>NC_060142.1:630674273-631924273 GCF_021461385.2 Schistocerca piceifrons | reverse complement strand
ATTCTGGATTTCCAAAAACATGATACGCGATCAAAAAGCATGTTCTAAAATTCTACAACAGATCGATGTCGGAGATATAGGTCTATAGTTTTGCGCATCTGCTCGACGACCCTTCTTGAAGAGTGGGAGTACCTGTGCTCTTTCCCAATCATTTGGAATCTTCCGTTCCTCTAGAGACTAGCGGTACACGGCTGTTAGACGGGGGGCAAGTTCTTTCGCGTACTCTGTGTAGAATCGAATTGGCATCCCGTCAGGTCCAGTGGACTTTCCTCTGTTGAGTGATTCCAGTTGCTTTTCTGTTCCTTGTCCGGGTTACTCTTGTGGTGGTCAGACGTGCTCGGCAGGAAAATTCTCGACCAGTACTTCTTCCCTCACATCTTGACTGATTTCATCATCAGGCCACTGTAGCATACTATTTGCCCTAAATCTGGATATTACTCGATTTGACCAGTTAGAAAAATGGATACCCACAGTTGAGCCACATTCAAGCTTCCTAAGGTTCTGATAAGACTGTCTCATTCGACTACGTGATATCTCCGAGTCTTTCACGGTGATCGTTCGACACACACTATGTGATTATAAGTATCCGGCACTCGGCTGAAAATTACTTACAAGTTCGTGGCGCCTTCCAAGGGTAATGTTGGAAGTCAGTATGATGTTGGCCCACTCTTAGCCTTCATGACTGCTTCCACTCTCTTACGCATACGTTCTATCAGGTGCCGGGAGGTTTCTTTGGGAATGGCAGCCCCTTCTTCACGGAATGTTGCACTAAGGAGAGGTATCTACGTCCGTCGGTGAGGCCTGGTACAAAGTCGGCGTTCCAAAATATCCCAAAGGATGTAGGATTCAGGTCAGGACTCTAAGCAGGCCAGGCCATTACAGGGATGTTATTGTCTTGTAACCACTCCGCCATGGCCCGTGCATCATGAAGTGCTCGACCGTGTTGAAAGATGCAACCGCAATCCCCGAACTGCTCTTAAAAATGGGAAGCAGGAATTTGATTAAAACGACAATGTAGGCCTGTGCTGCGATAGTGATACGCAAAACAAGGGGTGCAAGCCCCCTCCATGAAAAAAACATGACCACGCCATAACACCATCGCCTCCGAATTTTGCCGTTGACACTACACATGCTGGCAGCTGACGTTCACGAGACATATGCCATATCCACACACTGCCATCGGATCGCCACCTTGTGTACAGTGATTCGTCACTCCAAACAATGTTTTCCCACTGGTCAATCTTTCAATGTTTACGCTCCTTACACCAAGCGAAGTGTAGTTTGGCATTTACTAGCGTGATGTGTGGCTTATGAGCAACCGCTCGACCATGAAATCCATGTTTTCTCACCTCCCGCCTAACTGTCGTAGTATTTGCAGTGGATTCTGATGCAGTTTGGGATTCCTGTGTGACGGTCTGGATGGATGTCTGCCTATTACACATTACGATCCTCTCCAACAGTCAGTGTTCTCTGTCAGTAAACAGACGAGGTCGGCCTGTACGGTTTTGTGCTGTACGTGTCCCTTCACGTTTCCACTTCACTATCACATCAGAAACACAGGACCTAGGGATGTTTAGGAGTGTGGAAATCTCACGTACAGACGTGTGACACAATTGACAACCAATTACCTGACCACGTTCAAGGCCGTGAGTCCTGCTGAGCGCCCCAAAACATCGTGCTCTCTCACGATGTATAATCCCCCCTGCGGGTCCGGGGTAAGAATAGGCCCGAGGTATTCCTGCCTGTCGTAAGAGGCGACGAAAAGGAGTTTCAACCGATTCGGCCTTCCATGTGATGGTTCCCCTTGGGGTTTGACCTCCTTTTTTCAAAATTCTACAGAAGTATGAGCCTTTTGGGGAAGGATGCCTTACGTGGTGTATCACTGGTCCTCAGTGCACAAAGACCTTGGCACTCAGAATTGTAACGGCGTTGTTACCACACCCACTATTCCTCAAATTGGGCCTAAACGCCTGATGGGTTGCACAAGTTACGCCCATAGTGCGTCCCCATCTGCACCTAGGATCATGATGGACTTTCCATGGCACCCGAAATAACAGCACGGTAGCCAGCCCGTTGTGGTGGGGTCGTCATGTACCCTCTAGGTTGTAGCCCCCTGACAACACAGGGATTGTACTGCCGATACCTGAGCTGCACCCTCCCAACGACGGCCAAGGAGTAGATGCCCATTACCTTGGGGCATCAGGACTCCCGGCAACAGTCATCCTGACAGGTGGCCCTTGCTGAGGCTGGGTGGCGCCCGTGGGGAGAGCCCCTGGTCGGAGTGGGTGGTATCGGGGCGGACGTTTCGCGGATGAAACGTCAACATGTATCAGGTCGATCTGCGGCCGAGTAGTTTAAAAAGAAAGGTACTGTCTCTGGTTCTGGTTCTCCTGTCTTTCCCCCTTGGTCACTCCCTGGGAGGAAGGACAGGCCCGCCGGTTTGGGGCGAAGTACTTCCCCTGCTATTTAGTCTATTCTCGGACTGAGGGGGGACGTTCGCCACCTCCAAGCTCATGTTCTTTGTCCAGCACATCGAGGACATCTTCGGGGAAATCGAGGCTCTCAGTAAAATGCGTTCGGGGTCCGTTCTTATAAAGACCGCCTCCGCCACACAGTCGGCGGCGATCCAGGCGTGCGACCGACTAGGGGACATCCCAGTGTCCATTGTCCCGCATCTGGCACTGAATAGGATGCAGGGGGTTATTTTTCATCGAGACTTCCTGCTGCAATCTGATGAGGAGCTCAGGGCCAACCTGGAGCGCCGAGGCGTGCATTTCGTCCGGCGAGTTCAGTGCGACCCCAAAGACCGTCGCATCGACACCGGAGCCTTTATCCTCGCCTTCGAGGGGGACGTTATCCCAGAGAAGGTAAAGGTGATGTGCTACCGGTGCGACGTGCGACCTTACGTCCCGCCTCCTATGCACTGCTTTTGGTGTTTGCGCTTTGGGCACATGTCGTCACGGTGTGAGGCTGAGCCCATTTGTGGCGATTGTGGACGTCCTCTTCGTGAGGAACATACATGCACCCCACCACCTCTGTGTGTCAATTGCCCTGGCATCCACTCGCCTAGATCTTTAGACTGCCCCTGTATCAGAAGGAGAAGAATATTCAAGAATTAAAAACTTTGGATCGTCTCTCTTATTCTGAGGCCAGGAAGAAATATGACGACCTCCATCCTGTGACGTTCACAACTTCGTTTGCCTCAGTCGTGTCCACTCCTTCCACAGTATCCTCACCCCTATCCTGTCCCCCCTCCACCTCCTCACCCCATCCGAGGTCTATGCCTCCGCCTACCAAATCCCTCCCTTCCAAATCCTCCTCCCTCACGGCCCCTGCCCCCTCTGCCCCAGGGGCCACCCTTCCTCCTCCTCCCCCTCCGCCACCTGAGAAGCGATCCTCTCCTCAGGCGTCCATTGGGGAAATGTTCCGGACCGCGGCTTCTGAGGTCTGGCTTTCCAAAACGGACCTCGCGCGTGAGGACCTCCTTCGGGTCCAGCCCCCCATCCCCGTGCCTCATCGGACTTCCAAGAAGGCCTCCAAGAAGAAGTCCTTATCCCCCTCTCCACCCCGGCGCGTTTCGTCTGCGGCTCCATCCGTGAGTCGCTGCTCCCGGCCGTCCTCAGTTTCGCCGGGACGCTCTGCTGCCAGGCGCTCTGCTGGCCTCTCATCGGAGAATGATGCTGCCCCTCCTACGCGACCCGGGAAAGCGGCCGCAGCTGGCGACGACTCGATGGAACAGGATGCGCCTCCCGCTGGTTGTAGCGTTGTTCCCTCGAAACCTGGCCCTCCGCGGCCGTGGAGGTGACCAGCTCTTCACCTGTTTCTTTCCCCCTTTTTTCTGACTAGCGATGGCCTTGTTACATTGGAACATAAGAGGTATTCGATCAAATCAGGACGAGTTACAACTGCTCCTCCGCCTGCACTGTCCGCTCGTCCTTGGTCTCCAGGAAACCAAGTTGCGCCCGACTGACCGTATTGCTTTTACCCACTATACCTCGGAGTGGTCTGACCTCACCCCTATGGACGGTATTCCAGTTCATGGTGGGGTCATGTTGCTCGTTCGGGATGATGTCTATTACCATCCCATCCCATTGACCACCACACTCCAAGTAATAGCTGTCCGTATTACTCTTTCTGCCTTTACTTTTTCTGTTTGTACCGTCTACACTCCATCGTCATCCGCAGTTAGTCGGGCTGACATGATGCACCTAATTGTTCAGCTTCCTCCGCCGTGTTTATTGTTTGGCGACTTCAATGCCCATCATGCCAATTTGGGGCTCTCCTGCATCCTGTCAGAGAGGCTTCCTCTTGGCGGATGTCTTCAACCATCTCAATCTAGTCTGCCTCAATACTGGCGCCCCGACTTTCCTCTCGGACTCTACTCATACCTACTCCCACTTGGACCTCTCGATCTGTTCTACCACTCTTGCCCGTCGGTTCGAGTGGTATGTCCTTTCTGACACCAATTCGAGCGACCACTTCCCCTGTGTCGTTCGTCTCCTGCACCACGCCCCACCCCCACGTCCTTCGAGCTGGAACATACCGAAAGCTGACTGGGGACTTTACTCCTCCCTGGCGACCTTACCGGACCACGATTTTCTCAGTTGTAACAGTCAGGTCGAATACCTCACGGCTGTTATCATCAGTGCTGCCGAACGTTCCATTCCTCGTACTACCTCTTCTTCACGTCGCGTTCCATCCCCTGGTGGAATGAGGCTTGTAGAGACGCTATCCGTGCTCGACGACGTGCTTTACGCACCTTTCGCCGCAATACTACGTTGGCGAATTGTATTGGATACAAACGACTCCAAGCGCAATGCCGTAGAGTCATCAAAGACGGCAAAAAAGCTTGTTGGGCCTCTTTCACCAGCTCCTTTAACAGTTTTACTCCCTCTTCTGTCGTCTGGGGTGGCCTGCGCCGGCTGTCGGGCATTAAGGCCCACTCCTCGGTACCTGGCCTGACTTCAGTTGTTGATCCTGTGGATGTCTTCAACGCCTTCGGCCGCTTTTTCGCGGAGGTTTCAAGCTCCGCCCATTACCACCCTGCCTTCCTTCCCAGGAAAGACGCAGAGGAGGCTCGGCGACCTTCCTTCCACTCGCTGAATCTGGAACATTATAATGCCCCCTTTACTATGCGGGAACACGAATGTGCACTTGCCCTGTCCCGGTCCTCTGCTCCGTGGCCAGATGCCATTCACGTTCAGATGCTGGCACACCTTTCTCCGGCAGGCAGAAGCTTCCTTCTTTGTACCTACAATCGCGTCTGGACCGAAGGTCAAGTCCCCATGCGTTGGCGTGACGCCGTCGTTGTTCCTATACCCAAACCCGGGAAGGATAGACACCTTCCTTCTAGTTACCGCCCCATTTCTCTTACAAGCTGTGTCTGTAAGGTGATGGAGCGCATGGTTAACGCTCGGTTAGTTTGGATTCTTGAATCTCGACGGCTACTTACCAATGTTAAATTCGGCTTTCGTCGCCGCCGCTCCGCTGTTGACCACCTTGTGACCTTGTCGAACTTCATCATGGACAACTTTTTGCAAAAAGCACCAAACGGTAGCCGTGTTCTTAGATTTGGAGAAGGATTATGATACCTGATGGAGAGGAGGTATCCTCCGCACTATGCACAGGTGGGGTATACGCGGTCGCCTGCCCCTTTTTATTGATTCGTTTTTAACAGATCGAAAGTTTAGCGTACATGTGGGTTCCGTGGCTGCCCATTGTACACATTCCCTTAATATCCTCGGAGTTCTTAGTGGTTCATCTTGGGGAGCGGATCGCACTGTCCTGCTTCGCTTGTATCGGTCCATAGTCCGATCAAAGCTGGATTATCGGAGCCTCGTCTACTCGTCTGCTCGGCCATCCCTCTTTTCCATCCAACATTGGGGGTTACGTCTTGCGACCGGAGCATTCTACACTAGTCCCGTCGAGAGTCTTTATGCTGAAGCTGCCGAATTACCATTGACCTACCGGCGCGACGTACTGCTTTGTCGGTATGCCTGCTGGCTGTTGTCAATGCCCGACCACCCCTCTTATCCGTCCTTCTTCGCCGATTCTCTCGACCGTCAGTATGGGTTGAATGTGTCTGCCCTGCTGCCCCCTGGAGTCCGCTTTCGTCGCCTGCTTCAACAATTGGATTTTGCCCTCCCTACCGCCTTCAGAGAGGGTGAGAGCCCGACACCACCTTGGCTCCAGGCTCCGGTTCATATTTATCTCGACCTCAGCTCTCTCCCGAAGGAGGGTACTCTGGCTGCAGTGTATTGCTCACGGTTTGTCGAACTTCATGCGCTACTTGCCAGTCACACCTTTATTTACACTGATGGCTCCAAAACTGACGATGGTGTCGGCTGTGCCTTTGTCGTCGGGGCCGTCACCTTTAAATACCGGCTCCTCGACCAGTGTTCCAGCTTTATGGCTGAGCTTTGCTCTCTATCAGGCCGTTCAGTATGCCCGCCGCCACCGCCATTCATCGTATGTACTCTGCTCTGATTCACTCAGTGCTCTTCAGAACCTTGGAGCTCCATATCCGGCCCATCCCTTGGTGCAACGGATCCAGCAGTCCCTCGAATCTTTTGCTGACAATGGCTCTCCTGTCAGCTTTCTGTGGGTTCCTGGCCATATAGGAGTGCCTGGGAATGAGGCTGCTGATGCTGCAGCTAAGGCTGCAGTCCTCCTGCCTCGGCCAGTCTCCCATTGTGTCCCGTCAACTGACGTTAGTGGGGTTGTTTGTAAGAGGCTTGTGTCCAAGTGGTGGGATACTTGGTCATCACTTCAAGGAAACAAGCTCCGGGCAGTAAAACCATTCCTAACTGCTTGGACAACCTCCTCCCGACCATCACGGCGAGAAGAGGTCCTTCTGACCAGGTTGCGGATTGGGCATTGCCGGTTTAGCCACCGCTACCTGCTCTCCGGTGACCCAGCCCTGCAGTGCCCTTGTGGTCATGCATTCACAGTGCGCCATGTTCTATTGTCGTGTCCCCGTTTTAGTCAATCTCGTGTTGTCCTGTCTCTGCCATCTACTTTACTGGATATTATAGCTGATGACGCTCGAGCAGCTGCTCGTGTACTTCGTTTCATTACTTTGACTGGCTTGTCCAAAGACATCTAACTCTTTCACTTATTTTATCTGCATCTTTGTAAGAACTTTCTGGTGTCCCCCACCCCCCTTGAGTTTTACTAGATTCTATGTGCTCTAACAATTGTGACTGGGTGCTAATGACCCCAGTAGTTGAGCGCCCTTAAACCACAAAAAAAAAAAAAAAAAAAAAAAATATGTATAATGACTACTGAGGTCGCTGATACGGAGTACTTGGCAGTAGGTGGCAACACAATGCACCTAATATGAGAAACGTGTGTTTTTGGGGGTGTCAAGATACTTTTGGTCACATATCGTATGCACTCTGGGTCGGCGTTTCACCAACCACAGAGAATTAAAACTCTTGCTATTTACACACCTGCCGATGATTTGTACGTGTAAAAAGTTCTATTGATATTCGACCATGTAATCTGGAAGCTTCACTTTCTCTGTTGGGCACTAAACGTTCTTATCCGACTTAATGCATACTTATCGATCTGCCACAAATCTGTTTGCTGTTGACATTAACGCTAAACCTAAAAACTGATCATCATCATCATCAGCCGTGATTCTCAGTTCTGGATAAAGAAATCTTCTAGGTTTCAAAACATACTGCAGTCTTTAGACGTATAAATGTCCATGTGACCCATAGGTGTCGTCTAACATGTCCCTTTCACCTGTACTTCATTTCTACTGTGTACATGGTTAAGGCTGACATTCGACATGGTTCCCTGGCATATTTCTTTTACCTTCCTGTCTCTAATGGTGAATTTCAACATGTGTGAATCTATTTCTCATAAATCAGCTCTAAAATGTTATGTCCCTCAAGTCACGCGGTGTGGTCTCTCAGTCCGCGCGAAAATTTTCGAACTCTCTCCCAAAAGGCCAATTGTGGTGAAATGCTTCTATACTCCCAGTAGCCTTCTTAAATCGCCAAGCCTACGATGTTTTGCTGTCGGTTGCGTTATCGTCACCTGTGTTTATTGTTGACACGTGCTACTGATAGGTGTTGGAGTCGCCGAGACCGTGCCTCGTGAACTACGTACCAGTTTTCTTAAATATGTTACCCTATAGCTCAAAATTTGTTCGCACGAATGTGTCAGTATTAACTTTGCCAAGTTTGATGAGATTGTTAGTCGGTCTATGGAGGAAAGTGTTAGTGATATGGATGTAGAAATAAAGGAAAAAGACTTAGATTTTATTTTAGCCAGTGATCACAGTTCTGCAATCCACAAGAGTATTATTCAGAGGAAGAACTTCAGGAAAGTTGTGATGGGCATCTGTCCGCTTCTTCAATGAAATATTTGGAGTGTCTGTTAAAATTGCATTTGTTCTGAGTGGTGATAACAAAAATGTAGTTCCCGTAAATTACGTAATTCTTCATAAATATTCTTCATTGCATTTTTCTCAATTAATAATATAGCAAATAAATTTACAAACTTTTCCACAGCTACAAAGCAAGAAACATATTTATCTATTGGTAAACAAAATAATTACGTCTTTACATTTAAAAACGGCAACGGCCTTGCCGCAATGGATACACCGGTTCCCACGAAACCACCGAAGTTAAGCGCTCTCGGACGTGGCCGGCACTTGGATGGGTGACCATCCAGGCCGCCATGTGGTGTTGCCACATTTCGGGGTGCACTCAGCCTCGCCATGCCAATTGAGAAGCTACTCGACAGAATAGTAGCGGATCCGGTCAAAGAAAACCATCATAACAACCGGGAGAGCGGTGTGCTGACCACACGTCTCTCGTATCCGCATCCTCAACCGAAGATGACACGGCGGTCGGATGGTCCTGATGGGCCACTTGTGGCCTAAAGACGGAGTGCTGCTTTTTACATTTAAAAACCACAGTACTACGTTACATCATCATAATTACATATGCCGGTAGGAACAAAAGAAAAAAATAGAAAACGAAAAAAATCGTAGCAAAAAATTTTATATGCGTACCAGAGGTTGAAAATACCGCTTCAGATTTAAATGTTGTTGTTGTTATTATTACCCGACTGGTTTCGGGCTCTTATAGGCCCATCTTCAGGTGTCGTATGTGCTGTGGTCCCCGAGCGCCGCGGTGGACGTGTACTAGGCACGCCTAGTACTCGTCCACCGCGGCGCTCGGGGAGCACAGCACATACGATACCTGAAGATGGGCCTATAAGAGCCCGAAACCGGTTGTGTAACAATAAAAGAAAATTAAATCTGAAGCGGTATTTTCAACCATTGGTATAATGCTCAGTTGCGGAAGTTCTTCCAGCAGGATTGTTTGTTTTATATCCGTAATTAGCAATAGCTTCACAAAGGGTGCATTTTTGATCGAAACTTTAAACACATTGGTATGAGGAAAAGATTAAGTTGGAAAGACACAGCGGTTCTGAGCTGCTGACGTGTGGTGGAGATACTAGCATCGGGAAAGGAAGACAAAAGGAGACGGTGTTTGTGAGGGAGGAGACACTAGCAGTTGTATAAACTGAAAATGAGAGGAAAAGGAAACAGTGGGGGAGAGAGATGTAAAGACTGTCAGTGAGAGAGTAATGCCTAGTATGAATGCTTCTCTACAAAGAGAATCTGTGTTAAAAGAATGCGAATATGTTCGCAAGCCAAAATCTGTGGCGAGGAAGGCGAAATGAGGATTTAAGCAGCTGGTTCCCCATTTTCCTGTCAGTGTTTTGAAAAGGACCTATTCACTTTTTTTGTGCTCCATCAGGGGCATTTACTGCTGGTTAGTAAATTACGATCTAATAGGTTTAACCAGTAATATAATCCTTATAAATTATTGCGGCCACGATTTATTAGTTCTTACTGCAAGATTAATAATAAAGTGTTACAAGCTGAATATGAAGGTAAAAAAAATTATATAAGTGGGTTTGAAAACTACTCAAAAAACACTGAAAGCTCTCTTCTTTCTGTTAGTATTATAAATTTATCACTCAAACCTAACTCTATTTTAAAGTGCCATTGTAAATAGGTTTCCTAACGCTGCCGTTTATACTACGATTATTTGTAATTTCTCTTGACGGGCGTCCACAGGTGTTGATATTCATCATCAATGACGAAATCCTGTAATTTGTAGAAGCTAATTCCTCGTAAAAAAAATTCACATACCGGTTTCAGGACCTGTGTCCGATCTTCAGGATCCTCTTTTATCATTGATGATAAATATCAACAGTTGCAGATGGCCCATCAAGAGAAATGTGTGCTGGTATTAACTTTAATAAGAGATGCACCTGAAGAAGGGGCAAAGGTCCTGAAACTTGGGTGTGCTATCCTTCTGAGAAATAAATAATTTGTACAAATAGAGTGGATTTTATCCTTGATAGTGTATTTGAACTTTGTTTATTAAAAGATTCTGGAAGTATTAGTAATGTCCATGACTTATAACTCTTAGCAGACGGCTACTTTCTCGTTAATGCATCTGACAAAGCTACCTCTTATTTAAATAAGTGTCTATAGCGCCCGCCCCCCCCCCCCCCCCCCCCCTGGAGTACAGTTCGTCAGTATAGATTCCGATGTGTTTCACTTCGCGTTCTTAACGAGGCTTAATTTTCATTTAATCGATAAAGATCTCGCAACTGTAGTAGAACGGAGAGTATTTTCGCAGTCCACAGTGACTAAACAGTGCTAGTACCTTACGATGCTGAAAAGTGCACTACTGGCCTTTGCAGTTGCATTATTATATCGGCAGCATGCAACATGCGTAAAATCAATAAGAGTGTACTACTATCATGAATATGCAAATCATCTGCGTTTCAGAGCAACCGTAATATTTAGGTACAAGTGATGCCATTTGCATTGCGTACAAGGAAAGATAGCCCAACAGTTTTATCATTTAAAAAACTCGTGGAATTCGCATTTGTTCGTGAGACGATCATAAACAAGTCCATTAGCGTGTGACGGATATTAAGAGCTGCGAGATCGTGTCATATCGAGAGAATGGTTCCGCGACGTCGCCGCCCGCAGCGGTGAGGTCCCACGAACGTCAGGCGAATGTGAAATCGATGGGTCCGGGAATACCACGCCCAATGCACTGCAGCATCTCATAGCCCCGACGTGATTTGCACCTTAGCGGACAAACGAATTATCCGCTCAGCTACGTAGAATCGTAAAGTCACGTTACGCACATCCAGGTTACAATAGTAATGGGATACCGATATGTACATATACAGATGGCGGAAGTATCGTTTACACAAGGTATAAAAGGGCAGTGCATTGGCGAAGCTGTCATTTGCACTCAGGTGATCTCCGACGTGATTACGGCCGCAATACGGGAATTAACAGCCTTTGAAAGCGGAACGTTAGTTGGTGCTAGCCGCAGGGAACATTCCATTTCGGAAATCGTTACGAAATTCAATATTCCGAGATCCACAGAGTAAAGAGTGTACCGAGAATACCAAATTTCAGGCGTTACTTCTCACCACCGGCAACGACCGAGAGCAATGGGGTTTCCGTAGGCTTGTCAGTCCTAACACACAAACAACACTGCGTGAAATAACCGCAGAACTCAAACTGGGTCGTTGTTGTTGTTGTTGTGGTCTTCAGTCCTGAGACTGGTTTGATGCAGCTCTCCATGCTACTCTATCCTGTGCAAGCTTCTTCATCTCCCAGTACCTACTGCAACCTACATCCTTCTGAATCTGCTTAGTGTATTCATCTCTTGGTCTTCCTCTACGATTTTTACCCTCCACGCTGCCCTCCAATGCTAACTTTGTGATCCCTTGATGCCTCAAAACATGTCCTACCAACCGATCCCTTCTTCTAGTCAAGTTGTGCCACAAACTTCTCTTCTCCCCAATCCTATTCAATACCTCCTCATTAGTTACGTGATCCACCCACCTTATCTTCAGCATTCTTCTGTAGCACCACATTTCGAAAGCTTCTATTCTCTTCTTGTCCAAACTGGTTATCGTCCATGTTTCACTTCCATACATGGCTACACTCCATACAAATACTTTCAGAAACGACTTCCTGACACTTAAATCTATACTCGATGTTAACAAATTTCTCTTCTTCAGAAACGAAATCCTTGCCATTGCCAGTCTACATTTTATATCCTCTCTACTTCGACCATCATCAGTTATTTTACTCCCTAAATAGCAAAACTCCTTTACTACTTTAAGTGTCTCATTTCCTAATCTAATCCCCTCAGCATCACCCGATTTAATTTGACTACATTCCATTATCCTCGTTTTGCTTTTGTTGATGTTCATCTTATATCCTCCTTTCAAGACACTGTCCATTCCGTTCAACTGCTCTTCCAAGTCCTCTGCTGTCTCTGATAGAATTACAATGTCATCGGCCAACCTCAAAGTTTGTACTACTTCTCCATGAATTTTAATACCTACTCCGAATTTTTCTTTTGTTTCCTTTACTGCTTGCTCAATATACAGATTGAATAACATCGGGGAGAGGCTACAACCCTGTCTCACTCCTTTCCCAACCACTGCTTCCCTTTCATGCCCCTCGATTCTTATAACTGCCATCTGGTTTCTGTACAAGTTGTAAATAGCTTTTCGCTCCCTGTATTTTACCCCTGCCACCTTCAGAATTTGAAAGAGAGTATTCCAGTTAACGTTGTCAAAAGCTTTCTCTAAGTCTACAAATGCTAGGAACGTAGGTTTGCCTTTTCTTAATCTTTCTTCTAAGATACGTCGTAAGGTTAGTATTGCCTCACGTGTTCCAACATTTCTACGGAATCCAAACTGATCTTCCCCGAGGTTCGCTTCTACCAGTTTTTCCATTCGTCTGTAAAGAATTCGCGTTAGTATTTTGCAGCTGTGACGTACGACGAACATATCCGTTAGTACAATGCGGAGAAATTGTGTTAATGTGCTTTGGCGGAAGACGACCGACGCGAATGTCTTCGCTAACAGCACGACCTCGCCTGCGGTGCCTCTCCTGGGCTCGTGACCATGTCGGTGGGATCCTAGATGACTGGAAAACCGTGGCCTGATCCGATGAGTCTTGATTTCAGTTGGTAAGAGCTGATGGTAGTGTTGGAGTGTGGCGCAGACCCCACGAAGTCATGGACCAAAGATGTCACGGAGGCACTGTGCGATCTGGTGGTGGTTCCACAACGGTGTGGACAGTATTTACGTGGAATGGACTGGGTCCTTCAGTCCGACAGAACCGATCATTGACTGGAAATGGCTATGTTCGGCAACTTGGAGACCATTTCCAGCCGTTCATGGGCTTCATGTAAGAAAGACTTATTGTAGATGCCACTGCGCCATATTATCGAGGCACAAGTGTTAACGACTGGTTTGAAGAACATTCTGGAGAATTCGAGTGAACGATTTGGCCACCCAGATCACCTGACATCGATCCCGTCGAACATACATGGCACTTGGTCGAGAGGTCATTTCATGCACAAACTCCCGGATCGGCAACGCTTTCGCAATTATGAACGTTTTAGAGACGGAGTGGCTCTGTATTTCTGCAGAGGACTTCCAACCACTTGTTGAGCCCATGCCACGTCAATCTGCTGGACTACGCCGGGGCAAAAGGAGGTCCGACATGATGTTAGGAGGTATCTCATGACTTTTGTCATCACTTCACAGAAATTTAACCCCTTTGAAGCAAGATGAATATGCGCAGGGACAGGACAACGACGTATGAAGCACCACGAGCAATTAGGCTGATGACCATATTTGAAGCGTGCCTTCACGCGGGAACAGGGAGAAATGCGCCACCAAAAATGCGCCCATGTCTACACCTACGTGATTACTCTGCTATTCACAATAAAGTGCCTGGCAGAGGGTTCAACGAACCACCTTCAAGCTGTCTCTCTGCCGTTCCACTCTCGAACAGCATGCGGAAGAAACGAGCACTTAAATGTTTCTGTGCGAGCCCTGATCTCTCTTATTTTATCGTTATGATAATTTCTCGCTATTTAGTGTAAGCAGTCTGTTTTAGTAGACCTGTTGCACCTTCTAAGTGTTCTGCCAATGAATTGCGGTCTTTGGTTTGCTGTACCCACAACATTATCCATGTGATAATTACAATTTAAGTTATATATAATTGTAATTCATAGGTATTTAGTTAAATTTACAGCCTCAAGATTTGTGTGACTTATCACGTAATCGAAATTTAGCGGAATTCTTTTAGCACTCCTGTGAATAACTTCACACATTTCTTATTCATTGTCAATTGCCAATTTTCGCACCTCACAGTTATTTTATAAAATCATTTCCCAACTCGTTTTGTTTATCTGATTACTTCACAAGACGGTAAATGACAGCATCATTTGCAAACACCCTAAGAGGGCTACTCAGATTGTCTCCTATGTCGTTAATGTAGGTCATGACCAATAGAGGGCCTATAACACATCCTCGGCGAACGACGGATATTACTTCTGTTTTACTCGATGACCTTCCGTCTGTTACTACGAACTGCAATCTTTCTGACAGGAAATTACGAATCCAGTCACACAACTGAGGCGATATTCCATAGGCACCCAGTTTGGTTAGAAGACGCTTGTGAGGAACAGTGTCGAAAGCCTTCTGGAAATCTAAAAATATGGAATCAGTTTGATATCCCCTGTCGACTCATTTCTTCATGAGTATAAAGAGCTACACTACTGCCCATTAAAATTGCTACACCAAGAGGAAATGCAGATGATAAAGGGGTATTCATTGGACAAATATATTATACTAGAACTGACATGTGATTTCATTTTCATGCAATTTGGGTGCATAGATCCTGAGAAGTTAGTACTCAGAACAACCACCTCTGGCCATAATAACGGCCTTGATACGCCTGGGCATTGAGTCAAACAGAGCTTGGATGACATGTACAGGTACAGCTGGCCATGCAGCTTCAACACGACACCACAGTTCATCAAGAGTAGTGACTGGCGTATTGTGACGAGCCAGTTGCTTGGCCACCATTGATCAGACGTTTTCAATTGGTGAGAGATCTGGAGAATGTGTTGACCAGGGCAGCAGTCGAACATTTTATATATCCAGAAAGGCCCGTATAGGACCTGCAACATGTGGTCCCGCAGTATCCTGTTGAAATGTGGGGTTTCTCAGGGATCGAATGAAGGGTAGAGCCACGGGTCGTAACACATCTGAAATGCAACGTCTACTGTTCAAAGTGCCGTCAATGCGAACAAGAGGTGACCGAGACGTGTAACCAATGGCACCCCATACCGTGACGCCATGCGATACGCCAGTATGTCGATGAGGAATACACGCTTCCAATGTGCGTTCACTGCGATGTCGCCAAACACGGATACGACCATCATGATGCTGTAAACAGAACCTGGATTCATCGGAAAAAATGACGTTTTGCCATCCGTGCTCCCACGTTCGTCGTTAAGTACACCATCGCAGGCACTCCAGTCTGTGATGCAGCGTCAAGGGTAACTGCAGCCATGGTCTCCGAGCTGATAGCCCATGCTGCTGCAAACGTCGTCGAACTGTTCGTGCATGTGGTTGTTGTCTTGCAAACGTCCCCATCTGTTGACTCGGGGATCGAGACGTGGCTGCACGATCCGTTACAGCCATGCGAATAAGATGCCTGTCATCTCGACTGCTTGTGATACGAGGCCTTTGGGATCCAGCACGGCGTTCCGTATTACCCTCCTGAACCCACCGATTCCACATTCTACTAACAGTCATTGGATCTCGACCAACGCGAGCAGCAATGTTGCGATACGATAAACCGCAATCGCGATAGGATACAATCCGACCTTTATCATAGTCGGAAACGTGATGGTACGCATTTCTCCTCCTTACACGAGGCATCGCAACAACGTTTCACCAGGCAACGCCGGTCAACTGCTGTTTGTGTATGAGAAATCGGTTGGAAACTTTCCTCATGTCAGCACGTTGTAGGTGTCTCCAACGACGCAAACCTTGTGTGAATGCTGTGAAAAGCTAATCATTTGCGTATCACAGCATCTTCTTCCTGTCTGTTAAATTTCGCGTCTGTAGCAAGTCATCTTCGTGGTGTAGCAATTTTAATGGCCAGTAGAGTAGTTTTGTTTCGCAAGAACAATATTTTCTGAATCTGTGCTGACTATTTGTCAATAAATCGTTTTCTTAGAGGTACTTCATATTGTTCGAATACATTATAAGTTCCAAAACCCTACTGCAAATCGACGTTGATGATATGGGCCTGTAATTCAACGGATTACTCCTACTTCCCTTTTTGGGTATTGGTTTAATTTGAGCAACTTTCCAGTCTTTAGGTACGGATCTTTCTGTAAGCGAGCAGTTGTATATTAATGCTGAATAGCGACATCAGTGTACATAGGAATTCGGTTACGTAGTCTTGTCAGACGAAACTTGGTTCTACATACGTCACCGCAAGGGACTTATCACGTGGTGTCTCCGATGATAACGACAGCTATTCCCATATGGGCCCAGTACGCACCCATCGAGTACACAGCACGCCACAGTATGGCCGATGGCTGTGACATGTCCACCAGTTCTCCGTGACGTTATCTTTGGACAACGTATCGCCTGACCCGTGCTGGCCTGAACCGCCTCTACACCGGCGGTGTAACCAGCACGCTCCCCAGATCCGTTGCCCACTGCAAAAGTGTGGTCGCGGTTTGTCAAGAGGCTAGCACGTCTCCCAACAAGACCCACTGAGACTGATGAACTCCTTTGTAGAAGCGACCAGCGGAGAAACAGTCCTGTCGGAGCACAAAAAGGGCGATTATGTTTCTGTTAAAAATATTCTGACAGGAAAGTGAGAACGAGCTCCCTCAAACCTAATTACGCCTCCCTCACCAAAAATTTTGGCGTGCGAGCATATTCACGCTAATTTAACAAAGAAACTTTTTAAATCCTTCCACCCATTCTCTCTTTCTAGTTAAGCCTTCATATTCGGCCCCTCCTTCCCACTGCCATTATATATGCTCTTTTCCCACTGTCTCCTTTTTCTCCCACTGATTTACGTTGTATCCGACAGCCACTTTCCCTCTCCCACCATCACTCTGTTCCTTCCTTCCAGCAGAAAAAAGCGCGAATATGTTCGCATTCCAAAATTTTTGGTGAGGAAGGCGGAATGAGGATTGAGGGAACTCTTTCTCACTTTTCTATCAGAATATTTTAAACAGGAAAATTTTGGCAGTTTATTTGAACACCTCGATGTAGTTACATACTTTGGCAAGTAGAAACAACAAATAAGATACAAGGTTAACACAAAATCGTTTCCATTAATTTTTCTCTAGCTACTTTGCATATCGGTAGTAATGAATCGGAAACCCCAGATTTCGATTTGTTTTATAAAAGTAAAAATGTTTTTAGAAATATTTTACTGAATCTGCAGTCTATCCACATTTACATAATTTTTCGCAGTCACTTTCTTCTCAGGTGTGTTAAGACTCCTTTTAGCCCATATTTTGATACTGCAGTACCACTTATGAGATATCTGTGTAGCAACGAAGTGTCTATTACCCTAAGACAGTGCGTCATAAAGCTTTATCGATGAAAAAATGTTGTCTACAGACATAGTCTGATGACCTCAGAAACCTTGCGATGAGTCTACAACAGATGCAGTGTTGACTATGTCAGTTAAAACTACATTTCAGCCTCAGACTAGACACTACTTGCGTATTTTAGGTGTGTAAGTATGGTACGTAACTCACAATCTATTGATCACCGTAACGGATAAATATCGAGGAAAGTGTGAGGATTGCCCGAGAATATCGTCTTAAGAACATATGGTAAAACATCCGACAATCTACCATGAACACAGATCATAGAAGTGGTCATCCCCAGAATTGGTTTAACCTTTGACTCTGTATTGTAGGACACACGTTCACCCAATAAGTATAAAAGTGTCCTCTTGGCCAAAGGCTATGGAAATCTTGACCCTCAACTCAGCGATCAACAGGACCGAGACATGATATATTGAAAGCTCGCCACTTTCCTAGTGTCTTTTTGGAACATTGTGCAGGGACGTAGACAGCATGGGATGACGTACCCGTGTCTACCATCCGAATTACGTTCGTTCAACTCGATGCTCAACTGGCCCGTGATACCAGCGATGTGTTGTAAATTTCGAACCCTGTATGTCCCCAAACTGCGTACAAATTTTATCATATATTCCTCCCTCTGTACTAAATGCGCGCAATAAAAATATTACATTGTGTGCCACACCGAATTCGAACTCGGGGCCTTTGCCTTTCGCAGGCAGGTGTTCTACCAACTGAGCTATCCAAGCACGACTCACAATCCGTCCTCACAGCTTTACGTTCGCCAGTATCTTGTCTCCTATCTTCCAAACTTCACAGAAGCTCTCCTTCGAACCTTGCAGAACTAGCACTCCCGGAAAAAAGGATTTCGTTGAAACATGGCTTAGCCACAGCCTGGGAGAAGCTTCCAGAATGAACTTTTCAATCTGTAGCGGAGTGTGCGCTGATAGGAAACTTCTTGGCGGATTAAAACTGTGTGCCGGACCGGCACTCGAACTGCGGACCTTTGCTTTCCACTGGCAAGTTTTAATCTGATAGGAAGTTACATATCAGCGTGCACTCCGCTGCAAAGTGAAAATTTCATTCTGGAATATTACATTGTTTGCTGTCGTTCCTAGTGTTGTAATTTAAATGAACAGCAATGTAATTTGACCCTATACTGACGGAGTACAGTCTTATTTACGTTCCACCTGGTACCCCTGCATCGTTGAACATATGTTCCAATTAGGAAAATGACAAGGCCGTTCTGTTTTCACGTCATTCCCCTCTCCGACTTTGTTCCCTCTGTTATTAACCCCCGTATCTGGACGTTAATCTCAGAAAGATGTGAATGGGAATCTTTATGTCTGAAAAGTAATCACTCTTACTTAGAGCTCTATGTGCTGACTAACATACTTAAGTTCCACATATTACAGCGATTTATCTTCATATTCTTGATCCTCAGTAGAGTACTTTGAAGTACTGTTTAGCCGTAATCCATCTTTCCTATTCGTATATTCGTATGCACATCAGAGCCTAACGATGTGATACGAAATATCTATCTCTCTCTCTCTCTCTCTCTCTCTCTCTCTCTCTCTCTCTCTCTCTCTGTGTGTGTGTGCGTGTGCGTGTGTGTGTGTGTGTGTGTGTGTGTGTGTGTGTGTGTGTGTGTGTGTGTGTATGGCGGAGGAACGGGCTTGGGTAGGTGCTGGCGGCGTGCGTTTCTTTTCCTCTGTCGCGTCGTTAACATCACACAGCCGCACAAACACCAGAATTAAAATTATAGCAGACATACTAAAACTATCGTATATTAAAAGCTCATCCGCTTTCCAAGTTGTCTTGAAGCCTTCTTTCTGTGACGACATGTTGTCTAAACTCACTCATGTTTGTGGACAGGACCATCGAAGAACTACAGGTAGAGCGCCAGTTTCACTTGGCCTATCATTGGCATCGTACAACTGTGGTCAGTTCTTTAAATCTATTGACAGTTAATCTGATTGTGACAGACTCGATTCCAGACTTTTCCTCTTCGGACGTCAAATCCATGACCCTCCTTGATTATATCACCACCACCTTAGAAGAGCGAACGGAAGGATATAAGTTCAAGACCCGTTCTTAATATTTAGACCTAAACGGCTTATGCAGTTAAATCAGTTAGTAGTAACCGGCAGCATACGATGCCTGAGATAATGGAAACCACAAAATTAAGGAAGTTAAGAATGTCAGTCTCTCTAACACCGTCTCTTCCTGTATAATGTATATTTAGAATAAACTACACCTCAGTAATAATTTCAGGGCCAAGAGATCGTTCAAAGTAAGTCCACGCTACTAAAAGAAGAAATGTGAACCGTTAATAACTTTAATCTCGTACAAAGTCTGGAAAACAAACACACACACAACACACACACACACACACACACACACACACACACACACACACACACACACACAGAGAGAGAGAGAGAGAGAGAGAGAGAGAGAGAGAGAGACTGAACAAAGCTGCAGGGACACTAGTGAAATGAAGTGAAAGGAAAAGGAAGGTTGCACTAACGTCATGTAACATCCACATTATGAACAAGCATCTTAATAGACACGGGAACCTTTATAGGCCATCATGACGAAACACAAGAATCTGATAAATATGACGATGTCGTGGATGACAGTGCCGCCTACGCAGAGTAACTAAATACGGTTACCAGAAATCCCTTCGCCAGAGAAAACGAAGTAGATATTCCAGAAATCGAATCTAGAACAACTTCCACCTTGAATAACTTAAAAGTAGATACACTCATTGTTCTGAAGCACTTAAGTCTTTAATAATTGCAAAGACTGAGGTATAGATTTTATACCAATCAGTTTCCTTTCAGAGTATGCAGATACAATAGGCCAATGTCTGACAATTATATACAGTCGCTCGATCGTCCAAAGAACCATACCCAAAGACTGAAAAATTGCACAAGTCACACCAGTACCAAAGAAAGCACATAGAAGTAGTTCGCTGAATTACAGACCCAATCGCTATCATCGAGTTATAACAGCATTCTGGAATATATGCTGTTCGAACATCATCAGTTACCTCCAAGGAAACGATTTATTCAGTAAGATTAAAAAAATATCGTTCTTGTGAAACACAATTAGTTTTATATTCCCGCAAAGTGAGTGCTACCGACAGGAGACGTCAAATTGATTGCATGTTTTCAGATTTCTAGATGGCTTTTGACACTGTTCCTCAGATTCGACTTCTAACCAAATTGCCTGCTGATGGAGCATTGTATGATACGCGACGTGATTCGTAATTTACTGTCAGAAAGGTCACAGTACGTGGGAAGCGATGGAAAATCGAGCAAAACAGAAATGATATCCGGCGTTCCCCATGGAAATGTTACAGGCCCTCTGCTATTCCTGATACAAATAAACGATTTAGGACACAATCTGAGCAGCCCACTTCCATTGTTTACAGATGGTGCTGTCGTTTACCATCTTACAAAGTCGTTAGATGCAAAACAATTAATACAAGATGCATGTCTGGTGCAAAAAGCGGCAATTTACACTAAAACATGAAAAGTGTGGTCATCCACATGAGTACTAAAGGGAATTTGCTAAATTTTGGTTACACGATAAATCCCGCAAATCGAAAGGCTGTTCATTCAACTAAATACTCAGGGATTACAATTACGAATGCCTTAATTTGTAATGATCACATGGATAATGGCTTGGGAAAAGTAAACCACAGACAGCGATTTATTGGCAGAACACTCAGAAGATGCAACAGCTCTACGACAGAGGCTGCTTCCACTACGCTTGTCCGCGCTCTTCTGGAGTACTGTTGTACGGTGTGGGATCCGCATTAGATAACATTGGCAGAGGAATTTGCAAAAGGTGGACTCACTGTGTCACATCGAGAAATAAGGGAGACAGTGCCAAGCATATGACACGAGAATTGAGGTGGCAATCAGCGGCAGGATATTTCCATGAAATTTGTCACCAACTTCCTCCTCAGAGTGTGAAAATATTTTGCTGGCGCCCACCTACATAGGGAAGAATGATCATCATAACAAGATAAGTGGCATCAGATTTCGCATGGTAAGATTTAAGTATTCGTTTCTCTCGCGCGCTGTTCTGGAATGGAGTGGTAGATAGATAACTTGAAGATGGTTTGATGAACACTCTTCCAGGAACTTAATTGTGAATTGCACTATAGTCATTTTTGGTATAGATGTAAACGAATAATGGTTTGTTAATCGGGGAAATGGTGGCTTTCTAGCCATTACTCTGTTGATGAACAGGACTACACATCAGAAGCAGAAGTCAGAAAGTATCGTTTTCGGTGGGAGGGGAAGGCCGAGGTCATCAGGCTTCTGACTGTTGTGATCAGGCTCGCAAACTCTTCCCCTCCTCTTGCAATCTCTTCGTCTCATATTACGTCCTCAATTATTTCTTGGAGATATACCAGTCTATATCTTCCTCTACAGAAGCCTCTGTTATTCGTCTGGTATGACGGTAGTTATTCCTTCTGCCTTAACGAATGTCGTATCACCCTGGCCTTCTTCTAACTGGTCTTTTCCCCATTTTACTTTCATAGACAGTTACGCAGAGGACCTCTTCATTTCTCATCTTATCAGGCCTCTTAATTGTCGGCAACCTTCTGCAACACTAAATCTCGAATATTTTCCTCTTTTCTGGTTTTCCCACAGTCGATGATTCCCTTCCATTCGATCCTGTACTCCGTATGTACATTTCCAGAAATATCTCCCTCAAATTAAGACCCCATCTTCTTTTATCGAGGAAAACAGCTTTCCCGTGCTAGTCTTTTTCTCCTGATCCTTCGTGCTATGTTAGTGTGCTTCCAATGTAGCAGAACTGCTTCCTTGCGTTTACTACATCATCCCCTATTTTCGGTGCAAAGTGTACCTCTAATCTCATTCCTAGATGGTAGTGGAGATTAATTCAAGCAGAGACCAAGGTGTCACGTAAGCCAACAGTTAAGTGACCGATAGAGATGGCTTCCTTACATTGTGTTCCGTAGAGAAGGTGTCCGTCTTTTTCTGGCACGCCCTCGAAATCCGAAAAGTCAGGCTCTCACCAGTTACTGATGTGCGGCAGTAACAGAGCGAAGCCGGCAACGTTACGAGTGAATATGGTTAAAAGACAAGTAGTTGTGAAGTAATTGCAGGATAAAGGAAAAAAGAAACCTTAAAGCTAACACACTACTGAGAAACATAAAATAATTGTGTTATTAGATAAATAAGTGGGTTTGGATAGTGAGATAGCTAAACAGGAACTGAATCATTGCTTACTCTTCTTGCAATAAATCTGGGAATGACTTTCGTTCTACCTCAATGCTGACCTATGAATTAGTCAGCAGGCTGTTAAAGACAGTTTGGCATGAATATCTGTACTATAATTTTTCTTTTTCTGTGCGATTCTTGATAAGAAATGAGTGCTAAAGGTACTTAGTTCCTTCATATATTCGTTACTGTCAAAGCGAGAAGGACGTAGGCAATACATATGTGGTATACTAGATGTATTTTCGATAGTCCACATTATACACTAAACCTTCTACAGTATGTTTTATGTCAACAGAACACAACGGTAAAAGGATAATCTCAAATATAACGTCCAATGACAGTTCCTATACACGAGAGCTTTGAACTATCACTGGGCTACACTGCAGAAAACACCTTGGGAAGCTTACTTCATCTGTTTAGAATAATTTTTCTGAAAGTGACATGAATGTTTTCCTCACATTTGCTGCAATGATATACTGAAGTTCCAAGCTACTATGTAAGAAAAACACAGGTGTTCTTTAACTCCACGTTTCCAAACGTGAACTTCACGAAAGAAGCTTACTTATGAACACCTGATGCCTTAAATGTCTCTAAAGAAATGAAAGTGATCTGCAGATGATATGCATTTCACTCAGTAACGAAGACGCAAACTATGATTACTGCTATGAAGACGACGTGAATCATCCTGAGCATATCTATCATGTGCGCTATATTTTCGGAAGAATGGTAAATAATAATGTATGGTACAGCAATATAAACAACTTAGAGTTAAGAAGTTCCGAAGGAATTGTTGATTTTTTATTATTATGTACTGTCACAGCTCTCTAAGTATTGCGCACACAAAGACTTAGTAAAATTGATAAGCAACACGCATATAAAGCGTCGAGAGAACACAAAATCGCAACAATAATTTTTGACAGTGCAAACTATATTTGCAAATATACCATAGCTGATTTCTGTACCGGGGTTAACTCTCTTCACAAAATTATTTGTGGCGTTCTGAGGCTCTGTATTTATGAAGATAGCACTCTCGGTAATGATAGTTTGTGATCACTCATTGTGCGTTTACGTTATGTATATTCTCCTTAGACTAACGCCTACTGAAACACGTTCGGCAACTTATTTGGACAACGAAAAAGACGGATATTATCTATCCGCTAGCGGAGACACGTTACACGTAGATCACAGACAATATATTGCACTGGGTGCGCTGTGCTGATAGAACATGAACACCCTTAACACACTAGCAATCAAAGGAATCTCTTCTAATGACATCAGCACCTGATTTGTTAGGCAGTTACCATACGTGTTCCCTCTAAGATCAATCCATAAGTCAACATGCTTACTTATTAGATTGCCAATCAAAGAACAACTCACAGTTACGGTCTTCGGTTGTTAAAAGTGTGTCTCTGCAATGTCACGTGTGTTTTCGTGCAAACCTCACACCCATTAATGGTGTTCTTAAAATAACATTTACAGGAGGTCAAGTAAGAAAATAGTATCGACAGAATTAATCAGTGAGTACCAAACAGTCATTAAAGAAAACAACCGCATCGTTCTGTGAAGCTGCTCATTCGGTGATACCGCAGTTGTGGTATTAAGTTTTACACTCATTGTTCCCCATATTTTCGTGTATAGAGCACCGATACATGGTGATGTTCACATGTTTTACTACACCACCTATTTATGTAGATTGGTAAATATCAGCCGCACATACTTTGGACAGGGTACTCTGCGATTAGGTAACTATGTGTGAAACTTCAAACTGATGACGCAGTAGTGTTACGAAACTCAAGATAAATATCGTATCACGTCGATACGTTCAAGATGTTTAAGTACAAGAGACGTTCCTTCAGATATTTTAATTACCACTAACATTCAAAGTGAACTAAATTCTCGTTTGATTCAGTCTACACAGTCAGTAAGAGAAGCGCGTGCATAGGAAACCTACCGTTAAAGTCAAGCAATTGTACCACCACGTCTAGTGAATATTGGAAACACGTTTATACAAAGGCAATAATTTGTAATTTTCAATACAAGTGTTCCGAAAACGTATTAGCCATTCCCCTTGAAATCTATCATGTGCTCTGAAAATCATCCCAACATTTGTAGCAGACAGAAAATTCTCTTGAACGTGCAATAAGTTTCCTTACTGTTTGCTCTTCACGGACATGGGAAAAGTTACTTTCCACGTGCCTCTACACATGCTGTTCTATTTTAATTTTATATTCAGGTGAACTAATGAAATGATTTGTGCGTTTCTGAGAAACATTCATAGATTCACCTTGGAAACCTGTTGTCGAAATTTTGTGAGTAGGTTTGTGCGAAATACTAGACTCCTTCCACAAGTGAAAAGCGTGCAGAAAAATTACCGGTTCCTCGCTTCACACTGTGTGTGTTCCATTAATCTAACCTTGTACAAATACGAATAGGTTGGCTCTATTCCAGTACACAACGTAGTTCTATTTCTGAGTACGTATGCTTGTAGGAAAATAGTTGCTTTATCTTATTTTGTAAAATAATGAAGTCTTAGGCTTTGCTTAAGCCAGCGCGGACCATAATTAATAACTACAACGCCTACTTCACGCATGACTATTTCCAGATATTGGACACGTGCGGTGACGTGTGCGGCTCCAGAATTAGATCAGTAGTAGTGTGGTGGACTGCTGCTACGCTCTAAAGTACAAGAAAGATACACCTACACTTTTATCCGCACTAATTAACGATCTTAGCACCCGTTTCATACGTTGTCACGATCTTACTGGGTATTACTACCTTCTTTATTTGTTACTAACATTTCCCCGTTATACCTCAGCGCTGAATAACAAAATGAGTACAAAGTTTCAGAAGATACATAGCTAGACTCTACAGGAAAGTGTTAAACAATGTGTCAAATGGAGCATGATTTGACAGATTTTTTTTTTACCAGTGTATGCATTATTTCGTAACAGACTGACTGAAACAGAATGTGTTATTCTCAAAATCAGAATTCAATAAGTTCATGATCATTTTAAATTTATATTTTCATACTTATTTCCGGCTAAGGTGGATAGTGGCCGAAATTCGTGAGGCGTGAAGCGGACTGCTTAGGGAGAAACTAATAATTAAGACTATTTTTATTGAAACTTACGTCACCCTATAGAACAATGATCACTTTCGACCTGCATAATATGTCGTAATAATTACGGCACATTTTACTACGTGAATAATAACAACAGTAACTGCAGTTTCCCTAACACTACTTTTTAAAGGAGCGCTTGAACTTCGGTCAATGCATACAGCTCCGAACTGTGTCGCTTACTGGAGACCAGTAAATATTACGTAAGATGCAGTAAGACATAAAGAAGAAATATTAGTGCTCAGTTTTACGAAAAAATCGACATTCTGAAAAATAATAGTAGCAACTGAATTTAACTGTCAATTTAAATCTAATAGTAGAAAAGGTGTTTCTGTAGTAGATGTAGTCTTATAGTATTTTGAAGGTCAGTTCTAAATATAATAATAATTGGCTTAACTCCACTACGTTTTACTCAGCGGTATGCTGCATTCATCAAAGTGAAATGCTATGAAACTGTGATGGATAAAACGTAATTAATTTAAGGCTCAAATAAACTTATACTGAAACAAATGGTAAGTGTTAAACCACAAAACATCAGTCCGATATTTATCATACGTTTTGCAAATGCTTATCATATAAGGTTGATTAAATGGCTCATAATTGATTCCATCCGGAACTGAAGTTCATCATAAAAACAATGAGGTGCGACCTCTGTGAACACCAATACGCTGTTACGTTCATTGTGGCATACAAGCAAACAGCGGCCGAATGTCGTCTATGGGAATTTCTTGTCCGAAAAGCGGGCTGTGTCACTCAATAAGGACTGCTGGCTGGCGGCGGCTTTGTTCTCCCCTCATTCTTCTTCGTATTATATATCACCCGCCTTTCACTACAGCTTATCGCTAGCTTTCGCAGAATATCGAACATTTTACAGCATTTTACGCTGTTGCCTGCTTTTTCTTGGTCGACAGATCCTATTAACGTTTCTTAATTTTTCTGCAATCTCGTTTCCATTATCAATCACACCGTCAAAACTGCTTCTTTGTGCCTTTACCTTCTCTAAAGCCAAACTAACCGTCGTCTAACAGATCCTCAACTACCTTTTCCATTCTTTTGTATGTTATTCTTTTTAGCAACTTGAATCCGTGATCTCTTCAGTAGATTGTGGGATAATTCTCGTACATGTTGGCTCTTGTAACCTTCGGAATTGCGAGAGTGATGTTTTTCTGAAAGTCTGACGGTATATCGCCAGTCTCATAAATTCTACACAGCAACGTGAATAGTCGTTTTGTTGCCACTTTCCCTAATTATTTTACCAATTCAGATGAAATATTATTTAGACCTTCAGCCATATTTAATCTTCAGCCTTACAAAGCTCTTTTAAATACTTATTTTAATGCCGGATCCTCTGTTTCTTTCCTATGGACTCCTGTTTCTGCAGCTATCACGTAATGAGACAAGTCCTTCCCCTCATAGAGGCCTTCAGTGTACTCTTTTCACCTATCTGCTCTTTTATCTGCATTTAACAATGAGTTTACCATTGCATTCTTAATGTTGCTGCCCTTGCTTTGAATTTCACAGAAGGCTGTTTTGACTTTTCTACATGCTGAGTCATCCCTTCCGCCAATCATTTCTGTTTGGATTTCTACATATTTTTCACGTGGCCTTTTCGCCTTAGCTTCCTTGCATTGTGTGTTTATTTGATCTCTAAGTGACTTGTATTTCGGCATTCCTGAATTTTCCTAATCGCTTCTGTACTTCCTTCTTTCGTCGATCAACTGAAGTATTTCTTTTGTAACACAGGGTTTTCGATTTCTGTAATTGCAATTTTTAGGGACGTCAGTTCCTCTTCAACTGAACTGCCTAATCTGGTATTCATTATTTCTGGCCTCAGAGAACTTCCAAGTCTACCTCTGTTCCTTAGTACTTCTGTGTCCCACTTCTTGATGTACTGGTTCTCCCTGACTAGAAACTTAAACTTCACCCTTCTCTTCACCATTACTAAATTGTGATCTGAATATGTCTCAAAATTCAGTATCTGTATCCTGAATCTCTGCCTGACCATGATTTAATGTAAATGGAATCTTCTCCCTGGCCTTTCCGTGTATACATCTCCCCTTGTGGTTCTTAAACAAAATATTCGCTGCTACTAGCTGAAATTTATTGCAGAATTCAATCAATCGTTTTTCTTTCTCCCTCCTACTATCAAGTCCATGTTCCACCATAACCCTTTCTTCTACTCCTTCCCCACAACCGCATTCCAGTCCCCTATGACTATTAGATATTCATTTCCCTTTACGTGCTGAATTACCCTTTCAATATCCTCATGTACTTTCTCTTTGTCTTCATCTTCTGCTTGCGACGTCTGCGTGCATACCTGAACTATTATTGCCGGTGTTGGTTTGCTGACAATTCTGATAATCGTAGAACAACCCTATCACCGAACTATTCACATTAATTCAATCTCCACCCAACCTTGCTACCCATAAGGAATCCTATTCCCGGTATATCATGTTCTGCTGGCGTTGATACTACCCTACATTCTTCTGACCAAAAGTCCCTGTCTTCGTTCCATTTCACTTGAATTACCCCCACCATATCTAGGTTGTGCCTTAGCATTTCCTCATCAGATCATCTTGCTTCGCTCCCACGGTCAACATTCTGAAGTTCCACGCCCTGTTTTGCAGAACGTTACCTTTTCGTTAGTTTCAGTCTTTTCCACACGGTCACCTCCCCCTTGGCAGTCCTCTCCCAGAGATCCGAATGGTGTACTAGTCCGAGGCCTGTAGCCAGTGGAGAGATAATCATGACACTTTTCAGTAGTAGGCCACATGACCTGTGGATACATATTATGTGTCTTTGAAGCCATTTGTATTGCCTTCTGGATCCTCATGCCGTTGATCTTGCTGATTCTTCCGCCCTTTAGTGGCAGTTTCCCAAAACAGGGAGAGAGAGTGCCCTGAACTTCCACCTGCTCCTACTCCCTCTTCGACAAGACCGTTGGCAGAAAAAGGATGACCCCTTATGTCGAAATTCTTGATTCCGCTGATGACTTTTTTCAAAATTTATACAGTAGCTAGGTTTGAGCCCGCGACCCTGGATGATTTGATTGTAAATCATACATTATCCCGTGATCATAGGTGTAAATAAAGCTCTGTGGGTGTCAAATCTAGTGGCAAGGAAGGATAGTCAAAGCTTCATTCACTTCTCTAGGCGGCTAGTATGTGAACTGGGTCGAGAGCTTTGATTTATCTTGCTGGAGTATACTATTTTGAGCCTGATAGTGAAGGTTATAACTACAACGTTCACTGTTTTAGCGAAATTGTAGTTACCATTTCACTCCCTTGAAAAACCATGAAATCAGTCCTGATCTGATATCCAGTAACTTCTGACAAGATGATGACAGAGGTCATACAGGTATGGGTCTCGAGAATCGCTGAACTTTATCTGACCTCTCCAAGGTCGTCCACGGATGCGTTGGCGACGAGCCTATTGACAAAACAGAAGCCAGACTCACCACTGATTGCCACAACACGCCATTCGGTGTTGACACTAGTCCTATGTCATCCAATATTGTTTCGTCTGTGACGGACGGTTCATGGTGAAACTCTGTCTGTCACTTCCTCCCAGATTTAAGTTGTTGTCATCAGTCTCTTCGTGAACCAGTGGAACACCCTACAGTCTCCTCGTGGTGCTGTCCTTCCGGAAGGCTGGTGCCTGTTCTTATCTGACACTGTTGTCCTGTGTTGTTCTCGTCATCAGTCGTCCCGCAGCCATTGGACTACAGTTAACTGCCTGCGAGATCAGTCAGTGTGGTGCTCTCGTGTCCTTCACGCCAATTATTCGATTTTTCACAAAGTAATAACGATGGGCATGAGCTTTAAGTGTACCTCCTCTGGCGCCATATACTGCAATCTTCACCAGAAGACGTTCCAGTGATTTCAGACACATCCTGTATACATCACGTACCCACACAACGTCTGTAGGACTGACATTTTCCTGTACTGAAAATAGGTTTCGCATAAGGATGAATTTTTAATTAATATACGTCATAGGCATAGTTTATTGGAGCATCAGTTTGCTGTCTGTCGGTCGAAGTATTCATGATGTGCCGGAACTTCCGGCACATTTTCAACTCCGTCATGGCACATAACCACTGTGCAGCCGTCGCCATATTTCTGTGCTGCTTGGTGCCGCTGAGACATCTCAGCCACCTCATAAGGAGCAGAGTACATATTCGGTAGCAGTGCATTGAGAATCCATTAGCAGAGAGACGTCTGTCATCAGGATGATGGCGACGGTTCAGCATTTGGGCAACAGGCAGTTGTTGATATTGCTGACCGTGTATGTTACCTGCAGCGTTTACATTTTCTTAAACAACGCTGTCATCTGGTCACGGATTGCAATAGTCATTGTGGGGAACCTGTTGGTGAACAGGTATAAGTGTGAACCGTGTACTACGATCTTGCTCTTAGACATTTCCTCTCAACTCAAGTACTACCTTTCTTCAGTTTTCATTGCATATTTTACCTTTCTTCATGCTATTCTTCTTTATTCCGTCCTTCATAATGTGGGGCGAATGTCAAGTCACAGTTATTATTAAGGTTTCAATAACTTAATAAGCAGAAGAGCCAAAGGAAGTGGTACACGTGCTTAGCCAGCTGCTGTGGCTGAGAGGTTCTAGGCGCTACAATCTGGAACCGAGCGACCGCTACGGTCGCAGGTTCGAATCCTGCCTCGGGCATGGTGTGTGTAATGTTCTTAGGTTAGTTAGGTTTAAGTAGTTCTCAGTTCTAGGCTACTGATGACCTTAGATTTTAAGTCCCATAGTGCTCAGAGCCATTTGAACACATGCCCAACATCGTGTGAGCGCGTAGAGGTGAAGCAATACGACATGGCATGGACTCGACTAATGTCTGAAGTAGTGCTGGAGGGAACTGACACCGTGAATCCTGCAGGGTTGTACACAAATCCATAGAGTACGAAGGGGTGGAGATCTCTTCTGAACAGCTCGTTGCAAGGCATGCTATTTGGGCTCAATATTGCTCACGTCTGGGGAGCTTGGTAGCCAGCGGAAGTGTTTAAACTCAGAAGAGTGTTCCTGGAGCAGTTCTGGACGTGCTGGGTGTCGCATTGTCCTGCTGGAATTGCCCAAGTCCGTCGGAATGCACTATGGACATAAATGGATCATACAGGATGCTTACGTACGTGTTACCTGTGAGAGTCTAGACGTATCAGGAGGTCCCATAGCACTCCAACTGCACGCGCCCCATACCGTTACAGAGCCTCTATGAACATGAACAGTCCCCTGCTTACATGCAGGGTCTATGGATTCATGAGGTTCTCTCCATACCCGTACTCCATCCGATCAATAGAATTTGAAACGAGATTCGTCCGACCAGATACCATGTTTCCATTGTCCAACAGTCCAATATCGGAGATGACGGGCCCAGACGTGGCTTAAAGCTTTGTGTCGTCACTCATCAAGGATACACGAGTGGACGTTCGGCTCCGAAATCCCATATGGGTGATGTTTCGTTGAATGTTTCGCTCGCTAACACTTGTTGATGGCCCAGCACTGAAATCTGCACTAATTTTCGGAAGGGTTGCACTTCTGTCACGTTGAACGATTCTCTTCAGTCGTCGTTGGTTCCGTTCTTGCACGATATTTTTTCGGCCGCAGCGATGTCAGGGATTTGATGTTTTACAGGATTCCTGATATTCTCTGTACACTCTTGAAATAGTTGTACGAGAAAATCCCCACTTCATCGCTATCTTGGAGATACTCTGTCCCATCGGTTGTGTACCGACAACAACACCGCGTTAAACTCACGTAGATTCTGACAACCTGTGATTGTAGCAGCAGTAACCGATCTAACAACTGCGCCAGACACTTGTTGTCTTAAATAGGCATTGCCGACAGCAGTGCCCTCTTCTGCCTGTTTACATATCTCTGCATTTGAATACGCATGCATATATCAGTTTCTTTGGCGCATCAGTGTATATGTAGCACGGGTATCTTTGTCTAAGTACTTTTCATCGTAATCTCATTTGTTCACTCTTGTACACATAGGAAAGCGCCGTCGTTCTGGCCACAGTCAGGCCAATAAGGTGTTTCTGCCCACCGTGGCGACCTCAGCCAATGGGGCCATGGAGAGGCGGTAAGGAGGGGCGTGTATCATTGCAATAAAAGACGTCGGTGCCTCTACCGGTTGGCCAAGTAACTCCTCAGCTGGCGTCACGAGGCTGGGTGCCAACATTCCAATCTTCCTACCACGGAGAAATCGTTGGCAGTACCGGGAACCGACCATAACACCACAACTCTGTGGATGCATATGCATTTTCTGCGTGTTTTGCGACGTTTGTTTTATTAGTTGTGCTGAATATTATTCTTGTAAATATGCTATCAAGTTACAAATACTATTCGTTATTTAAGAAAAGGAATACGCATGGAATGTTATTTTGTAAGTAGTCACGCTGGCCTAGTTAGCGAAAAGCTATTGTCAAAGAGTGTAATAAATTGTAATTGCTTTATCACTGGGAGTGAGAGCGCACCAAAAAAAGTAGCTGTTAGGAATCACGAGGAGACTGTTGTTGTCGTTGGTTGTGTTTATTCGTCGGTGTGGCTATAGAAAAGTGAGGAGATAAAGCCTGTCTCCGAAGTGCGGAGCAGTGAAAACTGAAATGATTGTTGTGGCGGATGTTTAATATGGACAAGCTATTGCATTTATTGGGCAGAGTACAAATGCAGCAAGAGTACTGTGGGCCCTTGTTATTGGCTATGGTATGGCAAGGTGATCAACCTGTGCCCTATTTTACCGCTAAATGGAGCCACTCGACAAACCAATGGCTTCATAAAGTGAAGTAAGATCTAGACATTTTGTAACTAAAAGTCCACTAGGCTGACCTGTGTAGTTGGAATTTAATTGGTTCAATAACATTGTTTTCGTGCATATTGTAACGTAAATAATTTTCCTAATTCGTTATACAAGCAGTATCCATCCTGTCCTATTGTATGAACCGAGATAATAAGAAAATTAACTGACAACGAAGTGAACATTAATTTATTAGGTTATCAAAATCTAATTTTTACATCTTTTGAACAGTTACGTAATAATGAAATCTTTGGCTGTCGTATGAATAGTGTCAGAAATAGAATGACGTGAAAGTCAGTGTTAATTTATTTGCTAAAAATAGAGTAACTTTCGTAATAAATAATTGGCGGTAAAACTGTGCGTAACTTGAACACTGAATTTCATTGTCAAAACACAGTTCTCATTTATAGCTTGTGGCATAATTCATAACTTTTAATCCAAAGAAATATCAGAGTAACTGCTAACTGACAGTCTTTATTAATGAGTAAATTCAAGCAATATTTGTGCTTCCTACAATTACGACAGTCATTATTACGGTGAGTAACGTAACAAAACGCTTCTGTCCACATCCAGTAAACAATCAAACTTTAATTGATCTTTGCAAATTTATATAGTATGTCGTATGTGTTTGGTATCTGATAATTATCTGACTACTGTGACATGTGTGATGTGAAGTAGTTGAAAGTGTGCGTTAGGTAGTGTTCCTACGTCATGACGGCAATAACTATTCTTACGTAACATGGCTTACGACTATAAAGTTCAGTTTCAATTTAATTGTTCTTGTTCCGGTGAGGAACTGGGGACCGTTGGTTATTTACGTTAGTGACTTACATTGAAAACTTTTTCAAATTTTCCTCTTACTACTGTTAATTAGAAATTAGTTTACGTGATAAAAAATGTATAAAGTTAACCAAACTTTGTTTCTAACCGTCATTGCTTATGTACTGAATAGTGGCGATTCGGCTATAACTTCATCTACTTCTCTCGGTTTTGCGTTATTCTTCGGAGAAGATGCCTTTTTCCCACAGATTAGGGACTTAAGGTACACGGTGATACAGAAAAGCCTACTTAGACGGAGAGGTAGGAGGGTTATACTGGGTCACCCAAATGGCAGTCACCTGTGCTGAGCGCTCAGCTATGGAAGGAAGATTGTAAACACAAGCAGTGAAGACGTGTCTTACAAGGGAACCTCCCCATCGCACCCCCCTCAGATTTAGTTATAAGTTGAGGGGGGTGCGATGGGGAGGTTCCCTTGTTAGATGCTTAGAGTAACTTCGCGCACAGAGATGTAAATTGTTGCAAGCATGAGTTGCCAACAGTCAGTGGTGGCAGTGATTTAAGATAGAATATATTAAGTGGACTATTTTCTTGTGTTATGGTGAAAACGTTATGGAGGTACAGTTATTGTGGATTGCTAGATTTAAGAATTTTGGAAGGCTCGATTTCTTTATCCTGGTGCTTAAGTACATTTTGTTTTCCTTGTGGAATGTAAATCTGTTAACAGGAGATGGCTGAGACGTGAAAGTAGAGCTGTGATTACTTTACAGTATTTACTGTGTGTTCTGTTTGTTTATGCAAAGATGGTGTAGATAGAATGAGAAAGTTAATTATGTTTATTTGTGGTTACAAGGCTTGGGCAGTACAGTTATATTTGAAGTAATGGTGATTTAGTTTTGGACAGACAGAACATTTTGTGCTTCATGGTCCATCAAGTAACAGACAACATATCAGGTGTGTCTGAAAATGTAAGTCTGGATGAACTGCTTCAGGGAGTACAGCATAAGACGTTAGTGTTGGTTTATTTATATGTAATTTACTTTTCTAGGAGGTACTACTGATCGGGGCTGATTAAATTCCATTGCAGTGCCATTCCATGGTTTTCAATTTGTTGTATTAAACTTATTGTTAATCAGGGACGTTGTGCAACAATCATTTTCTGGTCTTAAAACGTGGGAGCATTATACTGTTTTCCTGAAGCCTGTTCAAGATGCCTATCATCTATATCTAAAATTTTCTGACAATTATTTGTGCCACATCTAGACTTCATTTTGGTTGGAGTACTTTTGTCTGTTTGTTGTACAATTGCAGTAGTTTGGGCCTTACTTTATTTAAATGGCAAGAGTTCCTGTGCTTAACATGCATTCCTTGCCAACTCTGTTATTTCATTGGTTATGTCAGGTTTCGTTCTAATGTTTACTCTTCAATTTTGTCAAGCCTGGATGGGAAACGGGATGGGCTTCGACCTGACAGGTCTCCGGTATTCAGACTCGTGTAATTATAGGTGACTCATCTGATGCTGTTTGTTTCTTATTAGCGTCAATGTCGGCTTACTGGCAAGAGAGTCTGAGAATCAGTGACAACGATTTGAGCCGCATTCTTCTAACGAGCTTGTGAAATGCCTATGAATAGGACGAAAAGTTGTTCTGTTCATGTTGCGGAAAATCTGTAGAACATTGGAACAGTAAAATACGCTTTATTCGATACTAATTGCAGTTGATGAGAGAATTAGGAACTTACAAGAACTAATTTTAAGAAATTTATCGCGGTAATGTGACTACGTTAATCTGACCTTCATTTGCTTTCGTTATGTTAGCCAGGCAAGTTTTACATGTGGATACACACAGAAATAACGGGGGATATGGTTTCCTTACTTTTCCCGCCACAGCGATATGCAGATATTCAAATATCTTCTGTTTTAATGGTTAGGGTAGGAAAGGTGTTGCTGCATAAGACAGCAGGATTACAGCATGGCACGTTTATTTAATGTTTGAATTGTGTGATTAGATGTAAGAATGTTTTCTGTTGCGTTTAATGCTATGGTTGATACTGTGTTCGGCGCTACTTGCGAAACTATTTATTACGTGCATCGAGCAGCAAGTGGGTGCTATTGCGAAGCAGCAGCCAGACGTAGCTGTAAGCGCAAAATCGCAAAATTTTTAAGACAGCCGCTACTGAGTGTTCGTGATATACATGACAGATGACGGGCTGTGCTGGACTCAGAGAGGAGTCTCACAGCGTTCGCCAGCAGGTGGCGCCCATACAGCTGAGCAGACGCCGGAGTTCAATCCCCGTGATGGGCGGAAACTGCAGGAAACAGGAGTGCGGCAGGCAAACCTGTGGGTGGCACGAGGTATGGAAAAACGCGTCAGTTGAACTGGAGAGGAGCGTGATTATGCTAGCTGCTAAAGCTTAAACGAGACACTACAGTACTTACTATACGGACCAAAATTCTGTAAAACCCGACCCAATACAGGTTTAAAATAATGAAGCACATCTATAGACAAGGACCAATAAGCTGAGGACGTGGATGTAAAAGCGCCCTCAAACACACCACTGATTTTTAAGTATTCCTTATCAAATATTGCAGATAAAAGTATAGATGAAATTAACATCTTTCGTATGCCTAGGACGATTTTGATAAACGAAGTGTCAACCAATGCAGCTTAAAGAGTCCTATCAGAGTATACCAACAGAAATTTTGTATGTGTTATATACTTTGATCTTTATGCTAGAATATGTTTTTCGATCTCTAAGCACGTCACTTTCACAGAGAATGAATAATCAGTTGATAGTAGTGTCAATAAAGTAGACTTCGCTAAGGTATGTACTTGTACGTTTATAATTTTTAAAAAGTAAAATATAATAGATTAGCTACTGCATTGACAAAACATTATATCTGAGAGACCTAATGAATCACTAGAAAAATATTGACCTTATTGGAAAGCAGCGAGTATTTTGGACAGGTTGATTTGTTATACGTATGTTTAAGAGAAGATAAATCATTTGTTAAAATGAATGGAAAATAATGTACGATAATTTCCACACCTACAGACTGAGGAGGTAAACAGTTGGTGACCACCTTGCCCAAGGGTGTTTATCTGGAGACTTAGAACAGAGGAGATGTATGTATCGCTGAACAGCACATGACTCGTCACCCTGATATGTTCGGAGTTCGAAGTAGTAGATCGGGGACTTCTGAGTGTCTCTTCCTTCGGTGGCCAAAAATAACATTTTTGGGCAAAATTGCCTGTGGACACGTGAAATTTAGTAAGCTAGTGTTGGGGCTTGTAATAATTCTCACAAGGTGGAGAAAGGTGAACTTACAATACCTACTTGGGGTTTAGAAAGGTTGGACTTACAAAAATTTCATGCGAGTTACCCGGTGTGCAACATGTAAAATTTCCTCAAGCTAGCGAGTGTTCCGACTTGTAATAATTTCTCGCACGTTTACACAGAAGATTTCTCATTGTAACAAATTAGATTTAGTTTCCCTTACCCCAACACAGCCCATTCCCCAAGCCAGTCCTCATATTCTGACCAAGCAGTCCTTAGTTGTAAGATATTTGTGTTGGGGTCCTCTTGTTCCTATTCCAATTCGCATCTATCTGAAAAGTTCAGATCTCTTCAATGACCCCAGAAACAAAACATCCCGTCTTATGAATAGTGTTACATAAAACTGACCGAATATTTCGTATGTACTGCGTCATGTCGACGTTCAATGAACATTTAAGCAGAAATAATAAGACAAATGAGTGTCATAATCAAACCAAGGATTATGATCGTCAAGTCGATAAGCAAATTTCCTTTTGACGATGCCACTCTGGCTCCATTATATTAGGATATGTTTTAAAACAGATCTGAAGATGGTCGTTGCTGGCCGAAACCAGTAGTCTGGGGACTTACAAGCTTGTGATCATTGACAGAAACAAAGAAATTTATCCTTAAAATTCCCTTTCTTGCATCGCAATATTTATTTTCTTTCTAACAAAACATGTTTCGCTTGTTCATACTACGCATCATAGTGTCCCTTCTTGTTGAATTTCAAATTTTTTCATGTCGTGTGGAGTTCAGTGAGGACCTTTTTGTTTGTGTTTTATGTCTGCGTTGGAAATACTTAACCACCAGTAGTAATATGATCATTATTTGCAGTCGTTCTTCTTCTCTTATGTTTATGTTGGGCTTGGAATACAACAGACTACCCTAAACCTAATTTAACTGTATTAAATTCTACGTATGTACAGAGATAAACATTTACTTATACTGTTGTCGACAGGGTAGCTCCGAGCTGTATTTCACCATTCTTAATTTTGCCATTTTGCTTATGATAAAGAGGAAGGTTAGTGCCAAATATGCTTAACACTTAAAACAATAGTTGATCATCCGCTGGGTAGATACAGGGAGTGGGGAAAAATATAGGCACACTAAAAAAAACAGCAAATTGCCATTCCTAATATGGTGTAGGGAAAACGTTGTCATTCAAAACAGCTTCCAGTCGTCTCGGAATGAATATATAAAGGTCCCGTAATGTTTCCAAGGCAGTCTTATACCATTGTTCCTGCAAAATAGTGAAAAGTTCAGGTAATGACCATGCAGGTGTATAGCAATCAGACAACGTTCTTTCCAAAGTAGACCACAAACGCTCGATAATAATGAGATTGTGTGGTTGTGGTGGCTGGAGAGATGCGACAGTTCGTCCTCGTGCTCGCAAAGGCCGTCCTGAACGTTGTCAGCTGTGTGAACATGGGCTCTGCCGTCTTGGAACACAGTGTCATCACTCGTGAACAAACGTTGTACCATTGGACGCACTTCGTCAGCCAAAATGGTTACGTAAATCCACCATATAGGTGCCAAAATCGTTACCGAACCCTCGTCGAGTTTCACCTTTCAGACGTACCCCTGGCCAGAAGTTGGAAACAGTGTGAAATGAGACCCATCCGACCAAATTACTTTATTCTGTTTCTGCGTAGTCCAGGATTGATGACTTCGGCACAACGTTACCCTGTTACGGGCACTTGCGTCACTGACGAGTGATTTTGAAATTCCTGCTTGCCTTGCAATTTCCTGCTTACGTAGATCTCTCCGTGTTGTCCTGTTGGTGTCACAGTTTTCGAGAGCGACATTCAGTTTTGCAGTGACTTTTACAGTTGTCGTTTTCTTCAATGGCCCCCTCCGTCGCTCACAATAAAGTTTCTTCACTTAATGGATGAGGTTTGTCCGGTTTCCTTATAAGAGGCATAAATCTTCGCTACAGTGCCTCTTGGCACAATAGACACCTACCGTACGAGCACCAGCGCTTTGGCCACGTCCGGATGCACTGTGCTTCATCACGACACACTAACAACTACACGGAACACTGTACCGAACACGACTGACACTTTAAACGTATTGAGGACGCTGTCAGAGGTGCCGCTAGTGGTCAAATACGACAGTGGAAACTGCAGGCTTGGCTACCATCTGCATTTATGTTCAAGTATGCATTTATCACTGTGTTTACATAGTTTAACCCTCCCTCTGTATGTACATAACAGAACAGTTCCTGACAAGAAAACACTCTGCAGTATATCGACGCTGTAAAGGAACTTCTAAGGAAACAATGGCTAGCAGCATTGAGTGAAGAATACAGCTACATTTTTCAGTCCCATATACGCCGCTGGCGTGTGAACCGTGAAAGCACGCACAGAGATGGTTAAGTAGTCACTGCAACCCTAGCTTCCTAAATGATTCGAATTGCGAGAAATTCTAACCTGTCGTGCATTGCGAAATACTCCCTGCCGTCCGCTTCACAATGAGTTACGGAGTTTGACGATAGGTCAAATGTGAATTTCAGACAGGGCAATAACATTCCAGGCAGTGGCCGTATTCATGCCTCCATTTACCAGGAGTCAACTAATGAGTTCGTATCACTGCGAAACCGCCAATTACTCACAGCTAACTGCAGAGCGTATTTACATGTTCATGCTGTGGGCAGAGCCGTATTGACGTACGGGCTATGTACACGTCAGCCCAGAGTCGTGCACACAAAAGGTCACGCACCACAAATATTCAAATAATAAAAGTGTCTCTTTGGCAATACTGTGCCTAAGTCCATCGTTTAGTAGTAAGGACATAGACGTAATTACTTTGCGTAGTCTTATCCTGCTGAATTCTTTATAGACATCTTGTCTAGATTAAGGTAGCATTCATCTCTCAAACCCGGCCTTCGTTAACAATAAATTCCAGCAACGGATACACAGACACATGGCATCTCACTTGACAAAACCGCTAAGACTTCTAGAAGAATGTTTAACAGCACTTCGGCAGTTTGAAGTATGTTCGATTTCGCGGAAAGGCTACTTCCTCCACACCTCATCTCATGCAAACCACAATCTACACATTTTCATCACATAGTTTTAGCAGAAGTGGGTATTTGGGCTCATTAAGTTGGAAAAAGCCATTACGAGATAAATACGCTGAAGAGCCAAAGAAACCGGTACACTGGCCTAATTTTGTGTAGGCCCCCCGGGAGCAAGCAGAAGTGCCGCAACACGGCGTGGCATAGACTCGACTAATGTCTGAACTAGTGCTGGAGAGAAATGACATGGGTAGGGCTGTCCATAAATCCGTAAGAGTACAACGGGGTGAACGTCTCTTCCGAACAGAACCTAGCAAGGCACCCCAGATATGCTCAATAATGTTCATGTCTGGGGAGTTCGGTGGCCAGCGGAAGTCTTTGAACTCAGAAAAGTGTTCCTGGAGCCACTCTGTAGCAATTTTGGACGTGTAGGATGTCGCATTGTCCTCATGCAATTGCCCAAGTCAGTCGGAATGCACGGGACATGAATGGCTGCAGGTGATGAGACAGGATGCTTACGTACGTGTCGCCCGTCAGAGCCGTATCTAGAGGTATAAGGGGTCCCATGTCACTCCAACTGTACACGCCCCCACACCGTTACAGAGCCTCCACCAGTTTGAACAGTCCCCTGCTGATATTCAGTGTCCATGGATTCATGAGTTAGTCTCCATAACCGTACAAGTCCATCCGCTGAATACAATTTGTACCGACCTGACAAAATCCTAGGAAGTTCTGGTCTTACGTTAAATCAGTAAGTGGCTCGAAACAGCATATCCAGACACTCCGGGATGATGATGGCATTGAAACAGAGGATGACACGCATAAAGCTGAAATACTAAACACCTTTTTCCAAAGCTGTTTCACAGAGGAAGACCGCACTGCAGTTCCTTCTCTAAATCCTCGCACAAACGAAAAAATGGCTGACATAGAAATAAGTGTCCAAGAAATAGAAAAGCAACTGGAATCACTTAATAGAGGAAAGTCCACTGGACCTGACGGGATACCAATTCGATTCTACACAGAGTACGCGAAATAACTTGGCCCCCTTCAAACAGCCGTGTACCGCAAGCCTCTACAGGAACAGAACGTTCCAAATGATTGGAAAAGAGCACAGGTAGTCCCAGTCTTCAAGAAGGGTCGTCGAGCAGATGCGCAAAACTATAGACCTATATCTCTGACGTCGATCTGTTGTAGAATTTTAGAACATGTTTTTTGCTCGAGTATCTTGTCGTTTTTGGAAACCCAGAATCTACTATGTAGGAACCAACATGGATTCCGGAAACAGCGATCGTGTGAGACCCAACTCGCTTTATTAGTTCATGAGACCCAGAAAATATTAGATACAGGCTCCCAGGTAGATGCTATTTTTCTTGACTTCCGGAAGGCTTTCGATACAGTTCCGCACCGTCGCCTGGTAAACAAAGTAAGAGCCTACGGAATATCAGACCAGCTGTGTGGCTGGATTGAAGAGTTTTTAGCAAACAGAATACAGCATGTTGTTATCAATGGAGAGACGTCTACAGACGTTAAAGTAACCTCTGGCGTGCCATAGGGGGGGTGTTATGGTACCACTGCTTTTCACAATATATATAAATGACTTAGTAGATAGTGTCGGAAGTTCCATGCGGCTTTTCGTGGATGATGCTGTAGTATACAGAGAAGTTCCAGCATTAGAAAATTGTAGCGAAATGCAGGAAGATCTGCAGCGGATAGGCACTTGGTGCAGGGAGTGACAACTGACCCTTAACATAGACAAATGTAATGTATTGCGAATACATAGAAAGAAGGATCCTTTATTGTATGATTATATGATAGCGGAACAAACACTGGTAGCAGTTACTTCTGTAAAATATCTGGGAGTATGCGTGCGGAACGATTTGGAGTGGAGCGATCATATAAAATTAATTGTTGGTAAGGCGGATACCAGGTTGAGATTCATTGGGAGAGTCCTTAGAAAATGTAGTCCATCAACAAAGGAGGTGGCTTAAAAACACTCGTTCGACCTATACTTGAGTATTGCTCATCAGTGTGGGATCCCTACCAGATCGGGTTGACGGAGGAGATAGAGAAGATCCAAGGATGAGCGGCGCGTTTCGTCACAGGGTTATTTGGTAACCGTGATAGCGTTACGGAGATGTTTAATAAACTCAATTGGCAGACTCTGCAAGAGAGGCGCTCTGCATCGCGGTGTAGCTTGCTCGCCAGGTTTCGAGAGGGTGCGTTTCTGGATGAGGTATCGAATATATTGCTTCCCTCTACTTATACCTCCCGAGGAGATCACGAATGTAAAATTAGAGAGATTCGAGCGCGCACGGAGGCTTTCAGACAGTCGTTCTTCCCGCGAACCATACGCGACTGGACCAGGAAAGGGAGGTAGTGACAGTGGCACGTAAAGTGCCCTCCACCGCACACCGTTGGGTGGCTTGCGGAGTATAAATGTAGATGTAGAGACTCGTCCGACCAGGCAACATGTTTCCAGTCATCAGCAGGCTAATATCGGTGTTGACGGGCCAAGGTGAGGCTTATAGCTTTGTGTCCTGCAGTCATGAAGGGTATACGAGTGGGCCTTCAGCTCCGTAAGACCACATCCATGACGTTTCATTGAATGGTTCACACGCTGACACTTGTTGGCCCAGCATTAAAATCTGCAGCAGTTTCCGGAAGGGTTGCACGTCTGTCACTTGAACGATTCTCTTCAGTCGTCGTTGATCCCGTTCTTGCAGGATCTTATTCCGGCCGCAGTGATGTCTGAGATTTGATGTTTTACCGGGTTCCTGATATTCACGGTACACTCGTGAAATAGTCATAAGGTAAAATCTGGACTTCTTCGCTACCTCGGTTGTGTTGTGTCCCATCGCTCGAGCGCTGACTACAACACGACGTTCAAACTCACTTGAATCTTGATAACCTGCCACTAAAGCAACAGTAACGGTTCTAACAAATGCACCAGACATGTTTTGTCTTATAAAGGTGTTGCCGACTGCAGCGCCGTATTCTGCCTGTTTGTATTGTATTGTATGTTAACCGGGGGCCTAGAAACGACGGAGAGACTCTGTCCCCGCCGCAGCCGCAGTAGTCCACAACTCCACGACGACTACCGCATTCCGCTTCACCCCTCTGCCGCCCCACACCGAACCCAGGGTTTTCTGCCTGTTTACTTGTCTCTGTATGTGAATGCGAATACCTGTACCAGTTTATTTGGAGCTTCAGTGTACATTCGTTATTGAGTTATCTAGTGAAACGTGTAAATGTCTTACCATCCACAGAGTCTAACACATAGTTTAGTGACTCGCGAAGTCGTAGCAAGTTAAAGTGAGCACCCAAAGAAGAAATCCTGGGTTTGCTCAGTGCCAAAACTGATATTTCAAGATAAATGTGTTATGAAAATACTATAAATTACTTTTTTAGTGTGAAGTGCAGGTGAAAGCTAATTAAACAGAAAGATTATTTGCAGCTTTTATTTTAAGGTTGATAGTTTTGGAAACTACAATATTTGAACTAGATGTAATAAAAATTTCCTGCAGTGTTCCTTTCATTTTTTTAAAATCTAGCATTTGTCTAATAAATAGGTTTGCTTATAGTTATTACATTTCACATTTAAAATTCAGATATTTCAAATATAGACTTTTACCGGAATATTAATAGGGACATTGTGCTCCTTTTTGGAAAAAATTATATATTTTTTCATAGCAGACTTTAATAAGTCTGGTTAAATATCGTAATGGTTTCAGTTCTTTTCAGTGTTTCATTTACGTCAACTCATTACCTTATAAACTGTAGGTGTATACTTAAGTTTTGTACTATTAATTAATGAAACCTTAAATTCTGCGTTGCAGGCCTTCAACTCGAAAGTTCTCCTTAAATGGTTTTCGTTACGATGAAATTTCCATTGTTGCGTCTGGTAGTCAATAGGCTGTGAATACAGCCCTGATTGTCGGAGGCGTTCGTATAAATATCATTCGCTCTTTCAAATGCTTTTCAAGCTCTGGCGCAAGGGCGCCGCGTTGAATGCGTCTGTCAGGATTTCACTAGTCGGATCACATTGATTCTTCACCTTCGATGGCACTGATGAACGTTTACTCTTAGACGCGGAGTTACGTCCGGCTACACTATTGTCGTCGTGGTCTACCGTCTCCCAGCAACGAACTCCATCCAGTCTCGCTATGGAGACAGCACACGGATCGACCTGCTGGAGTAGTCCGCGGTTTCTGACGCTGGACGGGCTGACAAGCTGGACCACAACGTATGGAGGACACCGGCATCAATCCATCTTTACTTCCGTGCACAAGGTAATAATAACCACTGAACGTTATTTTTAATTCGTCAAGCAAACATAGTTCCACGCCATGGTAGTAGAAATGAAGAGTTTGTGGTTAGACAGACCACCTAGAGCTAGATTACAAATAAACTGGCTGAAGTATGGAACAGGCGTGGAGCAACCAAGGCACTTCTCTCCTGTGCGAAACTTATGCTTTTCCAACGTAACTGGAAGGCAGCCTTAGGTGATGATTGAGAGGGGAGAAAATAAGCAATGCAATGCCCGTAGAAACTGCATCCGATTATCCGTATTATTTACGTTTCAACAAAAGTTGTGATGACTGACTGAACCTAAGCATAGTGATTGTGTCTTTATAAAGCAAAATAATGCGATATAATGGGGAAAAGGGATCAACTTTACAAGCGATAGTTTACGCACTGCGCTTGTTTCCAGTATGGAGCAAACATTGGCATTGCGCTCCTCCGTAGTAAGTGAAGGCAGCCAAGAGGAGGTTAATATGTCCTAGCCAAAAACAGCTGTTAACTAGCTGAGCCTTCATCTAGTCAACATACGAATTAATCGCATTTCGTGGCCGGACTTTCTTTCACGTTTTGCTTTTGCTGCATGTGGACTACTTTATATTGATATAAACACTTAGCAAATATGCAGCACTTTGTTAGAAATGTTCTTAACGATTTCGTCTCACGTATGACTCTTGGATAACGGAACAATACGAATTACTCCCGTGGTGTGGGCAGCCTTTTGCTCATGATCCACCTTTTGCACTTACAGCATTTCTTGTATTCATACATTCAGTGATACTGAATTACGTACGCTGTTACGAATGACTCCGTCTCATACGCAGAATCTTGACTGAGGTATCACATGTAATATGTTGCGGAGCCGGACGTTTACCTTCACCTGGAAGCTGTTAGTTTCATTTTCGATGATTTTCCGTTTGCTTGCGTCCTAAGCATTCTGTGTGGTGCTGTGCACATACAGCAAATACATATATTTAGAATTGACATATGGGGTTGCACTGAGACAATAATGGAGTGCGAAAACGGGCCAACAGATGACTGAGCAGCAAAACGTCAGTGACGTCACATGGAAATGATGACGGATGCGAGATAGGCCGATATGTTTCAAAAACTGTACCATCCGTAGCCTCGCTGATAAATACCTGCCCGACCTGCTGAGCCATCACTTCGGTCATTTTTGCGTCCCCAGACCTCGATCTGTGATATTGTTGGTTGTGGGGCCACGTGAAGCAGTAAGTCTACTGCGATTGTCCTACCTCATTAGGGATGCTAAAAGACAACACCCGATGACAGTTTATGACCGTACCTACTGCTATACTGAACAGAGCGTCCGCAGCTCGTGGTTCAGAGGCTAGCGTTGATATCTGTGGATCATGGGGTAGTGGGTTCGATTCCCGGCCAGGTGGGGGATTTTCTCTGCCCGGGGACTGGGTGTCTGTGTTGCCCTCATCATTACTGGAGACGTTTCCAGACTGGAAATTGGAGGTTTGGGAATTTGTACGGGCGCTGATGACCACGATGCTGAGCGTCCCACAAACCAACATCACCATCATCATCATGCTGAACAGTGCTGTGCACAACATTGTCCGTCGATTGCAGTTTTCTTGATGAATGACGTCCGAGGTGTCATAAGGAACATGGTCTCTGTCAAAAATTAATTGCTATGCGGATTATTGCTTTTGGTTGATATGAAGCGACATATATGGTAATTTCGTGCACTATTATTGATTTAAATAAAACCTGCCCGATTCACAGTGCTCTTTCAATTTCTACAGCTCCAGTTACATTATTTCGTGAATTACTGAATTTTCAAATGTTGCCGGACTTTTTGTTCACACTGTACATCACCTGACTGCACGACGCAGAAGACTTGGTCGGATATCGAAGTAACTTCGCACACGTTCACATCGATGGGTATGTAAATAGAGTTTCAGTTATCTGTGACAGTGAGTTAGTGTTGCTCGTGTTTACGTCTTCAGCGTTGTTACCAGGTCTAGTAGGTTATATAAGAGGCGTAAACGGCGTCTGGTTTCGAGTGATCTCTGCAAAAGACCTGGAGATGCAGAGTACGCGTTTGTGACGCCGTTATCAGCACTTCACAGAAATTAAAAGGGGTGTGGTCGTGGGCCTCCATCTGCCCCGTTGGTGTACGCATGCAATATCCAGATGTACTGGTCATTCAGATGTGACAGCGGCCCGACGTCGGACTGCATGGGAACGTGAAGCTGACATACTCGTCAATATTCCGGTTGACCACTGATTTCGCTAAATAGCTTAAGGACGGTAGGACATCAAACGGGCCGACTTGGAGGAGGAGAGGCACCATAGGACATTTTAATTTTCACTGTCCACACTTCTACAAATAAATTCATACAACTTTGTAACCATGACCAGGAAGGATTCAGGATTCACACCATAGCAGTGGAAGCTCAAAAACGTAACAAAGTAAATTTTTTTCACTTGCGAAATTTCGTAATTTTTTCACTTACCATTGGCTGCATTTGTTGCTATAGGTACGCTTTTCTTCATAAGTAAGATTGTTCGATGAATTTCGCACGGCTTACAAATCATACTTACAGGTGTATGAAACTCTAGAATTTATTTCATTTATCAAAAATTGAATGAGCTGTTACATTTTAAATTTCATATTTAGGAAAAACTCAAATTTTATATTTAATTACCTCAAGTTTTAACACAGCGTCTGATAGATTTGGAAAATTCTAGCTGTATGGTTTGTATGCTGCGCAAAATTCATCGAAGAATCTCTCTTAAGAACAAAAGTGTACCTATAACAACAAAAGCAGCCAATAGTAAGCGAAAAAATGTTGACATTTCGCATTGCAAAAAAAGTTATTTCGTTAGATTTTTGAACTTCCACTGCTATGATTCTGAATCCCGAATCGTTCCTGGTCATTGTGTCAAGGTTTTATGAATTTATTTGTAGAAGTTTAGGCAGTGGAAATTAAAATGTCCTGTGGTGCCTCTCCTGCTCCAAGTCGGCCCGTTTGACGTACTACCCTGTTTAAGACAAATCCGTGGATGATTCCTTCGAAAGGGCACAGCCGAGTTCCTTCTCCATCCTTTATTTCGAACTTGTGCTTCGTCTCTAATAACCTCGTTGTGGACGGGATGTTGAACACTAACCTCCACCTGCGGTCGACCATGGCCGTCCAGCGCAAAGCAGGGCTGCCGTATTACGGCTTCGGCGCATTGTAACCGCTTAACGACTGCTCCTGCCGTCCGAGAACAAGTTAGGGACTGCCGGCAAAATTCTTGTCGCACCGCACCACTCCTCGGAGACTAACCAGCAGCCGGACAAGAGAATTAACGTCCTGTGCGTAGGCTGCCGTTGGCCACACAACACAACAGCCGTGCTTAGAATACTGGCGTGGTTGGGTAGCATGGAGTGCTGGTGAGTCGCGTTGTGTTGTGTCTGACGATGTATCGCAAAGCCTCACTACCCCAAATGACCACCGTCGGCTCGTATATCGGCGACATTTAGAGAAGTTCAAATGGTTCAAATGGCTCTGAGCACTATGGGACTTAACATCTGAGGTCATCAGTCCCCTAGATTTTAGAACTAAAACCTAACTAACCTAAGGACATCACACACATCCATGCCCGAGGCAGGATTCGAACCTGCGACCGAAGTAGTCGCGCGGTCCCAGACTGAATCGCCTAGAACCGCTTGGCCACACAGGCCGGTATTTGGAGGAGTCCCGTAGGCACAGCCGTGTTATTGTATTGTCATGTTGCGGAGAGTAGTCAGGTATGACTTCAGGTGAAGGCTGGCGGTGGTTGAAGGAACTGTGGCGGCGCAGCTGTACGTCGCGGACGTCCTGAGTCCACATGTGTTACCTCTCATGTGACAATATTGCGGTGCCATATTTGAGTAAGTCAGTGCTTGTCCAAGCATGGTGCGTGTCTCTGTGAACTGCCTTCGTGATACTGAGGTACTCCCTCCAGCAGCAAGGTCCCCACATCGGTCCCTGTAGAACAAGTGTGGTACCGGCTGGGGCGTGAACTGAGTCCCACTGGCAGTATCCTGCATATCAAGGACCTGTTACAACGCTTCTGGGCCTAAATCAGGTCATCTATCCACGCCAGAGGGGCTGCAACGTCAAACCGATAAGTGGGCTCTTACTGCCAAGTTCTTTTTAAAATTCACTCGTTTGTTAATCAGTGAAACAACACCAAATACCCTCACAACTCGTGAAGTTACATTTCGTTTCCTCTTCTGCTTTGCGTGCTCCACATTTCGTGTCAAGTACACCGCCTATAACTTAGTGCAACGGGTCCAGGAAAACTGTCACTTGCGCACTCTTGGTGGAGCCACTGTGATGTTTATGTGGCTTCCTGGCCATGTCGGTCTGCCAGGAAACGAGGCTGCTCACGCTGGTGGCAAGGCTGAAGTCCTCGTACCTCAGCCCGCTAGTTCCGGTATTCCTTCTGATCTGTGTGTTGCGGTCTGTCAGGAGGTGGTGTTCCTTTGGCATCGCCAATGGTCCTCCCTTCACGGGAATAAGCTCCGGCTTATTAAGCATCTCCCAGCGGCTTGGACGACCTCCTCTTGGCGCTCATTTCATAAGTGGCGCTACCCCACTACTCTGCACACATTGCACCCAAGTTTTAGCTGACCGAAACTTCCTGACGGAATGCCCATTTTTTAACAGTTTACGTTCACACTTGGTTTTTCCGTCTGAGTTATTTACCGTTTTAGAAAATGACGCGCGGGACGTCGATCATGTTTTACTTTTCATCCGCCGTAGCAACATGGCGAAGAACCATTTAATTTTCACTTCTGGAGATCCGTTGCTGTATGGTATCTTTTGTAGCCCTTCCTCCACGTCCCTCTTTCAATTGGGAGTGACATATAGTCGTTTCTTAACGCCTCTCGGTCTTTGTGTTCTATAGTTTTAACCTGGCCGCGTATGACCCCAGTTGTTTCTGCGCCCTAAAACAAAACAAACAAATAAACAAACAAACAAACTGACCGAAAAACAGGCGACACCATAAATAATTAAGAGTAATCAAACTTCTGGAATACATTTCTTTAGGTAACATATTTAAGTGGTTAACACTGCAAGATGGCAGGCTAGTAAAAGTGTGAGATAATCCAGTGAAAATGCGAAATGCTGATAAATTAATAACGGGTGTAAGCGACAGAATGTTGAATGCAAGCATGGAAAACGTCCATACATTTTGTTGTACATGTGCTGGATGTCAATTTGTGGAATGGAGTTCCACGCCTGTTACACTTGGTCGGCCAATACACGGCCAGTTACAATTCTGGTTGTGGATGACTCTGGCGTTTTTGTCTGACAGTGTCCCAACTGTGCTCAACTGGTTGTCGAGCATGCCTAGACAACATGTTGACACTCTGTAGAGCATGTTGGGCTACAACAGCGGTATGTGTGTGAGCATTATCCTATTGGAAAACACCACCTGGGATGCGGCTCACTAAGGACAGCACAGCAGTTCGAATAATCAGACTGACGTACAAATTTGCAATTAGGCCGCATGAGATATCAAAGCGCGCGCACCTGCCGTCATACGAGATTGCATTCCAGACCATAATTCCAGGTGTAGGGCGAGTGTGTCCAGCGCGCAGACATGTTGGTAGGAGCACCCAATTTGCGTCATTCTAACCAACATACGGCCCTCACTAGGACCGAAAGCAGAACCATATCTCATCAGAAAACACAACAGACCCCCACCATGCCCTTGAATGAGCTTTCGCTTGACACCACTGAAGTCGCAAACGGTGGTGGTTTGCGGTAAGTGAAATGTACGCAATAGAGTGTCTGGCTTGGAGCTGTCTTGAAAGTAACAGATTTGTAGCAGTTCATTGTGTCAATGTGGTGCAAACTGCTGCTCAAATTGCTGCTGTAGATGCAGTACGCTGCGCCAGAGTCGTACGCTGAACACGGTGGTCTTCCCTCTCGGTAGTGCCACGTGGCCGTCCGGAGTACGGTCTTCTTGTGACTGTACATTCTCGTGACTACGGCTGTCAGTAAACAAATACAGTTGCTACATTCCTGCCAAGTCTCTCTGCAGTATCAGAAGGAACATCCATATTCTCGCCGCCCTATTACACGACCTCGTCCAAAATCAGTCAGACGTTGATAATGGTGTCTTTGTCACCTTAAAGGCATTCTTCACTAACGTCAACTCACCGCGTCCAATCTCAAAGCTAACTAACGCTCACCACCGTTACAGCGTATATTTAAAGCGAACCCGATTTGGATCCTCATTGTGGCGCTACTAGCATCATTCTTATGCAACTGGCTCGAAAGCTTAATAGACATCATCTTTCAGATATAGGGACACACCTACCAACTTTCGTTTATGTCGCACAACTCATTCTCGGAACAGCGGATTTTTTTTTTCGTCAGTGTAGAGAAATGAAACCACGATATGCATCAAAAACAAAGAAAGACAGCTCAGAGTTGAATAACTTTTACGAGTTCGTATTATCTCCTGCATTCCAGGAACTCTTGCGATGAGCTCACAGTTACCGTAAATACTTTCGCTTGATGAAAATGAAGTCGTTCTCATATCACTGTGTACCTAAATTAGCTGATCCAACATGAAAATTTCTCCTGACCCCAAGCGAAACAATGCGTTTTTGGAGGGTGGGCCACAGCTCGTAAAGTTTAACCGAAATAGCTCAGTAGTTGCAGCTGAAGTACTCATTCTTAGTCAGAAACGTCTGCCACAAAATTATTTTTATTCAAATGGTAAATTTTTTGTAGACTTCTGTGGCTGCAACAGCTATTTCTCCGAACACACCCTTACGGGTTGTATTCGCGACGGTACTTGACACAGTTACTTTTATTCGTTGCTATAAAATATGTCGTGTCTGCTGCTCCCTCATTGGTTATAAAAAGGAAGCTGTTAACACTCAGAGGGGCAGAGCCTTGGTTGGTGAAATGGCGTGTTAGAGAAAACTTCAAGTGCGAAGCCGTTCTGTTCACTAGAAGACCGAAACTACTGCGCAAACATCAACACTGCAACCCAATAACAAACATGCACGCCCAATACGTTTCTGTGAGAAGGTCGGATACCTCGGTATCTGACTGGACCGGAAACTACTCTGGGGAGACCACACGCAACACGTGACCAACAAAGCAAACACCAGGCTCAGACAACTCCATCCTATGCTTAACTGGCGTAGCACACTAAAAACGAAAGTGTCCAGGTCCATGTACACCACACTTATTAGACTTCTGCTCCCGTCTGGGGATGCGCTGCGCCCACACGCCTGCGCCGTCTGCAGCTCATACAGCACAAAGTACTCAGAATCATAAGCAACGCTCCACGTTACACACGCACCGCGGATCTTCATTGGAAATATAGGCTAGGTACCCTCTTGCAGGTATTCAAAAAACTCGGCACACGACTGTACAGAAACACGAGACACTCGCATTACCCGTTTCTTCTTTCTCTGGGGAACTACGACCCACAACTATAGAGGAAACATAATGGACCAAAGACACTATTAGCAAGGAACAAAACATCTATGGTCCATAGCACGCTAGCACAATAGTACTGGTGAGCCCCTGCAACACAGCTACTAATGGCAACCCCAGATGCTCGACCCGCCGAAAGACAGGAAATCGCAGGGAAGCCGTACTGTACGCAACGCGCAAACCAGCCACACACAGTTGTAGCTGCGACAAGATGACTCTGAAACATCTTAAACGTCTTACGTTCGATTTCAGTTCCTACCTTGGCCGTTTAATTTAATATACATTCATTTGAATTAAAATGTCCGTAAGTTTCATCAGAATTTATACCAACACTGTGAGCTGATTTATGGCCGATCGCCCACTAACGAATGATGACCTCGGACTGTTACACGGACCGCAGCAGCAGGCCCAGGAGAACTCACAGAAGCCAGCTGCAGCGTCCGGACTGATCCATCTACAACCAGCACCTGCAGTGACAAAGGTAACGATGCACGATACCTCACACTAACATAACCCCACCTTGCATGCGCTGTCGCAGCTAGGAAGCCGCTACTGCCCTTATTACCCGTCCTACTGCCGCAGAGGTTTTCTTAATTTGGCGCTTGCATTGGCACATTTTTCCCTCTGCCCTTACAAACCGCTACCCCCTCGACCTCTTTCGTCCACTTTCTGTCTCCTGCTGGACCATGTCAGTGAGTAATCCTACCCAGACGTATGAAAAAAAACACAGCCCGCGTCCTGTGTCTCCTGATTCGAAAACTAACATGTTACACGTAGGTGACAGTAGAACTCTTAGTTCGGTCACCACGTCGGTGTGGACGTGGAGGGCCCCATCATATAAAAAATAAACTCCTCTCCCCCCTCTTCCTCCCTCCCCCCCACCGCCCACTCCCCACATCCTACCATTCCCAAAGTCCAACACACATACACACACTATCCCCTGTATGTTCCAGTCTTACCCTACAGCCAGCACCGCTAACATTGTTGCCGAGAACAAGTAAGGAAAGACAGTCTCCATTCGAGTCTGTTAAATTTTAGTCCAAAATATCGGTCATATTCTTCAAAGTCACAGCGTACTTTCAGGACTCGCAGAGAAGTGAAAGATTGTGTACGATTTTGTGCTAATTTGTGTTCCACACCCATATAATCAATAAAATGTTTACACATTGCACAGTTTCTGTAAATTTTAAATATCTAATGATAACTGTAGAACATTCCTGTTTTGCCAGCATGTACATTCAGCTGAAGCACCACCTTTCCCTAAACACTATCAACAGTTGTAGCTGCGACAAGATGACTTTGAAACATCTTAAACGTCTTACGTTCGATTTCAGTTCCTACCTTGGCCGTTTAATTTAATATACATTCATTGGAATTAAAACGTCCGTAAGTTTCATCAGAATTTATACCAACTGTAATATATAATCAATTGTAATATAATGTAAGCAACACACAGAAAGTACTGTGGGAAGGCAAACCAAAGACTGCGTTTTATTGGGAAGACATTTAGAGAATGTAACAGATCTACTAAGGAGACTGTTTACAGTACGCTTGTCCGTCCTCTTTTAGAATACAGCTGCGTGGTGTGGGATTCTTACTAGATAGGATTGATGGAGTACATCGCAGAAGTTCAAAGGAGGACAGCATGTTTCATATTATCGTGAAATATGAGAGAGAGTGTGTCACTGAAATGATACAGGATTTGGGCAGGATATCATTAAAAGAAAGGCGTTTTTAGTTGTGACGGAATCTTCTCACGAAATTACAATCACCAACTTTCTGCTCCGAATGCGAAAATATTTTGTTGACACGTACCTACATAGGGGGAAAGGATCACCGCGATAAAGTAAGGGAAATCAGAGCTCGTACCGAAAGATACAGATTTGTTTTTTCCGCGTGCTATACGAGATTGAAATAATAGAGAATTGTTAAGGTGGTTCGATTAAACCTCTGCCAGGCACTTAAATATAATTTTCAGAGTACCCGTGTAGATTAATGTTGCTTCCGGTTCCCAAATGCGTCGTCTTGCAACAAGCAAAGTGAATTAATTTGTAAATGGTCGTATATAGTCTTCAAGTTTAATTTCTGTTTTGTATTCATGCGTTGACTGCTAATGCAAACAGATGGTTGCTGTTGCTGATTCTAATCAACGGATACTTTCAACATATACTCTACGTTTCTGTTATTTTTTCCTTCCTGCGTCTCTATACCGCGAGTAGCGTCCCCTACATTCAGTTTCTTCACTCAGAACACTATTTTTTTCGTGATAATCTCTTTTATGGGTTACTTTTCCTTCGTAATCAGGAACTATGAGGCTTCTTTCATTTATCATGCCATTTGCTAAAACGACAATAGAGAAAAATGCCATCATCTGTAAGGTTTTCCCGGCGCGACAGGTTAATGGATTGCCTGTTGGTGTTTTGGTGAGTTGTTTCCATTTCATGCACACAGTTTGGCTGGAGTGGAGGCAACTAAGTCCCACTACCAGTATCCTACATATCAAGGACCAGTTACAAAGCTTGTGGGCCTGAAGCAGGTCATCTACCCAAGCCAGAGAGGCTGAAACGTCATACCGATATGTGGCCTCATACTGCCAAGTTCCCTTTAAAATTCACTCGTTTTTTAAATCAGTGAAATAACATCAAATGCCCTCACAACTCGTGAAGTTACATTTCGTTTCCTATTCTGCTTTGCGTGCTCTACATTTCTTGACCAGTACACCGCCCATCCCTTAGCGCAACGGGTCCAGGAAAACAGTCACTTGCTGAGTCTTGGTGGAGCCACTGTGATGTTTATGTGGCTTCCTGGTCATGTCGGTCTGCCAGGAAACGAGGCTCCTCAGGCTGGTGGCAAGGTTGCAGTCCTCGTAACTCAGTCCGCTATTTCCCGTATTCCCTTCAATCTCTGTGTTGCGGTCTGCCAGGAGATGGTGTCCCTTTGGCATCGCCAATGGTCCTCCCTTCACAGGAATAAGCTCCGGCTTACTAAGACTCTCGCAGTGGCTTGGACGACCTCCTCTCGTGTTTCACGCCGGAAGGAGGTCATTTTAACTAGGCTGCGTATTGGGCACTGCCTTAAAGCCATCGTCATTTGATAAGTGGCGCTACCCCACCACTTTGTACACATTTGCGCCCAAGCTTTAGTTGTCCGCCACTTCCTGACAGAATGCCTATTTTTTAACCGTTTAGTTTCCCGCATGGGTTTGCCGTCTGACTTATCGGCCGTTTTAGAAAATGACGCGCGGGCTGTCGACCACGTTTTACATTTTATTCGTCGTAGCAATATGGCGAAGACCATTTAACTTTCACTTCCGGAGCTCCGTTTCTGTATGGTGTCTTTGGTAGCCCTTCCTCCAAGTCGCTGATTTTAGCTGCCTTCTCTTACGTCAATTGGGAGTGACGTATAGTCGTTTCCTTTAACTCCGCTCTAGTTCTACAGTTTTGACTTGGGCACGTAGGACCCCACTTGTTTCTGCGACCTAAAACAAAACAAACAAACAAACTGGCCGAGAAAACACGCAACACCATAAATAATTGAGAGTAACAAAACTTAGGGAATACATTTTTTAGGTAACTTAATTAAGTGATTAATACTGCAAGATCGCAGGCTAATATAAGTGTGAGATAATCCATTGAAAATGCGAAATGCTGGTACCGACAGAATGTTGAATGCAAGCATGCAAAACGTTCATACATTGTGTTGTACATGTGCTGGATGTCAATTTGTGAAATGGAGTCGCACGCCTGTTGCACTTCGTTGGCCAGTACACAGACAGTTAAAATGCTGGTTGTGGATGACGCTGGAGTTTTCCTCCGATAGTGTTCCATCTACGCTCGACTAGTTGTCGAGCATGCCTAGACAACATGTTGACACTCTGTAGAGCATGTTGGGCTGCAACAGCGGTATGTGGGCGAGAATTATCCTGTTGGAAAACACCACCTGGAATGCTGATCAATAATGACAGCACAGCAGGTGTAGGGCGAGTGTGTCTAGCGCGCAGACATGTTGATAGGAGCACCCAATTTGCCTCATTCTAACCAACACACGGACCTCACTGGCAGCAAATGCAGAACCATCTTTCATCAGAAAACACAACAGACCTCCATCCTGCCCTTCAGTGAGCTCTCGCTTGACACCACTGAAGTCGCAAACGGTGATGGTTTGCGGTCAGTGTAATGCATGCAACAGGGCGTCTGGCTTGGAGCTGTCCTGAAAGTAACAGATTTGTAGCAGCTCATTCTGTCACTGTGGAGCAAGCTGCTGCTCAAATGGCTGCTGTAGATGCAGTGTGATGCGCCAGAGTCGTACGCTGAACACGGTGGTCTTTCCTCTCGGTAGTGCCACGTGGCCGTCCGGACCCCGGACTTCTTGCGAGCGTACGTTCTCGTGACCACCTCTGTCACCAATTAAATACAGTGGTTACATTCCTGTCATTTCTTTCTGCAGTATCACAGAAGGAACATCCATATTCTCGCAGCCGTATTACGTGACCTTGTAGAAACTCAGTGAGGTGTTGATAAAGGTGTCTTTGGCACCTTAAAGGCATCCTACACTAACGTCAACTCTCAGCGTCCAATCTCAAAGGTAACTAACGCTCACGACCGATAAAAGCATATATTTAAAGCTAACCTGATCTGCATTCTCATAGTGGCGCTACTAGCGTCAATCTTACGCCATTGCAACGAAATCTGAATAGACATAATCTTTCAGATATAGGGACACACCAACCAACTTTAGTTGATGTTGCATAACTCATTATTGGAACAGAGATTCTTTTTCCGTCAGTGTAGATAAATGAAACCACGATATGCATCAAAAGCAAAAAAGACAGCTCAGAGTTGAATTACTTTTACGAGCATGTATATTTTCTCCTGCATTCCAGGTGCTCACAGTTACCATAAATACTTTCGCTTGATGAAAATGAAGACGTTCTCACATCACTGTCAACCTAAATTAGCTTATCCAACACGAAAATTTCTCCTTACCCCTTGCGAAGCAATGCGTTGTTGGAGGGAGGGCCGCTGCTCGAAAAGTTGTACCGAAATTGCTCAGTAGTTACCGATGAAGTCGTCATTCTTGGTCAGAAGCAGCTGCCACAAAATAATTTTTTTCAAATGGTAAATTTCTTGTAGACTTCTGCGGTTGCTTCAGTTATTTCTCCGAGCACACCGTTACACGGTGTATTCGCGACGGAACTTGACAGAATTATTTTGATTATTGCCATAAAATATGTCTCTGGCTGCTGCTCCCTCATTGGCTATATAAAGAAGGCTGTTGAGACTCCTCTCCCCCCTCCCCCTCTCCCTCTCCCCCTACCCCGCATCCTACCAGTCCCAACGCAAAAACACACATACACACACCATACCCTGTATGTTCCAGTATTACCCTACAGCCAGCACCGCTAACATTGTTGTCGAGAACAAGTAAGTAATGACATTGTCTCTCATCGATTCTGTTAAATTTTAGTCCAAAATATGTCATCTTCTTCAAAGTCACAGTGTACTTTCAGGACTCGCAGAGAAGTGAATGGTTGTGTATGATTTTGTGTCAATTTGTGTTCCACACCCATAGTAATTAATAATATGTGTACACATTGCATACTTTCTCTAAATTTTAAATTTATGATGATTACTGTAGAACAATCCTGTTTTGCCAGCATGCACGTTCAGCAACACCTTTGCCTAAATACAATGAACTGTTGTAGCTGTGACAAGATGACTTTCAAACATCTTAAACGTCTTAAGTACGATTTCAGTTTTTGCTGTCGCAGTTTAATATTCTATAATTGGAATTAAAGTGTCCGTAAGTTTCGTCAGTATTTATATCAATAATATAAGGAATTGTAATATAAGGGAAGGAACACATGGAAAATGTTGTGGGGAAGGCCAAAAAAAGACTGCGATTTATTGGCTGGACATTTGCCTACATTGCTCTTCTCCGTCCAGTTTTAGAATACTGCTACGCGGTGTGGGATCCTTACCAGATAGGATTGACTGAGTATATCGAAAAAGTTCAAAGAAGGGCAGCAATTTTTGTATTTTCCCGAAATATGGGAGAGATTGTCACTGAAATGATACAGGATTTGGGCTGGACATCATTAAAACAAAGGCGTTTCTCGTTGCGACGGAATCTTCTCATGAAATTCCAATCACCAACTTTCTCCTCCAAATGCGAAAATATTTCGTTGACACCGACCTACATAGGGAGCAACGATCATTGTAATATAATAAGGGAAATCAGATTGGTTAAAATGGCTCTGAGCACTATGGGACTTAACTGCTGTGGTCATCAGTCCCCTAGAACTTAAAACTACTTAAACCTAACTAACCTAAGGACATCACACACATCCATGCCCGAGGCAGGATTCGAACCTGCGACCGTAGCAGTCGCGCGGTTCTGGACTGAGCGCCTAGAACCGCGAGACCACCGCGGTCGGGGAAATCAGAGCTGGTACAAAAAGGTATAGGTGTTCGTTCGCCCCGCGCGCTATACGAGATTGGAATAATAGAGAATTGTGAAGGTGACACGATGAACCCTATGCGAGGCACTTAACTGTGATTTGCAGAGTACCCATATAGATGAATGTCACTTTCGGTTCCAAAATTTATCGTCTTGCAACAAGCAAAGTGAATTAATTTGTAAATGGTCGTGTACAGTCTTTTAGTTTAAGTTCTTCGATGTTTCGTGTACTGGGTTGCCAGTCCCCTTTGACTTATAATTCTCTGTTTCTTATTCATGTGTTGACTGCTTATACAAACATATGGATTCTGCGGCTGTTTCTGATTAATGGATACTTTCAAGATATATCTTACGTTTGTTATTTTTTGCTTCCTGCGTGTCTATATCGCGAGTAGCGTCTCCTACATTTAATTCCTTTATGAGAACATTCTTTTTCTCGTGGTAATCTCTTTTATGTGTTACCTTTTCTTTGTAATCAGGAACTGTGATGGTTCTTTCATTTATCATGCCATTTCTTAAAACGACAATAGAGAAAAATGCTGTCATCTCTAAGGTTTTCCCGGCGCGACTGGTTAACGGTGTGCCTGTGGGTGTTTTGGTGAATTTGTGTCTCTATTTCATGCCCACAGTTTTACTGGAGTGGAAGCAACAGCAAAACCCGCAGCACCTGAAGAATACAGTTGGGTCGTTCGTCGAAATGTTGTGTATTGTATGGAAACAGCTATCAAGCTGGACATTGAAATGCACACAATTTAAAAAAAAAAAGTTGCATCTGAACGGATAAATCATATTAGGTGTGCATTAGGAATTTTTGTTTATATGGAAAGATAAATGCATCGAGCTGTTCACAATACTAAAAACATCGCTTACAGGCCGTTGTTGGTGTGCAGACTTCAACAGTATCCTTTCCGGCAAGATCTTGAATCGCTACTTGTATTCGGAGAAATGTATCATAGCAACGCGTCCCAAGAATCCGGATACACTGCATACGGATTTCGAATATAGTTTTGTGGAATTGCATAACACTGTTATTTGTTTAAACCACGCCACATAATAAATGTGCTTTAATTGGTGTAGTACACATGTGTTACTAACCACACTGAAGCGATAAAGAAACTGGTATAGGCATGCGTATTCAAATACAGAGATATGTAAAAGCGGAATACGGCGCTGGTGTCGGCAACGCCTATAGAAGACAAGTGTCTGGCGCAGTTGTTAGATAGGTTACTGCTGATAAAATGGCAGGTTATGAAGATTTAAGTGAGTTTGAAAGTGGTGTTACAGTCAGCGCACGAGTGATGGGACACACAAACTCGGAGGTAGCGATGAAATGGAGATTATCCCATACGACCATATCACGAGTGTACGTGAATATCAGGAATCCGGCAAAACATCAAATCTCCGATATTGCTGAGGCCGGAAAAAGATCCTGCAAGAACGGGACCAACGACTACTGAATGGAATCGTTCAGTGTGACAGAAGTGCAACCCTTCCGGAAACTGCAGTACATTTTAATGCCGGGGTATCAACAAGTGTCAGCGTGCGAACCATTCAACGAAACATCGATATGGGCTTTCTCAGCAAAAATTGGAAAGAACAGTAAAATGGTTACAGAAGAAAATCGTAACATGGAACTTGACACAGAACAAAGAAAATTCACTAATGCAGAAACTAATTCACGATTTTCCGAAAAATTTCTAGAATCGCACTTTGAAAGTGATACAGATACTGTAATTGATGATAATTTATATGGAGTAGATGTAGATACAGATAACCCTTCAATTAATTATTCAACACCATAATGTTACATATTAAGTAAACGTCCCAATCGACGATACTTCATGTGCATCGAATGTACAAATAAGTGATCAACCAGTTGCTCCAATTACACTATTATTACAAAATTTTAAAGCTATGGAAAACAACACAGCGTCGTAATTACAAAAGCAACCCATATGACTGAAGAAACGATCTAATTATTTAACAAGTATGAATACTAATTTTAACAATTTATTTCTCCAATTTAATGCTTCAACAGGAGAAACTGCACAACTAGAAATGGCATATAAAGGTATTCTGGAAGCCATACGATCCTCGTCTAAGAAACAAACACAATTAAAAAGTACTGCAAAAAGAAAGTACAAAAGAAAGTTGATGCGTTTGAAGAAGAGCAGGGAGCCACAGTACAGAAACAATATTGTGATCAGTGCAAGCAGATTTTAATGGCTTTTTAACATCAAACTGGATTCAGAATTAGAACATGTGGTAAATTAACTGTTTAGAGCCATGCTGTCTGAACAGGACAATTCTGGTGAATCAAACTCAGAATCAGCACAGACAAAATCTACTCCAAGCTAACATTGGCCAGAATCGTATTACCAAGTTGCAATGCAAATAAAAAAATGGGCCGCAGGAATTGTCTCAGGTTAGAGAAATAGTTAAAGGCACACCATCAACCGCTCATTTATCATGTGATACGAATAACAGACTTCTTGCACATCCCGCGATGCACGGTTCTGAAACAAATTACCGCGATATATCGCCGAACTACGTTCCGCACGAGGTAAGAGTTATGCCTTAACTATACTTTGTCCTGCTTGAAGAAAGTTTACTCAGGCACAGACAGTTCAAGGTATTTTCGGCAGATAGACGTACGCACACCCTGTGGTATTCATACAGGCTTTCAGAGCCGTGCTACCTCAATCCTGGAGTAAACAGCAAGAAATTCATTTCACAACAGGCTTCACAAACGGTGAGGGCTCCCTTGCAGCAACCTCTATCGGTTCTCCCTTCTATTCCAGTATCGTATTGTTCGTGGAAAGAAGAATTGTCGTATGCCTCTGTGTGGGCTCTTATCTCTCTGATTTTATCCTCATGGACTCTTCGCGAGATATACGTAGGAGGGAGCAATATACTGCATGACTCCTCGTTGAAAGTATGTTCTCGAAACTTCAACAAAAGCCTGTACCGAGCTACTGAACGTCTCTCCTGCAGAGTCCTCCACTCGAGTTTATCTATCATCTCCGTAACTCTTTCACGATTACTAAATGATCCTGTAACGAAGCGCGCTGCTCTCCGTTGGATCTTCTCTATCTTTTCTATCAACAGTATCTGGTACGGATCCCACACCGGTGGGCAGTATTCAAGCAGTGGGCGAACGAGTGTACTGTAACCTACTTCCTTTGTTTTCGGATTCCATTTCCTTAGGATCCTTCCAATGAATCTGTCTGGTATCTACTTTACCGACGATTAATTTTATATGGTCATTACATTTTAAATCACTCCTAATGCCTATTCGCAGATAATTTATGGAATTAACTGCTTCCAGTTGCTGACCTGCTATATTGTAGCTAAATAATAAAGGATCTTTCTTTCTACGTATTCGCAGCACATTACACTCGTCTACATTGTGATTCAATTGCCATTCCCTGCAACATGCGTCAATTCGCTGCAGATCCTCTTGCATTTCAGTACAATTTTCGATTGTTACAACCTCTTGATATACCACAGCATCATCCGCAAAAAGCCTCGGTGAACTTCCAATGTCATCTACAACGTCATTTATGTATATTGTGAATAGCAACGGTCCTACGACACTCCCCTGTGGCACACCTGAAATCACTCTTCCTTCGGAAGACTCCTCTCCATTGAGAAAGACATGCTGCGTTCTGTTACCTAGGAACTCTTCAATACAATCACACAATTGGTCTGATAGTCCATATGCTCTTACTTAGTTCATTAAACGACTGTGGGGAACTGTATCGAACGCCTTGCGGAAGTCAAGAAACACGGCATCTACGTGGGAACCCGTGTCTATCGCCCTCTGAGTCTCGTGGACGAATAGCGCGAGCTGGGTTTCACACGACCGTCTTTTTCGAAACCCATTCTGATTCCTACAGAGTAGATTTCTATTCTCCAGAAAAGTCATTATACTCGAACATAACACGTGTTCCAAAATTCTACAACTGATCGACGTTACAGATATAGGTCTATAGTTCTGCACATCTGTTCGAAATGGCTCTGAGCACTATGGGACTTAACATCTGAGGTCATCAGTCCCCTAGAACTTAGAACTGCTTAAACCTAACTAACCTAAGGACATCACACACATCCGTGCCCGAGGCAGGATTCGAACCTGCGACCGTAGCGATCGTCCGGCTCCAGACTGTAGCGCCTAGAACCGCACGGCCACTCCGGCCGGCCATCTGTTCGACGTCCCTTCTTGAAAACCAGGATGACCTGTGCCTTTTTCCAATCCTTTGGAACGCTACGCTCTTCTAGAGACCTACGGTACACGGCTGCAAGAAGGGGGGCAAGTTCCTTCGCGTACTCTGTGTAAAATCGAACTGGTATCCCATCAGGTCCAGCGGCCTTTCCTTTTTTGAGCGATTTTAATTGTTTCTCTATCCCTCTGTCGTCTATTTCGATATCTACCATTTTGTCATCTGTGCCACAATCTAGAGAAGGAACTACAGTGCAGTCTTCCTCTGTGAAACAGCTTTGGAAAAAGACATTTAGTATTTTCACCTGACATCCACCGACGTCACCTTCACCTATCCATGGGTTCAGTTCGACGAATTTTGAAAACGTTTGAACCAAGTAAGTCCAAGTCCCTTTGTGCATGAACAGTGAGATCAATATTCAATATTCGTGCAGTAAAACATCTTGTACAGTTGTCAATCAAATAAAGCTATTTTATATACATTATGTGACCAAAATTATCCGGAAACCTGGCTGTAAATGACTTAAGAGTTCGTGGCGCTCTCTATCGGTAATGCTGGAATTCAATATGGTGTTGTCCCACCCTTAGATTTGATTACAGCTTCCACTCTCGCAGGCAAACGTTCAGTCAGGTGTTGGAAGGTTTCTTGGGGAATGGCAGCCCATTCTTCATGGAGCGCTGCACTGAGAAGAGGTATTGATTTCGGTCCGTGAGGCCTGGCACGAAGTCGGCGTTCCGAAACATCCCAAATGTACTGCGTAGGATTCAGGTCAGGTATCTGTACTGGACACACCATTAAGGGATTTAGTTGTAGTGTAAGCACTTCTCCACAGGCCATGCATTGTGAACAGGCGCTCGATCGTGTCGAAAGATGCAATCGCAATCCCCGAATTGCTCTTAAACAGTGGGAAGCAATAAGGTGCTTAATACGACATTGTAGGTCTGTGCTGTGATAGTGCGACGCAAAACAACACGAAAAACACGACCACACCATAACACCACCGCCTCCGAATTTTACTGTTGGCACTACACACTCTGGCAGATGACGTTGACAGGGTATTCGCCATACCCACTCCCTGCCATCGGATTACCATATTGTGTACCGTGATTCGTCACTCCACACAACGTTTATCCACTGTTCAATCGTCCAATGTTTACGCTCCTTACATGATGCGAGGCGTCTTTTGGCATTTACCGGCGTGATGAGTGACTTATGAGCAGCCGTTCGACCATGAAATTCAAGTTTTCTCACCTCCCGCCTAACTGTCATAGTATCTGCAGTGGATCCTGATGCAGTTACGAATTCCTGTGTGATGGTCTGGATATTACACATTACGACCCTCTTCAACTGTCGGCGGTCTCTGTCGGTCAACAGACGAGGTCGGCCTATACGCTTTTGTGCTGTACGTGTCCCTTCACATTACCACTTGACTTTCACATCGGAAACAGTGGACCTAGGGATGTTTAGGATTGTGGAAATCTCGCTTACAGACGTTGACGCAAGTGAGACTCAATTAGCTGACCACGTTCGAAGTCCGTAGAGTTCCTCGGAGCGCCCCATTCTGCTCACTCACTATGTGTAATGACTATTGATGTAGCTGACATTGAGTACCCGGTAGTAGGTTGCAGCACAATGTGCGGATTATGTAAAACGTATGTTTTTGTGGGTGTCAGGATACTTTTGATCACAAAGTGTATGTTTAGAACTATTGAAACAAAGTATTTATGACGCTACTTATGGATAGAAGTAAACTGTAACAATAATGGACAACGAAAATCAGTGAACACCCATCCGTGAATGCATATATCCAGTGAAGATTTGTCGAATGGCGACAATAAAAATCTGTATCAATGCCATTCGAGGGTGCTATATAACAGAATGTTAACAAGGAGGATTCACAGCTTTCCAAGCTCTGAGATATTGTTGTAAATATCTGTACTACAAATAAAATCTCCGTTGTTATCGTGATCAGCTTGTTTTTTAAGAACTGCTGGGACTGGCAGATCTACGTATATCTCTTTCTTTCTGTCACCTCTCCAGCCCGCAGGGAAAGCAGAAGCAGAAGCAGATCTTGATTAATCTCTGTGTATTTATCAGGATACAGGTTGGCTGGCAGCTTTTCTAGGAGCTCTTTGCGGTTTGGGGGGTAGCCATGTATGTGGAAAACGGCATCCCATTCGAGTCAATTGATGTTTCAAAGTGCTGCACTGAAAAGGTGTTTGAATGTTGTGCAGGTGTGGTTAAATTTAGTGGAGCTAAACTTCTAACTGTTGTTATTTATACATCCCCAGACTCCGATTTCACAACATTTTTGCTAAAGCTAGAGGAGATTCTTGGTTCACTTTATAGGAGATACAAAAAGTTAGTTATATGTGGTGACTTCAATATTAATTGTATAAGTGATTGTGCAAGGAAAAGGATGCTGTTAGATCTCCTTAATTCATACAATCCTTTGCAAACCGTATTCTTTCCAACGAGAGTGAAAGGGAACAGTAGAACAATCACAGACAACATTTTTGTTCATTCCTAGAAGGGCATTCTGTTAGCAAAAAGGTGAATGGCCTTTCAGATAATGATGCACAAATATTAACTCTAAAAGATTTTAGTGCTGGAACATATATAATTATAAACAGTTTAGGAAAGCTGATCCAGTTGCTGTAGAGACCTTTGTGAACCTTATCAAGGAACAAGAGTGGCAAAATGTTTATAGTGGTGATACAGTAGACGATAAATATAATGCTTTCCTCAAGACTATTCTCGTGCTCTTTGAAAGTTGCTCCCCGTTAGAACGTTCGAAACAGGGTACTAGCACAAACAGGCAGCCTGGATGGCTGACTAGAGGCATAAGTATACCTTGTAGAGCAAAGTGGCGATTATATCAAAACGTTAGTAACAGTCTAAATCTAAATGTAGCAGCCCATTACAGACAGTATTGTAAGGTGGAATGAGATTTTCACTCTGCAGCGAAGTGTGCGCTGATATGAAACTTCCTGGCAGATTAAAATTGTGTGCCGGATCGAGACACGAACTCGGGGCCTTTGCCTTTCGTGGGTAAGTGCTCTACTTAGTACTGTAAGGTGCTTAAAAATGCTATTAGGAAGGCAAAAAGTATATGGTATGCAGATAGAATAGCTAAGTCTCAGAATAAAATGAAGACCATATGGTCAGTCGTAAAGGAAGTGGCTGGTCTGCAAAGACAGGTCGAGGATATAGAATCAGTGCGTAGTGGGACTGTCTGTGTTACTGATAAGTCGCATATATGTACAGTATTTAATAATCACTTTCTGAATATCGCAGGTGAACTAAATAGAAACCTAGTCCCAACAGGGAATCATATAGCGCTCTTAGTAAAAAGTGTTAGAGACTGTTACCTGACATGCTCCTCCATGATACTGACAAGAGGGAGACTGAGTTAGTAATTAAATCACTAAAGACCGAGAACTCTCATGGATATGATGGAGTATCTAGCAGAATACTGAAGTATTGTTCTTTGTATGTTAGCCCAGTACTTAGCCATATCTGTAACTTTTCCTTTAGGAGTGGTCGGTTTCCTGACTGATTAAGGTACTCGGTAGTGAAGCCAATTTACAAAAAGGGATACAAGGATAATGTTGACAATTTTAGATCTATTTCTATGCCATCAGTGTTCGCTAAAGTGATCGAGAAGGTTGTATATACAAGGTTACTGGAACATTTAAATTCCCATAATTTGCTGTCAAATGTACAGTTTGGTTTTAGAAATGGTTTAACAACTGAAAATGATATATTCTCTTTTCTCTGTGAGGTTTTGGACGGATTAAATAAAAGGTAGCGAACGCTAGGTGTTTCCTTTGATTTAACGAAGGCTTTTGACTGTGTTGACCACAAAATATTACTTCACAAGTGGACTATTATGGAGTAAGGGGAGTAGCTTACAATTGGTTCGCCTCTTACTTTAAGAACAGAAAGCAGAAGGTAACTCTCCGCAATATTGAGAGTGGTAGTGATCTTCAGTCCCAATGGGGCACTGTTAAGTTGGGCATTCCCCAAGGGTCGGTGCTGGGGCCACTGCTGTTTCTTATTTATATAAATGATTTGCCTTCTAGTATTACTGGTGATTCAAAAATATTTCTGTTTGCTGATGACACCAGCTTGGTATTGAAGAATCTTGAGTGTGATATTGAAACTATCAAATAATGTAGTTCATGAAATAAGTTCGTGACTTGTGGAAAATAAAAGATGCTAAATCACAGTAAGACTCAAGTTTTTACAGTTTCTAACACAGTTCAACAAGAACAGATATTTTGAACAAACAGAACGGGCATATTATAAGCGAGACGGAACAGTTCAAGTTCCTAGGCGTTCGGATAGATAGTAAGCTGTTATGGAAAGCCCATGTTCAGGATCTTGTTCAGAAACTAAATGCAGCTTTATTTACCATTAGAACAATATCTGAAATAAGTGACATTTCAACACGGAAAGTAGTCTACTTCTCATATTTTCATACGCTTGTCGTATGGTATTATTTTTTGGGGTAGTTCTTCTGATTCAAAAAGGGTATTTTTGGCTCAAAAACGGGCTGTTCGAGCTATATGTGGTGTAAGTTCGAGAACCTCTTGTCGACCCCCATACTATAGTCTGGGAATTCTGACATTGCCTTCATAGTATATATTTTCTTTACTGTCGTTTGTTGTGAGCAATATTAGCTTATTCCCCAGAGTTAGCAGCTTTGACTCAGTTAATACTAGGCAGAAATCAAATCTGCATGTGGAATGCACTTCCTTGATTCTTGTTCAGAAAGGAGTGCAGTATTCTGCTGCATCCATTTTAAATAAGCTACCACAAGAACTCAAAAATCTTAGCAGTGGCCCAAACACTTTTAAATCTAAACTCAAGAGTTTCCTCGTGGCTCACTCCTTCTGTTCTGTCGAGGAGCTCCTGGAAGAGCTGAAAAATTAAGCAAATTCCAGTGTTACAGTGTTGATTTCCTTTATTTAAACTTACGACTTATCGCCTGAATATGTTTCTTATACTTCATTTTATCTGTTTCTACTATCGTGTTATAATTTAATGTATTGATTCGTTCCATGACCATGGAGACGTCTCCTTAATTTGGTCCCAAGTAACAATAAATAAATAAAAAACTGATTCAAAACGGAAGTATGTTTACGTAATATTGTAACTTTTCTTTGTCCTAACTTAATTTTGAATCTCTTTATGGCTTTCTAATGGTGAGAAGCGAACATCATATTAAATTAATACTTGTTACATACATCATGAATACGACAATTCGTAATGACTTGGAACGCGTCAGTTTAACGTAAGTTTCCATTACACAATATAATTTTTTTGTGTCAGTTACTACTCCATATCAAAAAATTCATCTATTGAGTCGGAGTTATTATTCAGCAATTCTTTTAATTTGTTCTTAAATGTTTGTCAGACTTTAAATGCTGTTTGGCAAATGACCAAAAATTTTTGTGGCAGCATTAGTTCACCCTTTTTTGTGCCAAAGTCAGATTTAACCAAGATTAGTGAAGATCATCCTTTCTTCTAGTGCTGTAGCTATGCACTTTGTCATTATTTTTGAAATGCGATGAGTTCTTAACAACAAATTTTATAAGTGAACGTATCTATTGCAAAGATACTGGAAATATACCGAGTTCCTTAAATAAATGTCGGCACGGTAAACTTCGGTGTGCTCCAATTATTATCCTGATAACACGCTTTTCTTCAGTGAATTCTTTTTCTCTTAACGATGAATTACCCCAAAATATGATGCCATATGAAACCAATGAATGGAAACAGGCGTAGGATGCTAATTTATTGATACGTTTATAACAAAAATTTGCAATAACTCTAATGGCATAAGTAGTTGAATCCAAAACCATTCAGCATATCGACAATGTGTTTCTCCCAATTCAGTTTCTCATCAACGCACACACCCAGAAATTTTGAATAATCTGCCTTACTAACGGACTTCTGGTGAAAACCTATATTTATCAATGGTGTTATAGCATTTACTGTACAGAATTGTATATACTGTGTTTTCTTAAAATTTAGTGATAGTCGATCTGCAGAGGAACACGTAATAATTTTATGAAACAAGTTATTTAATCTTCTTCAGCTAATTGTTGTTTGTTGGGTGTGATTAGTATACTAGAATCATCAGCAAAAATAACTATCTTTGCATCTTTATGAATATAGAGCAGCTAGTCATTAATATATATTAAGAACAATAAGACGCACAAGACTGAATCCTGTGGGACACCATTCTTGGTACCTTTCCAGTTAGAGGACTCTGTTAATTATTGCAGACTAACTGTACTGTCAATTTTAACCTTCTGCATTCTTGCAATTAATAGGAATTAAACCTATTTGGGCACCGTCCCGCTTGTACCACAATACTTAAGCTTATCAGGAATAATTTCATCATTCACCCAGTCAAAAGTCTTTGAAAGATCACAAAATATCCCAATGAATGACGTTCGGTTATTCAGAGCATTTAATACTTGAACAGTGAAGGCTGACAGAGCATTTTCTATTGAAGGGCCTTTCTGAAAATTGGGAATTCCTAATACAGTGATGGTATTGGTCGACCTCCATTGCTTCAGGGTTGATTGCATATTGCAATAAAAGAACCTGCATTTATTAGGGATTAATTTTTCGAAGTCCGTTACAATACAACGCAAATAAGGGCATTGAATTACCGATATTCCTTCCAAGTGTCACTTACCACACTTCTGGCAAGGACCAAACAATTACTAATCACGCTGACTCCCGTCTCTGCTCCCGTCATTAAAATAATTCCTCTTCCTTCGCTTGCTTACCAACTACTACTAGTTACATGCGACGTCTGACTAAAGAGAACTAGGAATCATGCACGTGCCCTCTGAGGCTTCAGTTGCCTCTTTTGTAGCGTGATAATCTCTGACGTCTTCTCCCTATCTATACTTGGGCTAGGCGGGGATTCTTTATCACAGTCAGCTACTAAACACACAGGAACCAATATGTTCAGTACTAACAATCCGCTAAACAGCTTATTATAAAGATGAGGATTTGTTCCTCGTTTTCGCTCTGACGGTGTGTTTTAACTTCTACTTTTTACTACAGAATGAGCCCACTTGGTTATGCTTCTAACTACTGCGCTAATGATTCAGCTCAGTCACAACTACATTATCAGTGGAGACTATCATAGCAGCAACACTTTACAACAATGTTATTTTTTGTAAAACAAACAGAACGTCTAATAATTATCTTAAATTATCTGGTGGGTTTCAGTGTACATCGTCCTGTCTAACACTTTCCGTGTGCTAACCGAGGTAGGACAACTTAATTTAGTACTTAATTTAGGGGTGACTGGACACTTAAACAAGAACAACAAACAACAGGATTAGCGTTGCCACAACTTGAAAAATAGCCTGTAGTCCCCTAATGTTACATCAATGCCCGTACGCAACTCGCCATGATTGATTGGCTAGTGGAGATGGGCGCCTTCAATAACTGCTTACACAACATTACTGATTTACGTAATTTATTAATAATAGCCACTGAAAAACAAGTCTAAAAACACTTCATAGAAAGGCTGGTTAAATAACTGTTCCTCTGATTAATTGGGTAATAAATTATCAACCAATAGCAGTAGCAAACAATATCACTTCCAAATAAAAACTTACAAAATCGTAATGGTAGAAAGGTACCTTACAAACTTCAAAATTCACTTTCATTTAACACGCAGACATAAAAAAACATATCCGAAATTCACAATTAGCATATTTGTCAAATTCCAGTTTTTATAACCCGCTGAACTACAGCGCAGACTTGATAATTTCAAATCTGTCCAATGAGTAATCCTGACAACAGAAAAGTATGTTCGCAAATAAGAAATATAATAACTTTATGTCAACGCCCATCCGGCATTGGCCACTCTTTTACACAATCGCAAATTCCGTTGAAAAGTGACAGTTACTGCTCAGTCTCCACACATTACGTAAACTAACATGTACCGTATTCCACTGCATTCTTCTCCAGTATCATGACATCCTTATTATGGGCGAGCATGCTACAGCACAGTTCGTTCAGGTTGGGTCTAGGCTGTCTTGTTTGTCTGCCGTGGCAAAACACCCACAAATGAAATCGGCCACAGCTCGCCGTAGATTGCGTCCATACAACTGCAGAGCCCACGGCCTGTAGTTCCACAGTAGTGTTGAATGCCCAAGCGTCTCGGTTTCACCATCAGTTCATTACCACAGAGTGCCAAAATTATTAATGCACAATTCGGACCATCCGGACCCTAACACTCTGTCATTCTGTCCTTGCTCGGTACTCTCTACTACTTCATTCCTCGTCGCTACACGGCCACTCCCCGCAAACTCAGAGCCCCAGTTTCTCTGGCGAGGCCAATATCGATCTTAAAACTCGCGGCCGGAACAATCGTGCCGAAAATCGGCACAACGTGAACTTTTTCTGACAAGTCATATTGCAGAACAGTAGAATCGAAATCTATCCTATACTTTCCAGGTGATATCGGTCTGGACAGATACTTGTCGTCTTCTAAGCGTGAACAGTAAGTACAGAAACTACACACTATCTTTCCGTTGCAATCGCATTCTTGCTTTCATTCCTCTCACTTTGTAGCTCAAGTATGAATTTCTCTACTGATCGTTGTCTCTCTTAGATGACAGCTAAACATATACAAGACTGTAAAAAATTTGCAAGTAGATACGAAATCTTTCTAAGACAAACCCTTGTAGCCTGGTACCATACCTTTTAAAAATGATAACGTAAACATCATTTTGAATTTGAAAAATTAGCATAGAAATGAAGTGACTTCCCTAACAACTTGATTGTTAATCTCCACACTGCTGTGCCGTTTCCCTAACAGAAACGTACTTGCTTATTGTCTAGCTGCTGGTAACAGACAGATGCCAGCAGCCGCTTAACTCTTCAGAGACTCACTTTCACAATGAAGTAAAAAAAAATTTTTTGGTAACCAAATTACAATAATGTTTTTTGGCATCGCTAACCAAGACAGAGTAGGTTGAGGGGAGCTTAGAAGTACCTTTCCCACATTACTATCCGGAACTCTGAGTGTTCTGCATTACAAATTTTTGTGTGGCTGTGATAACCACCTCCTTCTGTCTCTAATGAAGAAAAATTCTTTATCTTACATATCATTAACTCTTAGATATGAATACAGTTACCGTGTACTAAGACTTTTAGATGGATAGTAGCTATTAAAAATGTAAGATTCTACATGTCAGCGCTATAAAAACGTTAAATTTTTGTACCACGATAAGTAATACAAATTTAAAGGTTCTCAATTCAACTGAATATCTAGGAACTGCTTTTACGAACAACTTAAACTAGAACAGCAGAAAGAAAATGTCGGGAACGCAAAGCAAAGACTGCGTTTTATTGCTTAGACGGTGCAACAACCTACTAAAGAGACTGCCTACACTATACTTGTTCATCCTCTTTCGGAGTTAATGCAGCGCAGTATGGGATCCTTACCAGCCCAGATTGTAGGAAGGCATTGAAAAAGTTCAAATAAATGTATTTCGAATTGTATTACCACGCAAGAGGAAAGAGAGTGTCACAGGTATGATACGGGAGTTGGATTAGCAATAAGTAAAAGAAATGCTTAATACGTTGAGGCGAGATCGTTTCACAAAACGTCAGTCGTCAATTTTCTCTCCCGAATACGAAAATGTCCAAATACGAAAATAGTTTACTAACGGCCATCTATATACGGAAATGTTTACCTAAGATAACAGCCTAGATCTCAGTGATGTTTACTTATTAAGAACGGTTTAATCTCCAGAATGTGAGCCCCCTGTGGCTGGTATAGCCGGCTCATCGGGTGTTCACCACAGGGGGCTCATATTCTGAAGATAACTTTAAGTTAGAGTTGCCATCCGTGCCGACACATCGGCACCGTCACCTTCTTGTCTCGATATCCCAACAAGACACAATTTTCAAAATATTGTTACGAGCTTTGCTCAAGCACTGAATTAACGCAGACTGTTAGAGCAACATCTAAATGCTACCTCCGTCACTTTTATTTATGTCAATAAGTTTATGTTGATAAAGTTGTTTTACAAATGGCGTTGCACTTTGCGCATCGACACGGAAGAATCGGGCAGTTCCCATTGGAATAGCGATATGATAAGACGATTCTTTTTAAACGCAGTATGAACATAAGTGCAAGTTAGTAATGCCTGAAGTGTTTACTTTGCTTATACAGCATGGAGAAAAACTGGCACGAAATTTTAACCCTGGAGAGCTGATGCCAGTAGGAACCAAAATTACTAATGTTGTGTACGTCGACAATGCACCATTTTTAAACTACGGAAACTTGGGGCCACGAACACCGATCGGCCGTGGGAGTGCCCTGTTGCCGTTCGTCGGTTAACAGGCAGCGCTATGGTTGTCGGTTCACACATAGATACGTCCCTCGCCCCGTCACTGACCCAACGTGATACGCACACGTGTCGAACAGGCTTTGCTATTTGTCTCCACCTCAATCGGAGGCAATCAGACGTAAGCTTCGCTTCGGAGCACACACATGTCACGTGCGATTTAATCATACAGTAAGTATGGCGGCACTGTATTCGTTTGAAGAACAGAGGTATGGCTTTTGTTTACGGACTAGCCGACAGTAATGAGCGTGAAGCTCGGCGGTTGTATGAGGAACGATACCCCCCGAAGGCGCCACCCACACCTGCAAAGCGTTTACAGTAATTCACCGGCAGCTTGGCGAAATAGGCTCGTTAGCGGGATATAATGGTGATGCTGGAAGATCTCGAACACGATGGGAATCTACTTTTGAAGTGACTCTTCTCGAGCGCTTCGAGGAAGCACCTATGACAAGTACTCGAGCTGTTGGACACGACATGGGGGTCACTCGTTATTTAGTCTGGGCAGTTTTGAGGCATGATGGCCAGCATCCATTTAGTTTCCACCCTGTCCAAAAACTAAATCCCTCCCCCTGTGGGTCCAAATCAAATGTGTAGGAAATCGTATGGGACTTAACTGCTAAGGTCATCAGTCCCTAAGCTTACACACTAGTTAAGCTAAATTCTCCTAAGGACAAATACACACACACACACCCATGCCCGAGGGAGGACTCGAACCTCCGCCGGGACCAGTCGCTCGGATAATCCCGCGCGGCTCCCTATGGGTTCGAGGGTTACAATATTCCCGAGGGATCCCTGCCTGTCGTAAGAGGCGACTAAAAGGAGTCTCTCACTTCTCGGCCCTGTACGTTGAGGTCCCGTTTTATGGTTTGACCTGCCAATCTCCAAATTCTACAGAACTGCAGGCCATATGGGGAAGGACGCCTTACATGGTGCATGAGTTATCCATAACGTCCTTAGATTCGATCTCGTGAACCTTTTGTCATGGCTTTGCCCCTTCTCCTCCTGCAATTCAACTATTTGGATGAGGACACTTTCTGGGGTATGTCACCTTCTTCTGTTGTCTTCTCTCCTCTTTCGCCCCATTGCAGTATTGGATTTCTCTGCGCCCAATATACAGCATGGTAGCCAGTCCATTGTGGTGGGGCAATCATGAACCCATTTGGTGGTGACCCCTTGACAACATAGGGATTGCACAGCTGATAACTAAGCTGTAAACTTCCCCTGTATGCCCCACATCCGGTCAACCTGATGTAGGTTTTCCAAGATATCCCTAAATTTCTCCAGGCAAATGCCAGGATAGTTCCTTAGGAAGGGCATGGCCGACTTCTTTCCCCATCCTCCCAAAATATGATGATACCGATGACCTCACTGTTTGGTCTCTTCTTCCGAACAACCCAACCCAAACCCACGTATGCCAAGGAGTAGATGACTCTCTTCTTGGGGCATCAGTACTCCCAGCAGTGGCCATCATGCCAGGTGGCCTTTGCTGTGGCTGGGTGGCACCTGTGGGGAGAGCCTCTGATTGGAGTATGTGGAATCAGAGTGGATGACCCACAATGAAGCGGACTAAGTAATCTCTTGCTGGTGACTGTACAGCACCAGCAGTCTCTTAGAAGGCAAGATCGAGTACAATGATGATGGATATGGCCCTATATCGTTTCCCTCCCTCGCTACACCATGGGAGGAATGTAGGGTTACAGAAAGAAGAGAGCCATATTCAGCTCAGTATTTTTTCTGTAGCAGAATGGACAGGGGCTCCTATGTACCTATGAAGCCTCAGTTTTTGTTGAACATCTTGAGGATACGTTTGAAGAAGTTACAGCACTATCCAAGATGACAAACGATGCAGTCTTGATTCAGAAAGCATCACCAGCCCAATCCTGAGCGTTATTTGCTTGTGACTTGGTGGGTGATATTCCCGTTTCGGACACTCCCCATAAAAGCCTGGTCCTGGGGATTATTTTCAATCGCGACCTCCTCTCGCAGTCTGACGACGAGCTCCATGCCAATTTAGAACGGTGGGGTGTTCATTTCATCTGGCGCGTTTACAGGGGACCCAAAGACAACAGGGTTGCTACCGGTGCCTTCATCTTGGCCTTTGAGGGTGATTCATTGCCTGAAAAGGTCAAAGTGATGGTTTATCTCTGTGCCATTGAACCATATGTCCCTCCATATATGTGGTGCTTTATGTGCTGGAAATTCGAGCACATGTCTTCCCACTGTACTTCCAGCGCCACATGTCGAGACTGCATCCAGTTACTCCCTGTGCCCTCGTCTCACTTGTATAAACTGCAGAGAGCAGCAGCCACCTGCTAGCCAAACTGCACAGTACCCCAAAAGGAGCGGAAAATCATGGAGTGCAAGACCCTGGAGTGGTTGACTTACCAAGAGGCTAAAGGTAAATTTGAACAATTACACCCCGTTCGGTTGACATCCACATACCCCACAGCTACATTACCATCGTCATCACAAGTACCAATTGTACCACACTCTCTACCACAAACAGGGAGGCCTCCAGAATACATCTGCCAGCTTGGTGGTAGGGGCAAAATCTCCTTCCATTGCTCCCAAAGTACATAATTCGGGAGCAAGGCCCCCAAATGCAGGGGACATCGGTCCCCTCCACCCAGCCAGAGCTGCAAATCCTCCTCTGGCTCCACTCATGTGGAAGGGGTCCCTTGGGATCCTCTCTCCCAAATTCTCCAATAATGCCACAGTGGACACACACCAGTGGCTAAAGGAGCCAAAAGTTGCTGGTGAAGAGATTCATGGTCTTCCCCCGTGCCTGAAGCTACTTTGGAGAAGCCCTCCCAGCAGGCCCCTAAAGAGAAGCGAGAGGGCAAGCAAACAAAGAAGTCTGCTAAGAAAATAGACCACTCTGGTGGCCACAGCACCATCACTCCATACCAGTTCTGCACCTGCAGGTGAGGTGGAGATCTCAGCATCCCCTGAGGACCTGGATCTCACTGAGGCCTCATCCACAATACGAATGGATACAAATACTCACTCGGTGGCAGCAAGTGACCCTGAAGCCTAACCTGCTTCCTTGCATGCTTCATGCCTCCCCAGTCTCATGATAAAGTCATCCTCCAGTGGAATTGCTGCGGTTTTTTCCACCACCTTGCTGAGCTATGGTAAGTGTTAAGCTTTACACCTGCTTTCTTCATTGTCCTCCAGAAAACTTGGTTCCTAGCAATATGGACCCCTGCCTTCCGTGGCTGTAGGGGGTGTTACAAGAAATGTAGTGACTATAACAATGTGTCAGATGGAGCTTTGTGCCAGTGACATGAACTCAGTATGCAGTGAACCTGTGCCCTTTAAAAGTCTCCTTGAAGCTGTGGCTGTCAAGATAAGGACGACGCAGGAAATAACTGTCTTAAACATATATCTTCCTCCAGATGGTGCAGTACCCCTGAACACATTGGCTGCACTGATTCATCAGTTACATAAACCTTTGCTACCTTTGGGAGATTTTAACACCCATAAACCTTGTGGTGTGGCACTGTGCTTACTGGCCGCGGTTGAGATGGCCAAACATTCCTGTCTCAACTCGAAATCTGCTTCTTGAATACTGGGGCCCCCCACACATTTCAGTGTGGCTCTTGGCACTTACTCGCCCATTTATTTATCCCTGTGCAGCCCAGGAGTTCTCCCATCTATCCACTGTGAGCCCACGATGACTTGTGAGGGAATGACCACTTTCCCATCTTCCAGTCCCTCCCCCAGCACCATTCCCCTGGACGTCTATCAAGATGGGCTTTAAACAAGGCAGACTGGGAAGCATTCACCTCTGCTGTCACCGTTGAATCTCCTCCACAAGGTACCATCGATGTGGTAGTTGAGCAAGTCATAGAACGATCGTTTCTGCGGCGGAAAACACGATCCCTTGTTCTTTAGGGTGCTCCTGGCCAAAGTCAGTACATTGGTGGTCGCTGGAAATCGCTGAGGCTATTTAAGAGCGCCAGAGAGCTCTACCACGACATAAGCGGTATCCTTCCCAAGAGCAGCTAATAGCTTTCAAACGGCTCAGTGCCCGCGTTCGCCAGCTTATAAAAGACTGAAACAAGAGTGTTGGGAGAGGTATGTCTCAACCATTGGGTGCCATACACCACCTTCCCAAGTCTGGACGAAGAACAGAAGTCTTTGTGGGTACCAGATGCCGACAGGTGTTACTGGCATTAACATCAATGGCGTGTTGTCTACCGACGCAAGCGCAATTGCCTAGCACTTTGCTGAGTACTAAGCTCGAGTCTCCACGTCGGTGAATTATCCCCCAGCATACTGCACCCTCAAACAGCGGATGGAAAGGGAAAGCCCTCTCCTATACTGAACATCACAGTGAACCCTATAATACTTCATTTACAGAGTGGGAGCTCCTCAGCGTCCCTGCACATTGCCCCGACATAGCTCATGGGCCAGATCGGATCAGCAGCCAGATGATGAAACATCTCTCGCCCGACTACACGTGACAACTCCTCGTCATCTTCAACCGTATCTCTTGCTATGGCGTCTTTCCATCGTAATGGCGGGAGAGCTCCATCATTCCAGTGCTCAAACCCAGTAATAACCTCTTGATGTGGATAGCTATCGGCCTATCACTCTCAAAACCGTTCTTTGTAAGCAGTTACAACGTATGGTAAGTCGGCGGTTGTTTTGGGTCCTGGAGTCACGTGACCCACTGGCTCCATGCCAGGATGGTTTCCGCCAGGGTCGCTCTACCACTGGTAATCTAGTTTCCCTCGAGTCTGCCATGCAAGCAGCTTTTCCAGACGCCAACACCTGGTTGGCGTCTTTTTTGATTTACCAAAAGCTTACGACACAACCTGGTGACATCATATCCTTGCTACTTTTCATGAGTGGGGTCTGTTCCTGGTTTTCGATCCAAAATTTCCTCTTGTCCGTAGTGGTCTAGCAACAGCTGTCGGTCCCTCCGTCTCACCTTCTCTGTATGCGGAAGACTTACGCATTTCGTACTGCTCTTCCAGTACTGGTGTCACTGAGCAGCGCCTACAGGGAGACATCCACAAGGCGCAGTCATGGGCTCTAGCCCACAGCTTCCTGTTTTCTGCCGCAAAGTCGTCCGTCATGCAGTTCTGTCGGCATAGTGCCGTTCATCCGGAACCAGAACTTTACCTTAATGACTATCCACTCACTGTAGTGGAGACATATCGATTCTTACTACTGGTTTCCAATGCCCGATTGACGTGGCTTCCTCATCTTCGTCAGGTGAAGTGGAAGTGATGGCAGCACCGCCAGCCGGGTGGCCGAGCGGTTCTTGGCGCTACAGTCTCGAAGCGCGTGACCGCTACGGTCGCAGGTTCGAATCCTGCCTCGGGCATGGATGTGTGTGATGTCCTTAGGTTAGTTGGGTTAAAGTAGTTCTAAGTTCTAGGGGACTGATGACCTCAGAAGTTAAGTCCCATAGTGCTCAGAGCCATTTGAAACATTATTATTTTTTTTTATGGCAGCACCTGAATGCCCTCCGCTGCGTAAGCAACACCAATGGGGTGCAGATCGCTCTACGCTGCTGCAGCTCTACAGAGCCCTTGTAAAATTCCACCATGGCTATGGGAGTCTGGTTTATGGTTCGGTGGCACCCTCAGCGTTGCTTTTACTGTACCCAGTGCACCACTGTTGCGTTCAACTGGCAACAGAAGCTTTAGGATAGTCCTGTGACCAGCTTCCTGGTGGAGGCCAGAGACCCTCCATTTATGTATAGGCGTGCACAACTGCTGGCCAGTTACGTTGAACAGATTCGTAGTTCTCCTGAGCATCCGAATTACTGTCTCCTCTTCCCATCCATGGCGGTTGATCACCCGCATTGAAGGTCCAGGTCAGGGCTTACGATTGCAGTTCGCATTTGATCTCTCCTGTCTGAAGTTGCCTTTACCACCTTACCCACATTCACGTACACCTCCGTGGTACACATCTAGGCCGAAGCTTCGCCTGGACCTTTCACACTGTCCTGAGGACTCAGTTAACCCCACAGCTCTCCACTGTCACGTCCTCTCGATTCTTGACATGTACTGGAACCATGAAGTGGTTTACACTGACGGCTCGAGGGCTGATGGTCACGTTGGCTTCCCGTATGTTCATGGAGAACTTACTGAACAGCACTCCTTGCCAGATGGCTGCAGAGCTGGCGGCCATTTCGCGTGCTCTTGAGCGCATCCGCTCATGCCCTGCTTAGTCGTTTCTCCTCTTTAATGACTCCTTGAGCAGCCTACAAGCTGTCGACCAGTGCTACCCCCGCCTCCCTTTGGTAGCGACCGTCCAGGAGTCCATCTATGCTCTGGAACGGTCCAGTCGTTCTGTGGTGTTTCTGTGGACCCTAGGCCACGTCGGAATCCCAGGGAATGAACTTGCCGACAGGCTGGCCAAATAAGCTACACGGAAACCGCTTCTGGAGATCGACATCTCTGTAACTGACCTGCAGTCGTTATTACGCCGCAAGATTTTTCAGCTTTGGAAGACGGAATGGCATAATGTCAGTACGCACAACAAACTGCATGCCATTAACGAGACAATGGATGTGTGGGATACCTCCATGCGGGCCTCTCACGTGGACTCTGTGGTTACCTGCCGGCTCCGCATTGGCCATATGTGGCTAACACATGACTACTTCCACCGTCGCGAGGACCCACCTCGGTGTCACAGTGTCTCACATATGACTGTCGTCCACATCTTGCTGGACTGCTCACTTTTAGCCGTTCTGCGGCGGACTTTTACCCTTCCCAGCACCCTACCTTCGGTGTTTGGCGAAAATGCCTCAACAGCAGATTTAGTTTTATGTTTTATTCGTGAGGGGTGGTTTTCATCATACCATCTAAGGGTGGGCATTTAGCCTTCTCTCTGAGGTCGCCACCATCCCTCCGTTTTCTCTCTATCACACTTTCTTTCCATTTGTTTGTCTTGGTAGTCGTCCTTTCCCTACATGTGTTCATCTCGCCTTGTCTTTTTGGTGTGGACATTTTAATGTGTTGTAGAGTGGCTGGCTCATCCTCTTTTATTATTGTGATCAGCCAGCCCAGACCATGTGATCTGTGGTTTTAATGCATTCTTCTACTTTTCCTTCTGGTGTATGTTTTCTCCATTTTTTGTTCGTTCTCTTCATTTATTTTTTAGGTGAGGTGTTGGGTGCTTTTGTACCTTGTGCCTTGCTCGCGTCGGGTTAAGTGACTGTTGACCCTGTAGTTTGGTCCCTTTACACCCCAAACCAACCCACCAACCAGCCAACCTAAATCCTGTTGCGAAATATGAACACAGGCTAGGATTTTGTCGGTGGTTTCTGCGACGTGGCTGGCCGCGGTGGCCAAACTGTTCTAGGGGCTCAGTCCGGAACTGCGCGACTGCTACGGTCGCAGGTTCGAATGCTGTCTCGGGCATGGATGTGTGTGATGTCATTAGGTTAGTTAGGTTTAAGTAGTTCTAAGTTCTAGGGGACTGATGACCATAGATGTTAAGTCCCATAGTGCTCAGAGCCATTTGAACCATTCCGCGAGGTGTTGCACGAGATCTCGACTTCCCCACCATTGTGTTGTTTACTGAGGAGTGCACCTTCCATCGGGATGGCCTTTACTACACTGGAGACGTTCATTACTGGGCAAGGGAAATTCTCACGTCACGTACGTTCACGGACACCAGTAATATTTTGGCAGGCATTGTGGGTAACCATCTGATTGGGCCGGTCCGTCTACCTCCTTGACTTACCGGGGCAAATAACCTTCGCTTTTTGCAAGAAACTGTACTCGAACTGCTGAAGATGTTCCCCTGGACATACGGCTACGTATGTGGTTGCAACATGATGGGGCGCCCGCACATAAGTCGTGCTGTGAGCGGATACATAAATGAACGCTTCGACGGCCGGTTAATCGGCAGAGGTGCTCCTGGGACATGGCCCCTCACCAGACCACCCGCCACCGGACGTTTCTCATTGCGGATTCTTGAGGGTTCTAGTTCACCCACTCTGACGCGAACCACCGAGAAACGAAGAGGAATTAATGGATCGCATTCAACATGCGGCCAATCACATCAGGGCAGTGCCAGGAATATTTGAAAGAGTTCGGCAAAACACCGTTCGACGCTACCAAGCTTGTGTCGCGTCAGAGGTTCGCCAGTTCGAGCACCTCCTTTAAGTATACAATGTCCTAACTACAAAAAGGGCCCTTTTCAGGGCAGACACAATTTGTAAAAGATTTGTAAAAGACAGCTGTTGACGGGTTTGTTCCGGTTATATCTTATCATGAAACTATAATGGATACGTCGGCACCCCAGCGGATTCGCCCCCAGGCCCCAGAGTGGATGGCTAGCGCGCTACCACCGAGCATGCGGGCCGCATTGGATTCGTCGCGATTTCCGGCAGGTAAAGCATTCGCGGTATTGCATTGTCCAGAGTATCCGACAACAGGGCAATCCCGCGGCGTATTTCTTTGCTTAAGGCTTTGTCTTCCAATACAGGAGTCGCCGTCAGAGACTACAAAGACTCAGAAAGCAGTTTCAAAATTGAACAACCTTAGTAAGCCTAACTGTTTACAGGCACCCACGCAACGGTCGGTGATCACAGCAAGGAATACTCGAATATATCACCACTAGCAGACTATGCACTGCGACCGAAGAATCAACAAATTCGCTTCTCCAATTCTACGATTTTATCAAGGCCCATCAATTCTCTGTTAGGATATACGGTAAAAGAAATTTAAAAGAACAAAAACTACCATAAGTTTGAAGGAGGAGGACTGAAATTAGACACGTTGTGGGCCTTAGGCTGGGTAAGCTTAGATCGTGGTTTGACGATGTCTGGCTCTGCCCGTTGTGTGGATGGGCGTAATCACTTGCGCTTACTGCGACTGTTTGAGTCGGAAACTACTATCCGAGCCTTTTTAGGTCCTGACAACGTCTCCAACAGTACGAGACGACATTTCAGGACTCGAACCACAAACGACCTAAAACCACAAACTAAAAGTGTGTGCCGGGCAGTGGCTACAACACTGGTCACTATGATTTACGAACAGTTAACTACCTACCACGCCGTCCAGGTACCCGTCATGAACCTATTCAGATCTTCTACTTGTCACCAGATTCAGTCGTTTTGACTGCCTTGGTACTTATCTGATCAACCTTACTCCGTCAATGAGATTCTCTTTAATAAGCCAAAGCCTCTAAGTGTGAAAAATACAATGTGTGCTGTGTCCCATATGAAACTTCGATTACAGCAGTTTTTTTCGCACTTTACTTACAGATCTAGTTATCTTTCCTTCAGTATTGCACGTAAGACTTCTGCCGTGAAAAACCACCTTACTCTTTGGTATTGTTCATGAACTGCTGCTCTGATGCGAAAACCGAAAACAGGTGTACCGCCGCTGGTAATTAAAAGTTAACGTCCGATGTCGATGTAAAATGACTAGTTTGAAATCAGTACGACCTGTCGTGCAGAATTACCCACGGAACATGAAACTATCTATCTAAACGATTTCCAGTCTGACGTAAATTAATTTTTATACGACACATGTCAGGACATGTTATTTCGTATTTCAGAAGTATTAGAAATGAGAAACCAAATAGTCTTATATTGGAATGTCTGAATAAATAACATTATCCTTAACGTTCAGAGTAAATTGATAAGTTTCTTGGAGTTCTGGAGAATCAGAGGGCCACTCACTATAACTGACAATCCAGAACCACAAACTACGACATTATTTTTTGAAACAGAGCCAGTTGTGCAGCCAACCATTGGGCTCAATAATACATAAGCTCATCAGCACAGTTTGTGAACACCTGCGCTACCTTGGTAAATCTTGCGGTGGCAGTAACAGAGATATGACATCAGGAGGCTTAGCTTGGTCTGGTGATTTCTGGCGTTCGTCATCTAGAAATGTGTCCGGTGGATGCAGTTCTATGAAGTGAAAAACTGAGTTCTTCGCATTGTCTTCAACTGGCGGGTAGGTGGTGGCCAAGTTACTTGGAGGAGCCCTTGCGTCGTCATCCGGTATGGTCTACACACTAAGATGATCGATATGGAGAGAGAAAGATAGATAGATAGATAGATAGATAGATAGAGAGAGAGAGAGAGAGAGAGAGAGAGAGAGTGTTCCAACTTGGTACGCGTCTCAGACTTTTGCCTCTAGTCAATGCTGTAATAGATGTTTTTTGCATTTTATTTTTCAGTTTTGAAATGATAGCTTTTGTTTCATATCGGCTGCAGTTTTTTACTGAAATTACAAAAATTGCTATGCAAAAGCGAAAATTCTTCGAATGCGAAAATTTGTTCTAGGATGCAACATGGTCATGTACGTAGGGACAAGTATTCGATGCATATCATAAAGTGTCGCAATCGACAAAATTTTTCAATACTGTGTTTAACAAGTTATGTGTTACATTATTACTCTGCCACACATTAATAATCCGTAAGTGAAATCAAATAAAGAATAAATATTATAAAAACCAGTTACTACAAAAATTCCATTACACAGATGCTACTAGCATCTACCACAAATTTCAATTTTCAATGCAGGAAAAATTAAAACGTTAAATGAACTCAGATCATTTGCAGATTTCATGTATTCCTTGATAAAAGACCTCATTCCACTTCAAACAAAAAGATGGTGCAAGACTGCCAAAAATGGCTTAGTCCTCCACAAGTTTTGTAACTAGTTTTAAAAATATACATAATTTTACTCGTCATAAAACTTTCTAACTAAAGATTTAACTATTTAATCTGCAACTTGTGTTATCATGTCGATCTCAGTTGCGTGTAATATTAGGATATGGTGATCACTAACACTCTGATGTCGTCGACACACAACAGAATAAAACATTTTTTTTGCCATACGCAATTGTCCTTTATAAATCAACGATTAACTAACCATTAACAATTGCCTCCAAGTAGCTGTAATATATTATACAACTCTCGAATATGTAAATCTCGTAATACATACACTGCTCGGATAAGATTAGTACACCTGGAAAGACGACGTCGTTTTTGAACCCATGACGGCATATGTCACCTGTAGGATACTAGCTCCAACTACATCTATATCCATACTCCTCAAGCCACCTGACGCTGTGTGGCGGAAGGTACTTTGAGTACCTCTATCGGTCCTCCCTCCATCCCATTATCTAACTGATAATGGTTTCAACGTCGTCCGCCAACAAAAAGCGTAGTGCCGTATCAACCAGAGTGTCATCTGTGTCTCCCCTTTTAACAGGGATTGCTCACAGTTAGAAGGTTCAGAGTGGTGCAAACGAGTGAAGGAAGGAGGCAACCAACCGACGAGGACGCACTCGTGCTTCCTACAGCCAACTGAGTGAGTTTGAAAGGAGTCATATCGTGGCGTTCCGAGTGGCGTGACGGTCCTTCAGCACAATTGGACACAGGTTGGAGGACCTGCGCCAGTTGTGCAACGATGCTGGTATCAGTGGTCACGTAAACGTTCTCACACCCCTAGACAAGGCTCTGGACGTTCATGTAGCACATACACCCTACAGGATCGTCGTATTGTAAGGGCGACAGTGGCAGATGTACAACTATCACAGCACAGACAATAGAGCATCTGAGCCCAGACGTTTCAGCTGTTGCGAATCGGTTATTGTTGTTGTTGTTGTTGTTGTTGTTACAGTCGTCACTCCAAAGACTGGTTTGATGCAGCTCTCCATGATACTCTATTCTCTGCAAGCTTCTTTATCTCCGAGTAACTACTACATCCTACATCCTTCTGAATCTGTGTAGTATATTCATGGCTTGGTGTTCTACGATTTTTACCCTCTGCGCTTCTCTCCAGTACTAAATTAATGAACCCTTGATACCTCAGAACATGTCCTACCAATAGATCCCTTCTGCGAGTGAGGTTGTGCCACAATTTCCCCAGTTTTGTTTAGTATCTCGTCATTACTCACGTCATCTACCCGTCTAATCTTAAACATTCTTCTGTCGCGCCACATTTCTAAAGCTTACATTCTCTTCTCGTCTAAATTATTTATCGTCCATATTAAACTTCCACAGATGGCTACACTCCATACAAGTACTTTCAGAAAAGACTTCTTGACACTTGAATCTATACTCTATGTTAACATACTTCTCATTTTCAGAAACGCTTTCCTGCCCATTGTTAGTCTACATTTTGTATCCTCTCCACATCGACCATCATGAGTTACTTTGCACCTCAAATAGCAAAACTGATCTACTACCTGAGTGTCTCATTTCCTAATCTAATTCTCTCAGCATCACCAGATTTAATTCGACTACATCCCATTAGCCTCGTTTGGCTTTTGTTGATGTTCATTTTACATCCTCCTTCCAAGACACATTTCGTTCAGCTGCTCTTCCAGGTCCTTTGCTGTCTCTGACAGAATTACAATGTCATCGGCAAACCTCAAAATTTTTATTTCTTCTCCCTGGCATCTAACTCCATTATTTTATTTTGGTTCCTTTAGTGCTTTATCAATAAACAGATCGAATAACATCGGCGATAGGCTACAACGCTGTCTCACTACCTTGTCAACCACTGCTTCCCTTTGATGCCCCTCGTCTCTTACAACTGCCATCTGGTTTCGAACAAATTGTAAATAGCCTTTCGCTCCCTGTATTTGACCCCTGCCACCTTCAGAATCTGAAAGGGCATATTACAGTCAACGTTGTCGGAAGCTTTCTCTAAGTCTAAAATTGCTATAAACGTAGTTTTGCCTTTCCTTAACGTATCTTCTAAGATGAGTCGAAAGGTCAGTATTACGTCACGTGTTCCAACGTTTCTACGGAAACCAAACTGATCTTCCCCGAGGTTGGCTTCTACCAGTCTTTCCATTCGACTGTAAAGAATTTTTGTTAGTATTTTGCAGCCGTGAATTATTAAACTGATAGTTCGGTAATTTTCACACCTGTCAACACTTGCTTTCTTTGAGATTGGAATTATTATATTCTTCTAGAAGTCTGAGAGTATTTCGCCTGTCTTATACATCGTCCTCACCAGATGGTAGCGCTTTGTCAGGGCTGGCACTTCCAAGGCTATCAGTAGTTCGAAAGGAATGTTGTCTATTCCCGGGGCCTTGTTCCGACTTAGGTCTTTCAGTGCTCTGTCAAACACTTCCCGCAGTATCATATCTCCCATTTCATCTTCATCTACATCCTATTCCATTTCCATGATATGGCCCTCAAGTAATCGCCCTTGTATAGACCCCCTATATACTCCTTCCACCTTCCTGCTTTCTCCTCTTTGTATAGAACTGGTTTTCCATCTGAGCTCTTGATGTTCATACAAGTGGTTCTCTTTTCTCCAAAGGTCTCTTTAATTTCCTGTAGGCAGTATCTATCTTACCTCTAGTGATATGTGACTCTACATCATTACATTTGTCCTGAAGCCATCTCTGCTTGGCCATTTTGCACTTCCTGCCGATCTCATTTTTGAGACGTTTGTATTCCTTTTTTACCTGCTTCATTTACTGCATTTTTATATTTTCCCCTTTTATAAGTTAAATTTAGAATATTTTCGGTTACTCAAGGATTTCTACTAGCCCTCATCGTTGTACGTACTTGATCCTCTGCTGCCTGGTGGGAATACGGGCACGCTCTGCTCTAGTCAGTTTTCCACTCACGCCAGAGAGCCGATGTCCACGGCTCGACTGGTGCCGTCGGAGGATCACTTGGAAGATGCAACAGCGCGCCGTGGTCTTCAGCGATGTAAGCAGATCCACCCTGCACGCATGTGACGGTCGTTTGCTCATACGACGTAAATCTGGTGTGCGCTGTTTCGGACAGTGTATTCGTTCAAGATACACTGGCCACAGCCCAGGCCTTATGATCTGGGGCTCGATGAGGTCCAGCTGTCGTTCACCTTTCGTGCAACTGGAGGGGTCGCTTACCAGCGGTCGCCAGATGGAGAATGTTGTTGGAAGCGTTCTTTTGCCATTCTTACAACAGGTGGTGTATTGTTGCCACATGATAATGCTCGCCCACAACTGTCCATGAAACTTGACGAGCTCTGAAATCCAAGGAGCAACTTTAAATGGCTCTGAGCACTATTGGTCCTAATTTCTGAGGTCATCAGTCACCTAGAACTTACGAAATACTTAAACCTAACTAGCCTAAGGACATCACACTTATCCATGCCCGAGGCAGGACTCGAACCTGCGACCGTAGAGGTCGCGCTGTTCCAGACTGTAGTGCCTAGAACCGCTCTGCCACCCCGGCCGGCCGAGAAGCAGCTTCTCTGGCCAGCATGATCCCCATGCTTTCGTCCACTCGAGCGCGTGTTGGATATGGTGGGAGAAGTCTCTTGTGCGACTCGCTATCTAACAACTCCTACTCAACTAAGGGAACAGGTCGAGCAGTCGTGGCATAACGCATCCCTCTGTACGATGACCGGATGCTAGATTTATCGCCTGCATTGCCGCCCGTGTAGGCTACACCACATACTGATATGCATGTTTCAGCATGACTCTGTACCGGCTAACTCAGAACGACTTGTGCTATTGATCTGTAAATGTAATAATTTTCTTGTACTCCATGCGCACTGTTTCGACAATAAACCTTGAGTGAAATGGAAACCTCTAAAAGGGTGCAAACACTGCTAAAAACACAACCTCATGTCTGATGGTGGCCTTCGGTTCCATTCTTTCATGTACCTCTAAACTCCATCGTTAGATTGAAACACTGACCATAAAACCATGGTGTGTTCCTAGGTACACAATCCCCCAGTCAAAACACTCTTCCCTAATGTGTTCCACAGTAGCTAAGAAACAAATAGCGAGGCAGTGAATGTCAAACGAAGAAATCATAATTCAGAGTCAGAGATACATAACATGATGTCACTGAGGCAAAAGAATAGAATCGATATAAAATGTAAACTGGCAATGGTAATAAAAGCATGTTTCAAACTCAGAAATTTGAGGTTTTTTCTGAAAGAATTTCTACGTAGTGTTGTCACGTATGGAAGCGAAACATTGACGACAAACAGTATAGGCAAGAAGGGGATAAAAGTTTTTGAGATGTGATACTATAGAAGAATGCTGAAGATTAGATAGGTAGATCACGTAACTTACGTAGAGGTACTGAACAGAACTGGGGAGAAAAGAAATTCGTGGCACAATATTATTATAAGAAGGGGTTAGTTGATAGGACACATTCTGAGACATCAAGGGATCACCAATTTAGTACTGGAGGGCAGTGTGGGGAATAAAATTCGTAGAGAGGTAAGCCAAAAGTAAGTAGATTCAGGAGAATGTAGGGTGTAGTAGTTATTTGAAGATGCAGAAGCTTGCAGAGGGTAGAGTAGCAAGGACAGCCGTATCAAACCAGTCTGGGACTGAACAGAACAATAGCACCATGAAGAAGAACAAGGCAAAAAAAGCAAATGCCAAACATTGACCGCCTATGAAGCTAAATACAGGGTGATTCAATAAAATGTTTACCAAATGACATGGCAGAATGGGCTTACAACAAAATCAGTAATCACATAAGAACCTGGAGTCGCAAACGCAACAAGAGGGCGCTATGGTCACGAGAGGGCGTTGCTACACAAACACGGGAGGAGCACAAGGAAACTGTCGTCATTCCCGCCGTGGAAGCGTTGAGAGTAACATGGCTAGCTACACGTAACGCAAAGTGGCTGACATGCATTTGATCTATTGCGCAGTTAGTTGGATGGTTGATTTTGGGGAGAAGACCAAACAAAGAAGTCATCGGTCCTATCGGAATGGGGAAGGTTGGGAAAGGAATTCGGCCGTGTCCTTTCACAGGAACCATCCCGGCATTTGCCTGATGCGAGTTAGGGAAAACACGGAAAGCCTAAATAACGATGGCCCGAATGAGTTCTCCCGAATGTGAGTCCACTGTGCTAACTACTGCGCCACCTCGCTCGGTATATGGCCCGACCAACTGTAATGGACGAGAAGCCGTGTAACTGAATCGTGCGAAATATCCCGATAGGAAGGTGGCGTGCCACACATAGTCACCCTGCATCGCCGATTGTGCGAAACCGGCTCGTTGAACGTTCGTAAGCCGGATTCCGGTCGCCAACGAACAATACGGACAGTTGCTCCGGAGGAAAGTGTTTTCGAAAGACTGCAACGTACGCCCTCAACAAGCACAGGAAGTGTATCCGCCGCCACTGATATACTCCAACACTCCGTCTGGTGCATTGTACATGACGAGGGATTGCATCTGTTTCATTTTGAAGGTGTCAAGGCTTTGTATCTGGGGACTACAACAAGCGCATGGGCTTTGTGCGCTGGTTTTTGCACTAATCCGCTGCAGACACCAGAACCATCACAGCGAGTGTCCACTACACCGATGACACTGCGTCCTCCCTCGATGGTATGATGAATGTTCACAATCTGCACACGAAGGCGGACGTGAGCTCACATGCTACACATACATATTCCACACAACGGCTATTCACCCATAATGTGTGGGCTGGTAACGTCGGAAACTAAGTGGGTCATACATTTCCTCTGATCCAGGCCGCAAACTTTCTCTGGCCGCATGTATCTCGTATTCCTGCGAGAGGTTCTGCTGAGTGATGTTCCCATACCTTTTCGTCTCCGCAATCGATTTCAGCACAACGGAGCCTCCGCACATTTCAGCAGACATTTGTGGCCACACGTGCAGGCAACGTTGCCTACAGCTGGATTGGTCGAGTTGGGCCTGTCGCATGGCCACCACGATCAACCGATCGGTCTATAATAGATCTTTTACCTGTGTGAATATCCGAAAGGCCTTGTGCATGAAGCACCTGTTACATCACCGGAGGACATAGTGGGCAGGATTGATGCGGCAGCAGGATGCCTTAGAAATACACCACATATCTTAGAGAGGATGTTCTGTTCAATGCAACGACGATGTCAGGCGTGTCTCAATGCATCTGGACAAAACTTTCAGCAGCTCCTGTGCTGGGCATCGATTTTCAGCTTGTAACTAAATAACTGCATCGCCATTTAGTAGTTCCGGATGGCCTTTGCTACTCCCGGATCTTTTGTAATTAGTGATCCTTTTTGTATGCCCGGTCTGCCGTGTCAGTTTGTAAACGTATTTTTAATCACCCTGCATGAACAACAGTTCTGAGATCCTTCTATCCAAAATCTACGAGACCAACAACACTTTTTTCTCATGATCTGAAACTAACAGCTACGATTCAGCCTCCAAGGCATTGGTTGATTAATTGAGAGGGGTTATGGGATTAAACGGTGAGGTGTCCAAACGTTGTCTGTGGTAACTTTTATTAGCCAATCACATACATTTACTAACATTGTGCTCTTATTTGAAGGTGTAGAAAGATGATTTAATTAAGTGCTGGAGTATCCAGAAAATTTATAAAGCTGTGTTAGTCACTGATTAAACGTGTGGCAAAAGAGGAAACATGGGTTTTTCAGAAGAGAGAGAGAGAGAGAGAGAGAGAGAGAGAGAGAGAGAGAGAGAGAGAGAGGGGGGGGGGGGGGAATAGGTCTCTGTGAATAATAAAATGACAGCAAACGGGATTGGGAAGAACGACTGTCTCACATTCACGGACAATAGTCCCCGTATGCCATTTTTATGGCACAAGACAAGAATTTCTCGTTCTAACGCAACCAGATGCGTCACCATATATTACTGTGAATAAGTATGTATTGTTGAGCTTAGCGAACACTTCAATGCAGACTGAGACAGGCGAGGATCTAAACTAAGCAAATGCAGACTGTTTCCGAGCCCAAAGAAGAAAAGAGTGGACAGGAAGATAGAAGGCGTAATAACTGTTCTACTCAGCGTCAAGAATCACGCAAGTTAAGAGTACCTGAATCGAACTTGTGTAACAGAAATTAGAAACATTGATAGATTTCAAACTACTTCCGGTTATTCGTTTGTAATATTGTGGAATGTACTGAATTGGCAATATTTTCTCTTTGATTTAGCAGTTTGTAATAAAGGAAGCGAATGCGAACGCAGATTGTAAAACAGTATAACGGTCAAGATTTAAAATCTTTTTCCAAAGGTGTCTTTGTATAAACGTGACAGCAAAAAACTCTTATTTCTGATTGGTCTTCTGAGAGTAACGGAAAACAGTTACATTGTACTATTCATAACAATGTCAGTTATGATTGAACAGTCCGAAATTAAACGAATACGTAGAGACTTGGTGGGTATTGTACCACTATAGGCAAGGTCTAGTTTTCTCATCCCGAAGCGTTACTGAGCCAAGATAAAAAACAGAAATAAACACCATGGTGCGTGAAATAGGATCAGGATACGCTTCTGACACAATTTTCTCTCTCTCGCTTTGAAGTTTTATGCATATTGCGGAGAGGAAATTATTTTTAACTCCTCAGGCTCTTTTGTGAAAACGGAAAATGTGTGGGGCGCAATTATACAGGAGGAACAAAGGCCCTCGTGTTTCAGGTCGCAAAACGTATTGTGGACTCTCCACTTCATTCGGCACCACACAAAGTCTCGGAGTTCGACGATTTTCACAAAAACCTCACTCCGCCCTGCAATTGAGTAGTTCTGCCAGAACGCAGTGTAGTATTACTTCCACTTATCAAACCTGTGATGTGACTGTGATGTACAGTAGGTGTAATTACCAAAACCGTTTACCAAATATTATGTCAGCGAAGAAAACTGTTGAATAAGAGCTCTTGTAGACGAAAGCAATTTTTTCACAGAGATAAGAGGTATGATTTTAATACAATACAATACAATACATACATACAAATATTACTGTCTTATATTGTCTGCTCCGATATGAGAATTAAGTCCGTATTTATTTTTTGGTCCGTTGAATTTTGGATATGTCTTTGGTCTTCTGAAAATCGACTGCTATAGTTTAGCAGTGCTGTAGATGAATGAAAATACGCCTTTGTGGAAACACAGACGAAGTATGTGATCGTGCTGCAGACATCGTTACATTTAGCTATTAGATAGTTCCCGTATCTGTGAAGACTGTGACGGAAGCCGAAATGGGCCTGTCACAGGGAAATGTCTTTAGATATCTCTGTCAACTCGCGGTCCACGCAGCTTTATACACTGAGGAAACGTCATCACAGAATTTACTGCGAATAACAGGAACGGCTGCACAGGATGATCACGTGATATTAAGGACTGGCAGACGACATTCAGCATAACGTAGTGCAATGCTATACACTTAAATATTCGAAAGAGACGATAAACTTTGATTTCACCATTGCTGAGCTGTCTCAATTGTAAGTTTTAACCATCAAACATCCTTAATATCAACTCAGGAAACAGTCTGGGTAAGAGTGCGCGATCAGTTCTTAATAGCGGCTGAGTACATACGTATTAACCGGACCGATTTATGACGGAAAGAACGCTGAAATCCACTAATAGGAAAATCAGTGCAAGACATGGGCAGATAACCATTAGAAGAATAGTAACGAAATGTTACTCATCAGCCATGTGGGTCACCTGCGAAGTTCCCATCGAAGCGATTCGTAAGTCAAAGAAGTTAAGCGCGTGCCTGTTAGCCCGAGAACATCACGTAAATTTGCTTCAGTCTACTGTGACGGATTATTCGGTACAGACGTTGCGTGTCGCATAAAAGCATATCCTGAATAGCCCAGGAGCTTACGTTGAAAAGTTACTCACAACAGTCGTTACTTCCTCCTATATATGTATTAGAATGAGGGAAGCTGACAGCTAATTGTGGCCATCATTCTTCCTTTATACCACCCATGAACTGAGTGGGAATGAGGTACAATGATTCAGGTACATCATTTCTCTCATTGCCACAAACGGTACGGTTGTTTGCAAGGTACACATGTTCATACCTACCCTAACTGGACAAAATTATAAAAAAAATGGTTCAAATGGCTCTGAGCACTATGGGAATTAACATCTGAGGTCATCAGTCCCCTAGAACTTAGAACTACTTAATCCTAACTAACCTAAGGACATCACACATATAAATGCCCGAGGCAGGATTCGAACCTGCGACCGTAGTAGTCGCGCAGTTCTGGACTGAAGCGCCTAGAACCGCTCAGCCACCGCATCCGGCACAGAATTATCCGGACATCCGTCGGTAATGTGGAACTGCCTAGGAGGTGTCACTAGAGGCGGATATTGGTGTGTAAAAGGAGAAAGGGAGTGTTGTGTTGTCTGTAGAGAAAAAGTAACTGCTCCCTGCCGCCGTTGGATAAGCAGCTGCCAGCAGCAAGTCGTATACTCTTAGCTCACTTATTTGTTAAATAGTTCAATTCTTAATTTCTTCGCGTGTTTTTGGTACTTTCATTGTTTAATTTTTAAATTTCGGGCGTATTGTAGTATTTGAGAGTTGTAGCATCGCGTTTTAGTACCTGAGTAGTGTAAAATCGCGTAGTCTCCTTCCGCCGCCAAGCAGTGTGACAGCAGTGCGCAAGTAGCAGCATTACTGCATTTACTAGGCAATCTTGTATTTTAATAACAGTGTAAATTTTGTGTCGAATTGTTTGTGCTCTCTGTAGATTAGTTCAGACGTTCTTTGCACAACAGTTTTTAGCATGGATAGGGACTGCAACTGCTGTGTTAGGATGCAGGCTGAGTTGGCATACCTTCGCTCCCAGCTTCAGGCAGTGTTGGCTTTGGTCACTCAGCTTGAGGCTGTTGCCAATGGGCATCACTGTGGGGGTCCGGATGGGGGTCTGTCGGGTACGGCCAGCTCGTCCCACACATCTCCCGATAGGACTACGACTGTGGCTGCCCGGGATACTGCCAACATTGAGGCTGATCCCTCATCTGTGGTAGAGTGGGAGAACGTCTCGAGGTGTGGCTGGGGGCGCAAGACATTCCGGAGGGCTGAACAGAAGGCCTCTCCAGTTTGTCTGACGAACCGGTTTCAGGCTCTGTCTCCGGCTGATACTGATCTTCGGCCGGACATGGCTGCTTGTCCTGTTCCAGAGGTTGCCCCTCAGTCTGCAAGACCCGGGCGGTCGCAGAGGGTGGGCTTACTGGTAGTTGGGAGCTCCAACGTCAGGCGCGTAATGGGGCCCCTTAGGGATATGGCAGCAAGAGAAGGGGAAGAAAACCAATGTGCACTCCATGTGCATACCAGGGGGAGTCATTCCAGATGTGGAAAGGGTGCTTCCAGATGCCATGAAGGGTACAGGGTGCACCCGTCTGGCGGTCGCTCATGTCGACACCAATGATGTGTGTCGCTATGGATCGGAGGAAATCCTCTCTGGCTTCCGGCGGCTATCTGATTTGGTGCAGACTGCCAGTCTCGCTAGCAGGATGAAAGCAGAGCTCACCATCTGCAGCATCGTCGACAGGACTGACTGCGGACCTTTGGTACAGAGCCAAATGGAGGGTCTGAATCAGAGGCTGAGACGGTTCTGTGACCGTGTGGGCTGCAGATTCCTCATAGGGTGGTGTAGTTTCGGGTTCCGCTGGATAGGTCAGGAGTCCATTACATGCAGCAAGCGGCTACACGGGTAGCAGGGGTTGTATGGTGTGGACTGGGCGGTTTTTTAGGTAAGATGGCCTCGGGCCAGTACAGAAAGGGCAACAGCCTCAAAGGGTGCGGGGAAAAGTCAGGACATGCGGGTACCAAGCAGCAAGCGGTACTGTAATTGTAAACTGTCAAAGCTGCATTGGTAAAGTACCGGAACTTCAAGCGCTGATAGAAAGCACCGAAGCTGAAGTCGTTATAGGTACAGAAAGCTGGCTGGAGCCAGAGATAAATTCTGCCGAAATTTTTACAAAGGCACAGACGGTGTTTAGAAAGGATAGATTGCATGCAACCGGTGGTGGCGTGTTTGTCGCTCTTAGTAGTAGCTTATCCTGTAGTGAAGTGGAAGTGGATAGTTCCTGTGAATTATTATGGTTGGAGGTTACACTCAACAACCGAGCTAGGTTAATAGTTGGCTCCTTTTACCGACCTCCCGACTCAGCAGCATTAGTGGCAGAACAACTGAGAGCAAATTTGGAATACATTTCACATAAATTTTCTCAGCATGTTATAGTCTTAGGTGGAGATTTCAATGTACCAGATATAGACTGGGACACTCAGATGTTTAAGACGGGTGGTAGGGACAGAGCATCGAGTGACATTATACTGAGTGCACTATCCGAAAATTACCTCGAGCAATTAAACAAAGAACCGACTCGTGGAGATAACATCTTGGACCTACTGATAACAAACAGACCCGAACTTTTTGACTCTGTAAGTGCAGAACAGAGAATCAGTGATCATAATGCCGTTGCAGCCTCCCTGAATATGGAAGTTAATAGGAATATAAAAAAGGGAGGAAGGTTTATCTGTTTACCAAGGGTAATAGAAGGCAGATTTCAGACTACCTAACAGACCAAAACGAAAATTTCTGTTCCGACACTGACAATGTTGAGTGTTTGTGGAAAAGGTTCAAGGCAATCGTAAAATGAGTTATAGACAGGTACGTGCCGAGTAAACCTGTGAGGAACGGGAAAAACCCACCGTGGTTCAACAACAACTCTAAGTTTAAACGCAGCCAAAACCTCTCAGACAAACAGAAGCTAAACGATGTCAAAGTTAGCGTAAGGAGGGCATTGCGTGAAGCGTTCAGTGAATTCGAAAGTAAAATTCTACGTACCGACTTGACAGAAAATCCTAGGAAGTTCTGGTCTTACGTTAAATCAGTAAGTGGCTCGAAACAGCATATCCAGGCACTCCGGGATGATGATGGCATTGAAACAGAGGATGACACACGTAAAGCTGAAATACTAAACACCTTTTTCCAAAGCTGTTTCACAGAGAAAGGCCGCACTGCAGTTCCTTCTCTATATCCTCGCACAAACGAAAAAATGGCTGACATCGAAATAAGTGTCCAAGAAATAGAAAAGCAACTGGAATCACTCAACAGAGGAAAGTCCACTGGACCTGACGGGATACCAATTCGATTCTACACAGAGTACGCGAAAGAACGTGCCCCCTTCTAACAGCCGTGTACCGCAAGTCTCTAGAGGAACGGAAGGTTCCAAATGATTGGAAAAGAGCACAGGTAGTCCCAGTCTTCAAGAAGGGTCGTCGAGAAGATGCGCAAAACTATAGACCTATATCTCGGACATCGATCTGTTGTAGAATTTTACAACATGTTTTTTGCTCGCGTATCAGGTCGTTTTTGGATACCCAGAATCTGCTCTGTATGAATCAACATGGATTCCGGAAACAGCGATCGTGTGAGACCCAACACGCTTTATTTGTTCATGAGACGCAGAGAGTATTAGATACAGGCTCCCAGGTAGATGTTATTTTCCTTGACTTCCGGAAGGCGTTCGATACAGTTCCGCACTGTCGCCTGGTAAACAACGTAAGAGCCTACGGAATATCAGACCAGCAGTGAGGCTGGATTGAAGAGTTTTTAGCAAACAGAACACAGCATGTTGTTATCAATGGAGACACGTCTACAGACGTTAAAGTAACCTCTGGCGTGCCACAGGGGAGTGTTATGGGACCCTTGCTTTTCACAATATATATAAATGACCTAGTAGATAGTGTCGGAAGTTCCATGCGGCTTTTCGCGGATGATGCTGTAGTATACAGAGAAGTTGCAGCATTAGAAAATCGTAGCGAAATGCAGGAAGATCTGCAGCGGATAGGCACTTGGTGCAGGGAGTGGCCACTCACCCTTAACATAGAAAAATGTAATGTATTGCGAATACATAGAAAGAAGGATCCTTTATTGTATGATTATATGATAACGGAACAAACACTGGTAGCAGTTACTTCTGTAAAATATCTATGAGTATGCGTGCGGAACGATTTGATGTGGAATGATCATATAAAATTCATTGTTGGTAAGGTGGGTACCAGGTTGAGATTCATTGGTAGAGTCCCTTAGAAAATGTAGTCCATCAACAAAGGAGGTGGCTTACAAAACACTCGTTCGACCTATACTTGAGTATTCCTCATCAGTGTGTGATCCGTACCAGATCGGGTTGACGGAGGAGATAGAGAAGATCCAAAGAAGAGCGGCGCGTTTCGTCACAGGGTTATTTGGTAACCGTGATAGCGTTACGGAGATTTTTAGCAAACTCAAGTGGCAGACTCTGCAAGAGAGGCGCTCTGCATCGCGGTGTAGCTTGCTCGCCAGGATTCGAGAGGGTGCTTTTCTGGATGAGGTATCGAATATATTGCTTCCCCCTACTTATGCCTCCCGAGGAGATCACGAATGTAAAATTAGAGGGATTCGAGCGCGCACGGAGGCTTTCAGACAGTCGTTCTTTCCGCGAACCATACGCGACTGGAACAGAAAAGGGAGGTAATGACAGTGGCCCTCCGCCACACACCGTTGGGTGGCTTGTGGAGTATAAATGTAGATGTAGGTGGAATGGATCGCTCTGGAGAGCTCACATGCAAACCTTCAGAGGTCAGATACTGAGACCATTACCAAACGTTGCATGTTGACAGAGTATCAACGAAAACTCCGATTTATTTCGTACTTTGTGCTGTCGATCAGCAGAACGAGGGTAAACGTTGCTTCTAATTAACAGCAGAGCTACAGACGTTTGCTGCTTTCAACCAACGAAGCGAAAGCAGACTGCCAAAAGAACATTGCTACAAACTCCTAAAAAGCCTCTAACATGTCAGTAAAATGTTCTTCCATGCAAGAGCTTCACGCGTGAACAGTTAAAACGATTATTCATAAGTGGAGTTTGAACGCAGGACTTTTGACGCGGTGACCTGCCTGACACGAGCAAAAACCCCAGGAGTATCTTGAATTGTTCCTGCTGCTGCTGCTACTATCCGGGCAACCAGATCCTCTTCTGATCCAACAGGAGTTCCATAAACAAGGTTGCGCATGTCTCCCCACCGAAAAATATCCAGAGGTGACATATTTGGGGATCGATCAGGCCGTGGTACAGGAACGGTACAGGAACAGCTCTGCCAATCGACGTTTCTGGAAACCGTCGGTCCAGGAATCGACGCACACGACGACTGAAATGTGCCGGCGCCCCGTCATGTTGGAACCACGTGCATTGTCTTGTAGGGAGCGGGACGTCTTCCAGCAATTCTGGCAATGCTCTGGCGAGAAAATTTTAATATTGCCTACCATTTAATGGCCTTGTAACCTCCCCCTCACTTATCGACCTTAATGACAGTGAAAAATGAAACCGCGTGTACCTAATGGGAATTTTGGAAAAGCAATCGTCACCGAAGTTAACCTGTCGGTAAAGAGGGAGGAAAGGGTTACATCTAAATGAAAGGAAAAATGCAAGTGAAACTGGTGAAAATTAATTTTGAAATAGGGATAAAGTTAATAAAGAAAGTAAATGTGCGGCCGTTACGTTAACAGTCAACTAGCGGTAATTAGATATTTGAGATTTGGGGGAAATTACGGTCGCCAGTCCTATGGACAATTACTATTATAACTGAAAAAGAAAGGTTATTACACATATAATTAGCACTAGAAGCGTGGTAACTGAAGGTTGACACGTGTAGTGCGAAAACTGAAAGTTTGTCAGAAGTAATAAATTTCGCTACACTTAATTTAGCAAAAGAATTAATGAAACCGGAAAATCGAAAGTTAATTTAGTGACTGAAGTTAATAGTGAGCTTTCTTTCTGAAGCACATCGAAATACAGTTAGTCTTGGACTACCTCAACAATCATTTCTAAAGCTACTTGAATCTACGCAATTTAGAAAGAAGAGATTTAACTTTGAACTTGAATTAAACGATTCTGAACAATTAACAATAGTAAAATTTAGTACGTACCAAGCTGAGCTGCAGTCACAGGTAAGCTAAAATACGGTAACAAAACTCGCACTCTTAATTTGTGCTTGTGTAATCTAACTATTGTAGCCAGCTAATGCTTAAATTGAACTTTGAAATTAAAGCAGTGAAATCGAATGATGCTGGCGTTTGAATTTCAACGACCCTCGGGCTCATTTCGGAAAAGGAAGGGACCCTGCTTGGCAATGCAATTGGGACAATGAGCAACAAAGGTTCATGCTAAGTTGCTGTAATTTTGCGAGGCAAATGGAACAATTTGAGAAGCTGAGGTCTGCCATACAGTTCTGAAACTTTACGTGCTTTTAGTCTTCCTTGTTGGTTGATTGAAGGTTTGAAGCCGTCGATCGAGGAGGTGGCGACAGTCACTCATTGTCGGCCGTCGCTGTTGCAGAAGCTGGATGTTGGCGCGCCTTCTTCTCGACACGGCCACCAGGCGAAACGGGCTCTTGATGTGCTTCCCGTCAGCGACACCATGTCAGAAACTATCATCGCGAGTCGAGCGCAGTTACATGCTGTCAAACCCCGAAAGCGCGGCAACTCGCGGGAGCGTCACACAACACACCTGCTCCACTCGCTACTCCCGCCAGACTCTGACTGCTCTGCCCGCGCTCCACGCGGCAGAGTTCACACTACCAAAGATCCTACACACTTTGAGTCTTCACACCACTTATCGATGTAATCGTTCGATAGCAGTTTTCCCTAGGCAAGACCCAGCGTAAAAATACAAATAATATTTACGAAACAAACCAATTATACATCGACATAAATGCATAAATATATATATACAAATAGTAAAACAATTACAATATGTAAAGACACAGAAATGTCATATATTCAGGTAACAAAAAGTAAGGAAAACAAATCATAGTACAATAGATGGAAATAGGAGGATATGCATTTCCGGGGCTACAGCCTACGTAGCAGATACGGCCTAATTAAGCAGTCCTCAACAACACCGACCCACACATTAGCGAAGAACCGCACTTGATGAGCGCTAGTAGCCCGCATCTCGTGGTCGTGCGGTAGCGTTCTCACTTCCCACGCCCGGGTTCCCGGGTTCGATTCCCGGCGGGGTCAGGGATTTTCTCTACCTCGTGATGGCTGGGTGTTGTGTACTGTCCTTAGGTTAGTTAGTTTTAAGTAGTTCTAAGTTCTAGGGGACTTATGACCACAGCAGTTGAGTCCCATAGTGCTCAGAGCCATTTGAACCAATTTTTTGATGAGCGCTAGTAACTGTGGCATGTGGGTTATCCTCACTCCAAACATGTAAATTGTGCATGTTGAAGACTCCGTCACGCCCGAACGTTGCTTCATCGGTAAACAACACAGAGGATGGAAATATAGGATGCATTTCACACTGTTTCAGGTACCACTACGAAAACTGTGCTCTGGGTGGATAATCAACTGGTTCCAGGTTGTGGACAAGCTGTAAGTGGAATGGACGTAACAATTGCTCTCGAAGGACTGTTCTTACATTCGTCTGATTCGTCCACATGTTACTTGCAGTTGCACGAGTACAGACTGAAGGATGCCGCTCAACATGCTGCAAGACAGCTTCCTCCAATTGCAGCGTTCTTACCGTGGGACGGCGTCCCTGTCCAGGCAATCTGCTAAATGACCCGGTCTCACGCAGACGTTGGTACACAGCAGCAAACGTCGTATGATGCGGGATACGGCGATTAGGGTATTGCTGTTGATAAACCCGCTGTGCAGCTCGTCCGTTGTGGTGCGCTACGTAGTACACACGAACCATATCACTCACTCCAGGTGTATCGCTCCGTTAGTAAACAGAGACAATGCACTACTACACTGGTGGACAGCAGTTGCCTACAACTGAAGAGCGTAATACGCCCTGTAACGAGAGAAGAGCGTAATACGGCCTCCACCGGTTTAAATAATCCTCATAGGAAAAAGTGACATTAGGGAAAAATATTTGTTCAGATGTCCCCTACAAGTTCCCAGAGATTGTCGGTTAAAATAATAAATTTTGGAGTCAATGTGAATGGCCGTCTGAGACTGTTGCCGAAGACATTGTCGTTTATCGTCTAATGAAGCCATCGGAAGGCCGACAGAAGATAAAAAAATAATTTAGAGAAGATATTAGCATGCTGTGAAAAGTGGGAATTCACCCCAAACAGTAACGAATGTGAAGTCCTCCATATGATAACTAAAAGGAATCAGTTAAATTTTGGTTACGCTATAAATAATAAAAATGTAATTGGATATTGAAATATTACAGATACATAGCAATTATGATAACGAATATCTTAAACTGGAACAATCATACAAAATGTGTTGTGGGAAAGGCGAACCAAAGATAGTCTTTTATTGGAAGGACGCATTGATGATGCAACAAATGTACTGAAGAGACTGCCTACTCTACGCATCTCCGTTCATGCTAGAGTACTGTAGTGCGGTATGGGATCCTTACTAGACAGGATTTATTGGAAACATTGAAAATGTTCATAGAAGGACTATTCGTTTTATACTATCGCGAAACGGAGGAGAAAGTGTCACGGGTATGATACGCAAGCTGAGGTGCCAATCATTAAAATACTGGCGAGTTCTTTTCACGAAATTTCGGCCCACAAATTCCTCCTCCGATTGCGAAAATATTTTGTTGACTCACACCTAAGAAATCAGAGATCGGATGGAAAGATTTGTGTGTTCATTTTTTCCACGCGGTATTTGGGAGCGGAACGGTAGAGAAACAGCCAGAAAGTATGAGGGCAGTTCAATAAGTAATGCAACACATTTTTTTTCTCGGCCAATCTTGGTTGAAAAAACCGAAAATTTCTTGTGGAATATTTTCAAACATTCCCGCTTCGTCTCGTATAGTTTCATTGACTTCCGACAGGTGGCAGCGCTGTACGGAGCTGTTAAAATGGCGTCTGTAACGGATGTGCGTTGCAAACAACGGGCAGTGATCGAGTTTCTTTTGGCGGAAAACCAGGGCATCTCAGATATTCATAGGCGCTTGCAGAATGTCTACGGTGATCTGGCAGTGGACAAAAGCACGGTGAGTCGTTGGGCAAAGCGTGTGTCATCATCGCCGCAAGGTCAAGCAAGACTGTCTGATCTCCCGCGTGCGGGCCAGCCGTGCACAGCTGTGACTCCTGCAATGGCGGAGCGTGCGAACACACTCGTTCGAGATGATCGACGGATCACCATCAAACAACTCAGTGCTCAACTTGACATCTCTGTTGGTAGTGCTGCACAATTGTTCACCAGTTGGGATATTCAAAGGTTTGTTCCCGCTGGGTCCCTCGTTGTCTAACCGAACACCATAAAGAGCAAAGGAGAACCATCTGTGCGGAATTGCTTGCTCGTCATGTGGCTGAGGGTGACAATTTCTTGTCAAAGATTGTTACAGGCGATGAAACATGGGTTCATCACTTCGAACCTGAAACAAAACGGCAATCAATGGAGTGGCGCCACACCCACTCCCCTACCAAGAAAAAGTTTAAAGCCATACCCTCAGCCGGTAAAGTCATGGTTACAGTCTTCTGGGACGCTGAAAGGGTTATTCTGTTCGATGTCCTTCCCCATGGTCAAACGATCAACTCTGAAGTGTATTGTGCTACTCTTCAGAAATTAAAGAAACGACTTCAGCGTGTTCGTAGGCACAAAAATCTGAACGAACTTCTCCTTCTTCATGACAACGCAAGACCTGACACAAGTCTTTGCACCCGAGAGGAGCTCACAAAACTTCAGTGGACTGTTCTTCCTCATGCACCCTACAGCCCCAATCTCGCACCGTCGGATTTCCATATGTTTGGCCCAATGAAGGACGCAATCCGTGGGAGGCACTACGCGGATGATGAAGAAGTTATTGATGCAGTACGACGTTGGCTCTGACATCGACCAGTGGAATAGTACCGTGCAGGCATACAGGCCCTCATTTCAAGGTGGCATAAGGCCGTAGCATTGAATGGAGATTACGTTGAAAAATAGTTTTGTGTAGCTAAAAGATTGGGGAATAATCTGGTGTATTTCAATGCTGAACAAAACAACCCCTGTTTCAGAAAAAAAATGTGTTGCATTACTTATTGAACTGCCCTCGTAGTAATGTGAACCCCCTCTGCCAAGCACTTAGCTGTGCACGGAAGAAAAGATGTGGGCGTAGATGTACGGTTCGACTATTGGTGACGTGATAGTGAACTGGAACCGCGAAAGAGCAGTCACAGCTGCACCTACACAAGGCAGACCCGCTGTGCTGACGGATAGGGATCGTCGAGCATTGGGAAAGGTGATTGTACAAAATCACACAAAACCAGCAGAAAAGTCGCTCGTGAGCCCATTAGTGCTACCAGCAGTCCAACTAGCACAATGATCATGCGCTGGGTGTTAAAAGCAATGGTGTACAAATGTCGAGCAGCTCCTCATAAGCAACGTATTTCTGAAGCAAAATGACGCTTGAGGCGCTGCGAAGAGCGGCGCCACGGGAAAGTGCATGGCTAAAACGAGTGATACGTTGTGGTGACTCGCGCTGTAGCGTGTGGCAGTTGAATGGAAGGGTTTGGTTTTGGCGGATTCCCGCTTAACGGTGAGTCGACAGTGCCGTCATTAGAGACGGAAGGATAGGAAAAGTCTTCGACCGTGGCCGTTTGAAATGAACCACCCCGCCATTGGTCTGGAGTGATTTAGGGAAATCACAGAAAATCTAGATCTTGATGGCCTGACGGGATCTGAACCGTCGTTTTCCTGCATGCGAGCCCATTTTGCTACCTACTGCGCCACCTCATTAGGTGCGAATGCCTGGAGGACGCCACTTGCCACCGTGTGTGGTGCCAACGGAGAAGTACGGAGGAGGTGGTTTTACAGTGTGGGGCGTGTTTCTCTTTGTTACGGTTTGTTCTACTTATTGCGCTTAAGGAAACGCTAAACGCGGAAAGAAACGCCACGCTATACAACATTGCATACTGCGTGCAGCAGAGGAACAGTTCAGAGGCGGTGACTGTATGCTGCAGATGGTGCACCATGTCACAAAGCAGCGTATGTTAGGCAGTGGCCTGCAGACACCAGCATCCTTGAAACGGACTGGCCAGTACGAAGTTCCGACCTGAACAAAATGGAACACCTTTGGGCTGAGTTAAAACATCGACTTCGCTCCAGACACGAGTGCCCAACATCAACATTTTCTATGTTTTCGGTTGTTCGGGAAGAACGGGTTGCCATTCGTCCACAGACATTCAGGGACCTCGCTGAAAGTGTTCCCAGCAGAGTATAGGCCATCAAAAGGCGAAGGCTAGGCACACCCAATAGATAATTTTGTATGTATGTATGTTCCTCACTCAGTGGTTTACAACCTCACAACAGGCCACAGCAGTGCACCCACACCACCGCCGCCCCACACCAAACCCAGGGTTAACGTGCGGTTCGGCCCCCAGTAGAACCCCGGCAACATCTCATACCAAACAAGTGTAACCCCAAATGTTTGCGTGGTAGAATAAGTATGGTGTACGCGTATGTGGAAACGGTGTTCTCGCAGCAATCATTGACAAAGTGTAACTGAGGCGAAATAAGGGGAACCAGCCCACATTAGCCAAGGTAGGTGAAAAACCGCCTTAAAAGCCAACCACAGCCTAGCCGGCACACCAGACCTAATCCACCGGGTGGATTCGTGTTGAGGACCGGCACGCCTTTCCACCCAAGAAGCAGCGCGATAGACCGCGTGGCTAGCCGGGCGGGCTAGTTAAGTTTCGTTCATGATATTAGATGATACAGACGAAATACCTTCAGACGTATATATATATATATAATCCCAATCCCAAAGAAAGCAGGTGTTGATAGGTGTGAAAATGACCAACCTACCAGTTTAATAAGTCATGGCTGCAAAATACTATCACGAATTCTTTACAGGCGAATGGAAAAACTGGTAGAGGCCGACGTCGGGGAAGATAAGTTTGGATTCTGTAGAAATGCTGAAGCACGCGAGGCAGTACTGACCCTACGACTTATCTTAAAAGATGGATTAAGAGAAGGCAAACCTACGTTCCTAGCATATGTAGACCTAGACAAAGTTAATTGGAATACAGTCTTTCAAATTTTGAGGGTATCAGGTGTATAAAAAACAGGGACCAAAAGGCTATTTGCAATTTGTACAGAAGCCATATGGGAGTTATGAGTCTAGGGGAATGAAATGGAAGCAGTGACTGAGAAGGGAGTAAGACAAGGTTATAGCCTATCCCTATGTTATTCAGTCTGTATATTCAGCATACAGTAAAGGAAACAGAAGAAAAATTTGAAGCAGGAATTAAAATCCATGGAGAAGAAATAAAAACCTTGGCGTTTGCTGACGACATCGTGATTCTGTCAGAGACAGCAAAGGACATGGTAAAACAGCTGAACGGAATGGACAGCGTCTTGAAAGGAGGGTAGAAGACGAACATCAACAAAAGCGAAACAAGGATAATGGAGTGTAGTGTAAATAAATCAGAAGATGCTGAGGGAAGTAGATAAGAAAATGGGACACTGAAAGTAGTAAATGAGTTTAGCTATTTTGGGAGCAAAATAAGTGATGATGGTCGAAGGAGAGAGGATATAAAAATGAAGACTGGCTATGGCAAGGAAAGCCTGTCTAAGGTACAGAAATTTGTTAACATCCAGTATAGATTTAAGTGTCAGGAAGTCTTCTCTGAAAACATTTTATGGAGTGTAGCCATGTATGGAAGCAAAACATGTACGATAAACAGTGTAGAGAAGAACAGAGTAGAAGCTTTCGAAATCTGGTCCTATAGAAGAATGCTGAAGATTAGATGGGTAGATGACGTAATTAATGAAAAGGTACTGAAAAGAATTAGGGAGAAGAAGAATTTGTGGCACAGCTTGACTAGGAGGAGGCTCGGTTGAGAGGACACGTTCTGAGCCATCAAGGTACCACCAATTTAGTATTGCAAGGATGCGTGGAAGGTAAAAATCGTACAGACAGACCGACAGATGAATATACTAAGCAGATACAGAAGGATGTACGTTGCAGTTCTTATTCGGAGACGAAGAGGCTCGCAGAGGATAAAGTTACATGGTGAGCTACATCAAACCATTCATTGGACTCAAGACCAGAACAACAACAACAACAACTACATCACATGACCCAGAAAAGCCAGCAACTGTATCATTCATGATTTAAATAATATAAACTGCACGAGTTACTTATTTTTTGATGCTTAGCAAAACACGTTTAGAAAACTTGTTCTTATATTCAAGTGTAGTTGTGTATTTGTTTACAGGGATGTAAATATCACCAAACATAATCATGTAAAGAAATGCAGAAATTCACTTGAAAATCAGAATATATTTTCGAAACGCATTGTGCTAAGCGTCAAAAAATAAGTCACTGGTGCAGTTTTCATTATTTACATTACACCCAATGTTTATGTCCACCGATAAGTGCCCAGAGACTGTTGATCAGACAGTGTAGCTCCAAGCAGAGCGTTAGGTTTCGACACGAGAAAAAAATTAAGTACAAATTCAGATATGGTCGTTTTGAACTATCGTTTATAGGGTGTTCTAAAAAGGAAGAGCAAACAATACATACACTTAAAAAGCTCACAAAAGAAAAAAGTCTGAATGTGCGGAGACTGGATGCACCATAATAACTGCTCTATCAAATATTATTTTCTGTCATGTACGCCTCTTTATTATATTAACTATACAACGTGATGCGTTTCAGTGTCAGCCATAATCAAGGTGTGTCAAATAAGAAGTAAAAGCTGTTTGATACAAAGCACACAATTTTACGTGCATCTATATGTAATTAAATATAACGAAACATACAGCATTAAAATGACACAGATGCACAATTTTTCATCAGAATTCCAGTGTAGAGTTATACCTTGGACGTGGGCTAATTGTTTATCACGGCAGCCTTCTTTAAATAAAACATACTACGGCGGTTATGTGGCAATAATGCAATATGCTTCTACTTAAAATTTTCAGCGTTACACTAGCCTGATGTACATTTTGTATTTTTACACTTATTTATATGAACTGTCTGTACGTCTAGTACTTACGTTTTAGATGTTATCTTTGAAATCGAACACAAAAGCATATAGAGCTAATGCCATGTAACGGCCAGAGTAAGTTCTCAACCGAACAGGTTCCGTAGCCAAAAATTAAACACTAGTTCGTGCTGCGGATGCGCGTTATTATTCTGACGAGAGAATATACACAGCTCTGCAAAACTGAAGTAACATAGCACAACAACAACTCGTTGGAACCGAAGGAAAGAGAGAGAGGGGGGGGGGGGGGGAATTTGCCATTGTTCTCCTAGTCGTGCTCACAACACTGGGCGTCACAAGGCGCCAGATCGTCGTCAGTATAGCGCCAAATGAGACTGGCCACGCAACGCGAGGCAGTGTGGACAGTGTGTGTATCAGTCACCGAGCAGCCACGGTGACTGTGCTGGTGTTCTGTAGTACCACATTGCTCGGAGACAACATTAGATCAGTCATCGGGAAACAGGAAGAAGGGCGAGTGTTTCACGCACATGGGGGAACGTTCCGAACCAAAACCACCGTTGGCCGAAGGAGAGGAGACGGACGACCACGATCAACTACAGCGGCAGATGATCGCTACACTGTACATCAGACGAGAAGGGACGGACGCCAAACAGCGGGTGCAGTTGCAGATTCATTTGAGAGGACTGCAAGCCACACAGTCTCACACTCCACAGTGGTACAATGACTGTATGAGGGTGGTCTGTCTGCTGAAGACCAGTACTTCTGTTCCGTTGACACCCACACATCGACGGCACCGATAACAATGGTACGAAGAGAATAGTTACTGGACCGACGAGAAGTGGGGTCGCGTGATTTTCTCGGATGGGAGGAGTCACAGTAGTGATTTTGGACGTGCCTTCGTCTGGTGAGGGCTGGTGCCCCAGTTTCTAAGGCGTGTAGAGGCATAGCGTTGCATGTGTATACTGACCTCCAAATCTTTAAATACGATACACAGACCAGTCACTGTTGTGATACTGCACTAAACACCGGTGTGTATCTTTTAAGGCTTGCATTGGGCAGTAGGTACATTTTTATAGGGGACAAACAGCAACCGCGTCGAACTTCGAAGATGGAGGAGCGGGTGTAACTGTAATTTTTAATGTCCAGAGAACCAGCATTAATTGCGATGACTTCAGTTTAATTATTTTCTTTGAATATAAGTGTCAGTAGCGTTCTTGTCATAGCATATTTCTTTCAGTTACCTTCTGCAGTATACTTTAGGATTTATTTTTATGTATGGTGCGAGTGCCATCTAGCTATGTTACTATGGAACGAGAGAATAATCGGCAAAAGGTCTGGCCTGCACGTTCCCTCGACTTAATTGCCACCAAACGCGTGTGCCCTACCTGAGACTCTGTAGTGTATACTTAAAGATGTTCCAGAAGCATTTCTTCTTCGGAAATTCAGTTATTGTTGTGGTCTTCACTCCGATGACTGGTTTGATGCAGCACTCAATACTACTCTGTCCAGAGTGTATTTCGCGTGTCTCATTCATATTGCACACCAGATGGATGAGTTTTGTCGTGGGGGGCTCTCCCAAGGATAACAGAAGTTCTAACCAAACACCATCTACCTCCGAGCCTTGTTTCAATTTAGATCTACAACAGTTCTGTCACAGTCTTTAAGAAGTATCGTATCTCCCAACTCATCTTCATCTTCTTCCACTTCTCCTTCCACAATATTACCCTTAAGTACGTCTCCCTTGTACAGACTGTCTGTATTTTCCTTTGACATTTCAGCATTCCATCCTTTGCTTGGAGCTGGTTTACCATCTGAGCTCTTGATATTCATACAGCTGCTGCTCTTTTCCCCAAAGTCACTTTAACTTTCCTGTAGGCTGTATCTGTCTATCCCGAAATGAAATATGCTTCTAAATCCTTACATTTGTCCTCTAGCCATTGCTGCTTAGCCATTTTGAACTTACTGTCAACCACATTTTTTAAACGTGTTTACTCTCTTTCGCCAGCTTCATTGGCTGCACTTTTAAATCTTCTGCTTTCATGAATTTAATTCAATATCTCTTGTGTTATCCAATGATTTCTATTATGCTCTGTCTTTTTTCCTATTTGATTCTATGGTACCTTCACTACTTCACTTAAAGCAACGCATTCGTGTTTTACTGTATTCCTGTCCCACGCTATAGTTGACTACTGCTGCCTAATGCTAATTCCGAAACGCTCGACAACCTTTGATTCTTTCAACTCATCCAGGTTCCATCTCCTTAATTTACTACCTGCAAATTCTTCAGTTTTATCCTACAGTTGACAACAAATATACTATGGTCAGTGTCTATATGTACCCCTGGAACTGTCAATTTAAAATGTGGATTCTAATCTTCTATCTAAACATTATATGATCAACATGAAACCCTCCAGTATCTCCAGTTCTTCCATGTATAAAACCTTCTTTTATGATTCTCAAACCAAGTTTTAGCGATGACTAAATTATTATCTGCGCAAAAGTCTACCCGGTGGTTTCCCCTTTCATTCCTCCCCTCTCCCCCCCCCCCCCCCCCCCCCAGCCATATTCACCTACTGTTTTTCCTTCCATTCCTTTTTCTGCTAGATGGATGGTTATTAATGGGTGAATGGTTATCTTGAAAGTGATTGGCAAACAGTAACTGGGGACAATTAGCCGGCCTCGTTGGCCAACGGTTCTAGGCGCTTCAGTCCGGAACCGCGCTGCTGCTACGGTTACAGGTTCGAATCCTGCCTCGGGCATGAATGTGTGTGATGTCCTTACTTTAGTTAAGTTTATGTAGTTCTAAGTCTAGGGGATTGATGACCTCAGATGTTAAGTCCCATAGTGCTAGCCATTTGAACCATTTTTTGAGGGCAGTTAGTCACTGCGGAATCCTGCGGTCTACTGTAAGTTTCGTGTGCCATAAAATTTTGCTGGGTCGTCACCAAATTTAATATTGCGAAAATTTAATATAAGAACAGAATTAACCACTGAAATGGAACTCGTAACTAACGTCTTAGTGTTAATAAATAGATATAAATGAATACATGAAATAAACGTATGGGAACTGTTTAAGCGTAAACGATAAATCAAATAATTCAGAGCAAGCAGAAGCTTAAGCCTCGACAAAAAATAAGGTAATCAGATAAAATTCTACAATTGTTAGTCCTTCCTGTTGCGCTTCGTAAGTGCCAGGTGGGATGCATTAAAAATAATCTTCCAAAAGCGGAGAGGATTGTCTGAGAAACAGTCATCACAGTTTAACATATTAATTAAAATAAAACATATTAAAAATTCACAAAGTAATTGTAAACATGATCGTTATTTAATTCGTGAACTCACTTATAATATTGAGTGCTGAGGTCCCTTGCGGCGACAAATGAAAAGGAAATCTTACGCGCATGGGAAAATTTCACGTTAACATTCACGATTCACACACACACGAGAGCAAAGATAAAAAGAATTTAGCCCATCACAATAAGTGAAAAGCTCAGAAGTTCATCCCTGTCGCTATGACTGGATTCTCGTGAATGAGAATACTATGGAACACTTTCCGACAAACAAATTTATCTGCATCATCTTGAACATGAAACTAAGGTAGGCTGGCGTGAAATTCCCGCAGATGCCGTGAATATTCATGAACAAAGCAAAATCACTAAGAGTCATGAAAACTTAAAAAAAAAAAAAAAAAAAAATGTAAACCGTATAGACACAAATAGCAGTAAATTATCAAGCATAGTTAAGAATGAAACTTATCCGAGATGGTACTGAAATTACACACGGTGAAATCACCACCGTGTAGTATGAACAAAGCTACACTATCTTTAAATTAAAACGAAATGAAAAGTAGGAGAAATAAGACACCCCACACACGAAGGAAGTTCACACATGCATTCCAGTTAAAGGAGAACTCAGACAACTGAATTTTAAACCTGTGCTAGCGTAACGAACTTCCTACACCACGTGGACTGCTGATACAAAGCGTGGACCGGAGAAACTTGGTACACACAGAAAAATATACTCGTGACTAATCGGTAAAAGATGTAAGAATTAGACTACCGTACTTGAAAATGAACTAGCAGATCAGACATGTACATCAGTTGGAATAGCTACCCACCAACACACATTAAGACTCACTAGCGCCAAGTCGCTCTCACGAGTACCGCGTTCACTCACCAAAGGCCCAATCCCGAGTGCCGACAGCACGCTCTCCCTGCAACCAACTTGCCGCAGGTAGCCGGAAATGCCAGAGGGGTCCTTTCCGCCACCACCTTAACTACTGTCTAATGACTACCGAAAGGGTACAAATCTCTTTGCCTTGCCTGAGAAAGCTACGTTGGCTACATTGTTGCTACCACAGCACACAGCCAAATGCTGTACTGCTACAACAAATAAGATAAATTAAATGTACACACTCCCTCACTCATTCATACAGATGTTAAAAAGAGAAAGGAAATTTGGGAGCCCGAAATGTAGGTAATGTACGTAGGATTAGCTGCTTACTGGAAAAATTGAAATAGATGAGAAAGGAAGCCTGGAGCAGGAGCAAATGTCTCGGCAAAACCAACGAAACGGTTCAGCTTAGAAGACAGTATTTAAATCTGTTGATTTTAAGGACACTACTATCATCTGCTAATAGTTTACACCTCTTTGCCTACGCAAATATTAGATTTCACCTGTTGCAGTGGTTGCAGGAGGTTTAAGGACGGATCTAAATTTTGTTGAATCTGCGTGTGTCCCTAAAGTAACAACACTTCAGCTAGTGTTTCACCTGATGTCATTAGCCATCCAAACTACAGGTTTCGTGTTAAAATTTCACTGCTCAAGCTGCAATAGTTTTGGACACTGAACATTTTTCCTATAAAATCCTGTTTTTCTGATTAAAGGTATTCTTTGTCTAAAACAACTACTCCTATAGTTACGAAAGGACAGCTATCTTAAAAATAATGGTACAGCGTGGGAAAAGTATTCTACTCATTTGGTCGCCTCCCCGGTAAATTCATTGGCAAAACTGGATAACTTCATTCCGCAGTAACTTACAAGTGGCTACATTTAGAGCTATTTTAACTGCAGAACCATCAGAGGGACGACTTGGAGAAAACCACTGAGCAATCAGAACTCGTCTAAGTGTTACCAATGCATAATTATTGCAGGACAAAACTGACTAATTTTACCACATAATTATTTGGAGGAAAAAAAAGTTTGTTTGAAAGGCGAAGAAACGGGCAGGAATTCTTTCCACCAGTTGTATTAATATTTTTTTATGACTGCTATCTCGTAATAAAACAGCGCTGAAAATTTCATAGTTGTACGACTTGCAGCTTCAGAGAGAGAAAATATTGTAGCCAGAAGAAACGGAAATTTTTTAGCACAGTTTACAAAATGGGGAAAACATTTAACCTCCAAAAGTATTAGAGCAAGGGCAATGAAATGTTAACTACGAGTATAAATAAGTAATTCATGTCTAATAACATCATGTAAAAGAGTGAGTGAACGACACAACGAAATTTAGATGTGTCCTTAATCTTCCTACAAGCACCACATGGATACATTTGACGAATTACAAAAAGGAATATGTTCTTGCAGATGTATCTCCAACATGTATGACTCTTTCAGTCGAAACAAAAGACGAACTATTGCTTTAAACGTTGTGGCTGATTTCAGAGACAATGCAGAAGCTGACCACTTAAACTGGGAGAGCCAGAGGTGGGATAGCAATACACGCTCCATCAAGTCTTTCAGATGAACATATAACTGCCTTGCAGATGTTCGAAGGTCGCGATCCCAGCGGCACAAATTTACTTAAGAGGAAGAAGATGAGGGTTTAGGTAATATTTACCTCTTGCTTGAAAAAAATAAAACAAAACAGACTGAACGAGAGAAAACATCTGCCGAACTCAATATACTTTTAGGCACCTGCGAAAGAAGATGATGTGAACTTACTTCTACTGAGCATGCGTACGTCAGTGAAGACTTTCCGTCGCCAGTCTTTTGGTTGAGACAAAAACGAAGCATATGGCAATGATTGATGGATGTGCAACTCGAAAATGAGAATGTTAGGGGTATGTCAGGACAGACTTAAATAGGGTGTGTAAGATCGTTATGGGTTCCAGAATGAGATTTTCACTCTGCAGCGGAGTGTGCGCTGATATAAAACTTCGCGGAAGGTTAAAACTGTGCGCCGGACCGAGGCTCGAACTCGGAACCCTTGCCTTTCGCGGGCAAGTGCTCTGCTATCTTTTCTTGTTTCTAATTTTGTTCAGTATTGTTCGTTGCGTCTGGACTGGGCGGACGTTACAAGACATCCGTTCAAGTTGTCGTTGATTCCTTTACTCAGTTTTTATTACAGACGGCGAGCAGCGTTCTGACCGAACACGCTGAGCTACCGTCCCGGCTGACCATCTGAGCTACCCAAGCACGACTCACGGTCCGTCCTCTCAGCTTCACTTCTGCCAGTACCTCGTCACCTACCATCCAAACTTCGCAGAAGCCCTCCTGCGATGCTGAAGAACTAGCACTCCTGGAAGAAAGGATATAGCGGAGACGGGGCTTGCCACAACTTGGGGGATGATTTCAGAATGAGATTTTCATTCTGTAGAGGAGTGTGCGCTGATATGAAACTTCGTGACAGATTAAAGCTGTGTGGCGGACCGAGACTCGAACTCAGGACATTTCGCAGGAGAGCTTTTGTGAAGTTTGGAATATAGAAGACGAAGTACTGGCAGATGTGAAGCTGTGAGGACGGACCATGAGTCCTGTTGGGTAGCTCAGATGGTAGAGCATTTGCCCGCGAAAGGCAAAGGTCCCGAGTTATGGTCTCGGTCCGGCATACAGTTTTAATCTGCCACGATGTTCCATCGTTATGGGTTGTTCGAAGCATTGTATAACTGTGTCAGACAGAGTAAAATTATTTTAAACGGTTTATCCAAATATTCTTTGGATCGACAACAAAATTAGTTTAACTGCAAGTTTCTTAGCTGCACTGGTGGGTGTCTTGAACTGGATGCAAGTTTCTTCCTGTATACCACATTCTTCGGGTTGTAAGGCATGCGGATAGTGATTCTAAAACAAAGTCTGAACTTCACGTCTACGTATATCTACAATGTAGGAAATTCAACAATAGATCATACAGTTTTACAAAACTGCTCTCTTGTTTAACTCTCGCATATCATGACACTTTCGGAGACCCAAAATCTCGTCTGTAGTTATCTGCGTGGGTTCCGAAAACAACTATCGCCTGGAACACAGCTCGCTCTGTTCGTCTAGAAGACACAGAAAGCAGCAGATACCGGCGCCCAGCAAGAAGCCGTGTTCCTTGGCTTCGGGAAGGCATTCGGTACAGCTCCGCACTGCCGCCTAAAGAACAAAATATGAGAGTTTAGGAAATCAGACGAGCTGTGTGACTGGAGTGAGGAGGTTCCAGCAACACAAATCAGGATGTTATTCTCGAAGGAGAGAGATCTTGTGACCTAAATGTAAATGCGGCCTTGCTGCATGGGAGTGTCACACTGCTGAGCCAAAGTATGATGCGTATCAGTGAGGCCACAGTTCGTTGGTAGGTTTGTGGAGCTATGTGAAGTTCGATGTCTACGCACAGATCACGTAATTTGATTAAATAAGTGATAGCGCCCGACAGCGACCAGGATGGGTTCAATGGGATTTACATCAGGCGAATTTAAATGCCGAGACAACGACGTCAGTTGACTATAATGCTCTCAAACGACAGTAGCACGGTTCTGGCTCCGAGACACGGACAGTTATACCGCTGAAAGATGGCATCGCAGTCAGGGAGGACATCAAGCATGAAGGGCTGCAGGTGGTTCCCAGCTGTCAGCGTGTCTTCGATTACTACCACAGGACATCTTGGACCTACTGATAACAAACAGACCCGAACTATTAGACTCCGTAAGTGCAGAACAGGTTCAAATGGTTCAAATGGCTCTGAGCACTATGGGACTCAACTGCTGAGGTCATTAGTCCCCTAGAACTTAGAACTAGTTAAACCTAACTAACCTAAGGACATCACAAACATCCATGCCCGAGGCAGGATTCGAACCTGCGACCGTAGCGGTCTCGCGGTTCCAGACTGCAGCGCCTTTAACCGCACGGCCACTTCGGCCGGCTGCAGAACAGGGAATCAGTGATCATAAGGCCGTTGCAGCATCTCTGAATATGGAAGTTAATAGGAATATAAAAAAATGGAGGAAGGTTTATCTGTTTAGCAAGAGTAATAAAAGGCAGATTTCAGACTACCTAACAGATCAAAACGAAAATTTCTGTTCCGACACTGACAATGTTGAGTGTTTATGGAAAAAGTTCAAGGCAATCGTAAAATGCGTTTTAGACAAGTACGTGCCGAGCAAAACTGTGAGGGACGGGAAAAACCCACCGTGGTACAACAACAAAGTTAAGAAACTACTGCGAAAGCAAAGAGAGCTTCATTGCAAGTTTAAACGCAGCCAAAACCTCTCAGACAAACAGAAGCTAAACGATGTCAAAGTTAGCGTAAGGAGGGCTATGCGTGAAGCGTTCAGTGAATTCGAAAGTAAAATTCTATATACCGACTTGACAGAAAATCCTAGGAAGTTCTGGTCTTACGTTAAATCAGTAAGTGGCTCGAAAAAACTTATCCAGACACTCCGGGATGATGATGGCATTAAACAGAGGATGACACGCGTAAATATGAAATACTAAACACCTTTTTCCAAAGCTGTTTCACAGAGGAAGACCGCACTGCTGTTCCTTCTCTAAATCCTCGCACAAACGAAAAAATGGCTGACATCGAAATAAGTGTCCAAGGAATAGAAAAGCAACTGGAATCACTCAATGGAGGAAAGTCCACTGGACCTGACGGGATACCAATTCGATTCTACACAGAGTACGCGAAAGTATTTGGCCCCCCTATAACAGCCGTGTACCGCAGGTCTCTAGAGGAGCGGAAGGTTCCAAATGATTGGAAAAGAGCACACGTAGTCCCAGTCTTCAAGAATGGTCGTCGAGCAGATGCGCAAAACTATAGACCTATAACTCTGACATCGATATGTTGCAGAATTTTAGAACATGTTTTTTTGCTCGAGTATCACGTCGTTTTTGGAAACCCAGAATCCACTCTGTAGGAATCAACATGGATTCCGGAAACAGCGATCGTGTGAGACCAACTCGCTTTATTTGTTCATGAGACCCAGAAAATATTAGATACAGGCTCCCAGGTAGATGCTTCCTGAAGGCGTTCGATACAGTTGCGCACTGTCGCCTGATAAACAAAGTAAGAGCCTACGGAATATCAGACCAGCTGTGTGGCTGGATTGAAGAATTTTTAGCAAACAGAACACAGCATGTTGTTCTCAATGGAGAGACGTCTACAGACGTTAAAGTAAACTCTGGCGTGCCACAGGGGAGTGTTATGGGACCATTACTTTTCACAATATATATAAATGACCTAGTAGATAGTGTCTGAAGTTCCATGCGGCTTTTCGCGGATGACGCTGAAGTATACAGAGAAGTTGCAGCATTAGAAAATCGTAGCGAAATGCAGGAAGATCTGCAGCGGATAGGCACTTGGTGCAGGGAGTGGCAACTGACCCTTAACATAGACAAAGGTAATGTATTGCGAATACATAGAAAGAAGGATCCTTTATTGTATGATTACATGATAGCGGAACAAACACTGGTAGCAGTTACTTCTGTAAAATATCTGAGAGTATGCGTACAGAACGATTTGAAGTGGAATGATCATATAAAATTAATTGTTGGTAAGGTGGGTACCAGGCTGAGATTCATTAGGAGAGTCCTTAGGAAATGTAGTCCATCAACAAAGGAGGTGGCTTACAAAACACTCGTTCGACCTATACTTGAGTATTGTTCATCAGTGTAGGATCCGTATCAGATCGGGTTGACGGAGGAGATAGAGAAGATCCAAAGAAGAACGGCGCGTTTCGTCACAGGGTTATTTGGTAACCGTGATAGCGTTACGGAGATGTTTAGCGAATTCAAGTGGCAGACTCTGCAAGAGTGGCGCTCTGCATCGCGGTGTAGCTTGCTCGCCAGGTTTAGAGAGGGTGCGTTTCTGGATGAGGTATCGAATACATTGCTTCCCCCTACTTGTACCTCCCGAGATGATCACGAATGTAAAATTAGAGAGATTCGAGCGCGCACGGAGGCTTTCAGACAGTCGTTCTTCCCGTGAACCATACGCGACTGGAACAGGAAAGAGAGGTATTGACAGTGGCACGTAAAGTGCCCTCCGCCATACATCGTTGAGTGGCTTGCGGACTATAAAAGTAGATGTAGATGTAGAAGAGCCGACACGTTGCCATTCATCGACGGTCGAATCCTGATGGTTCCCACTGCAATGGTTGACGATGTTGTCGGGTCAACATGTGGACACGGGTAGGGGTAGTCTGCTCCAGAGCTCCATGTTCACCAATGTACAATGAACGGTGTGCTCCGAAGCACTTGTGCGTGCACCTTCATTGTGTTTTTCGGCAGAGTTACTACTGATCACCCGCTATCCTACTTTAGAGAGCAGGCAATCCTCCGAACCTCACGTTATGTAAAGAGTCTTGGACGTCGAACCATTTAGCGGTCAGTGGTAGTTTCACTGTCGTCCTACCTCTGTCGTCGTATTTTGTTCATTAGGCGGCAGTGGGAAGTTGTGTAGAAGGGCTTCCGAAAGTCAACGAATACGGTGTCTATCACCATCCTTGTACGAGGGTGAGTCAAATGAAAACATTAAATATTTTTTTTTAATATTATTTATTGTGCACAAGTGGTACAAAGCTGTGTCACTGTTCAACATAATCTCCCCCACGCTCAATGCAAGTCCTACACCGCTTACAAAGTGCATACATTCGTTAAGAAAACAATTCTTTTGGTAGTCCGCGCAACCACTCATGCACCTCGTGGCGTACCTCTTCATCAGAACGGAACTTCTTTCCTATCATTGCGTCTCTCAGTGGTCCAAACACATTGAAATCACTTGGCGATGAGGAATGGCACCATTCCTTGCTCGCTCTCTTCGTATCCGCTTGGTGGAAGTGAACCCAGGTTTCGTCTCCAGTAACGATTCTTGCAAGGAAGCTATCACTTTCTCGTTCAAAGCACCGAAAAAGTTCTTCACAAGCATCAACACGTCGTTCTCTCATTTCAGGAGTCAGCTGCCGTGGCACCCGTCTTGCAGACACTTCTTGAAACTGGAGCACATCATGCACAATGTGGTGTGCTTGAGCCATGACTAATCTGTAAACATGCTGTAATGTCATTCAGTGTCACTCTGCGGTTTTCCTTCACTATGACTTCAACTGCTGCAATGCTCTGTGGAGTCACAACTGTTGTGCCTGACCTGTACGAGGAGCATCTTCCACTGAAGTCACACCATTTGCATACTTCCTACTCCATTCGTAGACTTTCTGCTGTGACAGACATGCATCACCGTACTGAACCTTAATTCGTCGATGAACTTCAATAGGTTTCACTCCTTCACTACGCAAAAACCGAATAACAGAACGCTGTCCTTCCTTGGCGCAAGTCGCAAGTGGGGTGACAATATTTATACTGATACTGCGACGGTTTGTGTCCATCTGTACTATGCTGCCACCTACAGCCCATTCTGCACGCTGTTCGTAGCACGCTTACCAACTTACAAGATGACGGCACGAAATTTCGATTTTTTATTACAAATTTAAGGTTTTTATGTGTCTCAACCTCGTCTGTACTGTTTTCGGGGTCTCGCGGGCGAACAGAACGATCAGCATTTCACAAGATCGTTGTTTTCGGAACCCATCCTGATTACTACAGAGGTGGTTTCCGGTCCCAGAAGTACCATAATATGCGAGCATAAAGGAGGTCCCAAAATTCTACAGCAGACCGACGTCAGACAGACACGCCTACAGTTCCATCTTGAAAACGGGAATGCCCTGTGCGTTTTTGCAATCTTTACGATCGCTTCGTTCGTCTATAGACCTGCCGTACACTGTTGCTAGAAGACGGGCAGGTTCTTTCACAACATCAGCGCCGGTGAATGCACGTATGGTCCACAGTGGTTCGTATTACCTGTTACCAGTTAGACGCTGTTCTTGTCATCAAAAGGAGTCGTATAGAATAGCAATAAAATACGTTAGGAAATTGAACTGCCAGCTGCAGCGCCCGGACTGATCCATCTACAACGAGCACCCTGCGACATTATATGATTGCCTTATCATTTTAAATCATTCACTAATCGAGCAGTCGCTCGGCAACAGCTACAGTTAGCAAATAATGTTGCGGGAATATAAAAGGTGAACGACCTGTGACGTAACTTGTTTATTGTCGAAGCACCGTCAGAGATGCAGTGAGTTATTGACTTTGAAAACCGCGGCGCGAAAAGCGGACAGAAGAACACTTTTACACATTTTTTTGGATGTACGAGATATTCTCGATGAACAGTTACTCATTTTTCTCTTGTCTCTTGTAACTTGTGTCGGACGCGCATGTCTTGCCGCCGTATTATTATCGTTAAAAATAATATTATTTTAGTGTAAAGTAAATGTGTAATACTAAAAGTGCAATACTGCATAGCATAGCAGTAGATTTATTGTGCGACGTGTATGTGAAAACGTCAAAGGAATTATTTTTATTACGAGAAGAGAAGTGCCAGTCAAAACGGCATCCATGTTAAATCTTTCATTGCAGTGTAAGTTTATCTATTAATTGCCATAAATTCAGATTTAAATGGAATTGGTGTATGGACTATTCATTTAATATAGAATCTATGTCTCACTCCTTCATGAAGTTATTTAATTTTCTTTATGTTTCTGCCAAATAGAGAGTTCACAGTCACGAATATTTTCGTCGAAATCGGACGGAAGTTGTATACGGCGAAATATTTTCTCCGCGCCATATTCTACTGGTAAATGCATTATAAAACACGGTCCCTTAGGAAATTTATGTTGAGCTATCCAAAAATAATTATATTTTGAATAGGCATTTACTCTCCTCTGCAATGCAACTTCCGACTGATCAGACGATCCAACAAGAAACAGCCGCACACGGCCGGCGTTCGCAAATATATTTCCACCGCTGATTGTAGCTATATGTTACAGCAAAAAGGTAAACATATTGTTATAATTAGCGACTACGAACGGGGACATTTATAACTGTATGTATATGTATACACATTACGTAAACATATCGTTATAACCCGCAGGGACGAAGGTAACGATGCACGATACCTCGAACTAACATAACCAAACCTTCCATGCACTGTCTCAGCTAGCAAGCCGCTGTTTCCCTTACTACCCGTTGTAATATCCACGACACTATGTTCTAGCCACAAGATGTTAAAGTGAACTAAGTGTACAAACTTCAATAAATATTATCCATACTGCGTATAAAAAATACTGTATCGTGTAAAAATGACGATAATTATTTCATTATTTCTGTAATAATTTATTTTCTGTGTGAATTAAAAGTATTATCAGAGAACTACATTCATAGACAACGACCATTGTAATCTTTTTTTTTTTTTTGTTATCTGTGACAACTGTGGTTCAGTTGTTCTTCCTGTGCTAACCAATGAACTGTTCGGACGTGAGACGTGTGAGGTCTGTAAAGAGGAAACCCGTGACTATATATCGTTAATTATTATTTGAAAAATAGAAACGCTATTGTCTAGACGTGGATTTGTATTTATTTCAATTGTAATCCAATCTAATTAATGTTTTTAAGTGTTAATTTTCAGCTCCGCAATTAGGAGCGCAGCCATTAGCGATAGCAACTTACAGCACAGTTTACTAGTAGCTCGTATCGAAAATATGAAGTATTTTTCATTAAGAATAATTTTAAATGCTAAAGAATAGAGAGCAAAAGGCTTAAAGACTTTTATCTCAGTATATTAACTTGATATAAAGGGAATCCAGAATAACAATAGACAAATTGACTATGGTCTGTCTGCCCCCATCTTAGCAAAAATATCTCCTCGGCAGTTTTGAATCGATAATTTTAAAAAACATAAATGTTGTTAGATGTAAATGAATGGTAGTAAATGTGCACTGGTGGTCCCGAATCTGCTATAAAAGACAGATTTCAACTCATATTGAATCTTTAAAAATAGTGCTCACAGCACGTTACGTAATATCAATTTCTTATTTGCTGATGTATGAAGCCTAATTATTTCGGACGATTTACATGAAATGTATTAATAGGAGACATACGTCAGTTTTGTACTCGCGTAGTATTTTGTGACTAAATGTTCCTTTTGCTAGAGAAAAGTGCTTCATCTTAAGTAACATTTGTGTATAATCCGATGTATGATATGCAATTTAGTGCTAGTCACACGATTTTACAGACAAAATTTCTACACATCGTCATGGGCAGATTTCTTTAGCCGAGTGAAAATATTAGCCGGGATAATCAAACGAATTGTTACGCTGACAGTACGTAACTGGTTTTATATATATACATATACCTGAAATATCATTTATAAGTAATTAAAGTCAAGAAATACTATAAACCGGTTCCGCCACACCGTCCTACTGTCGCAGAGGTTTCTTTTCCCTTGGCGCTTGCCTTGGCACTTTTTCCCCCTCTGCCCTTACAAACCGCTACCCTTCGATCGCTTTCGTCCACTTTCTGTCTCCTGATGGACAATGTCAGTGAGTAATCCTACCCAGTAGCATGGACAACATCACAGCCCGCATCCTGTGAACTCTGATTCGCAAACTAACATGTTATACGGAGGTGATAGTAGAATTTTTGGTTTGGTCACCATGTCGGTGTGGGCGTGGAGGGGCACCATCTAAAAATTAAAAAAAAAGCTGTCTGATACAGTCTTTGAAATTCTTATCCATCTATCTCTATGCAATAAATAGCAACAACTGGTTGTATTGTTACATTCATTTGAAATTTCTGTGTACTGTGGAAAATGTCACCTCGTCCAAACAATGGTTCAAATGGCTCTGAGCACTATGGGACTTAATTGCTGACGTCTTCAGTCACTTAGAACTAATTAAACCTAACTAACCTAAGGACGTCACAGACATCCATGCCCGAGGCAGGATTCGAATCTGCGACCGTAGCGGTCGCGCGGTTCCAGACTGTAGCTCCTAGAACCGCTCGGCCACTCCGGCCGGCCCTCGTCCAACAAGAAGCAATTGTTTCTCCTACTGCCCAGTAACGCAGAACAGGTTAGAGTGGTGCTGAATCCTGTGCAAAGAGCAGTCAGGCTGTGAAACGCCAGGCTGTTGCTGCGCTGTTGCGACCCCGGCTCTCCGCCGCCATCCAATCTCGGCAGATAGGATTCCTGCTTGCCTGCTTTCGCGCCGGCGGCAGAGTGTCCACGCATTTACCCGCAACACATAGCCGGTAGCGACCCCCGCGGTGCTACGCCACTTTGCTTGCGGAACACGTCGCCCCGTGGAAGCTCTCTCGCGGCGGTTTGTGCTCACTGCCGCTGTTACGCAAAGTGCTTCTCTTATCCTTAAACGGCCCTAGCCCTCGGCCGTACCGTCACCTTCTTTCTGGAGCCCTGTTCAGAGCCCTATTCAGTGAGGAGCCAAACAGCGAAAGCTTTTCGTGATGAATTCGTCGTTCATCAGAAATGACCGAATAGCCAAATAATCGCATTCAAGAGCACTACCGTGGAGTCAAAAGCTTAGACCACGCAATACAGCACTACACACGAAATTTGATTCTATATGGAATGTGTACATTTACATCTACATGAATATCCTGAACTTAACTATTTAGTACCCGGCAGTGGGTCACTGAACAATCTTCAGACTCTTTTCCAACTTTTCCATTCTCGTACAGCGTTCAGGGAAAACGAACGCTTAAATATTTGGTTCAAATGGCTATGAGCACTATGGGACTTAACATCTGATGTCAACAGTCCCCTAGAACTTAGAACTATTTAAAACTAACCAACCTAAGGACATCACACACATCCATGACCGAGGCGAGATTCGAACCTGCTACCGCTGCGGTCGCGCGGTTACAGACTGAAGCGCCTAGAACCGCTCGGCCACATCGATCGGCGCTTAAATCTTTCCATGAGAACTCTCATTTCTCTTATTTTATTACGATGATCATTTCAGCCTACGTAGGTGGGCACGAACAAAATGGTTTAGCGTTAGGAGGTGAAAGTTGGAGGCTGAAATTACATCAGATCTCGCCTAAACGAAAAACGCTTTTTTGATAATGATTGTCACCCGAAATTGCATATTGTACCCGTGACACTATCTGCCCTATCTCCCGATAATAGAAAAACGAATTGCCCTCCCTGGAACTTTTTCTATTTCCGACGTCAGTCGTTTGTGATGCGGATCCCATACCGTGCAGCAATACTCCAGAGGAGGATGCAGAATGCTGATGAAGGTAGTTTTAGAGCATGTATTTGACCTTTTGTATCTTGTAAGTGTCCCGTCAATACAATTCAGTCTTGGGTTCCCACAAGTGAGACGGTATTGCAGAGGCACGCAATTTGATTGGTAGGTTTTTGTGATGAACGGTGTCAAAAGCCTTCTGGTCAACCAGAAACGCGCGTTGAATTTGAGATCTGTCAACAGCACTCGTAACTTTGTGTGAATAAAGAGCTAGCTCTTTTTCACAAAAACGACACTTTCTGAATCAGTGTTTCCTGTTTGTCAGTAGATCGTTTTCTTGGGGGTAATTAATAATGTTTCAACCTGCTGCAAATCGACGTCAGTAATATGAACCTATAAGTCATCAGACTAACCCCGTTTCCTTTTTTGAGTAGAGGTCAGACCTGCACAATTTTCTGGTCTTTAGATACGGAGCTATTGTATCAGTATACTCTGAAAATTTTCTAAATGGTGTACGGTGTGGACTGGAAGAATTGTGTTTATTAAGTGACGCAAGTTACTTCAAGACGCTGAGTGTATCTACTTACAAGTTACAAGATACATGGAAAGGAAAGAAGTACGGATATTAATTATTTCACCTATGCGGTGATGTACTATTGATAATTAGTATCGTCGTGGTCTTGAGATGTACCCTGTGTTATGTTTACAACCATGAAAATGCCGGTGTTTAAATTGAAGTACAGGATCACCAAAAGCCGGCCGCGGTGGCCGTGCGGTTATAGGCGCTACAGTCCGGAACCGCGGGACTGCTACGGTCGCAGGTTCGAATCCTGCCTCGGGCATGGATGTGTATGATGTTCTTAGGTTAGTCAGGTTTAAGTAGTTCTAAGTTCTAGGGGACTGATGACCTAAGATGTTAAGTCCCATAGTGCTCAGAGCCATTTGATCACCAAAACTATATTTTGAAAACTGGGGAAGCTAGCTAATACCACAAAAAGAAAAATGTACATACAAAAACACATAAGCAAATAAGGGAAGCGTAATATGTGAAAGGAAAATACAGTCTGTACAAAAAATGTTGAGAAGCAATTTATCGTGACGAGACTGCACACCGCAGCGCGCATGCTTCATGGTGGGGTGTGCGAGCATCAACACGAGCCAAGCGCTAATCGCCCGCGGGGATTCTTTCAGGCGAGGTCGTGATTTCAATGGATCCCTCTCGAGTGACTCGGCGCAAGAGCAAAATCCAGTGAATGGTTGGATAGCGGTACGCCATGAAATTTATGCTGGATTAGGGAAATCGGGTACAGAGACGTTGACCATGATCGCAAACTGTTCAAGAACGAAAGCACGTCACAAACTGCAGTTTGTGAAACAAGAACTTCAAATATGGGCGAGAGAGTGTGCAGGACGAGCCGAGAGCAACATGGCCGTTGACGTACAACCTGTGCATAAAGTGCTGAATGCAGACCCCTCTCTTAAGTGTGCTCATGTTCGCAGATACAACTGGCATTGATAAGATGACAGTGCACACCATTATCACTGAAGATTAGGCGATGCGAAAGACCTGAGATAAATTTGTCCCGAAGAACTTGACGGGCGACCAAAAGCACAGGCGGGTGTCTCCTTACAAACACCTTCCGCAACGCGCTGAAGAAGTCCCCGGGATTTTGGACAATGTAATCACTGCAGACTTGGATATTCGAATACGACTCGGAAACAAAGCAGCAAAGTTACGGATAGCACACTGCAGCATCACGTCGATCAAAAAAGGCTCGAATAAACGAATCCAGAGTGAAAACCAGGCTCATCGTTTTCTTGCGGAGAAGGGGTTTTCTACTACGAATATTTTCCTGAGGGGCAGACGGTGAATCGTGTTTTTTACCTAGATGATCTAAGAAGACTGAAGAGAAGGTTCAACTCGATGAGACCGGCCATCTCGGGATATTGGAAACTGCATCACGACAACGCAGCCATCGACACCTGCTCCAAGGTCACCAACTACCTGACGGAAAACGGCATCAAGATGATTCCCCAACCCCCTTAAAGTCCCAACCTGACGCCAGCAGACTATTTCTTATTCGCAAAGTGAAATCCACCCGCAGTGAACACCACCATCTGGCCCTAAGTGGGGTCAAAAGAACACGCAAGCTTATCCCTAAGGGCCTTCCGGGATACACCTACCAGGGAGCCGTCAAGCCGTAGAAAAGCAGCTGGCGAAAGTGTGTCTTACTTCTGAAGAATTTAGACGTATTGTAGTAATATCTCAAACTAATCTATTTTTAAAAAGCTTTGCCCGATACTTTTTATACAAATCCTATATTAATCTACAAGCAAAGAAGGAAACCATGATAATGCAAGAAGAATGTCACAGAACACTGAAGACCTACGTCGAAACAAGTTCCCTTGTAACAAATGACATTCTCTCACAATTATTGCGTGCAAGATAGATGAGACAGGTGAAATACCCACACACCTCAAAAAAACGTAATAATTCCAATTTAAGACCAGGTAGGTGCTGAGGAATGCGAGGCTAGATGAAGAAGAAACAGGAATTAAAATAGCTGGAATAAATGTAAACAGCCTCAGGTACGCAGATTATACGATCCTGTTGGCAGAAAGTGAAGAAGAATTGAGAACACTCTTACTGAAGGTGAAAGGCGAAAGTGAAAATGCCGGTCTTATGCTGAATGTGAAGAAAACGAAAATTATGGCAACTACACCTACCAATTCGTGGGATATAGCAGGAGAAACCATGGAGGTAGTGACCACATTCAGTTATCTCGGCTCCCAGATGTCTGCCGATGGCGACTGCAGCCATGAAATCCGGAGACGCCTGTTGCTCGGTAGACAGGCGATGTCAAACCTTGACAAGGTTATAAGGTCCAGAGATATAACACTAGCAACAAAGATCCGTATTGTGAGGGCTATGGTCTTTCCAGTTGTGATGTATGGATGTGAGACCTGGACCATTAGAAAGGCAGAACGGCGAAGAATTGTCTCCTTCGAATTGTGGTGTTTGAGGAAACTTCTTAGAGTTCCATGGACTGCAACGAGAACCAACGGATCAATATTGGAGCAAATAAAACCAGACTTCTCCCTGGAAGGTCTAATGTTAAAAGTTGACCTACTTTGGGCACACAATGCGAAGGCATGCCTCGCTGGAAAAAACATTAATGCTGGGGAAGATTGAAGGAACTTGAAGAACAGGACGTCAGAGGATGAGATGGATCGATGGCATCACAGAAGCAATGTGTTCCAACCTGGAAGGTCTACGGGAGAAAGTGCAAGACAGGAAAAAGTGGCGTGATTTGGTTCATGGGGTCACGAAGAGTCGGAACCGACTAAACGAATAGAGAGAGAGAGAGAGAGAGAGGTGCTGACCAAACTCTCAATCTATTACGTCATAGTTGAAATATACTGACATGAGTTATTTGCAGAAAAATGAATAAAATAACTGGTAGAAAACTACCTCAGGAATCATCGATTTGCGCTCCGAAGAAATGAACGAAATCGAGAGGCAGCACTAGCCTTACGAAGCTTGTGAGAAGGTAGCCTGAACAAAGGCAAACGTCAATTTGCAGCATTTGTAAATTTACATGTAAATTCTGGCAATATTGACTGGAAAATTCTTGTGGTGAGTTCCTATGTGACCAAAGTGCTGAGGTCATCGGCCCCTAGGCTCAGACACTACTTAACCTAACTTAAACTAACTTGTTCTAAGGACAACACACGCACACACACACACACACACACACACACACACACACACACACACACACACACACACACACACACACACACGCCCGAGGGAGGACTCGAACCTCCGAAGAGGGGAGCCGCGCGAACCATGGCAAGGCGCCTAGACTGTGCGACTGCTGCGCGCGCTATATTGACTAGAATGCACTCTTCAAAATTCTGGAGGAAGCAGTGAAAAAAGTACAGGTTACCTTAACACAACTTGAACAGAAACCAGGATGAAAATATAATAGGCGAATGACTCGAAACGGAAGCGGCAGCTGTGAAGGGAAAATGGCAGGCTTGTACTTCTTCTCCGATATTACTCAGTATGCTTGTCTAGCAAGCAGCGAAGAAAACCACGCTCAAATTTGGAAAGAGAATTTAATTTCAGAAAAAGAATATAAAACTTTCAGGTTTTCCAGTGACACTGTAATCCTGTAAGAGACAGCGAAGGACCTGGAAGATCAGTTGAACGAAATCGATAACGTCTTAAAAAGAGGTTTTAAAAACGTCAACAAAATCGAAACAGTGGTAATGAAATGTAGTCCAATTGGATCAGATGATGGGGAGGGTATTTCGTTAGGAATAAGGAACTAAGATTAGTACATCAGTTTTACTATTTGGACAGGAAAATAACTGAAGATGACTGAAGTAGAGAGGATACAAAATATACACAGGTAATCGTAGCAAAATCGTTTCGGACAAAATGGCAATTTGTTAGCGTTGGAAAAAGAAAGTATTACGAAGAGCTTCTTGAGGTGGTTGTCTGGAGTGAAACATGGATGATACACAAGTCACTCAAGAAGAGAACAAACTGTTCTCAAAAGTAGTGCTACAAAAGAGTACTGAGAGTTAGATTGATAGATCGAATAATTAACGAGGTAATGGTGATTCTAACTGGGCATATAAAGGAACTTAATAATTTTTCCTATTGATAAATATATAGATAATTATAATTATTTGACTCTAGTACCAAAGATTCATTTGAAAAGTATTTAACACTGATGGACTAAGTAAGATTTACGCTCTTCGTTTATTAGTAATAGTTACTTTTCGTTGTTATCATATCCTAGTGATAAGACGTGCTGTGTAGTTACTAATGAAGTTGTGCTAAATAATGAAAGCATCTTCCGAAACAAAACGACTTTCCCACTTACGATACCATGCATCCCAGCTCCTGTAATCTGGAAGAGTAATATTATTTTAATTTTGTATGGAGAATTTAGATGCAGGCGACGATCTTCACGACGGCGCTGCTCAACAATAGAGGTACGTGAATGTGTTCATATATTTCACTTCATGGCCGCCAGCGTCAATTTCAATATGTAGGTCATATTTGCCGCGACATTCAGAACCTAGAATCTTTTTTTAAATTTAATTACGTAATCCGATTATTTTCTTTCTTGGATGAATAAATGCATTTTAACCACAATTATTTTGACCCAGGCCACGAGGAATGGCAGTACTTAGAACGTACGTGCCTCTATTCCGATCGTACGTTCGCATACAACTGAGTGTGTACTGACTTAACTATACTCATGAACCATTACAGTATTCATAGTATGAACGACTGACTCGCGAATGTACTCGTATGTGCCCTCTTATTTTGTGTAGTTTGTTGGGTGTATAATGAAGTTACTTTTAATATTCAGTGGCTTAGTTTCATCAATTGACCTTTGCCTGCATCGCATTTCAAAATTACGACACCAGCTGAATAAGACTCTAACAATCTACAATGGCGACCATGACAGGATCTTTGTTTCAAAAGGAAAATAGTACACATTTTAAGTTTAAATATTTAAATAATTTTTTCCATCCATTGTTATGACTACAATCAATTGTTTGCGTTACATGTTACGCCAATTTCGTATCAGACAAGAAAATTACTACCAAAATCAGTCCATAAAATTCATAAATATATATCCTAAAAGTTTGGAAAAGAAGTAAGTTTTGTAAAATTAAAAATAAAATGTACTGCCAAGAAAACCGACTGGCAAAAGAAGATATGTGAGGTAGGAGCAACAGCACTCCTACGCTTTTGGTTGATAGTAAAAGTAGGCTAGCTTTTAATTTTTCCACCACCCACTGCGTAGAATCCATTAATTTTTCCAATTTTTTTTTAATTTGTGTAAAATTTAGTAGCCTAATTTTATTACAAGAGGATATATCACAAGATGGCGGATCATTTTCATTGATTGCGCGCGTAGAAGTCACTTTTCAGTTTTCTATTTCACCAGAGACGTATTTTACTACACGGAATGTCACGAACGAGCACGACGTCATCTGTGATTTGTTTACATATAGTACGAGCCGCAGTAGTAGTGAAGTTCAGCTGCACACTGATTTACGTCTATATATAACTTTGTTGAAACAAACCAAAACGATGAATAATTCATCCAATGAGGAATAAGTTGCTCAACCCATGCCTAACACAGAAGCAGAAAACATTGCAGGTACTGATAACGCAATCGCAGGGACTAGTGGTGCTCAATCACAAGCGACAGACAACAATCTGTCAATTTCGGAAACTGTTCCAGATTCCGCAAATGTACAAGGTCCAATAAAGCCAGACAGTATGCAGATGTTTAGAGTAATGCTGACAGATGTGATGTCACAGTTTGTAACTCAGATAACAGACCAAATGAATACACAGATAGGAAGTGTCACAGCACAGATAAGCAATGTCACTACACAGGTAGATAATGTCAGAACGCAGATAGAGGATGTAACAGCCCGAATGAATACACAGATAGGAAATGTCACTACACAGGTAGACTACGTCACAACACAGATAGGGAGTATAATCGTTCAAATGGACAAGCTAGCCAGTGATGTAAAAAAACCTTACTGATATGCACAATAAACTAACAACACAACTGACACAACTAAAATGTGAGGTAGCGGATCAGGGAATAGAAGTGGTACATGAAGTTTTAAATTCCATGAATCAGGAAATTGATAATTTGAAAAGCATACTTAAGAATGTGCCAGATCAGACACGTAAGTTAACTGAAATTTTCAATTCCATGAGTGTGCAGGAAGCCGAGGTCAATACAAAAATGCAGGAAGCCGTAAATCAAGTTGAAAACATGAGAAAACAGCAAAAACAGCAGTTTCAGGACTTTATAGAAGAAAGACACACACATGAATCGTACTCTAGAAACAGAGTTACAAAAAGCAATAAGTAACACAATGGAATATGTATACACTACACAGAACACATCTGTAGTTAAACTACAAACTGACATAGGCCAGATACAGAAAATTTTAACACAGGACTTAACAGGCTGGTATAATCAAACAGTCGACAGGAAACTTCGCACAATGAAAGAACGACACCAAGACGCTGAATAAGAACTTGACAAGATACTCACAGGTAAGAACGATAGTGCTATTAGTGACTACCCTACCCAGAATGTACACGTGTGTTCACCAAATTATGAGATGTATGGTAACCAACGACACCGTGATGAAAGAAAGAAATAGCAGGTAGCTGAACCCATTTTGTCATCAGTTTTGTTGGAAGAGACTCTTATAAAACATTGGAAATTTCAAGTGTTTATCCCCGGAAAAAAGTCTGTGCATCCGTTAATTTTCATAAAGTCATTCAAAAATGTATTGCCTAAAACGTGGTCGGAACAGCAAAAGATACAATATGTTACGGGTCACATCCAAGGTGATGGAAATGTCAGAAACTTGTCAGACATTAAAAAAAGTTTGAAAATGTGTTTCCTTCAGAGTACTGGTCAAATCGTGTTCAACAGAGATTAATAAAAGCCCTACTCGGCCTTGAACAATGTAATCCAAAATTTGGATCATTGAGAAAGTATTTTGAGAAATATTTAAACAAGACGAATTTCTGGGATGAGCCAGTGACACATACTGACGTCCTTCTGAAAGCTAAACTACCGCTTAATATTCAGGAAAAGTTAGTACAAGTGCCTGAAAGCAATTTGGATATTTTCTATCTGTCTTGGACTCTATTTACTTCGTTATGAAGATGCAAGACAGAGCCGCACCAACCAAAATAATTTCGGCAGCAGTGGTGGCAACCAGCCTTCGCCGCTCCAGTCGCACTACGGCTTCAACCACGTAGCGTGCTCGGCTGAGTCGCGAACGACTTTTGTCGATTCCACCACAGCAGCGCAGAATGCCACGCCCGAGTTTGGGAGGCAATTTTAATAACAACTTCGACCAAAATTTTAACCCAGGGTACAAAAGGAAAAGAAAAAAATGGTTAGAGAAACTTCTCTTTCTATTCCGGTAACCAGAAACGAAATTGGAATAGAAACAATAACAGGTATCAGTGGGGTAACGCTTACAGTAATTTTCAGCCTCAGCTTAGCGATAACAACACGGCTGACCCACGAAATGTGCAGTGGCAGTACCCAATTAGTAATCATCAGTCCCAAGGGGCAAAGTAACACGACGCCTATAAAATCAGGGCAGAATCATTATCGGAAAGTGCAAGAGAGGAACAACAGGTTGGGAGTGAATATTGTAGAAGTGACAAACAAAACACCTACAAACAGCAATAATGGGGAGTTAAACTAAATGTGGCCTTATTATGCTCCCCAATGTTGGCCGTGAATAGTCGTGGGGGGGCGATCCATGCTACCAACGGTAGTAATTTGCTAAGTTATAGGGATGAAGCGGATATGCGTGATTTCTTGACCAATGAAGAAGAACCACATTTGTATGAAGAGGATGGCATAGTGAAAGATAGTTTACAGGCTATAGTAGGAAAAATACTCAGTCATATCCTTCTGGATAATGGTGCAAAAATTAGTGTGATGCCGAAAGCATTCTTTAAATAGATTGACAGCCACACAGCTTTTCCGAAATATCCGCTGCAGAATTGCAGGATATTAGGAGCCATAGGTGGAAAATCTAAACCAATTTCGGACAAACCATGATCGAAATCCGAATTGAAGATATTGTTTTTCAGTCAGTTTTTCTAGTAGTAGAGGGGCTGACGGGACGGTCTATTTACGGTATGAATTTCTTAATGGTAAAGTGTCCAATAATTGACCTAGAAACTGGGAAGTGTCATCTGTTTATTAATGTACTGTAGATATAATAGTCAAAATTAGGGACGGCAACACTTCTCAACCTATACACATCCAAATTTTAAAAAAGTTAATACATTTCGATGCCATGACTCGAACTGTGGTATCAACAAGTATAGCAACACGAATTTGAAAATAAAATATCGGAATGCACAGAAATCTCTCCGCAACAAAAGGACGAACTTAGAGGTGTATTGTTACGTTATGTACGCGTGTTCGACATGAAACCTGGAGTTATTAGAACGTGTCAATATCGCATGGATGTCTGGCTCCAATACACATTCCATAAAAGCACTTACTCCATAGCATGGTCGCAAAAAGAGGCGGTGGCCCAGGAGATAAAAAGGATGCTCTCATGGAGTATTATAAAGACCCCTTTATCGCCATATTGCAGTCCGCTACTGGCAGTAAAGAGAGCAGATAATTCGGCGAGGCTTGTCCTCGATGCCAGGAAGATCAACAAAATTCAAAAGGCAGAAGAACAATTACAGCGATTTCATGGAGTGCAATATTTAACTACTGTCGAGTTCCGTAATTCATACTGGCAGATTGCTTTATCACCTGAAAGTAGGAAATACACAGCAATCATATTTGCAAGTAGGTCCTACCAATATTACTTTTTGCCCCTTGGGTTAAACGTGAGTGCTGGGGTTTTCATTACTGCACTCTACACTGCGTTAGGGCCTGACCTCCTACGAAAGCTGACAGTAGATACAGACGACATCTTAATAGCAACATCTACTTGAAATGAACATCTAGAGCTTTGAGCAGCTAGTGTAGCACCGAATCTCAAGGAATCTACATTTGTAAGAAAAGTCATCAGATTTCTTGGTCACATACTTTCGCCCGCAGGGATTAAACCTGACCCTGAGAATCTGTTGGCGATTAAGAATTTTCCAGCTCCTTGCTCGTAACGACACCTTAAGTCATTCTTAGGTTTGTGTTCCTTTTTCCGTCTGTTCATACCGAACTAATTACTCAATAGCCCTGCATTATTAGGTCTACTAAAGGAGGACAGACAGTGGATCTGGACGCAACAGTGCCAAACTGATTTTGATGATACAAAACATGCTCTGGCAAATTCCAATATTTTAGAACATCCTGACATGAGCAAAGATTTTTGTGTAGTGGCAGATGCTTCATTTTCTGGATTAGGATCCTGTCTGTTTCATAGGACTAAGGTGAGGGCACCGACAATGTTACAGTAATTCGTTTTGCTAGCCGCACACTATCAGAATAGGAATGCAGTCATTTCACTACAGATTTAGAGCCCCTTTCTATTGTGTGGGCATTTAAGAAATTTAGTAATTATCTATTTGGCAATCATGTACGAGTCCACAGTGACCACCAGGCATTAAGATTTGTACTCACTTGTAGGCTATTACATAATCGCCTTGTTCGGTGGACTTTGTTCTTGCAGTCCTATGATTTTGAAATTATACGTGTGAATGGCAAAGACAACGTAATCACCGATGTGCTGTCACGGTTACCCCAAGGTTTGCTTGAGTTTGAAGAGTCGATAGAACAAAAAACAAAATTTAAAGTTATGCTCATTAATGATATTAAATTTAGAAAATAGTTTTTGGATATGTGTAACAACATGGCGAAGTTGCAGGAAGAAGATTAGCGTTGGAGGAAAGTCAGATTTCAATTAAACAATAGCCCACCTGCACCTCTATGACAGCATTACCAGCTGTATAATGATGTATTGTTCCATAGGAGAAACTCAAGCAGCGATATACGGTGCGTTTGTATACCCGAAGCGTGGGAGAAAAGTTTAATTTGGCCTACTCATTTCACATGGGGACACTACAGTGCCTGAAGGAGCTATAAGAAGTTGAATATATACTGCAATTTTCCCAATATGCTTCGATGCACACAACAAATTTTTAAAACATGTATTGTTTGTCAGAAGGCTGAGCCTGACAATCTGAATGGCGAGACAGAGCTACATCCTATTTTACCTGAAAAAGAAAACCCTGTAGCTGGTATGTATAGATGCTGTTGGATCTTTGCCCTGTGAACGAGGTAGTGTGAAATATATAATTGGTATATATGATGTATTTTCAAAATATGTGAAGCTGCATGCCACAAGAACAACCGCTGCTAAGCCTATTCTTCCACGTATGCTAAACGACTACTTTCCATTGTTGGGAAACCTCAGGCGATCTTATCAGATAATGCTTGGAAACAATTTCTATAGGAGTTACAGGTCAAACAAATTTCAATATCCAAATATAGCCCACAATCCAACCCAATAAAAAGAATTTTTGGTGAATTGAATAGATTTATGAGGACGTATGTAGCCAACGTCTAAATGGATTGAGTACTTAAACGTATTTGACACTGCCGGATTTTATATACTATAGGAAGGAGAACAATGAATGGGTGAACCCCATCCCATCTGTTCCAAGACAACCTGTAGATTCAAATGGAAAGGTATGACAGGTATTGGTCTCCATTACAGCTCAACGCCTTAAGAAACACTTTAACCAACAGCTACATGGTGTTACCAGATTTGTGGTTGGAGAAAAGTGAAATCTTCTCTGCTAACCAAAAATAACGCAAAGTGGCAAATAAGGTATACTGGTCCGTACATCATGTATGTATTCCACGTGACGAATGTTATTTGTTTGCATATCCACACAATGGCAAAATCTAAGGACTCTATGTACACAGAGACTTGAGGAAATTCTACCACGTTTAAGTATCACACTTCACATCTACCTATGCACACGAGTGAAATAAGTAACCTGTGGTAAAAAGAAGGAATATGATTAGGGTAAAGTACGTATATTTTATGCAGCTACGTGAATCAGAGCATTTTACTACCTTTGCTTACATTTGTCAGTGACTGTGGACGCAGTACGCAAGCAAACTAGGACACACATATCAGTTGATGACTAGCAATGTTAGGAAATGATGTATTTGGAAGGTTTGACTGAATAGTTTATGATCACAGTGGTACTATTGTTTTAAGCTCATGTACGAAGGATTGTGGAGCGAACAATTAGCACAGACCTCGGAACAAAGTAGATATAAGCTTTTTTTATGCCACTTCTGCATCAAGGTTGTAAAGTACAGGGCAAGTTAAAGAAAATATTCGACTCCCTGAGGTACTGAATAAGTATATGGTCACACAAGTACATGTCATGTCGCAGAGAGTCTTATCTTTTTTCTGACGTTTCCACGCCAGTAGGCATTATCTGTGAATACAGTGAGAAAAACCCCTTTATATATATATATATATATATATATATATATATATATATATATATATATATATATATATACTTTCATAGCGTTGTATATACCATCCTATAAATAAAAATTAATGTGATCTTACTGAAACACAAATAATTTTTCAACTTTATACTCACATTAGAGTTAAAATACACTATTGACGTACGATTTGTAAATGTTAACTGAGGCAAACTTAACACCATCTCTTATAGTAAAAAAAGAAATATGTAAGAGATAACTTACAGGAAACTGACTGGCAGAGAAATCGGGTAATGCCCAAACAAACATAATTCTTTACAGGTAGCATTCCTCGAGATGCTACGAGATTTCAATCAGCGATGAGAAGCAAATAAGTTACACTAATGTCACTACCATTTACGATCGACGTTAAAAAATATTACCAATATCACTGAGAAGTACACTACTTGACATTCAATAACACCAGAGATTTTTAATAATTTGTGTTTTCGTCGGCATGAAAGTACTAAAAATCTATGTTGACTTTAGATGAATACATACACAAATTTTCTCTGGCGTTTACACTATTATATCCAATCTGAGTTGAAGATTTTTGTGGAAGAAGTAAAGTAAGAAGTGACTAAGGTCACATTCAATTTAAAAAAAAATTGTGCACATACCAGTGATACAACGGCGAACACGAGAACATGAAGACATATACAAACACAGACACAGGCTTAGGAAGCAGTATTGCGTACTGAAGACAAGCTTCGTTATCAATCTGTTGTTCGTATTTCCTAGTATTTTAATATTTATGTGTGAGTTTAAGTATAGTCATTTGTTTATTTATGTGTATTTATTTCATTCTACTTGTTTTTGATGTGTATTACCATGTGTTGTTACAATATTGGGTGACACGACATGACATGAAGATGAAATTCTCCCTCTCCCCCCGCAATAGCTCGCAGTTAGTTAAGGCACAGATTTTGTCTCATTTGGAGACAATTTCTATAAGCACGTTTGGTGCATTAATTTTTTAGTGTAGTCATATTGATGTACAAATGCATTTGTAGCATGATACTAAGTTAGGAAAGTGCCGTTGTTCCCGAAAATGTTTCCTCTTTTGCCCTGTGAGATGTAAGATAGTATCGCCATCGCAAACTATAGTACCAGAGGTACGTATTTTTTGGGAACACATTCAACTACCAACTTGTATAATAAAATATTTTGAGCAGTATGTAGACAGATAAGGTTTTGAAAGAGGTTACAGGAGCCAATAACGAACGTGAGTACGAACTACTAAAACCTAGAAAAACTAGCCAGTGGTCTCATGAGCTATTCTTTTTTATCTTTCTTTTCTTTTCTTTTTTTTTCTTTTTTTCTTTTTTTTATGGTAAAAATGAACAAAACAGTGTATCATTACTCAATGGCAGTGAGTTATTCAGTGACAGTGATTTATTCAGTGACATGTGAGCTATACCCATACAGGCAAGTGAGAACAAGTTCTTTACTGAGAGCCTTCTTCTTCGAAATAAATGAGACATGGTGAATCGAGGAAGCCTACGAGTACTACGGTACAGGTGTTTGTGCGCTAGGACACTGCCGCTGGCAAGCTAGATAATTAAGTGCAGTACTTACCTTCGTGCAGTGAAAGTAGGTGGTGCTCTGTGGTCCCTTCTCACAGCCAAAAGTGTACGACGAGTTGAAGAAGGCGCAGTAGTTTCGTAAATGCTGTGAACGCTGAACTAAACACTTAATACAGCTGCATTTACTGTCGCACGCAGCATCGCCACACGGTGGAGGGTGCACGGTTACCGGACTCCAAACGGTGCGTAGCGTGCTGCCAGACTAATTGTTGTGTACGTGGTTACTTGTAACTGACGCTTTATTGTCTAACGGCATGATGCAGGAGGACAGTTTGAATGGAAAGCAAAATCTATCTTCAAATGGACACGAACCATAGTGCAAAGAGATGTAGAGACACGATTTCCTGACCCACTAAATGAAGTCTTATCACTACAACTCATGATTTACGTCCCACGTCAAAAAATTAAAAGCGACACTCATGTTCAATGAACAGCACCTATGTTTAAGTATATGTTAGTGTTAAGTTGGCTAAGTACTAATCTCTGTGAACTTTTTTGTTACATGTCTATCTTGCGAATGACGAGACAATTATAAAATCCAGAAAGGAGATATACTGGAACGTTATGAAATAGATCCTGGTATAAAAGAGGCAGGCAATGGAGAGCATAAGCAACTATAAGGAAGAATTTATCACACTTACCATTCCAGATATCCTTGCTAACCCTACAGTCTGAATCGGCGCAACAAAATGTACGACATTCTTGTGAAATTTTCTTTATTTTCAGGAAAAATGTAAGTGTAGAATCATAGAAACGAGTTTTGAAATATAATTTAGCTGTCAACATGCTACCGAAAATGTTATTTGTAGGCATGAACAATGACGCTATAGACCAGTCATAAAGAACTGAACAAAGGACTTGTATAAAATGTAATGTAATATTAATGTATTGGATGCAAAGGATGATGCAGTAAATTTAGTGTGTAGTACGTTAGTAAATGTATATTTTATGTAGCCTAGTGTATACGTTTTGTTATCATTGCTAAGTGCGAGGGCCCACACCAGAGCTATGTAAACAAAATGGCGACGAGAAATCTCTTAAGACACACGAAATGAAGTGAAAATCAAGTTCGTGTGTGAAGGAGTGAAGAGTTTAAAGTGGTTGGGCCTATTGCCTGGAATTTGACATTTCTTCAGACAATTCGCCCATGGGACAATATGAAGGAACTTAATAATTTTTTCCTATTGTTAAATGTATACATAATTATTCGACTCTAATACCAAAGATTCATTTGAAAAATACTTAACACTGATGGACAAAAGAAGTTTTACCCTGCTCGTTCATTAGTTTTAGTAATAGTTACCTTTAGTAGTTGTCATGTTCTGGTGATAAGATGGGCTCTGTAGTTACTAGTGAAATTTTGCTAAACAACGAAAGCAACTTCCGAAACAGAGCGACTTTCCCACTTACCACATCATGGATAGCAGCTCCTGCAACTCTGGAAGATAATTATTATTTTAATTTTGCATGGAGAATTAAATGGAGGTGACGATCTTCATGATGGTACTAGTCAAAAAAATGGTACATGTAAGGCATCCGGATTTTATGGACCTTACATGAGCTTGATCCATAATGACAGTACAATAGAGTATGAGGTCATCAGTAAATAATAATTATATCAAGAAAAGGCAGTTTAAGTTAATCTCCTGTACCGAAAACTAACAAAACAATATAACAATATCTGTCAGTATATGGACTGGCACGAACAAGCAAGTTAAAGTGAAATGCACTTTGGAGACGAACTAAGCATGTGGTTAATCATATCGTAAAACTCCCATTTAGCAGAGAACAGTGAGCATCAGTGCAGATAAGGATAAAGCAAAAACAATACATTATTTCTTTAAACGTAAATATGGCCGGGACAGAGGGTAAGTGGCTGCACATCAATAACAGGGCTAGCCTGCGACCCAGCAAGAAAAATAAAAATGTTTATTCACCTGTAGTGAGACGGTAATTGGCCGAAGTCGTACTTGAAGTAGCAGGTGCAACACAGTGGGGAAATCCCCATTACATAAAAGCATTTTGAGATCTAAAAATTTCTATCTCTCTTGTCTCGCAGTGGACTGCACAAGTGTGTGGAAATAGGCCACAGTGTTGAGAGCTTTGCTTTCTGCGAAGAGAGGACGATATGCTTCATGTATTGTGGCGACAGATAGCTAAGCGGTAGTTAATTATTCCTGTGGAAATTTTTTGCGAGCAACGAGATTATGCATGTCGCTCCAACCCATAGCGAGTTTGCAACAGCCATTATTTCGACTAGGGAAAGATTAATGTTCTATGGAGCACAAGAAAGTTGCGATTGAGTGAGTTCAGTCTACGCCAGAGTAGGGAATTAGTGTTTCAGATCCAGCACAGAAACAACGCCGTTGCAGATGCCACTTGGTAAAGTACCATCATGCATTAGGTGACAGTAAATGTTGAGTCTAGATTTTATTTGCTATACATGCATACGCTTTGACCATTGAATATCAAAAGTTGGGATACTAACCTAACCTCACATTGAGTACATGAGATTTTTCATTGGTTCTAAAGGTAAATTTATCCTCCACCAACTCAGTGCATTGACCACATATGACAACGCAGGCTTAAATGACCTGATGACGATTTTTAATAATCATTCTTTCCTGTTATAAAACATTTTCATGTGTAGAGATAAGTATTTTAATAATCATCACTTCAACATGTTCAGGAATTATATATTTTGTTGTGAGTGTCAAAAGTAATTGAACATGATTTTTCTTCATGAATTGACCCCTGAAAGCAACAATTGATAAATTATATTTAGAATAAGAAAGAGAATAGCTGTGTTGTCTTTCTAGACTAGACCCCCAAACTTTCACTTTAACTAAATCATTCACTCTAGTTATATGACAGCAGCATTTCTAATGATTTTTGTTACGATTCACACCTGATATTAACTGTCTTACTGGGCCAGGGTCATTTTTATTTAGAAAATCTGTTTGATGCCCTGGGCTTGAGAAGGCAGTTCAGATGTTTTGTCCATTTGTGCGTTAAGTGGTAAGCTAAATTTGCACACATTTACTGTGCAGATACAAAGGTAGGACATATGATAGTGTGTTCATCTCTTCCCCTTCGTGGCCCCCAGTGCCAATTTCAATACATAGGTCATATTTGCTGTGGCATTCAGAACCTGCAATCTTTCTTTTCATTTAATTACAAAGTCCGATTATTTTATTTCTTAGACGAGTAAATGCTTTTTAACCACAGTTAATTTTACCGATGCCACTAGGAATGATAGTACCTAGAACATACATGCCTCTATCATGATTGTACGTTCGCATACAACTGAGTGTGTACCGACGTAACTATAGTTATGACCCATTACCTTTACAGTATTAATTCTTAGTTTGAAGCACTGACTCACGAATGTAAGTGCCCTCTTATTTTGTGTAGTCAGCTGGTGGTATTCCTTAATAACGTTACTTTTAATATTAAGTAGCTTAGTTTCCACAACTAACGTTCACCTGTACCGCAGCAGCACTTCAAGTGAAATATTTATTACGTGACAGTCATACTAACTCTCATTTCAAAATTGCGCCAACTGCTGACTAAGATTCTAACAATCTAACAGGGCGGCTGCAGGAAGAAAAGAATTTTATCGCTCATCTCGACTAAAAGCAGGATTCAGCTGCTAAAAATGTCCTGAAGCATCAAGAAATTATTAACTTGGTAATGGATGTAAGTGCGTGTGTGTGTGTGTGTGTGTGTGTGTGTGTGTGTGTGTGTGCGTGTGTGTGTGTGTGTGTGTGTGTGTGTGTGTGTGTGTGTCGGGGTGGGGGAGAATTGAGGGGGTGAAAAATGTAGAGAGAGGCCAATATGCTATAAGTAGGCTCTAACGGATTTAGGTTTCAGTAGTTAAGTTGGAAAGGGGTGGTGGGTGTTTACACCGCTTGCAAGGGACAAACGATATCATCTATCATCGTGAACTGTATAAAACCATTCACCGAACTGAAGTCCCCAACAAGAATGTAAATATACACAGTGGATTCCTTTGCTTTGAGATATACCAGTTCAGCGTTTCGACCCTGAGGACCTTCCATTGTCGACCTATCGCCATGTCTTCCTCCGAAAAACGGGTTATTCGGATGCGGTATGGATAACACAGTCAGCAGAAAGCTTCTCCAGTCGCTGTCAGATTCACAGACTTGGAACCACTTTTCCTCAGTAAGGTAACTCTACAATTGGCATATTGAGGCTGACAGCACCTCGTTTCAACCTTCCACCACAGTAACATTCCTGGCAGTAATGTGAATTGAATCCGGTATTTTGCACGAGACACTCGTAGAACAGTTAGATATAAAGGGAGACTAAAGATTTTACAAAGTAGTAAAGCAGAAAATCCATAAAAAATTTCAAAATTTCCAATGATTGCTTCTAGGCGCAAACTCGCTTGTGGGATAATGGACAGTTGTACCACTTCGAACGCCCTAGGACGATGTCGAATGATTTTTCACGCTTCCATGATACAGTGATGAAGTCTCTCTGCATTAGGAGATTTCTAGCACAAACCAGTTATTGTAGTAGGTCCTCCAAATACGAATGTAAAGGACTTGAACGAGCAGGCAGCCATGTTTCTCTGTTCTTTGTACGTATGTCGCGATAATTATCAAATGTAATGCACTCAGAACAGTGTAACTGAAATGTAAATTTTTTGTATTTGCAGGGACACTCGTAGAGCAAAGCTGAAAGAATATTTTGAATGGTATCCTTGTAGATAGCACTGTTAGCAACTGCAGGGATGAAATAAGATCTACTAGAATGGTATCCAGAAGTTCAGCCCATACATTAATCTTCTTACACAACTGTTGGTGTCTAGCTTGAAATTCGTCGTGTAAATTTCCATTCGCCCACAAATGCCGTGACATTTTGTGTATGTCTTGAAGCAAAGAGGGGATTTTCTAAACTTTCTTTCTTTCAATGTCTGACGCTAGAATTTTGTGAAAAGTATTTCCCTTTATGAGTGAGAACAAATATTTCTGGTTTCCGGACTGATGGGTAAATTAAATTTTAATTTTAAGGGGAGAATACACCATATTGCGACCCTCTACAAAATCTGCACTAGAATTTATCACCGTTGTCAATAACGTCATCAGCCATTTGAAATCCATTGCTGTATAACGGCATCCTCTGTATTTTTACAGGCACCAACGATCACTTCTGCATGGTTTTTAATTTCATGCACACGCTCGGCGCGGTGGCTGGTGGCAGAGACCTTAAAAGCACTTGGGATTTTACGATCTCTCCCATCAGCCACTGCGCCGAGTGTTAATTTGATCTGAGCGAATAGAGGTCAGGCTCTTAATGGACGAAGTTATTGAACTTTTTCTGCTCCATATTTCAGTCCTCCTGCTGCTAGAGGTATGTCAGATTCCAGTAGAGCGTGACTAACTTAACAGTTGTCACGAATCGCCTTGCCGTTGCTCGTAAATTAATAGTTAGCGTATACAGTATGTATCGTAATTAAAGGCTGGCACAAAGATCAGCTGGTACAAAATCGTAACAAAGGGTAAACGTACTAGCCGTTTACCTAGCGAAAATACGAAGGTGTATGAGTCTAAGTGTGCATCCCTCACGAGAAGAGATAAAACCAGCTTAAAAAGATGTAGAGGTTTGCTTATTCTGTGAAATTATTGTTCCAGAAATTGCTCTTAATAAATAAATGACTTTCTGCTATGTTAGCCAAAGTGCGAGATGTCTTGATACCGCCACATGTTTCCGTGTAACTTCGCGAAATAGCTATAATTTTACATCCGTATTGTAAACTTTAGTTTCCTGTAAATGTTCCCAAGTAAGACTATAAAACACGTATTTTAGTGCAGTAAACAAAAGTACTCAATTTCATTACCTTTTATTCCTCTCCGTATCATGAGTTGTTGTTATCGGTCATATCCACAGCGCTATACCATGTGAACTTCAATAGGAAATGTTGAGCAGCAAACACAAAATTCGTGATCCACTTTCTGTGACCTCTTCCCATTACACTTTGAGTCCCAATCTATGATCTTCGCTTTAATTATTCGCTTAAGAGTAAGCTACAAAACAATGAATGCAAGTTGAAATCAGATTTCACTCATGACGTTTTCATACCCACTGCAAAGCCATTCGCTCGTAATGCGTACGTATGTGTAATTAGGTGACTCAATTCATTACTCAACGTAGAATATCATTCGGGCCATAGCTATTTGTCGTCTGCAACTTGTCCATATTAGGGTGAACCATTTTCATTACACAAAGCGCTTATTTTGGTTTGTTGAGGCGGAGGATATGTGATGATATTACTTTGGACATTATTGTTTGTATAAAATATTAAAGTGGCAGGTCAAATCTGAAGGTGGCAGGGGTAAAATACAGGGAGGGAATGGCTATTTACAATTTGTACAGAAACCAGATGGCAATTATAAGAGTCGAGGGACATGAAAGGGAAGCAGTGGTTGGGAAGGGAGTAAGACAGGGTTGTAGCATCTCCCCGATGTTATTCAATCTGTATACTGAGCAAGCAGTGAAGGAAACAAAATAAAAATTCGGAGTAGATATTAAAATCCACGGAGAAGAAATAAAAACTTTGAGGTTTGCCGATGACATTGTAATTCTGTCAGAGACAGCAAAGGACTTGGAAGAGCAGTTGAACGGAATGGATTGTGTCCTGAAAGGAGTATATAAGATGAACATCAACAAAAGCAAAACGAGGATAATGGAATGTAGTCGAATTAGGTCGGGTGATGCTGAGGGAATTAGATTAGGAAATGAGACACTTAAAGTAGTAAAGGAGTTTTGCTATTTGGGGAGCAAAATAACTGATGATGGTCGAAGTAGAGAGGATATAAAATGTAGACTGGCAATGGCAAGGAATGCGTTTCCGAAGAAGAGAAATTTGTTAACATCGAGTATAGATTTAAGTGTCAGGAAGTCGTTTCTGAAAGTATTTGTATGGAGTGTAGCCATGAATGGAAGTGATGTATGGACGATAAATAGTTTGCACAGGAAGAGAACAGAAGCTTTTGAAATGTGGTGCTACAGAAGAATGCTGAAAATTAGATGAGTAGATCGCATAACTAATGAGGTACTGAACAGGATTGGGGAGAAGAGAAATTTGTGGCACAACTTGACTAGAAGAAGGGATTGGTTGGTAGGACATGTTCTGACACATCAAGGGATCACCAATTTAGTATTGGAGGGCAACGTGGAGGGTAAAAATCGTAGAGCAAGACCAAGAGATGAATACACTAAGCAGATTCAGAAGGATGTAGGTTGCAGTAGTTACTGGGAGATGAAGAAACTTGCACAGGATAGAGTAGCATGGAGAGCTGCATCAAACCAGTCTCAGGACTGAAGACCACAACAACAAAATATTAAATGGTTCAAATGGCTCTGAGCACTATGGGACTTAACATCTGAGGTCATCAGTCCCCTAGAACTCAGAACTATTTAAACCTAACTAACCTAAGGACATCACACACATCAATGCCCGAGGCAGGATTCGAACCTGCGACCGTAGCAGTCCGGACCGAGCGCCTAGAACCGCGAGACCACCGCGGCCGGCAACAAAATATTAAAGATCGGAGTATAAGGCGAACGGTTCAACCGAGTTGATACTGTCATCCACTATACGTCTTGTCGCTACTAGTGCTATCGTCGCACGGTGGAAGACTGGTGCACTTTCTCTTCAGCACCAGAAACATAATACAGTTAAGCATCACGCGGTATTCGCTACTACGATGCGACCGAACTGCAACCCGACGTTCACACACGTTCATCGGCTGAACTAGCCACAGGTGCCGACTGCTATTGGTACAGGCGGCTGCAAGCCAGCTACGAGTACAACAGTTCGGTCAGTTCCGTGTAGCAAACCAGCGCAACTAAAACACTAAAAACAATGTGGCATACTATCGGCGGGAACTCGGGCCGCGCTTCTCTCGCCGTCTGGCGGCGCTCCATTCGACGACTGGAGGCGAAGTTAACGTGGGACTACTTTCTTCGGAGAGCCTCAAGCTGGAATACAGTCTGTGCTGTATACCTCCAATCAGCTGTACTTGCGTCGTCGCACGGTCACCGATAAGCCAGCGACCGTCGGATGTTAACGGTGTGCAGTTACGCTGACTGCCCCGGGGTTCAACGTTCGGAGTGGCTCCCGACCATTGACGACTAACCCCGATCCTGGACAGACAGTATCTTTGCCCACACCAATTATCTCACGTAGACCTCGTGGTACACCTCAATTTCCTGGGGCTTCATCATGAAACCTCGCACGGCGCCCCGTGATAGTGTTCTGGGTGTGTCAGCCGACAGCATCTTATCGAGAAAATTGTGTGCATGCAGCCAAAACAAGTGTGTTCCTTTGTGGTAACAACTGAAGGCGGAATAATAGGTCATGTCAGAGAAAGTGAATGCTAGAGCCGCGGCAGTCATGCCAATGGACGACGTAACATGGGATGCTCATTTACCGTTGGTTATGGCTGGAATACTCTCTTTCAAATTCTGAAGGATGCAGGGGTCAAGTACAGAGAGCGCAAGGCTATTTACAAGTTGTAATGAGATCTGATGGCTGTTATAAGACTAGAAGGGCATGAAAGGGAAGCAGTGGTTGGGAAGGGAGTGAGACAGAGTTGTAGCCTACCCTCGACGTTATTCAATCTGTGTATTGAGTAATCAGTAGAAGAAAAGAAAGAAAAATTTTGAGCAGAAATTAAAACCCATGGAAAAAACAAAAACTTTGGGATTTGCAGCTGACATTGTAATTCTGTCGCCGGTCGCGGTGGTCTCGCGGTTCTAGGCGCTCAGTCAGGAACTGCGCGACTGCTACGGTCGCAGGTTCGAATCCTGCCTGGAGCATGGATGTGTGTGACGTCCTTAGGTTAGTTAGGTTTAATTAGTTCGAAGTTCTAGGGGACTGATGACCACAGATGTTAAGTCCCACAGTGCTCGGAGCCATTTGAACCATTTTGTAATTCTGTCAGCAAAGGACCTGGAAGATCAGTTGAACGGAATGGACAGTGTCTTGGAAAGAGAATATAAGATGAACGTCAACAAAAGCAAAACGATAGTAATGGAATGTAGTCGAATCAAATAAGATGATGAGGGAATTAGATTATGAAATGAGACACTTGAGGTAATAGATGAGGTTTGCTATTTGGGGTGCAAAATAACTGATGATTGTCGAAGTAGAGACGATATAAATTGTAGACTGGCAATGGGAAGGAAAGTGTTTCTGAAGCAGAGAAGTTTGTTACCGTCGAGTACAGATTTAAGTGTCAGGAAGCCTTTTCTGAAAGTATTTCTGTGGAGTGTAGCCATGTATGGAAGTGAAACATGGACGATAAATAATTTAGACAAGAATAGAATAGAGGCTTTCGAAACGTGGTGCTACAGAAGAATGCTTAAGATTAGATGGGCAGATCACGTAACTTATGTGGATGTACTGAATAGAATTGGAAAGAAGAGGAATTGTGGCACAACTTGACTGTAAGAAGGGATCGGTTGGTAGAAAATGTGATGAGGCATCAAAATGATGGGCAACGGGTTAATAATATTAATATTTATAATCAGTCAAGAGTAATAATAAGTAGTAGGAAATATTACAATATTATTCGCCGTCTTTTACAGTAGCTTGGAAAATATTTCTATAGTCAGCCAGAAAGCGATGGTGAACTTACTGACCATAGTTTCCAGTCTGCAAGTCCACATCCTTGTCCAGCCCACTGAAAGAAATGTTTCTGTTCTCTATTTACTCAGCAGGATCAGGACTATGATTATAAAAGAAGCATTTGAGTTCTAATCAAAACAATTGCTCGCCACAAACATAAGTATCACCACTTTCCAAACGGATTTGTTTACATTACGGGCGGCACACTAACAGTTACTTCTGCGAAATGTAAGCGATCCAGGAGGTGTACAGTCCTCAATATTTCATTTTCCATTTGTACCGGAAATGTACAGGGCTATTACAAATGATTGAAGCGATTTCATAAATTCACTGTAGCTCCATTCATTGACATATGGTCATGACACACTACAGATACGTAGAAAAACTCAAAGTTTTGTTCGACTGAAGCCGCACTTCAGGTTTCTGCCGCCAGAGCGCTCGAGAGCGCAGTGAGACAAAATGGCGACAGGAGCCGAGAAAGCGTATGTCGCGCTTGAAATGCACTCACATCAGTCAGTCATAACAGTGCAACGACATTTCAGGACGAAGTTCAACAAAGATCCACCAACGGCTAACTCCATTCGGCGATGGTATGCGCAGTTTAAAGCTTCTGGATGCCTCTGTAAGGGGAAATCAACGGGTCGGCCTGCAGTGAGCGAAGAAACGGTTGAACGCGTGCGGGCAAGTTTCACGTATAGTGATGTGAAAGATTCAGTGTTTAAACCTCCTCTAACAAGAAACGTGCCAGAACTGCGAGCTCGCATCAACAATGCTTTCGAACTCATTGATGGGGATATGCTGCGCCGAGTGTGGGAGGAACTTGATTATCGGCTTGATGTCTGCCGAATCACTAAAGGGGCACATATCGAACATTTGTGAATGCCTAAAAAAACTTTTTGAGTTTTTGTATGCGTGTGCAAAGCATTGTGAAAATATATCAAATAATAAAGTTATTGTAGAGCTGTGAAATTGCTTCAATCATTTGTAATAACCCTGTACATTCAGTAACAGCCTGTCTCTTAGGTCACCCGAGACATCGTGTACTCCGGCATTTGACTGAAGTGGATCGTATGGTGGCTGGGTGCGAAGTGATAAATAGTCTTGCCTCTCGGGCTGTATTTATATACTGGCGCAGCGGATGGCCAGGGAAACACCTGCTATCGTCCGCTCGATGCCCATGGTAGCAGCCTCTAAACGGCCGCTTTCTCTTACAAATATATTTTATAACAGTGTCATGAACCAATTTAGAACCTTCGAAATTTTTGTATGAATGTAGTTACGTTGGTTAAGACCGCTGGAAAAGTTTTAGCTTGTCTACATATAAACTTCTTCATCTAGAATGTTTAGAACGGAACTGCGGTAGAACCTGACCTATGAACTACAACTTTAAGTGACTTTGTATTTGTTATTATTTACATACAGGCCTTAAAATTTTTTATAGCTCTATTATTTGATGGGTTTCATTACATGCAGCAATTAGGCTTTCAAGTAGCAATGTAACAGATACTTAATCAACTACAAATAAGGACGTTTCTGTTCCAAATTTAGTTTTCAGCAAATTACTCGAAAACTACTAGAGGTAGCTCAGTGGGGTTAACAGTTGTTACTTTTATGTTGAACTGAAGCTTCATACAAATTTCCATATTTCTAAGTCTAATACTGAGCGGCTTCAATTTTTCCTGAACACGTGGTTTCTGACCATAATATCGAGACAAAGAGATGATAAATGAACTTGAGCTACAGCAATGTTGTCCGACCGTAGCTGAACATTCTGGATGCTTCAATACTGTCTGTGCTCAAGACAAGAAGACATTTTTTCCCATCACGTGTGCAATCACACCAGGTGAAACTCATTCAAGGAGAGACGACACTGGCAATACCTGCATCAACCCAAACTGCGGCGGCTGCTGATAGAAGAGATGTTCCTGGTGCAGCAGCAACTGCAATGGGACGCTTCCCGACTGGTCATCTGTTCAAATCGACGCCGAATCTACATGGAATACCTGCAAAAGGGTATGATAAACATGATAATAGTCATGATAACATCGACACCGCTCTGCAGTTGCTGTAGAAACTCACACAGCTTCGCCATCTGCAGAGACTCCCCTGTTTCCGCGTGATGTGGAGTGTGGTGACCATGATAATACTGATGAGTATAGGAATAGCAAAGCAGTGAAGTGCAGTGAAAATCAGATCCTTCTATCAAATACAAAAATTATTTCTAGCATTTCGACCGGTACCAAATGTGACTTTCAATTGCACACAGACAAAATTTATGATAATTCAGAAACTGACATTGAGTGAAGTCTTTTGGAGGATCACGGTGTACTGCAGGTTGTTCTTTGACATATTATCAGAGTCGGGCACCATAAAGTAAAATGCACGGGTTCCCAAAATTAAAGCCACAAACCGAAATGTTGGAAGTTTGAGTTTATTTTGCCACAAAACGGTATAATCAGGTGATAGTAAAGTTGAAACAATACAAAGGTAACAGAACGTAAACAACTGCAGCGTGCACAACGGTAGACAAAAATTTTCTTCGGTTTTTCCAACCTAGCAGATCTACACACATTTTCCGACAACTGGTTAATGCGCTCAATAGTGGGTGTGACAGCTTCTGGCGGCATTACAGGCCTGGCAAACGACAGGGCATGCTGTGAGTGATGTCATCAATCTCATGTTGAGGCAATAACGCCCATTATTTCTGCAGCGATGGTCGCAAGTCTTGGAGAGTGGTTGGCGGATGCTGACGTGATGCAACCCGTGTCCTTAGTGCATACCTGACGTGCTATACGGGATTAAAATCGGGAGAGCGAGCAGTCCACGCTACTGATGTAATATTTTCCGTTTCCAGGAAAACATCAGTCACGCGTGCTCTATGAGGTCGAGCATTATCGTCTAGCAGTACGAAGTCTGGGCCCACAGCACCTCGCAACAACCGCACATTAGGTCCTAAGATCTCATCACGATACCTGACAGCAGTTAAACCTTGCCGATTTGGCCGTACAGTTTCATGAAGAGGTGTTCGAGTGGTCAACATAATCCCTGCCCACAGCATTATGGATCCTCCTCGATATCGGTCTCTTTCCACAATGTCTGGGTCCCGAAATCGTGTTCCAAGTTCCCTCTAAATGCGAATCCGTCGAGAATCAGTGTCCAGTCCAAAGTTGGACTCATATAGGGTGTTTCAAAAATGACCAGTATATTTGAAACGGCAATAAAAACTAAACGAGCAGCGATAGAAATACACCGTTTGTTGCAATATGCTTCGGACAACAGTACATTTTCAGGCAGACAAACTTTCGAAATTACAGTAGTTACAATTTTCACCAACAGATGGCGCTGCAAGTGATGTGAAAGATATAGAAGACAACGCAGTCTGTGGGTGCGCCATTCTGTATGTCGTCTTTCTGCTGTAAGCGTGTGCTGTTCACAACGTGCAAGTGTGCTGTAGACAACATGGTTTATTCCTTAGAACAGAAGATTTTTCTGGTGTTGGAATTCCACCGCCTAGAACACAGTGTTGTTGCAACAAGACGAAGTTTTCAACGGAGGTTTAATGTAACCAAAGAACCGAAAAGCGATACAATAAAGGATCTGTTTGAAAAATTTCAACGGACTGGGAACGTGACGGATGAACGTCATGGAAAGGTAGGGCGACCGCGTACGGCAACCACAGAGGGCAACGCGCAGCTAGTGCAGCAGGTGATCCAACAGCGGCCTCGGGTTTCCGTTCACCGTGTTGCAGCTGCGGTCCAAATGACGCCAACGTCCACGTATCGTCTCATGCGCCAGAGTTTACACCTCTATCCATACAAAATTCAAACGTGGCAACCCCTCAGCGCCGCTAACATTGCTGCACGAGAGACATTCGCTAACGATATAGTGCACAGGATTGATGACGGCGATATGCGTGTGGGCAGCATTTGGTTTACTGACGAAGCTTATTTTTACCTGGATGGCTTCGTCAATAAACAGAACTGGCGCATGTGGGGAACCGAGAAGCCCCATGTTGCAGTCCCATCGTCCCTGCATCCTCAAAAAGTACTGGTCTGGGCCGCCATTTCTTCCAAAGGAATCATTGGCCCATTTTTCAGATCCGAAACCATTACTGCATCACGCTATCTGGACATTCTTCGTGAATTTGTGGCGGTACAAACTGCCTTAGACGACACTGCGAACACCTCGTGGTTTATGCAAGATGGTGCCCGGCCACATCGCACGGCCGACGTCATTAATTTCCTGAATGAATATTTCGATTATCGTGTGATTGCTTTGGGCTACCCGAAACATACAGGAGGCGGCGTGGATTGGCCTCCCTATTCGCCAGACATGAACCCCTGTGACTTCTTTCTGTGGGGACACTTGAAAGACCAGGTGTACTGCCAGAATCCAGAAACAATTGAACAGCTGAAGCAGTACATCTCATCTGCATGTGAAGCCATTCCGCCAGACACGTTGTCAAAGGTTTCGGGAAATTTCATTCAGAGACTATGCCATATTATTGCTACGCATTGTGGATATGTGGAAAATATCGTACTATAGAGTTTCCCAGACCGCAGCGCCATCTGTTGTTGAAAATTGTAACTACTGTAATTTCGAAAGTTTGTCTGCCTGAAAATGTACTGTTGTCCCAAGCATATTGCAACAAACGGTGTATTTCTATCGCTGCTCGTTTAGTTTTTATTGCCGTTTCAAATATACCGGTCATTTTTGAAACACCCTGTATGTGAAAAGAACACTGGCCCACTGTTCGACCGTCCAGGTGGGACGTTAACGACTCCACTCTACACGTTCCCTTACACGAAGTCGCGTCAGAGGCACACATACAGAAGCTCTCCGACAGTAAAGGCCACTCTGCTGAAGCATTGTGCTCACCGTTTATGTCGATACAAGTCCATGGGATGGTGCGAGGTCAGATGCCAGTTTCTGTGCAATACTAAGGCGGTACCGTCATGCTCTTGCAGCCAAATAACGGTCCTCTCTTTCTGATGTTACACGTAGTCAGCCCCACCCTGGTCTTCGGAGTACAGTTTCGATCCCTATCAAAAGTAGTCGCATCCCAAAAACAGCAGAACGATTCGCATTAAGCCATCGGGCTTCATCAGCTGTCGACTGTCCTGCTTCCTTTCTTTCTCTGGCCCTCCACCACAGAGAGCCCAGTAGGTGTCTTCTCTGTGCCGTACTGCACCGTCTGTGACTCTGTACACAACGACTGTGGATGTGGGACTACCTGGCAAACGTACCCCGTTTGATAGGCGCCCTAACGTCATTGTTGGTGTGGTTGTCCGTTGACCAGAATGCCATCTTCCGTGCAAGACGCTATCGTACGAACATCTGTTGACAACTTGTATCTTTACATCGACATCTACATCATACTCCGCAAGCCACCTAAAGGTGTGTGGCGGAGGGTACCACTATCTGATCCCTCCAACCCTGTTCCACTCGCGAATAATGCGAGGGGCGAATGAGTGTTGGTAAACCTCTGTATTGGCTCTAATTTCTCGAATTTACTCCTCTAGGTCAATACTTGAGATGTATGTGGGAGAAGTAATATTTGGTCTGACTCCTCGCGAAAAGTGCTGTCCCGAAATTCCAATAGTAAATCTCTCCGTGATGCTCAATGCTTCTCTTGTAACGTCTGCCAGTGGAGTTTATTTAGCATTTCGGTAACGCTCTCTTGACAGCTAAACGATCCCGTGACGAAGCGTGCCGCTCTTCGTTGGATCTTCTCCACCTCCTCTATCAGTCCTGTCTGATAGGGATCCGAGATAGATGAAAACACTCAAGAATCGGACGAACAAGCGCCTTATAAGCCACTTAATTCGTGAGTTAGACACGGTACAGGGAAACAGTAGTTTGTTGCCTTACTTTTGGACACCAGTGTATGTTACGGATCCTACTTTCAGGGCATTCGACTGGAATATTCTGAGAGTAAATAATTTCCAACAATTTTTAAACCACTATGTGACCTCCTTCGGCAGGCGTTCACGAGAAAAATTGAGGCATTCCACGCTGAGCACTTATACATCGATTCTGTAAAAGCGCATGGACGCGTTTTCTTTGACCCAGTCATCCCTCTCCTAAATGCTTTGTTCACATTCGAGACACGTAAAAACATAAAGATACTACAGATAAACAGTGCTCGAGGTAAACTGGCTATGACTGAAATACGAAAACTAATTGAGTGTTGCTTTAGTCCTTTTTGCAAGAACCGTACTGTTGGAACCAATAAGCTCCCACATTTTTCTGCGAATATGTTAGCAGTTTCTGGCCACGATGAAGCAATGTGTGCCATTCTGATTGCAAGTAGGAAATTAACTGTGACTAAGGTGGCACAACTGTGTGACAAGCACACGGTCACAGTTCACCCATCTACAACTACGTGACTACCCTGCTATTCACAATGAAATGCCTGGCAGAGGGTTCAATGAACCACTTTCAAGCTGCCTCTCTACCGCTCCGCTCTCCAACGACGCACAGGAAAAATAAGCACTTAAATTTTTCTTTGCAAGCCCTGATTCCTCTTATTTTATCGTGATGGTCATTTCTCCCTATATAGGTGAGTGCCAACAGAATACTTTCGCAATCGGGGGGAGAAAACTGGTGATTGAAATTTCATGCGAAGATCGCGTCGCAACGAAAAACGTCTTTGTTTTAATGATTTCCACTCCAGTTGACGTATCATGTCTGTGGCACTATGTCCCCTACTTCGCGATAGTACAAAACGAGCCGCCCTTCTTTCAACTTTTTCGATTGCATCCGTCAGTCCCACCTGATGGTGGTGAAGGTTCAAATGGCTCTGAGCACTATGGGACTTAACATCTGAGGTCATCGGTCCCCTAGAACTTCGAACAACCTAAACCTAACTAACCTAAGGACATCACACACATCCATCTCCGAGGCAGGATTCGAACCAGCGACCGTAGCCGTAGCGCGGTTCCAGACTGAAGGGCCTAGAACCGCTCGACCACAACGGCCGGCGAAGGTGGTGAAGGACACACAGCGAAAGCGGGTGTAATAGTCATATACCTGAAGTATTCTCAACTCACCGTGCCTTCTGTAGATAAACTCAGGGCGGTTGCTCTATACGGACAAGGTGCTTGTCTCATTGTGGCAAGAGATGCGAACGCAATATCCTCTGTGTGGCACAGTAGGCAAACTGACGAACGCTGCGAGATAGTAGAGGACGCAGTACAGGAACTGGACATCATTGTTTGAAATACAGAACGCCATCCGAGTACATCCGATTGGGGTATTTAAGATGCGCTACAAAATATTGCTTCAGGATACGAAAAGAATACACAGACACAGATACTGAAATACGCGCACAGCATAGAAGTGAACTAGATCACGAATACAACAGTCAGATGCTTGTGATACCGTTTTCTCAACACGTAGTTGCCAAAGCAGTTTACAAGCTCAAAATTGGAAAGGCACCTGGTCCGGACGACGTTTACCTGAGGTCGTGCGGATGGTAGGTTCATTGATAGTATCATATTTGACTGCATTACTAAACGAGGCGTTCTGAATAGGCGGGATACCGGCGATATGGAAAACAGATAGAGCAGTAGTGATTATAAAGGAAATGGATAAAGATCCGGCATCACCGGAAAAGCTATAGAGCTATCTGCTTATTAAACGTCTTGGACAAAGTTCAGGAGCATCTGGTCCATGATCGGTTGCAAACACACAGGGAACTTTCGGGCCGAAACCCGTGTCAATATGAATTCAAAAAATGGAAATCTATAGATGATGCGATTAGTAGAGCTCTTCACATTGTAGAAAATTCGTCATCGAAGTAAGCAGTCACGCTCATGACTGATATGGCAGGCGCATTTGACAATCTTTGGGAGCCGGCGATAATCTCCCACCTTCGAGATCTCTGGGTCCCCAAATGCGTCTGTAATAGTTCCGTAGATTATTGCAGTTGACGTAGCATTCAGTGGCTTGCGGGACAGAGCAAGGTAATCAAAAAGGTTACCAAGGGCTGTCCTCAAGATTTAGTAAGTGCTGCACTGATCTAGAATCTTAGTACTGAACCCCTATTACGTTTGTTAGACGGGGCAGATTCTGAAGCTGCTGTTGCATACACAGATGTCATACTGGTAACTGTGTCTGCAGACTCCAAGGCGAGAGATGAGGAAAAGCAGATGATGTGCTTGCTCAGATGCAGCGTTAGTGCAAGAGCAACAACTGACTACAGTTGTTCATAAAACCACATACATACTTCTTGAGGGAATACTTTCTCTTGTCAGAAATCCTTCCCTGAAGGAAGACAGTTAGGCTTACTTCTAGACGAGAAAGGAAACTTCCCAGAACACATAAAATCTGTTACTCAGAAAGCTGCCAAAATTATGTATAAGACTGCCTGTGCTGGCACTGCTGGCTATAAATTACTGTTGCATATGGTGCGGTCGTACCACGAAGCTATCTTCAACGCCACTGTGGGCTTCGCTGCCGGCGTCTGGACGCATCACCTTGGATTAGGCGGCTACAAAACAAAAGGCTGTGACGAATTCAGCCGAGCGTACTCCTGAGGCTCACCGGTGCCTGTCGCACTACACCTGTAGTAGGTTTACTGGTGATCCTCGGATTGCGTTCGATGGCTACCGTGGTATGTTACAAGGCGACGCTGTATTGTTCAGAATGAGCAATATGAACGTGTGTACGAAATCACAATAGATGAAATCACTGATAAAGGACGTTTACAAGCCTGGAAGTTAAATGAATGGCAGTCTGACTGGGACACTGGGGGCTCTTAATAATGTGTTTACAGTATTTTACTTATGTGTCGTAATTTGAGGCAAATAAGGGGTGTCGAAAAAGTGATTCATTAATTCTGTTGCGCGGTGTATAATCTTCTTCTCCCTTTCTGTTCAGAAAAACTCTTACGCTACCCACAAATGTCTAATGCTCTCTAATTTTAGCATAGAGCATTCTGAAATACAGAAATTCACAGAAAGCCCTAATCTCAGTGTGGTTACTTCAAACAGTCCGCCCTTCCGCCCTTCATTGTTCCGTGGGATGCTTTCGAAGTAGTTCGTAATCATTGCTCTGGCTACTCTGTCACCCCGTGTTGATTGATCTAGTAACCGTTTTGTGTACTCCTCTGCACTGTAGCGTTTACACAGCGTGCCTTCTCTGTCTGTTTGTAATATTTTACACAGCAAATCCCACGGCATGAAAAGGAACGAGGAAAAGAAAACTTTAGAATCTTAATTACACTGCTCCATGCCACTCCCCTCAAAAGAAGAAAAAAAAAATTAATGAAGCGAAATTTTTCAGGTAATATTTACTGTCAGGGTAAATTATGATCGGACAAGTATTAGTAAAATAGATAGGGAAATGAAGAAATAGATGAGGAACAGACCGTTGTGGAAGAGGTAGTAACCAATGTCACAAAGGGAAATGGAGCTAGGTTGAAAATGTAAGCACGAGGTAAAGGCGTAGTGCCATCACGTTTTTACGTTCGAGAGCGGCGAGACGAAGTGAATCACCACTCTTTTAATACACCTGGCTCCATTCGGATTGCGTCACATACGTTGGTCACAGGCTCCTGTAACGTCTGCAAGTTGACGATGAGTTTGGTGTGCTCCAATGCCTTTAAACGTGCCAAAAAGCCAAAATACAAACGATTCAGGTCAGATGAACGGGAGTCCGTGCTACCGGACTCCATCGACCAATCCATCGCCCATGAAACATTGCGGTGAGATACTGTCGCATGATAATTGGGGTGTTGATCCGACGTGCATAAATCACAGTCGTTCTCTTCTGCAAGGATAACATTCCGAAGGGATAAATTTCTGCAAGCATTACCTTCTCCAATAAAGCTGGTAATTACTCGAGCTGAAGTAATTGTTGTCTGCAGCTCGTGGTCGTGCGGTAGCGTTCTCGCTTCCCACGCCCGGGTTCCCGGGTTCAATTCCCGGCGGGATCAGGGATTTTCTCTGCCTCGTGATGACTGGGTGTTGTGTGCTGTCCTTAGGTTAGTTAGGTTTAAGTAGTTCTAAGTTCTAGGGGACTGATGACCATAGATGTTAAGTCCCATAGTGCTCAGAGCCATTTGAACCATTTTTTTGAAGTCATTGTTGTTCATCATCTACACCAACGAATCCTATACATTACTCTTCACAAGCAAGATGGTCCAATCTCAACGCGTATAAGTTTCCGGACATATAATTAATTGTACCCAATGCTACCTCCTATATTTCTATTTTTAAAAATATAGCGAGAATGTAGTTTAGAGATAGCAGAGCGAGTCCTGGTTCTGAGAAGCACTGCTGCCCATACAGCCAGTCTGCTTCGGAGTCGTGCAAACGCCTTCCACATCCACTGGCTACGCTCTCCTTTTGTCAAGGCGTCAGGGTCTTTCTTATCCGTAGAGTCTCTACGGAACGGCAGCGAGTGCAAGTGTACAACCCCCTAAGAGCAATATCCGGAAATTTGCATCCTCAGTGGCTGTTCTGTAAACTACTAAGGCGTTGGGCTGTGCTCACATTAGCAAGGAGAAGTACTACAATTGTAGCAGTAATAATAACACGTTGTGCTGTTACATTCCTTCTCTCTCTACGTTTAAGTGCAGTGCTCAAATTTCAAGCTGCGCTGTTTTCAAGTTTTAGCTCTGTGTCACTTGGAGCAACAGTTTTCCTCAACCCGAGGCTTGGTTTTAACACCGCAGTATCTGTGCTAGGCGTGGTCCCTTTGGAGGCGGTACTTGCTCGCTATGCTCCCAGTTTGCAAAACCAGTTATAAGGGAACGCAGTTGCAACCTGGATTACGACACTCTGGCATTTTCCGCATAGACAAATTATCGTGAGAGGTACAAGATACAGATTTTTTTAAACTTTCTAGGAAATTTAGGAATTATGGCATACTCCTTGCACCTTAACAAAATGCTTAAAGAGCTCAAAAATCTCCGTCTCAAGTGCTGTTACTTACCCTGTCGTCGAAAACGTAAAACCATATCCTCGCCGAAAGCGTGTTTGACGTGCATCTTTCTTGTTTTTGCAGTGCAATAAATGAGCCATTAAATGTGGGTAGTGCCGCCGCATAATATCTCTATCTTCTTATAAAATTTCGACCGTATACCTTCCGGCCACCTTCGGAGAGAGCCGACAGACTGAAGGTACAATATCCGTTCCGTTGTTTTAAACCACAGTTACAAAAGCACCAGAGACGTTGACCGGCAACAAAGAGTATGCATAAATTTAATCCTTGACCATGCGGTCGGTCCATCCTGGGATATCGCCGTATCGTTAATAGCCGCAGTGTCGCGACGTCTTTGCCAGTTCATTACAGAGAACGCCGGATTCTGTGAATTGTTAGTCTAATTCCTTATCAAACGGATTTCAGGTGCTTCTTTCTACACCGAGTGCCGAACAGATTAAGTCGCCGCTAGAATTTCGACTTTTTCGTAGCTCATTGAGTGGCCCTGGGTCAGTACTGTGCGTTGGCACAGCCAATTTATTGGATTGTAAGAACCAGCTGTACCTAAGGTGCTGCCTATATCTTTCGCGCACAGTACGAGTCTTCTGGCCGAGGTATGAAACACTCACATGCAGGGGATCATGGAGAACCCAGCGTAGTGGAAAATAATTTCATTTTCGTCGGAACGCAAAACTGCTGTCGTCTCCGCTGGACGGCGAAAAATTCACTATGATTTTGTGGTTACTGAGGATCTGGCCAATTCTGATGACATGTTTCTCATAGATGGTAGGAGAACCATGGATTTTAGTGTTCTCAATATCAATCCCAGGTTTAATTTGCGGCGCCTTAGGAATCTATTGTGGACAATATCCATTTGCTTCAAAACTCCCTTTCAATGTAGAAACTCATTCTGCTGACTGTTCGCGTCAGAAACGCTACGTAGTCTGTGAACCAAAATTTTGAGGGTACTCATCGTCTGGGTAGGATGGTGACAGCTATTTGCGTGTAAATTCAAGCCCATATGAGACGGCTTCCGATAAACTGCTTGTCACAAGGAGCCATCATGTTTGCGACGAACGAAAATAATCAGTAATGGAAGGCAACTCTACTTCTCAGTTTCCGTACTAAAGTGTATATGTTTCATGGATGGAAATCAAATGTTTTAAATATTCTTCTAATTTATTCTCACAATGGGGCCACACTACAAACTTCTCGTCCACATATCTCCATAATAGTACGTGAGTAATTAATCGTGTGCGTCTTGGTATACATACGATCTCTTGTTTCCATTTTTGCATGAAATTTCGACGACAGACTCATTCGTCTTCTTCAGATGCTGTGAATTGTGCTGATATGTGTACTCGCTGCCTGGTTGTGATACTGGCAATGAGTACATGTAATGACAAAGCTCGCAGCACCCGAAGAAGACCATTGGAATAGTTGTCGAAATTTTGTGCAAGTATAACAAAAGGCGTCTCACTGTTAATGGCTGTCAATAATTTCGTTCTTTATTTATTTACTTCACCTGACAAGATAAGGTTAGTAAGGCCCTGTTACATTAAACAGACGTTCTAAATAACGCGTTAATAGTTACTGTAGTCAAGAACGGTAAAAAAGTGAACACAATTTATATTCATTCACGGGAAGTACAGCAGTAAGAACAGGTAACACGCGGATAGATTTCAATCGTGTGAGCCAGCAACAGTGGCCGTGACAGAAAGAAGAGAGGACGAAGAGGGAGACAAAGAGGAACGAGATGCAACACATCTGATGAAGATAGCAAAAAGGGAAGTGACGTGAATCGCAGAGAAATGAAAAGAGATGGTGATGTGTATGGGGAAGTTGGGGAATGTGGAAGTATTTCCTTTGGTGATGGTAGAATGCTCTACGTTGTGCATTGTCAGGCCACATCATGCTGCTCTCCAATTTCTCTTGCATTACCGACCCTTTGACCACTCTGCTGGGACCTTCTTCTGGATCTGCTGTTGTTCACAGTTTCCTGAACACAGTCAAAGAGTAGTGCCACCCTCACTTATAGTAGGGTGTTTTTCTGTGTTTATCCTGAAGAAGTGGGATTATTAGGTAACATTATTCCGGCCACTGGTACTCAGCCATCGTCATTGGATAGAAAGCGATACAAGCAGAGCCAGACAGCGCTCATGTTCGAGGAAAACTAATCGTAGTGAGGTAGAGGTGGCTTCCTGTCTGTTGTTTGTATTCCTCGGCCACCATGGAAGCATATTTATTTCCTTGATGGCGGGAAGCCCCGAAGTTGAAGGCCTACTGCTGTAGCTATAGCTACAGCCTCCCGCAGCTACTAACCTTTTTCCTGGTAGTCTTCAAGGACGAAGAAGTGCACCCGGCGGTTTGCAAACCCATATGTTTTGGAAGGTATGAAGACGACATCTTTAAAAGTGTACATGTTAGGAGAAATGATTATAAAATATATATGTTTCATGGGAAATGACAGTTTACTTGGTTTATTTGAAAGTCTGATTGGAATGTTTGCCACTATGAGCATCGTTACCTGTCTGAACAAATGAGTTATACGTACTCTTGGGCTACCAGAAGTACTATTGAGTAAAGCTTGGGCGAGCGACGGAGACAAAAGCAGTTATCGGCCATAGATGGAGAGAGACAGTGTCGGGTCGTTACACAGTGTGGAGCGCGGGTGGTGGACGCTTCGCACAAGGAATGGCGTTTTATTTTAGGTGCTTCCTGACGTTTAAGTGAGGACAGAGTATGGGTTTGAGAGGATGTCATAGAGAGAGATGACTCAGTTGGATAAAAGGTAATTTCCGTTGAGTTAGTTTTGCTGCAAGCGCTAACAGAGTAATTACAGTAGTAAGGAGTTCATTGGGCCTAACACTATGTACGTGTTAGTGTCTAGCGTGAATTATCAGTCATTTTCTGAGTATTCTAATTAGTTTTCTGCCATCATTGTCAGAAATATTCCTTATAAAAGAGGAAAGAGAAAATGTTACTTAATTTAATTATCAGTGTACAAGAAATTTTTATTGTGGTATGACAGTTCTGACGGAAGGTCATTGTTCTTGTGTGGTAGTCATCTTTGTGGTATTAAAAAGATTGGAGACAATTTTAAAATACTCCCTTTTGCCGTTTATTAATATTTCGTGAAGCTTATGCCCAGTATTAGATGAAAATTCGTTGATAAGCCAAAACATTATGACCACATGCTTAACAGCTTGTTTGCTCGTCTTTGCAACGAAATACATCACTGCTACTGTGTGCCAAGGATTCGACAGTTTCTTGGTAGGTTTGTGGAGGTATGTGTCTACGCACAGGTCAAGTATTTAGCGTGAATAGCGGGCGACTGATTTGCATTCGCGGTGGTGCCGCTCGATAGCGACCCAGGTGGGTTCCATAGAATTTGCATCAGGCAAATTTGGTCACCGAGACATCAAGGTGGGTCCACCATACTGCTCTCAAAAGACAGTAGTACGGTTCTGGCTCCGACACATGGACAATTATACTGATGAAAGATGACATCGCCGTCGGGGAAGACATCAAGCATGAAGCGATGAAGGTGGTTCGTAGCTGTCAGCGTGTCTTCAATTACTACCACAGGCCCCATGCAAGCGCAGGAGAATGTTTCCCATAGCATAATACTGCTCCCACCAGCCTGTGTCCGTGGCGCACTGCACGTTACAAAGTGCAATTCACCTCGATGACGAAGTGTGGAGAGGACAAGCGATCTAGTGTTGCAAAAATATGATTCACCCGAAGACCTGAGTGCTCTTTCGACAGAGAGGCAACAGATCACTATCTGTCCTACCTTACAGCGCAGGCAAGCCTCCGAACCCCATGTTCTGTTAAGAGTAGTAAACGTTCAACCATTTAGAGCCTACTGGCAGTTTCACTTCCAACTTCTTACCATAGATGCTCACGACAGTACCACGGGAACGTTCGACCATGTTCGCCGTTTACGAGGTGCTCGTCCTCAACCTTTGCGTGATAATAATCTGTCCTTTGACAAAGTTGCTTCTCTCAGTGTATTTCGCCATCTGCAGCCCGTATCTTCGCTAAGGCGATCCCTCCTACGCCTCTGCTGTGTTTACACACTTTTGTTACGGCGTTGCGTGCCCTGAACGTCACCAGGCGGCAAAACCTCGCGGCAGGCAGTTGTTATAATGTTTTGGCTTATCAGCGTACATTTTCAGTAAAACCCGTACTGTTACACCTTGTACTGTTGCGTGCACAGTAAACCATGTTTCCGGAAAGAGAACAAACCTCTGATTTGCTGATCCTGCCTTTTATAATAAAGCAAAATAAAGCAGTTCCCTGCCAGTCCATAAAGTTCAGCACTTCACATACTGACGGGTCCGCAGTTAGTGGTCTAGAGTTTAGCGTTGCTGATTCTGGATCACGAAGTCACGGGTTCGATTCCCGACCGGGTTGATGATTTTCTCTGCCCTGGGATTGAGTGTTTGTGTTGTCCTGGTCGTTTCATGTCATCATCATTTGTGAGAGTGAGCCGATTGGATTGTGAAAAGAAAACGAACTGTGTAGAAAGTGGAACCTTGTACGGTCCCTGATGACCGCGCTGTTGAGCACGCCACAAACCAGACATCATCACATTCTGGTAGTATGCAGAAAGAGTGGAGCCGAATTATCCGTTGCACAGTTGAGCAACTTCTGTAGGGCCTAAATGAACTTTCTAGAGGAAATTAATGAGAGTACTCGTTCTAAAAGTTTCAAACAAATCTCGTAGACGAGCTTTCTATTAGGGAACATTTTCATCATGCAACAGTTACTCATGGTGTCTGGTTGTCTGATGAGAAAGCCACTATGAATAATATCGATAACCATTTGATATTCATGTATAAATAGTCAAAAGCAGTTTCAGACACATCAAATGTAATCTGCACAAATTTCTTCAGGGGTAAAAGCTGTGCAGCTAAGACTACTCTAGATGAGAATCCGTCATCTGTATCTGAAAATTATAAAGTTGCCAAGAAAAAGTCACAGTTGAATCACGTTGATTCCTATACAATCGTAGTTTTTATTTAGACCGTTTTACCAGGTGATCTTTCTGAAAGCTTTTTGGTTTCGTATGTAGAGAAGCTCTGCTCTGTAACTTCATTTACAATGAAAGATTAGTGATGCACCTTGATCCTCTGTACATAGTTTCAAAATCGTTAAAATGCCTCTGAGCACTATGGGACTTAACTTCTGAGGTCATCAGTCCCCTAGAACTTAGAACTACTTAAACCTAACTAATCTAAGGACATCACACACATCCATGCCTGAGGCAGGATTCGAACCTGCGACCGTGGCGGCAGCGCGGTGCTAGACTGTAGCTCCTAGAACCGCTCGGCCACACCGGCCGGCATATATTTTCATGTACTATTAATAAGTGCTTGTGCACTGCAAAATATTATAAGAGAAAAGGAAAGTGTTGTGAAACAACATAGTATAATTTGTTTTTGCGTTACTTGATTTTTCTTCTAAAAGTGTTGTCTTTTCAAAATGTGTAAATTCCTGCTGGCCGGGGTGGCCGAGCGGTTCTATGTGCTACATTCTGGAACCGCGTGACCGCTACAGTCGTAGGTTCGAATTCTGCCTCGGGCATGGTTGTGTGTGATGTCCTTAGGTTAATTAGGTTTAAGTAGTTCTAAGTTCTAGGGGACTGATGACCTCAGAAGTTAAGTCCTATAGTGCTCACAGCCATTTGAACCATTTTGTTTTGTAAATACCTAAGGGATCAATCTGCTGAGGTCATCGGTCCATAGACTTACACACTACTTAAACTAACTTATGCTAAGAACAATACACACATCCATGCCCGAGGGAGTACTCGAACCTCCGGCGGGAGGGGCCGCGCCATCCGTGACATGGCGCCTCAAACCGCGTGGCCACTCCGCGCGGCTTGTCTTCCTAGTTTTTGCTTCCAGTGAACACTAACTTTTGCATATAATGATAAGTAGTTAGCAAATGACTTACGTTGGACGTTGTATTAACTATTCATTTTTGTAGTATTGCGATTCTGGACAGTATATGTGCCTATTTTTTATTCTTGGAAATTCTCATTTTCAAGTAGAGGGATTGCTAACATTTCTGTGTGCTCTTGCTGATTCGCAGATTTGTCGTGTAGCGTGACGGTTTTTGGGTGATTTTAGTTTATGTGTTCAGTAGTATTGTATTTATTTTTCTTTCTTCTTACCATGGGTGAGACTAATCAGTCACTGATGGTAGGCGTGCAGCATGTGCATAGGTTTCAGAAATGTGCTCATGGAATGTGGTTAATGACGAGTCGAGACATATATGCAAAGATAACTGAAGCTACAATGATTTTACAAGTGGAAGGAAACGTGTGGAGATTAGAACATAAGTTAAGGAATAACATTTCCAGGTTGAAGTGAAGGATTAATGAATCGAGTGACGGTACTACTGTTGTATCTCTATCAAACAGCGAGATTAATGAAGATATGAAACAGGCTGAGCTGACCTGAATGAGAGGATTACTACAAAACACACGAGGGTAGCTACTGGTAAAAGGCAGTCTAAGCAGGGTGATCTAAATCAGGAAGAAATTAATAAAAGACAATAATAAAATAGTAAATGGCACAAAGATGGTATTGTCATCTAAAAAACTGAGGAGTTCAATAAGGAGAATTGGGATTTAGGCGATGAAGATAGTGACTGGGGAGATTAGAGTATTATTGTTATTAATGGGACTGAAGAATGCAATGAAGAGCTTAAGGAAATAGTAGATGAGATTATAATAGACATTGTAATTGTCATGATCAGACCAGTCATGTGTCGGTATTGGAGATGAACATGAGAATGCTGTAGGAGATGCCATATTTGAAAATAATCCTGTAGGATGTGATACGTCACAGCGCTCTCACTTGTTGAAGAGTCAGGTCTAACCGCTATGACATCAGTGCAAACTGACATAGCTTCCCCATCTCTCAGTAGTGTCCATCCCCCGGTAGCTGAGTGGCAGCCGGCACGGTAGCTCAGCGTGTTCGGTCAGAGGGTTAGATGCCCTCTGTAATAAAAAAAAACTGAGTTAATCGATCAACAACGAACTTAAACGGATGTCTTACGTCGTCCGCCCCGAGCAGATACAACGAACACAAGCGAACAAAATGAGATTTTAAAAAAAGTTTAAAAAAAGTGGTCAGCGCGACAGAATGTCAATTCTAAGGGTCCGGGTTCAATTCCCGGCCGGGTCGGAGATTTTCTCCCCTCAGGGACTGGGTGTTGTGTTGTCCTAATCATTATCATTTCATCCCCATCGACGCGCAAGTCGCCGAAGTCGCGTCAAATCGAAAGACCTGGCCAACGGCCTACCCCACAGGAGGCCCTAGTCACACGAAATTTATTTATCTCTCAATAGTATCGTTGAACTTGGAGGGAAGATACCTTCGCAAGTTGTACAGGCCAGTGTAGTCTGTCTCTTTCTAAATTCAAATGAGATGCAAATTTTACTGGCAGCGTTGAGTAAAGAAATGAAGGAAGTTTAAAAGAACGAAAGGAGTTGACTGGAAAGCTTAAAAAATCTGTTATGAAGTGGCGAAAGAATATTGTTAAAAGGCAAAAAGAGAATTTTGTAAGCGACAGAAAGAGAATATGTTAAGAGTTAGTGAAGTATAAAGGAATATTCAAAAAGAGAGTTACAATGAACTTAGGGAGGAGATTAGATTGTTAGCTGGAGGAAGGAGCCCAGTGTTTTGAGTAAAAAAATTCACTGTAGCGACTTTATCAGATAGTGAGACTGATGGCGAAACAAAACAGATTGTAGGTGAACAGATCAGTACAACAAATACAACAGTAGTTACTAGTGAAGTCCTGGTTAATCAGAGTGATCAGAATCAAGATGAGAGTAATATAGGACACGAACCTCATATTATTAGCAGTCAAGGAGAGTGTGTTATTATTAATAAGATTAGAGAATGAAATCAAGAGGTAGGGAATTAGTAGACAAAGATTTTAGTAGAAATTATGATAGTATCAATGATTGGGAACAGGAGATACGGAATATTATTTATTTTACTAGGAAGCTTGTGAACATAAAAAGTCTTGAATTATGAAGCAGTGTTTAGTAACCAGCCAATCTCTGACAACCCTAAGTATAGCTATCAGGCAATAAATGTGGGTGAATCAGAAACCACTACAGTAGATGTTGAAACTGTTGTTACACTCACAGGTCAAGATTTAGTATATGGTGACAACATTGAGTACGATTATCAGCTGATTTACAAAACATATTAAAAATTTATCCTGTAGAAATGAAAGGGTTGACGCAGTAATTGGTCTGGAGGTTGAGCCACTGAGAAAAATGAGCACAATTGATGTGTAACGATGGTAAACAAATATAACACAAAGTGCAATCGTAACCAAAACAAAAATGACAACTGTACAAATGTGTCGAAAAGTGTATGTAGAGTTGGAAACTGACTCAAGAAGTGTAGAGACTAGATCTGAAAACGTAAGGTAGCAACAGTTAGACCAAGGCAGTATACACAGATACAGAGTGGAGGAATGGATGGCGGACGTGCTATACAGAGAATTGAATTTTATTTGATATTCTCCTTGTCGTGATTTCAAGACAGATAATGAATCAAAGAGGGTCTCATAGAGAGATGGCTCATTTGGGGAAGTGGTAATCTGTGACGAGTTTATTTTGTTGCAAACACTAGCAGTGTAATTACAGTAGTAAAGGGTCCATTGTGCCTAAGAATACCTAGCTGTTGCTATCCATAGTGAATTATCAGTTACGTGGTCAGTATTCTAATTAATTTCCTCCCTCCAGTGTAAGTCAAAAGTATTTCATTTAAAAGAGCAAACAGTAAATTTTACGTAATTTAAATATTCTGTGTAAAAGTAATTTTTATGAGGGTATGACAACAGATTATTTTTCATGTTAGATCTAATGATGTTTGCATGCTTTCGTCGTTTATAAATATTTCATAAAATTGTCCACTCTATTAGGTGAAAACATAGATGTGGTCAAATTGGCACTATCACAGCTTCCACTACTGCGTGGACAGTGAACCATATTCGGCGAGATAAAACAAGAGTTTAATTTGCTGAGGCATGTTAAAACAAATCAAGATAAGGAATTTTTCCACGCTGTGAATTATTCCAGGTACGTGCAGCTGATCACTTCACGCTCTTTCAGTGTGCAGATAGAGTGGGGGCGAGTTATCCGTTGCACAGTTAAGTAACAACTGTAGGGCCTTAATTAAATTTCGAGATAAAATTAGAAACAGTATTCCTTTACAAAATTTCATGAGAGTTCAGTAGATGCATTTTCCAACAAGGCACATTTTCTTTATGCCACAGTTAGTCAATGAGTGCGATTGTTTGATGATGAAGCCATTCTGAGTATTGCTGATAGCAATTCTTGATATTTATTTACAAATAGTGTAACGTACCTACAACTAATAAAGCCTATGTTCATCTGTGAAAATCGACTCGAAAATCCACCTGAGCTATCAGTAATTGGACTCTAACTGCATTACACTGTGTGTGTGTTGTATGAGTATAATTTTCACTCTCATCTAAGCTATCAACAGATAATTACATGAACAACTTAAAACTAACATTTGGATGAGATATCTGACTGCGTCCTTGAATAATAATTTTAGAAGTGATACAGAATCTGGTTTGCACAACGGAATTTACTAGACTAGAGTACATGACATATTGTGGTGTGTCATTGTCTCTGTTTTGACCCTAAGTTTTGCACTCACCTCTTTAGATGACTGCCTTTTTCCAAGTGGTTTACAGCAATTCGCAGCAGCATACAGCAGCAGCGGCTAAAGCTTATTATTACTAAGCAGGACTTTAATGAAAAGCTGTTCGCTTGGGTCCTGTTAACTACTAAATAACTTGTAAGAAGGCATTTTATAAATTAAGTTTATTTAAAAACTTTATAAATCATCATGACCAATAATAGTTTGACAAGTCTTAGGAATGGCGAAATGCCTGACAATGACATAAGTATCAATAATGGCTGAGTGCCAGATTAACAAATTATTTCAATTTTAAAAGTTACATTAACATTCAATAACCACAGCATTTTTGTGAATTAGAGGTGAGGGATGATTATTATTCTTTGAACGATAAGGAGGCTTTTTTAACTGACAAGCAGAACATGGAATATTGCAAAATCGGACTAACAGTCACGACCCTATCCCTGCAATTGCGCTTTACGTTATGCTTGCGAATTTTACCTTGAATTCCATCTTCAAGCGTAGCTAAGCCATTTAAATCTCTTCTGGCCATATGACTGAAATCAGGTCTGGAGTGCGATAAGATCTGCCATCACCAACGTTAGGGCAGCGAAACACGTCTAGTGTCTCCGAGCTCTCGACTGACACTACTGACTCGTCTCACAACAATGCTTACAATCGCACTCCCATGTTTCGCCCTCAGATTGTTACCATCGACATTTGAGTGCTTATTTATTTCCAATCTTACACAATACAAAGAATAGCGTTAAGTGGGCTATATTGTTTTCAATGTAATGGAGAGTCCTGACACACTCTTTACAACAGTCAGATGCAGTTTAGATTAATTGGTATCATACACATCAAAAGTCATTTGGACAAATATGTTCCTGTTTAAATGTAGGGTAGCTAAGACTATTCTAGGTCAGAATCTGTAATAGGAATCTATATGTTACATAGCATTCAGTAAAACGTAATAGTTGCATGACATTTATTCAGATTCATTAGTAGAAGGTTTTATTTAGAGAGTGTCAACTTTTATGGTATGACGCCGTGGGACAGCAACGCTTAATCCGTTTTCGGATCTTTGTAATACCCGTCATCGGAGCATCTGCTTGACCATTAAGTCGAAAAAATGGAAACTTATTGTTTCTGGATGTTTCCTAGAAAAGAAGGGGGCACGTTGGGTGACAATGTATGCCACGTGAATACAGGCCGATTTGTATCTACGAGCTATTAGTCGTATCATCCATCCCAATGAAGTGGTGTATCACGGATCCCGGTTCACAGGGCTAGAGGTGTCTCACATGCAAAGAACTCTGTGTTCGTCCAGAACAAGTACTCCTATAGTCAGATCCGCAGTGCATTTCGACAGCACGCATTCAACCTGAGGAGCAGCCAGAAGAGATGGAGAACTCTACGAGGATGGTTTTGCAGCTCATTCTGTGGGCTGTCTCCTTTACGATAGGCAGGCTTATCAAGAAAGATCGAATGGAGCGTGTCTTCCGCCTTAGGACGCGACCGAAAACGGTGTTGGGTTCTGTTAAAAGCGACTTACGTGTAAAGAGACCAGGAACATATAAAACGCCGAGCCAGTGTTGAGAATCGTACACTGACTTGTCGTATCGCACTGTTGAAGGCAGTTGCGACTAACACAAACGTCACACCAGATTGGATCAGCCGGAAATGTCTGCTGTTGCTGACACAGAACACAATATGAACTACGGAGAGACGAAGGTCATCTCGGCAACCTCTTCGAAGCGGAACACCATAACTAATAAAGCAGTAGAAATACGAGCAGGTAAAGACTCAATTAACAGGGTTGCGGGATTTCAGCGCATGGCGCTCAGCACTGGTGACACTATAGGCATAGTCGGCAGCAGACAAACGAATGAAACTAGTGAACGCAGATCGAGAATCGAAGTCAGGACAGGCAGGTAGCCAGGCACCAAAACGTGGTCTACGCACTGAGGCTGGAGTCAGCGGCTTCTCTCGCTGCGCGCATTTTCAGTCCGTGGCCCGTTTCCGCTGCTGTATGCCGACGTCCTCTACGTTGGCGTTGTAGCCACGTCCCATGCTACCTGCAACTTTTTAGCAAACCATCTCGTAAATTTGTGAGGAAGAACAGCAAGTGTGAATAGCACCTGAAGGTGACGAGTAGCTGTATTGTTGGAAATGGTCTGCTGTTTACACAACGCCGCCCTTGAACTATTCCAGCACCGTCTATAAAGCCTTGAACAGCACAATAAGAAATTTGGAAATTTGTGGTAGGTTATATGGGACCAAACTGCTGAGGTCATCGGTCCCTAGGCTTACACACTACTTAATCTAACTTAAACTAAGGACAACACACACACACACACACACACACACACACACACACACACACACACACACACACACACCAATGCCCAAGGGAGGACTCGAACCTCCGACGGGAGACTGCGGCGCGAACCGTGGGAAGGCGCCTAGGCCGCACGGCTGCCCCGCGCGGCAGCACAATAAGAAGTTGTTATTAAAGTTAAGTACTAACTTTACAATGTCTGCCATTAAATTTCCGGGCACCATAAAGACTTCCACGAGAATTCTGCAACAAAAATGTGAAGCCAGCCGGAGTGGCCGAGCGGTTCTAGGCGCTAAAATCTGGAACCGCGCGACCGCTACGGTCGCAGGTTCGAATCCTGCCCCGGGCGTGGATGTGTGTGATGTCCTTAGGTTAGTTAGGTTTAAGTAGTTTTAAGTTCTAGAGGACTGATGGCCTCAGAAGTTAAGTCCTACACTGTTCAGAGCCAAAAAGGTGAAACTACTTCTTCCATAGAAATCATACGAAGCACTCAGACTCTTTCAGGCTAATATATTACAGGTGGTACGAAACAGAGATTGATTTCAGATAGAGTTCCTTCCCTTACGAGGTTACTGTCTTTTATGAGCAACGCCTCTGAATTTGAAACCTTTCTTTCTTCAATTATTCAAAAGTAGACGCATTTGTTTCCGTTGTCCTTCCATATCGACTTGTCAAAGTAAGTCACGCCTTATATTCAGCTCGAGGTTGGTGTTAATATGCGGGAGTAGAAGCTGAATTACGACCATGAGACGCGCTGTGTACCGACAGCATTGGCTGCCAGTTGTGACAGAGCTGTCTGGCTGACTGGCTGGCTGTGTTGTTGCAGCCAGTGGGCTGGGGAAGCCTGTCTCAACACGAAGCCGGAGAGCCGTAACAGGTCACTGCCTCAATGCACTGCTAACTGATGTCTCACCGTCAAAAGCCCAACTGCTCCCACAAGTTTCGGCAGTGCCTCGAGGAAATCTTTGGTTGCATACGCATATCAAAGAATACATTCACTTTCCTATTCGATACAACAGACAAAAAACAAATGAGACGATCGCATGGCATTTACTCTCCGGACAACGCTATCTATGGTAGTATGGTCGCCTTATGCAAGTCTTTCTATTCGACGCTACTTCGACGAATAGCAAATAGTGCGTCGAAATCCAATAGAGAGAACAAAATGTATTACATACTTATCAACGTATAGATTGACTTTGTAAGTAGGCTGTTTAGGTTTTTATGTTGGTAACACCACGTAACGCTCTGTATGAAAATCACTACCTGTGCAGTGTGCAGTCTGTGGCTGGCTGGCATTGTTGCAATATTCGCTATTGTAGTGTTGGGCAGTTGGATGTTAACAGTGCGTAGCGTTGCGCAGTTGGAGGTGAGCCGCCAGCAGTGGTGGATGTGGGGAGTGAGATGGCGGAGTTTTGAGAGCGGATGACCTGGACGTGTGTCCATCAGAGAGAGTAAATTTGTAAGTCTGGATGTCATATATATACAGGGTGTTACAAAAAGGTACGGCCAAACTTTCAGGAAACATTCCTCACACACAAATAAAGAAAAGATGTTATGTGGACATGTGTCCGGAAACGCTTAATTTCCATGTTAGAGCTCATTTTAGTTTCGTCAGTATGTACTGTACTTCCTCGATTCACCGCCATGATTTCATACGGGATACTCTACCTGTGCTGCTAGAACATGTGCCTTTACAAGTACGACACAAATTGGGGTTCATGCACGATGAAGCTCCTGCACATTTCAGTCGAAGTGTTCGTACGCTTCTCAACAACAGATTCGGTGTCCGATGGATTGGTAGAGGCGGACCAATTCCATGACCTCCACGCTCTCCTGACCTCAACCCTCTTGACTTTCATTTATGGGGGCATTTGAAAGCTCTTGTCAACGCAACCCCGGTACCAAATGTAGAGACTCTTCGTGCTCGTATTGCGGACGGCTGTGATACAATACGCCATTCTCCAGGGCTACATCAGCGCATCAGGGATTCAATGCGACGGAGGGTGGATGCATGTATCCTCGCTAACGGAGGACATTTTGAACATTTCCTGTAACAAAGTGTTTGAAGTCACGCTGGTACGGTCTGTTGCTGTGTGTTTTTATTCCATGATTAATGTGATTTGAAGAGAAGTAATAAATTGAGCTCTAACACGGAAAGTAAGCGTTTCCGGACACATGTCCACATAACATATTTTCTTTCTTTGTGTGTGAGGAACGTTTCCTGAAAGTTTGGCCGCACCTTTTTGTAACACCCTGTTTGTATAATGACTTTTGAACACTATTAAGGTAAGTACATTGTTTGATGTCTATCAAAATCTTTCATTTGCTAACTATGCCTATCAATAGTTAGTGCCTTCAGTAGTTAGAATCTTTTATTTAGCCGGCAGTACTGGCGCTCGCAGTATTGCAGTAGTTCGAGTAACGAAGCTTTTTGTGAGGTACGTGATTCATGAAAGGTATAGGTTATTGTTAGTCAGGGCTATTCTTTTGTAGGTATTATTGAAAGTCAGATTGCGTTGCGATAAAAATATTGGGTGTCAGTTTAGTGATGATCAGAATAAGCAAAGAGAGAAACATCTGAGTACGTTCAGTTCTGCTCAGCTGTTAGAGAATCAAATAACCTAAGAGGTTTTCCAGCTCAGTAATTCACCAACGTTTCTGAGGGGACGTTTCTACTTGCACATAATTTTGGCAACATAGAAGTCACAATTCCATCTGAAACTGTACTGCTTAGTATCAGAAGATCTACGACACGGTGAGATGGCAAAAATATGGATTGAACGATAAGAAGAGAACTACGACACCACACATTAACCAAAAAGACCATTGCAATTGCCATTGACCACAAAAGATAGCCTTAAATAAATTTGTGTCTACCAGGGGAGGAAGATATTTTGATGCTATATTTTACTCTGCTCTATAGGACTGTAAACAAGTGCCACGTCGACTCAACAGAAACGCCACAAAAGAGAATGAAATGTCTATCTCCAACGTGAAGTAAATCTTTTACACTGTATTCCGTAGAAATAAGTAAGCGACGGTTCACATCCAGACTTACATCACTTGAACCACGTTGAGATCCACACCATCTGATTGGATCGTAGAAAATAGTATAAAGCTCTTGAACTACTAAATTATACATTATTATGACAGGCCATGTAGTTTGTGGTGAATGCTGCACAGCGTTAATCTGACACTGATAAGTGACATTATTTTTCAGTGCAGTCACCAAGTCTCTACAAAGCACGGTCGAAACATGTTTCTTGAAGTTTTTCCGGCAGATCCAATATTCTATTGCCTTTCGGGCGTGCATCCTGGATACTAATAATTCTCGTTGCGACATATCGGCTAACCACCTTATAGCCCTTCTAAAGTGAATCTCTTGCAAGATTTTTAAATCACTTTACATGACACTGTGGAGCGAACGTGTTTAAGGTGTAAGATGGTTTAAAATCTTGCAAGCGACTCACCCTGAAAGTGGCTGTAAGTTTGTCACCCGAAGTCATCCCAGATATATCAGAAGAAATGATGGAACAATTACCAGGTCAAAAGTTCTACCAACCGTGCAATTCCTCGACGACAGAAATCCACTCCTTGGTCACAGAGCCATCCGAACACTGCTGTGTGAACGCCCTCGTCGTTGGGAAACCTCTCCCCCCCCCCCCCCCCACATTATCTACCAGCTGACCGTTTGCGTAGAAATGAACGATGGCTCTCCCTGACGAACATCAACTGCGTGTGTGCTGGCAGCGTGTGTCAAATTGTTGGCACCATTTCACTACTTATGGATGCGAAATTGCATTTGGTCCACACACAGACAGAATTTCGCATCGAATCTGTGTGTGGTTTAGAGGTTTTTGTCACGGGAATCGCTCTGTCCCCAGTACTTCACTATAGAGTGCATTTGCAGATACCGCGCCATTTCACCCCCACACTACGACGAACCTAATATACCTGGTGCAATATAAATGTGTCTTCAGGAAAGCTAGAGCATTTACTCTGTGCTTACAAAACGCCATTCCTTTTGTGCAGTTCGTTTAGCGTGGAGCGACATGTGTAACTTACTTTCTGAAATTCTTGTGAATTTCAGGTAGTTTTTTCTAAATGAACAAAGACCAAAACATCAGCCTATCAAAATACGTGAGTACCAGAGCAGTAAACAAAGCTGCGGCAGCTGACGTCTGTCCTCTACCCTGAATAGGTAAAAGGTTTGTATTTGTATTTGTATTTTAACCGGGGACCTAGAAAAGACGGAGAGGCTCCGACCCCGCCGCAGATGCAGTGGTCCACAACCCCACGACGACTACCGCAGTCCACTTCACCCGTCCGCCGCCCCACACCGAACGCAGGGTTACTGTGCAGTTCGACCCCCGGTGGACCCCCCAAGGAACGTCTCACGCCAGACGAGTGTAACCCCTATGTTTTGCGTGGTAGAGTAATGGTGATGTACGCGTACGTAGATAACTTGTTTGCGCAGCAATCGCCGACATAGTGTAACTGAGGCGGAATAAGGGAAAACAGCCCGCATTCGCCGATGCAGATGGAAAACCACGTAAAAACCATCCACAGACTGGCTGGTTCACCGGACCTCCACACAAATACGCCGGGCGGATTCGTGCCGGGGACCAGGCGCTCCTTCCCGCCCGGAAAGCCGTGCGTTAGACTGCACGGCCAACCGGGCGGGCAGGTAAAAGCTTAGATTAACAGAACATGTTTCACTGAATTTCTGAATAACATGTGACACCATTACCGTTAAAAGAGTACTCAGATAAAGTATTGTCCCTGTTATTCCAATATGACGCCAAAGCACTCACTTGCCGTTCATCTATGGCGTTCGGAGTTTGAATCAGATACTGAATCAAGTAACTCTCTTATAAGTTTAATGACCGAAGCTCAAAGCATCTCAGATTAGAATCTCCGACTTAAAAAGAAAACATCCATCTTTTCAAACACCTGCGCTTTGCACTGAACAATTCGACTAGCTTCCTATCTTTGACGTATACAGGGTGGTCCATTGATAGTGACCGGGTCAAATATCTCACGAAATAAGAATCAAACGGAAAAACTGCAAAGAACGAAACTCGTCTAGCTTGAAGGGGAAAACCAGATGGCGCTATGATTGGCCCGCTAGATGGCGCCGCCATAGGTCAAACGGATATCAACTGCGTTTATTAAAATAGGAACCCCCATTTTTTATTACATATTCGTGTAGTACGTAAAGAAATATGAATGTTTTAGTTGGACCACTTGTCGCTTTGTGATAGATGGCGCAGAATAGTCACAAACGTATAAGAACGTGGTATCACGCAACATTCCGCCAATGCGGACGGTATTTGCTTCGTCATACATTCATCATCAGTTATCTGCTATATTAGCAGGTCCTTTGCCTCTCCATTTTCTGCGATCCATTGCTTCCTTCTTAAGGCTGCTGTATGTTGTACCGTCCATCATGTCATCCAGTATCTGGAATCTCTTCCTTCCTCGCTTCCTTTTCCCTTCTACATAACCTTCTAAAACTGTTTTTATCAGTCCGTCATTTTTTCTTAATATATGCCCAATCCAATTTCTTTTTCTTCTCTTTATTACATCTAGTAACTGCCTTTTCTCTCCCACTCTTCTCAGTACCTCTTCATTTTTTACTCTGTCCATCCAACTTATTCCTTCCATCTTCCGCCATGTCCAGATCTCAAAAGCCTCCAGCCTTTCTCTGTCTTTTTTCCTCATAGTCCATGTTTCGGCGCCATATAGAAGAACACTCCATACAAGACATTTTATGAGTCTCTTTCTGAGTTCTCTGTCCATACCGCTGCAGAAGATTCTCCTTTTCTTATAAAACGCCTCTTTTGCCATTGCTATCCTTGTTTTAATTTCTGTGGTGCACTTCCAGTCGGTGTCTATTCTGCTTCCAAGATACTTAAAATTTTGCACCTGTTCTAGTTTTTCTCCATTCAGCACAATTTTTAGTTCCTTATTTCCTCCTATTGCCAATACTTTTGTTTTATTTGTGTTAATTTTCATTCCATATTTTTTTCCGTTAGTTGCAATGGTGTCCACCAAATCCTGTAATTCTTTTTCCCCTGTGGCTAGAAGGACCATGTCATCAGCAAATCTCAAGCACCCTACTCTTCTTCCTCCAATTTCTACTCCTTTGTCATCTAATGAGCATTGGTCAATCATATTTTCCAAGTACAGGTTGAAAAGAGTAGGTGATAAACAGCATCCTTGTCTTACTCCTTTCCCTAGTCTGATCCAGTTTGTACTTTCTCCTCTCACTTTAACTGAAACTTTTTGATTAAGGCACAATGAGTTTATAAGTCTTCTGGTTTTCCAGTCCACTCTCTTTTCCCTCATAATAGTCGCCAGCTTGTCCCAAACCACATTGTCAAATGCCTTTTCTAAATCGATGAAGCACATATATAGGTCTCTTCCTTTTTCAATAAACCTTTCTCCTAAGATTCGTAGGAGCCCTATTGCATCTCTGGTGCCCGTATTCCGTCTAAAGCCAAACTGCTCCTCGCCGAGATTCTCCTCTATTACTTTTTCAAGTCTTTTATTAATTATTCTTAACATCACTTTGGCTGCATGTGGAATGAGACTGATTGTCCTGTGCTCGCTGCATTTCTTGGTTCCTTGTTTTTTCGGCAATGGAATCATTACTGTTGTCAAAAAGTCCTCAGGCCATTCACCACTGTCATATATTTTATTACATAACCTCAATATTTCTCTTATTCCATTGTGGTTCAAGCATTTTAGTATTTCTCCCGGTATTGTATCTGTACCTACTGCTTTGCCATTTTTCATTGCAGCAATAGCAGACTTTACTTCTTCCATTATGATGGTCGGTCCTTTCTCTTCATCACTTACACTGTTGTGTGATTCAAGTTCCAGAGTTTCTGGTTTGCTATTTGTGTCATATAGCTCTTTTATATATTCTTCCCATCTCTGGAGGACATCGTCACGATCTTTATACACTACCTCTTCGTCTTTACTCAAAATTTCCATAGTAGCACTTCCTGCTCTGTTTTGTTCCCATGTCATAGTCTTTACTCTGTTGTATAGTAAGTCGTATCTTCCTTTCCTGTCCAATTCTTCAATTTCATCACATTCCTCTTTTAGCCATTTTTTCCTAGCCTGCTCTGTTTCTCTTCGCAGTTCGTTATTTAACCTTCGGTATATCTTTCTTGCATCTTCAGTGTTCTTGTTTTTCAATTTTCTTCTCTCCTCCATCTTGGAAATCATTTCTTGTGTGACCCATGGTTTTTTTGACCTTTTCCCTTTTACATATCCTATATTTTGCTGTCCTGCTTTAATGATTCCTTCTTTCAGCATATTCCAGTACTCGTTGGCATTATCAGGTGCTTCTTTGTCTCGTAATGTGTTTAGAAAGTCCCGAGACAGCATTTCTGCAATTTGTTCTTTGTTGGACCTTATCTTCTCTAGATCCCATTTCTTCACCATTGTCGCCTTTTTCAGTTTTTTCATTCTTATTTCTATTTCTGCCATAAGTAAGTTGTGGTCACTATTAATATCTGCACCTGGTAATGTGTGCACCTTCTTGATTCCATTCCTGTATCTTTCTTCTACCAGTATAAAATCGATTTGGTTTCTATATTTATCCCCTGGTGATTTCCAAGTGTAGAGCCTCCTCTTATGGTTCTTGAACCATGTGTTTGCCACTATCAACTGCCTTTCCCTGCAGAAGTCAATTAACCATTCACCTCTGTCATTTCTCTTTCCAAGACCATGACTGCCTACTATGTTTCCCTCTTTCCCTTCTCCCACAATGGCGTTCCAGTCTCCCATTACTATTTTGCAGCATTTTTTATTTTCGTCCATTATTCTCTCTATTACATTGTACGTTTCCTCAACAATTTGGTCATCATGTTCTGAAGTTGGCATATACACCTGGACAATCAGTAAATCTTTTTGTGCTCCTTTCAGCCTTACACCAATAACCCGGTCATTTGCATACTCTACATATTCCACACATTTAGCCAATTCCTTTGTCATAATCATTCCTACTCCATTAATTCCTTTTATTTCTCCTCCTGAGTAGTAGAATACATATTCATCTGACTGCAACTCTCCATGTCCATTCCATCTTACTTCAGCAACTCCTACGAGGTCCATATGATTCTTTTCCATCTCTCTTTTAAGGTTTTCTAGTTTTCCTGCTTGTAGCAGAGTTCTGACATTCCAGGTACCAATTATCGTTTTGATTTTTTGCCTCCTTTCAAGTTGTCCCCCCCGGAGATCCGAATGGGGGACTATTTTACCTCCGGACACTGATTTAACATGAGAGGAAGCCATTTTTGTGCATAAAATGGAGACTGCATTATGCAGGGAAGATAATCTGCGGTGGTATTCCGTTGCCTTCCGCAGTTCTGGAGGCCGCCCCTAACATGGGATACAGACGCCTTTTGCAGCCGCCCGCTCCGGGTCAGACGCTGCATGAGAAGTATAGGTTGGAAAATGAAAGACCCCTAGCCCTCGAAACCTAATAGCGTCAGGGTCGGAAAAGAACAAGAGCTGGCCGAGGGTGGCCAGATAGGAAAGATAAGAGTGAGGAGCCTGGCATAAGTAAGTGGAAGCAATGCCAGGACTCAGCTCGGGGCCCCGTGGTCGCCAGCCACGTATCACTAGGTGTGACTCCCTGAGGTAGGAGGAAGGATTATTGGCCCCCATTTTACCGATGGCAATCCAAGCTGATTTCCTACGTAATCTTCTACCGATGTTACTACAAGATATTTCACTTCATGACAGAATGGCAATGTACTTCCAACATGATGGATGTTCGGCACATAACTCGCGTGCGGTTGAAGCGGTATTGAATAGCATATTTCATGATTGGTCGTCGGATCACATTACCCGTGTTAAAATGGACCGTTTACCAATTGCGGAAAACGTCGATATCGTGTTGATGTATGGCTATTGTGATCAAAATGCCGAACGGGCGTGTGCTATGTATGCTGCTCGGTATCCTGGTCAACGCCATCCAAGTGTCCGGACCGTTCGCCGGATAGTTACGTTATTTAAGGAAACAGGAAGTGATCAACCACATGTGAAACGTCAACCACGACCTGCAACAAATGACGATGTCCAAGTAGGTGTTTTTGCTGCTGTCGCGGCTAATCTGCACATCAGCACCAGACAAACTGCGCGAGAATAGGGGATCTCAAAAACATCGATGTTGAGAATGCTACATAACATCGATTGCACCCGTACCATATTTCTGGGTACCAGGAATTGCAAGGCGACGACTTTGAACGTCGTGTACAGTTGTGCCACTGGGCACAAGAGAAATTACGGGACGTTGACTGATGTTTTGCACGCGTTCTATTTAGCGACGAAGCGTCATTCACCATCAGCGATAAAGTAAACCGGCACAATATGCACTATTGGGCAACGGTAAATCCACGATGACTGCGACAAGTGGATCATCAGCGACCTTGGCTGGTTAATGTATGTTGCGGCATTATAGGAGGAAGGATTATTGGCCCCCATTTTACCGATGGCAATCCAAGCTGATTTCCTACGTAATCTTCTACCGATGTTACTACAAGATATTTCACTTCATGACAGAATGGCAATGTACTTCCAACATGATGGATGTTCGGCACATAACTCGCGTGCGGTTGAAGCGGTATTGAATAGCATATTTCATGATTGGTCGTCGGATCACCATACTATGGCCCGCACGTTCACCGGATCTGACGTCTCCGGATTTCTGTCTATGGGGAAAGTTGAAGGATATTTCCTATCGTGAGCCATCGACAACGCCTGACAACGTGCGTCAGCGCATTGTCAATGCATGTGCGAACATTAAGGAAGGCGAACTACTCGCTGTTGAGAGGAATATCGTTGCACGTATTGCCAAATGCATTGATGTTGACGGACATCATTTCTAGCATTTATTGCATTAATGTGGTATTTACAGGTAATCCCGCTGTAACAGCATGCGTTCTCAGAAATATTATGTTCACAAAGATACATGTATCACATTGGAACAACGGAAATAGAACGTTCAAACGTACCAACGTTCTGTATTTTAATTTAAAAAACCTACCTGTTACCAACTGTTCGTCTTCAAGCTAGACAACTTCAGTTCCTGCAGTTTTTTCGTTTGACGCCAATTTTGTGAGATATTTGGCCCGGTCACGATCAATGGACCACCCTGTATACATAAAGTAGTGATCAAAAGTTCTCGCACGAGTGCTGCATTTTGTATTCGAGGCTAAGATGAAGCTGCATTATCGATACACGTGTAAGATGGCATTTCATGTCCTACTTCAGCAGGCGTATCTACTCCCTCACTTACTCTGCTCCTAGAAGAATAATCATAATTTTACACTGGTGTACATGTTTTTCTATACAGAAATAGAAAAACTCCCACACTCGTACATCGCAATGAAATTCGTTGCACACTAGCTATACTAAAATGTCAGTGTCTCTCTCTCTCTCTCTCTCTCTCACACACACACACACACACACACACACACACACACACTACTTCCGCATATTTTCGGTAGAAATCATATGTGGGCAAGTATGGGCTCTGGCTCTAAGCACTGTGGGACTTAACATCTGAGGTCATCAGTCCCCTCGACTTAATAGTACTCAAACCTAACTAACCTAAGGACATCTCACACGTCCATGCCCGAGGCAGGATTCGAACCTGCGACCGTCGCAGCAGCGCGGTTCCGGAGTGAATCGCCTAGAACCGGTCGGCCACAACGGCCGGCGGTAGTGGCTCTGTCGTTTAGTCCACTGAGTAGAGCTTTGACTTATAGCCGGGGTTAGGATTTTTGATGCGTGACCCCTTTCTTAGGAATAATTAAAGTTCTTCGAAAAGATGCCACAGTGACAAAATTTGCCTGTCTCTAGTAGCGAAAAGACATTTCTGCGTGCCCCTTTTTCCCTCTTTTGAGAACCTTTTTTCCTTTCTGCCTCTAGCTACGTCCAGACTCCCCACCTTTCTCTTCTTTCTTTTTCTATAGCTTTTCAATAATCTTTTTCAGAGCATTTTATTATTTATAAGAGAAATGACTTGCGTGTCTACTTCCAGTTGTATATGTTTTCGAACCATTATAAAAATGTAACTTTCAGTTACCGTTTCCTCAGCTTGCAGTGAACTCGCTGATAGTAAGTGTGCCTGTTTCAGTAAACGCCGGCACTGAAACATACCCAACATACGCGCAACATTGGAAAACAATTATTGTGTGTATGGCAAATGCACTTTAACTTATTTTAACACTATAATTAATCTGTAATAAAGCCACTTTATTCCATCCTTTTAATGTTATCAGAATCAGTAGCCTGCTCTTTGCGAATGTGTGTTTGTTACTGAACAAGTGTGTTGCTAGATTTTACCGTGCCGAAAGGTACAGTGCCCTACGTTTTATTCTGGCTCAGGAATTCAGACCATGTTACACAGAAACTCATGGAATTGTTATGCGATGTACTATTTGCAATTAAAGACATTTGTTAGGTAAGGAAGACCGGCGATATCGCAATGAGCAACACATTTCCAGCTGTAACAATCAGAAGAAAAATGCTCTTCAAGGAAACATATCATGACAACCTCTGTTACAAAATGCATTTGAACAGTATTCTTTAAAAACCCAAAATTCGAAGGAATTCAACATTGGTTTGGGTGCACTTCTTACACACAAGCAGAAATTCCACTTAGTGAGGGGAACCATCTAGCCTTCAAATGATTTATTTAAAATTACACAAAGATATCAATGACCAATGAGCGTGCTTTACAGAAAGACTACATGGAGCCTTTTACCAAGAAGGATAAGAATTTGACACATTTATTCAAAATTATTATTCAAAGTTGCCATTCAGAGTGAATATAAAGTTTGTCCCACTGGTTTTTATGGATGTCGAAAGAATCTTTAGCTTCTACCAAGACATTCTGCCCCCCAAAAGAGACAGCCTTATTTTTAAAAATGTAGAGATACTTAATGTTTTGTAGTACGACAGTTTCATTTTTCTTTCCTTCTTCTGACGAGTTACAATTTCATGTATCTGTTTGTAGCTCAATATATTAGAATAGGAGAATTAGTGAGTAAATCAGCGCGTTTTTGTCCCTTTTTTTTACCTTATTTTGGCAACTTTTCCATCTGACATTCGCATCTAAGAAATCCTGACCCTGCATGTTATACTTGTGACTGTGTAGGTGTGAAGGCAGTTAATTTTAGGAAGTAGGTGTATTTGCTATTATTTCCTATTTTTAGTGTGTTTCTTACAGTAAATGGTTTCTTAATTGTTATACAGCAATTACGTGTGCGAAACATGTGCAATTACTTAATATTTACTCATTAATGAGAGTACGATAGGTTTTAATTTTTCACTTTTAAACATCTTTCTGCCCTTAAACATTCACTTTTGTCTCTTACCACGAACAACTCTGCGCCATGCATTTTGATCCATTTTCAGCGTTTCTGTCCTTTTCTTCAATCATATGCCTTCCCCCACCCCCGAAAATGACATGTCCACTTTCCGCCCGTTTGGTCCAGCCTTACCCCTCTTACCTTCCACTACAGGATCCAGACGTTCCTACATTAGAGGTAGCATCATGTTTTATCTTGCAAATGATCCATGGAACATGAAACCAGCTAACTGACCCTTCAACCATAAGCATCGGACACCCATATCATTTGGGTAAACTGGTTCGCAATTCGTCTACTATATTCGAACCAAGATTATTCAGTAACGATCAATGATATCTGTCGTGTATAAAACTGCAGTGTTACCAAATTAGCATTCTTTGACGTCCATTCCCATCAGCAATATGAGGTGTTTTATTACAGAGATTTCCGCAATGTTAATACACAACGAAGAACGCTGTGAAGTGCGAGCGCACGAATTTGTCTTCGACTTGGATGCACGAGCGCGTGTACAGGTATTCAAAATGTCATTTTGCATGAGCAAATCCGTGCAATATGCAAATATATTTTTATGCAGTGTGAATAAAATAGGCTTAAAGTCCAATATATCAATGATCTGGCACGAGCTGTTTCCCTTGAGGAGGAGTACGCTGAGTATTTCTGTTAAATTCGGCCGTACGGAGAAAGCCCTCAAAGGCACTTCGCTGGCCTCAAGAATTGACTCGGACACTTCCAACGAATTATTGTCGATACTTTCGTTTGTCTACGCCCAGGTAACTGCGTTCAGCTTGATTCCAGGAAAAAATTAGCTCTCACTTGGCACAATTTTCGTAACACGCTTCACCGAAATCTTAATTTTATTGCCACTGCATGTCACGGATAGTGAGGTGCAAAAGCACAATAATTTGGGAAACAGGCAAATAATGACTACCTCTGGCAAGACATGTACTTGGTAGGCTAGAAATAATGAAGAAATCGGCCAGAATTGGCGACAGAGGATATCCCATGGCGAGTCCATCTGTCTGTTCATGGAATGGCGAATTTGTTCGTGGAGAACTTCAGAAGAAAGCCCTGGAACAGGTTCATCTAAAACCGACTTGTTTCTATCCCTACGTGCGTGACAAGTTTGTCGTTTGGCCACGTGGCCGGGACAGGTTAAGCGAATTGCTTCAAGATTCCAACTCGCTGCACCCCAACTCACAGTTTACGATGGAAGTGGAACGTGATGATGCCATTCCGTTTCTTGACGCTCTTCCATTTCTTGACGGCTCACTCAAACGGAAAGCTGGTGGCAACCCGGGACACAGTGTGTACAGGAAGCCTACACTCACTGATCTGTATTTGCAAGCCTCCAGCAGGCGCCACAACTCCGAGTGTGAAGGCGTTTTATGCATACTCCTTCACAGAGCACAATCAGTCTGCGACCAAGAGAGCCTTCCAGCTGAGCTGAAGCACCTCGAGACGACATTCAGAAGAAATGTATACGGCAATAAGGAGATAAAACGTACATTCAGACAGGCTGTTTCAAGAAAACCTCAAGAAGAAGAAAAAGAAAAGTAATGGCTTGTGTACCGTTCCTCGGAAATACTACCAGAAAACTCGACAGGATTCTACAGCGGCACAATGTAATATCTGTATTTGGACATCCTGTGAAAACCTTGACTCTACTAGGCTCAGAAGAGGCCGATCTCCGCCTTCGCAATCCAGGAGTTTGCCAAATCTCCTGCCAGTGGGGCAGGTCATACACTGGGGAAACCGTTCGCACGTTAGAATGGAGGTGCCGTGAACATAAACGTCATACTGAACTACAACAGACCACCAGATCGGCGTATAAAAGCTTGCCATATTATGGATTAGGAAAACATCAAAATAATTAGGCAATCCTCCTCCTTCTGGGACTTTGTGATTATTAAAGAGGCCATCGAAATTAGACTGCAAGATGGCCTAATTAATAAATACAGTTGCCTACAACTCAGTCAGGATTGGAACCTTACCCTGAGCCTGTAAAGGTAGACGCGTTCCCAGACAGTGACGCCCGCTCCCGATGGCGGGATAGCGCAGACACTGCAGGCCAGAGCGCGGACTGAAGCGGTGTGTGTATATGTATACTGAAGCGCCAAAGAAACTTTTATAGGCATCCATATTCAGATACAGAGATATATAGACAGGTAACGCCTATATAAGACAAGAAGAGTCTGGCGCAGTTGTGAGATCGGTTATTGCTGGTACAGTGGCAGGTTATCAAGATTTAATTGAGTTCGAACGTGATGTTATAGTCGGCGCACGAGCGATGGGACACAGCATCTCCGAGGTAGCGGTGAAGTGGGGATTTTCCCGCACGACCATTACGCGAGTGTACCGTGAATATCACGAATCCGACAAAACATCAAATCTCCGACATCGCCGTGGCCGGAAAAAGATCCTGCGAAAACACGAACAGCGACGACTGAAGAGAATCGGTCAACGTGGCAGAAGTTCATCCGTTCCCGAAATTGCTGAGGATTTCAATGCTTGGCCATCAAACAACATTGATAGGGGCTTTCGGACCAGAAGGCCGACACGTGTACCCTCAATGACTGCACGATACAAAACTTTACGCCTCGCCTAGGCCCGGAATCACCGACATTGTACTGTTCATGATTGGAGACATGTCGCCTGGTCGGACGAGTCTCGTCTCAAATTGTATCGAGTGGATGGACGCGTACGGGTATGGAGACAACCTCATGAATCCATGGTCCCTGCTTGTCAGCAGGGAACTTTTCAAGCTGGTGGAGGCTCTGTAATGGTGTGAAGCGTGTGCAGTTGGAGTGATATGGGACCTCTGACACGTGCAGATACAAGTCTGACAGGTGACACGCACGTAAGCATCCTGTCTGATCACTTGCAACCAGTCGTGTCCATTGGGTATCCCGACGGGCTTGGCAATTCCAGCAGGGCAGTGCGACTCCACACATGTCCAGACGTGCTACATAGTGGCTCGAGGAGCACTCTTCTGAATTTAAACACTTCCGCTAGCCATAAAACTCTCCAGACATGAACATATGGAGCATATTTTGGGTGCCTTGCAACATGCTGTTCAGAAGAAACCTCCACCCCCTCGTACTCTTACGGATCTATGGAAAACCTTGCAGGATTCATGGTGTGGGCTCCCTCCAGCACTACCTCAGACATTTGTCGAGTCCATGTCATGTCGTGTTGTTACAGTTCTCCGTGCTCGCGGGGCCCATTCGCAATATAAGGCAGGTGTACCAGTTTCTTATATATATATATGGGGGAATGTATTCACTAACGTCACTTGAAATTAAAATTTTGCTATGTGTGTAAGTATTTCTGTTTGTCACTAAGCAGGGAAACTACACTATTAAGAAGCTCTTAACATTATTCAATGTTTCTGGATTCTTATTTTAGTTGCTAGATGCATATTATTATAAAGGAATTCAGTCCGTAGAGTGACGATCACTCCTGTTGAGAATAGCAGCGTTTGTTGAGTCACTGTCTCTTGCCGGTTCGTATGTGCGTTTTCATATCCTTTAGAAAAGCTATTGTAGAGTGTCACAATCCCTTCAGACGCAAGTTTTAGGTGGTCTATCTTGTGGAGACTTGATTTTAACTACTTATTAGTCGAAACATTGCATTCAAAAAGCGTAGTGAAACTGTAGGTGCTGCTGATTATTATCAACTTTTGTAGATACGGGCAGCCGTTGTGTCTTATTGTAATGGTGACCAAAGCAGTAATCCTGAAATATTGTTGTTGTCCTACCTATCTTACGAAAAGTTTGAGAAAAATTAAACTGTTAATGAATTCATGTTTTTCAGTGTAACGTAAGAGACACTGGAATCCTTATAATACTTCCCGAGAAGTGTTTCACGCAATTAAAAAAGGAGACGTGAACAACGGTGAAAATGAGGGCCGGCAGAGAGTGCGGCTATAATGAGAATGTGCAACAGGAAAGGGGAGGCGGCTTTAATAAAACTACTGCCGCCGGCGATTCAAGCACGCTGCAGGACAGGTTTTACGGATAACGAGAGGAGTGTGGCGGGGTGGCTGCAGCGGCCGGCAGCCGGTTCTTTTTTTCCCTCTTCCCTTCTCCGCTTTAATCTCATCGATTGTCTAACCTTCCTCCGTAGCTGAGGTCGCTGACGCACGCCTTTTCGGTTTCGTTCTTCTGGGAGGTAGGCCGGTTCGAATCTCAGTTATGGATGAAATTTTCAGTGTTACTTGTTGGTCACACAGGACGGAGAAGTGATGGCGTAAAGTCTCCCCAATCAACAGCCTCTGCGCTGGTGTCGTGGATTAAATTCGAAGTCTCTTTGCATTGCCCCATGTAGTGAGGACACGTGACACTGTTGACGGGGATCCTCCGTCGGACGGAGACGTTAAGGTCGGAGGTCCCCTCAATGCTATTCGAGAGGAGTTGGTTGTGTCCCGGCTCTGTGGCTCTACCCTTTCTTTCTCCCTCACATCATATAACATAAACGTAATACTGCAGTATATATGTCTGCACAACACTCACTCACTCTCTATATATCCACACATCACATACTCAGACATGTCCGTATGGGAAAGGCCCAATGTGCGCTTAAGAAGAACACCCCTTTCGACATGCAATACGAGGGGCGTTTGAAAAGTCTATGCAAAGTCCGAGAGAGGGCACAACCGGCGCGTATCGAGGTCATGTTTAGTTAGTAGCATCTTTGAAAAGAACGCAGGAAGTCGAGTGATTGTCAAAAAATGGACGAAAAAGAATTTCGTGTACTGATGAAACATTACTTTATGAACGGCAAAACGCCTCAGGAGACTAAAGAGAAGTTTGATAAACATTACGGTGACTCTGCACCTTCGATTAGAACGGTTTATAAGTGGTTTCAAAACTGTAGGAGTGGCCATATGGGCACAAGTGATCTTGAACGTTGTGGTCAACTTGTGGAGGTTATGACTCCAGAAATCATTGATAAAAACAATATGGTCATGGATGACAGAAGAGTTAAGGTGCGTGAGATTGCTAGTGCTGTTGGCTTCTCGAATGAACGGGTACATAATATTTTGTATAAATATCTGGACATGAGAAAGGTATCAGCAAGATGGGTTCTGCGATTGCTCACACTTGACCAAACACGGAATCGCGTGGAGTGTTGCAAGGATGGTTTGCAACTGTTCAGGAAGAATCCGTAGGAATCTAGGCGTCCTTTCGTCGCTGTGGATAAAACAGGGATACATTACTATATTCCTGAGACCAAACAACAATCTAAACAATGGGTTACCAAGGGAGAATCTACACCAAAAAAGGAGAAGACCAATCCTTCGGCCGGAAAGTTTATGGCTACTGTCTATTGGGATTTGCAAGGGATGATTCTCATAGACTAACTGGAAACGAGTAAAACTATTATAGGTGCATATTATTAACCGTTATTGGACCGTTTGAAAAGCGACCTGCGAGAAAAGCGCCTGCGATTCGACCGCAAAATTGTCCTTTTCAATCACGACAATGCACTAGCACACACCTCAACAGTTGTGGTTGCAAAATTAATGGAAATAGGATTCCAACTCGTTTCACATCCCCCCTGTTCTCCAGAGTTGGCTCCCTCGGACTATTATTTGCTCCCAAATTTGAAGAAATGGCTGGCGGCGCAAGGAATTTATTCAAACGAGGAGGTGATTGCAGCAACTAATAGATATTTTGCAGACTTGGACAGTTCCTGTTATCCGGAAGGGATCAACAAATAAGAACAGCGTTGGACGAAGTGTATAAGTCTAAAAGGAGACTATGTCGAAAAATAAAAAAGGTTTACCCCAAACACGTAAGTAGTTTTTACTTTTGCACGGACTTTTCAAACGCCCCTCGTAGAACTCACCCCGTGACATATCCCAACGAAGAATACCGAGGTGTAGCGTTTGCATTTTTGTATTGATTGTCTGTCTTCTTGCAAATCTGCCGTTGCCCTTATTTACAGTCTGTATCTGAAGTGGGAGGAAACATGCCTACTTTGTACTGTGAGTTTTCTTTGTCTATACCAGATTCTGGAAGGAAACAAAATGGTTCAAATGGCTCTGAGCACTATGGGACTTAACATCTGAGGTCATCGGTCCCCTAGAACTTAGAGCTTCTTAAACCTAACTAACCTAAGGATATCACAAACATCCACCCCCGAGGCAGGATTCGAACCTGCGACCGTAGTGGTCGCGCGGGTCCAGACTGAAGCGCCTAGAACCGCTCGGCCAAAATGGCCGGCGAGTACCCATCAACAGACCGAATAAACGTACACCATCCCAACGTCCCCCATCGACATCACACGCTCTCCGGAGTGGAACCAAGCTGCTAGCATAGCCATAAGAACTCAGTCATATATTCATTACTGCGTGCTTACCAGATATGCGCCGACTTTTGCTCTGTTGACGATCGATCCTTCAAACTCTACGTTTGGTGTTTGTCTCAGAGTGCATTTATGTTTCCATTACGATGGCCTTGCGTCTGCCAAAAGAGCTTGCAGTATTTCACAGTGTTCATCCTCTACATCAATGCAGCCTACCAGAAGCTTCTGTTCCGTCACTTGTGACAAACGTCTGTACACGAGATTTCCATAGTTCTAAACATCCCTAGGTCCACTGTTTCCGATGCGGTAGTGAATGGAAACGTGAAGAGATACGTACAGCACAAAAGCGTACAGGCCGACCTCGTCTGTTCACTGACAGAGACCGCCGAAAATTGAAGAGGGTCTTAATGTGCAATAGGTAGACATCTATCCAGACCATCACACAGGAACTCTAAACTGCATCAGGATCCACTGAAAGTACTATGACAGTTAGGCGGGAGGTGAGAAAACTTGGATTTCACGGTCGAGCGGCTGCTCGTAACCCACACATGACGCCGGAAAATGTCAAACGATGTCTCGCTTGGTATAAGGAGCGTAAACACTGGACGATTGAACAGTGGAAAAACGTTGTGTGGAGTGACGAATCACGGCACACAAGGTGGCGATCCGATGGCGGGGCGTTGTTATGGTGAATGCCCGGTGAACGTCATCTGCCAGCGTGTGTAGTGCCAACGGTTAAATTCAGAGGCGGTAGTGTTACGGTGTGGTCATGTTTTTCATGGAGGGGACTTCCACCCCTTGTTGTTTCGCGTGACACCATCGCAGCACAGGCCTACATTGATGTTTTAAGCAGCTTCATGCTTCCCACTGTTGAAGAGCATTTCGGGGATGGCGATTGCATCTTTCAAAACGATCGAGCACTTCCTAATGCACTACCCGTAGCGGATCGGTTACACGACAATAACATCCGAGTAATGGACTGGTCTGCACAGAGTCCTGACCTGAATCCTATAGCACATCTTTGGGATGTTTTGGAACGCCGACTTCGTGCCAGGCCTCACCGACCAATATTGATACCTCTCCTCAGTGCAGCACTCCGTGAAGAATGGGCTCCCGTTCCTCCAATAAACCTTGCAGCACCTGCCTGAACGTATGCCTGCGAGAGTGGAAGCTGACATCATGGCTAAGGGTGGGCCAACACCGTATTGAATTCCAGCATTACCGATGGAGGGCGCCACGAACTTGTAATCTATTCTCAGCCAGGTGGCCGGATACTTTTGATCATATAGTGTATTTATGTATTTGAATACGCATGCCTATACGTTTCTTTCGCGCTGTAGTGTAGAAGTACTTAACATAAATTATTTCACATCTGTTATTTTTACAGTTAAGATGTATAGTCCCAGTTACAAAAGAATATTATTTTCGATTCCACACTATCTGTTCCGCCAACGTTTAACAGATCGGTCTCAAGGGAAATAGACGTGTTAGGCTACATCCTCCTACAACTAATTATGTACTGCCCCCCTGAGATAAATGGGTGAAATCGGTGAGCCACAGCTTCCGCTGTTAGTTCAGGAATTAAGCGGTGCAGCATAGCGACGCTGCACGGGGAACTCGTGTAGACTCTGCAGTCGGTAGCCCGCCTACACCGGGGCCTTGCGGCCTGCAAGTTCCTTGCCACTCGGCGGAAGAGTGGGGCGCCAGGCCAGCCAACTTTGCGCCTACATCAGACTCGTGGCCGGGAACTGCGGCTCTTCCCCCCCGTTAATCAGGGCTCCCAGCCACGCTTAACGGCCTCCTCGCTTTGTTTTTACTTGGAGGGTGCTACAGGAAAGCTGGCCCACGCAATGCACGGCAGAGACTCGAAAGACGTTTGCCCTCCGTAGTTTGCTTCCATTTTGGCTGATCGTTCTGCGTTCTGACTGTTGTCACCTCAAAAAGTAGTGCATTTCGTGCCCATAGCTGCTCTGAACTACAGCATAATAAACGTACGTCTTTTGCGTACGTACGAAGAAAGTTAGACAGAGTCACATCCGCGTTGTGAGGGATATAATAATGTCAGAATACGTTATTGTCAACGATGCGAAAGCTGTAGATTGCGAGCTCCCTTTTTTTTCGACTAATAAAATTAGTTTTAGATCTGTGAACGAAATAGCAGGGTTGGGATAAATGTGCAGTTTGCTAGTAAGTCTGCCTCGGAAACATGTGTGGCAGAAGCTTACGCATCGCTCCATTTGCCACGTTTCGGTGTAAACCTACTTGTCGGCAATATCGTTCAGTTTTTATTCAGTATTGTAGCAGTTGGTGAAATTGGGAGATACGGTAGCATTTTCAAAGAAAACTGATACCATAGAATACTTAAATTCAGATGTGTCGATGTTATTATATTACATTGGAAATTTTCCTAATAACGTAACACTATTTAACACTAAATTATTGTTTATGTGTTTGATAATATGCAGCTGAAGATTGTAATCTCGTTGCTACAATCCACATTATAATCAGACTGGTGGTATGTGGCCAACTCGATTTTAAAGCTAACGAAGCAGCGTAAGGTAGAGACTATCAAGAGAGCCAAGTTCTCCATTGTTCCAAAGAGTCGCGGAGAGGAACACCCTGGCGGGCGGATGCAATGGTGGACAGCGTGGCGTTAAGTTGCTGAAATAGCGTGGAAGGTACTTCACGTGCAAGTGGCGACGTGGCTCCTCGAACCTTCTAGAAGGTTGATGTATAGATACACTTACAGTTTCAAGAGAGCTAAGAGGCTGGTTAAGCAAAGGGTGTGCCCTTTGGTTGGGAGCTGTGAACTCGTCCACTTCTCTGAAGAAGGTAGCACACAAAATAGCGTCTCATGAATTCGTCATACTGCGAAGATAAGCAGATATAATAAAATTTTCCAGTGATTGATTCGTGTGGGAATAAGCATACATCTCATTCTGTAATAGTAGTAACAAAATTTTTCGGATTGTTGCCTCTGAAAACTGACATATGTGACGTCATGAACAGTAAAAATGTTCAAATGTGTGTGAAATCTTATGGGACTGAACTGCTAAGGTCATCAGTCCCTAAGCTTACACAGTACTTAACCTAAATTATTCTAAGGACAAACACACATCAATGCCCGAGGGAGGAGTCGAACCACCGCCGGGACCAGCCGCACAGTCCATGACTGCAGCGCCCTAGACCACGGGTAATCTCGCGTGGCTCATAAACAGTAGAAAGTTTCCTTGTTGGAGTAACACCACTTGCTTAGAGAAGATCGTGGCATGGTTTGACATGGGCATACGGAAGAGAAGCTAGGTTTCGTAATACCGCCGCCATTCCCCCCGCCTCTTAAACTATTCAAACTAAGAGAGACTCCCCATTATCTCAAGTATCAAGTAAGAGATCTGAACACTGAGTTCCTGGGTCGTTTTTATTCTCACACTTTTCACACTTCCTAACACATTACGAACACCCCCCGTGGGTCTGGGGCTAAGAATGGGCCTGAGGTATTCCTGCCTGTCGTAAGAGGCGACTAAAAGGAGTTTCAAACGTTTCGGCCTTTAGGTGATGGTCCCCTGTAGGGTCTGGCCTATCCAAAATTTTCCCGAAGAGAGAGCCAACTGGGGAAGGGTGCCTTACATGGTGCATCGTGTCTCTCGTGCATTGAGACCTTTGGCCCACTTTCTCGCCGTCGCATTTCAGTCCCGCTCATTCTCCATCTCTTGGGCAAGGACACATTACTGGGTGCGTTTTCCACCATCCACTATACAGTGTCGCTTTCGGCGTCGACGATGACCATGGACTTCTCTGCACCTGATATCCAGAACAGTAGCCAGTCCGTTTTGGCGCGGCCGCCATGTTCCCTGTTGGTTCAACCCCCCTGACCACACAGGGATCGCTCTGCTGATGCCTGCGCCGTTAACTCCCCACGTATGCCAAGAGGTAGATGCCCATCACCCTGGGGCACTGGGACTCCTGTCAATGGCCATCCTGTCAGGTGGCCTTTGCTGTGGCTGGGTGAGGCCCGTGGGGAGGGCCCTTGGTCGGAGTGGGTGGCATCAGGGTGGATGACACGCTATGAAGCGTAGTCTATCATCTCTTGCTGGTGGTGAAACACCAGCAGTCTTTAAGCGTGCACTAGCGCAATTCAACTCACAGTATTACAACTCCAAATCGTTCCCCTCCTTGGCCACACAATGGGAGGAACGTCTGGCTAAGGATGCCAGCGGATCTTATTCGCCCCGGTACCTTGTATGTTCGAGAGCTGATGGGGAATATTTCATGACGATGAAGCCTTAGTTTTTTGTTGACCATCTAGAGGTCAAGTTTGGGGAGGTGGAGGGATTGTCCAAAATGAGATCTGGGTCAGTCTTGATCAAAACAGCGTCCTCTGCCCAGTCACGGACTTAACTAGTTTGTGACAAGCTGGGGGATGTTTCTGTAACCATCACACCCTATAAGAAGTTTAAATATGGTCCAGAATGTCATATTTCACAGGGACCTTCTTTAGCAGTCTGATGATGAGCTGTGCGCCAATTTAGAGCGGCGTTGTGTACATTTTGTCTGGCGTGTCCACCGAGGTCCAAGGGATAATCAGGTAGCCACTGGTGCCTTCATCTTGGCCTTGGAGCGTGATACATTGCCCGGGAAGGTCAAGGTGATGGTCTACCTCTGAGATGTAAAGCCCTATATCCCTCCCCCAATGCAGTGCTTTAAGTGCTGGAAGTTCGTCCATATGTCTTCCCACTGTACTTCCAGCGTCACATGTCGATGCCCATCACATCCCAATACTTCATGTGCCCCGCCTCCAATCTGTGTTATCTGCGGAGAGCACCATTCGCCTTGCTCGTCAGGCTGCTGGATTCTCCAGAAATAAAGGAAAATCATGAAGTACAAGACCCTGGACCGAATGACCTACACTGAGGCTAAGAGAAAATTAATGCCTGCACCCTGTACGTATTACATTGTCTTATGGCGCTGCTACAACGGTTCTGTCACCATCAGCTCCGCCAACCCCAGTCACCCCTCAGAGCCGGAAGACTAGACCTGCCTCCTTGATGGTGGGGGGGCACTTCCCTCCCTGTTGCTCCTGCACTACCTACTTTGGGGGCAACACCACCCTCCCCCTCCCCCCAACCATCTGGGACATTCGTCTCCACTTCTGAGCTGGAGAAGCGTAAGTCTTCTTTGGCTTCTCTCGCTAGGAAGTGGTCCCTTGAGTCACTCGCTTCCCAGGTTTCAGCTAGTGGGAAAGATGACACCCACCAGTGGCTGAAGAGCTCAAAGGCAGCTGCTGGTCGTAGGGCTTCACGCTCATGCTCAGTCCCGGAGACAGTCCCAAGGAGCAGCGAGAGAAATCCAAGAAGAAGACCTCTAAGACCAAGGAAATTGCGGTGGCACCACACCACCTCTACCTACGAGCTCTGCGTCTGAGGATGGGGTGGAGATTCTGGCGTCCGCTAAGGACCTAGATCCCGCCAGACCCTCAGACCCAATGGATATAGACTGCTCAGGAAGTAGTCGGTGGCAGCAGGTGACCCTGAGGCGTGAACTGCCTCATTGAATGTTCCATGCCTTCCCAGTCTCACTAAGAGATCATCCTCCAGTGGAATTGCGGCGGTTCTTTCCACCGCCTGGCTGAGCTACGGAAACTGTTAAGCCTTACACCTGCTATCTGTATTGCCCTCCGAACAACGTGTTTATCATTGTTACTGCTAATGTATTACAACCCAGGAAAGCTGGGACTTGATGACAACTAGTATTGGGTCATATTCAACCAATGGTACGGTTTCCGCGCTGTTGCGTAACTTGGACAACGCATGGCTTCTTTTTAGGCGTTGCTGTTGGAGAAGGATAAACTGCTTCATTATCACAGCTTGGAAACAGTGTAGCAATCCGCTGCGAGGTGCACAGCAAAGCTCGCTGTGATAGCAAAGCACTAAAGTATTCTTTTCATGTGTGATTGTGCCAGTGATGGACGCTCGTAAGCCGCCATTATGTGCTGTATTATTTCTGCTGGTATTTCTTAAAATGGTGGAGCCAAGTTTTCTTCAGGTTGCATGTTGTATAGTATATTACTGAATAATAATTTCATTCTAAACGTTGAATTAACACCGTGTGTGTGTGCCGGCCGCTGGTGGCCGAGCGGTTCTGGCGCTACAGTCTGGAACCGCGCGACCGCTACGGTCGCAGGTTCGAATCCTGCCTCGGGCATGGATGTGTGTGTTGTCCTTAGGTTAGTTAGGTTTAAGTACTTCTAAGTTCTAGGGGACTTATGACCTCAGCAGTTGAGTCCCATAGTGCTCAGAGCCATAGCCAACACCGTGTGTTCTCATTCAGATGATGTAATTCAATACAGTGTCCATGTTTTATGACACGCTAAACCACACTCAATTTTCAGTGGTTCCTATGTCACTGGATGATGTAGCAAGCAGCAACATGCGGCGAATACGATGTGTACACAAATTCTGAGTTTCGAATTAATCTTTGTCCTCGAAATCACTTTAGAGCTGAGATTATTTGCAGTAGACTGAAGGCTGCAAGTATTGCGCCATAACTTATACTATTTAGAGCTGGTACGGTGGCTTTGTAGTTAATTTCAGAAATACCACAGCGAGTGATAGCAGTGCAACGAGAATTTAGTGATCGTAATTGCAACAGTGAAAATCGTTTGTGCAAGTAAGCTAAATGTTTTTTGCTAATCAGACAATTTGCAGCCACCACAGTGCTCATTGTGTCTTCAGCACAATGCAGGCTAAGTAGTACATTCTTAATTAAATTGTTAGTTGCATTAAGAACCCACAGCTCATGCAGAGTCACTTGTTATCATCTGTTTTGAAAAATACACTAAATAGCAAGGAATTTGTACCTTCAGCACATTCCTAGTCATAGAGTAATGTAATCTTACGAACGTTACTACATTTAATTGCACTTCCTGCCATATTATTCTATGTATTATTAAATGTCGTGTTTTGAGGCTTATCTTGAGAACTGAATTACTAGATCTACGTGAGTGTTAAAAAATGCTGAGGTTTCCCCCGTCTAAGTCACTAGTTATTAGTTAATTCTGTTGTAATCCACGATATTGTCCACCAAATTATTAACTCCTTTCGAAATTCTACCTTGCGATAGCTAAGCGAACGTAGTGAAACTATTCAGCTATTACACGAATATGCCCCTATCCTGAAATCCAGTGCTGCCTGGTCTATTTTAGTCGCAGATATTTTAGGTTTGGGCATTGCAGCCATCAGATTGTGGACGGTTGGTCTAGAGATATGAAGGTGACTGTAAACAGAAACGAATGAAATGTGTAGCTCATAAATAAGTGGAGAAACCCATCATCGTATGATTACATAACTATCGAACAATTACTGGGAGAAGTAACATTCATTAAATGCTATGGAATACGCGGACTGAACGACTGAAATTTTAATACCACTAAAAACTAATCGCTGGAAACACAGTGACCGACTGTTCGAAGAAGCTTCAAGAAGTGTAGGCCACCCGTGAAGGAGATGGTTTACGAATCCCTTCTTCTACCTATACCTCAGCATTTCTCGTTAGTCTGGGCCTGACGCCAGGTAAGTCCGATAGAGTAAATGGTGAAGATCCAAAGGAGAACACCACGTGGGGAAGCGTCACGACGAGTTTATTCCACTTTAGCGCCAGACGTTAAAAGAGAGGCGTTGCGCATCACACACTTAAATTTCCAAGACCATTAACCCCTAAAAGATTTAGCAAAAGATTTAGGGGGTTCGAACTCACATGCAGACTTGCTAATAACCACCCCCCATCCCCATCTTTTACGAATGAATCAGGAAAGGGGGAACGTAACAGTGATTCACAAAGCAGCTTCCTCCGCAAACCATAAAGTGGCTTGCGGAGTACAGATGTATATGTAGACACAGCCAATTTCCTACCCATCCTTGCCAATTTAATGGTGGTTTGTGCAGTGGAGTGAAGTGGAACAATATTTCCGCAAACTGCGCCAGAGTACCTCCATCTCAAAACGCTGTCTATGACTGAATTACTAATTTTCTGTTTGGTGCTACTTCAAGGGCTAAACCGAATCCATGGTGTTTGTGTTAGGACAGTGGATCACTGGGAACTATCGCTGACAGGAACCTAAGTTACGTTTGATTTCAGGAGCATTACGAAATACTTGTTTGTATCTAAGGTAGTCATAACGACAGCAAAAATACTAACTTTTAGTGAAAACTGAAATCAAGAGATGTTTCTTAGTTTAGATTTTATCTCTCAGAGCATTGATTACTAGGGTGCAGAATGATTAACTGAAAGCGGTGACATTCAAGTAATTGTCAAGTATTTAGCTACCTTACCCTCCCATATGCCAAATCAGACACATACTAGATTTAGATATTTCTGTCGAGCACATACTTCACCCACGACCAGACCTAAATATACTCGTATCGGTCGACCTTTTCTTGGCTATCATGCAGATAACGGAACTAATAATCATCTCAGATGTACATGATGGAGTATACAAAAGTGGCTCAGACGAGTAGATACGATTGTACGTAAATTTAAGGCAGCATTAACGGAGTAGGAAAAGACCTCCACTTACTTCCAATAGGATGTAGCAACTGGTCATACAGCTGTCCGAACCTTGGAGCACATTTACACAATCTTCACGCCTGGCAGCGTTCTTATCAAATGTCACTATGGTCGCGGTCCCAGCTGAGCAGCCAGGTCATTCATTCCATCAGTGTGCAATTGCGTTGTGTGGGGAGCCCTCGAATCTAATGTGTATCGCAACAAGCTATCTGCTATTGTCTCATTAGTACACTATTTCCTTTCCTCGGCTGTGTTTCTTTGTACCCTGGAACCCTGTTCTCTGGCCCACTTCTATTTGCTCCAGTAGGGAATCTCTTAGCTCCCATTTCGCTGATCGACAGTTCTGTAAAGGCATGTCCAGTCCTTGTGGGTAGAGAGTGATATGTGAAAGGAAAACGTCCCTTAATCTCATGTAACGAATGATTAGACGTGAGTTTATAAGTAATGATTATTCTAGTAAGTGAACCACAGACATACCGCTGAATTTAAGACGCAACTTCTGAGCCCATAATAATTCACCCTGTGACAGCTTCTTATTGTAACATAAGTGATGTAATGAAGTCACGTCAAATACGGTACTTCTATTTTCCGCATATGATTCCAGAAATATTCCTCAGAATATCGGTAGGGCAAATCGTGCGTCATCTTCTTCTTCTTCTTCTTCTTCTTCTTCTCTTGCCCATGTATGGAACAGATTAATTCTCACCAGCTTCTTTTCTTTAGATCATCATCCTTGCTGAGCATTCTTTCGTCTTCACGCTTTGTAGCCTGCTTCGCTGGTATTTTCACGATGTTTTCGTTCTGGGTGTAATTCCATCACAGCAACGTGTGGCAGGCTAGATTTTTTAGTTTAAAGCTAACTTCTTTTGAAGATCTCTCCTTCTTGTATTCCCGTTTCGCCAAATCTCTGTGTACGTCTTGACTCTAACATTTATTTGTTATTTTTCTCCCAAGAAACTGCAGAACCAGAGATTTATTGTGTCCACATACATAGTTTTTCGTTTTCTCGTCTCCCGCAGTGGAACGTCTCGTTATCCACCAAATCTTGTTGTAGTTGTTCACAGTTAGTTCGTTTACTAAAAAAGTCATTTTATTCGTAGTCCCTTAGCTTTTGTTTCTGTCAGACAAATTCCTATGCGTTCTCCGTGATCTCTCTGCCTTCTGAATTTTTCCTCCTCCTGATGTATTCTTGGTAGGACATGTAATGATGGTCTTCATTCAGTGCATCGTCTCTGTGGAGATCCTTAACGCAGGTTTAGCTTCCTGTTTGTGAAACTAGGAGGTTTGATTCCTTTAATCGTTTAAAGATTCCGATAAGTTCACACTGTAGTCTAAAAATGCCAAATAATGTATCTGTAGCTGTTATTTAAAGTACCTCGTATTCCGATCACCGCATTCATTCTACGTTGTTTTCTATTCGCCTCAACAAGGACTGATTTAAAAACAGGAATGCAGAGTTCACTTTTACGTCTGGCTCAAGTTTCGACCTAAGAGTATTCTGATAGTGTTCCTCTGAACTTTGCCTTCGTCGGTGTGGTGGTTAAGGTCTTTTATCTAGCCAATTGAATTTTCTACATAAATATATTCCTTCAAGATTTGAAATTTTGTTTGTCTCTACACTGAAGTCTACGAATGTGAAAATGAAATTACTCTTTGTCATATTCATTATCAAGAAATTTAATTATGGCAGACTGTAAGCTCCCTGAAAATTTCTTGAGCTTATTTATATAGTATATACGTAACTTAAGACATTGTATGTAAACAACCTCATACAGTCTCGTTGTAAATGATGTCGAAGTCCCATTTTCGTTTCAGTTTCTTAGGACTCTACAATTTCCGTCATTTCAGAGGGCGATCAACTATTTTAGACATTGTTACTTTAGTTTAACTCGTAATGTGAGACTGAGAGCGTCCACTGTCTAGAAACGACCCTCCTCTTTAGCTGAGGTGGATAACGCACGCCTGTGCTTCGTGGAAGAAAATTTCACTGCCAGTATTTTGCCGGCAAAGAGAGCGTAGTGGATGGGTTAAAGTTCCTGACCACCCATCTTTGCGCCGATATCCTGGATTAAATTCCAAATCTCCGCGCATTGTCTCATGAGGTGAGTGCGTATGACACAGTTGACGGTGATCCGCCCGGTGCTACTCGAGAGGAGTATCCAATTCTGCCGGAACCAGATTTCAGCCTCTCCCTTTCCTCATCACCGTTATACAACATGAAAACTGTGCTACACTCGAGGCCGTTACACCCTTCCTACATTCCACAAATAAACATACGATACAACTCTCACATATCCGCATGAAAAGAGGCCACCGCGTGCTGAGAATGAGCACACTTCCCAATCTGTAGTTGAACTCACCCCGTGTCACATCCCAAAAAGCAATGCCATACCACATTCACATATGTTTACATTGAGAAATGAAAATCGATACTGTATCTTAGACTCACATTTATTAAAAGACATTACAGAAAGTATGAAATACATGCCTTAGCTTTGGTAAACTCACGATCGGCGTACACAGAGTTTCAGCTGGGTAATCAAAACTGCATGGGACTAAAACATTTTTCTAAAAACCCTAAACACCTATTTTTCAAGTTGCCTTAGTTGCGCGGCAGCGTATGAGGTAGATCGCACAGTGCGAGTTGGCGCAATGGTAAGCACACTGGACTCGCATTCTGGAGGAGAACGTTTCAAACCTATGTCTGGCCATCCTAGTTTCGGTTTTCTGTGATTTCCCTAAATCGCTCTAGGCAAATGCCGCGATGGTTCCTCTGTAAGGGTGCGGCCGATTTTCTTCCCCACCCCTGAAACAACCCAGCGTACGCTCCGTATACAATGACCTCGAGCCGACAGGACGTTAGATCTGACACTTCCTTCTTCTGTAATTTGAACCACAGTCGTCCCGGTCATCACGAGAAAATAATGAAGTAGAACGAGCGTTTTCTAACTGCGCCTCACAAATCTCAGAGGCGTCGCAGCTTTGCATTAGGGTTTCATAAAGATAATAATTTCCTTTACTTTCTTTCTGAGCAAAGGAACAAAGTGTGCGCCAATAGCTGTATCTAGCATAACGGCAGATAACTGTTACTAAGACAGAGAGGTAGAATGTGGCGTAATCGTACTACATGACTCATTTTTTTTTTAAATTCAGTGTTAATAAATTTGACGGTTCTTTATTTTGAATTGAGATTGTTTTAATAGTCCTTTGACCTGTGTGATTTGTATTTCTCTGTCAGCACGGGCAAATTTTAAAATGTACGTACAAAACGTTGTATTTCACATGGCTTATGCAGTTTTCCAGATGTAAATAGACGAAACTGCCGATTGTATGACGAGAGTTACTTGAATTTGGGTTTTACGTGTGTTATTGTTGGAAATAAATGACAGCGATAGTGTGCAATGTTCCCCAAGTGTTAGCGGATTTCCTGACTGTGCACTAGTGCTGAGACGATTTTATCGCTGCTTAACAGACACTGCGATTACAATAAAACCTCTCTGTAATTTCATTATGTACGTTAAATGAACCGGACCGGCAACCTCATCCTTCTTGATCAGCCACTGTCCGGTAGGGTCGCAGTTAAGCAGAGATCCGGTTATTTGTGCTCATTTTTCGTAATAATAACAATCATTATATAATTTAATTGTGTTTGTAATCAAGAATAATCATACCTTATTCCTCAGCTTTTTTTCATGAATTTGAAAATTAAATGTGACTTACTTTGTGTGGTGATATCTGTTGGTGAATGATCACGTATTAACGGCAGCAATCAGTGTAATACGTTTGGTTTGCTTTCAAAATAGAGCCTGCATCTAAAATTTCACTTTTAGCAAAACGAAGTTCGATAGCTTTTAGGGGGCAAATCGCGTCCCAAAATTATGCTCCCCGCAGACAATCCCGGTATAGAAGCCTAGCTAAAAATTATCGTAGTAATTAAATTCCAAAATTACAATATTAAAAAACAATATAAATAATAATTTCGAAACAAAATAAATAATAAAATAATACTAATAAAATTTAAAACCACCACCATAAGTAGGTCATTAATTTCGAACTCCAATTAGCTAAAAGCATACTACCTAATAAAGGTATTTGAAGTCAAACGTTGGTATTTTGCTAAAGAAACCAAGAGTACACATATTCCACAAGTTCATGTGTTGTGTCTACAGTCAATATAGGAAAACTCATTTTATTCATTAACGTTTGAAACTTAAGTTTATTTACCCCATGCTTCCAGTCGGATGTCATGTGTGAAAGGAGACGTGGGTGTTTATGTTCAGGCAAGGGAGTCGTGGACCAAAAAAGTTTGAAAGTCTGTAGAGTAGAAGATGAATACGAGTTGTGGAGCTGTATGCGTCATTCTCTATCTTGGAGAATTTCTCACACACTATTTTTGTGATGCTTGGTGCTCTTAACTGCGCGGTCATCAGCGCCCGTACATAGTCCCAATTTTTTCAGTCCAGTTTCTTACATAGCCCAATCTAGCCACTGTCACGAATGATGATGAAATGATTTGGTTAAGAGAAACACCCAGTCCCCGACCACGATTTAGGATTTGAGAATCGATAACATGTTGCGGTTGTCTTTATTTCGGAAGTTCTCTTCCTACTGCTTCCCTCTACCAGTGGATAGTGTACCCCAATTGGAATTCTGGTATAACAGAAAAAAAACCTTGTGAGGTGGTGAATGTTTTACAACGAACCATGATGATCTATCTCTATTAGTTTACAAGGTAGTATTTTCTTGTATGTTAGTGGGAGTTTATGGACACACTGCATTGTTGTTCGATTACACTATTTTGATAAATCTCTGGTTCCAACAACAATAGTCAATTATCTGAACGTGTCCAAAAAATATACTATTTTGATAAATCTCTGGTTCCAACAACAATCTGAACGTGTCCGTCCCGAGCGACCTGGAGTGGAACGGCCGAACAAAATTAGTTATAGGAAAATCGGTGCACCACTGAGGTGTATTGCAAGATTTCCAAAGCAATGTATGTCATCCACAAAAGCGGTAGCCAACACTACCCTCTGTTCGTCCGTCTGTAACTGTAGGAGCAATACAGAGACAGCGGAGGTGCAGACGTAAGGAGCGCATTTCGTAACTGGTTCGTTTAGTGAATGAGATAGCGTGACTGAGATGTTTAACTCCAGGCAGTAACGCTATAAGGATGGACTGGCTTACAGTTGAAATTTCAAGAACGCACGCCCTAACAAGAGTCAAGCAACACTGTGCTTCGTCCCGCGGACTTCAATGCGAGATGCTTATAACAGTTTCCATAACGAAACATTGTCTCGAAACCTGGCAGAAAATCCAAAGAGATTCTGGTCGTATGTGACGTATGTTAGCGGCAAGAAACAGTCAATGCCTTCTCTGCGCCATAGCAATGGAGTTACTATCGAATACAGTGCTGCCAAAACAGAGTTACTGAACACAGCTTACCGAAATGCCTTCACAAAAGAAGACGAAGTAAATATTCCAGAATTCAAATCGAGAACAGCTGCATACATGAGTAACGTAGAAGTAAATATCTTCGGAGTAGTGAAGCAACTTAAATTACTTAATAAATACAAGTCTTCAGGTCCAGACTGTATACCAATTAGGCTCCTTTCGGACTATGCTGTCGTATTAGCTCCATACTTAACAATCATATACAACCGTTCGCTCGACGAAAGATCCATACCCAAAGACTGGAAAGTTACACAGGTCACACCAATATTCAAGAAAGGTAGGTAGGAGTAATCCAATAAATTACAGGCCTATATCGTTAACGTCGATATGCAGCAGGATTTTGGAACATAAATTGTGTTCGAACATTATGAATTACCTCTAAGAGAACGGTCTATTGACACACAGTCAACATGGGTTTAGGAAACATCGTTCCTGTGAAACACAACTAGCTCGTTATTTACATGAAGTACTGAGTGTTATTGACAAGGGATTTCAGATCGATTCCGTATTTCTGGATTTCCGGAAGGCTTTTGGGACTATACCACACAAGCGGCTCGTAGTGAAGTTGCGTGCTTATGGAATATCGTCTCAGTTACGTGACTGGACTTGCGATTTCCTGATAGAGGTCACAGTTCGTAGTAACTGACGGAAAGTCATCGAGTAAAACAAAAGTTTTTTTCTGGCGTTCCCCAAGATAGTGTTAAAGGCTCTTTGATGTATTCTTATCAATATAAACGATTTGGGAGATAATCTGAGCAGCCGTCTTTTGTTGTTTGCAGATGACGCTGTCGTTTATCAACTAATAAAGTCATCCGAAGATCAAAACAAACTGCAAAACGATTTATAAAAGATAACTGAATGGTGCGAAAAGTGGCAGTTGACGATAAATAACGAAAAGTGTGAAGTCATCCACATGAGTGCTAAAAGGAACTCGATAAACTTCGGTTACACTATGAATCAGTCTAACTTAAAAGCCGTAAATTCAACAAAATACATAAGTATTACAATTACGAACAACTTAAATTGGAAGGAACACATAGAACATGTTGTGGGGAAAGCAAACCAAAGACTGCGTTTTATTAGCAGGACGCTTAGAAAATGTAACAGATCTACTAAGCAGACTGCCTACACTACGCTTGTCCGTCCTCTTTCAGAATACTACTGCGCGGTGTGGGATTCTTACCACTGACGGAGTACATCGAAAAAGTTCCAAGGAAGGCAGCACGTTTTGTATTATCGCAAAATATGGGAGAGGATGTCACAGAAATGATACCGTATTTGGGATGGACATCATTAACAGAAACGCTTTTTTCGTTGCGACGGAGTCTTCTCACGAAATTCCAATCACCAACTTTCTCCACCGAAATAAATAATGGTTCAAATGGCTCTAAACACTATGTGACTTAACATCTGAGGTCCTCAGTCTCATAGACTTAGAACTACTTAAACCTAACTAATCTAAGGAAATCACACACATCCATGCCCGAGGCAGGATTCGAACCTGCGACCGTAGCAGCTTCGCGGTTCCGGACTGAAGCGCCTAGAACCACTCGGACACAGCGGCCGGCTTGTTCTCCGAATGCGAAAATATTTTGTTGGCACCGACCTACATGGGGAGAAACAAACACCACGATAAAATAAGGGAAATCAGAGCTCGTAAGGAAAGATATAGGTGTTCATTCTTTCCGCGCGCTATACGGGATTGGAATAATAGAGAATTATGAAGGTGGTTCTGTGAACCCTCCGCCAGGCACTTAAATGTGATATGCAGAATATCCATGTAGATGTAGATGTCACGAGATAAAAGTCACCATACTGTGCTGTTCCAAGCTCATAAGGAGACTTACCGACAGTCATTCATGAACAGAACACCAACGGGTGTAATGACAATGCTGCCGAAATTATCCCCCATTAAGCACCGTAAGGTGTTTAGATGCAGCTGAATGCGGTAGGTTAGTGATCAGAGAGCTGTTGCAAAAAAACCACCATAGACACGTTCTCACAACCTAAAAGAAACATGTCTGATTCACAAGCGAATGTTTCTGAGTTACGAGGGAAACGTTGTAGAAGCAGCAAAGTATCAGGGACGTGCAGCGCGCTCGATTACTCACCTGACATTAATCATTTAAACTGCTGCCCCGAATAACGGCTACAACGCGACTGTGCCATGGGTTAAAAAACCAAGCCTACAGACTGAAACATGCATTTGTAACTGTTTCCTGTGTTCTATTACACATTTATCTTAATTTACGTTGGGGTCGTTATGTAAAGTGATATTACTCTCTCGGCTGTTGTGATTTAAAGCACCAGGAATTCCGACAGCGTTTTCCTTGCTCTTCGTGTGGCCCGCAACACAACGAACCTAACCCCACCAATAGACTTCTGAATCAGTACTAGTACGTGATATAATACTGTTGATTCTAAGAAGGAAGAGAGAGAAATAAACAACTACGAATGTGTTTACTCGTATCCGGTGCCATTATCAGTGTTCGACAGAAGCACTGGGCTATACAGTGTGTCTCCAAAGTGATGGTCAATAGTCAGGGACATGACAGGAATGATCATTCAAAACAAAAAAGTCAAGTAAACATGGATTCTAAAACCGATACCTTATGACCTTTCAGCACTTGTTCACTTTCGCCAGTTTGAAACAAATCTCTTCTACTTCTTTGCTTTCCATAGTTTGGGAATTGGTAGTACGGACCAAAAGAAGAAAAAAATGTCCAGTAACCATTTACCCTAAAACGCTTACCTGAAGAGCTATGAGCACCTGTTCCTCTTCGCTACTTTCAAACACTTCACTCCTAATGAACAAGTGCTGATAACTTTTAATGTATGCATTTTAGACCACATGTTTACTGGACTTTTTTCTTTTTTTTGTAGGCAAAACCATTTCCCAAATTATGGAAAGCAAAGAGCTTGCAGTAGAAAAGACTTGTTTCTTAGTGTCGAAGATCTTGAATTGCTTCATAGCTCCTATGTTATGCATTTTATAGCCCATGCTTACACGACTTTTTGTTTCGAATGATGATTCTCGTCAAATACATGAATATTGACCATCGCTTCTGAAACATCCTGTAGTGCAAGGAAATTGCTGACCTGGTCATTCACCGCATACGTACTTTAAATTTTGCTGTAGCTAGTACATATATTTATCCAAATCTACAATGCAGTACAGGTGATACAATGTAATGCAGTAGGGCAAGTCTGTGATTGATGGCGTTCCCTTCCTGCTCCATATTAGACAGCACTGACTCAGCAATGACATGCATTAAGCTCACTGTTGTTGCTGTGTACTAGCTGTGAAGAGCTCTGTTCGTAGTGACTTCAGAGTCCGTTGTCCGTATGCAGCAAGGAAGGAATGAGAGTTGTGATTCGTTCGCTGAACACCCACCATCGCCTACAACAGCGGTCGGCGGCCCGCGTACCTTCTCCTCGTAGCCCGCCACTGTTTTAAAAACAAAGCTCCTATTACCCGAAATTATTTTATTTTCGCGTCAAAAGTGAAATGCGAGTAACAGTGGCGGCCGAACGTAACGCTGGCCGCGACAATTGCCGAACGCGTGTCACCAGTGACGGCCGATCGAGCGATGCAAGTTGTTGTGCATCCACCAGCGCTGTACGAAAGTAACGAATATTTTGTTTTCAATTTCGGTAATTGTGAGAGATTTTTATTTCTCACACTTGATTTCACAAAGCTAAATAGCACCTACGCAACACAATAATGCTTCTGTTGTTGCAGCGTTCACTCCACGTTGTGGCCTTGCGAACTTTCAAAAATGGCTTAAACAAAACGAAAGGAAGTTACTGGATGAAACTAAAACGTTTAGCAGTAAATAGACAGATTTATACTTCTCTTATTGATTGTAAAGGAAAACCTCGTGATTTATATGTCAGAAAAGCTGCTGCTGTTCAAACGTTACTTCATCTGAAACGCCATTACGATAGCGAGCATGAAGCAAAATTTTTGCGCCTTTACGGACAAATAAAATTAATGCACTCAAATTGTCGGTAAAGAACCAACAAAATGATCCTGAGGTTCAAGTAAGAAGCATCCAATTTTGGTGTACATCCGAGTCTAAGGGGCGCCAAAACACTTGCGAAGTCTAGCCGACCGTTTACTGACAGCGAACTAGAAAAACAACGCATTTTAGTTGCGCCTGAGGAGGCGTGTCCAGCTCAAGAGAAACTTGAAGATATTTTTGCATTCCCGCATGATAATGGTTTCTAAATTCTGAAGGAATTTACGAAAATAAACACTAATGTGTGTGTGGGGGGGGAGGGGGGGGTGTCCACCAGAAGAAAGATAAAGGGAAGAAATGCACATTTTTATACCTTAATCTACAGAGCGGCCAAAGTACAAACACATAATCAAACAATAGAACATAAGAAATATGTATGAAAAAATTACAAACAGGAAGTAATATAGCACATACAAACAAAAATAGAGTAGACAAAATAAAATGCACTGAAAGATAACACATTACCAACTGTAGTCTGAACAGAGATAAAAGAAAATGATGAGAGAAAAAAAAGGTCCAACTAATTCAAAAATGTCTCTGTGCACTATGGGGCTTAACATCTGAGGTCATCAGCCCCCTAGAACTTAGAACTACTTAAACCTAACTAACCTAAGGACATCACACATATCCATGCCCGAGGCAGAATTCGAACCTGCGACCGTAGCGGTCGCGCACTTCCAGACTGAAGCGCCTAGAACTGCTCGGCCACACCGGCCGACTTCCAACTGATTGCCCAAAGCACTAAAAACATACCAGAAATACAGAATATTGTACTCACTGCACTACACAGTTTAAATACCAATATGGGTAGAACTAATACATTACAACGCTATCATACGCAGTTTATATGATCACAAATTCAGAGAAAGGGAAAGTATGGTCACAGGAAGCACACTATACTCATGAATGCACATTTAATGATGAATATTAACTGTAACTCACTTAACACCGCCTGGAAACGGGGAGGTCGCTGCTCCAGGATGGCAATTGTAAGGGGGGGGGGGGGGGGGGGCAGGCATTGTCAGCATTACGTGTAACATCCATTGCTGTAGAAATTATCTGCTAACTTGATCTTGTACAACAACATTAAGCTCCCTCAGGCCATGAAAAACAAACAGTGAGGGCCCCATGACAATTCAACCTACTTATATATTAAGGTAAAGTTAAAACGGAGATAGCTGTGGCAACCCATACATGAATGTGACATACAAACTTTTGACATAATTTTATGAGACCCAGACATCAAAAATTTATCCTTAATTGTGGTGTGCCAATATGTGGTTAATAAGAGTAAGAGAACAATTAGAATAATAAAGGATATCACATTACAACGTAAGGTAATACATTAGAGCACATAACTCTAACAGCTTACACTACATTTTCTGATTCCATCAGAGTCTTTAGTGACATAAATTTCTGTTTACGTTAGTCACCCCTATAGCAGGGCTTGACATTTTCCACATAATGTTTTCCTTCACAGTTGGCAGAACTTAATACTTCCAGTTCCACTATATTTGGTTCTTCAATGCCAATGATTTTATACGGTCCCTTATATTCTAAGTTGAATTTTTTTTATTTCATCTGTTATCTTACTCGATTTTGTTTGTGTCTTAATCAACACCAATCACCCACTTTGTATGAGATTGAATGAACAATTCTATCATAACGCTGTTTTCTTTCATTAGCCTTAGCTTCTAGAGTCTGCATTGCTAATTGTATTTGATCATCCAAGGTCATGCTTGTCTTGAATACCGACTCTCGTTCCTGGTTTAACAACAGCTCACAAGATGCAAAACTTGTGGACATATGTGGCATGCTGTTAAGTACATCCTCAAAGTACAAATAGTCCCTCCAGTGGCTATGTTTGTGATGGCAGTAGGTTCTGCACATACGATTAATCTCCTTCATGACCCATGCTGCTGGATTTGAGGCTGGTCTATATTTGGCAATTAAGACTTGTTCAATGTTATTTTCACGTCGCAGCTACTTCCACTCTTTGGAAATAAATTTTGGACCAGTGTCTGTAAGTATCCTCTTTGGCTTACAAACATTTATAAAATAGTCACAACCAACTTTTTCACCATCATCTTGCTAACAGCTCTTTTCAGTGTGTAAAATTTCACATATTTTGATCCTACATCCAGTACCACCATAACCTGAGTAAAATTTCCTTGCGACTTTGGCAAAAGTACGAGGAGATTAGTAGCAACTACATCCCCAATTCCATTTGGAATAATTGGATGAGTAGGGCCTTGATGTGTAATTGTTGTACTCTTTGCCCTTTGGCAGGCATCACAAGTTCGTAATAACCTCCGTACCTTTTTGCTCATGCCAAAGAGTGGACACACTCTTTTTAATTTCTCGATGCATTTGTCGGCACTAGATTGTGCATTGCTGTGATGGATGTACCAAATAAACCGCTCTATGGTGTGCTCTGGAATACAACTCTCCATTCTTGTTTTGTTTCATCAGTACGTCTATATAAGACATTATTATGAATCAAGTAGTACTTCTGAAGTTTCTCTTGCCCTGCACTACCATACCTAGTCTTAATTAGCTTCAGCGCAGGACCCATGTCCTGCTCACGCTGTATATTCTCAATAAAATTCTTCACATAAGTCTCATGTGGAACACCTTTCATAAGACTAACACCAAAATATTTTCTTGCAGTCCATTTACATTAATGTTTTCCATGCCAGTTGACATTCTGGACAAGGCATCTGGTACAATATTTTGGTTGCTTGCTCTTTAGATAATATCAAATTGATACTCCTGAAGTGCAATAGCCCATCTAGTTAATCTACTATAATACAGTTTACTCTCAGTCAGGAAGGAAAGTGCCTTATGGTCTGTTATCACCTTTGTCGCTCTACCTGGCAGGTAGTACCGAAATTTACTGAATCTCCAAAGAATTTATAATGCGTCAAGTTCCGTAATTATATATTGGCGCTCCCACTTCGTCAGTGCAGAACTCGTGGAAGCTATTGTCCTTATTCCTTCAATCTTGTCATCAATTTGATATAGCTGTACGCCAAGTCCATAGTCTGATGCATAACAAGCCATGTAAAGGTCCTTTTCTAAGTCTGGGTGTGACAAAATTTGTGGATTACACAGATGCCTCTTGGTATCCTCAAAATCCCTCTGACAGTCTTCAGTCCATTGCCATAGCGTTTTAGCTTTCAGAAGATGTATCAAGTATGGAGTACTTAATGACTGATCACTCACAAGTTTTCTATAGAATCCAGCTAATCCAAGGAACCCCTTAACTGTTCCTCGCAGCGAGACACAGAAAAATCCTTTATAGCCTGCAACTTCGCCTCATCTGGGTCAATCCCTTGTTCACTAATTAAGTGTCCCAAGAAATGAATGATGTTTTTTTCAAATTCTGGTTTATCTATGTTCACAGTTACATCATCACTCCCAAATGAAGTCAAGACGCCATCCAATGTCTGCACAAGTTCTTCCCGCGTCGTCGTAGCGATGAGAATAACACGTAACTTTCTTCAGAAACTACTCTCCTAACACCCTAATGATCGAATGAAGGCGGATGTAGAAATGTTGGGCCCAAAGGGTGGAACACAGTACTGGTAATGTTTTCGTTTATATAGGAACTCCGTATATTGTCTTGAGTCCTTATGCAGTGCCAGCATCCATATTTCAGATCGATGCTGCTAAATAATTTTGCTCCGTGAAACTTTTGAAGCAACTGCTCCAGACTGTGAGGCCTGTGGCAGTATGATTTTATTCACTGCTCTAGCATCCAGCACAATTCTGACATTCCCATTTTTCTTCTCCAAAACAAATATGGGATTATTATACTGGCTTGATGAACGTTCAATAATTCCCATTTTCAACATCTTGCTAATCTCCTCACTGCAAGCTTCACGTTTGGCTTGTGGAATAGCATATGGTCTTGCAAAGAAGGTTTTATGCTCCTTCCCCTCTAGCTTGTATTCTGCTGACTTGATTACTCCAGGTTCATCTGCAAAAACCTGACTGTGCCTCCTCAAAACATCTGCAAGAGTTTTGATTTCCTCACGCCCATCCTGTTGTAGCAAGGATAACTTCTTCTTAAGCGCTCTCTCTGAGTCTTCCATTCTAATTTGATGTTTCTATCTCCACTGCCTTTTACTCAAGCCTGCAGTGTCACCTTTGTATATATGCTGTGGTACAGCTTCTGACTCCATGCCAATTTGAATCTTAGCCAATCCTATTTCTCCACATGCCATCATGGCACCCTTGAATGCAGTAACCTCTTCTCCTTTGTTAACTATCCGCACATTCCCATTTCTAAAATCTAAGTACGCTTGCTGGTTTGCTAACCACTCTACGCCAAATATCAAAGGCAATGCCAGTCCAGACACAACTAGTGCTGAAATATTGTAAGTCTTCCCATTAAACATTACTGTAATCAGAATTAGTTCCTTTACATTTTTACCTTTTGTATCAACAGCACCCACAGTGGACACAACATTTACAGAAAATTAGGTATTTCTCTACCTTGTTCCAACCATGCTGTATACAATCTTTGTGACACTAATTTAACTGGACTTCCTGAATCTAGAAGAATGTCATATTTTACATTGAAAATTTCTCCCTTTGCAATTGGTTGCCCAGCTTCCTCCAGAACATCAGCATCTTCCTTTAGCAAGTCATTTAAGACATCATCCCTTTTGTTCCAACTGTCGTATGGTCAGCACTCTCGACTCTCTACTTCTATCAGCCATGAAATCCTCTTACAGCTCTAGTGCACATTCCTTGTCCAAAGCTCTATCAAGTGGCTTCCATTTCCTTTTACTGCTAACACTGCTTAAACACTTATCCCAAAGCTCCACATTTGCACACCTCTCTGTAAGTCTCATTTCACTCTGAAAACTCTCATCATCTTCTTGGCAACATTGTTATTGGAGACCCCATATCAGAATGCATTTTCACACCTTCACTCCTATTAGTATAGTCAGTGCTCTCCACATCACCTGTGACCTCATACTATAATTCTTATGATCTTCTAAGAGACGTACGCAGTCACCAGATTCACACCAAGCATACCTCCTTTCCTCTGGCACATATCTCTTCTCGTCTTTCTAGCGTCATGCTCTTGCTCCCTTTGCACCTGACCATCATACATTTTGACAAACTCCGCCATCCATGATCCTCTACCTGTTAATCCATCACTACTTAGAACATCACCTCCCTTTAACTGCTGCAGGTCTTTCCCTTGGCATTTAGTCTCCTCTGCTTCTCCATTTTGAATACTAGTGACGTGTACATAAGTTACATGAGCCGTCCTGCTTACTCCTTCACTACCTGTTGCATTATCTGCCATTCTTCATTGATGTTTAACTACCTGCTCCATTACATCCTCTTCATGTTTAACTCCAGTTCTGTTTACTCTATCACTCTCCAGTTTATTGTTCTGAACTGTTGTCTGAGGCTGTGGTCCTGTTTCTGGGATTCCTAACCAGACCTTATCAAGCATCGCATGCAGTTTCCTTCTCCTTGTGGTTTATGATTTTGTCCCAGCTCAGTCTGTTCACTGAACCCTGTTCTCTGATAACTGTGATTGTAGAATGCAGCACCACCACCTCTACCTCTGTGGTCACTACGTCTTCCTCTGAATCTGCGCCCATGTGATCCTCAATCATGATTGTATCATCGTTGATCATCGCGTCTTCTGTCATTTATTGGTCTGTCCCTGTTGGCTCCATCAAGAATTCTTGGCTGTCTTCGTTCAGACTCCACCTCATGATTTCTTTCTTCCAAGTTGTCTAGTTGTCCCAGTGCTAGGTTAATTGCACCTACATTATCCCTTGATAAAGCCAGTAGCTTCTCCTCTGTTGTTGTTGGCATCTTACTATTGATCAACGGCACTAATGCCTCCTTGCCAATTGGTTCTTCCAATGTTTTTATCATATAGTTTTGGAAAAACCTTCTTTAAACCTCTGTCACATTCATATCTGTACCTTCTATGCTGATGGAGTTCATTCCAAACCTCATTCTGTTTCCTTGCTGTCCAATATTCATTTAGGAATGCCTTTGCAAAGCTTTTATATGTCTCATATTCTCGTCCAACTGTTAATTCCCAGGTGAATGCTTCTGCTTCCATATATGAAACCACAAATCTAATTTTTCTGTGGTCATCCCACTGTTCTCGTAGTACATCCTCAAACTGATCCAAGAAATCACGTGGATGCCAACTCCCATTAAGAATGAATTTCGTGAAAGTCTCCATAACATTTCGCACTCCTACAAAATTGTTGTTAGTTACAACACTACCAAGTAATACTGCCCTAAACTTGGCTTCCATATGCTCCCCTAACTCTTGCTTCATGGTTCCTATGTCAGCACTTACAGCACTTAGAGCATTTACTCGCTTTACACATCGCTTTTGTTCAACTCCAACCGTAAAACGTTTTCATGCAGCTTTTTCACACAGTTTATCTGCTTGTTTGCCTCCTTCTCAACATCAGTCATCTGATTAGTAATCTTTTTATGCCATTGCTCCGTTTCTTCCCTTTGTATATTGGCACTTATCGATTCTGCATCCATCCACTTTTTGTATTCCTCCAGTCTTACGTATTTCATCACTAAGTTCATCTGTCACATGATTCAGCTTTTCATCTTGCTTCTGGAGTTGTTCACAAACCCTTTCAATTCAGCATTGAAATTTTCCCAGACCTGTTTCATCTCCTCTACCTGGAACCTTTGAGTTTTATTACTCTGTCCATCTATTTCTTAATCTGCTCATTGGACGCCTTAAGTTGCTTAATACGCTCATTAGTTTGTTTATTAGATGCCTCAATTTTCTTACTAGACACCAAAAGCTCTTGCAACAGACCATACAAGTTTAAATTTTGAACTTGTTGTCCTCGTTTGGCTGCATCCGAATCTGAATACAGATCTGTGCTAGAATTTCCTACCACATCTACCACAATAGCATTTGCAAATCTACAATCAGCTGATGCCTAATTCTTCGATATCTCATGTTCACTATACAGTGATTCTGGTACACCAGAGTCATTTAATAACCCTTCATTTACCACTTCCATCTTTACCTTTTTTACATCTACTTCCTCAGGTTCAGATTTAAGTAACATCATGGTGTCAGAATCACTTGACATGTCATTGTCATCATTTTCAGCTTATCTCCTTTACATTATCCTTCAAATGTTGCTCATTACACATCCTTTAGATACCATCCATACCGACATCTATTTCCCTTGCTACTTTCATAACTCTAATTTATCTGACAGAGCCTATTGAAACATATAACAATAACACAACTCAATAGCACATATGTTCACAATGCCAAAAGTTAACACCATTTTCCTTAACAAGTAATACATGTACAGTACCTGCGTAAGCAGTCCTTGAAACGTTAATATTACAAGCAATCAAATTCAGATCTATTTGGGCATGACCACTGCTATAAATAATTTTCGTTATGGGAAATAAACGATTTACATGCAACAATTCAGTCGAATTCAATCATATCCTTATTACTGGGTACGCTGCTGTTGTTAGTTCCGTTATGCATGCATCGCGACACTTACTCCTGCTATTACTGTGTGTCTGCTGCGTGTAGCTGTAGTGCTGTCAGCGCTGCTGCTATTCTGCACGGACAAGATGACGCGAAGCAATGCGGCGCGCAACGCTCCATTGTCTCGATCTCCACGCCTCAGTGCGAGACTACGTCGAACTGCTATGATCTTCGATGCATAGTTCCGCCGTTAACGGAGATGAGGCACTGCTGCAACTTGGGATATTTCGTTGTCTCTGCGTTAACTATTCCGTAGCGCCGCACCGCGAACAATGATTGAATTACTCACCTTCTGTTATTTGCATCAGTGGCGGGGTTACAACACGGCCCACGTTGCTCTGCTGTCTTGACGTCAGCTCTTCAGTAGCTCCGCAGTACGACCGATAACTGACGACTGTACCTTCACTTGTCATCAGCCAGCTTTATTCGGTGGTGGGGATATAGTACGGTTCACGACATTCAGTTGTTCACACGTTAGCTCACTGTGGTACTGCTGTATGCAGTATTACCAACTGCCACGATTGTCTCTTATTCGACTACTGTCGTGGGAAGTTGATATAGTTCATCGCCACTTCTCTGACCTCACGTTCTTTGCATCGCACTACTGTAATACTATCTTATGATGGTATCACTGCGCATTCCCGTTTTTGTTCGTCACACACAAAAGCACGTGTGACATCACTACCAACTGAATATAAAATGAATTTTCAGTTACTGTGATCGACACTCCTATCCGAAGATTGCAAGTCCTAAACGCAGTCGCCATGTAAGCGAATGGGTGAGGGTGGGGTTACAGTTTCGTCTGTGTTTGGTATTACTACCCACTCACCTCGTAAATCCAATCGTCATTCGCTTCTTCCCTTGCAGTCTAAGAGCAGCAGCTTGAGTATTCCTGTAATAAATGATAACTGTCAAGGGGAATAAAAAATGGAAATGGAAATAGAGTCCCATGCTTCTCTACAGAGCGTAGGGGAACGATGCGGGAGACGCGCACCGCTTTACTAAGCAAGGTACTAGTAGAGGTGGTTTGCCACTGCCTTTCTCCGACCGTGATGGGGATGAATGATGATGATAAAGACGACACAAAAACACCCAGTCATCTCGAGGCAGGAAAAATCCCTGACCCCGCCGGGAATCGAGCCCGGGACTCCGTGTCCGGGAAGCGAGAACACTACCGCGAGACCACGAGCAGCGGACCAAAGGGAATAAAGTAGTACCAATTACCGAAATTTACGTTACAGCCTAGTATAATCCATTGACGTATTTTTTAACACTTGCACTACACAGGACTGCACTGTTACACACTTCACAAAGTAACAAATATGTTGATACACTGATACATACAGTAACACTACACCACAATACATCATCCCACACTGCAATCCAGAGGCGTCGTTCATGGCAATGTACGCAACCCACGTTTCATTTACCGGTGCGGATGAAATGCTCGTGGCATCTAATCATGTTCTCGCGATTTGTTCTTGTGGTTTTTGACTTCGCAAACCGCGGATTACGTCTCGTGGCGTACACAAATGATAACACAGCATCAAACGCCTTTACAGTCACAAAATTTACTTGTTGTCTTAGCCTCATTCGTTAACATCTTTCACCAAGCACACGGTTAAACACCTCCACGTTACTCCCTCGCTCGTTCTGGCGCGAAAAAAAAAAAAAAAAAAAGAAAACGTTCATTGCGCTGTCATCATAATCGATATCAGCGCTACTCGACACATGCTTTCAATCGCTCAGAATGGTTGGTGGTCACGTCGTCCATTAACAGTCCGTTTCAATCTATCTCAGGCAAGTTAGGTAGGGGTCATGTCTCGAGAACATGCTAACCACTCTAGTCGAGCGATGTCGTTATCCTGAAGGATGTCATTTACAAGATGTGAACGATGGGGATGCAAATTGTCGTCCATGATGACGAATGCCTCATCAATATGCTCCCGATATGGTTGCAATATAAGTCGGAGGATGGCATTCACGTATCGTACAGCCGATACGTCGCCTTCCATCACCACCCCCAGCGTACGTCGGCCCCACATAGTGCCACCCCAAAACAGTCGAACCTCCACGTTGCTGCACTCGCTGGACAGTGTGTCTAAGGCGTTCAGCCTGACCAGGTTGCCTCAAAACACGTTACCGACGATTGTCTGGTTGAAAGCAAATGCGACTATCAGCGGAGAAGAGAACGTGATGGAAATCCTGAGCGGTCCGTTTGGCATGTTGCTGGGCCTATCTGTACGGCGCTGCATGGTGTCGTGATTGTAAAGGCGGACCTCGCCATGGACGTCGGGAGTGAAGTTGCGCTTAATGCAGCCTGTTGCGCACAGGTTTGAGTCGTAGCACGATGTCCTGTGGATGCACGAAAAGCATTATTCAAAATGGTAGCGTTGCTTTCAGGGTTCCTCCGAGCCATAATCCGTATGTATCGGTCATCCACTGTAGTAGTAGCCCTTGGGCGGCCTGAGCAAGGCATGTCATCGACAGTTCCTGTCTCTTTATATCTCTTCAATGTTCGAACAACATCGCTTGGGTACACTCGGAAATGCATGGACAATTCCCTTGTGGAGAGCCCTTCTTGGCACAAACTAAAAGTGCGGACACGATGAAACCACGATATTTTACCATCTAGGCATGGTTGAACTACAGACAACACGTGCCGTGTAGTTCCTTCCTGGTGGAATGACTGGAACTGATGGGCTGTCGGATCCCTCCGTCTAATAGGCGCTGCTCATGCTTGGTTGTTTACATCTTTGGGCAGGTTTAGTGACATCTCTCGACAGTCAATATCTACAGTCAAAGTCTATCTTCAGGAGTTCTGGGAACCGGGATGATGCAAAACTTCTTCCGATGTGTGTAGATATCTACAGCTGACGGCGAAAAAGTGACGAAAAACCTATTTTTGAGTTTTCTCAGGACTGCCCGTGAACTAAATTGTACCTTCACAAGCCCCTTTAGGCCTACCATCGACCATCACATTCAATGAAAAAAGAACCAACTATTTTGCTTCATTCGCCTAAGCTGGAATAAGTGTGTAATATTCGAACTTTGACTCTGGAATGTAGGATAATTATAGTAAGACGATCCTTCTGTTGAGTGTAAAAATCGTCCCTAGCCAAAGGGCTATACAAAACACCTGACCCCACATTTCTGTCACTAACATTACCAGAGGTATGAGTCAGGGTAGAATCCTGTATTTATGCACGGCGTTAGGGAATGTACTGGTCGCGCAAGCCTGGTGTTTATACTGTTAAATGACGAGGAATAAAAAAACAAAAGTTAATATTTGTGTTTTTGCGTTGGTAATATTATTTATATAGTTAAGGATACACAAAATTACCACCAAGTGTGTCCCAGCTTTATTTCATTTTGCCAATACGTGGCACACACATAATAAAATTTAGTGACTGCTTGCCTGCAGCAGTAAAGTTCAAAAGCCAAACTTCTGCAGGAGTGTCGATGATGACAGTGCTTTGGGGCATGGAAGATCATCTGAGGGTTCATTATTGTCACAAAGGACGTGCAACGAAACTGTGAGCACTCCGAAATCTAAAACACAAAATCAAAAATGAGAGGACAGGGAAGCTTTCAGAAGGTGTGACTTTACCTCAGGGTTATGTCCGCCCTCATACACGTGAGAAAGCAATTCAGTGCCTTAAAACTCTTGGTTTTGAACTTATGGAGCTTCTACCAGACAATACTGACCAAGCTCTAAAGTATTTTCACCGTTTTGGTCCGATTATTAGAGAAATGATGTTAGTTGCAATATAGTTTTTGCAACAGAAGTTACTTTAAAAAAAAGCGCCTTTAGTTTTTGACTTCGTTTGTAGTATAAAGAGTTGCTAAGTCCAGAATTTTTATCGTAGGCTTCGAAATTTGAATGCCACGCATCTCATATGAACGAAGCACATTAAATTTTGGATAAATGCTACGTTTACTAAATGATTCTTCTAGATTTGCTATCTACTTCAAAACCGTAGAATTGTGTCTTTATCGAGAACTATAGTCACTTATGAAGCATGCTATAAAAACTAAGCAGAGTCTCATGAGTTTTCACCCAACGAACCTACAATAGCTAAGTTAATAACAGAAATATGAGTTCTTTTGTGGATTTCTAGGAGAGGAATTCAGCAATGGAAGGAACATCGGGCCATTCGTTTGAAGTGATTTGAGAAAACTAAGAGAAATGCAAACGAAAACGGGTGGAGCAGAATTAGAAACTTATTGCCCCCAAATACGTTTCCATTTGCTTAACCTCTGCTCTGCCTCGTGACAGGTCTTTCGCTACCTCTCATACCAACTTTGATACTACGTGTAGTATCCGAAACCAACCGCGGGAACGCCTTGGGCTGCGGATCGGAGCCGCCAGATGGGGAAGCCGCCAGCGGTGGAGCACACACCACCGGGTAAACACAAGGATGAGTCGGACGACAGACCAAAATGAGGATGGAAGGGGGGAGAGGGAGCCCGGGAAAAGGACAGAGAGAAGGAGGGGGAGTGAGGATCAGAGTTGATAGGAGGGATAAATGGAGGGAGAGAGAGCATCATCCGGAAGGGGGAGTTGATGGAAGCCACCTTGGGAAAGGAGACAAAGGGTGTAGAGATGGAGGGTAGGGAGGACACAACAGTGAAGAAGTGGCAGGGGGCGGGTGGACTAGGTTCTTTTTTTTTTCTTTACTGTGATTTCATTACCCTGCCCCATATGGGCAGCAGCACAATCCGCCGCTCTTCAGCCGAGTGACATGAACTTAAAATAAGAATAGAAGGTACATACATAAGGCGATAAAGGGGAACTTAAAACAGAGTAATGGGAGAAAATGGCGGTAAAAAAATATAGACTAACACGGAGAAGTTCATGGAGGACAGTTAAAAAAAAGCCAACAGAAAGTTAAAAAAAACAGTTGGCGATTCTTCAAAACTCAGAGAAGACACTGAATGGAAATGGACACGTTAAAAGTCGGCCACAGTAGTAAAAACACTCCGGAACAACACACTTAAAACCCACTTGGAGCACACACAACGAAGAAGAAAACTGCCACACGGGACCTGCCGAGGGAAAGGGCAGAGAGGATGGAAAAAGAGGGGTGAGCAAGGGGCAGCAGGGGAAGCAGCAGGAGGAAGAGAGGAGGGGCATCAGTGGGTACATGAAGAGGCAGGAGGCACGTGGGGTGGGAGACGAAGAGGGAAGACAGGGCAGGAGGGAGTCAGAGACACTGAAAGGAGGCACAAGAGGTGGAGGGGGAGTAGGAGGGGGAAGCCGCTCAGGAGGAGGGAGGAGGAGGAGAGGGAGCCCTGAAGAGGAGGCAGGAAGATGGGGTTAGAGTTGGTAGGAAGGGTAGATGTCAGGGTGAAGCTCATCATCTGGGAGGGGTAGACGGTGGAAGTTGCGTTGGGAAAGGAGATGAAGGGTGTGAAGATGGAGAGAGGGTGGGACACAATGGTAAAGGCACAGCAACTGGTTGGGGGTGGAGAGGAAGGGAGACACCAGGGGGTGAGGGGGATCAAGGCAGCGGACAATATATAGTGTGCGGATGTGTTCAAGGAAAAGGAGAAGGGGGGAGAAGAGGATGAGGTCATAGAGGATGTGCATGGGGGACGGAAGGCAGATGCGGAAGGCGAGGTGGAGCGCATGGCGTTCGAGGATTTGGAGAGCATTATAGAACCGGGGAGGGGTGGAAATCCAAGCTACGCTGGCATAACAGAGGATAGGGCGGATCAAGGATTTGTAGGTGTGAAAGATGGTGGAAGGATGCAGACCCCACGTCCAGCCGGACAGGAGTTTCAGGAGGCGGAGGCAGTTGTGAGCTTTGTTTTGGATGGTAAGGAGATGGGGAGTCCAGGTGAGGTGGCGGTCGAGTGTGAGGCCAAGGTATTTGAGGGTAGGGGTGAGGTGGATAGGATGGCCACAAATGGTGAGGTAGAAATCATGGAGCCGGAAGGAGCGAGTGGTGCAGCCTATGATGATCGCCCGGGTCTTGGAGGGATTAACATGGAGGAACCACTGGTTGCACCAAGTGGTGAATTGGTCAAGGTGGGTTTTGAGGGTACGTTAGGACCGTTGAAGGGTAGGATAAAGTGCTAGGAAGGTGGTGTCATCAGGGAACTGGAGAAGATGAACAGGAGCGGGAGGTTTGGGCATATCAGCAGTGTACAGGAGATAGAGGAGAGGGGAAAGGACAGAACCTTGGGGCATGCCGGCAGAGGGATAAAAAGTACGGGAGTTGGAATTGTGGATAGTCACAAAGGAGGGACGATGGGAGAGGAAGGAAGCAACGAGATGGACGAAGTTGGTGGGGAGAGCATAGGTCTGGAGTTTGAAGAGGAGGTGAACTAGGGCAGAGCGGATCCCTATATACGAAACCGGAGGGAGCAGCTATTGGCCACTGTCTGCACGTAGCGTAGCGGTGGCGCCCTCGCTGCGCGAGAGCCGCTGCGCGGAATAGCCGCCGCGGATGCGGAGCCCTCTATGGGCTGACCACGTCCATTTGTTCTGGCTGGTGTTCGATTTCCGCGGCGAGAGGTACTAGACTACGTGTGACCATTTCGATGCAATGCGCTCCTTATTGAAACTAGAGGAACGAATATTAAGTTTCCTTTACTTCTGCTCGTTGTCCATGTTAATCTATTATGAGTATTTTCAAAGCTTCGTTGTGTTATTTATTGCAATTTAACCGATCGAACAATGAAAATGTTTTGGTATCAAATTTTGTATCTTTCTCCTTTTATCGTAATGAACAGGGATAAATTTTTTCGTCAGCTATAGTGTTCATTCAATAGAGCAATTGTGGTAGATATAAAAATAATTTTACCAAATTTCTGCTCTCATAATTTGATAGGATCGCAAAAGCTTAAAGAGAATGTAAGAAAATTAAAAGTTCATGGCAACAACAGCACTATATATCAGCGAAACTAAAGGAACCTACTGAGAAACGTTTACCATAGGACATCAGAAAGTGTAGTTTGTGAAAATATCGTAAAAGCGAAAATCTGCAACTGACAAAACATGTAGTGCACGAAACTGACTAGACCAAAGCTATGTATGTATCACATTACATCAGTACAGATGTTGGTTGGCACAGTTACGATGGGTAGGGACACTACACAAAGGGAAATATTTGTATGTGTAATTTCATTTGGAAGCTCTAGATTCGAACGAAAAAAAAAACTAGATGACGCTCAAAGAAAAGTAATGTAAATGTTGTCGCCATATCCAAGTTAAATACTATACACGAAGTATCCAGACACATGGAGATTACCCATTGGTTTGCACGAGAGGAAACTGAAGCACTGAAGAAACAGGCGATGTAGCACTTCTGGTAGGTTAAAAGTGATCAACAAGGATAGTAACTTACTACGATTCAAAGTAAACAATCGTGCCATTGAGATTGAGAACTTTTTTTCCAGTCATCTGTCTTACGACTTATTTGATGCCACCCGCCATATATTCCGTATTCCTCTCCCATGCCAACCTGTTCATATCAGAGTAGCGGTAATAGCCTACGCCCTCAATTATTTGCTGGATGTAATCAAATCTCTGTCTTCCTCTACAAGTTTTGCCCTCTACAGCTCAGTCTACTACCATGGAAGTCATTCCCTCATGTCCTAAGAGATGTCCTATCATCATGTTCCTTTTCCTTGTCATAATTTCCACATATCCCTTTCCTCTCCGATTCTGCGCAGGTCCTTCTGATTCCTTACCTTATTAGCCCACCTATTTTTCAACATTCTTCTGTTGCATCACATCTCAAATGCATCCATTCCCCTCTGTTGCGGTTTTCCCACAGCCCATGATTCACTACCATAGAATGCTGTGCTCCATAAATACATTCGCAAAAATTTCTTCTTCAAATTAAGACCTATGTTTTATACTAGTAGACTTTACTTTTTGCCAGTGTTAATCTGTTTTTGATGTCCTCCTTGCTCCATCCGTCTGCTGTAGGCAGATCGCCCCATCAGCACCCTTTTGATTTCATACTAATATTCAAAATAACTTGATCAATTAATCACCCCTGTCCCGACCACCCCCGCCTCTGACCACGGCCAATCCCCGGATGATGTCATGTGTTTTTCTCAGCCCACACGTGGGCCCCAGCGCCCCATTCCCAGCCTCCCCCTCCACCAACATACCCTGTTGGTGGGAATTTCTAATTTTGACGGGAATTTCTTTGTCTCAGGACTGTTCTGACGTGTTCATCCCACCTCCACCCAGCAACTGGCGAGAAGCCCAAGTGTACCCCTTAATAAAACTATATCACCAGAGGCACTTGGAAACTAACAGGAAATTAATAATGGCGGTGTTATTTCTGGGACTCTAACCCTGATTCTACTGGAAGGAAAGTCCAAGTGTACCCTCCAAAGCACGGAAACCATCCAAATGCGGGAGAGGAAGGTTAGGTCAGTGCACTTTATTTATTTTGGTTTGGAAACTGACGCAAAGATTGATGCTAATTCCGTAATTAATCGTAAAGATCGGGCCTAATTACACAACCAAATGCATAGCGCTACATAATGACAGCATAAAATCACAGTACCACTCAAAAACTGATGATGCCATTGAACTTGTGTTATCCCACAGGCAAAAAGTTTCGAAATACCACTCAAAACTAGTCATAGACACACCCAAAGTTTACCCTTAACCTACAAGCTGGCGGGAAAAAGGCAGTGGTATAAGGTACTATCTTTATTCTTTTTGATGGGTAATAAGTTCAACTGAAGAGATGCAGGTGTTGGACAGAGAGAGTTTAAGAATTGTATTACCTGTAAACATAGAGTCTCTATCGCTCTTTTAAGTCGGAGTTCGCTACAGATGCCCGCTCAAAAACCGCCCTAAAGTCCAGCTAATGGAAGCCAATACACACTATCACAACTGACGGAAAAAAAGGCGTCACAGTTCTAATTACACTTCGAAATATTCGTCAAAAAGCCAGCACACGTAGCAAACGGGTCATAATGCAAGACATGTATTGGGGGAAATCATCGTCCTAAAACACAGCAGAGAGGGCGGTAGTTGAACGTGCATTCTCCTCAATGTCCACGCACAATCTGCCAAAAACTGACGACCTCTCACCTCTCCTAACGTCTACTCTCCCCCCACCTGCCTCCCTCCACCCAGTTACGGGAGGACAGAGGATTTTTCAAATGGACACCCCTCTAGGGTGCTGGCCGCACCTGGCTTTCCACTACCCTCTGTGGTCGCTCGCGACATGTGGTCTGCCTTGAGGCAGCGCCCCTTAGCACAAAAGGGAACTTTGCCAGTACAGCCCTACCCCCCCACAGAATGCTCCAGATGGCATTTTTTAAATGTCGTCTGCTTGCGAAACAGGAAGTTGCTTCCACCTAAAGAGAGTGCAGCCTCACACCACAGTGGCTTCAGTACAAAGGACGTGCTGGCGTCCCTCAGAACAAACCAGTGATAAACGAGTGCTATCCTGACTGAGGGTAGTTTGTCGAAAGGGCTACCTGTGACTTCTTAGGGAAAACGCCCACAGCAGCCCGCCATTCTGTGCTGGGCCATTTAACATCAATGTGACTGCTTTAATAAAGCAACTATTAAAAAAGGGAAACACAATCTTGACGTTAATAATGTCCTCTTTCCTCGAAAATAAGGAAAGCCCATTATCTTTTAGTTTTATGAGCAAAATTAGTACAGTTTTTATGTTCAACTGCAGTATACAATTCGCATCTTACTATTTTGTGATGTCCAATGAAGTGCGCTGCCACCGATCACAAACGATGAGCAGAGACATGTTCACTCCACGTCAAATCAGAAAAAGGTTGACTATTTTGCTGCAAAAATTAGCGATCACCGCGAAATGTCCTTGCTATCTCGAAACCATCATCGGTGTAAATAAAAAGTGAGAATTTAAATCCCAAAGAAAAAAATTTAGATCAAGCAATTTCTTTCTGCTTCAAAAAATTCACGACCTAAGAGAGTCTCTCGCATTCAGTGTCTGTAAATAAACTGTCATGCACGTGTGTATTACAAACATTTCAGACAGTCTTTCATGACATAGGGTCACACTTTGGAAAAAGCACACTTTCATTTTACATTCAACAACAAGAAGCTATAACTCTAGAGAATGTAGCTCTTTTGTACACTATGACAGATACCCTTTTAGCAATGCGATGCAATATCATACTAGCATTTACGAATCAAATTGTGTGAACCAGAATCGCCCTGTGTAGATGGGAAATTGAAATTTCGTTAAAAAATATCGCCTCAACGGAACAAGAAAAAAAGAAACGCCTGTCAAGCTTCATTCTGTGGTGCCCAAGACATATCCTCTACCCACCAGGCGGCACGTCATTGATATCAATTTGATATTCTAAGTAATTAAATTGATGATGAGAGTCATTTTGCGCTGCGAGTAATTTTTATTTTCGGTACCGTAGTCCGATCACAGTCGCCAGGTAGGACAACTGAGAAATTCATGGAGTGAACACGATATTCTTTTCGAAGAACACTATTGAGAAAAACATCTGAAGAGGGATTCTACAGCTCACAACATACTTATTGCACAAGGACAGCACTGTTAGAAACACAATCTTAGAGACTATGTTACTGTCACACTGCATAAAATGTGGTCATCAGTCTGCAGGCACACATGGGTCTCTGATGTTGTTATGCTTTCTGGAAGAAATGCTGCCTGCGATTTAGAATCAAGTCCATCCATTCAGCCACACATTTGCATTGGATCTTGTTGAGACGTATTTTAATGATTACAGCCACTGGTGAATCATATTCGTGCCACTCTTGTATCTCGAGACGAGTCACCTTTTTTCGAACCTATCTGCTGAGGATCCCATATAGCAAGAACTCCAGCGCCATTTGTTAGACAGTCCCTCTGCATCTTGTAATTGCTCCTAAGTCTCTGACCTGCCCTCCCGGCGGCTTCAACCATGTGACTATCCCAATTTTAGTCCGACATAACGGGAGGTCAGAGAGTGCTATATCTAAGACTTGCTGCATCCTGGGGTTAAACAGGATGAGGACGAGCTGAGTTACTGAGACAGGAACATGTTTCGATCCGTCGGTGGAAATGGGAACATGTTGTCGTAGCTCAACCAACCACGTGCAGTGTGTAAGACCAGCGCTAAACGAAGCTTTACCCTCCAACGCGAGGTAGTAGAAGAGTTAGTACGAGCAGTTACAGTGGTGTTTCTTGTAGGGATAATTAGGAAGACTCCACATCATACAGGGCATGGAAGAAGGACAAGAATTTTGCTACTGCATTGTGATACCTCTCCAAACTACATACAGATACTTCAGTCGAAAGGAAATCTGCGTCCAGGGTGCATTCGTGTCTATCACCCAAACATTCTCTCCTACCTTGGTGTTTTGTACCATCCAACCTTCAAACCACAAAAACTCCACTAACATCATCCGTTAGAGAACTCGATAAGATATTACAATGTCCTGTCTTCGGGATATCTGAAACAAATACAGTCAGCATTCCGGCGTTGACTATATATGGCGTTCCTATTAAATATACAGTTAATGGTTCACTGGACCAGGTGGCTCGTGATCGAAGTCCCTTCCATAGACCGGTGTAAAGTTTCATCATCTGCACTGTAGGAGCATCATATGAAACAGAATATCAATCAGACGAGAGGATTTCTTTATTGTTCCTTCATAAACATTTTAATACATTACTTTTTTCGGTTGTAACACACCCAATCAGCGTACACCGCCATACAATTTGTTTTTTGTACCATGAAATAGAGGTCCATGTCAGCTGCTGCTAAACTAACATTAACACGTTTCGATCCTTTGGCTCTCACAGAAAGCTGTCATAAACCATAGAGCTACCACAGCACAGGCTGGTAGAAATAAAACACAGATGTGTTTCCCATTAACAAAAATGTGGAAGACATCACAACATATGGAAACTGGAAGAGTGTGCGGTATTGTAGAGCACTTCCAACAGCTATTCGAAGGTGATGACCCGTACAGTTAATCTCATCTTCCCCATCGTCAGGATAGCGGATGCCTTGGAGTTCCATTTCGAGAAGCATTATTCCTCCAGTTTGCAGTCATGTGCCTGATTGCTGTTCCAGTGTCGACCATCGCCAGAAGGTGCTGTTCACAACACATGTGAGATAGCACAAATAAAAACAGGTACTGTTATCTTACTTATGAGAAACAAAATAAAAAATAAAAATGAAAACATGTGTAGGCTATCACAGCATATGGAAATAGGACTAGTCTGTAACAATGAGGAACACCTCCAAACAACTGTATTAAGGTGAAGACCTCTATATTTAATCCAACGTTCCACAGCGGCAAGTAGCAGATATCCAGGGTTCTGTCAAGGCTCCTTCCACTCAACCAAGTGGTGTTACTCAATCATTATGCTGTAATCAATAGCATACCCAGTGGACAGTCAGGATGAGATAGAAACCATTGATATGGGGCGATGTACTGTAATACTCATCGCAGCTGATAGCGGGATCAATTTTATCAATTTTACCCAAAAATTGGTAGAGTTATGTCTACCACATTCTGCGACCTGTATAGAAACAGAGTAAGCTGGGTTGATGCTATAGGACCATGTTTTGACCACTCGGTGTCGTAGCTCCGCCAATCATATGCAGTGTGTAGGTCAGCGCCGAACGAAGCCTGCTCCTGCAACATGACGTAGTATAAAAGACAGTACGAACAGTTACGATGGTGTTTCTTAACAGAAAAATTAGTAAGACTCAACATTATACAAGTACTGCAGTCTGAACCAGACCCGCATCCCTCAGGGTCCATTCACGTCTACCACCCAAACATTCTATCACAGTTATTCCGTACCATCCACCAAAGAAAAATTACCAACTATAAAAGCTCCGCTAATTTCATCTGATAGATTTTTACCGCATCTTCTCTTCTGATATATCGAAGAATACACCATCCAGGTGCCAGCATCGAGCATATGCAGCGATCGTATTAGATATACAGGTATTGATCCATTGGAGGAGGCAGCCAGTGATCGACGTCACTTGCACAGACGGGTGTAAAGTTTCATCGCTTGTACTGTACGAGGACCATCTCACAGAGATTATCAGTCGCAGGTGAGGGTCCCTGTTTCGTTGTTTTGACACACCGCTTTTTCTGCTGAAACACGCTTTGTACACTGCCATACAATTTGATTTTTTTCCGCCACGACTTCGATGTCTGTGTCAGGTTCTGTACTGATATTACCACGTTTTGGTCCATTGGCTCCCACAGAAATTTGGGCATTGCATGGTGTAAATCATGTTAGTGCTGCTGAACCCACAACATTGGGTGACTGAAATAAAAGACAGTAACAACACAAGGAAACTGGAAGAGCTTTGAGGCATTGTGGAGCATTTCCAAACTGCTGTCCGAAGGTGACTGACGACTTCTACATTAAGACCCATCGTTCACAGTGACGGGATAGCTGATGGCGCTGTGTTCATTTGATTGATTCCTCATATTGCTGCCATGCACTCGATCACTGTTTTGGTGTTACCCATCCCTGGAAGGTGCTGCCCCCTTCACCAAGACTCTTGCTCCATATCAAAGAAGCGACGCCAGTCAATCATTATGTGGTAATCAACAGCATACCAATGGACAGTTGGAATGGAAAAGACACCGCCGATGTACTGTAATAATGAGCATCAAAGTTGATAGTGCGATCAATTTCAGCAATTTTATCGCAATTTCAACACCGACCAATGACGCAGTAGCATACTTAGCAAGTTCTGTATCATTGCTGAACAGCACCTCCAATTCTTTCCGAGTGCCATCACAAATGTATATAGATGACTGTTTCATTCATTGTTAATTCTCGACCATATACACCAAAGTATGCCAGACAGCAACCTACATATCTCTAGCACTTCGGTCATTGAGAGGAGATTACTGTTTAACGTCCCGTCGACAACGAGGTCATTAGAGACGGAGCACAAGTTCGGATTAGGGAAGGATGGGGAAGGAAATCGGCCGTGCCCTTTCTAAGGAACTATCCCGGCATTTGCCTGAAACGATTTAGGGAAATCACGGAAAACATATATCAGGATGGCCGGACGCGGGATTGAACCGTCGTCCTCCCGAATGACTTCGGTGATGGTGCGTAATTTACGATCGTTCTCTATGTGGGTGGGAGTCACAGGCATTCTTGCATTCTTAGGATAAAGTTAGACACCGAAAGATCTCCTCGCACTGTCTTTCATCAATGCTCCGTGCAGCACTGGCACCGATTTAATCTGCAGCTGACCAGAAGTATCAGCTACGTTCCACATTTCGTGTAGGAACAGCGTGAACAGAGGCTGTAACTGCTGTTCTGCACACATCTGAGAAAACAAGCTTTCTCCAGTTGCGCGAACGTCGAGGAGGTTAGAACCCCTTATCGGTGTATAGTAGATATGAATCTGCTGTGATGATATAACAGACGGTTAAATACAAGAAACGTTTGGTTTTTATGCATGAAGAAACTCCAGACGGACAGAGTTAGCAACATTTTACGTAAATCAACTGCGCTAGCTATTCTAAAGTATTGTTATAGTGTCTGGTGTCATTATGAAAAAAGTATTGGTAAGAGAGAACATAAACACATGCACTCCTAAGGCTACAAGGTTCTGCACTCAAAACATGCTATAATGTCAGGTCGTTGCGGTTTCCGACCCATTAGCTGTACAAAATGCAACGCTGTTACTATTCCAATGTAAGAAATATATTTCCAGCCCATGGTTTCTGTACGATAAACTATGGCGGTAAAATGTAAAATGAAAAACTACTTCCTTAAAACAGCGATTCAAAAATGGTTCAAATGGCTCCGGGCACTATGGGACTTAACATAGGAGGTCATTAGTCCCCTAGAACTTAGAACTACTTTAACGTAACTAACCTAAGGACATCACACACATTCATGCCCGAGGCAGGATTCGAACCTGCGACCATAGCAGTCGCGCGGTACCGTACTGAAGCGCCTAGAGCCGCTCGGCCACCGCGGTCGCCAAAACAGCGATTACTTGTGATATACGCACAATATAGCTTTCCAGAGGTGTATAGCCCACACCATTAACATCCGATTACAGTTCAGAAATTATACTATGCTCGCGTCTGTCATATATAAAATGATCGTTAGTAATGGAGAATTCCTCTTACAAAGAAAGAGACAAACGCATAGCAGCGGTGTTTGACATGTGAAACTACACATCATGCCACACGAACTCTGTAAACAGGACATCTGTCAAGCAGATGTGTACACGGAGATTGTAGTACCTCACAAACACCTATCGCTAACTTAGAATCACCGTAGTTACGAAACTGAAGACTCTATTTTATGCCCAAGATGCGGCAGGGGAATGGAGTACTTTCCTTAAATCTTTGATTGTCTAGGGGGATGTGTCGAAACAGGATGGAAGTCCTCTGATGGGGAGAGGTTTGCTGTTAACGATCGCAAGTAGGCAGTGCTCTAAGTCACACACAGAACAAGCAGTTGTATGGGAGTCTAACGAATATTATGTCATACAACTGATGCATCCCGACAGAAAAGAAAAAATGGTCAAATGACCAGCAGCAACATGTCTCTCTCTCTCTTGAATACATAATCAGTCTGCCATTAAATCCTGCATCGTTACAACTCCATCTCAACCGATCACTCCATCCGCTCTCAGTCATCCTTTAACGCACATGCAAGTAATTTTAGAGGCAGATGGTTCTCTATTTTCAGGAAAGAATCAAAGACAGCAGTCAATAGACATACAGCAGAATGTTGGCTCAACGGAAAATGAAAGACTCTTTCCCCGGTTCCTGGTTTTTCCATCTCAACGTTTTCCTGTATTCCTCTTTCAGCAGTATATTCGTTCCCATGTACAAGAATTGTTCTGCACCAATCAGAAGACATGCAAGTGCTCCCAGTTTCCACGCATTTCAGCGTATTTTCCGTTATTTTATCGATTCTTTACCTCTTCTATCTATGTAATCATGGCATCACTTCTCGTTCCATATTCTAAAATTGCTTGTAAATGTAGCCTACAGCTGTCAGCTACTAACGCAAATGCACCTTTTTTCTGGTTGGGCGGCGTAGTATAGCGCTCTACTCGAATGTATCCAAACACCCCCAACCGCATATTCTACAGATGCAGCACATTTGCCATTATTCTGTATGTCTGTGTCTCTGCACGTGTCACAGAAGGCTCCCATGAAATATTCTTCCCGCTGGTGGATCCAGCTTCGAGCATAGAACACATCTCTGAACGTAACTCATGTTTGATCCACATCGGGGTCCTATCTCATACGTGACATGTTGGTTATCCAATTTCCAACATCGCTCCGGATACACATTCGAACGCTAACTCGGGTCTACTGTTCTTCCTGGGAGCCATCCTCGACACATGGCATCGTCAGTTTTTGAGTTGTATTGCGATTTTATGCTCTCCTCCTGTAGCGCTATGCGTATGGTTGTGTAATTAGGCCTGAGCTTTATGATTAATTATGTAATTAGGATCGATCCTTGCGTCAATTTCCCGACCAAAATAAATAAAGTACACTAATCTAACCTTCCTCTCCCGCATCAGGACAGTATCCATGTGTTGGGTGGTGCCCTGGGGCTTTCTGTCCAGGAGGACCAGGGTTCGACTCCTGGAAAGTGTACCGCCAATTACAATTTCCCGCCAATACTTGTGTAGGGGCTGGGGTGGGCACAACAGCACAGCCCTGGAACAAAGAAATTACCGCCAAAATTTGAAATTCCCGCCAAAATTTGCAGTTCCTGCCAATAAGGTAGGATGTGGAGGAGGAGGGCGGGAATGGTGGAGGCGGAGTTGGGAAGGGGGCTGGGCCCACATGCAGGCTGATAAAAACACGTGACGTCATCTGGGGGTGGGGGTAGGCGTGGTCGGTGGTGGCGGTGATCGGGGGTTAGGTGATTAATTGATCAATTTAATTAATTTGCATATCAATTTGATATCAAAATTGTACTGCTACTACTGTCATGGGTTGTTTTGCTGCCTAGGTAGCAGAATTTCTTAACTTCCCCTATTTCCTGACCATCAATAGCGATGTTAAATTTCTCGCTATTCTCATTTCTTCTACTTCTCATTACTTTCGTCTTTCTTCGATTTACGATCAATCCCTTTACTGTACTTATTATATTGTTGATTCCATTCAGCAGATCATGTAATTCTTCTTCACTTTCACTCAGGGTAGCAATGTCATCAGCGAATAGCATCATAGATATCCTGTCTCCTTGATTTTTTTTTTTTTAATTTCCATCATAGCTTCTTCGATGTACAGATTGAACAGCAGGGGCGAAGGACTGTGTACCTGACTTACACCCTTTTTAATCCGAGCACTTTGTCTTTGGTCGTCCACTCTTATTGTTCTCCCTTGGCTCTTGTACATACTGTATATTACCCTTCTCTCCCTATAGCATATCCCTATTTTTCTCAAACTTTTGAACATATTGCACCGTTTTTCAATGTCGAACACTTTTCTAGGTCGACAAATCCTATCACTCTTCGGAATTGTGCGAATGGTATTTTTCCGAAAGTCAGATGGTATTCATACATTCTATACACCAAGTGAATAGTCATTTTGTTGCCACTTCCCACCAACGATCTTAGAAATTATGATGGAATGTTATCTATCCCTTCTCCCTTATTTGATCTTAAGTCCTCCAAGGCTCTCTCAAATTCTGATTCTAATTCTGGATCCCCTGTCTCTTCTAAATCGACTCCTGTTTCTTCTTTTATCACATCAGACAAACATTCCCCCTCTAAGAGGCCTTCAGTGTACTCTTTCTACCTATACACTCTCTCCTCGGCATTTACCAGTGAAATTCCCGTTGCACTCTTAATGTTAGCACCCTTACTTTTTGTTCCACCGAAGGTTGTTTTGGCTTTCATGTATGTTGAGTCAGTCCTTCCAACAACCTTTTCTTTTCCAATTTCCTCATATTTTTCTCGCAGCCATTCAGTCTTAGCTTTCCTGCACTTCCTATTTATTTCATTCCTCAGTGACTTGTATTTCTATATTCTTGAATTTCCCTGAACATTTTTGTTCTTCTTTCTTGCATTTACCAGCTGAAGTATCTCTTCTGCTCCCCATGGTTTCATCACAGTTGCCCTCTTTGTACCTACGTTTTTCTTTACAACTTCTCTGATTCCCCTTTTTAGAGATGTCCATTCCTATTCATTTGTGCTGCTTACTGAGCTATTCCTTACAGCTCTGTCTATAGCAATAGGGAACTTCAACTGTATCTCGTCATTCCCTAGTGCGTCAATTTCCCACTTCTCTGCGTATTGATTATTCCTGACTAATGTCTTCAACTTAAGCCTACTCTTCATCACTACTATGTTGTGATCTGAGTTTATATTGGCTCCTGGGTACACCTTATAATCTAGTATCTGATTTCGGAATTTGTGTTGGGCCATGATGTAATTTAACTGAAATCTTCCCGTATCACCCGGCATTTCCCAAGTATACCTCCTCCTCTTGTGAACAGAGTATTCGCTATTACTAGCTGAAATTTATTACAGAACACCATTAGCCTCTCTCTTCTCTCTTTCCTTGTCCAAAGCCCATATTGTCCGATATCCTTTTCTTCTACTCCTTCCCCTACAGCTGCATTCCAGTCCCCCATGTCTATTAGATTTTACTCTACCGTTAAACACTGTACTACCCTTTCAGTATCCTCATATACTTTCTCTATCTCTTCCTCTTCAGCCTTCGGCGTCGGCATATATACCTGAACTATAGTTGTCGGTGTTGGTTTGCTGTAGATTCTGATAAGAATATCTGTCCTACCTTCCTACTCATAACGAATCCTATTCTCGTTATACCATTTTCTGCAGCTGTTGATATTACCCTACACTCATCTGACCAGAAATCCTTCTCTTCTTTCATTTTACTTCTCTGTAACTAGGTTGAGCCTTTGCATATCCCTTTTCAGATTTTCTAGCTTTCCTACCACGTTCAAACTTCTGACATTCCACGCCCCGAGTCGTATAACGTTATCTTTTCCTTAGTTATTGAATCTTTTTCTCATGGTCACCTCCCCCTTGGCACTCCTCCCCCGGAGATATGAATGAGGGACTATTTTGGAATCTTTTGCCAATGGAGAGATCATCAAGACACTTCTTCAGTTAGAGGCCACATGTGCTGTGGATACACGTTACGTGTCTTTAATGCAATGGTTTCCATTGCCTCCCGATCCTCATCCGTTGATAATTGCTGATTCTATAGCCGTTAGTAGCAGTTTCCTCCCCAAAGGGCTAGAGAGTGCCCTGAACCTCGGCCCGCTCCTCCGCTCTCTTTGACAAGGCCGTTAGCAAAATGAAAGTGACTTCTTATGCCGCCAATGCTGATTACTAATCGAAATTTGCGTGATGGCGGGTTTCGAACCCGCCACTGAGGACCTTTTGATTAGTAGTCAAAGATGCTACCTCTAGACCACGGCTGCATAGCGACTGAGAGCTGTAAAGGTTATTTGCGCGTGACTGGAGTTATGTGCGAGAAGAAATGGAGAAAGAATCATCCACAATATTGTCTGACAGTCTTCAGAAACAGATCACTGATAATTACACTATGTGTTTCTTGATAATTATCAAGGATTTAATTCCACAATTAGAAAAATTCCCCCTTGTGCTCCTGTAACTGTAGGCGTTTACAACGAATGTCAATAAATGAACTTTGTGTGTAACTGAAACAATTTACGTGTTAATCGTTGATACATTTCATTTAGAAATGAAGGCACACTAAAACGCTGAAGGCTAGGATCAATAATTTCACACGTACGAAGATGCATACTCAGATCGCTTTCTAGTCGAAGAATCTTTTTGTTTGCTCATAAGACAGATAAAACATTAGTTCCAAAAATATAGACGCTAACAAAAGTGGCTTTAAAGTATACAGGAAGAATGCGTTTGAGAACTAACAGAAAAGACGAAATGTAGACTCAGATATACTCTACCAAACATAGTGTCGACGAATATAAAAACGTGCAGGTTGAAAAGAATCTTTGAAACTATTTGTGAAGGTAGAAGGAGCTTACGAACAGAAACAGAGTTAGGAGCTGGAGCTAACAGCTTGGAGAATCAAATGGGGAAGAAAACAGTGTGTAGCTGAAGTATCCACAAAGTTGAAACAAAAAGGACAAAAATGAATATAATGGTCAACGCCACGAAGCTAAACGTAATTACAAGCTGACTGAACAAAAGAAAAATGAAGAAACCAGTAGACTTGGTTCGTTCAAAACGGTTCAATGGATCTGGGCGCTATGGGACTCAACTTCTGAGGTCATCAGTCCCCTAGAAATTAGAACTACTTAAACCTAACTAACCTAAGGACGTCACACACATCCATGCCCGAGGCAGGATTCGAACCTACGACCGTAGCGGTCGTGCTGTTCCACACTGTAGCGCCTAGAACTGTTCGGCCACCGCGGACAGGAGAAGTAAATATCCTCGGAGAAGTGATGCAGTCTGGCCGGCAAACTTGGATGTCAATACAACTTCGTGCACGTATGCATCTTCGGTGGGTATGTAAACGATTAGAAATGCATTTCTCTGCGAGGCGTAGAACGGCCACGAGAGTGCACTACTGGCTGCTGTTACCTTGCATGGGGCGTGTACATCAGGCGTGAACAGCGTCAGATGCTGAGCGATCAATGTAAAGGACTCTGTCCGAGTGCCAGTATCCACGATGTCAAGGAGCATTTATGACAGCTGGGTGCCAGCCTGCCTTAGCACAGGACGTGGTGGCTTTCTGAGAGTTTTCCCATCCGAATCAGAACGTCCACCCAGGCAGTGGGTGAAGCATCGAAGTGATAAGGGGGCTCAAAGGGCCAAGTTCTTTGTGAATTTGACGCTGTTTTGTAACAACAGCACTAAAATCACATATCCTCTCAGCCGTCGATGTTTCGTTTCGTTTCATCTTAGCCTCCTGGGTGCTTCTCTTTTCTTGTTAGTGTATATTGCACTGTGATTCTTTTAGAGTGTGTGACTGCATCATCATACGATAAAACTATCGACTTTTAGGTTTGTATTGCAGATCATGGGTTATCCTGATGAAAGTTGTGCGCTGTAGTAACCGGAACGTCGTTAGCTTGATCATATCATGACGCAGTCACACAAAAGATTCGTACTGAAACGAACCCCGTACGCAAAGTGCTACTCTCTTTCATGTGAAATATATAAGGTTACAGACAGCTAAGACAGGCCACCCGAAACACATCCAGAACCAGTAAGTATTTCCAGATTAAAGTTTTGCTTAGCTTTAGCAGAGAATATGGTGAATTTTCTGACGTACACAACCAATATTTAACATTTATGGCTGCAGACATGTGACACATGAGTAGTATGTGATTTAACTGGTCTGTTGACCGTCTTCTATGAACTTTGGTCGTATGCTATTGTTATCTTTCGATATTTTGACAAGTTCCACATATGTTAAGTCCTCTTCGAAGGCTTTTTCCTGTAGCACAGAAAAAAGTATAAGTTCCACTAAAAATGAGTGTCATAATTCAGGAGCTATAAACGTTAAACATTACCTACATATATTGGAAAACTTCTCACATTGTCCGCTATAACTTATCCAAAACCTCACTTACATGTGTTGAACAGTTGTGGATATATGTCTTAGCTGTCTCTCCACATGTACACTACCTGCAGAATAATTTTGTTTATGTGACTTCTTAAGGAACACGTGTTTTCTGTGTTTAGCTCAAATGGATAATCTGGAATACTGTGCCGCCAGAACACCCTCTACTCTGACGGTTCGACATAAACAGCGCCTACAGCCTGTGACGGACCCATCGGTACCGACAGATCGTCCTATCGTCCTGTACTAAGCCGGCCGCTATGGACGAGCGGTTCTAGGCTCTTCAGTCCGGAACCGCGCCGCTGCTGCGGTCGCAGGTTCGAATCCTGCCTCGGGCATGGATTTGTGTGATGTCCTTAGGTTAGTTAGCTTTAAGTAGTTGTAAGTCTAGGGGACTGATGATGTTAAGTCCCATAGTGCTTGGAGCTATTTTTCGTACTGTGCTAATGGCGTCACTGGATGCAGTATAAGAGGGGAGGGGGCTTCTTGTCAGCACCCCGCTCTCCCGGCCGTTGTCAGTTTTCGTGGCAATGGAGCCGCTTCCGCTATGTCAGGCAGCTGAGGCAGCCAATTCCAGTCCTCTCACCAAAGAAACAATCAATGACAGTACCGGGAATCGAACCCGAGTACTCTAACTGTGAAACGTCAGAGAATATTCATTCAAACGTGGCTAAAGTTTATAGACAGTGTAGTTCTTCATTTTCATAGTTAACAAATGTGTGGCTGATTATTTTTTGATATTAATTTTTATTTTTGATTTTAATTTATGTTCCTTCTGCGTGTTCCGTGGAGCACGTTGATGAGAACTCAGCATGATCTATAACGCGTGTGCGAGCCCATAAGTAAGTAGTTTTAAATACGAGTCACGTAAAAACAACCCAAATCTGTAACTACAGATTAAGACCGTAACATGCATTACGCCATCGATCAGTAATCGAGTGTGAAATAGCTGACGTCACAACAATTGAGAAGAAATAAAACATGCGTTTTATACGAAGGATTACAATGAAGCAGGTTTAAGGATTTTTCTTTTTTCATGTTGACCAAAGCAATGCAAAAAGGAATTTCGGGCTGGTACTGCTTGGGCCTTGTTAAAGAGAAAACAGATGATTTTGTGGGCATTTTTATTGCTGTCGGTTAGACGTGGGTGCATAACTTCAAGCCATATGGGAACTGCCACGAACGTATCAAGTGTCCCAGTAGAGGTTGAGCCGGTTTCATCTTTCGGAAAGATCATGACCAGTGTTTTCTCTGACAAAATAGATACGCTTCTTCCTGAATACATTAGAAATCGTAAAGAAGTGACTGCCGCATACCATGCAATCGCCTCGAACAATTATATGAAACAAATACGTGAGAAGTGATCTAGGTTACTAGAGAAATATATAATTTACCATAATGCTAATGTTCTAACACACCATTTTTTATTGGTTAAGGAGAAACTGAAGGATTTCAATGACGATTTGGTAGAACCACAGTTTGGGTTACTAGAAGATTAGTGTTTATCACCCAGTAGAAAACGAGGTCATTAGAGACCTAGCATAAGCTCGGGTTAGGGAAGGGTGGAGAAGGAAATCGGCCGTACCCTTTCAAAGGAACCATAGCGGCATTTGCCTGAAGCGATCAAGGGAAATCACGGAAAACCTTAATCAGAATTGCCAGACGCGGGTTTGAATCGTAGGGCTCCAGAATGCAATTCCAGTGTGCTAACCAAGGCACCTCCTTGCTCTGTAGGTTTATTAGGTCTGCTCAAATACATCTCTAACACGTTACCACATTAAATTTTTTGTTTGTGGAAAAACTTTCCAGTCTGTTGTAGGGATTTGCAGCCGTAGATCGATGTCTTACAGATCTTCCCTAATCTCACTTTAGTTAAGGTTCTCTCTACTGGAAAAAAATTGGGGGAACTGTGATGATACGGAAACAGATGACGCCTCGTATATCTTTTTAAGAAACAATAATTAAAGGTAAACCTTCTCACTGCTAGCCAAGTAATATTTGGCTCATACAAATATTGAACGCGCCCGGGTTCCCGGGTTCGATTCCCGGCGGGGTCAGGGATTTTCTCTGCCTCGTGATGACTGGGTGTTGTGTGATGTCCTTAGGGTAGTTTGGTTTAAGTAGTTCTAAGTTCTAGGGGACTCATGACCATAGATGTTAAGTCCCATAGTGCTCAGAGCCATTTGAACCATTTTTTTAACCAAATATTGAAAAAGAGACGTAATTCGCTCCCTTTTTCTAATATAACCACACACACACACACACACACACACACACACACACACACACACACACACACACTACACACAGTTCTAAATACCGATACTTGTTTCTTCCACGTAAGACCCACAACAAACTAGTAGGAGGAAGTGTGTGGATTAGTTAATGAGCTATCTGTTTACTGATCGCCATTTCATTTATTATCTGATATAATATATAATCTATTAATTGCAAAAGGAAACAATTTGAAAAATTTAACTGATTCTGCACACAGTAATATTGTCTCATGAAGATATACATTAATATGTTGTGTTATTAATTTTGGTATGTTGTCTAGAATTAATGTACAAAGTACTTTTACACTGTTCATTTCTATCTCGTCACAGGTCACTCTCACACCACACACAAAGACACACTACACTGCACTGCACTGCACACACACACACACACACACACACACACACATACACACACGACATGATGACGACGATACGTCTGCCACTGTACTGAATAATGCATCGGGTATTCACGTTTGCCCGTCTGCACCTCATCTTTATGAACAAGATGATGACCTCAAATATTTGGAAGAGGGTTAGGATTACACATCACAATTCTGGCAGTAGGAGTTTACAATAAGATTGGTTAAACTATGATAGTTCGTTATCGAATGACAATTGTTTATTATTGAATAAAACTAATTTTTATCATACTGTACGCTTTGTTGTTTAAATAATCCTATACGTTGTAGTATGAATTCCTTACTTTTTAGATACTTTGATTTTGGTTGTCTTTTCAGTCTTCTTCGGTAGTTGTTGTAGAATTCTGTTCCCTTGCAGAAAATGCTATATTGTGTTTTTTGTTTATTCTTGCTAAAGAAAGTTCGCTTGTACTGAATGCTGCTGAAGTTCTCCTTACACGCGTATCAGAGTAGCAGGTGTACTGACATGGCGAACACAGAATACCCCAGGTGTTTACTAGCAACAGCGTTACTGTTTTTACTTATTGTTCTATAGCTAAAAGGCTATGTCCATGTTTTATCTATGGGACCGCCAACAGCGAAAATAGAGTGTATGTACGAAAAGTATGTAAGAACTTTGCAATTTGTGGACGACATTGTAATTCTATCACAAACGGCTAAAGCACTTGGAACTGCAGTTGAGCGGAATGGATAACGTCCTGAAAAGAGACTATAAGACGAAAGACAGTAAAAGTAAAACAAAGCAATGTAATGTAGTCAAATTAAGTGAGGCGATGTTAAGAGAATTTGATTAGGAAATGAGACACTAAAAGTAATGTCTGAGTTCTGTCATTTGGGTAGCAAAACAACTGATGATGGTCAAAAATATGGAGTATGTAAAATAACTGAAAATGGTTTCTTAAAAGTAGTAATTTTTCAACACCTAAAAAAAGGTTTTGTGTTAGGAAGACTTTGCTGAAGGTACTTTTTTGTAGCGAAGTAAGTGAATCTCGAACAATATGCAATTCAGGCGACGAGATAATGGAAGCATTTGAAATGTGGTGCTGTAGACGGATGTTGAAGCGTTTGAAATGTGGTGCTGTAGACGGATGTTGAAGATCAGATGAGTAGTTCGCATAACAGATGGCTGGGTACTGAATAAAACTGGAGAGAACATAAATTTATGGCACAACTCGACTAACGGAAGATACTGGTTGATGGGACACACTCTGCCCGCCAAAGAATTGCGAATTTGCTAATCGAGGGAGGTGTGGGTTAGACGAAGGATTGATTGCAGGAAGCACTTTCAAACGGATGTACGTTGTGAAGAGGCTTGCACAAGATACATTTGTACGAAGAGCTGCAGAATACCAGTCTCCAGGCTATTATGCGTTGTCGAGCATATTACTGCATTTGTTGCAGTTTATGTGAATGTAAATACTACTTCCTCAAAATTTTTTGTTTGTGACATAACACTATTTTCCATCTCCTAGATGCTGTTCGTATTCTTTACGTTCCATATACGAGGGTGAGTCAAATGGAAACCTTAAATTTGTAATAACAAATGGAAATTTTGCGCCGTTATCCTATAAGTTGGTAAGCCTGTTACAAACAGCGTGCAGAATGGCCTGTAGGTGGCAGCATAGTGCAGATGCACACATACCGTAACAGTATCAGTATAAAGATGGCCGCCCCACTTGCGACATGTACCAGGAAAGAACAGCGTTCTGTTAGTCGGATTTTGCGTAGTGAAGGTGTGAAACCTATTGAAATTCATCGACGAATGAAGGTTCAGTACGGTGATGCATGTTTGTCACAGCAGCCAGTCTACGAATGGAGTAGGAAGTTCGCAAATGGTCCTCGTCCAGGTCAGGCACAACGAGTGAATGGAAACCGCCGAGTGACACTGAATGACATTACAGCATGTTTACAGATTAGTCATAGGTCAGCACACCACATTGTGCATGATGTGCTACAGTTTCACAAAGTGTCTGCAAGATGGGTGCCACGGCAGCTGACTCCTGAAATGAGAGAACGAAGTGTTGATGCTTGTGAAGAACTTCTTCGGCGCTTTGAACGAGAAGGTGATGACTTCCTTGCAAGAATCGTTACTGGGGGCGACACCTGGGTTCACTTTCACCAACCGGAAACATAGCGAGAATGTGATGACTTCCTTGCAAGAATCGTTACTGGGGGCGACACCTGGGTTCACTTTCACCAACCGGAAACATAGCGAGTGAGCAAGGAATGGCGCCGTTCCTCATCACCAAAACCAAAGAAGTTTTGAACAGAACCATCAGCAGGGAAGATTATGCTGGCTCTCTTTTGGGACGAAAAAGGCGTTATTTTGGAGCATTACATGCCGAGAGGGACCTACATTTTGAGTGTCTTCCTCAACCACCATACTTACCAGACCTTTCCCCAAGTGATTTCCAATATGTTTGTACTACTCAAAGACGCAATGGGAGGAAAGAAGTTCCGTTATGATGAATAGGTACGCCACGCGACCATGAGTGGTTGCGCGGACTACCAAAAAATTTTTTTTCTAAAGGAATTTATGCACTTTGTACGCGCTGGAGGACTTACATTGAGCGTGGAGGATATTATGTTAAAACGTTATACAGCTTTGTACCACTTCTGCACAGTAAATAATATTTAAAAAAATATTTAAGGTTTTCATTTGACTCACCCTCGTAAGTTTACTGTATGATAACAAATTATCAACATCCTTTAGTGTCTCATTAGTTCTGTTTACTAGAAGTATTAGTGTATTGTCTGTGAAAACAACGTTACTTTCGTCATCTCTGACGTATGCTGAACAAACTTCTCAATCACAGCACGGCTATTAGTGAAGCTGAAACGTATACTTGGGTTTCGACACTGAAGCAACCGCTTCAAGGCTTGAGGACGCAACGGCCAAGTTAGAACGGCGTGCAGACTGAATTCGTGACTCCTGCTTGAGCTTCCGCACGCTCGTGCTGAACGCACGGAGAAATCTGTGCTCCTGGGGCGCGTGCGCCGTGGCTGTGTTATTGGACTGTTGGCGGCGGACCCCGCTGCAGTAGGCCCGCGCACGTGCCGCCGTCGTGACGTAATACGCCTGCCGCGTAGCCTCGCCCGCTGCACTCTCGTGACGCAACGTCATGCTTACTGCCTGACACGTGTGACGGACAAGTGCCGCTGAATTCGCTACGAGCGTCTTACTTCTTATCTTTCTTTCATGGACGTACATATCGTGGACACGAACTCTATAGTTTTACAGAAGCTACTGAAGTGACAAGAAACAAATCGTAGTTCTGTGTAGTGTGTTGTGTACAGTACTACAGAGACTACCGTAGTGCCAAAAAAAAAAATTGTGGTTTTCTGTAACTTGCTGTATATAGTTCTATAGAGACTACTGAAGTGCCAAGAAACAAATTGTAGTTTTGTATTACACTTAGATTGAGTTCGTCATCAATTAAGTTTTCCATTGTCTTCGAACGGATTGTATTTCATCGTTTGTGAATTCTCTGTGGGGTCATCATCAGCGTTATCAGTTTGGTAAATAGTTTCACGACCGTCGCCTCGTTAGTCCTGGTCTACCGAAGAACCTGAAAGAAGAAAAACAAGGTAGGCTGTAACTTGTTAACGTAATAGAGTTCAGTCATCTAAGGTATCGTGTGACGTGTGTTGATATGAAGCTCATGTGTGGCTCATAATTGTTTTGCTTCCATAAGAAACAGTTAGCATTTTACCTCTGGAGCTGCAAGATCTTAACGACATTGAGCATTGGTCCTGCCGGCCGTAGTGACCGAGCGGATCTAGGCGCTACAGTCTTGAACCGCGCGACCGCTACGGTCGCAGGTTCGAAACCTGCCTCGGGCTTGGATGTGTGTGATGTCCTCAGGTTTGTTAGGTTTAAGTAGATCTAAGTTTTAGGGGACTGATGACCACAGCAGTTAAGTCCTATTGTGGTCAGAGCCATTTGAACCACTTTGCATTGGTCTTCGTGAATGAGATTCGCATCGACAGTTGGAAAAAGAGGTTGTGTTACTGCATAACTGATGCTAACCACAGCTGGTCCATTCGCCATCCACAGTGATCTAAACAACACAGTGTACGTACTGCAAGTTCTGAACCACGTAACGAATAGCGCTGCTTGTGATTCTGCATGACCTGTAAACAGTGGTCTGCTAGCCCAGGTCTCTTGTGCAGGTACGATTTTTTCTTCCAGGCACTTGACAGTGTTACCGGTTTCACGGTAGCTGTAAATTTTAGAGGTGATGGACGAATTGCAGGCGTAATCAGTTTACCTATGGTCAACAAGAAACTGCCGTGTCTACATTAGTAAATGCAGTAACTGTGCTTAGCATGATTGTCGGTATACGTTAAGAAACGGAACATATGTATTCCTAGCACCAATTTCCATTTACACGATGTCACTTAAGCGTTTAACATGAAATATGTCTGGAAGCACATAATAAAAGTAAATTTATACCCAGCCGAGGCGTGGGTCAGCGTTTCGTTTCAGAGGAGGGAGTCAGAGACAGATAAGAAAGAGAGAGACAGGCAGGCAGAGAGAGAGAGCGAAAGAGAGATAGAGCGACTTGCTATCATGACGCTTTTAACATATTACATTCCTAGTTGATTAATAATAATAAGAATACCTAAAATCTTGTGAAATAATATAAGTAATTTTAATTTAATGCTTAGTTAAGTGTTTTAACGTAACTTCCAATCAACTATACATCAAAGAAGTGCGTAATTTGGAAGTGATTCGTCCAATAATTTGAGGTTTCGATGTGCCCAGCAGTTGCCTTAAAAACTGTAGTGGCAAAGAACTCTCACAAATGTGTCTGCGCCATAATTGACACGAATGTTAAGATGAAGTGTGTGTTGACCACGATCAGTACTTTATTTAGTACAATGATTGCAAACACAGATCTACAGACTTCGGCTGTTCATGTGGGTATGCTGTGGCTACGCTATTTTTTTGAGTCATGTCCGTCTACATTTCTTCTTGAAAGGTTTTTCCAGTTCCGTTTTGCCTTACTCGACTTGCTGTGGTTTGCTAGTTCTACCTGTGGAATCGAGAAGCGTGTTGGGTTTGTTGCTGGCAGCAAATATGGTCAGCCTATCAATGAGTCCACTTCTAGTCCTTATACAGGATGTTTCTGTGACGGTGTTTGAAACTTTCAGGGATGCTGGAGAAGAATAAATGTTTGAATTTGAGGTCAAGGACCATAGCCCGGAAACGAGCAAGTTGAAAGATATAAGCGAAAATCTTCTGATATCTCTGACGTGGATTTCTTCTATTGCAAGCTATTTGCGTTCCATTCTTTGGAAAGAGTTAATCAGGACAAAAAGCAGAAATAAAAATCCGTAAACATTGCCTCTAAAGTGCATACCTTACGAAAGACGAGCACTTTTTTCAGTAGATACGATGTGTTCCCCTTGTAGCGAAGATGAAAAAATGCTAATAGCTCTTAAGGTACGCACTTTAAAGACAATGTTTGTTATACATTTTTCTTGTTTGGGTCCATCTACATCCTCATGAAATATGGAAAGCAAAGAACTTGCAACAGAAGAAGTCAAGTAACAAAAGATTTTTCGGTTATAATATTCGCCTCGGTCGTTTCCGAACCAGGGCTCCTTACCTGAAGTTCATACAGTTACCCTCCTCCACCATCCCTCTAATTCCACATCATGAAGGAATCACCTTGTGCATGTTATTGACCTTCAGCTTAACATCCAACAAGCAGAACGGTAGACAATGTTGTCGTTATAATAAATCCCACTAGAGAGAAAACAACAGAAGACATTGTAAATGATACCTTACAAACGAATATTAAGAGACTCTCGGAAAATGGGCTATCTGAATATTCTGAGAATACACACGATGTTCAGTTCTGTACAAGAAAGAGAGTCGTACCAACAACTGATAGCACATGAACAGGAGTCGTTAGATAGGGTCTGCATAATGTTTCCACAGGGGCCTGTGATGTAGGTGGTCTGCAGTGCGGACATATCGAAGAGAATGTGGCCTGCCCACATGTCGGCCTCAACAAGTGTACGTAACGTCCCATTGTCCTGTGTCTCAATAACTTCACTGAAACTCTGTATGTGCAGTTTTCAGTCGATTTCCCACTAAAATATTTAAGTACTACTGCTAGAAGTACAAGGGGACGTTAAGTAGGATGGTCAGTTCTGAATGAGAAGAGGAACTCGACGGCTGTGTCGCACACAAGCTACCCTCCCACCTCCAACTCACAACTACAACTCCCAATATCAGGCGCAATAAGTCAGAATGAGAAGGCTTGCGTAATAATTTCGCCTGCGACGGGGACTGGAAAAGATAGGCATTGTAGAAACTTTCTTCTTCCTCTTATTTGTATACCTTCTGTCCAATTTCGGAAATCATTTGAAGGGCTTATTTCAGTTGTGGTACAAGTCCATTTTTGTTCATTCTGAGATACAGAGTCCTAAAGTTAAATGAGCGCTAAAAAATCTGCAGTTGAGATACCAGAAATGTTCAATTACATATACAGGGCGTTTCAAAAAGAAAGAGCAGATTTCAAACATTTATTTCTCAAAAACTACAAATGATAGAAACACAATTCCAACGGTCCTTCACTCAATATGAGTACCAAATGTTACACAACAAATATCAAAACTGTACCTCAATATGAGCACCATTTGTTACACGACAAATATCAAACCGGTATCTCATTTCTTGCCACACACGACGCAACTGGTCTTTAGTTACCGAATTCACGGCCGCAACAATTCGATGTCGTACCTCTTGAAGAGTAGCGGGCATAGGTGGGACATAAACACAGTCCTTTATGTACCCCCACAAATAAAAATCGCAGGGAGTAAGGTCTGGTGACCTGGGAGGCCACAGACGATGACATTGATCTTGTGCTCCTGCTCTTCCAATCCACCGTCCTGGAATGGTGTTATTTAGGTACCGTCGTACAGGTTCAGAGAAGTGTGGTGGGGCGCCATCTTGCATGAAGATGAAGTGATTTGAATCTTCCTGAAGTTGAGGAAATAGCCAGTTTTCTAACATGTCCAGGTAAATGGTTCCTGTGATAGTTTTCTCCATGAAAAAGAAAGGTCCATAAACTTTGTTTACCGAAATTGCACAAAAGACGTTAACCTTTGGTGAGTCTCTTTCATGTTGAATAACGTCCCTCGGAGTTTCACTCGCCCAAATTCGTACGTTATGCCGATTAACTTTACCAGAAATGTGAAACGTTGATTCATCTGAAAAAATTAATCGTTCGGCAAAATTGTCCTCTTCCATGTCCTGTAGAATTGCAGTTGAAAATTCGAACCTTTTGTTGTGGTCGTCAGGGCGCAATGCTTGCAATAACTGCAGTTTGTACGGCTTCATGTGCAGACGGTTACTCAGAACGCGCCATACCGTTGTTTTAGACATGTTTAGTTCGTGACTTGCCCGTGCCGTGGATTTTCTAGGGCTCCTTTCGTAAGCTGCACGGACACGCTCGACATTTTCATCCGATGTGCGTGGACGACCCGTGCTTTTTCGCTTGCAGATGCAACCATCTTCTACGAATCTGTGATGCCACTCATAAATTTGCTTATGACGAGGCGGCTGTTTGTTGAATTGACGGCGGAATGCACGTTGCACACCAACAATGGACTCTAACTTTGCAAATTGCAGCACACAAAATGATCGTTCCTGTGGTGTCGTCGCCATTTTCCTACAAACAAACGCCAGCGCCACTGCGGATTTGCATGGAACTTCTGCGCGGACCATTGAAAAACTTTGAACCTTTCTCTGACAAGAAACGTTTGAATTGTGTTTCTATCATTTGTAGTTTTTGAGAAATAAATGTTTGAAATCTGCTCTTTGTTTTTGAAACGCCCTGTATATGGACTTGTACCACTATTGAAATAAGCCCTTCATTTATAGTTATATGATGGCCAAATCCTTCACTCGCGAAAGATATGCTGCCTGATTACATCTTCATATAGATATATACTCGACAAACCACCACATGGTGCTCGGCGGAGAATTCCTTGCACCACTCACGGTCACTCCGTTTCCTGTTCCATTAGGCAATGGAGCGAGGGAGAAACAGATCTCTGGTATATGCTACCACACGAGGCCAGATTTCTCGAGCCTTGTCCTCGGATCCTGTCACAGGCTATACGTTGGCGGGAGTAGACTCTTTCTGCAATCTGTCGGAAATGGCTCAGAACTGACGTACTGCTAGCTGTTTCGTTTCAGTAGCTTTGGCTGACGTTTGTTTCAGGATTTTTCCTGACGTTCAGCCAGCACAACTGACTAGCATTGTCAGAGATTCACAAACAGCCTCGTCAGTGTCTCCTTTCATCCTAGCTGGTGGGAATCCCAAACACTCGAGCAGTACTCAAGAGTCGGTCGCACAGATATTCTGCTTGTGTCCCCTTTATAAATGGGGTACAATTTGCCAGAATTCTCCCAATATGCAAAAATCGATCATTCGCCTTCCCTGATACGGATCGTAGGTGCTCGTTCGGTTTCATGTCGCTTTGGACCGTTATACACAGACATTTAATCGATACGAGTGCGTTGCACAGCACACCACTAATACTGTATTCGAACATCACAAGATTGTTAGAGTCATTCAGCGCGGCACATCTTCGTACACTACAGCGTCATCAGATAATTGCTCTAAATTACTGCTCACCCCGTCCATCAAGTCACTCAAGAGCGGTCCCATCACACTTCTCTGAGGCTCTCTTCACTTTGCCTTTGTACCTGAGAAGCACTTACTGTTAAGTAAAATCCACTTAGTTATATTACTTAACATCTTCAGGCCACTGATATACCTAAGAAGATAATCAAATTCCTGTCGCGTCTTCAGCCGGAGAAAACTGTCACCTGCACACAGTATTTCCGCTGTCTAACTGGGGACCGTAACAGGTGAGAAAGACGAAGCCGCTCTGGCCGATAACTGATTCTTAGCGTGAACGACAAAACCTTTATATGCAGCGAAAATACAAAAGCGCATGCGCTAAGGTAACGCGCAAGCGCTAAATGCTGCTGCTTCCCGATGACGCAAGAAGCTACAGCGCTTCCAGTGGTGAATACTATCGAACAACGATACATCGTTTAAAATTAATACCCATAGCTGGCCGATTCAGATGCGTTGTTTCTTCATATCTGATAAAACGGGAGTCGGCGCACCCAAATTACTATCTATCTTGCATAACTGGACCCCATCTTTATGTACCTTTGGAAATTCGTGTAATCTAGGTGGAACGGCAGCACCAAGACGAAGATTTTTAATAATGTCCTCAGGTAATGAGTTCTTCTTCGGAAATACTGTGCGCAGGTGACAGTTTGCTTAGGCTAAAGACCCGACAAGAATTCGATCTGTGAATACGCCGCAAAGTCTACATAGTCACAAAGAATGCCTCTACATAGTCACACCTTAGAACCTATTTCGAATCCTCAGAACTCCTTCAACCTTCGACAGTGCGACATTTACCATTATGAACACCATTCTCAGTAGAAGTTTGGATAGGAATAGTAATACGCCTGTTATTTCCTGTACTGCCATAAGTGATTTAAGTCAGCCTGCATGTACCTGGATTGGGGCAGGAACGTTAACACTTCATGAACTTCGGATTAAAATTGCAGTAAAGCTATTACGGATACTTGAGGGAACTGAAGAACATATCTCTCTATTACCGGCTGGTTATTTCTAGAGTAGATCGTCCAAAGACTTTTAGAGAGGTCTGACTGATTTCACTGAGTTTAACTTGGACTAAGCAGTCAGCAAGCGTTTAGCAAACAGCATGGGTAGCGTTATAAAAGGTTTCGTATCCTGAAAAGGATGTCTCTTTGTAATCTATAGTCTTTTATTTCTTACATTTGTCATTTCGTCATTGTCGGAAGAAGTTTCATTGGTCAACGAAATCAACACAAACAACGGAAAACTAACTAATGGAAGCTGGATATATGTTAAAAGACTGTTTTGTAAGATCTTCAATAACGCTGAATAAATACAAACGCTCTCTGTAGCCCAGAGGTAAATTTATGGATACTTTGTTACATAATGCTTTCGAAAGTGTGATGATGATAATTTTGGTAGTACTAATTGGTAGATAATTATGTTCATTGTGTTTTATAACTCTGGAACAAATTAATACAGTTGAAATCCTGACGTATAGTATCCCGTGGGGGTCCACGATTCAGACCCAGCCGTATATTTCGGGTTGCCACCTTTCCAGGCCGCTAACATCACCACCACAGGATATGCAGGGCAAACAGTACGTAGGCGACATAAGCACACAGTGTTTGTTGTCAACTGCATCTCCCACAGCCAACACGGCAATACGTGGCGGCAGTTTCGCTGCTAGAACTGCGAGAGGCGCCGCAGTTGGCGCTGACATCGCAGGTACCGATCATTCTTCCGCAGACCACGTGACCACCGGTCGCCGCTTTAGTTTTCTTCCACCTAAAGCTATAAAGGACGCTGTATGGCCGAGCACAGCAAGTTCGCACCAGAAATCGCTCTGACCCAGCGCTGACCAATCATGGTCCCTCCGTTTGAGCTCCCATCGGCCGAGAGCTGTCCTTCGTTCTGAATCACCCCCGAATCTTCGCTCCACGTCTCTTTCGATACCGGAGGCCGACGTCTCCGCTTTGGGCCACATCCAAAGTCCCCACTCTGCGTCTCGTCAGAGTTTTCTACACAAGATGACGATGTTTTCGCTTCGAGCAATGTCTGAGTTTTCACTCCTCACACCTTTTGAGTTCTCTACACCGACGCTGACGACTCTGCTCCCAGACAAACTCCGAGTCTTCACTCCGCAGCCCGTGGTCTAGTGGCTAGCGTTGCTGCCACTGGATCACGGGGTCACGGGTTCGATTCCCGGGTGGGTGGGGAATTTCTCTGCCTGAGGACTGGGTGTTTGTGCTGTCCTCATCCTTCATCATCATCCTTTTTAACGTGGATAGATTGGACTGTGTACAGACTGGGACTTCGTAAGGCGCTTATAACCGCGCGGTTGAGCGCCCCACAAACCAATCATCATTATCACACGTTTCTTCACTCCACGTCTTGTCCGAGTTCTTTATACCGGATGCTGACGCCTTCGTGAGTAGCCACATCCGAGGCTTCACTCCACGCCACGTTCGAGTTCTGCACATCGGCCGCTGACGCCTCCACTCAAGGGTCACGTCTAAAGATTTCGCTCTGCGTTTCACCTGAGACCTTCCACGCTGGGTCCTACGTTGGCCACACCACGGCCGGCCTGTGTTCGATTCACTGTCAGCCCGGACAACACCAGCAGCGTGCTACCTCCGGCCAGCTAGGGGTTTCCGCATAGCCGACACCTCTTTTCTGGAGCGTTTTCGAGCCCTACGGTCCCCACCGACATGGCTGCGCTGGCATAACCCTTCCCAGGACTTTCCCAGTGCTACTTCGGTGACTGTCGGCAGATTGCAGACAGGTAGTGTAGCCTGAATGACTGTTTCGTTGTATTAAATTAATGACTGTTAATAAGGTTCATTTATTCCTGCCTCGTGGGTCATTTTAATTGCCGTAGCTCTCATGGTCACGACACAAATTCGGTTTAAGCAGGTAGTGCCATTTCTTCTGTTGCTGGTATTGATGGCTTTCCTTTTTTGTGAGGTCTCAAAAATGGTATTCTGGTGACCAATTACTAACAGATACGTCCCAGCTGAAACATGAGCTTGTAAATGATTATGTTCTGTGTAGACCCACACCATTAGTGAATACGTAGATACTAACTTTCATGTGATTTATGTGTTGAATCGTCCTCTGACCATTCTAAACAAGAGTATATGAGATATCAGTTACAGTACAGAAGTAATTTATACGTGTATGAAACATACACAAAACGAAGAGGTACTGGCAGAAGTAAAGCTGTGAGGATGGGGCGTGAATCGTGCTTGGGTAGCTCAGTTGGTAGAGCACTTGCCCGCGAAAGGCAAGGGTCCCGAGTTCGAGTGTTGGTCCGGCACACAGTTTTAATCTGCCAGGATGTGTCATACACAAAACAGGTTCAGGTTGTCGAAGAATGGAGGCAGGAAGTCGGCCATTGCGTCTTCAATGGAATAAACCAAGCATTCACTTTGGAAACCTGGAGAAACAACAGAAAATAAATTCCAAGTCGGGATGGCCGGACCGAGGTTAGAAGCTCGCTCCTCTCAAACGCAACTCCAGTGCCTTAACACTACACCAACTTGCTCATTATACTTGGAAAGAGAATAATCACTAAAATCACGTACCCTGAGTCTACAATTGGCTTATATCACGCACAACAAGTGTAAAAAAGTAACGTTACGAGAACATGACACATCGTTGTGTTACATGTCTGAAAAATATAAACACACGAACACCTGCCAACACTGCTGTCGTCATAACTATTCTTGTAGCTCATTAGGAGAAACACTCTTACCCAATGAAACACACAGTAAGAGTAACACGCTTGTCCCCAGATAAAAATAAATGAAACTAGATCTCCGCTCCATTCAGTTTTGCTCCCCGATACCATTTATAAAATGTTGATATCAATGCTTATGGTAAGTTTTAGGGTAAATGTTCCGGTGATTTTTTTTATCAGTGCAAGCACCTGAAAAAATTGCTAAAGAACGACGACGAACATAAGAATGTGCAATAAGATTGCAGCTATAAAGTAGAACCAGTCGATTAGTTTTCTTATTTAGAGCAATTTAAAGTGACAGAATGCACAGCCAAAGGATAACAGACAACAGTAGAAGCGACCAGGACTACTCTTCTAAATCAACAAAGGATACTCTATTAAAAATGGTTCAAATGGCTCTGAGCACTATGGGACTTAACATCGATGGTCATCAGTCCCCTAGAACTTAGAACTACTTAAACCTAACTAACCTAAGGACATCACACACATCCATGCCCGAGGCAGGATTCGAACCTGCGACCGTAGCAGTCGCGTGGCTCCGGACTGAGCGCCTAGAACCGCTAGACCACCGCGGCCGGCACTCTATTAAAACTAAGATACCAAAGTGCCTGAAATGAAAAGTTTACAATTGCTATCAGCCACTATGTAAATCTTCCACTATGTCCGAATACCCGATTCCAAGTTGTAAATAACTTAACCCATAATTCCCAGGCTACAGTAACTAGCTTTTTCTGTTGGAGGGGAAATTGAAGAGTAGTAGGGAACTTTTTTGATATCTCACTCAGTCTTGACCATGAGAGGAAATCACTTCGTCCCTTCTTACAATGTATCCCAATTAATTATGAGACAGAAAAGTAGTCATTTAACACCATAAAAACAGGCTGAACATTAACAGTGACACGAAGGCTATCAAAATTCACAGACATAGACCCTAGAGCGAACAGCATTCAATGACTTTCTGTTACTGCTAACTCCCAGTGGAGACACTGACATAGATACCAGCTAGTGAACAAAAAATCTATATACCGTTTACAAAATGCCTTAAGCGTTATCATCACTACTAATGAGCTGGTCAGAGTAAATGCACGTGGAAATCCTAAAATGCTAGAGATGGAGTTGAAAGCGTGAAATATCGGACGACGTCGGCAGCGGGAATGAAAGTGATGACTTTTTGCGACAGGGCTCCTGTTGTCTCACGGTAACAGCGTAACTTAGTTCAGTACGCCAAATGAATACAGTGACGCCTACACTCGAGCGATATTGCTATCTTCCGCTGAAGGTAATGAACTGACGAATCGTAATCAGACTCGGGGTGGCAGGCGCCAAGAGCAGAGCCAGTTCTCATCGGAGTCCGGCTGCATCTATTGCTAGGAAGAGAAGCTACCAAAAAGTGTCTCTGGGGCAGCTGTGCCCTCTCGTTTCTTGACTTGTTAGCGGCCACTCTACACAGAGCTTCCTAACATAGGCCCAGAACCATCTCCTGGGATGAGCAGTCACCCTGGACAGCCTTCTGGTAGTTGGAAAGAACAGCCAACGTTTCGTGTCTGAAGGAGTTTCACATCATCCCCTGGGTACGACTATCTTGAGACAGTTTTGTGTCTTTGCGCCACCTTGAAGAAGATGAAATTGTGCTTCCTGGTCATAGCTCCATGCCAAACGGGGCCGTCTGAGTTGCTTTAACGAATGCATGCGGATGACGTTCGTGTATCCCTAGTCTGACTGCTGTTCTTCTCCAATCAATAAAATGTTGCAGGGAGTCCATTACTTGCTCTTCGACGACAGGCAAAGCAGTGCTTGGTGCACACTTTAGTGATCTTCCTTTGTCCCGGCCAGATTTTATTGACTGTAACATTGACGACGAGCATGCCTACCTCTCCTTCCGTACAGTCCACCATCTGACCACTGTCACATTCGAATACCTCACAAATATTTATATTGTGCGATTCGACCTGCCAGCCAAAAGAAACCTGCAGGGAGGCATTTTTACAACATGTCAGGTGCTGATATTGCTGTCTCACAGGATATGCGGCAGTTCCGTGTCTTTCACGGTGATCACTCAACATCTGACGCTGTTCGCACTCGGTATATGCTCTACCTGGCCTAGTGACAATACTAAACAGGAACAACACTAGTACAATCTAGTGGACGTTCTGGCTGTCACAGAGAGTTTCAGTTCTAATCAATAATGACAAAGGTGTATACATGTATAAAGTGACATTGACCTCCCACCGTGACTTCTGTGTGTTTCTCTTTTATTGTCAATCAATGTATTTAAATATTGTGAAAATTACCGCATCAGAAATCAGATTCCGAAACACTGTTCCTCAAAATGTCGTGAATCTATCTATTAAAGTCTCCTTTGTCTCTAAATTGTTAATAATTAGTTAATTTGTATTCAGTATCTACTGAACGTCAATATAAAATTGATAACTCTAGTTCAGTCATTCATAATGGGTATGTAAGGAACATTCGAGGCCTCTCTGTCAGAAGTCACGCACAAATGCATTTATATGCCTCCAGACAAGTGACGTGTTTCTCTAGAGTTGTAGCGTTACAACCAGATTCGGCTTATGGTAACGAGAAAGTTACACGAATATGACAATTATTCCGTATTTTAGGGTCACTCAGAGAGCAGAGGAGTGAAGTATGATGGGTATTACTGTGAGCGAAAAAAGGAAAAAAATACAAATGATTCAGGGAACAGGCAGAATGATAGACGTAATTATGACAACAAAATGAAAATTAGTTTAATAGGAAACAACTATACTGCCTGGACTAATTCTGCCACCACAGATCAAGAAAAATGACAGATTACCACCATGAAGTTAATAGAATTCTTGAAAGACCGTATGGTACACACTTTGGAAATCTCATCTGGTAAGATCCTAAATTCGCCAGGAGTCTCGACTGCTGCTTGTTGTTGGAGGACGCGAGCATTTCAGTTGAATAATTTACTTTAATGGTCACTGAATTATAGAGCTTTATCTGGTGAACATAAGATTTATTGAAATAAAAAACTGTTTACTCCAAACACATTAACGTCGAGATCACAAACTATTTGACAATGAATTTTACATGATTAAAACAGAACATTGACGAGAAAAATGAATGGTTGTTAGGGTCGCCACCAGCATGATGCTGGACATCTAAGACTGACATTGTGTCCAGATGCATCAAGTACGCGAAATATCCTTTTTAAGCTTGATTGTAAAACTTTATAACTTTTTAAAAACGAACAGTATGAACTCAAAGAGGTCACACAGCAGATCAATAAATAAAGGAATGAACAGAAAGAATCATCAGCAGACACGTGCCCCTGGAGGCGGAGGATTCAACAAAGATCAACGGCATGAGGATGCAGAAAGCAATGGAAACCACTGCATTAAAGACACGTAACGTGTATCCGCAGCACATGTGGCCTGTAATTGAAGAAGTGTCGTGATGATCTCTCCTTTAGCAAAAGATTTCGGAGTAGTCCCCCATTCGGATCTTCGGAAGGTGACTGCCAATGGGGAGGTTACCATGCGAAGCCGATTGAATAATCAACGAAATAATAACATTCTACGAGTCAAGCCGTGAAATGTCAGAAGCTTGAACGTGGTAGGGAAACTAGAAAATTTGAAAACGGAAATGCAATGGCTCAATATAGATATAGTAGGGGTCAGTGAAGTGGAAAGAAGATCAGGATTTCTGGTCAGATGAATATTGGGCAATATCAACAGCAGCAGAAAATGGTATAGTGGGAGTAGGATTCGATATGAATAGGAAGGTAGGGCAGAGAGATCGTGTTACTGTTCAGTGATAGGGTTATTCTTATCACAATCGACAGCAAACCAACACCGATAACGATAGCTCAGATATACATGTCGACGTCCCAAGCTGAAGATGAAGAGGTAGAGAAAGTGTATGAAGATATTGAAAGGGTAATACAGTATATAAAGGGAGATGAAAATCTAATAGACGTGGGGGATGGGAATGCAGTTGTAGGAGAAGGAGTAGAAGGAAAGGTTACAGGAGAATATGGGGTTGGGACAAGGTATGAGAGAGGAGAAAGATTAATTGAGTTCTGTAATAAACTTCAGCTAGTAATAGCGAATATTCTGTTCTGGAATCACAAGAAGAGGAGGTATACTTGGAAAAGGCCGGGGGATAAGGGAGGATTTCAGTTAGATTACATCATGGTCGAACAGAAATTCCCAAATTGAATACTGCATTGTAAGGCGTACCCAGGAGCAGATACAGACTCACATCACTACATAGTAGTGAGGAAGAGTAGTCTGAAGTTTAAGACATTAGTCAGGAAGAGTCAATACGCAAAGAACTGAGACACGGAAGTACTAAGGAATGATGAGGTATGCTTAAAGTTCTCTAAGGCTGTAGGTACAGCAATGGGGAATAGCTCAACAGGCACTACAGTTGAAGAGCAATGGACATCCATGAAAAGGACGATAACAGAAGCTGGGAAGGAAAACATAGGTACAAAGAAGGTAACTGCGAAGAAACCATGTGTAACACAATAGATACTTTAATTAATCGATGAAAGGAGGAAGTACAAAAATATTCCAGGAGACTCAGGAATACAGAAATACAAGTCGCTGAGGAATGAAATAAATAGGAAGTGCAGGGATATTGAGACGAAATGGCTGCATGAAAATGTGAAGAAATCGAAAAAGATATGACAGTCAGTGGGACTGACTCAGTATACCGGAAAGTCAAAACAACTTTCGATGACATTAAAAGCAAGGGTGGTAACATTAGAAGTGCAACGGGAATTCCACTTTTAAATGCAGACGAGAAGCGGATAGGTGGAAAGAATACTTTGAAAGGCTCTACGAGGGGGGAGATTTGTCTCATGTGATAGAAGAAGGAACAGGAGTCGATTCAGAAGAGATAGGGGACCCAGTATTAGAATCAGAATTTAAAAGAGCTTTGGAGGACTTAATACCAAATAAAGCAGAAGGGATAGATAACATTCCATCAGAATTTCTAAAATCGTTGGGGTAAGTGGCAACAAAACGACTACTCACGTTAGTGTGTAGAATGTATGATTCTGGCGACATATTATCTCACTTTCGGAAAAACATTATCCACACAATTCCAAAGACGGCAAGAGCTGAAAAGTGCGAGAATTATAGCACAATCAGCTTAACAGCTCATACATCCATGTCGCTGATAAGGATAATATAAAGAACAATGGAAAAAATTGAGGATGCGCTAGATGACGATTAGTTTGGCTTTAGGAAAGGCAAAGGCACGACAGAGCCTTTTCTGACGTTGGGGTTAATAATGGAAGCAAGGCTAAAGAAAAAGTAAGATACGATCACAGGATTTGTCGACCTGCAAAAAGCGTCTGACAGTGTAAAATGGTGCACGATGTTCGAAATTCTGAGAAAAATAAGGGTACGCTGTAGGGAGAGATGGGTTATATACAATATGTACAACAGCCAAGAGGGAATAATAAGAATGAACGACTAAAAACCAAGTGCTCGTATTAAAAAGGGTGTAAGACAAGGATGCAGTCTTTCGCTCCTACTGTTCAATCTGTACATCGAGGAAGCATTGGTGGAAATAAAAGGAAGGTTCAGGAAAGGAATTAAAATCCAAGGTCAAAGGATATCAATGATACGATTGGCTGATGATATTGTTATCCTGAGTGAAAGTAAAGAAGAATTACATGATCTGCTGAATGAATTGAGTAGTCTAATAAGTACACAGTATGGATTGTGAGTAAATCGAAGAAAGGCGAATTTAAAGAGAAATAGTAGAAATGAGAACAGCGAGAAATTTAATATCAGGATCGATGGTCACGAAGTAGATGAAGTTAAGGAATTACTGCCACCTAATCTTGCCAGGTAAAATAAATGCATAAATAAATAAATAAATAAATAAAATAACGAGTGACGGACGAAGCAAGGAGGAGACCAAAAGCTGACTAACAATAGCAAAAAGGACATTCATGGCCAGGATGAGTCTTCTTATATCAAATGTCGACCCTAATTCGAGGAAGAAGTTTCTGAGAATGTACGTATGAAGTACAGCATTGTATGGTAGTGAAACGATGGGCTGTGGGAAAACCGGAGTAGAAGAGAATCGAAACAATTGTGATGTGGTGCTACAGACGAATATTGACTGATAAGGTAAGGAATAAGGAGGTTCTGTGCAGAATCGGAGAGAAGGGACAGGATGATAGGATCTCTGTTAAGACATGAGGGAATGACTTCCATGGCACTAGAGGAAGCTGTAGAAGGCAAAAACTCTAGTGGAATGCAGAGATTTGAATACATCCAGCAAATAATAGAAGATGTAGGTTGCAAGTGCTACTCTGAAATGAAGAGGTTAGCAGAGGAGAGGAATTCGTGGCGGGCTGCATCAAACCAGTCAGAAGACTGATGACCCAAAACAAAAACAGTGTATGGAGACCAAAACACAGCAGGATGGCGGCAAGTGGGTAGCTGTGTCGTCCCCTCCCCCCCCCCCCCCTAAGAAAACGGCTGCCTACAAGAAGAGTTCTTACTGCTTCCACCACTAGTTTCCAGTTCTGAAATAGAGGTCGCCAGTTGACCTATCCACCACCACTGTGCGAGGTCGCTGCAGGTTAATCCATGATAGCATTACCCACCTGACCACGCAGTCTGTTAACGTGGAATTTGCACTTTGGGCGACAGCCAGCGCCTCAAGAGCTTGCGAAACCTTCCACCTATTTCTGCCCCCAGCCAAGAGGAGTTTCCCTGACCGAGAAATGATAGATTAAAGAGATAAACTAACACAGCAATTGTTTGTTAGATAGGTACAGAGAGATAAGTTATTCATATTACTACAATCTGTGCCCTAACCTCTTTTGTAATCAGCGCACAAACAAGTGATAATTCGAGAAATAATAAACGAATCGAAAAGTAGAGAAAGCAAGAGACATTCAGTACGTAAACACCTTTAAATGCGAGGAGAAAGCCTTAGACCTCACATTAACAGGTACTGCGATTAGAAATTGTTGCCAGGACGAGTTTCAGCGAGAAATGTGGAGAGACATTTCCCAACCAATTTCTTTGAACCTAACAATCAATGAGAAAAGAAAAGAAATGAGAAAAAGGAATTAAAAAGGCAAAAAACAAGAAAAGGAATGAAACATAGAGTATCTGTTGCGTTTCCTCAAATGTTCCAATGTGTGTGAATTACTAAGGGACCAAACTACTGAGATAATCTGTCCCTAGACTTACACACTACTTAAACTAACTTATGATAAGAACAACACATTTACACACATCCTTGCCCGAGGGAGGACTCGAATCTCCGGCGGGAGGGGCCGCGCAATCCGTGACATGGCGCCTCTGACAGCGCGCCCACTTCACGCGGCTACATTTCCTCGAAATTTCCTATTCATTCAAATTACATAATTTCCTTCCACAGGAACTTTGAAGTCTTATGCAAAAATGATACAAACGAAACATGTAAGTTGCTTCAGATTACCACGCATTTATCCCAATGATTCTGAACTAACTAAGATTAGTGTCCATATAACATTAAAAATTTCTCACGTAGAAAATGAAACAAACAGAAATAATCAGATCACTACTTATATACAAATCTTACAACATATAAAAAGTGTCGTTGAGTGAAGAGATGATTATAAGCAAGATGTGCACATCGTCTAAAACAAAATATGAACACTAGATTAAATGGCGCACTCAACCATTGGTGTGCACGTGAAGAAAAAAATAATAAAGCTTCAGAAAACTTAAATAACATTCAAAAATGGTCAGAGATGTGAATATCAGCACATTTACAATTAGCGAACATGGACACACGGTGTGACAAGTGTCAGTATTCGAAATATATGAAGAAGGTATATGTCTGCATTTAATTGTAATTTCATACGTGATATTGGCTCGTGAACACATGTAACATCTATATAATGGAATCTGACACTTACAACTTTGTTATTGTTTTATTATATACATGTATATACAGGAAAATTAAAGATACCTTTGTAGAAAAAAAACCACCTATATAAATATGAAGAGCTCAGATGGAAGAACAGTCCTACGCAAAGAGTAGAAAGCAGAAAGGTGGAAGAAATATATAGAGGGTCTATAAAAGAGAGTTATACTTCAGGAGACAATACAAGAGAGTTATACTTGAGGACAATTTTATGGAAATAGAGAATTTCACAGAGCACTGGAAGATCCAATTAAAAGAAATCAGGTGCTGACAGACCTGAAAATTATCGAACTAATACGTCATGGTTGCGAAATACAAACACGAATTCTTTGTAGAAGAATGGAAAAGCTGGTGGAAGCCAACCATGGGGAAGGTAAGCTCAGACTTTGGAGGAAAGTACTGACGCTACGACTTCTCGTAGAAGATAGGTTAAGGAAAGAAAACCTAATTTTATAGCGATTGTACAATAAGAGAAAAATTTTGACAGTGTTGACTGGAAAACCCTCTTTCAAATTCTAATGGTGGCAGGGGTAAATGCAGGAAGCGAAATGCTACTTATAATTTCTACAGAAACTTATAAGAGTCGAGGGGCATGAAAGGGAAGCAGTGTTCGAGAAGGGAGTGACGCAGGGTTGTACCCTATCCCCTACGTTATTCAATCTGTATACCCGAAAAGCAGTAGAGGAAACAAAAGAAAATTTGACTAGGAATTAAAGTCCAGGGAGAAAAAGCAAAAACTTTCAGGTTTTCCGATGACATTGTAATTCCGTCAGAGAAATAAAAGGCCTTGGAAGAGGACTTGAACAGAATTGACAGCGCCTTGAAAGGAGGACATACGATGAACATCAACAAAAGCAAAACAAGGACAATGGCATGTAGTCTAACTATATCAGGTGATGCTGAGGGAGTTTGATTAGGAAAGGAGTCACTTAAAGTACTGGAGGGGTTTTGCTATTTTGATGGAAAAATAGCTGATGATGGTCGAAGTAGAGAGGATATAAAATGGCAAGAAAGTCGTTTCTGAAGAAGAGAAATTTGTTAACATCGATTATAGATTAAAGTGTCAGGAAGTCTTTTCTGAAAGTATTTATATGGAGTGTAACCTTGAATGGAAGTGAAACATGGACGATAAACAGTTTAGACAAGAGAGTAGAAGCTTTTTAAAGGTGTTGTTCCAGAAGAATTCCGAAGATCTGATGGGTCAGTGACGTAACTAAGTAGATACTGCATAGAATTGCGAGAAATTTTTTTTTAGCACAGTCTGACTAAAAGAAGTGATCGGCTGGTAGGACACGTTCTGAGACATCAAGGGATCACCAAGTTAATACTGGAGGGAAGAGTGGGGGTAAAAATCGTAGGTAGGTAGGTGGTAAGTTCCTATGGGACTAAACTGGAGGCCATCGGTCATTAGGTTTACTCACGACTTAATCTAACTTAAAGTAACTTACGCTAAGGACAACACACACACATATACACCCTTGCTGAGGGGGGTCTCGAACCTCTGACGGGAGTACCCGCGTTGACCGTAGCAAGGCGCCAAAACCAAGCGGCTACACCGCGCTGCGTAAAAAACGCAGAGCGAGACCAAGAGATGAATACAGTGAGCAGGTTCAGAAGGGAGTAGGACGCGGAAGTTACTCGGAGATGAAGAGGCCTGCACAGAATGGAGTAGCATAAAGAGCTGTATCAAAGGAGTCATTGGACTGAAGACAATTACCACAACAAGCTATAAGCGATGTATGTCAACACAAATGTAGATGTTTTTCAATCCATTTAAAAAAATAGTACTATCAATAAAAATAATACTAATTTTTGTGTCTTTGCTCTGAGATATCATCTGTGTCTTAAAAATGTGACACAACAACAAAAGAACCGGTATTATGAAAAGCAGGAACGTGAAAATAATATAAAAACCACAGGAATCCAAAATTTACAGAGAAAAAATTTAGGTCATAAATCATTTGAAAATCGTTTGATGGGACAGCATGAAATAATCAAAAACAACACACAAACTTGTAATGCCTGATAGTGGGTTCCAAACTTTAGCACATGATTGCTGTGAAAACGATTTGTGGAACCAAGACAACTACAAAAGAAGAAAAACTTGCAATGCCTCGAAATGAGGTCGAAAATTTGTATATACGTCAAAGTGTGGTTCAAGAATAGCTTGACACTGACGTGTAGATCTGATCCTTGAAACTTACGTAGCTGCGTTTGAAGACAGGCACATGATTTATTAACTGCCCTGCAAGCACACAGTCCATTGATTTCGATGTTATAGTGAACGTGCTGGTCACTGTTTGCGGAATGAGAACGTCAGATGGGACACGATTCGTGCCATTAACTTGAACGACCACACATATATTCTTCTTGGGCATGAGAGAAAAAGTATTGTTATATGGTGTGGCATGCCTACCTCAGCTGACTCTTTAATGTGGCTATTTGACGCTGTTGTGGAATCATCGGGAGTACTGAACAGCTGCAGTTAGATGCCCTGCCAGCAAATCCATGAGCCACTGACCCGTGTTAATTCAGTGCAGTTAGCTGCATGCATCGGTGTCGTATGGGTCGTTCTGATTGTATAGGCGTATGATACCCATTGTGAAGGCACATACCGCCAATTCTGATACCAGAGCCTGAGCCGAAAGGCCCAGCCACTTCGGAGACGATGGCAGACATGCTGATCCTCCGATCGCCACGACAGTTGCCCTGCCACCCGTCGTGACACCATGCTCTTCCATGAGTGCCAGTGCTCGTGCCACCTCGCTTTATCTGTACACACTTATAAAAATTAATCATCCATCGTGCCACTGATGTCTTACAAAAACATTATGTACTTATTTTGGACCAGTCATCCTACAATGGTTTTAACAAGCAAGAAACTTAAAAAAAATCACATTTATAATTACTGTTCCCTAACGTTACAAACTCTGTGGTATACTCTCTTGCTTTTAGAAAAAAAGTAACTACACAAAAGTTAAATGTAGAAAGGAATTAACTTGGTGAGCAAGCGAAGAGTTTCTCGTCACCATTAGTTAATCTGATTTGGATCTTTACTGCACACTATTAATAAGAAAGAACACGACAATATTTACAAATATAATTGTATGAACAGGAAGAATCTTTGCAGCTTTAGCAAACAGAGGTAAATAAAAGGAAGAAAAATAATACATCTTGAAAAGAAATGATTCTCATCCACTCATCCATACATCCATCCACATGGTTAGTAGAACACTGTGTATCTTACTTAAACATGTCGCTTCATTTACTTCCTTCAACTCTTGCACTAAATTGGCTTGCTAACCTCGATTATACATAATTTTCTTCCGCTACCACTGTCGCCTTGAGCAACTTCATCCTTCAATAATATATCTTCACGTTCTCGTCTGCATCAAGAACAAAACTTAAATAAATGCAAATGCACATCTGCATAGTACCTATGACAGTAACGAAACTGAAGTGGTACAGTGGTGACAACAATACTTCTCTGAAAAAATGTTAGTTTAAAAAACCATAGCACTCAATATCTTCACCCAAAATCACTGAAAGGACAGATAAATTTTGGGAAAAAGAATTTTCTCCATTGTTTATACTAATCCCTATTGTCATACAGCTGTTGATTATTTCCTCCTTATCTTGTGAATAATTCGTTCTCGGGTGCCTCTATGAGTGATGTCAAGGCTTTGCTTGTGTCTTTCCTTCTGTCGCCATTGATCGTCTTCAATAAGATGGGACCGCATATCACCCTGTAGAGAATTTCTAAAAACTTATCTCCAAGACAACACTTTAACACAAACACTTGGTTGAGCTGTTGGCTATGTTATCATCCGACTATTATTATATATTTTGCATAGGTGTTGTGCTTAATGTCTGATGTTGATAGTAGAAATGGGCTGTCATTGTTTCTCCCCTGAAGTATGTAAGGGTACAGTACCCTTACACAGTATCGATCATGCACTATGCAGCGATCATATAATAAAACAAAGACCGTAGTGCAGTCAACAATGTGAGAGTGGGTGAATTAGAGTCGAGTGTTGGAGTCCGTGAGTGGAAGTCGGGTGTGTGAGAGGCTAGAGGCAGTTGCTCGGTAACGAGGCTGGAAATTAGCGGTAGAATGTAGACGCAGCGGCACACAGTATTTGATTTCTGTTGAGTGTTTATAAATGATTGTTTACAAAAAGGGTGTTTTAGTTCATAATATTCAGTATTGGGGAAAGGAGATGTTATCATTTAGTAATTTTCCTTAGATTTCAAAAAACAGAGGGGCTCGACACTGAGTTTCATGAAGATGAGCTACTAACTATTATGCTAAATTAATTAAATATAATTTCATCTTTAGCGTATGCGAATATTAAGGGTCAGTGCGAAACTTTGGGGAGGTTATAAATAGGGTCAGTCAGCCATAGGATAAGCATCAGTTCCCATAACGGGCCCCTAACCTTCTTAAAACCACTGGCGGTCCCAGAGCACAGGGGCGTGGGTGGCTCATAAACATCACACTCATAAATACTTCATTGGTTCAGATGAACTCTGATGCGGCCAAAAATCGTACTAGCTAGTTTAAGTGGAACAAAATTGCCTGTAACTAATTGTGACTCAACAAAGTTAATTGAAAGTTAATGCTTCACTTCCAGAAATTTTATTTATGCACAAGAATTAATAAAAGAAAAAGAAATAATGTAGTCTTCTAATTAATCATACAGTCTACATTCTGAACTTCTGAGTTCTGTTAGTCTTTAATTGGGAAAAATGCACAGCATTGCGCAGCTTCGCATTTGTGGTGCTGTACGCACTGTAGTGCGCATGCACAGATGTATGGCCACTTCCTTTTGATTGACTGGCGCTTGAAGAACTGACAACAGAGCCTCGGTTCACTAGAACCATGCGTTATCGCTTCCGAAATGCCCTATTCTGTACCTTTCGACCACTCTGCCGATTGGATCGCTAAGTAAGCGAACCGAGTGGCCTTGTTTTCGAAGGAGACCCTATCGAGAGTCAACCACCCCTTACGTACTGAGAGCAATATATCTCTGCCTCACGCAGTTCGCAGTAGGTACTGTCGATAGTCGAGCGCCCGTGCACCTAGTAGTCTGTGTTGAGACTCTGAGCAAGTAAGTCGTTTCATTGTTAAGCGAGCAGGGCGGATTTTCGGCAGGACTGCCTACCGCGATTACAATTGTTTAACAGCAGTGTGTGTCACCCAATGCCGTGGGCCTCACCTCTAGCAAATATGTAGATGACATTACTTGAGTTATTTGTATGTGTTTAAGTGTTCGTTTGTGCTCCGTGTTTACACGACAATCGCGCTGGGGACCCACGATTTCGATTGCAGTGAGGATTGTGCATTCAGCGCCACATGAAGAATACTGGCGTGTGACGATATAAATAGGCGATCTGTAATGAGTTAACTGTCTTTGCCAGGCAAAGGATGTAACTGCCTCATTCGTGCTGTTTAGACAAGAGATAAAGAACATTAACAACAAAGTATGTAGCGATTATTGCTATCTGACATCCTAATTCGCTTTGCTGGATTTGATACGAAACAACTCCCATGCAAATATTAACCGATCAGCATTTATCAGTTGCACACGGTCAAACTATTTTAAACTGTTAGGCTATAAACAACTAGTCAATAACGGTGGTTAACTAAGGGAGTGGTTCAACCTCCAAGTTGTTCTACAAGCATTTCGACAGAGGTGTTGCACGGTTCTGCCGAACCAAGGGGCTGTTGCCAGTTCTCCAAGCGCCAACAAATCAAAAGCAAGCAGCCGTAGATCCGTGCATGCACACTGCAACGTGCATAACGGCTAGCTGCTGACCCAGGCATTCTATTGTTCACAGTACCGAAAAGTGTGTTTAGAGTACTTAATACTGCTCAAATTTCACTGACCACGTGTTTTCATGCATGCATAATAACGATACAGTATTTGACTGTGTTATGAAAATTATCATGAATACCACAATATGTCATTTTATTCTCAATCATATTGACATTCTGTTTTGGATTTTACGTTTCAGAATATGAGTTAGGAGTGGTGTGTAGTACCACATTGTACAAATACTTCTACAAAAACACCCAAAAAATTGTTTACGAGAGTGTCAAAATATAAGGAGACGCACGGAATCTGGTTGTAACTCGGTTTTGGAGATCCAAATGATGAAGTAGCCTAGTTCCCTATATGATCCATCGACGATTTGGGTCTTAAAAACAAAATTTAAAAAAACACACCTTTTCGAGAGCGTGTTCCAAGTAAAAACGTTCTTCATATCTTATAATATGCATCTGGTGAATCAAAATGTTTCATCTACAGTGGTATAGTCAAACATATTATGGCGAGGATCTTTCATCTTTGTCTTCTCTTTTTAAGGATTCGATCGCAGCAAGAGTGCAAAGATAATTGCTAGTTTCGCTTGCAGTAATTTAAGTTGTACACTTAGATTCCTGTCTAACCACACACTCGGAAATCGTTGCGTTTTAGGGAAAAATTGTGAATCTTTTGTCACAAGAAAAGTATATAAACGTCACTGTCAGTTGTTTCATTTATAGAATTTTCATCTGAAGCAATTTCATGTTTCATTTTTTTAACATACGGAGATCACGAAATCGAAGGTACTCATTATTGAGAAAGTGTGCTCCTACATGCAAATAACAACTAATGTTGCAGAAAAGTACTTAACTTTCACGTATAACGAAGTCTCAAAATGTGTTGCAATCACAAAGAGGAAAAAAAAGGATACCCAACGGAACGTGCAATATTTCTGCAGGGGACGTGCAAAGAATTGTTGAGACCATGTCACGTCGAGTAGCTGCACTACAGTAGTTTTTAAAGTAATGTGGCCCAACACAGGTTACCTACATTTTTAATCCCTCAGGTATTTTCTCTTGTATGTTAGCTACCTACAGCAGCTGGCTTCCCATGGAAACCTATCTTCGTTAATTATGTACTAATCGATATTTTTCTTTCATAAGATCCTTTACTTGCCTGCTAGCTCATGCCTTATTGTTGTACCAGTCATATGTTTTTGTGTGTGCTTAGCACTATAATGATCTGTTTATCGGTGTTCATCCATATTGTTTTGTCATCCAATTATATATTTTCATTATCCTTTACACTCATGATATGTTGGTTTTGTTTTTTATATATTATTTGTGTTTGTGTTTTCCACAACTTTGGATGTTTTTTTTTTCATTTTGTTCCAACCATTTCAAGAACGTCGTAAGGGCTCTACAGTGTCTTTACTATGTTCTTTAGTGTAGCCGTACGATTGTCACCATTCACCTTCCATTCGATAGATAAGAAGTATAGTTGATAGATTTGTAGACAGCAGAAGAGTAGAAATAAAGCAGAAAACGAAATGACTAAACAGCACTATTGTAGCTCCAGGCTCTGTAAACGCTAATTACATACTCACCAAAGGTCTGTGAAGCCTTTGAGGTATTTTTCTGTCAACAACTGGGCTCATGGCTTTCGCAGCTATTTTCGTCGTATTGCCTTCCTCTGCCACTTGGACTGGTGTTTTTTCGATATGACAATGTCTGTATGTTGTTACTCTTCACTAATATCGCCGTCTTTCTTTACTCATACTCTTACTTCATAAATACTTTAAAAAATACGTCTATACTCTCGTCGTCAGACGTTACGACATCATAACTTGAACTTAAGTCCTATTCCTTATGTGCATTTTCTGTATCCTTGCCTTTACAATTATTGTTGTAATCATTAATTTCTAGTGAACTTAATATTCATCTTTCCTGGAATCTACCCTTGAATGGCCAAACAGATCATATTATGTGGATGCTGTTCTTGTACTACTCTGTTGTGCAAGACATCATTCTAATCATCTATTACTTTGTTTTCATTCTCTATCTGCACAGCCGACTGTGTTCAGTTATCTTCTAACCTGTACTTATCGTTTGTAGGTCGTCCTTAGATACATTAATTACTTCACTTTTGTGATAATAGCTACGCTTGTCTTCCTTAAGTATGTTCCCTCTTCATGTTCCTTATTATTTGTAATCCTGATATTTATCTGGACTGGTCCCTTTTTACCGTTCGCCATTCGATCTCATCTGAACGTCCTGTGGAAATCTTCGGGGTGACGACTCTTGTTCATAGTGTCCATTATCACTGTTGGAGATATCTCGATTCCCCATGATAGTTTCCTCTGCACCTTCTTCTTCTAGAAGGATTGTTATAGTAATTACTCGGACCTACATTATTACTGTAGTGACTCAGACCCTGTGCGTCATATAGCAACCTGTCTTCTCGCTCTCATATTGTGTCTATATGTGCTGACGAGATGATAAATCCTGGTGACTGTTCCACACATTTTGGTACATAGTTAGTCTGTTACCACTCCATCTATTCCTATCCCAATCTTCTAAATTTCTATTATTATTTGCTAACGATTGTAGCTGGTCAAATACCTGCACAGTTGCATTGATATCAGAATTTGATACTCCAATTCGTTTCTCCTGGTAAATTAATCGTTATAACTGTGATCAGGTCTGACTACTTAAGAGGATAATCTAATACAAATTCTTTTCTAAATATACTTGGAAAAACTCTTCGAAACATTTACAACCACCGCTGTTAAAAATGTGATCTTTAAATAGGTCTCTTCTCACGGAATTCCGTGCGCTGCTCGACCAATACTGGTTCACAAAGCTACAATAAAATGTTCATAAGGTTTCAGTTCGCATTCCCCAAGGCAATACCTCAGCTTATACTGCACTAATTATGCACTCTGTCTTTCTATGTCATCCCACTTTTCTGGAAAGCTCCCTTCAAATTTCAGTTTGAATGCCACTGGCTATATACAGCTCCTTGTATACGAACCGTAAAACTTACATGCCCACAAGTACTAATCGTCAGAGGTAACATAATTCTTGGTTTTATCTTTTGATTTGTCCTGCTTAGACCACGATTCAGGCCTCTGCTTGATTTCATATTCCATCAGATTAACGTATTGCGTTACTGCCTGTTGTTCTTCCTCTGAGCGTTTTTCGATTCTTTTGCGAGCCACTTCCAGTAGTGAGTAAAGTACACCTGCATTATTGCTACATTAATTCTTACACTTTATTGCTTTAGAGCGTGCTGTAAATCAAGGTGAACCTTCTTAACATCGTCTTTCTGCTGTTTCTGAATTTGCTTGTGAAAAAGTTCACAGCTGTCCTTACTTCCCTGTAGATTACTTACTAATTGTACATGTTTTCTAAACGTGTTATTGTACACTTATGCCCATAAATTAATGATAATGCTGATACATTATGAAACAACTCTCTGGTTGGTGGTTTGCAGGTTTAAATCACCTCATGGTATGAACATGCGGTGCATTTGACCTGCGGTCGTCTCACGGTGGCGATAGCAGCAGTCCACATACGCAGAGGTGTGTTGGTGCATGTCAGAGTGCGGTGCAGCGAATAAGTGTGCAGACGTTCTCAGACGTGCTAATGTTGACTGTGTGCTGAAAATCGCTCAAAGAACACATATTGATGACGTTATGAGGAGTAGAATACTAGGGCGACTGGAGGCCGGTCAAACACAGCTGGTCGTAGCACGGGCCCTCCATGTGCCACAAAGTTTGATCTCACGATTATGGCAACGATTCCCGCAAACGTGTCCAGGCACTACAGTACGGGAGGTCCACAGTGTACAACACCACAAGAAGACCGATATCTCACCATTGGTGCCCGCAGACGGCCACGGAGTACTGCAGGCAGCCTTGCTCGGGAACTTACCGCAGCCACTGGAACAGTTGTCTCCACACACAGTCTACAGACGACTGAACACACATGGTTTATTCGTCCGGAGGCCTGCAAGGTGCAGCCCACTGACCCTGGTCACAGGAGAGCCCGTAAAGCCTGGTGTCAAAAACACAGGATACTGTCATTGGAACAGTGGTCCCAGGTTATGTACATGGACTAGTCCAGGTATAGTCTGAACAGTGATTCTCGCCAGTTTTTCATCTGATGTGAACCAGGAACCAGATACAAACCCCTTAATGTCCTTGAAAGAGACCTGTACGGAGGTCGTGGTTTGATGGTGTGAGGTAGGATTATGATTGGTGCACGTACACCCCTGCATGTCTTTGACAGATGAACTGTAACACGTCAGGTGTAATGGGACGTCATTTTGGACCAGTATGTCTGCGTTTTCGGGGGTGCAGTGGGTTTCATCTTCCTCCTGATGGATGATAACGCACGGCCCTACCGAGCTGCCATCTTGGAGGAGAACCTCGAAACAGAAGATATTAGGGGAATGGAGTGGCCTGGCTGTTCTCCAGAACTAAACCCCATCGAGCACGTCTGGGATGTTCTCGGTCGACGTATCGCTGCACGTCTTCAAATCCCTACGACACTTCAGGAGCTCCGGCAGGCACTGGTGCAAGAATGGGAGCCTATACCCCAGCAGCTGCGCGACCACCTGATCCAGAGTATGCCAACCTGTTGTGCGGCCTGTGTACTTGTGCATGGTGATCATATCCCATGTTGATGTCGGGGTACATGCGCAGAAACCAGTGGCGTTTTGTAGCACATGTGTTTAGAGACTGTTTTCTCAACTTATCACCAATATCGTGGACTTACAGATCTGTGTCGTGTGTGTCCTTTATGTGCCTAGGCTATTAGCGCCAGTTTTGTATAGTGTCGTGGTGTGTGGCATCACATTCTGCAGTTATTCTTAATTTATGAGCATGAGTGTAGGTTCGTAAGCTTCCAGTGGTTGTTTAGCATTTACTAGTTCTTTTGATGTTATTTGCAATACTGTCATTTGCTTCTCTTAACTAAAGTTGACGTTTCTAAGCGAATCTCGTTCTTCGTGTGATTAATTTTAGTATAGGTTTCATATAATTTTTGATTTAACTCACTTTTAATCTCCATAACAGTTACCTTATTCTCTTTAACTTATACATCAATTGTTTTACGGGTTGTTTTCTGAAATTCCCCGAGGAACCCCATCAGATCATCACTACCAGCAACATTTAAGTTCACTATGATTCCATTTCATACATCACACTTATTGTTAATTGCCATATTATCTGTCGACGCAGTATGACGAGTTTTAATGGGTTCAACTAGTTTATATCCCTGTTCGGAAAGCATTTCAACAATAGGTACGTGTTGAGTGACTCCTGATTTGACACATTTCCATTTGACAGTTTTGAAACACTTTGTATTATAAGACCATCGTCATGAATTTACGATATATTTATTTCCGACGATTCACCCACTGGGTCTAACGAAATCTCGTCCTCAATATTTCTCGAAATTTCGTGCCCCGGATTTAATTTTACTGGCAGAGGAACGTACTTCCCTATTTTTCAAGAGGATAATTTCTCTTTATCATTCGTTTTACTTGCAAATTGAACTATAGTGTAATCTTTTACTAGAAAAATTAAAAATAAGTCTGACTGTTACTTGCAGTCTGCACGTGCTGCGTGACTATTGCAGTGCATGATGTTTCTCTTTGCGCTGTTGTCTTTTGGCTCAGCCGTTCTTCTGTGGTTTCTATGGGAGAGCAGACGACCTTACAATATTTATTGTATGATTGCGTTAATGGTCTTATGGACTGTGGGCTACCCCTCATTCCAAAGCAGGCCTTTGGTTTTCGCCGTTGCTTGCTGAGGGGGCCGGCAACTGCTGCACGGGATCCCGGATGTTCCCGCCGTCGTCCGTGGCGCGTGTTCGGCTGGTGGCCGCTATTGCGCCTGCGTCACACCACCTGCCACCGGACGCCACACTGCAGTGCCGTTCTGCAAAGCGAAGAGCCGTATTTTGTATGTTACAACCACTTAAACTGTCACTGTTCACCGTGAAATGAACAGAGCACACAACAGATCAACAAATACAGGGAGAAAGAAAAAGAATTATCACCAGAATGGCGAACTCCCATGAATTAACTAAATACCGAAACGACACCTGACTGGTTACAGAAAAAGGTCCTCTTTGGAAACAGGACTTTGATTGCAGAGAACATACACGCCACGGCGTGAAGCACGTAGATCAAGCTATTATAACTGAAAGTGAAAAATAGGCAAAGGAATTCCCCTCCCTTTATTACATCACGATCATTGAAGTCAAAATTGTGAACTGCAGATGCTGGTGTGGGCATGTGATGTTATCCCGAGTGGTGATCCCATGATCTTCCTAATTACCGAACACAGATTCCACTAAATCCAAACTAGAACTTCAAAAACGTGACAGAAGGCTGAAATCAAGGAAATAGCGATCAAGCGCAAAATTCGAAACTGAGTAAGCATCCGGATGAGAATGTGAAATGAAATCCATATCCGAATGAGAATCTGAAAATAGAATGCCTGTTTAAATTTTGATAGCCTCCCTTCATACAATAGAAAGGCACGCACCACAGTCTTTTTGGCCAATCGCAGAAAGGGTCTAAGTGCTCCTCCAAGTAGGAACTTGGAAGTCCGTACACTAGCTCCTACCATTACGTAAAAAAGATATTTGCCAGTGCGAGTCGTGTTTATGGAAACCAGAACTGAGTGTTGTGAAGGCATTCCTAATTACGCAAGTAAAAATTTTGCTGTGATTTCCTTCGATATTTTTTTTCCTACCGACAAATGTAATTATGATGATGTAACACACTACTGCGGTTTTTAAATTTAAAGATGTAATTGTGATTATTTCGTCTGCCAATGGATAAATGTTTCTTGCTTTGTAAATGTGGAAAATTTGTAAATTTCTTTTTTGTTACATTATTAATTGTAAAAAATGCAGTCAAATACATGAACTGTGTTTTTGTAGCTATGACTATATGAATGTGACGAACTGTGTAGTTACGGACGAAAGCGTCACGGACAGTGCACAAAATGTATAAACGAACGCTGTCTACGTAATGTATTTTGCAAGAGGGGACATGTCAACAGCGGCCGCATACCAGCGTCTTGGGGTTTGTTAACCGCCACTGGGTTACTGGTAAAGCGGTGCAGAAACTTCTTTCGCGCTTCGCCGGAGAAGATTAACAAGCGGAACTGCCTGTCTCCTGCCCACAACATCGTAACCCGCCGACGTCGTGCTGCCCAGCCAACGCTTCGTATGCAACGAAAAGTTAACATATTTCTCCAAACGCTATCCCCGGATCTAAAAACTTTCTTTCTCTTTTAAAAGTAGTAGACTTATGGACTCTATTCATATCAGTTTTTGATCGTTTATGTTTGCTTTCTGCTATCGAAAATAAAAGTACCATCAGTGATAATCGCACGGTAGTCATTGTTGAAATACCAGTAAATATAAACTTCCTCCTCTCATTAGAATTATTCTGCCTGCATGTCAAAATTATTGCAGCCTCACCATCATTGCCTAATAAGAGTAGTTTGTGGCGAAATACGTCTGCGCGTGTAAATTAGGCGACCGCCATAATTGCCTGAGATCCGACCAATGACAAAAGCTGTCATTTCACCATTAGTGCATATCCTGCGGTGAGCGCGAATCATATATGTCAGTTGTAAAACCATGTGGGGAATGTTTACACATTATTGTATTGCTTCGATTCGTAATATTGAGAGATGCTGGTTATACTCAATAGCGGATAGAGGTATCCCCTCGGCAATCATGTCATTATTAAAAGTGTTGTATGTGATTAAAGTAAAACAGGGGTTGACAGATGTGAAAGTTACCGAACTATCAGTTTAATAAGCCATGGCCGCAAATTACTAACACGAATTCTTTGCAGACGAATGGAAAAACTGGTAGAAGCCGTCCTCGGGGAAGATCAGTTTGGATTTCGTAGAAATGTTGGAACATGTGAGGCAATACTGACCCTACGACTTATCTTAGAAAATAGGTTAAGGAAAGGCAAATCTAGTCGGTAGCATTGACGGAGTACATCGAAAAAGTTCAAAGAAGGGCAACACTAGTGTATTATAGCGAAACAGGGGTCACTGAAATGGTACATGATATTGGATGAACATCAATAAAATCAAGGCGTTTCTCGTTGTGGAGTAATGTTCTCACGAAATTTCAGTCGCCAAAGTCCTCCTCCGAATGCGAAAATATTTTGTTGACGCCGATGTGTTAAGATAGAAACGATCATCATAATAAAATAAGGAAAATCAGAGCTCGCGTGGAAATTTATAGATATTCGTTTTTTCCGCACGCTGTTCGAGATTGGAATAATAGTAAATTATTGTGAAGGTGGTTCGATTAACCCTCTGTGAGGCACTTAAGTGTGATTTGCAGAGTATCCATGTAGATGTAGATGTAGATGTAGATGTAGATGAATATACGTAAGGAGTACCATAAGGTTACAGTCGTTTTGACAAATTTTTCAAGTTTTTGATTCTAGGTTTGAGCCACATATTTTTCATTAATGCGGTATATCGAGCTTGGCCTTCGTCTCACCGCTTGGGATAAGACGTCCTTATGTCGTGTCGGGGAGATCCAAGAACCACTTTAGCCGTTCTGAAGATGTCTCGGTTTTATTAGTCTTCCGGTTGTATAGCCTTTCTCTTTACGTATGTCTTGGTGTTAATGCACCGTGGTAGTCCCATTTTAGCTTTAGAGTCGAAGATGTGAAATTTGCGTTCCGTTCATTTGAAATTATTATTATTATTATCTACTTCTTCTCTTCAGGTACTAGGCAAAATTGCCTGTTGCCGTACCCACCTTTGTCGGGGTCTTCCTCTATCTATTCTTCGTTGCCACTTATAATTTCTAGCTTTTAAGGGGAGTCTCTCACGCACAATTAGTTACTGGTGTTCGTTCCATTTCCTTCTATAATCTAAAATTTTATAATTTAAACTAATCCTATGTTCTTATGTAATATCGTGATTCATTAGTCTGTCTTCCGTCGTGCAACTTTAACTCTTCTCAAAAATTTCATTTTTAGTGCGTGAATAGCACGTTCTTGCATTTGTGTAATTACATAGTCTCGCTTCCACAGAGCATCGTGGAGACTGGATAAGTTTTGTAGATTTTAATTTTAGCGTTTTTAGTAGTTTTTGTTTTGTTTCTGTTAGTTGTTCCACATACCAACATTAGTCATTGTTCCGTTGAGTTCTAGACAGATAGTCGTATTCTGATATAAACTTTTTATCCCATTTGTTAGACGTTTTAGATATCCGCAGTTCGTCATTGTCTTTCACAATTTCTCTTTACTGACGATGCCAAAAGTTTTTCAGAAACCAGTCTTTCTTACAGTATCTGTGTTTTTGTATTATTTGCTGCAATGGAAAAGCTGCATATATTTTGGAGCGAACTTTCCTAAAACTCATTTCTTCCATACGCAATACTTCTCCCATTATGTTTTTAACTTTTGTGTTAGTGTGCATCTTGTATACTGAGTTCAGTGAAGTTACTCCCCTGCAGTTAAAAACTGATTTCACACTAGCAGTCTTCCACTGTTTGAGGATACTATTGTTCTTCCAACATTTGTTTACGAGCTGTAACGTTAGTAGGTGAAACATCGTTCCCCCGTACTTTAGCAATTCAGCATTAAAACCATCTCTTCCTGTCGCTTTTCTGTTCTTAAGTGATGTTAAGGCAGATCTCATTTCATCATACCGCATTTCATATAATCCTATCTCTAACATTGACTCGATTTCACTTTCGGGTATTGTACTGTCATAACATAATTCTTCCGAATGATGTACCCATTTCTTATTCGATATAGTTTATTTCTCTCTTCTCTTTCTCTGTTGTGTTTCAAGTTTTCAAAACCTTATATGCCATTTGTTGTCACCTGTGAACATAATTCTCGAGATTAGATGTAAGTCTATTACAACGTTGAGATCTTGACGTGCCGGGCATTCTGCCAGATATTGGCATCATTATTGCACAACGTGACTCGTTATCTTCATTAGGTGCAACATGGTACTGCCTGTCTGGAGGAACTGATCCACTATTTGTACCTACTGTCCTCCCCCTCCCTGCTGGGTTCCAGGCGTACCTTTGCAGTCCGCTACTTCTAGCCCCGCCCTTAGGGGTTTCCTCTTGCGTATGGTGGGCCTGTCAGCGCGCTTGGGCTCCCTTTTCTCTCTAGCGCGGTCCCACGTATTTACATTTGGTTTTCGTAGTCTCAGGTCATCTTTCACAGTTCCCATCATGGCATTGTGGCATCTCGTACTTTGACCAAACGATGGACCTCAGATGCAAAGAACATCAGAAGTACACCCGATTAAGACATACAACTAAATCAGCCATTGTTCAACGCTGTCCTGAACTCATTCCATGAACTATGACGAACAAGAGTTCTGGCATAGATCCTCAGATACTGGGACACTGTTACAATAGAGTGTATACAGGGTGGTCCATTGATCGTGACCAGGCCAAATATCTCACGAAATAAGCGTCAAACGAAGAAACTACAAAGAACGAAACCTGTCTACCGTGAAGGGGGGAAACCAGATGGCGCTATTGTTGGCCCGCTAGATGGCACTGCCATAGGTCAAACGGATATCAACTGCGTTTTTTAAAACAGGCACCCCCATTTCTTATTACATATTCGTGTAGTACGTAAAGAAATATGAATGTTTTAGTTGGACCACTGGTTTCGCTTTGTGATAGATGGCGCTGTAATAGTCGCAATCACATGCAACATATGGCTCACAATTTTAGACGGACAGTTGGTAACAGGTAGGCTTTTAAAATTAAAATGCAGAACGTACGTACGTTTGAACATTTTATTTCGGTTGTTCCAATGTCATACATGTACCTTTGTGAACTTGTCATTTCTGAGAACGAATGCTGTTACAGCGTTATTACCTGTAAATACCACATTAATGAAATAAATGCTCAAAATGCATTTGGCAATACGTGTAAAGACATTCCTCTTAACAGCGAGTAGTTCGCCTTCCGTAATGTTCACACATGCATTGACAAAGCACTGACGCATGTTGTCAGGCGTTGTCGGTGGATCACGATAGCATATATCCTTCAACTTTCCTCACAGAAAGAAATCCGGTGACGTCAGGTCCGGTGAACGTGCAGGCCATGGTATGGTGCTTCGAAGACCAATCCACCTATCATGAAATATGCTATTCAATACCGCTTCAACCACACGCGAGCTATGTGCCGGATATCCATCATGTTGGAAGTACATCGTCATTCAGTCATGCAGTGAAACATTTGTAGTAACATCGGTAGAACATTATGTAGGAAATCAGCATACATTGCACCCTTTCGAATGTCATCGATAAAATGGGGGCCAATTATCCTTCGTCCCATAATGCCGCATCATACATTAACACGCCAAGTTCAGTGATGTTCCACTTTTCGCAGCCATCGTGGATTTTCCGTTGCCCAATAGTGCATATTATGCTTGTTTACGTTACCGCTGTTGGTGAATGACGCTTCGTCGCTTAATAGAAACCGTGTATAAAATCTGTCATCGTCTCGTAATTTCTCTTGTGCCCAGCGGCAGAACTGTACACGACGTTCAGAGTCGTTGCCATGCAATTCCTGGCGCATAGAAATATGGTACGGGTGCAATCGATGTTGATGTAGCATTCTCAACACCAACGTTTTTGAGTTTCCCGATTCTCGCGCAATTCGTCTGCTACTGATGTGCGGATTAGCCGCGACAGCAGCTAAAACACCTACTTGGGTATCATCATTTGTTCCAGGTCGTAGTTGACGTTACACATGTGGCTGTACACTTCCTGCTTTCTTAAATAACGTAACTATCCGGTGAAAGGTCCGGACACTTGGATGATGTCGTCCAGGATACCGAGCAGCATACATAGCACACGCCCGTTGGGAATTTTGATCACAATAGCCATACATCAACACGATGCCGACCTTTTCCGCAATTGGTAAACGGTCCATTATAACACGGGTACTGTATCACGAAGCAAATACCGTCCGCACTGGCGGAATGTTACGTTATACCATATACGTTTGTGATTATTACAGCGCCATCTATCTGGTATCCCACTTGAAGCTAGACGAGTTTCGCTCTTTATAGTTTCTTCGTTTGATGCTTATTTCGTGAGATATTTTGCCCGGCCACTATCAATGGACCACCCTGTAGAGGTAAGGAACATAGAAACACTAGCGAATTCTGACACTGAGATTAAACGCCGTACAGCGTGGGATCGTGCACTTGAGGCGCTGAAAAGGCAATCGGGACAGCGGCAGGACTCCACAAAAAGAAGAACTGAGGCCATGAGCGTGGGGAACACTACAGTACCAGGAGCAGAGGAATGAAGATAGAACGTCACAGGACGCTTCTAGTGTGGGCGAAAACTAAAGGGAACACTTGAAACCGCACTGGGCAAAAAACGGAACGCCAGCGGGCACATGGGAGTACTGGACTGCAAAAAGAAACGCCGGCGCTCGGCTCGGCGTACAAGAATATTTCACGCAGATGCGTACCGAAGACGGAACACCTGCAGCCGCACGGGACCCATAACGGAACCCCAGCGCGCAGACAGGCAAACCGGACCGAAGACGCTACTGCTAGCGGCAGTTAACGGCATACGGAACGCCTGGCACGGACGATACAGAGAGAAGATCATAGGTGTAAATAATGGACTCTTTCCACGTGATCGGTAGGCTCAGGTAGCACCTGAAGATGATAACGAGTCATGTTGTCGAAATATTGCGCAGGAACGACGCTAATATCCGGCAGAATACCCGACACTTCAAGATGTCAACAGATGGTCGGGAAATTCTGAAGAGTTACTTTTATTGTAATGTTGCTGGTGTGCGCTCCCTTGTACGAATATTGCGATGTTTCTTTTCTCATTATATGCGTAGTATTGCTTCTTGTCAGATGTTGTGTTGTATAAGTATTTCTTAATATGAGTACTATTTTCCTTTAACCGCATTCCATATTTTAAGGATTTTTGCCCTCTTATTTTTACCCAGAGCTTCAGATGGCTCTGAGCACTATGGGACTTAACTTCTGAGGTCATCAGTCCCCTAGAACTTAGAAGTACTTAAACCTAACTGACCTAAGGACATTACACACATCCATGCCCGAGGCAGGATTCGAACCTGCGACCGTAGAGGTCGTGCGGTGCCAGACTGTAGCGCCTAGAACGGCTCGGCCACCCCGGCCGGCTCCAGAGCTTCAGCTGAGAGCTAACATCTCAAAGATGTTCAAGCTCACATGCGGTTCCCCTTCATCGAAATGTCTTTTCTCAAACTCGTCTAGGGGTTGAACCGCACGTGTCGCATTACACTCCCTAAATTAGACACTTGTGACCCTTTGGTTAAATTGTCTGGCTGATGGCAAGTTTGCGAAGTACTAAGTTAATGTAACATATAATAACAGTAATAATAATATCGGGACCTAAATTAATGACCCATAAATGATGTAGGCCACACAGTTGCCATTTAGTTACAATAATGTTTTTTCAGAAAGCAAAATAATTGCGAAAGTGGTCGTGTTTAGAGTTACTTTTGCACTCGAGCGCATATCCATTTGGCACAGTTCGATCATTCATAATTTCATCGTGAAATACAAGTTATCTATGCGAAAAGTTAGAGTTCACACCAGGCGCGCGGCTGCTCACCGCCGGAGACTAAGACCAGCGATACCACACAACGCGAAATTTTCTAAGTAGCTTCACTTCATAGCTGCCTTAAGACTGACTGTCCGCTTTCGCGTCTCAATCCGAACTGTACCCTTTGCTGTCTCCAGCCGAACTGTCCGCTTTCTCGTCTGCACCAGCACTGTCCCACTGCCCGTCCCTAGCCGCGTTTCCCGCGCGCCGAATATCCTCGCTCAACTGACTGATGCAGTTCCCTTTCCTGAAGTCGTCCATCTGATTGGCTACAGCTTATTCTGCATTATTTTACATTCTAACATATTTAAATAATCAAAGCTTAACCACCTTCACGTTCTAAATAAAGTAACAATAATATCCATTCCATAATAAACGTTAAATTCTTTTACATAAAACCAATACCATTTCCTTCTTAGCTTTGAATAACACGGCCATTAGCCGTGCACAACAGTGCTTTCTCATAAATAAATAAAGGACGAAAGTAACTATTATGCACTAACTTTACAACAGATGTTCTATTACCTAATGATTCAATAAGGTGTCTTGCTGTCATCGTTCAGTGTGTTTTATGTGGAGGAAATGATAATCTGAAGCTTAATTGTAAATGCTGATTATTTAAATTTACTATATCTTTTAAACGAATAAAGCTACAGAGTTGTTATTTACAACATTTGTAATTTTAATGATGAGCTTCTAAATGAAATGTCGATCGTTAAGATCGATCGTTGCGTTCAGATTTTAGCATTCAGGTCTTTGTTACAAAAGTTGTGAATTTCACCTTAACAGTAAATCCTAAACTATTATAGATATGATCAATATTCAATTTTTATTCGGATCACTATGAAAAGTTATGAAGGATGGTAGATTAAAATGACTACCCGCCAGGGTAGCCGAGAGCGTTGACGCGCTGCTTCCTGGTCTCGGGTAGGCGCGCCGGCCGCGGATCGACCAACGACGAGGGTCAGTGTGCTGGCCAGCCTGGATGTCGTTTTTAGGCGGTTTTCCACATCACGCTAGGTGAATTCTGGGCTGTTCCCCACGCTCCGCCTCAGTTACACGACTTGCAGACAGACGTTCCCACTATTCCATGAATTACTCGTACACTAGACACAGACAGTTGGGGTATACACATTCCGTCCATGGGGGGGGGGGGGGGGGGACAAGGTGGCGACAGGAAGGGCATTCGGCCACCCCTTACAATTAACACGCCAAATCCGGTTAACAATAACAGCAGACCCCACCAGTCAGGATAAATGCTTAGAAAAAGAGACATAGATTAAAATTACTGTGGCTTCATTCCCTGCATTACTACAGAATTTAATAGTTTCCATAAATGTTTCCCTTTATGACCTATCTTAGGTCCACTGTATTTAAGACTGCTATGTCTCCTTGGCCACAAACGGCATCCACTGGTTTCCCTATGACGTAGGTTCTCGTCTGTCTCACTCGTACACTACAGCATTTAGGCCCTAATGGGCAATAGACGTCTGTGAGTTCCCCATCTCGAGATGAATCTGCACCCTTTGTGGCACATGGTCCTGGACGACTTGGTTCGTTTCACAATTACTGAAGGCTGACTCTTTCGACCATATGCTTAAATGAGAGCGAAATGTTCGTTAACTCACGCTGCTACTCCATATTACACATTCTGTAGATTTCGCCTTCTTTATCTGTATTATCTTTAGATGGTAAGTTTGACTGCTCTTTACTCAGCCTGCTTTGGTAAGGAGGTTTGGCGCTGTCCTCTTGAAGTAAGTGTACTTTAAATCTCTTTGATCTTTTCTGTTAGTTATGAATTTTGTCAATTCCTTCCTGATCGTAGAAAGATCTAGTCTGGAGATATTTGAAAAATAATCTTATCCTACATATTTTCCCCTATAAAGTATCGTGTGCCGTACTTTCTCTGCTAGGTGGACGTCTACTGATCCAACTGCACTTATTTTTTAATTTCTTTTCTTAAAAAGTGAGTTTATTGTCTTAGATTATTGTAAGAGGTAAAATCTTTTGGTATTTGTCCAATTTCAGTACACATAAATTCTCCAAAAGCTCCTATAACGTTCTCCACTGAGATATTCCCTGTTCTGGCATTGAACTAACCCAGTGCAATAATATGATCAGTAGCACTATATTCATTCAGAGTCTTCTGTATTTCTTCATAGATGTTCTGACAGTAAGTATTCTTTCACTTATGTATGTGAAATTTTGGATCTCTCTTTCGCACTTCTTATGCAGAAGTAGTGCTGCGTCTTTGCTTGGTTTTACATTCTGTTGAGCTCAACTATAGAACATAATATAAACTCCTACATATTTTAAACTCCCATTTTCATTATCGTTTCTGTGATTGCTGCAGCATCGATATTCATGTCTTTTACTATACTTGTTAGTTCTACCTCTTTTTGCGAATTACAATTACATTTCGGATTTCTACATTGACGTACCCCTCCGTTCATTTTCGTTTGTCCTTTTTCACAGCTTAATCATTTACCGCTGAGGGTATCCTTTCTTCGAGGGACCTTGTGGAGTAATAGGTGTAGTGTATATTTTTTGGGTTTTGAATAACAGACAACCGCTCAACCCCCTTTCTAGGAGGGCGAAGATTATCTCCCTTAGCCGATTTATCTGATTATTTATATCTTCTATGAAACTTGCCATTCAGCCCGTCCTGATGGCAACACAACGTACACTCTATGCTGTGCCTACACGTCATACGATTCACGTTTTCTTGGGCGTGAGAGTCGGGTTTGTTAGCAGAACTGCCTTGAAGTTAACAAGATCCGGTTCCAATTTGATATGAAATTTTTCAGTTTTAATGCTGAACAAGAATCGGCGTACTAAGTAGACTCCACGATCCTTTGCCAAACTTTGAGCATTGGAGTAGAAAAGTAAAGTGAGACACCCTCAGTTATCGAAACCAAATATTGTTCGAGTCGAAAAAAATAAGAATGTGACATTGGAGACTGTAGAAAAGACTAATAAAGGTGACTGACGGAAGTAAGTGGGAGTAACTTCGGACTTAGCTGAGGGTTCAAGTGGTTGTCACCCACACGCTTCCACGAAGAGAGCCCCCAAGAGGGACTCCACTTTGTGTGTCATCTCACCAACACATCAAGCTGAGCTTACCACAAGCACTGCTACCGCCAGCGTAGCTCAGTGGATCACTGAAGCACACAGACCTCCCAACCATGTTCGGGTGGTAGCCCATGGGACGTATTACTGTTATTATTACTGGCGAATATCCACTTTGGAGAACGATAAACAGGTGATTTTCAATCTTTCGTAGGGTTCTTCTTATTTTCCAAATATTTCTTCATTTTCTCCCCAAATGCCTTCTTTCCTTCTCTCTTCACTCCACTTTGGCCGGTATGGCTTTGGCTAGATCTCTGGAATAAACTTCCGTTTATCAGTTTTGCTTCTGACTGTATCCCTGTCTGATGTATTAGTTACGTCAATTTGTGCTTTTGTCAAATCCTTCTTAACTTCAGTTACTCAAGGTAGTGATGCTTCAATGAATGTCACATTGTCCAATAGACGCTTAGTTAGTCTGTTCCCAGGTAATCTGTATAGATGTCCATTTCGTCTCTCTGTGTTATCAGTTTTGATGGCTGATACGCGTACTTTTTCTGTTGTCTCGATGGTTTGCAGTCTGTATCCAAGTTATGTGTATCGTGGTCCCAGAATTTTTCTAATAATGTTTCTCTCTACTTTCTTAATTTATTGTAAATGTAGTTTTTGATTCAATGAGAGTGTTTCGCTTGCATATGTGACTGTCGGTTTGATTACTCTGTTGTAGTGTCTGACTTTAGAGCCTTTTGACAGGTATTTTTTTGATCTACAGCTCTGAAACAAGTCTGGATGCTTACTTGATTTTCTGCAACTGGTTTCTTGGTGCTATTTTTTCAAGTCATGTTGGTTCAATAATCTCACTGAGATACTCAAAGTGTTTGACTCTGTTGATTTCACCATAATTTATTGTAAGTTTCAGAATATCTAACTTGGAACACATGAATTCGGCCTTCTCAAAGGTGATTAACAGGTGAACCTTCTCTGCACATTTTTTGAGAACCTCGATTTGTTTTACTGCTGTTTTTTCACTGTCGGTTAGAATCGCCAAGTCATCTACAAACGCTAAGTATGGAACGTTCAATTTTTCTCGGCCTCTTCCTAGTTCGAGTGGCTTCCAAAAGTTCTGTTTTCTTAGTTCCATTTCACATTCTTTCATTACTTTGTTTAAAGCTATGTTGAATAATAGTTGCGAAATCCCATCTGCTTGGCTTACTCCCGTTTTAACTAAAAATGGTTCCGAAATTTCATCTATAATTTTTTATTTCGTTTCTGACAGTGTTTATTCGATCAGTTTTCGAGTTTTAGTAACTAGTCCGTGTTCTTCTAGAATACTGCATAGAAATTGTCTGTCTGTAGTATCGTATGCTTTTTAAAAATCAACAAATGCACCGACTATTGGTTTCGACCTGATTGTTTTAATTTTTAAGATAGTTTTGAGATTAAAGGTCTATTCTGCGCATAATCTATTAGGTCGAAAGGCTGCTTCGTACTCTGAAATTGATTATTTTAGATGTTCTTGTGTTTTCGTCAGAAGACACGCGGATAACATTTTATAAGTGACCAGCAAAAGTGAAATTCCTCTGTAATTGTTTACATCTGATTCCTCTCCAATTTTCTGCACTGGATGAATTAGTGCTCATTTCCTATCCTCTGGAATTTTTTATGTCTGCCAAATTTCTTGGATGAAGTGAGTGATCTCTTTTAAGGAATTGGGACCAAGTAGTTCAGCTACAATTCTATCTTCTTCCGATTAATTATAATTTTTGAGCTGTTTAATGTGACTACAAATTTCTTCTCGAGTTGGTGGTTGTGACGTTTAATTCGTGTATTCTGGTTGTAATCTGGGGAATCTCATACTTGATTGTAAGCGGTTTCTCAGTTGTCAGAAATATTTGGCCAATTTTTGGCAATTTTCCTTGTTAGTTAATGTCAATTTGCCATTTTGTTTTCTGAAACAGAGGTTTCGTGGAATGTATCCTTTGATTTGATTTGCAAACGATTTGTAAAAGTCTTGTGCTCTGTGGTTCCTAAAGTATTCTTCAATTATGTTTAGTTTTTCATTAAGATATTTTGTTTTAGTTTGTCTAAGTATTTTAGCTGTTTGTTTTCGGACTTCGAAAAATTTCTCTTGTGTGGTTTCTGATTTATCTCAATTGTTGTTGAAGAAGGCTCATTGTCTCTCTTCTATTGTATTATGACAATTTGAATTCCAGCATGCGTGCTTGAAGTTTTTTTCTTTAATAGGATCTGTTCTCTTCCTTTCTGTATAATTTTGGTTTGGAAATTCCTCCAATTGTTTGTAGGTTGTATTTCCCAGTCTTCTGTAAATTTTTATTCTTGGATATTTTCAAGTAAAATTTGTTAATTAGTGGTGTTCTTCTTCAGCATTTCTTTTTGGTGTGAATTTGATTTTTACTGTGGTAAAATAGTGGTCAGAATCAATATTTGCCCCTCTACGGACTTGAATGCCGTGTATTTATTTTTGGAAATCATAGAATATCGCAACATGGTCTCTTTCAAATTCACCTAGCTGAAGGATCCGGTATCGCGACGTGTTTTGCTTCTTGGGGCTCTTTCAAAGAGAAGCTGACATGATTTTTAGATAGTTTTGTTGCCACAAGTCTATGAGAGCCTGACGCAATACTTGCTCGTGAATTTGTGTGCAGTATAATTGCCCACCCTTTTTTTGTATTTCCTCTTTTTGCCAATTTGTGAGTTGAAATCACCGAGAAGAAACTTTACGTCCGGAATTTCGGACATTTCAATTTCAAGATTTCCACAAAATTTTCTGTCTGCACAAATGCTATTTTGTTGTCAATATTAGTAGGTGCGTGAACAATAGTAACGGTACATGTATTGTTGGTGTGCTTAATTCACATGGTCTTTAGTCTGTTGTTGATTTTATTTACATTTGTGACAGAGACAAAGATGTAATATTCACAATAAAGGCCATACCAAAAATGCACCTCGTTTGCTTTTGCTTTTAAAGATACGGTAGTTGTTTCTGAATAGGGGAATCTAGTCCCTTGAAGTGCATGGACTTGAATTTTCTGTCTACTGAGTTCTGTAGTAGGATTCTGTAACTTGTCAGTCTGAATAAGTGCTTGGATGTTAAAAGTGCCATTGTATGTTTGAGATTTTCGTTTTATATTTTTTATTGTTTTTTTTTTACTTTAGGGTGCAAAAACTAACTGGGGTCGTACACTCCCAAGTCAGAACTATAGAACACAAACACAGAGAGGAGTTAAGCGACTATACGTCAGTCCCAACGGACAGAATAGAAGACAGCTAAAACAGGCACTTGGAAAAAGGGCTAAAAAGAACTACGTACAGAAATGGAGATACAAAACTAAAAATTAAATGGCCTGCACCATATTGCTTCGGCGGATAGAAAGTAAAACGCAGTCGACAGCCCGCGCGTCATTCGCTAAAACGGCTGATAAATCAGACGGCAAACCGATTTTCTCTGTCGCACGAGCCCAAGCTCCGCAGAATCCGATAACTTAGTTGTCGCCACAGCGAGAGTGGATTGACCACCTGGGATAATGTTAGTATTACGATTATTATTATTATCGTTTTACGTTATTCGGCGCACTCATTATCACTGACGGCGTGCCGAATTTAAGCCGTCTACTGTACTGTTCATCCAGTTACGCGGAGTTTGCGGCGTGTGAAGAGGGCAGGACGCTCCATCTTCCTTGAGGTCTGGGCATTGCTGCGCTGGGGAGAGGAGGGCTGTGTCTTCTGGCTCAGTGGTGGAAGGATCTCTGGATCTGGTATGGGCAGCGGACGAGTGGGCCGTGCTGTGTGCCTCTGCCTGTGGTCGGGCACGCGATCAGTTCCTGGCTTGGACAGTGTGTTCGGCCCACTGCTTACGACTTGCTACGGTGGTCTATAGAGTATCCGATACTAGACGTCATTTGCGCTACGCTGCTTTATAATTCATTATGCCTTTTTTTTTAATTCTGGGTTTCTGCTGTTCCTTAAGAATCATTTCTGGCGCCAGTTAATTTCGTCGCCACCTCAAGTGTTCCTTAACTTAAAATTTGGCATACGTTATTCAGTACCAACCACTCCAAGATAGTTCATGTTTCGTTTATACGTTTTTATGAACTCAGGTTTAAAGTGTTTACGTTTATAAATTATTAAAAATTCTTATCCATTGTTTGCCTTGTAAATAACGTTGTCTAATGGTTCACCAGATACGCTTGGTTACAATCGAAACAATCTTCCAATCCTCGTCCTAACTAATTGACCAGTTGAATACTGGCATTTATTTTTGGTAATCGTAGGTTCGTTAGAATTATTTTTTACTACTTTAAACCACTTCAACATAACTATTTGTTTCTCTGCATCTGATCCTTCTCGAAAACTCCTTCATTTCATGCGAATGAGCTCCCTTCCTTTCATATGATCGTTTGACTGCAGTTGCTTTTGTTTTGCCGGCCAGTGTGGCCGAGCGGTTCTAGGCGCTTCAGTCTGGAACCGCATGACCGCTACGGTCCCAGGTTCGAGTCCTGCCACGGGAATGGATGTGTGTGATGTCCCTAGGTTAGTTAGGTTTAAGTAGTTTTAAGTTCTAGGCGACTGGTGACCTCAGATGTTAAGTCCCATAGTGCTCAGAGCCATTTGAACCACTTCTTTTTGTTTTTCTTTCTGCGTTTTGAAAACCTTTGAATTTCTAGACAGCTGATCTCAGTTTGTCTTTCTTCAGCAAAGTCTCCTGTATAATCTGCATTTCTCCTAAGTCTTCTTTGTTTTGCCTCCCAGCCCATTTTCCTTGTCTGGTTTGCTGTTCTGGAAGAATGTGTGGATCTTCTTTCTTAATACGTCTTACATCATTTCCTCTAGATGTTCATAATGATTCCATCCGTTATTTTATGGAAGGATAAGTACATTTCCTCATTTGTCCTCAACTGCCAATTGCCTTTTTTATTTTTGATTGGACATAATATGTCTTACAAGACTCTCCTTTAAAAAATCTTTTGGAATTCTTCTCATGGCAGCGTGCAGAAAGATAAAAGAAGTGCTTCCAATCTGTAGAGGACTTACGGTTTTACATCTGTCTTAGTTTCTTCATCCTTACTCTTATTATTTTACTATTGTTGTTGTTCACCTGATAACTATACAAAAATCGGATCCAGTCGGGGCTGCGTAAACTGGACAGTAACGTCTAGCTTTCGCATCTCTCGCTCTGAATCAGTCGCACATAATATGAGGGAAACAGTCAATATTTCTTCCTTTTGTGCATTAACTTTACATGGCACTACACATGCACGCTGAAAATTATATGTGTAAATCGGATACTTAATATTTACTGAATTAACAGAAAAAAGAAATATATAGCACGACCTGACCGAAAGGGGTCTACTGACAGGACGCGTCCTGACGCATCGAGGAATCATTAGTTTGATAATGAGGCGGAAATGTGGGGAGCATATCGAGCACATAGCGACGAAGGTCTGGCTGCAGTAAGCATGTTGAAAACGACGTAGTTTGCAGTAGTTATGCAGAAGGAAAGGCCCTTGTACGGGCAGAACAGCCCTGATGACCTCGCAGTGGGGCTCCCGAAAACTCCTCCAACAATAGTGAAGGTGGAGAGTTGCTCAAAACAGCAACAAATCATTAGAAAGAGGTGTATGTCAATGACACCTCAAGAAAGACATTGCTGCGAGTGGTATGAAGTATGAGCATAGACCCCAGCAAGTTGAAAAACAAATGTGGAAATTATCACGACTGTGACACAAAAATTAATCGACATAGGAAGGATATAACTGAAATTTTGTAGTTGTTGTTTTGACAAAAGGTGGTAAATAATATGAACTTGATCGCTGTCACAGTTTGTATTATTTGTACAAGTTCTTAAAATAGATATCGTGTGTTTCGTTTAACTGCCTCCACTGTAATACAGTGTCATAATAAAACTGATTAGCTGATGACACAATCTAAAAAACAAAGTATTACCACTGCTTAGTTTCAAAATGTTATACATTAATTACGACACTAGTCAGGAGTGGAATAATGTATACGTTACTGTAAACATTTTCTGTGCTTCTACGTCGCGGTAGTAAGTCAACAGTAAAACGAAGCAAATGTAGATTTACGTGACAGTATTTTATAAGTCAATTAAGAATTATTACGTTAGTACGTAGCCCTCGTATATATTGTTGTTCTGGAGTTAATCCACGTTGTCCTCTTCAAATGACCCATAAACGGGATCAAAAGCGAAGTTTTAAAATATGCAAGAGCTCAGTACGACTGGGTCTCATTATAGGAGTCAGGAAAATCATGTCCAAGCATGCTACACACTTCAAAGACTATTTATTACCTCTATACGTAACACAGCAGAATCTCATGAAAGACTTCTATTGTGAGAATTAACTGCAATAGAACTCAGAATATTAATGTCATAAACATGTAATCACATTTATAAGGTGTCTGACAAGAATCTGGACACTCTTTAGCACCATTTCGTTCAGAAACGTGGAGGGATTATCTGTACTCTACTTATTTTCTAGGAAAGGTAAAATTAAATTTTTTAGAAAATGAAAACAGGTTACAATTTAAAATACGAGCATTGTCGTATAGCATGCCATCGGCAGCAGAGCTAACATATCGATAGTGTATCGAGGGAACCAGTCCATCGAGATCTTGTCCAACAGTTTTGAAAACAGCGTTATAACTTCAATATATTACTGTACTAAATGTTAATTTTCCTAGAATCAGCCTACGTAAAGGGTCTGTCAAGAAGATTCACCCGATTTCGGAAGACTATATCTTCTACAACAGTAGTGATAAAACGTGGGGCAAATGTTAACCTAGGCATAAGACAACAAAGTTTTTATTTTCGAAAGATCCAAGCGACCTTACAAGTATACATCTTCTACATGCATGCGCGAGAAACCTCAGGGTACTTTTGCAATTACGTTTAGGATAGAAGTTTACACTTCCGGTTCGTAAATGTTCAGTGTGTCCTACACCGGAATCACGAGTAACATACAGAAGACAGTCGGACTCGCCTCATATTTTTGCTGGTGTGTTTGACGCTACTGCTTCCACTGCTGTTGTTATGCGTCTTTACAAATCACCCACAGCTCTTGCAAGAGAAGGCAGGTGGACAGAGTCTCGTACAAACCAGAGAAAAACCACATACCGTCCGATCGAGCGGCCTTGAAAATCATTGATGGTTTGTAGGCGCCTTCCGCCCCATCCATAACTGGGGCTCGGTTTGTAGGCGCCTTCCGACCCATCCATAACTGGGGCTCCTCACCGTTGAGAAGTGATCTTTGACGCACTTACCGATGTAGTGATACTTCGTCCAGTTGAAGAATGAAATTTTCGCTACGTTCTCGGTTCTGGATGAAAATCGGACCGCACAGTTGTAGATGAATCTAATCTGTCGAAAGAGAGAACGCACATGGGCTTTCGTTGCTGCGTTATAACCACTTCGATTGGACGTACGTTTCGCAATGGTCGAGCGAGCCGGGATGTTAGCTTCAGCAGGGAGACGCTCGGCTCCCATCACGACCGAAAACTTATAACTGGCGCGAAGGTAAGCTTCCAGTTTCGGTGCACAAGTTAAAGGCATTCAATAATTGCGCAGGTCGCACCTGTGTTTAAGAAGGGTAGTGGGAGTAGTTCATCGAACTAAAGACCTATATCATTGAAATCTGTTTGCAGTAGGGTTTTGGAGCATATATTGTATTCAAACATTATGAATCACCTCGAAGGGAACGATCTATTGATACGTAATCAGCATGGTTTCAGAAAACATCGTTCTTGTGCAACGCAGCTAGCTCTTCATTCGCACGAAGTAATGGCCGCTATCGACAGGGGATCCCAAGTTGATTCCGTGTTTCTAGATTTCCGGAAAGCTTTTGACACCGTTACTCACAAGCGACTGCGGGCCTATGAGGTATCGTCTCAGTTGTGCGACTGGATTCGTGATTTCTTGTCAGGAAGGTCGCAGTTCGCAGTAATAGACGGCAAATCATCGAGTAAAACTGAAGTGATATCAGGTGTTCCCCGGGGAAGCGTCCTGGGACCTCTGCTGTTCCTGATATATCTAAATGACCTGGGTGACAGTCTGAGCAGTTCTCTTAGGTTGTTCGCAGATGATGCTGTAATTTACCGTCTAGTAAGGTCATCCGAAGACCAGTGTCAGTTGCAAAGCGATTTAGAGAAGATTGCTGTATGGTGTGGCAGGTGACAGTTGACGCTAAATAACGAATAGTGTGAGGTGATCCACATGAGTTCCAAAAGAAATCCGTTGGAATTCGATTACTCAATAAATAGTACAATTCTCAAGGCTGTCAATTCAACTAAGTACCTGGGTGTTAAAATTACGAATAACTTCAGTTGGAAAGACCACATAGATAATATTGTGGGGGAAGGCGAGCCAAAGGTTGCGTTTCATTGGCAGGACACTTAGAAGATGCAACAAGTCTACTAAAGAGACAGCTTACACTAAACTCGTTCGTCCTCTGTTAGAATATTGCTGCGCGGTGTGGGATCCTTACCAGGTGGGATTGATGGAGGACATCGAAAGGGTGCAAATAAGGGCAGCTCGTTTTGTATTATCACGTAATAGGGGAGAGAGTGTGGCAGATATGATACGCGAGTTAGGATGGAAGTCACTAAAGCAAAGACGTTTTTCGTCGCGGCGAGATCTATTTACGAAATTTCAGTCACCAACTTTCTCTTCCGAATGCGAAAATATTTTGTTGAGCTCAACCTACATAGGTAGGAATGATCATCAATATAAAATAAGAGAAATCAGAGCTCGAACAGAAAGGTTTAGGTGTTCGTTTTTCCCGCGCGCTGTTCAGGAGTGGAATGGTAGAGAGATAGTATGATTGTGGTTCGATAAACCCTCTGCCAAGCATTTAAATGTGAATTGCAGATTAATCATGTAATGTAGATGTAGAAAGTTGTCTTCACTCAGAAGAAAGTTTACTGATATTGGATAAATGTTTCTCAAAGCCCATTATTTTCACAAAGGGTCAGTCGCCTGATGATTATTATGCACAGTACAAGAATACAGTAGCATTTGCGGTAGTAAAATGCTTTTCCCTGTCAAATCGATGGGGACAGTAGCCGAGAACTTCACGTGTTATCCTACATTTACTCTGTAAGAGAACACAGAAAGCTTTTAATTAATAGACTAGTAACGTTCTGTGCATTATTTGTGGAAAAGAGCTCATAGCTCCGAGTATACTGCATAGAAGGCGTCTCGTTAGAGCGGTGCTGCTGGGAAAAGAGCGAAGAAACCACACCTAGTATGACAGCCCCTGTCCGTCAGCAATACAGCGCGCTGTTCTTACAACTGAAGTGTGGCATACATGCATTTGCAGTGGAGCGAGCGCCCAGTAAGTACGAAACTAATCACCAGGCTGACGCTTCGCACACGTCAGGAAGGGGAGCAAAACGTAGCTAACCGAGGCCGATCGCGCTGGCGAACCGTGCCTCGTAACTTTGGAGAGCGTTCAGCCCGCTGGCAAACTGCGCACGCATATACCATCGTGGCCCAACTCTGAGAGTTAAGGACCGGTGCTGGCCACATAACTCTGCGCTCGGACTGCAGACCACGCATAGATAACTCGCCGGTCCAAGAGACGCGATTTCTCTCTGAACACCGCCTCCTCATGTTATCCTTTACTGCGTTCAGTTCTATGGCTAGCTTTTTAACATAGTGTCGGTATTTCATTTCTAAAGCCGAAAAAGTCTTTTTCATCCACGATACGCCTACATCGATCATTAATCATTTGTCTTTCTTAGGTCTCCACAAGTTCGATCATTTCTTGGAACAGTAGTCATACGGTCACGTTCTTCGTGAACTTTTGTCTTAATCTTTCGTTTTCTAGCGTTTCTCATAAGAATTATTTCAAACTTCTTACATTCTCCTGTTCCTGTATTTTATTACTCATTTACACTAATAATATAATTTCAACGTTGATCACTAAATACCTTCTTTCGTCAATCACTTCTTTCTGTTCAAACGGCAGTGTGTTTTCCCTCTCAATCACATTACATATGGCTTTGTCCTTCGCGATACTACAAAGACCTGCTATAAACTGTCAATACATTCATTACTTTGTTCTCGTTCGTTTTCCACTTAGAAACACGAAGCTAATCCTCTGCTTCTTCGATTCCATGCAATCCAATAAGACGTCGTCTGTTTTGAATTCTGTTCTACGTGAGTTGGCACCTTCTACTCACAAGAATGTTCCATTATATTCAAAAAATTAGAAAACCGAACATTATTCACCGCGATACATTCCAAGGCTGAAAGTGTAGAGGTGCTGTATCGCTACTCTCACTTATATAGCCAATGTGGTGTTGTGTTCAAAGCCATGTGTTCAAAGACATAAGTCCTCAGGAACAAGAATAAGATGCAGATACCACGATTCCGTATTATTAGACGGACTTCTAACACGTTACATTTGTTTAGGCACGAAAGATACTTTCATGAACATAACTGTGGTGCATTCAGTCTACCGAGCCGGAGCTAATTTGGTGTGATCTACTCCACCACTTAGCGCACAAGAAATGCTCTTAATAGGAATATTAAATCTGAAGCTGGGAACCCAGGCCCTGACAGGTGAGGAAATCCTAACCACGCCAACTGTTAGACATCAGAAGAATAGATAGCGTCCGTGTACCTCAACTATGTCAATGAATAATAGGGGAACTCTACTTCTGGACATACAACAGTCAAGTCTCTGTACAAAAGCATTTAGTACTCAGATTAACACACACATTTGTGTTCAGCAAGTGGAAATGGTTAACTTGGGGAAGTACTACACAAAGTAGAAAGGTCCTGTGGAAAAATAAACAGAAGGAATATATTGATTAATGTTATTAGCAACTTAATACCTAAAATCAACTAAGAGAATTTCTGTTGACATAACTATCAAAATCTAAACTGTATACCGTGATAATATAAACTAAACTACAGTAGTTGAGCAATAATTCTTATCTGCCCGATCACTTCCTCAAATTTAAACTTCAAGATCATACATGAATTACGTGGCTGACGTGGGCGCAAGGGAATGTGAGTGATTACTAAAATCTAATGCAGACCCCAAATGAGACCACACTGGTGACTTCAATATTTAACGCCTGAGCAGTGTGTTATTTAGCTTTCGCAAAATGCAGCGATAATCTCTACCACTGTCGGCTGTTGCGCGCGTCGCGCCTGATCTGCTGACCTGACAAAACTATACTGACCTCTGACAGAATTCAACGGTCTAAGACTTCCCTGTCTTTCTGCGAAGGGGAAAACTGTATGCGTCCCTGGCTAAGACAAATGGCTTTGGACACTCGCCCATGCTGGACGATGTTCGAAATGATCCCGTTAAAAATTCTCACGATGATGTTAATTATAAAAGTTTTTCCTCCTGTCTTCCACTATTTATATATACGAGAAATCCTGCCCAAATTCGACTTGCACAGAGCTTCTTGAATCAACGAAGTGTTTAGAGAAAAATACCTCTCTCGGCGTCGACACAGAGAATTAAGTGCTGCGTGCAACACGACACCTCCAGACAGAGAGTGACCTCAGCTATCCCTATGTAATTTACCATTGTTGCCAGTTGTTGCTACTGCAGGTCTGCATACTTCCACGACTGGTGCTGACCAATTGCCGTGCTTGTTACTGTCCATCGCTGCTTACTCTACCAATAAGACTCCTGCTTATGCTAACTTCTTCCAGACCGACCAGCGTCCGAGATTCCCTTTTTGTGTTTAAAGTTCCACGAGACCAGGTGCTCAGCACATGAAGCACACGCATTGTCCACCGTAGCAACACGGGATTTTACCTTTGACACTGAATTTTGTTCTTTCCTATGACACGAATCCAAGGGCCGCATCCACTGTCCAGTAATTTGCCTCCCTGCTGTGCGGATTGCTCTGTTATGGCCTGCTAAGTGTATTTTCCTTTCACACTTCTGAGTGTTCAACTGGCAAACCTCTTTCACTTCAGTTCCACGTTCAAGCTAAGTTACAAACTATCCATGTTTGCATCGCAGTGCATAAAATTAGTTAGATCAAATTTCTTATGTCTCATTTGCAAAATAAATCATGTAGTTCGTCTAATACGAAAATGTGTAGAAGATTCTATTGGAAGATTTAAAATTATCCACGTCTTTTAATGTATCCGTTACCATCGTTTCTTTCCATGTTACGTGACTTCGAATTACCTGCAGTTTACTTAAAGGAATGCATTAATGAATACTCTACAGACAGACATAGCCAATATCATACACTTTTTATTGTTCCATACGCCAGTCCGTAAAAACGGAACCCCTTATAGGATAGTTTGTTGTCCGTCTGTCCGTCTGTCTGTCTATCTGTCTGTCCAAGTGTTGAAAACCATATTTCTCATAAATGAGTGGATATCACATATTAAGAACTACATTTCCTTCCAATTTTAAGTAAGTAAAACTTTTAGTCAGTGAATTGAAAACATATTGCCATTTATGTCACATATTTTTTATCTTGTCAGTACTAATATCGATAACAGGCGAAAATCGTCGAATTTCTCGATTCCCAGGATGAATAAACTATCTGCATGCATAAATATAATAAAGTTTGGACAGAACCATCACGGTGAAAATTCTATTCGCACTTACCCGCACTTTTTGTTCGTTAGCAACCTTTGTAGTCAGTAAACGACAGTCTTCTCGAGAAGTTGGTATTACCTAAGATTGCTAGTAAAATGTTCTTGTAATTTGTGCCCCTAACACACCACTCTCTCTCTCTCTCTCTCTCTCTCTCTCTCTCGCTCACACATACACAAACACACACACACACACACACACGCATACACACCGGTATGTGCATATAAAATTCTTTGCAGCAACCCCCTTTCTCGCAGACTTCTCTACCGGTGGGAGGCAGGCTGGCTGCCTGTGTAGTTGTGTAGTCCTGCTACCGGAGTTAGCCTATTGCTGAGACAGCTTGCTGCCACAGCCTAGTCCGCGTAGCGGCGGGGTTAATTTCTTCACGTTGCGCTGCCTTGGTCCCCTGCATAACCGAGGTTGGGGCATTTGGCATGCCTACCACTTTTCTTAGGTTGCTGGGTAGTATAACATCTTGATTTTAAGGCGTTCACTTAATTTTGTCTTCAGTCAATCGCATTCAATGCATCCCTAAAAGCTTTCTGCAAATAATGAAAAACGGTAATAACATACATTTGAAAAAAAAAAAGATAGATTTTCTTAGTCCCGTTGATTTCACATAATATGCCTCAAACTTTGAATAAAGTTGTTAAACTTCGTTATTGAGATAGAAATTTCAGACTACCTTACTGGCTAAGTTACTATTCAAACAATAAAACTGACAAAAGAAGTAATAAACCACAAAATACGTGTTTCTGTTTGTTTTGTTTTGGGCTTAACACATGAATTAAAAATTGTACTTCAAAGTTACTGAAAACATGCGACATGTTTTCTGTGTCCTTTACTCTTTTGTAAACAGTTATGGAGAGTTACTCCACTCTTTTAAAAGTGTCAGTGAATATAGCTGAATACTGATTTCTAGGTCCTTATCACCAATTTTTAATGTGATCTATATCTGTCAAACAAACGAACAATCAAATTTACATCAAACTAAATAAAAAAACTTTTGCAGTGTTTCAAACGATTATGGTATCAGGAGAGCACAGCAGTATAGCATTGCTCATTCTGAAGCTTCTGCTCTTTTTTGTGATTATGTGTCTGTCATCATACATCTTGCATGTCTTATAAGCTTTCACTAACACTGTCCACAATGGCAAGACATACTGTATCAGATATAATCTGTATACTGAGCTTCTTTTATCTAACTTACATCTCTGATTCCTCTCCAAATTAAAATCTGATCGTTAACCAAATATTGAATTGGAGAAGAAGTTTCTGCGTTCTTCATTCCCCCTTATGTAGAGACTTTTTCTGCTCTTGTTGAATTTGCAGTTTATTTACTATTGTACTAAACCTTCCAGATACACCATTATCTTTTCTTTTTTTATGTATAAATACGTTTCCTCTTACTTGAACAGAGGAATCACCCATTGGTATTGAGGAAGGTTTTTCATTATCTGCAGCACCTGACTGATACCGTAGACGACTGTAAAGAGGACTTTCAGTATTGATAGACAGTACAGCACATCATTTCATTAGGGAAAGATTGCGAGAATCACATCAACTATGGAAATGTTGTGATTCATGCATAATATGAAGTGTTAAACCCCCAGCGTTGGCCCAGTCAGCGGCAACGTGTACCATACACTGTTGCAGCTATTGATGCTGCTGCTGTGTCAGAGGATGTGTAGGGTTTCCCAACTGTAGCAGGCTGGCGTTGGTGTCGGCTGCCGACTTGTAGAATACGGCAGCTTCTCTCTTGCCCCAGTGGCACAGGGCAAAAGAATCCCCAATTTGACCCCAGAACATGAAAAGATGGCTGGATATTAGTGCTGCTAACTCATGAAGGCAGCAGAATGCAGAGCTTCCAAGAGCCCTGGTGATCAGTCATCGATGAGGAGTTTGAGGCATGTCGACAGTGGTGATGGCTATTTCATGGCACAGATTGATGTTATGGTATAGCACAGCTGTTAGGCTGCCTCTGTAGATCTTAATTACTGCTGTCCATGGCTGATGATGAGGAAGAAAACACGTTTCTGTGTTACACAGAAGCATCTTAGGTGGGGCCAGTGTCAAAGGGCTGGCTATAGAAACTTGGCAGTGTGTTGAACCACTCAAGTGGGCTGCTTTTGCAGGTTGTGTACCGGTAAGTCATGGACTACAGCTAAAAGACACTGCTAGCCATAATACTTAGCTTTGGCTGTGGCCAATGTCGTTACATCCAGAAAATTTAAGTACTTCTTCCTTCACTGTCTTATAATTTAAATTTTTTAATATGTAAAAAAGAGAGGTTGGTTTAAGTTTTGTTAGTGACGCCGTCATTAGAGACGGAGCATTAGATTTTGTAGCACAAGGATGATGAAGGTAACTGCCAATGTCCTTTATAAAGATGATGACCGAGCGAGGTGGCGCAGTGGTTAGCACACTGGACTCGCATTCGGGAGGTCGACGGTTCAATCCCGTCTCCAGCCATCCTGATGTAGGTTTTCCGTGATTTCCCTAAATCGTTTCAGGCAAATGCTGGGATGGTTCCTTTCAAAGGGCACGGCCGATTTCCTTCCCCATCCTTCCCTAACCCGAGCTAGCGCTCCGTCTCTAATGACCTCGTTGTCGACGGGACGTTAAACAACACTAACCTAACCTATAAAGATGAAGAGGCAAAATGAGAAGAACATCAAGAACATTTTATAATTATGCACTGGAAAATTTACCGTACTGGCTCCCCTCCCTCTTCGCCCCAACCCCTCCTCATGTTCTCCCTCCATTGAATGTCCTACACTACGTTTATCTTCTTCAAAATTAAGAAATTTTGTCAGAAATTCGGTTAACGACCGGCAATATTGTCTGTATGTAATATTTAGTTGGAAATATCTGCAGTTTGTGTCATGATTTGCGAAGTTATCTAGATGTCTGTACAAATAGTTATTACGTTATCAGTGTCTCTAAAATTTTTGCTTTTATTCAATTTGGAATTAGCTGGAAACAAAACAAGCACACTCAGTAGATAAGTATTGTATCACACCATGATTCACTACAGCAACATCCTAGAACCATACAAAATGTCATATCATGCATAAATCACAGCACTTCCACATAAAGCCTCAGGACAGGCTGTATGTGGAAGCGTTGAGATTTATGCATGACATTACGTGGTTGTATACTTTCAGAGCGATGTTGTCATTCTTAGATTAAAATTTAGGTGAATTATTTTACATATTGCTTCACATACGGAATAACTTTTGTGTTGTACCCCACATCATGTACGATACGTATAACTGCTTCAAAATGGCTTTGTGTCAGAATTGGCCAACTGCACAACGAATAAATCATATACCTGTGCAGAATAGTACACAGTGTTTTTTTCGCAACAAATTTTTGGAGCCTGAGGACACAGACATGAACAAAAGTTAACCAAGCAAGTTACCCCACCATCTTACGATAAATTATATGATAAACACTTCTGATTCACTATTTTTGTGTAATTCTTCTGTGATATTTCACTGACAAGATCATCCTTTAAGATGTATGTTCAGGTGTTGTTCGTTGTATGTAGAAAACTATCGACAATTCCTTTGACCCGTCCGGTAGGTATAATTTCAATGTTGCTGTCTTGTATTTCGAAATCTGTACCAAGTCACCTACGTTCAATTTTCATCATTATAATACGATTGTATACTGTATTCGTAAGTTCATTCCCACGAAAATAATCTGGTCTGATTATTATTGTTCCTCGTATCGTTCAGTTACACTGCTCAACTACCATTTGTGGAAGAACATCCCGTTATATGATTCACAAAGATTTAAACGCATCGTATGTTCAAATGTTCCATAATACATGTTTTCATGTGTGAGGATGTTGAGTAGACTGCGCTCCATTACCATTCCTTCCCCGACTTTATTTTCAAATCTGAGGGGTATGAAAGTTTTGAGCAAGTATCTGTTTGCTCCTGAGTATTACCTCATACCTACAAGATCTGCCAGCCACATGTTATCCAAACAACAAATTATAACATGCCCACACAGTAATACTTTGCATACAGCTTTATGGAGAAATTGAATTATTGGAACCATAATTATTTAGAAACCAGTCTTTTCTGAAGCTCTGGCATGATTGATAGGATTTTATTCCCGTCAGTTCTGTAGCTGGCGGCGATCGATGCCGTGAGCAGTCATAATCATTACATTACTTTATTAGGATTATCGTAATACATATACGGAAGGGATCTGTTGCACGTTCTTTACAATGTAGTCGATGCCTTTTCCAGAGCTATATCTACCGTGTAAAGTGGGTTTAGTAATAATTTAGTTTACTTCACTACATGGCTGTTTCTGTCCGTTCATTTGGGTGTTGTCTTTCCTGTGTCATAGTAATATTTCAGATCATGTTCGTATCTCCTTCGGAAAACACTTGACAGGTTTTGAAGTATTTATGAGTATTAGACCACTAAACCAAGTATTCTTTCACATTTTCTACACCCAATAAGTACTGTACAATTATACTTACAGGTTGCCTATTCAACATATACAGTATTTCCATGATGATCCACATGTTCGAACTATCTCGCTATTCACAAGATGGTCAATGAAATCAGGAACAGTATATCATTCTTTTTTCTTCTTCTCTTCTGCATCCGACCATCTTAGCAGATGGGAGCAGTAGCTGTGTAAGACTTCAAGATACAGACTTAACAGCTACTGAGAGAGAATGACGTCGTTCCAGCTGTTCTAATTTTTGGCAGTCGTAGTTTCCGTTGACTAGCCTCCACGTCTCGGTAAGTTTGTGTTTTGTTGACATGCTGGTGCAAGCTAAACAGGCTCCGAGATAGTATGCGATTTACATAGTCTCACAAACTTATTCAAAGACTTTTTCATTTTCCAGAATTTTTCAGTTTCATTGACCTTTCCATTCATTATTTTCGTTGACTGAAACGTCTGTAATTTTCTGAATATCCATCATATGTATGAACCTTTGCACATTCTGTATTCATATGGGCTATAATTGCTCTATTGTTGACCTCTTTTCGAATATTTATATTCCTAAGGTTTTCCATGATCAGTGCAGACAAGATAGTATGGTTTAGAGTGTTTTGCTGTTCATTTTAGTTTACATGTAGTATCTGTTGATACTGTCACTCAACTATGTACTGTGTGTGAGCCCAGCAATCTCCTAAAATGGCTGTTAATAGATTGGATGTAATCTCATTCCTACATGTGCTTATTAATTGTATTTTGAGTTCATATCTTCTTGTTTTTAAGATTTAAATAATGTTTTTCATTTTACTGGGGTAAGAGGCCACACCCATGTAATACTTTTTGAACCAAAGTTACGCCATTTAACAGCATAAATGGTTGATTTTGGTGATGTACAGCAGAATAAATGATGAAACTTCCTGGCAGATCAAAACTGTGTGCCGGACAGAGACTCGAACTCGGGATCTTCGCCTTTCTCGGGCCAGTGCTCTAACATCTGAGCTACCCAAGCATGAATCACGGCCCGTACTCACAGCTTTACTTCCGCCAGTACCTAGTCTTCTACCTTCCAAACTTCACAGAAGCTCTCCTGTGAACCTTGCAGAACTAGCACTCCTGGAAGAATGGATATTGCAGAGACATAGATTAGACACAGCCAGGGGGATGTTTCCACAGTTAGATTTTCACTCTGCAGTGGAGTGTGCGCTGATATGAAACTTCCTGGCAGATCAAAACTGTGTGCCGGACCGAGACTCGAACTCGGGACCTGTCCGCTGCCCCACACACCTTTTTCGCGTTACCTGGCTTGGTGCGACTTTCTCTTGTTTCCACACATGAAAAGAAGCAGGAAAAAACAACTTTTTGACAACACTGAAAAAGTAAAGAAAAAAAAGACGGAGGAGCTGTGAGCCTTTTCTAAACATGACCACAAAGAATGTTTGAAACCGTAGAAGTCCCGCTCGTACATATGTATTAGTTGTAATGGAGAGCATTTTGAAGAAAATAAGGTTGTTTTGCAAACATTTTTAAAATATACAGTTTTTAAAAAAATAGTTCTGGTTTTTTTCTCTTTATGGGCACTACCTCATATCTGGAATCACAGGTTCGTATAGATTCCCATGTACAGATTTCCATGCACAGTATGCATTATAATATAGATCAATGATTTGTTCAGATAGATGCTGAGTTTGGTGTGATGACTCAATGAATCGTGTCCATATTTTCTCGTCGAATACGTACACAATGGCTGCCAGCTTAGTCACTTTCCTTAAGCATGCTGGATTGTGCTTCTGGAATACATTAAATCTTTAAGTGTCTCCTCTTGCGTATGGCTACAATCTTTCAATCCCTATCACTAAAAATTTTCACTGCAGAGATTATATTATCACCTGATCTCATGGAGGGAGTTCGAGCAGTTCTGCTGAACATGGCAGTTTTGAAGTATCACACAGACAAATCCAACTTATCCAGGAATAATAATAATTAGTCTCACTACATTGAGAACTTTATGAAGCCACCACCAGGTGCAACTTTCGTCCAAAATCATTTTCACACTAATATGTTTATTATCACTGCTTTTTTTAGCTATATGTTCAGGTAAATACCATTGTGTATGTATGTATGTGTGTATATTGAATTGGGGATCTAGAAACGACAGAGAGGCATCGTCCCCGCTGTAGCCCTCAGTGGTTCACTACCCCACAGCAGGCTACAGCCGTCCGCTCACCCCACCGCCGCCCCACACCGAACCCAGGGTTATTTGTGTGGTTCGGCCCCCCAGTGCACCCCTCCCCCTCCCTCACCCCACCACCGCCGACGTTTCGTACCAGACGAATGTAGCCCCAAATGTAGCATGGTTGAGTAATTATGGTGTACGCGTACGTGGGGACAGTGCTTGCACAGCAGTAGCTGGAATAGTGTAACTGAGGCGATATAAAGGGAACCTACCTGCATTCGATGAGGAAGATGGAAAACCGCCTTTAAAACCATCCACAGGCTGGCCAGCACACCGGACCTCGACAGGGACTGGCACGCTTTCCCACTCGGTAAGCAGTGAGTTAGACCTCGCAGCTAGCTGGGCGGGCTTAAGCAGCATTACTTTCACATCAGATTGCTGTGATGGATCTGCCTCACCTGAATGAAGAAATATCGGTAAAGAGTTAGACATACATTTACAACTACGTTCTACTACAGCCATCATCACATGATGGCAACATAGGGTAGGGGAGCTGAACTACATGTTTAGATATGTTCACCACTTGATAGTTCTTCTGCAGTTGGGAAAACGCTTTTTCAGTTGTTTTTAAATCATAACATTCACAGTAGAGTACAAAGCTTTGAAATACAAAAAAACATTTATCTATATCATCTCTGCTTATGGGTATAAAAGAAACATATTCTCCTACAAAACCGTTCAGTTATTGCAGTTTGGCCAGTTAGGGGTATGATGCTAATGGAACAACACCGTTTTAATACAGTTAACATAATGATTGATCTGAAATGACTGTACATCTTCATAAACTTTTAAATGGCATTAAATGACAAGATGCGAGAGGGGAAACAAAACAATTATTTTAAGAAATAATATTATTTTACGATATATTTTTATACAATTCTCTGTGGCAAACCATCATTCACAACGATATTTAGCAATAATTATACAGGCATTACATTCATACTGTATTGCGTTCTAAACGATAGGAGTAACCACATACGTAGGTATTCCATCTGCAAATTCAGCCGTTGTGGGCTTAATACCTATAGGGATAGAAGTACCAGACTTTGGTACTGCTTGAAATCAGAATTGTATACACTGAGCTAACTTCACTTCACCTATATTATACTCATACACACAGCTCAAGGAATCATCGAATAGTGCTCTGACATATTGTTTCCATTGACTCAGCCTGCCTGTCACAATAAATAATGCACTTACAGAACATGTAAATTCACAGCAGTGGAATGATATAGATATGTATGCACCGCAAAGAGTCTCCAGATGTTAACTTCTGTGTTGGGGCTCCATACATGTCTACCATGCAGGCCTTCACGGTAAAGATGTAGATGTGTGGAGAGGGACAAGGCAGCTATTATTGTGTATTACGTGGATGGTGCCACTACTAACATGTATGCTGCCCACAAGCACTTTTAATGTTCTCGATTTCATTAATTACTTGGCAGTCGCTATCCAGTGCTATGCCCAGTCACACATATAGATTTGTTGACAATCAGTTGGTAAGTAGTGGTAAAGAGCATTATGTCGAATACATTTAGCTGTAGCTCGAGGAGCTGTTTTAGTGCAGACAATGAAAACTCGAACAGTTGTGTGTTGTGCTATTATGCGTCAGATAGTGCTGATTTGTACTCCAGTGTATCAGGCAGCCATTGCATTGTTGGAGAATTAAAGGAAAAAATCGTTAATATTTGCAAAAACGTATACACATAAACAATTAAAAACAATGAACAATGGGAGTGGTTAATATTTACATTCGACTGTGAAAGTAAATTCTTTCTGTCTGGAAGTGGTAGCAGATTTCTGACGATGATTCACTATGATTGTCCTTTCACAGTGGTGTGCAGAATACAAGTGACGAGCCTATGTAATGGCTAATAATCCCACAAGTTGCACGTGACTGCTGGGGATGGGTGACTGGAGCGTCATGGAAACTAGAACAACCAGTGACCATTGTGAGTTGTCATACCTGGACTAATACAACACTTGACAGATTAAATAAAGTAGGTGGTAGTGTGTTTGTGTCTGTTGGTAGTAGTTTATCTTATAGTGAAGTTGAAATAGATAGTTCATGTGAATTACTATGGGTAGAGGTTAAACTCAACAGCTGTACCAAAATAATAAATGGCTCCTTCTACCGACCCCCCAACTCAGATGATATAATAGCTGAACGGTTCAATGTAAACTTGAATCTCATTACAAATAAGTACTTCTCTCATACAGTTACAATTGGTGGAGACTTCATTCTACCCTCGATTTGTTGGTGAAAATACATGTTCAAGGTGGTAGACAGAAAACATCTTCCATGTAGATGTATATGCGTCTTGTTGATTTCCACCAATTCGGATCAACCATCTTTGATTGTAATGCCATACTAGATCTGACGTCTTAGATAAATCTGGCAACCATGCAGACTGTGCCAGTATAACAGGTGTTACGTAAAATCGTGTAAGAGGTATTTGTCCATTATTACATAGCTTTACGTTTGTATCAGTGCTACTATGGATGCTGTAGAAATACAATGAAATCAGAGATTGTGTAGTGACTACTTTCTTTAAATATGTGTGTTGATCTACACATCGTCATCAGATTAAACAGGTTTTAGGAGAGTGTGTCACACATACGTGTAGAGTCATATATCTCATCCATAAGACAATGTGTTTACTTCTGCATTGTCTTATGGATAAGACAGATGACTCTACGCCTATGTGTGATACGTTCACTCAAACTTTGATTAATCTGATGATAATTTATAGATCAAAACTCGTAATTGAAGAAAGTAGTCACCACACAATTTTTAACTTCCATGTATTTTTATAGCGTCCATAATAGCAATTATACTACCTTCAGATTACTATGCCACAATGCCTCAGTCAAATGGCCAACCCTCCATATTCCATTTACCAATTTAGCATCATTTATACCTTACACATCTGGTCTAGAACAGAGGAGGGAGGTGAGGGACATCTGACAAAAATGAAGACTGTGCTCCAATTGGCTTTGTTAAATTACTTAAAAGTAATTAGGTCAAGTAGAAGTGGTGGAAAATTTGTAAAGGAAGCATGGGGCATTGTTCACTTTTAGAATCGTATGTAGATGGGACATCCGTGTTTTCATGTTGCCTCATACACATTTGATATACCCTCCTGGAAATGGAAAAAAGAACACATTGACACCGGTGTGTCAGACCCACCATACTTGCTCCGGACACTGCGAGAGGGCTGTACAAGCAATGATCACACGCACGGCACAGCGGACACACCAGGAACCGCGGTGTTGGCCTTCGAATGGCGCTAGCTGCGCAGCATTTGTGCACCGCCGCCGTCAGTGTCAGCCAGTTTGCCGTGGCATACGGAGCTCCATCGCAGTCTTTAACACTGGTAGCATACCGCGACAGCGTGGACGTGAACCGTATGTGCAGTTGACGGACTTTGAGCGAGGGCGTATAGTGGGCATGCGGGAGGCCGGGTGGACGTACCGCCGAATTGCTCAACACGTGGGGCGTGAGGTCTCCACAGTACATCGATGTTGTCGCCAGTGGTCGGCGGAAGGTGCACGTGCCCGTCGACCTGGGACTGGACCGCAGCGACGCACGGATGCACGCCAAGACCGTAGGATCCTACGCAGTGCCGTAGGGGACCGCACCGCCACTTCCCAGCAAATTAGGGACACTGTTGCTCCTGGGGTATCGGCAAGGACCATTCGCAACCGTCTCCATGAAGCTGGGCTACGGTCCCGCACACCGTTAGGCCGTCTTCCGCTCACGCCCCAACATCGTGCAGCCCGCCTCCAGTGGTGTCGCGACAGGCGTGGATGGAGGGACGAATGGAGACGTGTCGTCTTCAGCGATGAGAGTCGCTTCTGCCTTGGTGCCAATGATGGTCGTATGCGTGTTTGGCGCCGTGCAGGTGAGCGCCACAATCAGGACTGCATACGACCGAGGCACACAGGGCCAACACCCGGCATCATGGTGTGGGGAGCGATCTCCTACACTGGCCGTACACCACTGTTGATCGTCGAGGGGACACTGAATAGTGCACGGTACATCCAAACCGTCATCGAACCCATCGTTCTACCATTCCTAGACCGGCAAGGGAACTTGCTGTTCCAACAGGGCAATGCACGTCCGCATGTATCCCGTGCCACCCAACGTGCTCTAGAAGGTGTAAGTCAACTACCCTGGCCAGCAAGATCTCCGGATCTGTCCCCCATTGAGCATGTTTGTGACTGGATGAAGCGTCGTCTCACGTGGTCTGCACGTTCAGCACGAACGCTGGTCCAACTGAGGCGCCAGGTGGAAATGGCATGGCAAGCCGTTCCACAGGACTACATCCAGCATCTCTACGATCGTCACCATGGGAGAATAGCAGCCTGCATTGCTGCGAAAGGTGGATATACACTGTACTAGTGCCGACATTGTGCATGCTCTGTTGCCTGTGTCTATGTGCCTGTGGGTCTGTCAATGTGATCATGTGATGTATCTGACCCCAGGAATGTGTCAATAAAGTTTCCCCTTCCTGGGACAATGAATTCACGGTGTTCTTATTTCAATTTCCAGGAGTGTAGATGGTTGCTGTCTAGCAGTGACAGAATAACTGTGAGGTTGGAATTGTTTGCCAGTTGAATAAGTATTTGATTTGTTGCTGATGGATCTATTGGAAAATCACAGTCCAGTGGCGACTCTTCACTATAAAACTAGTTACTGACTGACGAGCAAAAACGTTATGACCATTGGCCACCGCGGCAAAGAATGCCACCTGTGGCGTTGCGGGCGTTTGATGCGGTAAGGAAAGTATGTCAGTGGGGCAGAGGCGAAGAGGGAATCATTCCAGGGATGATAGGAGTCGCAAATGAGGTAATCCACAGACATAAGCGACTCTGAGAAGAGGCAGATTGTTATGACCCGGGGCCTGGAAACAAACAACTCAGAAATCGCAAAGCTGGCCGGCTCTGCATGTGCTCCTGTCGTGAGCATCTATGGAAAGAGGCTAACAGGTGGCGAAACCACGAGTATGCGACAATATGTCGGGCGTCCTCGCGTCATCACAGAACGTGAATGTCAGAGAATTGCCTATTCTTTAAAGTAAGATAATCGGCTATCATTGGCAATTGGAAGATTTGACTATGAGCACAGTTCTGGTATACGCACAAGTGTCCCACAGCGCAGCATACAGTGCCCATTTTTGAACATGGGACTCGACAGCTGACGACAACAACGTGCTCCCATGATGAACAAAGGATATCGTCAGTTACGACTGCATCGGCCATTAGCTCATCTATATCAGTGGCAGCGTGTGGCGTGGTCGGATGAATCACATTTCTTATTACAGCAGGTCCATGATCATATCAAGATAGACATAGAGTTATTTGGGTGGTCGAAACATGAGGTGGGCGGTGAGGGCAATATTATGCTATGGTTAACATCCATCAGGATTAATGGGACCTGTGGTAGTAATCGAGGTCGGCACATCAGCTGTGTATTAGGTTAACATTTTTGTGGGGGAACACCTCTGTCCCTTCATGCATGATGTCAGCACTGTCGGAGATTGCGCCATCGAGCAGGATGGAACGCATGCTACACAGAACTGCTACTCTACCGTGTTACTGAGGTGGACCAACACGTCATAGAGCAGGTGGCCACAATGGTCCGGCAAGTCAGCGTGTGTACATTACACGCTTAACTGTAGGATTTTGTCATGTAGAGAATGATTGTCGACAGAGTGAGAGGTCGACGGTGTGCATTCCTCTGGACACTTAAAGTGGTAGAATATGTCTTACTTTCAGGAGGAGAAGCAAGGTACTTATGGTTCCTAACGATATGTGTAGCAGCTTTCAAAGGTTTGTATTGAAATATAGAAATTCGAATGGAGTGATGGTATCAACGAGGTAATTTCCACGAGCAGAATTGCGTGAATGTCCTCTGTGTACACGATAGCGTTGTAGGGGTGATGACTAAGTGGCAATATAAATGTCGAAATGAAAGGTTGCTTTTACATCTTGCAACTAACTACTCCTGCTGTAAAGCTAACGGTACAATCTACATTCTATGCACACATTCGCAGCGCCACTTCCTCTTTCATCCCCCTTTGCTTGCTCCCTCCCCTTGCCCCTCTATTCCCTTTATGTCCCCTTTATTGTCCCAGGGACGGCTTTGTGGTGTGTAATAACCTGCTCGGCCCAGCATTGAGCGTCCGTAAAGCTGCCACCTCTGGGCAGGTAAAGGCAAGTCTGCGGCCCCAGTCGTTCATTATGCGACGTGCGCCAGAAGGCGGCGGCCACAATACGAGCGGCTCTCGGGTTCCCCCTGCCCTGGGCTGCTCTGTGACGTCGGCAGCAGGCAGCAGGGTGCACTCCACGCGGCAGTCGCTCAGCGCCGCCTCCCCCAGACGCGTACTGCATTATATACGACTTGCACCTGACCTGGAGCTACTCTGAGGTCCTGCCTTGTGTTGAAGACAGGGCATGAATTGCGTCCTCCACTTACTGATATCTACAAATATTTCTTCATTTCAAATTTTTACAGGCTCTTCTGATGACAATGAAATGTAACATACACACTTGTTCTTATATAGATTTATATAAAGAAATGAACCAGTTCAATTAACTTAATTTCATGAAATATTCTCAAAACTAATGTACGAGTATCCACGTTTGGCAACCTCTAGATTTTGAATGGTTTTCATACTGAAATTCTTCACCCCACTACTGTACGGTAAAACTGATAAGAGACACTTACTGTTAAATTTCTCTTTAGCACATATCACAGGTTCGTTCTTAAAACACTACTTAGCTTAGGTTATTTGTGTTTCTCGGCTTCATATTTTTCAGTCAGTCGAATCTTTGGCTTAAGATGCCCTAACTAAGAAAAATCATAATCAAGTTCTATGACTGTCATTGTTTTGTATCATTTTTCTTTTTGATGTGCTGATTGTACACTACCTTAGCATTATTTTAATTGATCAAAGATGAAATCCAGATTATATTTCTTCAATTCAACGCCAGCACTAACAATGTCTTCACGCGCTGCCAGAGAACGAGTCTGGGGAGAGTGCATTGACCAACTTAAGAAATGGCTCTGAGCACCATTGGACTTGACTCCTGAGGTCATCAGTCCCCTAGAACTTAGAACTACTTAAACCTAACTAACCTAAGGACATCACACACATCCATGCCCGAGGCAGGATTTGAACGTGCGACAGTAGCAGTCGCGCGGTTCCAGACTGTAGCGCCTAGAACCGCTCGGCCACTCCGGCCGGCCTGACCAACTTAAGACATTCATGAAATCTGCTGAGTGTCTGCTGCCTTGAGATACGGCTGATTGGTTTAGCTGGCAATCATGGGGCAGGCTAAGATCAGGTGCTGGTAAATGCAGGCACAAACTTGTCAAACTGGGATATTCCAAAGGATGCTGTTATCCTCTTCTGGGCAAAAATCGTTCAGTTTTCTTCTCTTTTCTTCAGTTATGTAAATTAAGTAATTTTCCGTTTAGCGGTATCCCCCAATGGTGCACAGTTATCAAATGTAGGGTTTTTATACGGTTTCTAGCATGAGGAAATAAATTGCCAAATGCATTTTAGATCTTAGTACTTCGAATAACTTCATACTTTTAATTGCTCTTATTCATCTCTTGAACTATACGAACATCTTATGAAGTCTGAGAAAGCCTCTACCGTTCTCTCTCAGTTGCCAATAGTGCCATATATCGTCTTAATTGATGGAAAACATTCTCTCTCCTACGTAAGTCGTTTTGCTGTTGTTTACACTCCTATGGTTTTCAATTGTTTCTCTTGCCAGATGTTTATTGTATCTCTTCAGACCCTCTGAAAAACTACCTGTTCTTTGGTTACGTTTAACATGGTCTGTGACACATCCTTCCTTTAGTTACTATTCTCTCTTGGTTGGTTGGTTTTGGGGGAAGGAGACCAGACAGCGAGGTCATCGGTCTCATCGGATTAGGGAAGGACGGGGAAGGAAGTCGGCCGTTCCCTTTGAAAGGAACCATCCCGGCATTTGCCTAGAGTGATTGAGGGAAATCACGGAAAACCTAAATCAGGATGGCCGGACGCGGGATTGAACCGTCGTCCTCCCGAATGCGAGTCCAGTGTCTAACCACTGCGCCACCTCGCTCGGTATTCTGTCTTACTTCTCCTCACTTTTTCTTCAGTAACACCCTTATTCCATTTGTGATTTCCTTTCCATGAGTTCTGTTCGCACTTGCAGTTTCATTTTCTGATAAGTAATTTCTCTATATTCTTATAACTTTCATTATCTAATATACGTAACTTGTTTCATAATTTATATTGGTATACTTTTCTATTCCTAAATCTCAGTATTTACGCTACTGACCTTGTGCATGGTAAATCTTTTACTTTGGCAGTTTTATAAGTATCTGTAAAAGAAAAAGATATGAACGTGGAGAATAAAATGATAGATATCGACCGAACGATTAGAACAGGTGTGACGGCAGCTTTTTCACGGACCTGTTATCATTTGATATCTCTTGCTTCCTTTTTTTGTCCTCAGTCTTCAGACAATGGCAGGGTATCAAAATAAAGCAGAAATACAATAAATAACGAACAGGTAGCTACTGTTCGACAGAGTACTCAGGCGAAATGCGAGGCTTCTTGGGAGAAGCAGGAAGCAAGTTGAAGAGACCGGCTCGGCCTGCCGTGTCTCGCCTGCCATGCGTCTCGTCAGATGTCAGGTTAGCCGGTCCAGTGCAGGGGCCGGCCGGCCTCCCTGTAACACAGCGTGGCGGCTGGCAGTGGCCGGCGGAGCGTCGGCCTCCCAGGGGTTCGCGGCAGGACACATTTACGGTGGCGTCCGTACTTACTGCCAGCTGCGCTCAAAGTGTCTCTTAAGTCACCTTGGGTACTTTTCTATCACAAATTAAGGAACAACTAGGCTACCGTGTATACGACGAGAAACAGTTAACCGTCTTGCTTATTTGTCGCATCTGTGTCACTTACACTTACCCAACTTGTAGAAAACATAGCTGCTTAGGTCGAAGAACTAGTTGTTGTAACTACCAGATATGTAGAAAACATCTGTTACAAGGAATTGAATTACAGAACCAAAAGTGATCTAGACTGAAGTACACTGAATTACGTAGTTTTAACGTGAAATAAGCAATCGTCGGGGGGAGAGATACGTAAGTTGACATCTCGCAAAAAAGTGTAAGGAGGCTGCATCCATAAAAAGAAGCGACTGATACAGTTATTAGACTCATTGATGAGAATTATAATCTGTTAGAATATCAGTGGTTAGGTTCACAACCCTAAAAAGAAATAGTAAATGACGCTACAAAGTTTGTAGCAATTCTTATGAAGCTGAAGTACACTAAGTACGCAAAAATATCAGAGGAAACGAGGTAGATAACTTTCTTGTCTTCTTTCTTCTTTTTTAATGTATCTTCCTTATGATGAGCTTAAACTGGGTGCTCTCCAGCCTCTCCTGTTTTGAGCACATTCCTTCGTCTTTTCTCTTCTAATCTCAACCATCAACCCAGTTTTCTTCTACCTCTTTCTCTCATTCCTTCAACACTTCGCTCAAAAATTCTGTTGCAGACACTTCCTACACAGCACATGTCCCAACCAACAGTTTTTCTTCATTCTCATCGCTTCCAATAATCTTCTTCCCTCCCCTATTTTCTCCATTACGTCTTCATTCATAAGTCTGCCAGTCCACTTCGCCTTACGCATTCTTCGCTATAGTTACATTTCGAAACTTTCAATGTATTTTAACATTTTGTTGATAGCTGACACACACATGACTTCCATAGGTCATTCATATGCCAAAAAATAACGGTGTGGAATGACTCATATTACAGTTTTATATATAATAATTTCGGTTTAGCATATGTAAATGAATCAAAATGTACCTACATCTTGCATGATGTGATTCTTATTAACGTTTAAGAACCTCCCAAAGCGATGTAGAAGTCAGTTAGTATATCACCCATGGGGCGCCAAATGACAGGAAATATTACAAAAGTGGATGACAGATGTCGAAAATATGACGTCACCAGATGACGCACCTCGCTGCACGTGTAGCAGTTTGGCATGTCGATCCTACCCTCGTCAGCAGGGGACAGTGTTACACATCTCTCCACTAGGCTTCTCTGTTTCCGTAAACGTAAACCGATTCATCGTAGTTCTGTATTACCATTACTGCGTGAACTACCGTATCATATCGGATAATGCAAGAACAAAAGCAGAGTAGCCTAGTGGAGCGATATGGAGCGCTGCCCCCTACTATCGAGGGTAGATTCGGCAAACCAAACCGCTACACCTGCAGCGAGGTAGGTCATCTGGTGACATCATATTTGCAACATTTGTAATTCACATTTGGAGTACTTCTCATCATTTTCGGCCTCATGTATCTTATACTAAATGACTTGGCTCACCGTCATCTAAATCGCTTTGGGAGGCTTTTAAACGGTAATAAGAATCACGATGAGTACGTTATTTATTCAAGAAGTATACATTATAAGTATTCAGATAAAGATTTGTTTTCAGAACAGAAATATTAAAAGGGAACCATTCTGATTTCTTTTTTATAAGTGAAAGAAAAATACTGTCAAAGTTTACAATTCAATCTTAAATGAGTCAGTCAACTTCACTGAAGCAAGGTGAAAGATTTATGCTTGTTTGATGAAACCATTTTTTAATTGCTCGAACAGTCCACGGGTGTACTGCCGGTCCATAGTGTCCAACGGGCACGATATTTCGGCGCGCTGAGGAACTGAGCTCCTGAGGGCGGGCGGTCGTATTAAATCCCCTCCCCTCGCGAGGCGTTCTCTCTGGGGTCCGCGCCCGCGCGTCAGCGGTCGCTTAGAATCTGGCGTCTGCATCTCTGTGGCGTCGGTGTAATTGCCTCGACCGCCCTAGTCGCCTGTTCGTCTCCTTTTCTGGACGTCTTTTTAATTTGACTCAGTACAGGTTCCCATGCCCTGATGAGGTTGTAGCCGCAATCTCGGTTGATGAGTAGGTCCCTCGTACGAATTTCGATAACCTCTCTAACGACGCTGCCCCAGTACTTAGATGTCTGTGCCAAGACCCGAGTATGTTGGTAGTCCGTTTCGTGATTTTCGGAGAAACAGTGCTCTGCGACCGCCGACTTGTTGGGGTACCCATGCCGAGTGTGCCTCTGATGTTCTCGGCAACGATCTTCGATAGTGCACACTGTCTGTCCTATGTAAGTCTTCCCAAATTGACACGGAATCTGATATATGCGGGCCTTCCGCTAAACGAGATCGTCTTTGACACTTCCAAATAATGCTCGTGTCATATTTGGTGGGCAAAAGACAGTTGCTACTCGGTGTTTCCTCAATATTCGTCCTTTTCTGCCCGATAGTGTGCCAGTATACGGTATATCGGCAGTGGCTATCTCTTTCTCCGTGATTTCTTCCGTCTCCACACGCTGTACTGTAGAGGTGAGGTGGCGAGAGCGTCTGGTCTGTCATTCCGAGTACCCCTTTTCCCGGAATACAGTTTTGAGGCGTTCCAGATCTTGGGCAGAATCTCTGCGTTAGAGATGGTGAGCGCCATGTACAGCAGTGTTTCTAGCACCCCATTTCCGCATGCAAATACAGGTCGGTGTGCGTTTTCTTCCTGTAAACCCCGTGGCCCGCTCTTCTTCCTTCAGCTTCGGTCTCCATAGTGAATTTGATGTTGGGATGTGTTGAGTTCAAGTGTGTAAGGAAGTCTAGGAGCTTGTCCCTTCCATGGGGCCAGATCACGAACTTGTCATCCACATAACGTAGAAAACAAGTAGGTTTCCATTTGGATGACGCCGAAGCTTCCTCCTCGAAGTACTCCATATAGAAATTCGCGACCCAGGCGAGTGTGGGCTCCCCATTGCGATTCCTTCTGTTTGTTCATAGTGTTCTCCATTAAAGACAAAATACGTGGAGGTCAGAACGTGCTTGAAATTGTCAGTCGTCTTCTCATCAAATTTCTATGCAATAAGCACAACTGACTCACGAAGAGGCACCCTGGTGAATAATGAAACAACGTCAAAACTCACCAGGATATCTGAGTTTTTAAGCTTGAAGTTGTCGAGACGTTTCACGAAATCCACAGAATTACGTACGTGATGAGGGCATTTATCCACATAAGTGCTTAGTAATTCTGCCAGGTATTTGTCCATCAAATATGTAGGTTCCCTAATGTTGCTGACAATTGGGCGTAACGGACTTTAGGGACTCCATAAAGTCGTGGCGGTACAGGTCTTTGAGATGTCAATTTCTTGGCGACACCCTCTGCTAAATCTGCGTCCTGGAGAAGAGCTCTAGTCTTGTCCTCAACCTTCTTCGTGGGGTCAACATTGATCCCAATCATCGAAGATGGCACAGTCGACTTGGGTACCCCAACAAGTCGGCGGTCGCAGAGCACTTTTTGCCCAAAAATCACCAACATACCAGGGTCCTGCCACAAACATCTAAATAATGGGACAGCGTCGTTAGAGAGGATATCGAAATTCGTACCAGGGACTGACTCATCAACTGAGATTGCGGCTACAACCTCAGCAGGGCATGGGAACCAGCATTGAGTCTAATTAAAAAGATGCTCAACAAAGGAAACGAACGGCTGACTAGGGCGGACAAAGCAATTACGCCGACACCACCACAGACGCCGACGCCAGCGTCTCAGCGAGCGCCGACTCGCGGGCGTGGACACCGGAGAGAACGCCTCGCGAGGGGAGGGAATTTAATACGACCGCCTGCCCTCAACAGCTCACAGTTCGTCAGTGCACCTGACGATGGCGACATCTCTGATGGCCGAAATCTTGTTCCCCGTTGGTCATTATGGGCAGGCAGTACACCCGTGGACTGTTCGAGCAAGAAATATACAGGGAAAAACTGAAGAATCACATTTTTGTCATTCATTATTTGACACACTGTTTTCAAAGAAAAGCATGATATAATGTCTGAACTTGCAGACAAAAACACAGCTGTTATTAAAACAAATTATGTCTCTATAACAGGCATATATGCTCAACCAGAGATTGTGGTAGAAGAAGAAACCGAAAGGGTAACAGATGTTGTAACACAAACAAAAGTTGACAAAAGAGTAATCCTGGCAGGTGATACGAATGCAGGGATAAGTTAATAAAATTCTAAAACAAAGCTGGTCCTGGAAACGCTAGAGGAACTAGAATGCAGCCTCATCAAAAAATCCGGCCCAAAGACCTATATAGCGTCCAATGGATTCAGGATAATAGACCACGTATTATTGTGAAGCGAAGACAATTAAGTAGAAATCACTCTTACCTTAAGCGCTACCACCTGTAACAACATATATAGACCGCACGACAATTTTATCCAGCAAATGAGTCATATAGGAGTTAAAAGAAAGACTAGGAAAAATTGAAAAAGCAAAACATCTAATATAGCTACAAGAGGTAATAGAAGCAGTGTAACTATGCACGTAATCCTGCAAACCTGTCATACAAAAATAAAAGATAGGAAACGACAACAATGGTTTGTGAAGGAATGTCATGATGAATGACAGAAGACGGTGTCAACGCTACATCGAGCCAAACCAAAAAGCAAAAATATGATCTGTCTCGATATTCCAGGCAGAGAGGATCATACAAAACACTAACGAAGAAAAGAGGACACGCTACAGAGAAAAAGAGGCTAGACGATGAACAGAACGGGCTCAGAGAGATCCATTCATAGAGCTCAATAAATCACGGCCATCAGCAATAAAAGGAATCTCCACGGAAACGTGGTAGAAACATTTTGAAGCCATTCTAAGACTCCAACACAAAGGAACAGCCTACGAATCCAGCACAACGGAAACACTAGAAAGTCACACCCCCATAACAAGACATGTGATTGCAAAGGCAAAAGGGAAATAGGCTTCAGGGCTCGACGGCATTTATGCACACCACCTCAAGGAATCCTATCTTATGATCGAAGATCACAGGTTGGAACTATTCAACAATGGCAAGAGTAGAGAACAAATACCAGAACAACTGAGAACATCAACAATGAAACTTCTTTTCAAAGGGAAAGAAGAAACCTGCAACTAGGACTCGTGCAGAGGCACATCCCTCAAAAACACATGTTACAAAATGCTCGTGAAAATATTAACCAGCAGGGTTACTGCAGAAGCAGATGCCCAATATGGCAGCAAAAATAGGATTACATGGTTCAGTTGGAGAAGCAAGAGGATGTTTTAAATACATCATTCCACAAAATTCTCAGCAACTAGGAGTAGCAACGGCATCCTTTACTGGAAGTAATAGAAGTATGAATGTCCTCAGGAACAAAAGTTCCTATGTTGTTGATGGAAATTCAGGCAGAATTCTGAAGAATGAACTCTCCCTGAATTTGGAGGAAATTCACTATATTATGAAAACAACTAATGTAGAACAAAACAGGAATGCTGGTAAGAATTGCGATTTAATAAAATACACACAAATACAAAATAAACAGTGTTATGGTGAGTGATGTTTATTCGAGGAAGGATTTCAAAAATAAACGGAAAATGGCCCTACTATATTCAGTTCAAATAAAGACATGAAATACCTGCATTAAATGCATTTAAGTTGCGTTGAGAGCGCTGTGGGAATGGTAGTAAAATCCCCAAGCTAAATAGTCTTCAAAGATACGCCAAAACTAACTCTATTTCGAAATTACGATACATGGGATATTCTCCAGCTCTAAACAGTTCAGAGTTCAACACGATGAGTTACAAATTAATACACGCCATACAAAGGATAGTAACTCATATTCTGTTTATCCTCATTTCCGCAAAACACGCGGAAATAGTTTGAAACCTACTCTAGAACACATTAAGACCACTTGAAACGTAAAGTTCCTTCACAAGTATGTTAGTGGCCGCTCACCACCCAACACGCGGAAATAGTTTGAAACCTACTCTAGAACACATTAAGACCTCTTGAAACGTAAAGTTCCTTCACAAGTATGTTAGTGGCCGTTCATCACCCAGAATCAAGCACATCACAATCGAATACTATTCGTTGCCGCATGCAGGTCTACCCTCTTCCAGAATCCGCATAGTAGTGTCCAGAATCGCTCCTAGGGCTCTTCACTCGAGAAGGCCCAGTCTCCAGCTGACCTCCGTAGTGTCCCATTGGCTGGAGGCCATCCCCACCAAAAATAAATTGTTCTTAAGCTCTACAGACATGAACTGATTCAATTTGATCATTTTATTGTCTAAATTAATGTATTAGAACAACATTTAAATAAACAAATGTCGTAAGCATTTGGTTACGCTCAGATCATTTTCAGTATATATGAGTAATAGTTGGTTCATAAATCAATAAGTATTCTTGCACAAGTGTCCTCAGGTTAAGTGACTTCAGGTTATCTCGAAATATTACTCAAACAATTATTTATACCTTCTTAATAGAAGGGTCTTTTGGTTCTCTTTTCAGTTGAGGTGTTCTCTAACACAGCGATAGACCCCTTTTAAATTAGCACACTTTTTAATATTACCTGGAATAAACAACTAAGTAAAGTAACTGGAAAAACAGTTAACTGTTTATTCAATAAAACCATATGGATGAAAAACATGGGGTACCGATGCTGTGTTCATTTGCTGTGTAAATGTTGTAAATGCAATGTTCTGACAAACATCTGCATAATGAAAAAAAAAAACGAAAAAGTGGTAAATCAATAAAGAAAATAGATACACACAGGCAGCTTTCTGGGATGACAGCTATCGTACAGTGCTCTCATGTGAGATATCGTTGGTTGAAATCCCATGATGCGGTTAAAAGGTTTGAATTCAGATGTTCATTGTGAAAATGTATATTGATTGAGCAATATTAACTTCTGTAGTTTTAAAGATATTGAAATACTGTTGCGTGATTCGATGTCTCATTTTTCTGGAATCGCTGATATATTCGGATTTGCATTATAGTGTCTCAGAGGGCTCCTTTGGTTCTTCATTTAATTGCTTGTGTCGAAACAGACGAATCAACCTCCTAAAATATTTTGCATATTTCCACTAAATAAATCTTATGGAGTAATTTTCTGGGATATCTCATTACCTGCAAAGGAAGTACTGATTGCACATGAGGTAGCTAGCAGTATTCTCCTGCAGTCATCTAGTAGATATTTCTCGAAGGAGACGGGCATTTTCATTGCACCTTCACAGTTAGTATACTCGCTAGTGTAATTCGCCATAAATAATCTATCACAATTTGAGAATAACATTCTTGTCCATACTCACATCACTAGCAAAAAAAACCCTCATATTTAAGAGTAGGACTCGTGCATCAAGCGTTATGCTCAAACTTTATTGTGTATATAGACAGTTCATCCGTACAGATGGTCATGCAAAATCATATAATATAAAATCATGGTAAGAACGAAAATGAACAAAAACTGTCTTTAGGCTTCACTTTGTTAGATCAATTACGATCTAAAATATATTCAGGTTTTACAGTTTTCAATAAGAGGAAACCCATTAATGATGACACAGCCGTGATGAGACATGTTTGGATAACGAGAAAAATGTGTGTTTCCATAAATGGCTGAACCTATGTCAATTATTGTAACTACAAACCCGCAAGGAACAAGAGCTACAGATCCAAAGCATGAATGGCACTTGTCGACATTGATGGGGCCCTCTCCTCCCTTCCCCGAAGCTCAGTGTCATAAATCTCAATTAAATTCGGTCTCATATCAATTATAGTGAAGGTTAAAGGTCAAGGTCAAGGTCAAATCAGTTAAAATTCCTCCATCTTAATTAACTTAGTTGGCGTAATTGTTATTTACACTGGACCTCTCACTGATATACTGCTGCCATGTTTCAGTAATGTTAAATACAAGAGACCTTTCAATTTTTTTCCAACACAGTTATTGATACAGCTTCTTCACTAACTGTTTATTTATGTATTGCATTTTCAAAAATTGTCCTACTGTGTATTTAAAACCGCTCTTACATTGCACTAGATATTCTCTACATTATTTTTTTAATTATTTGCTTTGCTGGTGTATTACTAAAGAAATGAGTTTACGGAATACAACTTAACAATAGGCAACAACACTCAAATGAGAACATAAACAAAATATTTGATAATATTCTTAGCTTTCTGATATTGGAAATTAGTATGACTAAATGCGGAATTACAGCTTCGAAACCATTAAAGCAAGTACACATGCAGAGTAACTCTGTAAGTTTGTAGATGCTACTGCCCACTGATGGTACCTTTCAGTAAATAAAAGCGAAAAGTGAATTGTAAGATAAAACTAGTTTCAATTACAATGAAATGAACACCCTTATCTGCTTACAGGCGTTGACATACGTCAACGGGGACAGATGAAAATGTGTGCCCCCACCGGGACTCGAACACGGGATCTCCTGCTTACATGGCAGACGCTCTACCCATCTCAGCCACCAAGGACACAGATGATAGCGCGACTCCAGGGATTTATCTCTGGCACGTCTCCCGTGAAACTCACATTCTCAACCTATTGTCCCGCACTACATTTGTAGTGCCCCCGCCCATTATACTCATTACTCGCGGCGCGTTGCTGATTCCCGTAAGAGTTCGGGCACTGTTTGTGCATTCGCACAGAAGAAGAAGATTGGCAAGGGGCCGGTGAGCCTTAACTATATATATACTAAGATGATATCTGTTCATTCGGACATGTCCGAAAGAACAGATACCATCTCAGTCTATATAAAACTAGTTTCATTGAGTTACTCGTGGAAGGATCTAATCTCTAAGTTATCAACATAACTTTTTAAGATAACGAAAATATAGCAATAAGTAACGTGTAGGTTTATTAAATTACAAGGCTTATATAAGCTGTTAAAACTTGTATATATTTAAATTCTTTCATTTTCTCCAGAATTATCACATTTACATGGTCTCATCCCTTCTTTCCGACTTCATGCTGCAACTATGTTAGTAAATATTGTATTACTAGATTTATCCATGTGAACATTGTTACTTTGGAGCTGTGAACCCGCTTGTGTACGAGATGTAGTTAAATGTTCTGATTGCGATGGTATGGGTACAGATATGCTTCAGATTAATGTGGCGTAACGCCTGTTATCTGTGGGTCTGCGGAGCAGTGACGATGATAATGTTTATGATGTCTGATTTAATGGGATATTGCAATGAGCGGACATATCCTACGCTCGGTACAGTCGATAACGACACAGTACGCACCGTGTGATTGTGGTGCATTTTAAGGCAACTGCAGCGGATTCTCACTTCCATAGTATGAACTTTCGGATAGTGATTATTAGGACTGTAATCAGGATGACTAATAATAGTAATAGTTAATATTTTATCTCAGCTGTACAGTTCTAGAATTTCAGAGGGTTAATCCCAGCATGAACCATGCAAGTCATCTAGACACATTTCTTGTCGGCCCGTCTCCTCTTTGGTTCGACACGGTCCTCTTCTCGCCGATTTTGCGGAGATGATATTTATGAGATCTACTTTGGAATCCTTTTATTACGTTTTCGTAAGTTCTGCTGCACATATTAAAACACGAAAACTGGCAATGGAAGCTCGCAACTCTCTAGTTTTTTTCTACTTGTGCAGTTCCACATTTAATCACGTGTTCTGCGTGTAGATTGGAGAGACTGTATCGTACTGGCTTTTTGAAGGATCCCTCGCGTATACAATTTACAACGAACACGTGATCGCGCAAACTAGAGACGTGACCAGAAAACTTTGTCTCTGCGCAACGAGGAAAACAAAAGTTCGCACAAGTTATGAGCGCTATCTGCTCTCGAGGTTCCGCAGCGAAAAGAAGTGTTCTCTAAAGTTGCGAGATAGCTTTCAGTTTTCTAAAGAACACGAGTCTGTTTCATTCTAGAGGAAAAACAAAATGGCTATTCAAGAAATCCAATAAATCTTGTCACAAAACGCCAATAGAGTCTTTCACTTGCCGCAGGGATTCGTTGTCCACGATGAAGATAGTTGCCGCATTCTTTTGTGATAAGCTCCATTCCCGCCTATTTTACAGACTCATCATAGATCACTGAAGTTAAGAATCAATGGCCAAACAAAGTTAGTTATCTCTTTGGTCGTCGTTGGAAGCCACTTTAATATCCAAATCATGGTAAGTTACTAATTCACAGATATGTTAGCACTATATGAAAGTGCCACATCTTGGTGTCTCATGCATAAATATACAGTCTGAGAAGTAATTTTTTCGTATGGTGTCACATGTCTTCTCACTTTCTATTCCATTCTCTCATATAATTATCAAACAATAATATTACTATGTTTAATTTTGTTTTGCACTTGTTAACAAACTTTAACAAAGGCTGACTTAAATTTCGTTTCTCATTTTTAATTGTACCTAGTAGTCAAGATTGTTGTAATTCCTCCCTTTTAAAGTGAACTTTTCTTTTTTTTACGAATGCACGGGGTATATTAGAAGACTGACAATGTATTACATGATATTCTTGTACAGACTCTGTCCTTGTCATTCATTCCGGCGCCATACCTGCTTGTTACAACCTTGTCATGCGTTCTCGATGTGATATAGGGCCTACTTACGCTACTGCTGTTTCCCAATACAACTGTATACTAGGTTGATAAATGAGGAGGCACTAACAAATGGCCTCGTAATTCAGTAAAACACTTGCCAAAGTGGAAGACCAAGTTCTTTAAGAAAATGAACAGTAAAACTGTATCTGAAATTAAGCAATCTAAATTTGGGTTCAAATCACTGTCCGGTACAGTCTAAATGATCAATGTGACAGAGTTATTTCCCACATCAGTACGACTGATACCTGTGATTCCAAGAGAAACAATATGGTAGCCAGAAAGAATAATTCAGCCTAATATTGACAGGATTATATAGACAGAAATCTAGTTTCCAATTCAGTAACTGGATCCATACAAAATCACACACCTCATGATGAAGCTTTAAACCGAGTTTGTTTAAAAGATCAATATGTGGGAGAGGCACGGAGTCGGCAAAGAATGATACGAGGAGCAGCTGTAGACAAGAAGCGAGACGGATGGTGCCCGTTACTTTATTTTCAGCGAAGAGGTGTAAATGCAAATAGTGGAAGCAAAGCAGGAAATAAAAGGGAAGGTATACAACACTGCATTGTGATGTTAAGGAACTGAGTAAACCCCTAAAGGAGATATATATCTTAAGAAATTGGATAAAGACAACGATTGTACAAGATAATCTTTAGCTGCTGCTTAAAATCGAAAAGCAAAACACCTTACCATACAGTATGACTTCAAAAAGAAAACTGTGCCTTACATTCTGAACGAAACTCTGTAGCACCAATATCCCAACGCATCACAACGCAATACCCTATTCTGACGTATTGAATGATGATACTGACCGTCCACGCAACTGCAGTATCGATACGTCCCATTGCATGAAGTCTGCTATTTGCCAAAAATGTGAAAGAATCAACAATTTGTTGCAGGATTAGTGTGGTGAAGCCTGAGAGCAAACTTATCACGTAGCATGCGAGATCCCGTGCGGTCGAGGTATGAAAAGTTTGTCGGAGTCAAGCAGCACCACACCGGGTGAAGAGGGCCTAACGGAAAAAATCGTGAATACAGCAACAAATAAGCATACATTACCATTTTAATGTCACCTATGAACCAACTGCAAATTACTAGACGTATGGCTTGAGAATTTAAAATGAAGGCATAAAATCTGTAATATGCTAATTTGTGAACCTCAAACACAATTTACCATAAAAGAGCTACGCCCGCCGCATAACCCGCAAGACCGTTCAACAGACCGCCGCGAGAACCTCAAGGGGACGCCTGAATACTTACATACGTGAGAAAGTAGCCGCCACCGGAACTAATAGCAGAGGCGCGAGGGAAAACCGAAGAAATCCTAGCTAAGATCTCAACCGCATCCCCATGTTTCCTCCCGAACACCACCCGCTACTAATAGCGCTAATACCACCTTCCTTATGCATGGCAGTAACTAAGATATGCCTAGCACAGAGCAAACAATAAGAGCAAGACGTGCAATGTATAACACAGTTGCTAAGAAATAAAAATAATAAAAATCTATAAAGAAACTGTCTACAAGGAAAATTAACAAAACCATAGTACAAACTACAAAATTAATAAAACCACACTACAAAATACAAAATTAATAAAAAGATAGTACAAAATATATAAAACGATCAAACAGATATACTAAAAATCAAACATAATAGTGGAAGATATATCAACATACAGAGTACGTCATATTAGGAACGCATAGCTACGGAGATAGCGCAGGACAACGTACAGCGCCTGAAGATGGGAATTACATTCTGAAACCTGCACGAAGTGCACGATTCTATCCAAGCAAAACATTTGTCAACTGCAGTTGGAGCAGATTTATTCATCATTAAAAATCTTCCCAACAGTTGTGGTTGTCCCGCAAAGAGTATAAACTCTAATTGTTGTCAAATCCTAAGAATAATTACGTAAAGTAATCATCTTTCATGATATATATATTCTTGAATTACTTAGGGGTATTTGGCACTGTTGTGCATGATTCACCACTATTGTGTGACAGGATACAAAAAATTAAAAAGTCCGTGATAAAGAGAACGAAAACTGTGTCCAATATATTGTTGCAAAAGAAACCAGAGATTTTATAACAGGCAAACAGGCACCAGCCCTCCTACACCACGAACACTGGCTGCTACACTGAGATATTTGTCATTAATTCTGCTTTTTCTTTATGTTGTCGTATTCTAATCAAATTTTTGTGCGTCTTTAACAATCAAGTTTGTATTATACTTGGCTCCTTTGCTTTTCACAATTCTTTCGCAGTCTATTCACAATAATAAACAAACACGTTCATTTCGTCTTATGGGGAGAATGATCTCCATGATTCCTTTGAAAGCTCTAAATTACGGTTGATATTTTAAAGGAACCGATAATAATGATTACATTTTACTCATCTTATACATATACAACAAGCATGGTCAAGGGAGAACTATCACATTTTATAATTGAAACGCATAAGGAGGCAAGCGACCAAAATGGCTGTTAGGTAACTTTCCGGCAAGGAACTTACGTAATCTGATGTAGACACATTTTCATTTTTATCTTTATCTTAGACATTTTTTAACATTTAATGGTAATTTCTTCATTTCTTCTTCTCTCTATTTTTGAGTTCTGACAATGGCTCATAATAGTATAAACCGGTAAACTGTCGTAATAGAAAACAAACTCTATTCAATAGTATCAAACGTATTGTAAAAGTGTCTCAATCACAAGTCGATAAGTCTCAGACTTTCAGTTTATTTTCCTGTTCCTTACTGCTTCTTCCACTTCTGACAGTGACTGTAAATTTGAAAAATGCCAAATTGCATTGTGGATCGTAATCCTTGTATAGCTGTAGTTCCACTTGAAATTGGTCCGTTAAATAAATTAAAACGCTGGAGAAAGGCGAAGGTATACCGCTTGCAGCCATGCCTTTTCTGAGCGCTGTGGTGTTAAAACCAACCTTTGCATCGATCACAGCTGAACTTGACGTAATACGAAAATCTTCGATCACTTACTGTGGGTGCAGATGAGTTAGTACTTGTTACCTGTCACATCTTGTTTAACTCACATATCGCCACCTCTGCTTAATTTACACACCATTTTGTTGTCTTGGTCTTATGTCACACGCGGGGAAGTTATCTCTCTCCCTCGGCCCCTCTCTCTCTCTCTCTCTCCCCTCTACCCCTCTCTCTTTCTCTCTCTGTGTCTTTCCTCTCTGTTACACAACCTCATTGTAATAGAACTACACCCTCGCACATGCTGCAATTTCACGATGTGACATATCGGGGAATACAGACCATTAGCCTACATTCCAATTTAAAATTGTGGTCATATACCGCCCTTCATTGGCGAAGAGCCATAATTATCTGCCGCAGAACGTATTCAACTTGCACCAACACAATACAGCCCTTTATTCGTATATGTAATTGAGCGGCAATCCGTAGTCTTGGTCATATGTATGTAGCAACTATCGTTTGTAATTCTAAACATATAAATGTCATGTTCTGATTTGTGAAACAAGCAGGTTGCACATTACATGGAAATCTCATGGGACCAGAATAAAAATAAATAAGTTGTAAAACCTTCGTGTGGGAGACAAAAACAAGGAAACGAGAATTAAAATTCCGCTTCCCATTCAACGCCTTCTTTAATCATCTGTATTTGCACCTCTCACATTTAAATCAAATCGTTAGGATAAAATAACAGGAGATAACTAGTGGTGTAATATATTGTAAACTGTGGAAAGGTTTGTGGTAGAATTGCTGTTACCTGAGGAGTCTACTTATTCAAGTTTATTACCCGTTACTGTTTCTGTGCTGCCTGTGAAATCTTCCGGAAATAGCGTACGTTTCTTTCAGTAGCATATAATTCATAATCACGAAAAACCTAACATTTTATACTGCTCCAAACACTTTCTTAGCCATCGATGTGTAAAGCTTTGCGTGACAGATGATCGATATACCAAATTGTTAACGCCTCCGACACTGAGGATACCAGCCAAACAAAATACTTTCACGAACTGAAAAGTCGTTATAAATCTGTATTTATTTTCGATGCCCAAGCCCCATTTCAGTTCGAAAACGTAACTTACGTCATGGTTGCAGCCATCTTATTTCATTTGCTACATCACTTCTTAAAAGTAATTGAGCTTAATATACCTGAAAAGTTCATTTCATTGACGACCATTGCAGGCAATGCACCAGTGAGCGCAACACGCTTTGTTTGCTCATATCAAAGCGATGGCTAGTAGCGATAAATATCCCTTTGATGCAGGGCATTGTTTGCCAACACAAAAGCGTGGCGACTGCTGCGTCCGATTGCAGGCCCTCTGGTGCTCGTAAAGCAGTACAAAGAAAGTTTTGAAAGTGGGAGGGGGAGGGGGAGGTGGGACAGCTACATCCAGATAAGTGTAGGGGAGTGCACTAGCCGCTCTGACGCTTTTCGTGTACAGCTCTGCCTACACGAGTCTGCTTTGCCTGTAATTTTCCCGACTGTCAGTGATAATTTGCGCCACATAGCAGCTGTTTCAAAAGAGTGCAGCTGAGCAACTCACAGAAACACAGATTTCCGTTCGCGTTATAAATGAAGTACACACAAGTGAGAACTCAGGTCCGACAGGTAAGTACTGTTATTATTCAGGGTCAGTCACCAACTATTGCGACCTGCAATAACTCCGAAAGTATGATAGGAGCTGAAAAGTTTGTGGAATAAAAGTTGCATGGGACAACGTGGACCAGAATGTGACGTTCGTTTTTTGTTGCTGGGTGGGGTCGCTTCGAGATATGAAGGTCAACGTCGTTTTTTTAAATGGGATGCTATAGTTTGGTACTCAATTTCTGATAGCGCCTATCGAGACGAGTCCAATGATGTGTAACAGTAAGACCATTAAAGGTCAACGAAGGTCAAATGGTTCAAATGGCTCTGAGCACTATGGGACTTAAATTCTGAGGTCATCAGTCCCCTAGAACTTAGAACTAGTTAAACCTAACTAACCTAAGAACATCACACACACACCTATGCCCGAGGCAGGATTCGAACCTGCGACTATAGAACGAAGGTCAAAAAGAAGGCATGAACGTCCATTTGTAGTGATGACCATTGGTATCAATGCAGTGCTGCAATCTTCTTATCATGGAGTGAGTGGTATTCTTTATCACATCGGCACATATCGAAGCACATGCTCTGACAATTCTCTCTTGCATATCTTCAGGTATAGTTGGAATGTCATTATAAACGATGTCCTTTACGAATCTCCACAAGAAAAACTCCAGAGACGTCAAGTCTGGCGAACGAGCTGGGCACGACACATCTCCTCCGCGTCCAGTCCAACGATTTGGGGATTGTTTCTGCAACTCATTTGCAGCCATCAGCGAAAAGTATGCCGGACACCATCATGCTGATACCATATTCTGTTCCTTGTTCCTAAAGGTATTTCTTCCAGTAATAGACCTAATGTTTCGAGCAGGAATGTGCTGAAATTCTTACCATAAGGATTTCCTTCGATGAAATAGGGTCCCATAATTCTGACACCCAGAATCACACACCATACATTCACCGACCATGGTTTTTGGTGTGCAACTTGCCGCAGCCAACATAGATTTTCAGTTGCCCAATAATGCATGTTATGCAAATTAACATTTCCATGATTCGTGAATGTAGCCTCGTCAGCAAATAAAACCAAATTAATAAATGTTTCATTCCTCTGAATCTGAAGTTAAGCCCGTCGGCAGAATTCAAAAAATGGTTCAAATGGCTCTGAGCTCTATGAGACTTAACAGCTGAGGTCATCAGTCCCATAGAACTTAGTACTACTTAAACTTAACTAACCTAAGGACATCACACACATCCATGCTCGTGGCAGGATTCGAACCTGCGACCGTAGCGGTAATGCGGGTCCAGACTGAAGCGCCTAGAATTGCTCGGCCATCAGAATTCAATGCGACCCATACAAACCGTACCAGTTAGTACTTGGTGCAGACTGATTTAGTAAGAATAATATTTACGGCTATGCAGAACACTAACAACACTACTCTGGCTCATGCCAGGTTCCTTGCAATTTCACGCGAACTGACACAAGGATCTCGAACCAAGTGGCAAGAGTAGCAGTTTCCGTTTCCTCGTTAGAAACTTTCCTTTGCCGGATATGTTTCCGATGAGTTAAAGATCAAGTTGTTCTCAATTTATCATACACATATTTATATGTACCACGTATACGTGAGTACGTTGAGGATATATTTCAGCATAGGCCTATATGTGTCTACCTCTCGCTCAATTTCGTTGGCATTCTCCGTAAATGAGAAGCATATAGACTTCTTGTCCAAAGGAATACATCATTCTTATTCTCTTGATTCGACGATACTAGTCTTACCGTTCCTATTAGTGTTGTACTGCGAAAGAATGTAAATGCCACGTTAGATGGTTACGCTGTATTCGACGAATGTTTACTGTTTGCACGATATACGAGAGAGAACTGTCAGAGCGCCTCGTACACGCAGCGCTCGGGGACCACAGCACAGCTACGATAACTGAAGATGGGCTTATAACAGTCCGAATCCGGTCGCGTGCAAATAAAGAAATTTACAACTGAAGCGAAATTTTCAATTTCTGCTATAATGCTCAGTTGCGGATTTTCTGGCAACAGGATTGATTGAAATCTAACTTTCTTTGAACAGAGGACTAGTGGTAATATTTAACTATCGATTGTCAGTGATTTCTGCTTACAGAATGTTGCACTGTATTGTACCTATGGAACCTACTGTTACCCCTCATATACTGCACATAAAACTTCAATAGACTTGGTGACAAGCCGGCCGGTTTGGCCGAGTGGTTCTAGGCGCTTCAGTCTGGAACCGCGCGATCGCTACGGTCGCAGGTTCGATTCCTGCCTCGGGAATGGATGTGTGTGATGTCCTTAGGTTGGTTAGGTTTAAGTAGTTCTAAGTTCTAGAGGACTGATGACCTCAGATGTTAAGTCCATAATGCTCAGAGCCATTTGAAACCTTTGAACTTGGTGACATGAAAAGTTATTGCAATTGTTACACACGAATAAAATAGAACTAGACATAAACCAGGTTATATAAAAGATGATAACGACGTTAAATAATCAACATATCGATGTGACAAGAACATAGATACACGTCAGATGTGTTTTAAGGTTTTGATACATGCTGAAGCACAGGTTTTTAGTTGCTAATGGCTAGACAGCCGAAGCTTCAATAGTAGTTTTTAAAAGTACATAATTTTCCATTTAGGGGCGACCATGATATCCTTTAAAAAGTTTACCTAACTTTGGCCCCTAGTTACGAGATGGTAATCTGTACGAAGTGCCTGCAAGTTAGATTTGTTTCATAAGCCAACACACAGCGCATTTTTTCCAGTTAACTGACGCTACCTGACATACTGTGTTACGTGATTTAAACTTGTCTACAACAGAGTCACGTTACTTGATTTGAACTTGTCTACAGTATAGTCACAGTTAATCTAAGAATTCTAAATTAAGATTTGATGACAGTAGCGACAACTTTTCCTACTTTCCTTTTGGCAGTAACTGCGTGGCGTAATACGGAGAATCCCTGACCTCGTACGTTACGGTGCACCGTTGTTTCCATTCCGGACGCCTTCACATGTTTCTTTTCTGATTTTTTTTTTTTTTTTTTGTAAAATTAGTAGTAATAACTGTGGTGTCACCGCCAGACACCACACTTGCTAGGTGGTAGTTTAAATCGGCCGCGGTCCATGTAGTACATGTCGGACCCGCGTGTCGCCACTGTGATCGCAGACCTAGCGCCACCACCAAGGCAGGTCTCGTGATACGAGAGTGGACTCGCCCCAGTTGTACGAGAACCAAGCTACCGCCCAGTTGTACGCGAACCTAGCTATCGCCCAGTTGTACGCGAACCTAGCTATCGCCCAGTTGTACGCGAACCTAGTTACCGACCAGATGTATGAAGCCTTTCTCTCTCATTAGCCGAGAGACAGAATAGCCATCAGAAGTTAATGGCTACGAACTAACAAGGAGCCATTTGTATCAGTGCCTATAGCTTCGAGTATTCAAGAGAGATGTATTCCAAGGAATTATTAAAAGTTAAGTAAAAAGCATCTACATACTTTTCTTCTTATTCATTCATAAGTTTTTATGTTCCAGACTTCACGCCCATCTGCTTATTGCCGTTAGTGCACTATCGGCCACAGCGTTAGTTTAGCATTCCTTTTCAGCAATCCACATCACGGTGTCGGTCCAGCTACCGACACTACAATAACAAATAATATTTCATTTCAAAACAAGCTCAGAAACTTCTCTAAAGTTAAAATTCACAAATGGCAGTGTCTACCTTGCTAAAGGTTGGTATTAAATCTGAAACTAACACACAATTTGTACTATTTCATTCGTTGATTCTACACTCATCATTCACTGCGATGAAGAACTTGAAATTACTTATTTGAAAAATCTGCCCTATAAATACCTAACTTCTAAGAGAAATAATCACAGTTTTCAATTTCATTAACGTTATAGTACAGGAAGATTAAGTTCTGTAGTTTCGATTCTTACGTACGGAAAGCAGAAGTAAGGTTAATGTCACAGAGAAGTAAATCATTTAGACGTTGTGCTTGCGTATACATGAACAGAAATAGGTAAGAATTAAAATCATACAGGAAATATCAGACAAGGACTTTTTAGTCCTTGGATAAATCTTGAAGAGGAGAAGAAGAAGAATAACAAGAAAAAGAACAAGAAGGGACATAATTCGTTGACGCGGAACAGATTTATTTACCTCAGAATGGCTCATACACGAGAGGACTTCGAAAGACAAGTTACAGAGTACTCGGGGAGGCCAAGCATCCTTTGTTGAATGCTGCGCTACATTTCATAGTGACAAAGATATTATGTGGACACTACATCATGCCAGTTTTAAATGGGGAGTGGTTTGAACAGTGGCTGAGTAAGATACAGGAAGGAGTCGGGGCTAAACCACCACTGACAACCGCAGCAAATAACTGCTTTTGTGTATTCAAATTTGCTTTGCGTTGTGGAATACTTGCTTTTTCCTTATTTTGAAATGAGTGAAGAGACCAATACTGGTTCATAAAGTGATTCGAATGCGACTCTCACCACAAGAAAAGGTACCAGCGATCCCTATGACCGTTACGTCAGTTCTGCTTTCGTGGAAGCACAGAAGGCGGACGTAGGATGGGGTTTGTTGCCGGTACTACTGGTCTCCCCTCGGACACTTAGAGCTGTTGTTTGTTTACGGTCGTGAACGACTGCCACCATATACTGTCCACATAACACTTTACTGAATTTCAACGTAGTTACCAAGTCTCTGGAAAGGAAGAGTCAGAACGTTCTACCAGCCGTTCAGTTCCTCCAATTTAGAGAACGTAGAGTTGTGCACGGAACATTCCAGAATGGCTGTGTGAACGTCCTCATCGCTGGAAAATCTCTTTCCAGCTTGCTGAAAATATGGAGATCGCATGGCGCAATAACGCTATAAATGGACTTCGCCGTTGTTGTCACCCACGTCTGTGTGGTCCAGGTCAAATTGTTGACGCCATTTCAAAAAATGGCTCTGAGCACTATGGGACTTAACATCTGTGGTCATCAGTCCCCTAGAACTTAGAACTACTTAAACCTAACTAGCCTAAGGACATTACACACATCCATGCCCGAGGCAGGATTCGAACCTGCGACCGTAGCAGTCTCGCGGTTCCCGACTGAGCGCCTAGAACTGCGAGACCACCGCGGCCGGCGCCATTTCACTACAGCTGGACGCGACATACCACTCGGTCCATACATCGGCACAATTGACGGTGTATATTTGTGCTCTTAAGACGTGTCGCCAACAAGAATCATAGCAACCTGCATATTTCCACTGTGGATTATCTTTCCGGTTGTCAAATCATTTAACTCACACCCTGTGATATATCTGTAATCCGTGACGCAACACAAATGTTTCTGCGGGCGACCCAGAACATATACTCTATCCTGACAATGCGCCACTCTTGTTGCGTAGTGGTCTGACGTGGGACGACATGTGTAACGTGCTTTTCAGTCACCCTGCGTATTACAATTTCGATCATACACCACTCCCCGCCTGTATTCTCTTTGTTTTGTCTCCCGCTAAGTAAGCTGAATAAGAGCATGTCAAGCGACGCGACAGTCCCAGTTACCAAAGAATCTCGAAGAAAGTTAAAACTGTCATCGCATCGTCACGTTGTTTTACAGTTCGCTGTTTCCGCCATCAGCAACCGTACACGAGATGTGCGTCAATACATTATGAAACTGCGGTCGTATAGCAGGCAGAGTTTCACTGAAAGCATTTTAAAGAAATATAAGTCATCAAAAATTTCATGTTAAGGACCATCCTCACCTATTTTCTTAACCGTAAAAACCGGCTTCCCATAAGTGTGACACTAATTTGTGACGCCAGACCTCTGAACTTATTACTTCCCATCTCTAACTGCATGCGAGCCGAGAGGATTTCAGCGCCGTGGGACAGACGGATAAGCCAGCTTAGTTCTGGCGCGGAAGCTGGGATAACCGACGTCACGGGGTAATTACTGTTTCAATACAGCACCACAGAAAGCGCAATGTTTATGATTAATGGTGTTTTAAGCTGTTCGCTCGCGCTGGCTTACTGTGTCAGCTACACTCGTCAACGAACGTAATGAGTCGTGCAGACTCAGGCACAAAGAGAGCCCTGTTCCAGGCAGAGGCTAATTTCTCCTTAAGGTTAATATTCCACAAACGTCGTACCAAGTGTTTCGGGCACGTCCGAAGTTGCAGGATCCGATATCTACGCAGAGTTGCTTACCGTAAGACTTTGTGTTAATTCAGTTCACATTTAACCTAGTAGTTGGTATTCAGTTCAGGTGCACAGTTCCACAAAGCGTTTGTTTGTTTGCCTCAAACTTCTCATCTTATTGACGAATATAAAACGAAGATGTGCCATGTTAATTACACTTATGTTTGCTTGAATAGCATTATAATTATCTCCATAGAAACCCTGGATGAATTAAGAAATACTTTTTGAAATGCGAAACGATCACGGTAGTCGCAGTAATTACACTGCACAGTCGTTGGAAGCGCTGTGCGATGTACTCATGTTATTATTGCTAGACGACTAGACAACTACCTTCAGAGTTCAAGAAAAATATAATAATTCAAATTCCAAAGGAAGCAGGTGCTAACAGGTGTAACTATTACCGAACTATCAGTTTAATAAGTTATGACTGCAAAATACTAACTCGAATTCCTTACAGAAGAAAGGAAAACCTGGTAGAAGCCGATCTCAGGCAAGATTCGTTTACATTCCGGAGACATGCAAGGACACGCAAGGCGGTACAGACCATACGACTTTTCATAGAAGATAGGTTAAGGAAAGGCAAACATGTGTTTATAGCATTTGTAGATGCAGAGAAATCTTTCCACAATACTGACTAGAATAATCTCTTTCAAATTCCAAACGTGGCACCGATAAAATACAGGGAGAGAAAGGCTATTAACCATTATTACAGAAACCAGATGGCAGTTACAACCGTCGATGTGCATGAAAGGGAAGCAGTGATTGAGAAGGGAGTGAGACAGAGTTGCAGTCCATCCCAGATGTTGTTCAATTAGAATACTGAGCGAACAGTAAAGGTAAGAAAAGGAAAATTTCGAGTAGGATTTTATGTCCAGAAAAGAGAAAAAAGCTTTGAGTTTTGGTCATGACATTGTAATTCTGTGAGATACAGCAAACAATTTGGAGGAGCTGCTGAACAAAATGGACAGTGTCCTGAAAGGAGGAAATAAGATGAGCATCAACAAAAGCAAAACGAGAATAATAGAATGTAGTCAAATTAAATCAGGTGATACTGTGGGAATTATGTTAGGAAATGGGACGTTTAAAGTAGTAGATGAGCTTTTCTATTTGTGCAGTAAAATAACTAATTATGGTTGAAATAGGAAGGTTATAAATTGTAGACTAGCTATGGCAAGAAAATCGTTTCTGAAGAAGAGAAATTTGTTAACATCGAATATAGATTTAAGTTCCAGGAAGTCCTTTCTGAAAGTATTTGTATGGAGTCTGGCCATGTATGGAAGTGAAACAAGAAAGATAAACAGTTTAGACAAGAAGAACACAGAATCTTTGGAAATATGGTGCTACAGAAGAATGCTGAAGATCAGATGGGTCGATAACGTAATAATGGGGAGATACTGAATAGAACTGGGGTGAAAAGAAATGTTTGGCACAACCTAACTAGAAGGAGGGAGCGGTTGGTAGGACACACTCTGAGGCATCACGGGATCACCAGTTTCGTACCTGAGGGAAGCGTAAGTGGTAACAATCGTAGAGGTAGACCAAGGGATGAAAACACCAAGCAGATTCCGAAATATATAGATAGTTACTCGGAGATGAAGAGGCTTGTACAGGATAGAGTAGCGTGGTAAAGCTGCATCAAACCGGTTATCGGACATACCACAACAACGGACGGCTACAGCTCCTGGTATAGACACTGCCTGTGATTACAAATAACACACCATGTACGACGGACATTTCCTCTGTAAGGTGACTTGTGTGCCTCAATAATGAATGGTCAAAACAAATTGCTTTCTTTTAATTATCAGCTTGTAGGAACAGTAAACCAGTAGTATTTACCAACCCGTTGTTTCGTGTATTTTTAAAAACATGTCTTCTAGACGTAAATTTTTTCTCCTAATGATTTAAGAACATACGAAATACTCTAACTGGAAACATTTAGCCGAGCGGTGTGGCCGCGCGGTTTGAGGCGCCATGTCACTGACTGCGCTACCCCTCCCGCCTGAGGTTCGAGTCCTCCCTCGGGCATGTGTGTGTGTGTGTGTTGTTCTTAGGATAAGTTAATTTAAGTTAGCTTAAGTATTGTGTTAGTCTTGGGACCGATGACCACAGCAGTTTGGTCCCTTAGGAATTCACACACATTTGAACATTTGAATACCTGATCGTATTCGTGTTGACAGCTGAAATCAGCTTGACAGGCGCACTTGAAGGGCTAGTTTCGCACTCCACTGACGGGGCCGTCCCTGTGCTTCCGCCGGCAGCTGAGACTACCGCGTGACCGGGAAAACCCTTCCGTTGGGCAGCGCAATGGCTGCTCCTTTCTCATGGTCGCTTTTCGCTTCCAGTGGAAAATTAAGGCTTTCCCCAACATTGATAAATATTGAACCATATGTTTCACTGAAGAGCCAGTAGACTTATTTCAGGTGGAAAAGATGGACGATTACGGGTGTGAAGACGCGCCATCGATATACGCATTACTTTTTAAGTTATTGTAAGTTAAATGTTATAAATAATTCTTGAACTTTAAAAATGAATGCAACAAACGATGTGCCTACGGATGCATCTCACAAATCTGTGTTGGACTGCGATAGTGGATTTACTGAAACTGTTCACATATTTAAATGAGAGGCCGAAAAGATGGTTTCAAGCAATCAAAGCCAGCTTTTCTTCCTAAATACATAGAGAAACATTTAAAGTAGAGGCAGTACTGTAAACTTTACATATATTGAAAGTTATTTAACGTATAATTTAAATTGTTTGTTAATATTTACACTTATAAATCCGAAAACCGAGGAAACACCATACAAATTATTGTTTATAAATAGACTATAGTAGATAAACACTGATAACAACACAATATTTCTTTGAAAATTTCCGTGTGGTTTGATGTATCATACGTGTATAAAAGGTTAAAATTAAGAATTTTAGTAATTTTCACGTGCAGTTGTTCAACTGACTTCATTTTCACTTGACAGAGGTTTCCTGGGTGTACAGCAGAAATTAGGAGGGTAGTTCAGTGTCGTACGCCATTGGAGGCGGTCAGTCTGTGTTAGGAGACAGTTTCATCTGATTAACGATTAAACAGCCGCTAGTTGGCGTGCTTCAATTATTCAGAGCTCCTGCGTTCGGACGTAGGTATCTTCTAGCAACTGATGCACTTATTTTTCTGGTAGCGTGCGATACAGGCCGCACTTACAAGGTTTCAGCGTGTAGCCATTGTGGAACATACGATTTCAAACACTGTGTAACTTTAACTGTTTTCTACAGACAAATCACGCAGTTAATCGTGGTTTATTCAACACCATCAAGATCTCAAGAAAATCGGTCAAGCTCTGAAATTAATTTATTGTGAACTGTGACTTTAGATTTTTCTGTGTACTTATTGGAAATAAACAAGAATTTATGAAACTTTTAAAAAATACATTTTTTGCATAGGAAATCCTGCTTCCATTTATATTAAATACTTTTATGGAACATTGGGTAGATTGCGATGAATGTGAGTTGACGCCCCAAGGACGAAACGTAACCGAACTTATAAATTCAACCACATTTACGGGGGCACGTTCAAGTGTATGTGCTGTGCAGTGTGTGGGTAAATCTTTCGTGCTGTAGCACGGCAGTCTCTGAGCTGATACAGAACTTGTGAACAGTTTACAACTTTGATTTTCGGCTAGTTCATGAGAGAGACTGTATTTCATTTCGTCATCCACACCACATGCACATTCCCGTACAACCAGTACGGTCGCACTATTGAGCAGGACACTTGGGTTCGTATCCCGACCTTTTTACAAATTTTGATCCGTCGCTTAGGACTGCATGTATACGTAGTAAAACGGGCTTTCTCTCGTCTAAAACCGTCACTGGCCTTTATAATGCTCTCGCTTCATTGAGGAAGATCGTCCAGAAGATTCGACAGGCATGCCCTGTTCAGCTGGAGCAAGTAACTGAGCATTAATATCTGCAGATCTAGAGAACTGCAGGAACGATACGTTTCACTGGCTGTCAAAAAACCTATGATTTAAATATATCATATTCTCAGACGTTTTATGAAGGTTTAAGATTGGGTACCGTATCAGGGTGATCGAAACGCAATAGGGCATTTGGGCTTTCGTCAAACAACGAATGTACACACGCTGTCCTATGACTGTTCTCATCTGGAAATGCAGAAGTGTCCACAGCATACTCGTCTGGAACACGCAAACGGAACGACAACATTTGATAACTGAGATGTATGAATAAATACAGGGTGTTGGGAAACTGTTCGTTCAAGTAATACTGGGAGCAGGGAGCATCAAAACAAAGATGATTGGTCGCGGTACATATGGTCCCTGACAGAAATCTCTTATGCTAGGGACAGTTTGCACAGAATGTAGTGTAGCTTGCTAATTACAGCAGTGGAGTTCACAGGAACTGTTCTAATGATCGACCCTTGCCCTGCTTGCACGCGCTACATCGTTGGGCCATTGACTGTCGTGCCCCTTCGAAGACTTTGGCATGTCCGCAACGTTACCAGCACCAATTTTATTAAATGTAACAGTTGTATAATCACATCTACCGTACAGTCATAAGCGGCACCTGTAGTGACGGAGCCGGCCGGTGTGACCGATCGGTACTAGGCGCTTTAGTCTGGAGTCGCGCGACCGCTACGGTCGCAGTTTCGAATCCTGCCTCGGGCATTGATGTGTGAGACGTCCTTAGGTTGGTTATGTTTAAGTAGTTCCAAATTCTAGGGGACTGATGACGTCAGATGTTAAGTCCCATAGTGCTCAGAGCCATTTGAACCATTTCTTTCCAGTGACGAAACTTATTTTTAACACATGCAAAATCTAGGACCATAGTTATGATATTTATACTGGCAACCTAAATTTTCCAGGGGAAATTTGTTTAAGCCTCTTTTTACGATGGTTCACCTGAGAAATTATATGAAGTATAATATACTGACCTTTAGCTCTCGAAATTTGTGGCAATCTAAGTCAAATGAAAGTCTCATACTAAGAATAGGATCCATAAGCTGCTTTTGAAATAAACCATTCTTAATAAAAAAATTCAGATACTCTGGTCATCTTCGGGTGTGATCAAACTATTTGCAAGAGCCTCTATGCAACCATTCTTTATGTGGCATCGAATAAAGTAAAAATCATCCTGCACTAATATCGTCAATAGTGAAATGAAAAATATAGCCAACAGCACAACGCAGTTGTCAGTATTCGGAGTGCTCTGCACACGGAAGTGCAGAATCTCATTTTAATGTACGAAGGTTTACAAATGATATCGATGAATTTACAATTAACTATGTTATGCATTTCACAAGTTTCAGCAGTGGCAAATAACTGTAAGGTACATGATTGTAATCACATGACCGAAACTGATTAGTTAATAAAATTTGTGTACAACCGGTTTCATGCAGTCACGTGACCCTACATCGCTAAAGTAAGCCACTGGCAGTAAAGTGGTGTGTAGGTGCAAGTCGAATGTACCTATCAGGGCAATGAGGGGGACCCAAGTGCCGACGTGGCAGAAGAGCGGAAATGAGATACCATGTTTGGGTTTGACCATCACCACATCGTGAATGAAGTAGCCTAATTTGTTGGTGCATCAGTGGAGACCGTCCAACGGGTCTCACAGGGCTGCTCCATCACCCCCAGCCAGGTAACATAGCGTACCGACAGTGGCGTTAAAACGGTCCCAAATGACAGGTACTGCAGATGAGTGTCGCCCCGTCTCAGTGGCGATCAGTTTCCCACAGAACAAGAAGTCCAGGAATTCAGGTGAATCTCAGCTAGTTTCGGAGGGAACGTAGCGAAGCGAACTGCATGCGGTGGATCTTTGGAGGCAGCTGCCACGCAAAAGGCCACTACTGCTCACAGCGACACATGAAGCTGCACGCCTTCAATGGTCCAGACGACGCATGTGCTGGACAGCAGGAGACTGTAAGCGTGTAGCGCTGTACGACTGTACGACGATTAGCGATTTTGGCTCTTTCCGACACGAGCAAGGATTGTGCCAAACAGACGGCCCGATGGTGAATGAAACATTTAAACAGCAGCGTGTGGAGGCTGTAGTTCAGGCCGGAGGTCGTTCTGTCAAGTTATCGTTGTGTTTTTCGTACCATGAACTGAGATCAAGTATTTGGATTACTGTGAACATGGAACAGTATATTAATATACCGCGTTTTCCGGAACTATTCTTACAAATTAAGAGGGGAGTTACGCAACATGAAATATATTTCGGTGAAGAACACTCGGTCTTTCAACTCAGCTTGTAAAGTTCGAGACCATTTTGTTAGTGTTAAAGACTCTCATAATGTGAGGTGGTCTCTCAACCCTTTTTTTCCCCTGAACTACAGGATATTCATACAGAGTGAGTCAAGATTCGACTGGAGATCTCTAATTAAATATACCGAAGATTTCGTTGTAAACACGGGGGTCTGTTCAGAGGCGAGCTGCGTCAACCATCGCTAAATTGGCTTTCACACAGTTAGGTTTACAAATGATCCCAACCGAAGAAAAAGGTAAGTGTGAACCAGGACCTGCCGCTGAGTTGTGAATTATGAGTACAAGTTAATAACAGTAGTTATAAACATGAAATTAATTATATACAACTGCGTTTCTTTCCGTAGTCGAAAACTATACAGAAGGAGTTCGTATCAAAAATGTTTCTATTTCTGAGATTTTTTCGCAACTGACAAAATGGAGATGATGTATTTATATGTCGTCTTCATAAACATACATACAGATATATAAGAAACTATCAGCCTCGATTGCGGCAATGGAACCAACCTTTACCTAAGTTTCAGCACAAGTAATTGAGCCTTCTTCAGCAGATAAACCTGATTCTATAATATGTATACAAGGGCATGGTCTAGAAATAAAAGTAACACAGCCTGCATAGGCGAAGTCACATTTTAAAAACGTGGTACATAGGCACTAAGTCACCACCAAGACTTAACGTAAAGTTCCGGCGAGCACCTCGTCTCCATGGACGCCGTGCGGTGAGCCTCGGGAGCTCACCTATGTACTGCTTTTTTAAAATGTGACTACGCCTATTCAGGCGGTTTTAGTATTATTTTTAGACCATGGCCTCGTAGAGATATTACAGAATCAGGTTTATCTTCTGACGAAGGCTCAATTACTTGGGATGAAACCCAGGTAAAGGTTGGTTTCATTACTGAAATCGGGGCTTATAGTTCCTTATATATTAGATTATCACGATTGCTGACTGGGGTGCAATGTTGAAAGTACTAAAATACATACACATACTGAATAATACTTAAATCGCACGTTTTTTTGCAGGTATGGCAGGACGAGTGATAATTACGATATTTTTGTAGTAATCAATGGAACCTGCAAATTTACCATAACCTTCAAAGAATACATTTTTGATCGCAAGCCAACAAGCAGAAAATTTTGTGTATTATTTGTGAGTTAATAATAGAGACATGAATTCCAGATAGACAGAATTACCCCAGAATCTAAGCTAACGAAACATAAACTAACAATCTTGAAGATATCCTTGAGACAAACTTGAGTACTTTTATGATGCCAGAGGTGCGTTTATTTTGGCACCATGTGTTTCAGAACCTCTATTACATGCTCATTTTACACATACATAGAAGAGAGAGCTAACAAACTATTTTCTAACATTTTTCTATCACTTCTTCACTGAGCTATAATATCCTCTCATGAAGTACTCAAAATGAATACTGGTTAAATGATAGATGAAACTATTAATGACAATAGGTTTCACTGTAATATGAAACTATACTCTTTCCCACTCCGTACAACAAAAATGCCGTATTTCTCGAAGTACCTACTTATGGTTAAAAAGTAAACACCACTTTGACAAGTGCCTGTATATGAGCAAAAAGTAATAAATATGAACAGGTGGTTACTGCATAACACCCATATTTGAAGACGTTGGTACCGAGTTCTAAACTCGTTACATTTAAAATTTACAAACCACCACGCAAGTTCCGAGTCACAGATGTGTACCATTATGTTTACGTTTTTCTGATGCACGGAAAGAACATTTTAAATATCTCTAAACAGGTAAGTTACTTTCCGTTACGCGTCATACAAAATCGAATATGTTATTCACAATATTGTAAAAAGTAGCGTGAATGGGTTAATCACCCACAATGAATTAAGCTGTATCTCCAGAGTTGGAGAAAACATGACGGACAATTGAGCGAGCTATGTAAGAGCTCTATTAGTGGTGCTGACGTACGCTGTTCTGTAGGTGTCGCTGACTGGGAATGTCTAATGACATTCAAAACTGTTCTGTGTACGGTTGGTTGGCACTGCGGCCTGCTTGGAAACACATTGATTCATTCACAAGCATCAACAGCGATTCAGTGTTAATGTGTGGACCGGCATTCTCGATGGCCGGTTGACTGGACCATACACTCTTTTATTCAGCCTCAGTTGACGGAGATAGCCGCGGCGAGTGACCGCGCGGTTTGAGGCGCCGTTACACGAATCGCGCGGCCCCTCCCGCCGGAGGTTCGAGTCCTCCCTCCGGCATGGGTGTGTGTGTTGTCTTTAACGTAAGTTAGTTTAAATGGTGTGTACATCTAGGGGCCGATGACCTCAGCAGGAATTCACGCACATATTAACATTTTTTGGACGGAGATATCGCATTTTCGTGGACCATGTTCTGCCAGTTCTGCTAAATGGTCTACCCGTGTATGTTAGACAAACGATGTATTTCCAGCACGATATGGACGCCAGCTCATTTCAGCACCGCCGTAAGAAATCATGTGACAGCCACCTTCGGAAATCGATGGACGGCTCAGGTCTGGACACCAGGGCCACTTGGCCTGACGTTTCTGTATTTCTTCCTCTGGCGGCAAATGAAGCAAGTGGTGTATGAAGCCAGCGTGGAAAGATAATAAGACCTCGTATCCAAAACTGTCGTAATTTTGATCACAGTGTAAGTAACGGTCTGTGTGCGTCGGTTTCAGTAAACCGTATGGCCCAGGCTACCATCTTTTTTCTTGAAAACTAGCACATTAAGAAAATTCAACCTTCCGCCTTCTTCCTCCTCCATACTAAACTGAATCTTTGGATTGATCCCCTTGAAATGTTTGTTAAAACTATGCAATTCCTGCCTATCATAATGCCACAAACAGACGTATTATCCATGTTTAAATATTTCCTCACAACCATGTAGTGCAAATGGAACGATTAGGCCTATGAACAGATGGATGTTGTCGCTAGGGGGAGCCCCTTAAGCCCTCTGATACCAAACTTCTGTAGGGAAAAATTCGAGGAGGGGGCACTGGAGACTGCGAACAAGAAACCGAATATTTGGATCCGGTACGTGGATGACACGTTTGTTTTGTGGTGGCTTGGAAGGGAAGAACTCAGGCACACGGATCGTTACCTACACCGTGATCCGAACCCCGACCCCCAACAAGAGCGAGGCATCATAGAAACGTTGATGGAGAGAGCAAGGAAAATCTGAGAAAAGAGCGTTAAGGCTACCACGTAGAAATCATAGCGATGCTCAAGTGCCGGTGAAATCGAAAATTTTCCCGCCTCCCGTGAAGTACGTGACTGACCGCATAGGAAAAAACTTGAAAAATCGGAACATCGTGGTAATATACAAACCCAGCCGGAGGATACAAGATAACCTAAAATCGGCCAATGATGCTCGCCAACCACTGAGAGAAGCAGGAATTTATAGGATTCCATGTAGTTGTGGGGAGGTGTACGTGGTAACTACAAAAATAACGGCCAAAAAAGGGCGAGAACAACACAAGCGCAATTGCAGGAGAGAGGAGATTGACAGATCACCTGTTCTGGAACATGCTTTACTGCCTGGAGTCCACCACATTCATTGTCATAGGATTCAAGTATTGGCAGCCAAAAGCGGGTACCATGAAAGGTTATACGGAGAGGCCACAGGGATTGTTATTGTGAAACATCTAGCAATTAACTTTTACAGCAGCGTGCTGTTACATTACCGTCTTTTATTGTATTATGTCATTATAGGACATGCTGTGGTCCCAAGAGAAAATACACTGTTGACACTAACACCCAAGGAATTCCAATAAGAAGGAGGAGGGCGTGAAACTGAATGACATTTGAATTACAGTGCTGAAGAAGATATGTATTAGTCTTCCACTATGGTGTGATAGCAACAGCGGACAACGGCAGTCGACAACGGCCAACTGCGCTCACGCAGTCAAAACATGTGACGTCACGCCACTGCGGGGAGGCACGCGGAAGCGGAATTTCACTGTAGTCAGTAGCGGACATTTGACACAACTACGATACCCCTTAAAAATGTCTTCCGCAGATGGGGACGAAACGTCGGGTTTTAAAGTAAAATCCATTCGACCAGGGCATAATAGCCCCTACCACTTTATTAATTACGACATTTCCAGTAGTGAATGTTTACATTCTACAGTTATACAACTGCTGTTACGAGGCTTTCCAGATGCGTGGTTGATTTAAGCTATTTGATTTCGTTGTCGTTTAGGAGACATCCAACGCATTTGTCACAACAGCCCATTAATCTTCATACTAAATATTCAAAAGTTTAAGAAAAAAGTACAGAGAGGATTTAAACATGCGATGGTAAAGTTCAAATAACGTTCTGAACTCACTTAGGTTTTTGTTAAAAAATAATTATAGTTCATTGATCATCTTTTGTGACTGAATGATCACAATGATAGAACTATTGCTTCCTGACTGCATACCAGAGCAGTGCACCATGTTATACAGGGTGTTACAAAAAGGTACGGCCAAACTTTCAGGAAACATTCCTCACACACAAATAAAGAAAAGATGTTATGTGGACATGTGTCTGGAAACGCTTAGTTACCATGTTAGAGCTCATTTTAGTTTCGTCCACCTACGCTCAATGGAGCACTTTATCACGATTTCATACGGGATACTCTACCTGTGCTGCTAGAACATGTGCCTTTACAAGTACGACACAACATGTGGTTCATGCACGATGGAGCTCCTGCACATTTCAGTAGAAGTGTTTATACACTTCACAACAACAGATTCGGTGACCGATGGATTGGTAGAGGCGGGCCAATTCCATGGCCTCCACGCTCTCCTGACCTCAACGCTCTTGACTTTCATTTATGGGGGCATTTGAAAGCGATTGTCATGCATCCTCGCTATCGGAGGACATTTTGAAGATTTCCTGCAACAAAGTGTTTGAAGTCATGCTGATACGTTCTGTTGCTGTGTGTTTCCATTCCATGATTAATGTGATTTGAAGAGAAGTAATAAAATGAGCTCTAACATGGAAAGTAAGCGTTTCCGGACACATGTCCACATAACATATTTTCTTTCTTTGTGTGTGAGGAATGTTTCGTGAAAGTTTGGCCGTACCTTTTTGTAACACCCTGTATATTATGTATTATGAATTTCTATGAACCTACGGAAATTACGATGTTAAGTGGCATCGGTTCACTGTAAACTTCCAAAATTATTCCAACTTCAAGTGCTTGTGTTCAGACTTGAAGTTCGACACTAGCGTCAAATCATTCCAGTCCAACTCATCCTAATTCACTGAAATATCGAATTCAACTCTGTCCAATATGCTAAAATTATAACGACTCTAAACTCACTGAAATATTCTAAATTCATAGGAACTTATTCCGAAAAATATTATAAGTGTCCACTACGAAAGCCCGAGAATTTCGCAAGTCTCCTAACTTGGGCGAAGCATTTCCAAAATTTCAGGTCGCGAGTTACTCGCGATTCTGCAGTCACACGTCTGCAGTGATCCAGCTCTATAGAGTGACTCTCCCAGACCAAGATGGCCGCCGACTATCAGGACCTTTGTCCTTCGTTATGAAAATTCTTATACATTTTCCATAGATTTTAACAATGTGTATATATATATATATATATATATATATATATATATATATATATATATATATATATAATGTGAAAGACTAGACTTACATGTCCTCAGCTTCTCGATAATGGCCTTAGTTTTCTGCTACGTCTTTGAGTTTTCTCACAAATTACGGTGTTGTCAGCGCAATAGGTGGTTTACAATATTTTAATATTTGGAAAGCGTTAATAAATGACACATTGCCTAATTTACTATGCTTTAGCAAATTTATATCAGTTTATTACATATTATGTGAGATATCGATGTCCTTATAACTCAGAATACATACTCTGGTCCTTACAAAAGTTCCATTCCCATGTTCTGATAGGGCTCCTCAAGCTCTGCTCGTTGACACATGTATGATCAAAATCGCCCAATACGTTGGAAACATCTTAATTTTTTAGTTTTATATTATTTGCAAACCTTAGATAATTAACAGCTCTAAATCTATTGCACTGTCTGAGGGTGCGTTTCCATGCAATAACTCGTCTTAATTTACGATTTTTATAGATATGCTTGGTTATTTAACAGCTGTCTTGCATTGAATTTTACAGAATATTGGCCTGTTTACCAAGTAATACAGTCTCTTGTTTCCGCCCTACCAGCTTGCCCACCCGTGGTCCCTAAAGGCCGAAAGCGCCGTGTATTCCCAGATCACGTGACAAACCACGAGTTTACCTTCTGCACTCCTGCAGCCGTGGTGTTTCTCAAACTACCACTCTGCCATTCAGGGAGGATGAACTCTGTCATTCACTCAGCTGAGTGACGGAAGTATGGCCGCCACCTGCCGACAACCGCTGAGCCCCGCCTCTTTGAGTCCAGCCCGGCACTGCTGGCCATTACAGCCCCTAAGCTGTCAAGTTCATCAAGAGGGCTCAGTCGCATCTCCCTTCGAATGTTCTGGCGTATGGTTGTATTTGACTGCAACCGCATTCGCAACTGAACATAGGACGTTAATCCAACAACTAATCTGTTGTGTTACCCTCACTGAAAGCTCTAGCAACTTCACTCTGTGCAAAGTCACTGAAAATACACTAATCAACCAGAGAATTATGACCACCGAACCACATAACCCTGTCCAGGCGATAGCAGCGTCACCTGGCTAGGAGTGACTGCTAGTCAGACACACTCATTGTGCATGTATTATCAATGAGCGTGCTGTCCGTGGAATGGGAAAGATGCACGATCTAAGTTTGACCGTGAGCGGATTGTGATGGCACAGAGGCTCGGCACGAGCCTATCGGAAAGTTGCATCACATTTCGTGTGTTCGAAGAGTCATTTTTTGAGTGCCTTCAACACGTGGCGAAAACAAGTTGAAACCACGTCCAAACGTCGTAGGTTTGGGTGTCCACCACGTGTCGAAAACAAGTTGAAACCGCGTCCAAACGTCATGGGGTTGGGTGTCCACGCCCTATTACATATGTCGGAGGTCATAGGTTGGGAAGACTGCTAAAACGGAGCAGGCGGCGAATTGTGGCAGAACTTACATCGCACTTTAATGCTGGGCAGAGTAGACGCGTGTCTGAACACACAGTGCAACGAAGACCCCTAACGAGGGACCTCCGCATCCAATGACCCATGCTGGTGCCACTGTTGACACCACGACATTGGAACCTACGACAGAAATGGGCACTGGACGTTGGCGCAGTAGCAGAGTGTTGCATGGACTGATGAATCCCGATACCCTCTTCACATGCCGATGGTAGATATCGAATCCGTCGTTTTCCAGGGGAACTGTTCCTTGATACCTGTATGGAGACAAACTGGCGGCAGCTCCATTGTGCTCTGGGGAACATGCACGTGGGCATCCACGGGTCCAGTGGAGCTCGTGCGACGTCCCTTGACAACCAAGGAGTATAGTACACTGGTTGCAGACCACGAACACTCCTTCATGGCGATCACGTTTCCCGATAGCAGTGGAATTTTTCAACAAGATAATGCACCATGTCACAATGGCACGGGCGTGATGAGGTGGTTTCAAGGAACACAGAGGCGATGTCCAATTGATGTGCTAGTGTCTGAACTCGCTATATCTGAACGCTAACGAACACATCTGGGATGTGATTGAACGTGGCGTCAGAGCTTATCATCCCCCTCCCTGGAATTTATGGGAATTACGTGACTTGTGCCGAAGGTGGAGATACCAGCTATAAGGTATATGATCATAATGTTCTGACTGATCAGTGTAAATAACCACTACTACATCAGTTAATTTGGAAAATAAAGCATCGATGGCTGGTTTAAAAGACATTAGACTGTCCATCAACATTACAGGCGCCGCACCTTGTAGAACTAACTTTCTAATAGTACTTAAAATTATGACAAACGGAATAGCTGTTGCGCAACTATAGTCAGATCAGTATACAATGAATAGAACTCAAACACTGATTACGTTACAGTTTCGTATTTGTGTACGTTCTTCAGAAACCTACAGCTTGTTGTTAATGCCTTGCCTCTTAGATCATTGTCCTGTGCCTTCACATCTCATTCACAAGTACTGCATTCTCCAGAACACTGGCTGACTGGCAGGTCGGCATTACCTACCTTTCCCAATACTTTCAGCAGTCTCAGATTCATTAGCCACTTTTTGTCACTAGAAACTAAGATTTTAGCAGAGAATAAGAAAGTCTGCGTAAATGGACGGTTACATTCTCTTGGGATTTCCCAAAATGACGTTCCTCAGAGAGGAAACAAAGACAGTTTAATAAATGCAATGGATATTAATGTATTGTATTGTTAATGCCTCTACTTATACATGCTGAAGCTGAACCACATTGACAAAGTTTCGTAGGTTGCTGTTGGTCAGTTTCTTAACATTTTGATGTAAGGGGCAATTGGTCTCTTTTTGGTTCATCAAATGGCAGTTGTACTTTCTTTGATTTCTTACCCTGTTTACTTCTATACCTGAACTACACTGGAAAATGTGCACAAAAATGCAACTGTCGGCGGTAAGGGGTGTGACTTGTTTGGGAACAAACTTGTTCTATTCACTCATTACTCTGTTATTTAGGAACACATTGTACAGAAATTTCGGACATGTTTAAATGTCCTGAATACAACATCCGTCACAATGAAGGGGAAGGAAGTCATTGTTATTGAAAAACTAAATAAACGTCCAGATTCGTTAGATTTTGTAGAAACAAAATAGTAGTGTCGACATGTTTGCAACTTCTTAAACGTACGAGCCATGTTATTTTCGTCACGTATGTGATATGAATTTCATAACAGAACTATGATACATTTTTCTGCAGCTGGCACGACTGAAAGTGGGATTTGTTAAGATAATCTGAATTTTCGGTTTAGTTAACAGTTGCCATTGAAATGCTAATCCAAAGAGTAGGATACGCCTCTTCAGTGTTTCTCTTGATTTGATAATGAGAGGCTAGTTCTCGGTCATACGTCGGAGCTTCCTATCTAACAGGCACGATATTTCGGAAACTGATCATGATGATATCATCAGGTGCCCTCATTAACAGTTCATCATTTCACCTGATGGATCAAATGTTACAGCTAATCTCTGAAGTTTAAAGTTTAATTTGGAGCATTTATGCATTCCGTAACTTGCTAGTTTGTGGCTTTTCGGAAGCATAAATATGCTCACATGTCTCACTTGTTATTCCACGATTGAGATTTGACAATTGCCGCAGTACTTCCAACAATTCTACATTGTGCTTTTTTATAACACAACTGCATCAGTTACATTGAACTGTGACTTTTTTTTTCTTTTGTTACAGAGTGATTTCCTCGTCCGTCTTGTTGTTGTGCTTCAGTACGGTAAGTACCGAACATGGGAACGCTAAAAATACGAAGAACTCTGCAGCTCTCTCCCGGGAAAACGCCTACGTGTATGAATGAAACTAGAGCACGTTTTTGTACAAGCATACGTGTTATTTCAAGAACGGAAGCAAGCGATCGTAAATCTTTGTGGTTGTTGAACTACTCAACTTTCCCATTGAATTTATTGCTACAGATGAAGAACACAATTTTAACAGTGATTATGTTGAGCACTGGATTTAGTGCAACTGCTGGGTCCATAATAATGTGTCTTCTCTGCATACGGGAACAGGCTAATCCTAGTGGATGTCGGCCCCTTCTGACTTTTGCGTGAACTCCCATATGATGCGAACGTGCATCAAGGTTTCAGGTAACCCGGAATTCGAAACTAAAACCCAACGCTGTTGTAGCCTTAGGACTACAGTATATCTAATAATGCGCGCGCAAGAGACAGTTCTTGAGAACATTTTGGAATTGTGTGCCACTGTTTTATTTACCGGCGAAGTTCAGTCACTTCGATTAAAAATAAACTGCGTCAAAACATACCGAGTATGCCATTTAGTGACAAGTTTCTGTACGGTTTACTGTACCATTCGGAGTGGAAACCTGGAAGGCCCTCACAGTATATCACCAGAAATATTAAACCATTGTATCTAATTATCTTCTTCGTCTTAGTCTACCTGTTTAAACCTACTATCGTATATAACTCTGAGGAATAGATCTGATATCTTCATAGACTTTTATTACATAGTGGACACTGACTTCTATTAACAGCTTATATTGAAAATCATCACTGAACATTTGAGAAGCATCCTAAATCCTCACTGAACGCAAGCTGAAGTGGACCGTATTCACCTCATTTTGACTCATAACACAAACTCATGTTTCGTCCATGCTGAAATAGCATCTTACCTTTAGATGGTACATCGCACAGATCTAACGAAAACACACTTAAAATCTTTCGATTGTTATGGCACAACCGCAATAACAGTGTCTTATTTTTCAGACGGGAACACTGAAAATTGGTGGTGTGTATTCTCTTTGCAGTCTTTGCAACTTGTAAGAATTTTCGTAGTTACCATAAACAAACGACCTTCTATTTCTTTTGGCTTCCTGGATTTCTTCATACAGTCACCTTAAAATGATTTTTTTTTTTTCGTATTTAACATTTCAGATTTATACAGGGTTACTACAGCTGTTCACACACAAAGTTTCTTTAACTTAGCGAAGTAAAATTATTCACCTACAAGTTCAACGTAGTAAGTGCATAAGGTGAAGATCTGACATAGGATTCACGGAGTAGTCTGGTAGTGCAGCATGATTTGATAAAACTATCGTTTTATGTATAGATCATAAATCTATCTAAAATAACATGAGTGGATTTTTTAATCTCCTTCTAAAACTGTTACAAAGTAACGTTGAACGTATACCACAATATTACTGTAATACTTCTGTTTCCTGTAGCAAGATATTTATATTGCTTACAAGCTAGTGCCTTAGTCTATACGTTTCTTTATCGTTAGTAGCTAGCAGGGTTAGCAGTCTTGTAGGAAACTGATGACCAGGACTCTAAGATTATCTCAAGTATTTTTGTGTTCTCCATATTCTTGACGCATCGTAGAATACTGTCGTTTAGATTATCTCCTCAAAATAGATATACGGAGATATGGCACCAGTGCTGATTCCGTGAAAGTATTTCTTGAAGTTTCTTTCATTAAACTTCCTTGCTGTAATATCTTTTCTGAAACTTGTTGATATATCTGTTTTATGAAATAATGGTACAGCTGAGATTATTGGAAGAAATAACGCGTAACGATTACCTCCGATTTTAGCTGCCGTATTCTATTCGTTTCGCTAGTTCACTGTCAGCAGCTTTCTGAGTATGTGAACCACATTCGTTACAGAGACTTTCATTTTTAATGGACGTGGTTACCAATGCCTGCTTGGGAAAAGCGTCACGCTTTTTATTTCCAGGGATTCCAGAGCACCCATTCACTGAAGTCGTTAGATATTTTCGTGGTTTATGTACTGGATTGGTACAAATGTTCTGGAAATTTCTAATTAATTACACGGTTGACGTGCTGTCGTATATCATGACTGTGTTTTTTTTTTTTCAGTGGTCTCCTGCAAGTATCAAGGCAGTCACCTGGACTGTCGTCACGGTAGAGTCACAGTCCAGGTGTCACATTCAATAGCCACTCAATAGTTTTTGACGCCTGAAGAATTACGTGAAACACAGTGATTATCTTAAACGATGTTCTACACTGTTTAAGACAACGTTAATGAACTCTCCTCGTATAATTTCACGTACTGGGAGCCGTGGTGGTCTGTGGTCAATACTGAATTGTGAATATTGGCCATCTGTAACCCTTGATTTGGAGCCAGAGGCTCGTACAAGGGTTATCCCACTCAGAGAGGAGTAATTTTGTACATTTCTTTTTTCTTCCATTTAGGCCTGTTGCTTCTCATTACGTCCTTTCAGGCTGTTCAATATTTGACTGAGATGTATATCACAGATCGTCGATGACTGAAAACAGTGTCACCTTCAGCAATGTGTTACTCGGTTTGGTGTCTTCACAAACTTTGGGGAAAACGTTTTCAGTTGGAATTACCCTTGTACGATCGACAAGACGCAAATTACTGCCACTAACCTGCACTTATCATTTGGCTTTATCTCAGAAACTGCTTGCTGGTTTATTGTTCCACGTAATGCCACGAGTACAGTACTGTATTGGGTTAGACACACTCCGGATAATCTATTGTTACGTGGGAAACACAATGTGCAATGCACGGAAGTGGGTACCATTTGCTTGCAGCCGTCTGTAATATAATGCAGTGCATAGAGACCGCGTATGGCATTGTTCCCTGAAGTGGGAGCACTAGAAGTAATTATGTGGCTCCTTTGTTGCAAAGTTAGGATATTGGGCAGTCGAGTTAATGTCATTAAATATTGCCAGTTCATGAGTCTTTAAAATTTTTGGTGACCACGGTGACAAAAGCAAAGTTCGAGCGTTTTCTCTGAAAAGCTACAAATTGACACAACACTAAAAACTCCCTATTCACCCTCTATTCTGTATCAGACTATTACTATTTCTTGTTTTGGCAATATTGTAATTATTGGCTCTTTATTGTTCCTTGTGAAAAATTTAATTATAGTCCTTAAGGCCGACTCTCACATTTGCCTTGTGTTTTAGACGTTGTTGAAGCAGGAGATTGTTGCATACATTAGTTGCATGCGTGGACAGGAATGTTATTATTTCGTATACTCTGTAAAGCTTTGACTTTGTAGGTAATGAGAAAAAAAGCAATTAAGGTTTACATGTAAGTAATGACTAAGGCACAAACATTGTAGTCAGAGAAATAAAGACACTTCCCCTGAATTTCGCAGGGTTTCTGGTGATCGTTAAATCAGTATGTAAAGTTCTCGTTCTTTAACCGATTATGTAAACGAACGTGATCAGAAATTTAAAACAATCGTATATGAAATAATAAATTATTGGGGGCGAAAACGTATAACAAGTTACTAACATTAATAATTTATTCCATCTTTTTTTTAAAAAAGTAAATATTGGACCATCGTTGTAAAGTAGTGTAAATCACACCCAGAAAGACAACTAAAATACCACTAAGCTTCAAGCAACCCACTGCAAATCAATGAAATTATTTCTAAGTTCGGTCGCAAATACAACTGGATAAATTCTGTTCACTAACAAATCGGTTATCAGATAAGTAAATACTGCTTAATTTACTGAACAAACGAGTGTTGATGAAATGGTTTGCACAAGAAATCAAAAAACAACTTTACTAAATAATGAAGAGAAATGTTATATATGGCTGTAAATTACTAAATAACATTAAATGTTATAATCGTTCTCGAAATGCTGAAATAGTGAGTTGCCTCTCTTTCAGTCAGAATCGCGCCACCTACAAATAAAGTTTACTTGCACAAGGCAAACTCATCAATTTCACCAAAAACGTTTATAGAATTCCACAGTTCTAAGTAATTTGGAATCATTTGCACGAAATAAAAAAACAACAATTTAACACATCTGCAACGCCGAAATACGAACATCAAGCAAATTAAACACTTTCAAAAACTCAGTCATGAAATAAAAAGACTGAACATCTCATTTTCAGGCTGCCAGTATTGTTACACTTAAATTATTTTTCTCTTATTTTTATAGCAGTTTCATTCGAACTGGAATGATGTTCATAATCTGTTGATTGATAAATTGAATGAAACAAGAGACTGTCACATTATTATCAAAAAATGTAAATTGTTTGTCAACAAAGCAAAATGGCTTTAATTTTGAAACATGTTCCTTTAATTAACCCATGGATTGAATATTCACTAACGACACTCAGTTCTATTACAGTAGGAAAAGTGCAAGATCCTAGTACAGATAACAATGACTAAGGTTAGTGACCACATCAAAGAGTTAGAATTTTACATGACTATGTTATTGTTTAGTTCAGGATTTTCAGATCTAAGTTAATCTGTTATGAACAGTGCAGAATTTTATGATTGGTATTTTGCTATGATGATGTGTGCATCTTTAGAGGACGAAAGGTTACGCAGAGAAATATGCTTTGAACCATGGCCTTGAACTACCACTACCGTGTCACAGGTTGTTGATGCAGTTCGGACGTCGGTGTCAGTGTTTACGACTTTTCTGTGTTTCAATCGCTATTTGTTAGAAAAGTGTTAGTCCCAAACTTCTTATTTTGCAGGAGTGACAAAAACCTGTTTTCCGGCAATACTTCACGTGTTGAAACTTTCTATGCAGTCTTAAACTTTATTTATGCTAACATATCTTATTAAAACTTTTTAAATATTTACGTTAACTTAGGCAAGGAACAGGAACATATTTCAACATTGGGCTTTTGCCCTTTTAATTAATAGTGGGGTTTAATGAAACATGGTTGCTTCGAAAGTTGCGTAAACCACAATTTGTTGATAAAAATATAGTGAATTATGGACAACATATGACAGAATGAGAACAATATTAGTTATTGTTACTGAAGTTTTTAAATCAGTCTCTTATCTTTTAAGAAAAATAATCTCACATAGAATTTAACTAACTTTTGCAAAACAGAATTCAGTGTAGAATCAATATTCATATTGTTTGAAAACTTAAGTTCTCATTTTGTCAGTGCGACAATATAGATCTATTATTTCTTTGTAAATGTGTTTTTCTCTGTCTTAAATGTATGGGAGAATTTTAATTATGTCATTGACTTTTCCTTCCTTCAATGGCAGTTTTTCTTTGGGGAATGGCACTAATCGGGAAGCTGAATCCTGATGTAAGGATACTTATAAAGGATGAATGTGTTTTCAATTTATCCTTTGATTAATGGTCTTGTAAGGACTGTTCCTGATTGTTGATTGTCGTGAACAAAATGTAGAAGTTACTAATATAGTGTACTTTCTTAGATTGGTCCTCATAATTTAACTTCTACTGATAAAGGTCTTTTGCAGTCACTACTTGGAATTATCAGCTCAGTGAGTCGATGTACTGTCCAAATTTTATCGTGATTTTGCAGGAATATTTTGATAACATAAAATACCAGTCACAGTCCAGGAATCTGTAACATCTAACTGGGAAGAAAAGCTGTTTCATTTAATTTGTTTGTATATGTTAGACTTAACAAAAATTTTGGGGTAGTATATTTTCTTTCACCCACAACAGTTGTTAGAGAATAAATGAATTTCATCATACTGAGCTGGAAAGAATTCAGGTAATCGGAAAGGAAAGAGCATGCCTCATAAGGGCCGTTTCTGCCGACCTTCATGACAGATACGCATTACTGCTTTAATTGTTTTTATATTGTGTACATAAAAAATACTATCTGGGACAAGGAATTTAGGTATTGCTATGATTTTCTTTTAACCATTGTGATGGCACTTGCTGGATGTTTCCCAAGAGTTATAAGTAAGATACAATGCGTTTCCCATGCAGAGCTACCCACAACACAATATAGCACCTCCGCATACCGCGCTCACAAAGATACAATGCAACCAAGCCAGAGATGTCCAGAATGAAATTTTCACTCTGCAGGAAAGTGTGCGCTGATTTTGAAACTTCCTGGCAGATTAAAACTGGGTGCCGGACAGAGACTCGAACACAGGACCTTTGCCTTTCCCGGGCAAGTGCTATACCAATTGAGCTACCTAATCACGACTCACGACCCGTCCTCACAATTTTATTTCCTCCATTACCTCGTCTCCTACCTTCCAAACTTCAAACAAGTTCTCCTCCGAAACTTGCAGGACTAGCACTACTGGAAGAAAGTTCGGAACGTAGGAGACGAGGTACTGGCGGAAGTAACATTTTGAGCACGGGTCGTGAGTCGTGATTGGGTAACTCAGTTGTTAGAGCACTTGCCAGCGAAAGGCAAAGGTCCCGATTTCGAGTCTCGGTGCGGCACACAGTTTTAATCTGCCAGGAAGTTTCAAGCGAGCGATATGACAATATGATTACAGTATGTGTTAGTCTTTACTTAATGCAGTTAGTTCATAGTATTTCATCTGCGCAATTAAATCTTATTTTGTGATTTTGACCATTCGATATCTTATTTTGTGATTTTGACCATTTGATGTTTGAACGACACACTGTATCTCTCACATTGAATCAATGTTCGATAAGTGGCGCACTAGCGCCTTGGGTAAAGCGTGCATGTGCGAATATGACGTGTGGAGACTACGTCAAATGTGGGAATAGCAGAGAGGGGAAATGTTTACCACCCGCAACCCAATTAACTCCTCCCCTCGCGCTGCGCCAAGCCGCAGCCTGCAAGACTGTATTGTTCCCGTTCATACTCACTGTTTCCAAAAACCTATTTAACGTACAGTTTGGATATTGTCTTTTCGCCCTGAATACAGTGACAAATTTTTCATTATATACTTCGAAGATTCTTCGTACTTACCTTGGATTGTACCTAGTCTAACATTCATTATGGCATTCTCCTATTTGTTTTCACGTAAAAAATGGTTCAAATGGCTCTGAGCACTATGGGACTAAACAGCTGAAGTCATCAGTCCCCTAGAACGTAGAACTACTTAAACCTAACTAACCTAAGGACATCACACACATCCATGCCCTAGGCAGGATTCGATCCTGCGACCGTAGCGGTCACGCGGTTCCAGACTGAAGCGTCAAGAGCCGCGCGGCCACACCGGCCGGCCTTTTCACGTAAAAGACTTGTGTATACACCAGATGGATACTCACTTTGTTTGATAACTGGTTATTCACACGAGGCTTTGTTTTCATTAAATCAACTGAAATTGCATATCGCCCGAGTAAAGATAACATATGCCGTTGCCTAGGTCAATTTTCACTTAATAATGCCTGAAAATATCCATTTAAAGAAGGCTTTCAGCTAATACTTTTTCTGCCAAGTAATTGTGATTCCAAAGAAAGTTATTCGAATATAGGTTTGTAACTTGATGCCTTTTGACTTATTTCCAGCAGCTGTTAAGATATGGTATTTCTGCGTAGGTAAAGTAGGTGGGCTTAGCTCCCCTTTTATTTCATTGAATATGATGTACGAAACAAGATTCGTAGCGTTCCTTCGTCTAGCATCACAGGTACACCTATTGTTCCTATTTGGACACTAGCGGTCGTCTGCACTTCATGGCTTTTTTCCTTTTGTATCGTTTGTCTTACCTTTATATAGGTCATCTTGCTAATTGATTCTTTGTCATAGATTAAGAAATAATTGTTTATGTTGTGGTTGGCAGGAGAGCCAACATCGGGTTACTAGAGGAAGCCGAAAAGCACGCGTTTTAGCTCACGCAGGTTGGCGTGAGGTCTGGAAGAGGACAAAAAAATTAGAATTTAGAAAAAACGGACGTAGCTGGTGGAATACTTAACTTTAATCCATTAATGGTGAACGTCGCTCTTGACGGTACATGATTCAGTATCAATAGTAACTGGTAATGGCGCCTTGCTAGGTCGTAGCAAATGACGTAGCTGAAGGCTATGCTAACTATCGTCTCGGCAAATGAGAGCGTATTTTGTCAGTGAACCATCGCTAGCAAAGTCGGTTGTACAACTGGGGCGAGTGCTAGGAAGTCACTCTAGACCTTCCGTGTGGCGGCGCTCGGTCTGCAATCACTGATAGTGGCGACACGCAGGTTCGACGTATACTAACGGACCGCGGCCGATTTAAAGGCTACCACCTAGCAAGTGTGGTGTCTTGCGGTGACACCACAGTTTACTGGCGTCATGCTACCACTCTCGTTTTCCGTCGGCAGTGGGGGCCGATCGCCGCATACCGACTGGGGAGACAGGGTGTGGCCGTCCCCTTCACTCACATCTACAATATTTACAACGCGATCGGTATTTTTGGCGTATTCTGTTCTGCACATTACTGGAGGCGGCGTTTCGCTGATCTTGGTTTATGACGCACCCATAGCCGTTGTTTTCAGAATTGTTATTTATGGGTGCGGATTCATTCCTGTTACTGTACTCTTGTTGTCTATTATCGTCGGGACCGCGCCAATTATATGCATTATTTCTCTCTTGGAAACCGTTACTTTGACTATTTCCGAATCCTCCATTACCGTCATATCCATCGGCGGCACGAATGGATGCCAACAGCACTGTGCATTGCCGTACAGATTTCTGCTGTTATTGCAGTTGCTGTTGTTGTTGTTGTTGTTACTATCGTTACCATAATTACTAAATTCTTGATTTCCGGTGGACCCGACTGGTCCCTGCTACACTCATATTAGTTTTGACTACTCTCGTAAAAGAGGTCAACCGAATCCACGACCGTGAGAAAATATTCTAGGTCATAAGGTACCACAGTTACCAGTTTCTCACGAGTGTTATTCGGCAAACGACTCTTTAATATTCTCAAAAAATCGCCTATGATATTTGACTGCCCCAGTATCTTATCTTCTTCCAATATCTTTCGAAATACCTGCACAGTCCACCTTGTTTTATGTTAAATGACTGTAGGTCAGAAACTTCCATTCGCAGTCTTCCCTGAATTCTCTGCGACCAGTGTTTCTTTAGGAGGGCCTATTGAGAGTCTTCATACGTTCGACGAGGATCTGCCTCTTACGCTGCCAACAACCGCGCATCGCCGTATATGAAACCACCAACGAACTGAATCTTTTGCATTTCAAGCCAACACCGAGGTGAGACATTTCTAAAAGCTCTCATAAAGACAACTTGGTGCTCTTTTTTCTCTTTTTTTTTTTATTCTTGTGGGAAGACTAGGAATTGTCTCGTATATTATGACTGACGGTAGTTTGGGCATTACAAAAGTCAGATTGCGACGCCATCCTACGCCTTTTCGGAGGGGGAAACGCTGCGTACGACACTGGCCCATACGTTTGATTGTTTGCAAACTGTTCTCCTTCGCTTTTGCAATAACTTGACTCTGGAGAAACAGTTTTCATGTGACTACTGTCTAGTACTGTTTTCTGTTTTGATTAGCTGAGGAAGGCTGCTCTTCACTGATAAGTTTGGAACGATCTTTAGTTCTATAGCTTTCGTATCACAATCCATTCTAGCGAGAATTTTATGCCGTCTTTCATTGATGATCTCTTCAACGGCGTCAATATAAGTTTCTGTTTTTGGACGCACTTTTCAGCTGGGTAGAATCGCTGCCAAAGGCGCCGACCTCGGCCATCTCATTTAATCTTTTTACATCCTTACTGATAAGCCCGTACTCGGTTTTCAAAATCATTTGTGCTAAAGTAGGAAATACTACCTGTTGCATGAGTTTTTCTACATACCCGGTAAATTTTCGCGCACAGACTTCATTTCAGATACGTGTCTTTGAATTGTTGTTACCACTTGAGCTAAGCTTTCGTGTGCGTTTTGTGAACTACTGTGCACCGTTGCAAGTTCCTCGACTTGACGTGCACTTTGACCTTCATCTTCACTCATACTGGAAAGTTTTTTGTATAGGTTACTGTACAAATTAGTAAATTTTGTATCTAATTTATTGGTTGCATCTGTCAACTGTGTGTTCAAATTCGTATTCAAATTTTCGAAGCCGTTAGAAAGTGTTGTGACTTTTTGGTCTAAGATACTGGGACTCTGATCCAAATTTTCGAGATGAAATCGGTCTTCAGGTTGTTACAGGAGATGTAAAGAGTTTGAGAAGTAAATTCTTCACTTATTAAAAGATATAAAAGTGAGAAAAGTTTCTTATAGTTAAGAATGAAGGTGTCAGCAAAAATTAATAATTGTACTTGCATGGCTTTCGTGTGTTTCGTGTCTTTGTATATATATTTGTGTATGTTTCGTAAACCTGTGGAAACCAATCTTACGCAACATCAGACGTAGTGGTGAAAAGATAGTAATGTGTGACCATTCAAGTTCGCAATCGCCAAGCGATTCATCATCTGAAATGCAGAAAGTTTAACGAATCTATAGTGCCGAGCTGGATAAGCTGAACAGTGCTAATGGAAAGGTGAACAGTCATCAAAATGTCGACGACAATTTCATCCATATGTAGGTGGTCCAGTAGGGTGTTTCGGCCGCACAATGCAGTGGACACGTTAGTAGCTTACGGAATCCGTAGGCAGGTTCAGATAGTCACCCTGAGTGGACACTACAAACCGTTCACATTCCATCACGCGTGCGAATAACGCTCTGCAGGGTGCGGGAAAAAATAGCAGCGAGAAACTTCAAACAGCGGAGGCAACTCACGCCGAAGATTTAAGGACAATAGAAAAACAAAGGATAGAGAAAATGCAAATTCTTGTCGGGAATTAAAGGAAAGACACGCAGTCGACCTAAATGTAAAAAAGAAAGATAAATATTTCATTGAATGTGAAAAAGAATAAATGATAAGAAACAAAATTTGTAACATTTTCCTTAAATATGTATCGTTATTGATTTACATCTAATTTTAACATAGTGTAAGAAAATTTTTGGTAAAATATATCATATACAGAATTTGAAGCGAGGTTCCATGTAGCTGACACAGATTACTCAAATAGCATTTTAAATAATAATAGACATATATGCCAATATCTGAATGGCCAAATAGGTTTCTGACCCTTCAACCATGAAGGCAAATGACTTCACAGCGCGAGGTAGTCGCGCGGTCTCAGGCGCCTTGTCACGGTGCGCGCGGCTCTCCCCGTCGAAGGTTCGAGTCCTCCCTCGGGCATGGGTGTGTGTTTTGTCCTTAGCGTAAGTTAGTTTAAGTTAGATTAACTACAGTGTAAGCTTAGCAACCGATGACCTAATCAGTTTGCTCCCGTAGGATCTTACCACCAACACTTCACGTTGCCCTTCTGGGTTAAAAAATGTAACACGTATAAATTTGTGTAAATTAATAAGAAAAGCAAATTCAGCACTGTATGATATGTATATGAATCCACAGCCGACTGTTCGGGACAGGAGTGATGGCACTTGCTAGATGTTTCCAAAGACGTATACATAACACAAAAAAACGAAGTGAGGCGCTGTAGCAGAGATGCTGTTAGATTAGAGAGATTTGACTGTCGCTTTTCATTTTTTTTAAGTCAGCAGAAAGAGAGTAGTCCGTGGTGCGTCTTGACGAAGAGAGAAAGCGAATATTTTATCGCTAATCCTGTTGTAACATTTTTGTTAATAATGTTCGATTCTGGGTTAATATAAATAACGTTCAGTAAAATACAGGGCCTGTCTGTTTATCTGATAAGCAGTTCATCACACTGCATCGAAACATGAGTTTCTTTCATTAGGCAACACGGTCAACAATTAGGAACTTCCTTGGCGTCTGTACACAAGACGACCATCGCAGCAGAGAGAAGACGTAAAGTTTCTGACTGGGAAGAAAACAAAACTAAGAACATTTACTATTAAATTTCCTAGAAAGTTTTTTTCAGATGTGTTTGATGGCGTCTGTTCGGTAGCCGGCCGTAAAAGCATTTCATTAACTCCCGCTTATGGCTTCAAACTTAAGTCATAAAACATTTCCTATTCAAAAACTCTAATTCATTATCCAGCCAGTAGTAAAAATAAATACTGAGTTGGATAGAATTCAGATAGTTTAAAATGAAAGAGCGAATCTCATTAGGGCCTTTTTCTACCGGCCTCCGTGACAGATAAACATGACAGTTCTATTTGTTTTTATATTGTGTGCATAAAAAGCGGTAACTGTCAGTGGTCTCAAATAAAACCGTTGTGGGCAGAGAGCTTTATTATTATTACTCTATTTTTCATACAATCACGTACAGTGGAGACAGCGTTTTCCGATTCCCCGATTTTTCATCTGGCTTGTCATGCAAAGAACAGTAAAATTCCTTACTTCTTCTAATGTGAACAGACAGCTCAGCAACTTAGACACGAATCGCAGCAGCATTAAATGTGGAGATTTTAGGTTTTATTTTAGCTCTTCCCGGACACAGCAGAAGTCTAGTTGTAGTTGTCAACATTTAACATTTCGGTTGTTCCTTTAAATATTTGAAATACAAGTCATAGCTCAGTTTGACATTTGAAAAATTCTGTTTCAAGTGCCTTTACATTTTCTTGACATTAAAATTACAGTTAAAGTGTTTATTTGTTTCGCCACTGCAGTGACTCTCCGAAATAGGAAATAATTGGATGTGTTCTTGAACCTTTATTTTAGTGCCGGACGGCAGTGTGAAACTGGTATGTTTTCCACGTTTGTCCCCAGGACCGTTACCATCAAGTCTTCTAATCCATATTTTGTTCACGTCAAAAATAAAAAGAAATACATTCAAAAGTACCTCTTTTCTTTGAGTGCCAAGCATTATGGTATTTGAACGAATTATTTCTACTTTGCTTCCCTTGATTATTCCTTGGTCTTCTTCTCTTCACATCTTCATTGTCTACAAGGCTCTGTAGAAATATGTCCTGTTCATTGTTTTAAGAATAGTTCTTACCAAAATTATTGAACAAATCCGGACAAATCTCTTCGAAGGTAACAGTATCAAATCATTTCTCCTTACACTTAGAATCAGGATTATTACAATTAGTATTTCGATTACACTGATCAGCCAGAATTATGACTACCGATCGACTATCGATATTCACCCGTCCAGGCGATAGAAGCCTCATCTGGCGAGGAATGACTGCTACTGAGACACATACACAGTGCGTGTAGCATCACTGAGCGTACTATCCGCGTGTTAAAGGATGAAGGTGCGCGGTCTACCTGAGTTTAACCGAGGTCAAATTGTGTTGGCCAGGAAGCTTGGCACGAGCATTTCGGGAACTGTACGACTTGTCGGGTGCTCGAGGAGTGCTGTGGTGGCTGTCTTCAACACGTGGCGAAACTGACGTGAAACCACGTCTAGACGTCGCGGGGTTGGGCGTCCGCCTGTCATTACAGATGCCGGACGTTGCCGGCTGGACAGACTGGTAAAGCAGGACAGGCGGCGAACTGTGGCTGAACTAACGTCAGACTTTAATGCTGAGTAGATATGTGTGTCAACACTCAGGGCACCGAACACTCCTAACGATGGGCCTCCGCAGCCGACCAGCCATGGATCTTCCAATGTGAACACCAGGACATCGGCAACTACCACTGAAGTGGGCACGTAATCATCGGCACTGGACATGTGGCGCAGTTTCAGAGCGTAGTAAGGTCTGATGATTCCCAATACCTTCTTCGTCATGGCGACTGGAGGACGCGAGTTAGGCGTCTTACTGGGGAACAGCCGCGTGGGATTAGCCGAGCGGTCCAAGGCGCTGCAGTCATGGACTATGCGGCTGGTCCCGGCGGAGGTTCGAGTCCTCCCTCGGGCATGGGTGTGTGTGTTTGTCCTTAGGATAATTTAGGTTAAGTAGTGTGTAAGTTTAGGGACTGATGACCTTAGCAGTTAAATCCCATAAGATTTCACACACATTTGAACATCTTGAACAAAGGAACAGCTCCAAGACACCTATTCTGTGGAACGGAGACAAGCTGGCGGCGGCTTCATTACGCTCTGGGGTCATCTAGTTCCATTCTTCAACAAGATAATGCGCCATGTGACAAGGCCAGTAGTGTTATGCAGTCTTTCGAGGAACACAGTGGCGAGTTCCAATTGATGTGCTGCTCCTTCCCCCCTCCCCCACCCAACTCGCCAGATCTGAACGCGATCGAACATATCTGGGATGTAATTGAATATTACGTCATAGTTTATCGTCTCCCTCCCCGGAATTTGTGGGAATCAGGTGACCTATGTACGCAGATGTGGCACCAGCTCCCTTCAGCGACCTATCAAGGGCTCATTTCTTCCATGCCACTACACGTCGCAGCTGTTATCCGTGAGAAAGGTCGATATAGCAATTATTGAGTAGGTGGTTGTAATGTTCTGGCTGATCAATGTAACTAATAAAATATCTGCTTGAATACGGTAACTGCAGTTTAGTATTATTTAATCTTTCACTTACCGACAGTCATTCCTAATGCTTTTCATTGCAGTAACTTTCCTATCATGTTTACATCTACAGCTACATGGATACTCTGCAAATCACATTTAAGTGCCTAGCAGAGGGTTCATAGAACCACCTTCACAATTATCTATTATTCCAACCTCGTATAGAGCGCGTAAAGAATGAACACCTATATCTTTCCGTACGAGCTTTGATTTCCTTTATTTTATCGTGGGAATCGTTCCGCCCTATGTAGGTCGGTGTTAACAAAATATTTTCGCATTCCGAGGAGAAAGATGGTGACTCGAATTTCGTGAGAAGATTCCGTCGCATTGAACTACGCCTTTCCTTTAATGATTCCCAGCCCAAATCCCGCATAATTTCTGTGACACTCTCTCTCATATTTCGCATTAATCCAAAACGTGCTGCCTTTCTTTGAACTTTTTCGATGTACTCCGTCAGACCTACCTGGTAAGGATCCCACACAGCGCAGCAGTATTCCAAAAGAGGACGGACAAGCGTAGTGTAAGCAGTCTCCTTAGTAGATGTTACATTTTCTTAGTGTCCTGCCAATAAAACGCAGCCTTTGTTTAGCCTTCCCCACAACATTTTCTATGTGTTCCTTCCAATTTAAGTTGTTCGCAATTGTAATACCTAGGTATTTAGTTGAATTTACGGTTTTTAAATTAGACTGATTTATCGTGTAACCGAAGTTCACGAGTTCCTTTTATGGGTACTCACGTGGATGACCTCACACGTTTCATTATTTAGGGTCAACTGCGACTTTTCGCATCATTCAGATATTTCTTCTAGATCGTTTTGCAGTTTGTTTTGATCTTCTGATGACTTTATTAGTCGATAAACGACAGCGTCATCTGCAAACAACCGAAGACGGCTCCTCAGATTGTCTCCCAAATCGTTTATATAGATAAGGAACAGCAAAGGGCCTATAACACTACATTAGGGAACGCCTGAAATCCCTTCTGTTTTACTCCATGACTTTCCGTCGGTTACCACGAACTGTGACCTCTCTGACCGGAAATCGCAAATCCAGTCACATAACGGAGACGATATTCCATAAGCACGCAATTTTACTACGAGCCACTTGTATGGTACAGTGTCAAAAGCCTTCCGGAAATCCAAGAATACGGAATCGATCTGAAATCTCTTGTCAATAGCACTCGGCACTTCATGTGAATAAAGAGCTAGTTGTATTTCACAGTAACGATGTTTTCTAAACCCATGTTGACTGTCTGTCAATAGATCGTTTTCTTCGAGGTAATTCATAATGTTCGAACACAATATATGTTCTAAAATCCTGCTGCATATCGACGTTAACGATATGGGGCTGTAATATAGTGGATTACTCCTACTACCTTTCTTGAATATTGGTCTGACCTATGCAACTTTCCAGTCTTTGGGTATGGATCTTTCGTTGAGCGAACAGTTGTATATGACTGTTAAGTATGGAGCTACTCCATCAGCATACTCCGAAATGAATCTAATTGGTATACAGTCTGGACCAGAAGACTTGCTTTTATTAAGTGATTTGAGTTGCTTCACTACTCCGAGGATATTTACTTCTACGTTACTTATGTTGGCAGCTGTTCTCGATTCGAATTCTGGAATATTTACTTTGTCTTCTTTTGTGAAGGCATTTCGGAAGGCTGTGTTTAGTAAATCTACTTTGGCAGCACTGTCTTCGATAGCATCTAAATTGTTATCGCGCAGAGAAGGCATTGATTGTTTCATGCAGCTAATATACTTTACATATGACCAGAATATCTTTGGATTTCCTGCCAGGTTTCTAGACAAAGTTTCCTTGTGGAAGCTCTTATAGGCGTCTCGCATTGAACTCCGCGCTAAGTTTCGAGCTTCTGTAAAGGATCGCCAATCTTGGGGTTTTGCGTCTGTTTAAATTTGGCATGTTTATTTCGTTATTTCTGCAACAGTGTTCTATTCCGTTTGGTGTACCAAGGAGGATCAGCTCCGTCGTTTGTTAGTTTATTTGGTATAAACCTCTCAATTGCTGCCAGTACTATTTCTTTGAATTTAATCCACGTCTGGACTACACTTATATTATTGATTTGGAATGAGTGGAGATTGTCTCTCAGGAAGGCGTCAAGTGAATTTTTATCTGCTTTTTTGAGTAGGTATATTTTTCGCTTATATTTCGAGGATTTGGGGATTACAATATTTAATCTCGCTACGACAACCCTGTGGTCACTAATCCCTATATCGGTTTTGATGCTGGTTATTAACTCATGATTATTTGCTGCTAAGAGGTCAAGTGTGTTATCACAACGGTTTGCTATTCACGTGGGCTCATGCACTAACTGCTCGAAATAATTTTCAGAGAATGCGTTTAGCACAATTTCGGGTGATATTTTATGCGTACCTCCGGAATTAGACACGTATTTTCGCCAACATATCCAGGTTAAATTAAAGTCACCACCAACTATTATCGTATGAGTCGGGTACATGTTTGAAATCAAACTCAAGTTTTCTTTGAACCTTTCAGCAACTGTATCATCTGAACTGGCAGGTCGGTTAAAGAATGGAATTATTAATTTATTCCGGTTGCCAACAATGACGTCTGCCCATACTAACTCACAGGAAGTATCTACTTCAATTTCGCGACAAGTTAAACTACTTCTAACAGCAACAAACTCGCGTGTGTGTGTGTGTGTGTGGTTTGAGGTTTTCGGGCGCAACAAACTCGCCACCGCCTTCCGTGTTTAGCCTATCTTTTCGGAACATCGTTAGGCTCTTCGCAAAAATTTCGGCTGAGCTTATATCCGGCTTTAACCAGATTTCAGTGCCTATAACGATTTGAGCATTAGTGCTTTCTATTAGCGCTTGGAGCTCTGGTACTTTCCCAACAAAGCTACGACAATTTACGACTGTTATACCAATGGCTTCTGTATCTATGTTCCTCCTGTGTTCAGCCTGCACCCTTTGTGACTGAAGCCCATATTGTGTTTTCCCGAGACCCTTTAACCTAAGAAAACAGCCCAGTCCACGCCATACAGCCCCTGCTACCCGTGTAGCCGCCTCCTCCGTATAGTGGACACCTGACCTATTCAGCAGAACCCGAAACCCAACCACCCATTGGCGCAAGTCGAGGAATCTGCAGCCTACACGGTCGCAGAACCGTCTGAGCCTCTGATTCAGACCGTCCACTCGGCTCTGTACCAGAGATCCTGTCGACTATGCTGCAAATGGTCAGCTCTACTTTCATCTTGCAAGCGAGACTGGCAGCCTTTACCACTTCTGTTAGCCGCCCGAAATCGGAGAGAATTTCTTCTGATGCAAAGCGTCACACATCATTGGTACCGACGTGAGCAACCAACTGCAGTTGGCTGCACCCTGTGCTCTTCATGGCATCTGGGATGACCCTAACCACATCTGGAATGACTCCACCCAGTATGCACATGGAGTGCTCGTTGGTTTTCTTACCCTCCTTGCCAGCCAAGTCCCTAAGGGCCCCATAACGCGCCTATCGTTGGACCTCCCAACTACGAATAGTCCCACCCTCTGCGATTGCCCGGATCTTGCAGGCTGAGTGGTTTCCTTTGAAACAGGGCAGGCTCAGCGAAGTGTCAGCCACAAACAGCACCTGGAACCTGTTTGTCAGACAAACCGGGGAGGCCTTACGTGCGGCCGCCTGGGAAGTCTTTCGCCGCCTGCTTCGCCTTGGGGTGAGGGGTTAGCCTCAGTGTGGGCAGTAACTGGGTTGGCCACCGGTGAGGATCGATCGGAGGACTCTGAGGCGCTGAACGTCCGTTGGATCCCCACGGCCGGCCCACAACAGTGGTGGCCATCCATTGCAGCCTCAAGCTGTGTAACCGAAGCCATCACAGCCTGAAGCTGAGAGCAAAGTGTCACCAACTCGGCTCGCATCCGCACACAACAATCGCAGTCCCTGTCCATACCAAAGACGGTGGAAAACAACTATGCAGATAAACAGACTATTGGCAGGTGCTGCGCATCTCTAATGTAGACCCTGACGAAAACACATGAACTGTGTCTAGCAATACGCAGATATTCAAGAACCTATCTACCGAAGCACTCAGGTAAAACTATATAATTTGCACCTGATAAGAAACTTGTAATATATCACACAATCGGTTTACTTTCTGACGCAAACGAAAACGCGAGAACTGTGTCTATTAGATTTTAAATCTACACGAAGAAACTCAAGAAACTAGACTATTAAAGCACACAGATGATATAATAAAATTCGCTCCTGGTTAGGAACTTGTAAATGTCACAAAAGCGGTTTACTTATCTGTAGCTGCGTCTGTCGCGGTCGGCTACTGCTGCCTGACCGTTTACACAGAAGTGTAGCTCTGCTGATTACGTTTCGTTCACATCGAATTGGATTTGTTCTTCGTTTTCGAAAGAACCTCGTCTTTATCTTCAGAAGTATCATCCGTCCTGAACAATAAAAATCGTAACACATCTTAAAATGAATGTGAACAAATCAGTGAACAGTATTTCACTATTATACATGACTTTCTCACATATTTTGGCAGGTGAACCTACTTTAAATGTAATGAGAAATAGCATTTCTTGTTGAAAGAGCGATAGTCCAGTACATCCATCCTCATAATACAGATTTTTAATTATGGTATGAGAACTTAACCACTTGTTATGTGATATTCAAAGCCATTTTAACAGAAACTGCGTGTCTATGTTAGGAGAAGAAATATCTACAACGAAACGGATTTGCAATATAATATGACTTCCACAGTTTTAACAAAGAGCGATTCATTTGTTCTAGTAATTAAGAGAATACTGGTTAATTGTAGGTGATTTCTGGACAGGCTGTTGATGTTGTTTGGAGCAAAATTCATCTCAATGCATACGTCGCTTCCATTGTGTCTTGTAAAATATGACTTGGTCTCACACTGACCAACGTCTCGTTACACGACGTACACACAACCACTCTACAGTATCTGATTAAAAGTATTCTGACACCTATTATTGGACATTAATAGGAAGTGCGTCAGTGCTTCGCCTTCATGACTGCCTTAACTTGGATGGGGATGGGTATTTGAATGTCTGTGGAGGAACGGAGGACCCCTCATCTTCAACGTGCCAATCCTGAGAAGGTGGTAATATTGGAAGCTGTGATCTGGAGCGAAGTCGAAACTGTAACTCATCCCAAAAAAAAATTCTGTTGTGTTCAGGTTGGGACTTTGTGCAGGCCGTTGAATAGCAGGAAAATTCTTATGGACAAGCCACTGCCTCACACGCACTGCCTTATGACAAAAATCATTGTACTGCTGGTGGAAACAGTCATCTTCTCTGAACTCTTCCTTTACGATGTGCGGTACACACTGCTGCAAAACGTGCTCGTATGGCGCCGCATTTATGCTTTTCTTAAGGTGACCACAGTCTAACCACGGAAAACAGTTACAGTTCTGTTAACAACTTCCTCCGTACTTCACTGTTAGTACTACACACGATGGTAGGTAACGTGCTCCAGGCATTCGCGAAACTGAAACCCTTGCACAGGACTGCTACAGAGTATAGCCTCGTTGGTATCTCCAAATCACCCGTTTCCAGCAGTCCAGAGTCCAGTGGTGTGGGCCTTTACACCACGTCACACTACTACAGAAATGTGCGGCTTATGAAGGGCTACGTCACCAGTGTGCGACATTCCTTTTAACTCCATTCACAGAGTCATTGTGCTAGCTGGACTTCTCGTAGCACTTTCAAATTCCCGAGTAATAGCTTTCTCTGATTCCACGATCCTACGCAGTCCTCGACGCATCCTGTCCGCCAGTACACGGCCTTTGTCTAGACTTGGTTTTTCTTTCCCGTTTCCACTTCGCAGTCACATCACCAGCGGTCGACATGAGCAGCCTCAGAAGGGGTGAAGTGTCCAAATGGATCTGTTACTCAGGTGACAGCCAATGAGTAGTCTAAGTCGCTGAACTCTGCTGGTGATCCTACCCTGTACCCTGTTGTTACTGACAATGCATTCTCCCTGCCTCCTTTTGTAATGGCGGGTCCACCTCCCGTCACATCTGGTGGTCGATCCCGCATTGCGTAAATGTGTCCAGATACTTTTGATCACATAGTGTGTATCGCAGTTGCTACTGGAGTGCAGCGCTCGCGCAAAATAATTTACCGTCTGACAAATAATAAAACACCTAATTTCCACTAACATTTTCCTATCGACGTAACCCAAGGTAATAATATTGTACATAAAATTACAAAAATTGTCAAAGGTCGTTTTAGTATATATAGACAAATCTGAAAAACACATTCTGTGTAAATTTAGAATTTCAGAAAACAAATATTTTTCCTACAACAAAATTAGACGATACTTAAGAAAAATATTCAAAACAAATCATATCAGATTTGTAATGTTCCGCGTAAATGGTTGCTTGGGTGATATCCTTAGGCTTCGCGAACGCAAGAGGCCGATCTGCATTCTCACCTACCGTTACTCTCAGCGAACTGAAATCGAGCCCATAGGCGGTCATACGCAGCAGCCTAAGCATTGCTAGAAGACCTTCCCCTCATTTTTATAGATGTTGTTTCCGACCGATAATTTGCGTTGGAAAAATAGTGTGAAGGAGTACAGACTCATGTCAGTGAGCACCATCTCAGCATCTGTCGACCGCAACAGACTATATGCACACTATTAACCAGAATACTAACATTACTCTCCAGTGGCAACATAAATCAGCTTGAAGCAGTTAAAGCCACAAATAACAACAATAACCGGTACGTAGTTTTTTCGACTCTTTTAACGGCCTTCACATTATCTGCTGTCTACCATTCTTTCGTCATTTTTATGCAGCGTAGAATCGTCGAACCATAAATGACATCTAGACGAGGGTTGCTGATTTCAGTCAAGAAAGTTTAATGTATTTAATTTGTGATTTATATGAAGAATATTTCTTCTTCTGTTTCACTGTGTTGTTCGTTCGAGGGTTGTCGGACGCCAACCAGCTGTTCAAAACTGGCCCCACACCTGCGCTGTCGGGTTCGTGACAGCTGGTATCACGGACCACTTCATTCCATTGGCTCGTGTCTCCTGTAGGGAGGTATTCACGAATGGACACGGCATGTTCCTGCGTTATCTTCTTGACAGATGAACACATCGCCTTAATGTCGACTGTAGAGACAGTCTCGGGTTTGAGAATTCAGTCCCTGTACTTCAAAGCTCCCATATTTCCCTCGACAGAGACGGAAGACATCCAGCAGCTATACGTGACATCGACCCATAACCTGAGTGACCCTCATCCATGCTGAATGCATGTGCATTGATATGTGGCTGTGTTCACACACTTATATTAACACCACTATGTGCTCTTCAGTAAAGATAAGTCGATTTCACTGACCCAGGTCCCTTCCAGGTGTTCACTTTCCCACCACGGTCCTCGAAATATTGTACAGTTGTTCGAAATGGACGCCAAGACGACAATTTGATAGGTTTCAGATGGCTGTGCAGTATCCGGATTGTCACAGCCTTCTTCCCAGATATCCCCTAAAGGGCACGTTGCTGCTGTTTTGCACCATCCTCGAGGTAACTATCAGCGGTAATTTATAGGTGTATCGCTCATACCTAGTATCGTTGGCCACAAGTGACTACTATAAGTTAGGCCTTCTGAATTTCCCGTCCTATGACAGAGGTAGGGTATTTGAAAGATATCAGTAAGGCGTACTCAAATTCCTCGGAAATTTCGTGCATACGAAACTCTTAGAGGTGTTAGCCTAGTAAGGGCATCCTCCTTGCATTTTTAATTTGTTTTTCACTAAACTGAAACTGAGCATAATTTGGGTTTCTGGATTTTGATATCAAGTTTTGGTATCAAGTTGATTTATGAACAGATAACGAGTGTAGTGGGCTCTTCAGCTCATTTCATCTCCCTACTTTGTTTTTGCGTTTGGTATCATAGCAGTGTGTGTGGCACAGTAGACAGCAGGCTAGCATTCTGCAAAATTTCTGTTGTCTCATGCGAGGGATCTAGGGGAATTTACAATGCTTTTCCTGTTTGGGATCCCGCTGGACTGAGTGTGTTGGACCTACAGGCAGGTGACATGTGGCTGTGGATCACTTACTGGGGCGCCGCGGCAAGCATCTATGTCAGGAATCGGCAGGGGCGTGGGGGGGGGGGGGGGAGGGGGGGGGGTCCCTCTGCCCGTGTTTTGCAGACTCACAACAGAATGCCTTTCCTTTAAGAAGCAATGAACAGTTCAGAGAAACTGTGTGAGTAATAAAACTGATCCTACCGAGGTGCTCAGCCGGCCACAGGTATGCCAGAGCAATTTCTTCGCAAAAGAACATTGTCCTTAACAATGCAGCTGCAGAGTACTCCAGGGCAGATAACGGCTTTTACAGTCTCATGAAAGCGTAGGATACTGAAAGTCCCATATTTGGCTTTCGACTTGCATTCTTATCGGGGAGGAACTCGACAGAGGCGAGCGCATCTGGAGGAGTGTGTTTGGGTGAGCATCTGCTTCAAGCGGTAGCTAAATATTACTGTCAGATTTTTTTTCTTCTTGCTGCATCTTGCGCCTGCTTAGTGACCGATCATGGGGCTAGTGACGCTGCACTGCTCTGAGCACAGGTGGCGGGCGGTGGACAGCGACTACGCATCGTTCCGCAGTGAGAAATCTTAGAGTCTGGTTGGAGAGAGTAGTTGTGAGTATGCGGCGTAAGGAAGTTTTTGGTAAGCAGTAGCTTGCCTAGATTCGAGATAGAAGTCTTCCGTCCGGCACTGGGCGCTGCAGCTTGCTTCGGCAAACAGCATCACTGGCTTGCCTCCGCAAGGGAGAATGAGATTAATGTTTCATCTCCCGTGGACAAGGAGGTCCTTAGAGACGAAGCACAAGCTCGAATTGGGAAAGGACAGACAAGAAAATCGGCCGTGGCCTTTGACAAAAGAACCGCCGTGGCGTTTGCCTCAAGCGATTTAGGGACATGACGGGAAACCTAAATCAGGATGGTCGGACGCAGGTTTGGACCGTCGTCCTCCCGAATGCGGGCACACTGGGTAGCAGCCTGTCCGCATATGTTACTAGTGTGCGACTAGCTAGGGTGCGACTATAGTTCAATGCTTTTATCTTGGCGGCTCGCGCATGCCCGCCCAGACGCGGGAGATTGCTGCGTTGCCAGTTGCACACGACGCACGCGCCAATAGAAGCAGCGCCATAGTATAGCATAGTTCACAAGCTTACGTTTAGGGGGGAGCGCGCAGTTCATGAAGTAAAGCCACCACGGCCGCATTAACCCTTTCGCTGGTACAAAGACGTGCTCCCTGCATTCCGCGCTGTGCGCGATTTTGTCACTGCACTGCTCGCCTGTGCAGACACATCGTGTTCCGACTGCTTTGACACTCTTATCATTTGATTCCAGAAAAACTATTTGGCCCAAAAATTAGATTTTTACATCTTCTTGACTGATACCTTCCCCCCATAAATGACTTAATTTTGTTTCGATGTTTAACGCAGTTATTATGCAGCATTAAATATTGTAAACCATTGCACGAAATTTTGAAGAGTTTGCAGAGGTAAAAGTCCATAGAGTATACTTTCCGTATGGTCGATTTTGGTTGCCACGATGTTGAGAATGAAATGTGGACAAGATACCTAAATTTCATATAAAATTACTACATGTAATGCTGCATAATAACTGCTTTGAACATAGAAACAAAATTAAGTCATTTATGGGGGGAAGGTATCAGTCAAGAAGACGTGTAAAAATCAAATTTTTGGGCCAAATAGTTTTTGTGAAATCGAATAAGTGTGTCAAAGCAGTGGGAACACCATGTGTCTGCACAGGCGAGCAGTGCAGTGATGACAAAATCGAGCACAGCGCAGAATGCGGGGAGCACGTGTCTGCAGCAGCGAAAGGGTTAATGAAGAGACAAAGCACTAGAAATTTCAAAAAAATTGCATTCAAACGAACATAATTCGTGAAGTAAGGCACTTCGATATTGTTTTTAAATAATGAAAATATTAGGCATTGCACAAGGTTTGAACTCATAACCTTTTGCTTAGAAACCCAACACCTTAACCGTTCCGCTAACACAGCTCGTCTAACGACAGAACGCAATGAGGACTGTAACACATCACGCAAAATATTGACAAACTCTGTTGGTATGACTATGAATTACTCACGCTTCGGCGAAGTACAATAGGAAATAAACAATTACCGCTGTTCTTTATTGCGAAAAAGTGGTTCGTGAAATTGATACAAGCACCTTTCCTTGCTATTGCCTGAATAGGAGTCTTATTGCTTGTTTGGTTTAATTAATTAATAGAATATGAAGCAATTGGTATAAAGAATGCTTTTTCCAAACTTTCTATAAAAGAAAGTCTGCTATCAAGACATTGCTTTTGTTCAATTACTTTAATTATGACTGAACGTTTCTAAAACTGAAGACACTCGTCCATGCTATGCACTGCAGTCGAGATCTGGCAACGTCGTTCTCTGTTCATTGGCTGACTGTGTTTTGTGACGTCAGATGCGCAGAACGAACCTAAACTCGGCCGCCAACATAAATGACGCGCACTTTAGTAGCGGCATCATGTCTCCTGCAACCGTAATGATTGACCTGCTGGGGTGAAGTGTGAGCAAGTAGAGTAGATTAGTTATAAACCACGTTAGGCAACACGGGGGTTAGATTAACAGTAATAACTGTTCGTGCAGAGCATAGAGCTAAGACGCATAGTTAATGATCTATAGGACCTGTATCCTTGTGTTATTTCTGTCGAGACATAAGACATCTCCATAGTTAAAGTCGAGGAAATACGTGTGGCTGAGTCACAAGAGAGAAAACTAAATTTGTTTCCTTAACCATAGCGACCACTGTATTTCCTCCACAGGTTTCAGATAAATGGTAGGTTGTATTTCATTCATTATTAGTAATGTGTAACAGCTTATGTTAGAGAGTTCAATATAATTATTCTTTTCAAGCTTGTCGTGACATTGGTTTTCTCGTTGGTTTTTTAATAAATTAATATTGCTGGGTCATTTATTTTTGTTTACTAGATAGTCTGACCAGCTAACTTATTGTACTGATGTAACACTGTGGGGCAGCGATTAAATTATCGTCGCCGTTTACAAAAGACAGCGAACTATATTTGCGGTCAGCCAGAAAGTGATTGAGAACATACTGACCATAATTTCCAGTCTGCAAGTCCACTCTACTCTTGTGCTCACTGAAAGAAAATGTTTCTACTTGCTACTTACTCAGCTGAATCAGGCACTATGTCTACGAATAAAAGTCTTGAATAGTAACTGATTAATATATTCAGTAAACTACACAAGCACAAATACAATAATATTCCTGATAGTAATAATAATGTTCCTGTCATAAACATCACTATCAGCATTTCAGAGGCGATAGGCGCGGTAAGTTCTAAATAAAATGGTCTATCACCCTGTCTTCTTATCATCAAAGTTGATTGCTCGCCACAAAAGTGGAAAATAATCAAACCACTTACCACGTGGTTTTGTCAACATTAAGGGCGGCACACGTACAGCTACTTCCTCGAAATCTAAGTTATCCAGGACTGTCTACAGAGCTCGCGAGTTCACATCCCACTTTTACCGAAAATGCGTTTGGTAGGTGCCTAGCTCTCACGTCACCCGAGGCACAGCGTAAGCCGGCGTTTGACTGACGCGGACAGATTGATAGCTAGGCGTGAATTGTCTCCCTCTCTGGCTGTATTTACATATGGGTGCAGCGGGCCGCCGAACGCAACACCTGCTATCAACTGCCGTACGCACGAGTAGCAGCATCTAAATGGCCCCTAACCTGGACACGCATTAATCAGTATCTCTCTTGTGTAACAGTTTACAATCTTCATAATTTTTATGTAATTAAAGTTAAGTCTGCTTTAGTTACTGAGCAGATTTTAGCTGGACTGCATTTCAACTTTGCCAGCTAAAATTTTTAGAACGCAATCGACAGCAGAATATCACCTCTGAACTACCTCTTTAAGAGTCCTTGTATTGATTGTTATTTACACTAAAGTGTTGATACTCAGTACAGCTGTATTATTTAACGAATGTAATCATTTGCTGTAACTAGAACTTTCTGTCATAGGTACAAATTATATTTAATCTATTATGAATTAAGACGATTTCGTTCTAAATTCAGTTTTTAGTAACTGGCTTGAAAACTAATAGGGGAAGCTTAATGGAGTCAAAGAGTTAATATAAAAATATTTTTATATCAAACTGAGTCTACATACGAATTTTTACCTCTCTGAGTCTAGCATTTAGCGTCTTACATTTTTCGTAAAAACGGCGATTTTGACCAAAATATTGCTCCGATCAAGTTGAGACTCGTAACTTTTGATTTTGACATAAATTCTCCATATACATATTCTCTCAACCTTTGAGCCTTCACTTCTTCGTAGAACATCAGCCTCCCGCCTGAGACCTTTACATTCATGCAGCTACTTTCCCTTCCTCCAAAAATTTCTTTAACTTCTCTATAGTCGGCTTCCATCTTTCCGAGAGCCATGCATACATCCACCGCCCTACATTCCTCCACTAGCTATTCTTGCTGAAGCACTCACTCTTTTGTCATTTAGCAGCCTGTTTTCCCTTTTGGTTGTTTCATTTGCTACATTTTTATATTTTCGCCTGTCGTCAATTAAATCAATATACCTTGCGCTATTCCTTGATTTCTACCTGGGCCTTCTCTTTCTGTCTCTTTGATCTAATGCTGTTTCCAATCCTCCGATCTGGTCGCCCCTACGGTAAGGTTATCCGTATCAATGAGCCACATGTGCCACCCCATGGCGACCATTCCTTGCATCGTGCGAGTCGCGTAAATGGTGGAAATTTATTTAACTCAATTTTTTTTTCACTTTTGCATTCACTTATCCTCGCTGCAAATGATGGCCTTTCAATAGTTGAATGGACACTATTTGATGGATCACCATCGAATCAGAAAATCATTTGAGCTCTCGTTAGTAATATAGCTGTTGAGTTAATCCTCCATGTCTACTAAAGTTCTAACACTACTGAACAGAGCGTTTATTACGACAGAAAAACGTTCCTTCTGGCAGGCGCTAAAATCCCACCAGGTCCCAAAGGTCCCATTTTCGAGTTCCTATGCGGCACACAGTTTTAATCTGGTGGTAGTTTACGGTTCGAACTACTTAAAAAATAATTTAAAATGCTGCCGCTAATTCAGATAGTCGCTAAAGACATATCGGAAACTGCAACCAGTCACTTTTTTATAACATTTATTTAGTCCATTAACTAGTTTTTCAACCCTTTTCAGGCTCATTTTCAGAAGGTGCACATCGAAGTTATATGTTTGGTCGTGACATTAGATGCGAAATGTCACGACCAAAATTTTGTGTGTGTTGAAAGTATCCTTCTTTCTAATACTTGGTTTCTTACGCATTCGTGTCTTTTGTGGTTGCTGGTGAGCTGCTTCTTAACGATTGCACAGTACGCCGAAAACCGGCTCGAAAGAAAGAAAACATTGATAGAATAAAAGCGCAGTTTATTTGCTTTTCCACTTTAAACAAAAAATTAATTACGTAACTACGTACTTTTTAGAATGTTAATTATGAATTATGGATGCCTTCCTAAGACTATGAGTGTTTCCTAAAACAGCCGATCCCCACCATTCGTTCTAATGCAGCTATCTTTGTTAACTGAGAAAAGTGGGCCATAAAATAAAATTAACACAGTTAATGTAAGGTAAATCACGCATGTCAGTAGATGTGCTTTCGAATGTGGTTTGTTTTGAGACCTCACACAAGTGTGCCTCTTGTAACTCTCATTCAAAGCATGAAACGTTATTGAGAATTTCACACAAGGTATTCTAGACGGAGGATACCTATACAGTAATACGCTTACGAATGCAAATAGCATACGCGTGAGCTCTAAATCGACCGAAAAAATTCGAGGTCTCTTCAGGTCTCTTCTGATCATTTTGATATGAGAAATCTGTGGGCTCCGGTGGCTTGTCATAGCGTGATAGTTTCTTGTTCGATACCTTACCTGACTGATGAGAAAATCGATTTGAAGCGTCAGATGGTTGCAAAAGAATTTACTGCTTGGTCTGCAACAAAAGATGAGCAATTTACACAACTAGTCTAAAGAAAGTACAGGAATCCATAAAATCAGTCTGTGCTGAAATTCGTGACCTAAAAATAAAAACGTACTCTTCAGTGGGAGGTGAATTCTTAAAGGTCCATGAAAAATGTAATCAGGAGTATTCAAATTGGAGAGTAGCAGTCAACGAACATCTGTGTGAGATGAAAAAAAAACTTTATTAGAACTAAAAGAGATGGTTTGGGATGACACATTGGGGGTGATTCTGAAGGAATCTTGTATGCAGAACCAATGTGCAGAAAATTGCCTCGTACACGGCCCAGTTCGTTCACTAAAGAACTGTATATGACAATTTTCTGCGCATTAGTCCGGCAGCACCAGTCATAACATGCCGTGTAGGGGCAACGCCATCCTCGGTTAATGTGACGTTAGAAGGAAATGTAATCAGGTATTACCAGTTCCAAGCTGTTATCCTGGATAATAAAAACGTGCATGTGATCCTGTTCTTAAAAGCTTTCCCAGTAGCCATCCTACGTTCGTTTATACAAGGTGACAGAACATTATGGGCCACAGATATTCCAGAATATTGTTTAAGTTATGAATATTTTGAATGTTCTTTTATATCTAAGTACGGGTCAGCCGTTCTGCAGGTAAGATAATGCAGAGAGGTCTGCAAACCTGAGACTTTCCAATCACATCTGAAGATTTAAGAAACTATTTTGAAAAATACTTGAATAATAGACGGTACTGAGACAATACCATTTCAGAACGACATGTTAATTAACATACCCAAATCCACTGGCTAAGAATTTTTTTCGATACTAGATTCCATTGATACGATTAATGAAAATAAAAGAGTATTGTCAAACTGGAAAGCAGAACATCATTAATTCGTGTAACAGTAAGCATGATGGAAACATACACCATATTGAAAATTATAATTATCAGTATAATAATCAATACTAATTCAGTCATAGGAAACAGAAAGTGCAAAATTGTAGATTTAATCCTGGATATGCAAACAGGAATGGCGCTCCACAATGGCAATATCAGTCAGTTAACTACCACACAAACCCTAATTGGGTGAATAACAAAAATGTCCACAACGATAATTCGAATGGAAACGGTGCTATGGACACTAACCAACAGCATGGACCACAGTCGTAAAACTAAATTCAACCACTTTCAGGTCCAAATGGTCGGTCAAAGAACGGGAATGGGGTAGACAGAAAAAGGTTGACTTAGTACGGTATGGCAAGGGTAACGATGTATAGAAGGAACTGATTGGTGACAGTGCAAACTGTACACTCGATCACAGGTCGTACAGCAGTCAGTTGTTCATGTCATGGTTGGGAATGTACCTATCATAGTGACAACAGACACGGCTGCTGCAGCAAAAGTTACTCCTAGTGGCTTATGTGAAAAATTATGACAGACAATTAAGCTGCCTACTTTGTCAGTGAGTGGTTGTAGGATCCTAGGAGCTATGGCCACCCAGGCTGAGATAGTTAAATGGCAGATCCGTGCACCGCTAACAGTGAGAAATGTAGCAATGATAGGCACCTTCCTACGCCATTCCTGGGTCAAAGTGAGCAGAGATAGCGAGAATGGCGAACTGGGAAGGACTGAGCCATTCGGAAGCCAATATCGCAATCCCTTGTTGGCTGTGGCTAAACCTGGGGGAAGTATTAAACTGATACTGGATGTGAGAGTAGTTAATAATCTCTGTGAGAACCTGAGCAGAAAATTTAGAAGAACAAATACTGAGATTCCAAGGCGTCAAGTACTTAAGCATTATATTGGCAGATAAAGCTACATTAACAGGTCACCAAAGTTTTTCCACAGCGGGCCGGATAATTGACAAAATGACGAGCTCGGGCCGCATCATCATTCTGTACAACACTCGGTGATCAGAACGAAAGCTGTGGAAAAAAAATAACACAAGAACCTGAGGTCAGATTTCCGTGTTAGTCTTGGGTGAGTGGTTGCAATGCATAAAAAGTAAGGGCGACCAACATATTTAGTTACTAAAAAAGTTATCAAAGAAGCCGACGTTAATGAAAAGATGCTCTAGAGTGCACATATCCGAATCTCACAAACCAAGCAGCAAAAAACGTTGGTGGGATTTGTGAAACAGACCTTTGTCTTTCGAGATGTCATCAGTAATCGATTTGGTATTGCCGCATCCAATCAAGAGAATTGGTTTCAAATGTACAGTAATCAATCTCGTTCGATGTGCTGACTATAGATCACTTCTGAAAATGTTTGCTCACAGAGGTAATTTGTGCCAATTACTGATGCTATACTAGCGGAAAATTTCTTGAGTTTCGGGAATCCAATATCAGGTAAGCAATCGTAAAACTGAAGTAGTTTTCCTTCTCTGTGGTTCTCTTTCTATAAGACGTTTGCCTGTAAATCAACGATCTCCTACTTTAGTTCAGCTGGAAAATTATCAAGGCTACAAACAGGCGGTTTCTGGAAAAGAAACATCTCAAAAAAAAGAAAAATGTTTGTTCAATTCACGAATAATTATTTTTCGGAAAATGAAGGTTGACGTCTTGTGAGATTCTAGCACAAAATACTTTGAAATAAAAATGAGAAACCGAGCGCGGTGGCTCAATGGTTAGCACACTGGACTCGCTTTCTGGAGGACGACGGTTCAATCCCGCGTCCGGTCATCCTGATTTAGGTTTTCCGTGATTTCCCTAAATCGCTTCAGGCAAATGCCGGTATGGTTCCTTTAAAAAGACACAGTCGACTTCCTTCCCCATCCTTCCCTAATCCGATGAGACCGATTACATCGTAGTTTGGTCACCTCCCCCAAATCAACCCAACCCAAAAATGAGAAAGGTTTTCTCCTTGCAGTTGTTCTTCAAACAGTGACAGCTTTCTCTGAAATGCGTTGATTCCGTAGAGAAAACAGGTGAGGTTGTCCTTTCCCTGAAGTTTCAAATTCTGTTGATTCTCGTGGGATGTGATATCGACCACAAATGACAACTTCGACAGCCAGGCAGGACCTGACAGCCATGGATCAGAAACAGAACTTTACGGCAACTAAACCATCTCATTGCTTACGATAAGGCATGTCATAGAACTCAGAACCAATTTTTTCAACAAAAACCTGGAACTGACGGTTATTGAGGACGTGTCGCTGAATGAATTTCATACAGGAACTACGAGACAAGGAAGAGAGTAAGGTATTTGTAACGACGGTTGGACAGAATCGGTACGCAACATGATATGAGAAGACTTCTATACTTTCCTTGGATACAAAGATGTCCGGATCCGAACGTCAGGATGCTGGCAATGGGCGAAATTTAAAGATGCAACCCTTGGCCTGCTGAAGCAGGAACGAAGGTTCTCGTGACGGGTGGCCTTGTTCTTGCTTACGTACGTGTCACTTGTCCGAGTCTTATGTAGACGTATCTGGGGTCCCATAGCACTCCAACTGCACACGTCCAACACTAATATTAGAAAGCCTCCACCAGCTTGAAGACTCCCCTGCTGACATGCAAGTTCCATGGATTCATGAGGTGGTCTCCATACCCGTACACGTCCATCCACTCGATAGAATTTGAAACGAGACTCGTCTGACCGGGTAACATACTTTGTCATCAACAGTCCAATGTCGGTGTTGACGGGCCCAGGCGAAGAGTACAGTTTTGTGCGGTGCAGTCATCAAGGTTACACGAGTGGGACTTTGTCTTTGAAATCCCATATCGATAATGTTTCGTTGAATGGTTCGCACACTGCCATTTGCTGGTAACCTAGCACAGAAATCTGTAACAATTCTCGGAATGGTTAAACTCCTGTCACATTAAACGGTTCACGTCAGACGTCATTGGTCTCGTTCTTGCAGGGTCTTTTTCCGGCCGCAGCGATGTCGTAGATTTGATGTTTTGCAGAATTTTCGTCGTACGGGAAAACCCCACTTCATCGCTACCTCGGAGATTCTGTGTCTCATCGCTCGAGCGCCAACCATAACATCACGTTCAAACCCACTTAAATCGTGATAACCTGCCATTGTATCCGATCTAATGGGTGACTGGAATTCGGTAGTAGGAAAAGGGAGAGAAAGAAACGTAGTAGGTGAATATGGATTGGGGCTAAGAAATGAAAGAGGTAACCGTCTGGTAGAATTTTGCACAGAACACAACTTAATCATAGCTAACACTTGGTATAAGAATCATAAAAGAAGGCTGTATACATGGAAGAAGCCTGGAGATACTGACAGGTTTCAGATAGATTATCTAATGGTAAGACAGAGATTTAGGAACCAGGTTTTAAATTGCAAGACATTTCCAGGGGCAGATGTGGACTCTGACCTCAATCTATTGGTTATGACCTGTAGATTAAAACTGAAGAAACTGCAAAAAGGTGGGAATTTAAGGAGATGGGACCTGGATAAACCGAAAGAACCAGAGGTTTTACAGAGATTCAGGGAGAGCATAAGGGAACAATCGACAGGAATGGGGGAAAGAAATACAGTAGAAGAAGAATGGGTAACTTTGAGGGATGAAGCAGTGACGGCAGCAGAGGATCAAGAAGGTAAAAAGACGAGGGCTAGTAGAAATCCTTGGGTAACAGAAGATATATTGAATTTAATTGATGAAAGGAGAAAATATAAAGATGCAGTAAATGAAGCAGGCAAAAAAGAATACAAACGTCTCAAAAATGAGATCGACAGGAAGTGCAAAATTGCTAAGCAGGGATGGCTACAGGACAAATGTAAGGATGTAGAGGCTTATCTCAATAGAGGTAAGATAGATACTGCCTACAGGATAATTAAAGAGACCTTTGGAGATAAGAGAACATCAACAGCTCAGATGGAAACCCAGTTCTAAGCAAAGAAGGGAAAGCAGAAAGGTGGAAGAAGTATATAGAAGGTCTATACAAGGGCGATGTACTTGAGGACAATATTATGGAAATGGAAGAGGATGTAGATGAAGATCAAATGGGAGATACGATACTGCGTGAAGAGTTTGACAGAGCACTGAAAGACCTGAGTCGAAACAAGGACCCCGGAGTAGACAACATTCCATTGGAACTACCGACGGCATTGGGAGAGCCAGTCCTGACAAAACTCTACCATCTGGTGAGAAAGATGTATGAAACAGGCGAAATACCCTCAGACTTCAAGAAGAATATAATAATTCCAATCACAAAGAGAGCAGGTGTTGACAGATGTGAAAATTACCGAATTATCAGTTTAATAAGTCACAGCTGCAAAATAGTAACGCGAATTCTTTACAGAAGAATGGAAAAACTAGTAGAAGCCGACCTCAGGGAAGATCAGTTTGGATTCCGTAGAAATGTTAGAACACGTGAGGCAATACTGACCCTACGACTCATCTTAAAAGCTAGATTAAGGAAGGGCAAACCTACGTTTCTAGCATTTGTAGACTTAGAGGAAGCTTTTGACAATGTTGACTGGAATACTCTCTTTCAAATTCTGAAGGTGGCAGGGGTAAAATACAGGGAGCGAAAGGCTATTTACAATTTCTACAGAAACCAGATGGCAGTTATAAGAATCGAGGGGCATGAAAGGGAAGCAGTGATTGGGAAGGGAATGAGACAGGGTTGTAGCCTCTCCTCGATGTTATTCAATCTGTATATTGAGCAAGCAGTGAAGGAAACAAAAGAAAAATCCAGAGTAGGTATTAAAATCCATGGAGAAGAAATAAAAACTTTAAGGTTCGCCGATGACATTCTAATTCTCTCAGAGACAGCAAAGGACTTGGAAGAGCAGTTGAACGGAATGGATAGTGTGTTGAAAAGAGGATATAAGATGAACATCAACAAAAGCAAAACGAGGATAATGGAATGTAGTCGAATTAAGTCGGGTGATGCTGAGGGAATTAGATTAGGAAATGAGAGACTTAAAGTAGTAAAGCAGTTTTGCTATTTGGGGAGCAAAAGAACTGAGGATGGTCGAAGTAGAGAGGATATAAAATGTAGTCTGGCAATGGCAAGGAAAGCGTTTCTGAAGAAGAGAAATTTGTTAACATCGAGTATTGATTTAAGTGTCAGGAAGTCAATTCTGAAAGTATTTGTATGGAAGTGAAACATGGACGATAAATAGTTTGGACAAGAAGAGAATAGAAGCTTTTGAAATATGGTGCTACAGAAGACTGCGGTAGATTAGATGGGTAGATCACATTACTAATGAGGAAGTATTGAATAGGATTGGGGAGAAGCGAAGTTTGTGGCACAACTTGACTAGAAGAAGAGATCAGTTGGTAGGACATGTTCTGAGGCATCAAGGGAATACCAATTTAGTATTGTAGGACAGCGTGGAGGGTAAAAATCGTATAGGGAGACCAAGAGATGAATACACTAAGCAGATTCAGAAGGATGTAGGTTGCGGTAGGTAGTAGGAGATGAAGAAGCTTGTCCAGGATAGAGTAGCATGGAGAGCTGCATCAAACCAGTCCCAGGACTGAAAACCACAACAACAGCAACGACAACTAACAAACACTTGTTGTATTACACTCCTGGAAATTGAAATAAGAACACCGTGAATTCATTGTCCCAGGAAGGGGAAACTTTATTGACACATTCCTGGGGTCAGATACATCACATGATCTCACTGACAGAACCACAGGCAAAATAGACACAGGCAACAGAGCATGCACAATGTCGGCACTAGTACAGTGTATATCCACCTTTCGCAGCAATGCAGGCTGCTATTCTCCCATGGAGACGATCGTAGAGATGCTGGATGTAGTCCTGTGGAACGGCTTGCCATGCCATTTCCACCTGGCGCCTCAGCTGGACCAGCGTTCGTGCTGGACGTGCAGACCGCGTGAGACGACGCTTCATCCAGTCCCAAACATGCTCAATGGGGGACAGATCCGGAGATCTTGCTGGCCAGGGTAGTTGACTTACACCTTCTAGAGCACGTTGGTGGCACGGGATACATGCGGACGTGCATTGTCCTTTTGGAACAGCAAGTTCCCTTGCCGGTCTAGGAATGGTTGGAACAGCAAGTTCCCTTGCCGGTCTAGGAATGGTAGAACGATGGGTTCGATGACGGTTTGGATGTACCGTGCACTATTCAGTGTCCCCTCGACGATCACCTGTGGTGTACGGCCAGTGTAGCAGATCGCTCCCCACACCATGATGCCGGGTGTTGGCCCTGTGTGCCTCGGTCGTATGCAGTCCTGATTGTGGCGCTCACCTGCACGGCGCCAAACACGCATACGACCATCATTGGCACCAAGGCAGAAGCGACTCTCATCGCTGAAGACGACACGTCTCCATTCGTCCCTCCATTCACGCCTGTCGCGACACCACTGGAGGCGGGCTGCACGATGTTGGGGCGTGAGCGGAAGACGGCCTAACGGTGTGCGGGACCGTAGCCCAGCTTCACGGAGACGGTTGCGAATGGTCCTCGCCGATACCCCAGGAGCAACAGTGTCCCTAATTTGCTGGGAAGTGGCGGTGCGGTCCCCTACGGCACTGCGTAGGATCCTACGGTCTTGGCGTGCATCCGTGCGTCGCTGCGGTCCGGTCCCAGGTCGACGGGCACGTGCACCTTCCGCCGACCACTGGCGACAACATCGATGTACTGTGGAGACCTCACGCCCCACGTGTTGAGCAATTCGGCGGTACGTCCACCCGGCCTCCCGCATGCCCACTATACGCCCTCGCTCAAAGTCCGTCAACTGCACATACGGTTCACGTCCACGCTGTCGCGGCATGCTACCAGTGTTAAAGACTGCGATGGAGCTCCGTATGCCACGGCAAACTGGCTGACACTGACGGCGGTGGTGCACAAATGCTGCGCAGCTAGCGCCATTCGACGGCCAACACCGCGGTTCCTGGTGTGTCCGCTGTGCCGTGCGTGTGATCATTGCTTGTACAGCCCTCTCGCAGTGTCCGGAGCAAGTATGGTGGGTCTGACACACCGGTGTCAATGTGTTCTTTTTTCCATTTCCAGGAGTGTATATAGGTGTTGCCGACCGCAGCGCCGTATTCAGCCTGTTCACGCATCCCTGTATTTGAATAGGCATCCTATACCAGTTTCATTGGCGCTTCGGTGAATATTACGTCCATAATTATTAGAAAGAATTATTACATATGTAGATGATTTGCTGCTTGCCACCAAAACTTGAAAAGAGCTTGTGGCGTTGATAGATCAAGTTTTAGATAAATTTCGGCACTACAGTGTTACCACCAATATGAAGAAATCGAATTAGTAGAGATAGAATTAACTTATTAGGTCACATTATTACATCTTACATTATCCTACCTGATGAAGACAAAATACAAGCAGTTATGAACTTTCTGGTACCCCGGACGAAGAAGCATTTAAAATCTTTCTTTGTTTTAGCTAAATTTTATCGCCCTTTCCTTCCAGACCAGTTACTAAATACAGAACCCTTACTAAAGATATAATGCAAGCAGGCACCATGGATTTGGTCAGAAGAATACCAATCCGCTTTCAATAAGACTAACCCTATGCATATCGGAAAATCTGTATAGCATTGCCTATAAGTCGAGCCCCTCAGGCCCCTGTCGCTTACGTTGACATAAATTGACACTATTTTGACTGCTTGTGATGTGAAGGGCTTTTCAGGTATAAATACATTTACAATAATTTTATTTATATAAAATTCGCTTTTTAAAAAACACAATTTTTATATTTTTGTTGGTGGGTTTATACTTACTGCCTACGTCCACAGGCAATAACAGACTGTTCCGAGCACACGACTTTGGTGCACTTTTAACACGCAGTTTCACTTTTTCTGTTTTCTGTCTCTACACAGTATGCACACCTTGTCCTTCTCTTAGCTGGTGGTTTCACTGCCTTTCCTAGGTCCAGTGACACTAATGAATTCATTGACTTCTTTATCCCTACTAGTTGCCTTTCCAAATTGGTGATGAAAGTCCGACATCTCATTTTTTATCGATACCCAGCATCATTCAAATTATATATGCATTCACTGCACTTACATGGATCATGCCAACGAAAACCACCAATGGTCAGAGCCTTGTATTTTACTTCACAGTGGAGTGTCGCGTCTTCTGGTCCATGGTGTCATCACCGCTCTATGTGGCATTTTATGCAATTATAGCTTATGCTGCTTTACTTGTGATGGTGACACCGTTTGTTGGTTATGAAGAGAGCTAAGGACGGTGACAACTTTGTTCTTATAAGGAAAAGAAGAGGCTGTTATCGCATCTGGTTTAAAACCAAGTAACGTACAGTATACTTCACGTCCTTTAGGTGCAATAAAATCAACAGGCAGTTAATTTCTGTTTCTTCCGATTGTGCCAACTAATATCGGAAACTGTTAGCAGATCTTTTGACAACAAATACACTTTCATCTTCCAGCAGTGGCTTGTTGCACTGGCACGTATTACCCAGAACTCTGTTCCCTATCTATCAGGTTTTGATGGGACCTGTAGTCGAAATGGACAGCACCTTGAAATGTGACCAGCTCTTCATCCACGGTCATGGACCATCCTGGAATGTAGGCGTCCCTAAGGGTAATTTCCACGTCTCAGAAACTGCTCTGATTGTTTCCAATTTGTCACTTGAGCTGCTTTCCCGTCGGGCTGTTGCTCTGTCAAGCCGCAACACCCTCAGAATAGCTTGGCAGCGGTTGCAAGACATAATTTTTTTGAACAGAGACCAGATATTCTCAATGCTCCAAAGCTGACTGATATCTTCATTTCTTGACTTGTAAATTCCAGTCAGGAGCAGAACACCAAGAAACTTTTTCATTTCGTGCATATCTATATCCACCCCGTCCTCGTAAACGTTTCGACCTTCGTTGTCGGTCCACATACACCTTTTGTCGATGTGGGAAAACATAAAACATGATTCTACATTATTACATTTCCTAATCGAACAACTCGTAAGCCCCTGGTCTTCTTTCAATACAATCATTTTGCTCCAACCATAATAAATTCCAGCTTTAGGAGCAATAGCCCACATTTCATTACCATTGAGAGAAAACAAAACCTTACACTAAACAGAATTTGCAGTAAATTCCTCCTCTCTATCTTCGTAAAGAGGTTCTCCATGACCGTCAACTTCGTATAGTTCTGAGTGTACAGCGACATCTACCTCATTATCATCATCACTGGAAAATCCGCATTTACTAGATGAGTTTTCAGAATCAGAAGTCTGTTCCTACAATTCCTTTATCTTCTCATCTGATAGTCCTTTTCTTTGCAACATTTTCAGTTTCGTGGAACAGACAACTGTTACGAAATAATGCACCAAAATAAACATGTGCTTATCACAAGGAGGACTGTTGGACACTGATAGCGTAACACAGCAAGTCAACAATGGTAAATGTCGTAACAGACGCTGCGCGGACAGACAGCTGGTCGTTGAAAAATTTCTTCTAACGGCACATGGGCCTGTGAGGCCCATATGGGAGAATCGTGCACCAATACTTTAACAAAAAGCCATAGATAAATTTCTATATTTTTTTCCAAAATTATGACTGCCTTGAATAATTGGGAAAAGTCACAAAATTTCATTGAAGTAAAATGTATAGTTACCAATAGAGAAGGTATTAAACATCACAGATGGATCTCTGAGGCCCTATGGTAGATAGATAGAACGTTAAATTGTTGTACCATCCAGATGTGTCTCAGAATTTTTGCTTGGTGACAGATGTTTCCTTCATAGGAAGAGAAACGCGTCTATTTCAAATTAGAGATATTAGTAGCAGTCAAACTGCCTGTAAAATAGCATTTCGTAGTCAGATATTGAGTGATTCTGAATGGGCGTACTCGGCCACTGAGCTAGATGTTCTCACAGCTGCGAAAGCGTTAAGAAGTTCTATTTCTATCTTGGTGGTAATCACACCAATGTGCATTGTGGCTGCCAAAATTTAGCTATGCTTCTCGATTGCAAATTATTGCATGCCAGACTAGTCCGATAGTCACTTGTGATCCAGGAAAATGAATTTAAAACAGGTACAACAGTGTAGTTGCTGATACATTATAGTGTTTCCTTGAAGGAAAGTCCAGTACTTTGGAATCTGAGGGACACAGATCTTAATTCAAGGTATTACTAATTCAAAATAATATATACTGCCAATATTATGTGGATATGTGCAAGAATGCGAATCACCTCCAAGGCAGAGACCCCAGGCAGAGGGCAGCCAGAGTAAAACGTGTAATTAACCCACCTGAAGTTCAAGTAGCCATTATAAAGTATTGTTTTACTGCTGTAACTGACAGTATGATAAGTGGTGTTTCCATAGTAGAAGACAGTCGAGGAACCTAATATGGTACACCTATAGACCATGGGAGTGTTTTGGAGTACCTAAGTGTGGTGATAAAATTAATGTTTTCTGTAATTTTTCTAATCTCTGAAGGAGAGTGTAACAGATTATCGAGAAATGCCTACTATGCCAAATGGTGGTAACTTCAAATCTTAGCTCTAAGGGGAACTAATCATTGATGGTCTGCGGGTCTCAAATAAATTGTTTCCATATTTGACCTGTTTTCCCAGTATGGATAGTTACATGCCTTAAAGAGTGCCACTAGTGCACCGGTAATCCGATAATTTATCAAAAAATATGTTCTACAAGTGGACACACCAGAAGCAATCACTTTCGACAATGCACAAAACTTTACTGGTGTGAAATACAAATAGTTCTTACAGACACTAATATCACGATATCACCCCAAAAATAACCCCATTGTGAGAGTTTCAAGAAGTGAACCAGTTTATGAGGACGTACTGCTCAAAACGAGAGACATTGTGCCCTCACTACTGGAAATTGTTTGAAGAAGTTTTCAGTTACCACATCATACATGTACTATATGCACTCCAGACGAATTAAAGTCCAGGAAGAAAGAAAATAATGAATGTGTAAAAGCAAACCATAGAAAACAATATTTTGATACTGGGATATGATGGGTACAAGAGTATGTAATATCTGATGAAGTACTCATTCACAGTCACCCTAGGTCGTCTAAAGTGTGTTAGCATTACAAAACTGGCTGATCATGTACCTAGGGTTATATGTTATTAGTAGCATACATTGTGATGGTAAATGCCTATTTCCTCATTCAGGTACATTAAACATAAAAGGATTCTATACTCATTAAGATTTGGAAAGATACTGTGACTACTAACCTTCACAGGAGGCACTGACTAGTATGATAATTGTGTAAATGTCTACATGTAAATGTGAATGAAGTGTAGAAATAAGATTTTCAACGAACCATTTCATATGTCACTAGCACATTGTTGATGTCATGTTTATGTGTAATGGTTCAGACCTCTGGTACAATAGTAGAATTAGCTAACATCAAGGAAAATTGTGCATTTTTATGAAGACTGTAAGACTAATTAGATTAATTTAAATGTAGATTCAAACTTAATTCCTTACAAGTCAATCATATTCTAAAGCCAGGCGCAGGCAGGCTAGCCGCGCAGTCTGGGGGCCTTGACACGGTTCGCGCGTCTGCCCTTTTCGGAGGTTCGAGTCCTCCCTTGGGCATGGGTGTGTGTGTTGTCCTTAGCGTAAAATAGTTAGATTAAGTAGTGTGTAAGCCTAGGGACCCATAACCTAAGCAGTTTGGTCCCAAAGTAACTTACCACCACCGCCATCACCACCATATTCTATAAAATTTTGCATTTTGTACAAAGACCTAGTAATACGATGATTTAAGTTGTTGGTTCATCATGTTTCTAGTTAATAATAACGAAGTAAAGTGTATGAGTATTCATCAAGCTGTCTGTGCTGATTATAAACGGAGTGAAACATGCTCCTATTGTAACACAAAGAAAGGTGAACATGTTACAGGCAGAGCTAGGAATGTAAGAGAAGGGAACTAGCTTTCCGCTTATCTGATAGCTTCAAAGGCGTGTAAATCAAAACGTATTGACATATTTGCGCTGTTTTACTTGTTGGTGTTAGTATGTAATAATGATTCGTGTCAGGTAAAGTAACATGGTACGTGACATGATGTCGGATAACACGACACATGCCATCATGTCATCCAACTGTACCTAGGCCACATGTTATTTTAGTGTGCAATATGATACGTTGTGCAATATGATAAGACGTGTCATTAAAGTCTAGGTTGCATGCATCCACACTTTGGATACACTAGACTTTAACTGATTCAGTCATTCCTTGCACACGTGGCTGCCACATTATCGGAAGTTCTGGATTTTTGACAGTATGTGAAATTTTGTATAAAAACATAGAGACTACTCTATCCTTCATTAAAGACACATTGATTTTTGCAGAAAACTTATTCCTTGAGTGTATACCTGTACAACAGTATCACTCACTATGAAACATCCCTAATTCTTAACTGTCACAATGATGATACGAGACGGTGGCATGCTTTGTCATGTAACCGTTTTACAACCGTTTCATCGGTACTGCTTGTATCTGGTTGTTGTGCAATGTACTCCGGGAAGATATCTGCAGCTTGAGCCCCAGGTGCATGAGAAATCTTCAGGCTCCCTCCCCCTATGCCCTCCTCTTCATCACTTTCGTCATTACTTTCCTGCACGTAGAAGTTAGTCCTGTCTCGAATTTCCTCTCATTTAGCCACTCAGAAGCATCTTCTCCATTAATTTCTCCTCCTCCTGGAAGGTTGTGGAACATGTCAGTGTTCAGAGTGTCGAGAACTGATGGTTCCGAATTGTCTTCCTCATCCCTGTCGCTCACTACTCGCTCTGACTCTGTATCGATGGATGACTATACATTTCTCCAGCTCTTAATTATGCTAGTATTCTCCACACTATCCCATGCTTCTGCAATATCATGTAAGCTGGTTACTTCCCACACCTTCATCATATCCTCGTATGAGTTTTTTTTTATTTGTGGTAAGTTCCAATGGGACCTAACTGCTGAGATCATCGGTCCCTAGGCTTACACACTACATAATCTAACTTAAACTTACGCTAAGGACAACACACACACCCTTGCCCGAGGGACGACTCGAACGTCCTACTGGGGGAGCCACGCGAACCGTGGCAATACGCCTAAGACAGTGAGGCTACCGGGCCCGGCCCAGCAAGGAGAAAAGACGTGCTTGTCGACAATCACTTTTAGCTGATTCCATATCCCTGGCCCATATGCAGTATAAAGGACGTCACATTGGGTGTTTCCTGCCGCCGCTGGATAAGCAGCTGCAGCAGCAAGTCGTATACTCCTAGCCCACTCATTTGTTACATAGTTTAATCCTTAATTTCTTTGCGTGATTTTGGTACTTGCATTGTTTAATTCATAAATTTCGGGCGTATTATAGTATTTGAGAGTTGTAGCATCGCGTTTTAGTACCTGAATAGTGTAAATTCGCGTAGTCATTTGTCTTCTGTTTTTGTTTTGAACGGCCAGTGTCGGTTGGTCACAGTCAGTGTGCTCCCTGCCGTCGTTGGATAAGCAGCTGCAGCAGCAAGTCGTATACTCCTAGCTCACTCATTTGTTACATAGTTTAATTCTTAATTTTTTGCGTGTTTTTCGTACTTGCATTTTTTAATTCATAAATTTCTGGCGTATTATAGTATTTGAGAGTTGTAGCATCGCGTTTTAGTACCTGAATAGTGTAAATTCGCGTAGTCTCCTTCCGCCGCCGAGCAGTGTCAGCAGTGCGCAAGTAGCAGCATTACTGCATTTACTAGGCAATCTTGTATTTTAATAACCGTTTAAATTTTGTCGATTTGTTTGCGCTCTCTGTAGATTAGTTCAGACGTTCTTTGCAAAACAGTTTTTAGCATGGATAGGGACTGCAACTGCTGTGTTCGGATGCAGGCTGAGTTGGCATCCCTTCGCTCCCAGCTTCAGGCAGTGTTGGCTTCGGTCACACAGCTTGAGGCTGTTGCCAATGGGCGTCACTGTGGGGGTCTGGATGGGGGTTTGTCGGGGACGGCCAGCTCGTCCCACGCATCCCCCGATCGGACTACGACTGTGGTTGCCCGGGATACTGCCCGCATTGAGGCTGATCCCTCACCTGTGGTAGAGTGGGAGGTCGTCTCAAGGTGTGGCAGGGGGCGAAAGACATTCCGGAGGGCTGAACGGAAGGCCTCTCCAGTTTGCCTGACGAACCGGTTTCAGGCTCTGTCTCAGGCTGATACTGATCTTCGGCCTGACATGGCTGCTTGTCCTGTTCCAGAGGTTGCCCCTCAGTCTGCAAGATTCGGGCGGTCGCAGAGGGTGGGCTTACTGGTAGTTGGGAGCTCCAACGTCAGGCGCGTAATGGGGCCCCTTAGGGAAATGGCAGCAAGAGAGGGGAAGAAAACCAATGTGCACTCCGTGTGCATACCGGGGGGAGTCATTCCAGATGTGGAAAGGGTCCTTCCGGATGCCATGAAGGGAACAGGGTGCACCCATCTGCAGGTGGTCGCTCATGTCGGCACCAATGATGTGAGTCGCTATGGATCGGAGGAAATCCTCTCTGGCTTCCGGCGGCTATCTGATTTGGTGAGGACTGCCAGTCTCGCTAGCGGGATGAAAGCAGAGCTCACCATCTGCAGCATCGTCGACAGGACTGACTGCGGACCTTTGGTACAGAGCCGAGTGGAGGGTCTGAATCAGAGGCTGAGACGGTTCTGCGACCGTGTGGGCTGCAGATTCCTCGACTTGCGCTATAGGGTGGTGGGGTTTCGGGTTCCGCTGGATAGGTCAGGAGTCCACTACACGCAACAAGCGGCTACACGGGTAGCAGGGGTTGTGTGGCGTGGGCTGGGCGGTTTTTTAGGTTAGATGGCCTTGGGCAACTACAGAAAGGGCAACAGCCTCAACGGGTGCGGGGCAAAGTCAGGACATGCGGGGACCAAGCAGCAATCGGTATTGTAGTTGTCAACTGTCGAAGCTGCGTTGGTAAAGTGCCAGAACTTCAAGCGCTGATAGAAAGCACCGACGCCGAAATCGTTATAGGTACAGAAAGCTGGCTTAAGCCAGAGATAAATTCTGCCGAAATTTGTACAAAGGTACAGACGGTGTTTAGAAAGGATAGATTGCATGCAACCGGTGGTCGAGTGTTCGTCGCTGTTAGAAGTAGTTTATCCTGTAGTGAAGTAGAAGTGGATAGTTCCTGTGAATTATTATGGGTGGAGGTTACACTCAACAACCAAGCTAGGTTAATAATTGGCTCCTTTTACCGACCTCCCGACTCAGCAACATTAGTGGCAGAATAACTGAGAGAAAATTTGGAATACATTTCACATAAATTTTCTCAGCATGTTATAGTCTTAGGTGGAGATTTCAATTTACCAGATATAGACTGGGACACTCAGATGTTTAGGACGGGTGGTAGGGACAGAGCACCGAGTGACATTATACTGAGTGCACTATCCGAAAATTACCTCGAGCAATTAAACAGAGAACCGACTCGTGGAGATAACATCTTGGACCTACTGATAACAAACAAACCCGAACTTTTCGACTCTGTATGTGCAGAACAGGGCATCAGTGATCATAAGGCCGTTGCAGCATCCCTGAATATGGAAGTTAATAGGAATATAAAAAAAAGGGAGGAAGGTTTATTTGTTTAGCAAGAGTAATAGAAGGCAGATTTCAGACTACCTAACAGATCAAAACGAAAATTTCTGTTCCGACACTGACAATGTTGAGTGTTTATGGAAAAAGTTCAAGGCAATCGTAAAATGCGTTTTAGACAGATACGTGCCGAGTAAAACTGTGAGGGACGGGAAAAACCCACCGTGGTACAACAACAAGTTAGGAAACTACTGCGAAAGCAAAGAGAGCTTCACTCCAAGCTTAAACGCAGCCAAAACCTCTCAGACAAACAGAAGCTAAACGATGTCAAAGTTAGCGTAAGGAGGGATATGCGAGAATCGTTCAGTGAATTCGAAAGTAAAATTCTATGTACCGACTTGACAGAAAATCCTAGGAAGTTCTGGTCTTACGTTAAATCAGTAAGTGGCTCGAAACAGCATATCCAGACACTCTGGGATGATGATGGCATTGAAACAGAGGATGAAACGCGTAAAGCTGAAATACTAAACACCTTTTTCCAAAGCTGTTTCACAGAGGAAGACCGCACTGCAGTTCCTTCTCTAAATCCTCGCACAAACGAAAAAATGGCTGACATCGAAATAAGTGTCCAAGGAATAGAAAAGCAACTGGAATCACTCAATGGAGGAAAGTCCACTGGGCCTGACGGGATACCAATTCGATTCTACACAGAGTACGCGAAAGAACTTGCCCCCCTACTAACAGCCGTGTACCGCAAGTCTCTAGAGGAACGGAGGGTTCAAAATGATTGGAAAAGAGCACAGGTAGTCCCAGTCTTCAAGAAGGGTCGTCGGGCAGATGCGCAAAACTATAGACCTATATCTCTGACGTCGATCTGTTGTAGAATTTTAGAACATGTTTTTTTGCTCGAGTATCATGTCGTTTTTGGAAACCCAGAATCTACTATGTAGGAATCAACTTGGATTCCGGAAACAGCGATCGTGTGAGACCCAACTCACTTTATTTGTTCATGAGACCCAGAAAGTATTAGATACAGGCTCCCAGGTAGATGCTATTTTTCTTGACTTCCGGAAGGCGTTCGATACAGTTCCGCACTGTCGCCTGATAAACAAAGTAAGAGCCTACGGAATATCAGACCAGCTGTGTGGCTGGATTGAAGAGTTTTTAGCAAACAGAACACAGCATGTTGTTCTCAATGGAGAGACGTCTACAGACGTTAAAGTAACCTCTGGCGTGCCGCAGGGGAGTGTTATGGGACCACTGCTTTTCACAATATATATAAATGACCTAGTAGATAGTGTCGGAAATTCCATGCGGCTTTTCGCGGATGATGCTGTAGTATACAGAGAAGTTGCAGCACTAGAAAATTGTAGCGAAATGCAGGAAGATCTGCAGCGGATAGGCACTTGGTGCAGGGAGTGGCAACTGCCCCTTAACATAGACAAATAAAATGTATTGCGAATACATAGAAAGAAGGATCCTTTATTGTATGATTATATGATAGCGGAACAAACACTGGTAGCAGTTACTTCTGTAAAATATCTGGGAGTATGCGTGCGGAACGATTTGAAGTGGAATGATCATATAAAATTAATTGTTGGTAAGGCGGGTACCAGGTTGAGATTCATTGGGAGAGTGCTTAGAAAATGTAGTCCATCAACAAAGGAGGTGGCTTACAAAACACTCGTTCGACCTATACTTGAGTATTGCTCATCAGTGTGGGATCCGTACCAGATCGGTTTGACGGAGGAGATAGAGAAGATCCAAAGAAGAGCGGCGCGTTTCGTCACAGGGTTATTTGGTAACCGTGATAGCGTTACGGAGATGTTTAATAAACTCAAGTGGCAGACTCTGCAAGAGAGGCGCTCTGCATCGCGGTGTAGATTGCTCGCCAGGTTTCGAGAGGATGCGTTTCTGGATGCGGTATCGAATATATTGCTTCCCCCTACTTATACCTCCCGAAGAGATCACGAATGTAAAATTAGAGAGATTAGAGCGCGCACAGAGGCTTTCAGACAGTCGTTCTTCCCGCGAACCATACGCGACTGGAACAGGAAAGGGTGGTAATGACAATGGCACGCAAAGTGCCCTCCGCCTAACATCGTTGGGTGGCTTGCGGAGTATAAATGTAGATGTAGATGTAGATGTAAAAGGAGTTTCTGTATACTATCGGACTTAACAATCACATGAAGAGTGTGAGTACGAGTATTGTCGGTTAAAAGGAAGTTTTCACTGGAAGCTTTTTCATCTTCAGCTCTTTTCTCACAGCTGATACAAATGCTTTGTGTAACCAAAGAGAGAATGCTTGTCTGTCCATCTACGCTTTCTTCTGAGTACAGCACCCCAATGGAAGTGTATTTCAGGTTATTTCACAATGACCATAAGCGATAGTTTATCACTACAACTTGTTTAAAAACACGAGCTGTTTCTGTTATTTGTACCCACCAAATTCCTCGACGTTCACATTTTGAAAGCAGCATCTTCTAAAAGAGAGTGGTCTCACCATCGTTGTATAAAGCATTAGCAGTTACATCCTCTTTGTTTGTTTTCATTCGTATCTTCTTTGAAATCTGTTCTGCCTCTTTTGCGTAAGTTGAGCGAATTTTCCCAGTGAATGTCAGCTGCTCCACGCCATGTCGTCATTTCCAGTTTCATACAAAAACCTCACTTCCTGTAAATAAGTTTCCACCCCCTGGCTGTTGGTCGAATGGAACTGCTTTTTTCTTTCGGGCCAAAGAATGCTCCACTGAACAATTTGAGGCAGGAAACCTGGCGTCGGAGAAGCCAGCTTAAGGAGATATGGATGTAAACTTGTCTACATCTTTGGCTAGCATTACTGTTTTCCAGTTTATTAACAAGTAACACGCGTACAAGTTTTCACGTACTCTGTTGTTTATTTACACGTACGTTATTTGTTACCTGTAAGGAAATAAGAAGGACGAGCCTGATAATTGAGAAGTGATTATGCAGGTTTTCTTTACTTTACTTCTCCATAAGGTGGCTCTGTTGTATCGTATTTACATTATCCAATCACAGAACATGCTACGAATCAACGACAGACCCATTCATTACTCAGTGCTATTCAGAAACGTACAGCACTATACAGTACAGGCATCTCATGCTGTATTTCCCGGTCGCTGGATTGGATGGGGTGGTACTATTCTATTGCCTGCAAAGTCACCTGACCTGAATCCCATTGAGCATATCCTTTGGGGATGTCTAGAGTCGCCTGTATTGAGGCACCAGAGGAAATGGAGATGCAGTTAGTTGCCTGAATTGTAGCTGCCTGTGATGTGGTTCGAACATAGTTTTCAGGGTGCGTCAGAATCTTGTTCGCCATGTTACGCTTGCATTGAGGTTGATGGCCGTCAGCTTAAGCACATTTTGTAAGATACAGTATAAATGGTACGTTTATTGGGTCGATGAAGGTATTTGCAATTAACTGTAACTAATGTAAATAAAAAAGTACACAGTAATGTGATTTTATTCCTATTGCCTCCGTCACCTGTCTTCGCCGACACCACGTTCCCTACCTCAAATTTTTCAGTGGAACATCCTCTATGGCCTGTTAAATTTTTGGACGCTCTGACGGGAACACCCTATCTATAGACCAGGAGGTCCGTTTAGGAAGAAATGGTCACCTCAGGGAAAGTATCAGTCTCCTCCACCCAGAAATCATGATATTGTTTTAGCGTCCCCCCGGTACAAATCCAACCCTACAGTGTTATCATCTCCAGAAAATCCTTTTTGCCATTACATGTATTCTCCTGTGCCACATAATATTATATATTGTTTACTATGGCTGGTGAATCTTCTGGGTTTTGGGCACAGTATCAGGGAACTCATCCTACAGATTGCAAGATGCAGGTGTGACAACACCTTGCGTTTACGAGTGTTCATTGCACTGTGGAAGTAGGTTTAACTCGTAAAAAAGTGCAAAAATGTCAAGTTGTCTTGATTTAAATGTCGATCTAGTTCCCTTCTTTTACATTCCTAACTCTGCCCAGGATGTATTCGCACTTTTTTTGCGCTGTGGTAGGAACATTTTTCATTGTGGTTACCATAATGTTGACACTGAATCACTACAGCGTGGGATCCAATGTAGGTTTTTGTTGACTTAGGCGGCAAGTGGGCCGGTATAGGCCATCGATAGTCTGCCTCCTCCACAGTTACCTACCTGGTATGGTTGAACCAGTCCAATATATACTGCTGTGCCCTCAGAGCACATGTTCTTCACCATCACGTCAAGGTCGCATGCCCATGGGAGGATTTTATTTTTTATTTTCTGGTTTTTTCGTATTTTTATTTTATGTTACTTTTATTATTTCATTTTGTATCTTTCAATTTTTTAAATTTTTATTAATACTTTTATCATTTTTTAATTTTTTGTTGTATATTTACATTTCATTAAGATACGAATGAGACTGCGTACACAAACATATGAAAACTACATTCTTGGTTCACAGCCGTCGCGTCGAATAATGTTGTGGAAGCTGCACAATATTTCGACGACACAGCTGCTTGTCATCTTCAGTGAGTTCACGCTGTGGTTCAAATGGCTCTGAACACTATGGGACTTAACTTCTGAGGTCATCAGTCCCCTAGAACTTAGAACTACTTAAACCTAACTAATCTAAGGACATAACACACATCCATGCCCGAGGCAGGATTCGAATCTGCGTCCGTAGCGGTCGAGCGATTCCAGACTGTAGCGCCTAGAACCTCTCGGCTACTCCGCCCGGCAGTTCATGCTGCGTCCCGTGTAAGACAGTGCTCAGCCACAGCAGACTTTCCTGGCTGACCCAATCTAGTGTGACATCTACGTTCCGGATATCTATCCTTAGCAATGCGACACATCTGGCCAATGTATGACTTCCCTCACTGGCAGGGTTTTTCATATATCCCTGGTGTCCTTAGTCCTAGGTCGCCTTTAACAGAACTCATAAAAGTTTGTACTCGCGCTGGAGGGGGGAAAACACATTTTATTTGATGTTTTTCGAACAGCCTGCGAATCGTAAAGGACACGCCGCCAACATACGGCAGAAAAACCATCCTCTTGGAGTTCTCTGTTTCTTCTGGCTGTTCTAGAGCTCTTTTGCGAGCCGGTTTAAATGCACTACGGATCTGTTTATCAGAGTACCCGTTCTGTACAAAGAGAAAGTGAAGATGGCTAGGCTCTGCTGATAAGCTCTCTGCATCAGATATAATTCTGGTCCTATGAACGAGAGTCCGCAGCACGCCACTGCGTTGAGATGGGTGAAGGCAGTCCGTAGCTCGTAAATATAGACAGGTCAGTGTGAGTCGGTTTGCGAAACACACTGTGACTCAAGTAACCATCTTCTTTTCCGCGGATCAATACATCGAGAAACAGGATCTCTCCATTTTTCTCCACTTCCACGGTGAAGCAAATGCTGGGATGGAGGGAGTTGTTGAAGAAATGCAGGAAGCATTGCTGCTCCGTGTGGCCAAACAACAAAAGTGTCGTCCATATATCTCCAGAAATATTTAGGTTTCAACACCACTGACTGAGGCTTTATACTCGAAGTCTTCTATAGAAAGATTAGCTGTCTCGGGAGACAAAGGGCTACCCATAGCAACACCGTCAGTCTGCTCAAAATATTGTACGTTAAATAAAAAGTACATAGAGGTAAGCACATGTTTTAAAAGATGCAAGATGTCCTCCTCCAGCTTAGTTCCTATAAGGGGAGGCACAAATCCTTTCGTCCGCTTCCACGCACTGGGATTCCATCATTAAAGAAGCAGTCGAAATTCGTGTAAGTGACGACCTGATCAGTAGAGACACGGGATGTCAACTCAGCAAGGCATGGGAACCAGCACTGCCGGTACTAATGCATCGTCGGCCGCAGTCCAACGAAACCGAGTCAACACGGACGGAGAATCAGAGTACGCACACTTAAACTGGTCGCCAACACACTGTCCGCAAGCATACTGTTCCTCTATTTACGGCTGTGGTTTTCCCGCGTCGTGAATGAGAATCCAGTAGCCCTTTCTTACGGCAGGGGGCACTGGATGTCGCCGTGATCTATGATTCGTTCACGATAACGTTATAGCCTTAACCCTTGGCGCCCGTGCATCTCTAGCGATCCAGCGTATACAAGGCGTTACAAAAAGGTACGGCCAAACTTTCAGGAAACATTCCTCACACACAAATAAAGAAAAGATGTTATGTGGACGTGTGTCCAGAAACGCTTAATTTCCGTGTTAGAGATCATTTTAGTTTCGTCAGTATGTACTGTACTTCGTCGATTCACCGCCAGTTGGCCCAATTGAAGGAAAGTAATGTTGACTTCGGTGCTTGTGTTGACATGCGACTCATTGCTCTACAGTACTAGCATCAAGCACATCGGTACGTAGCATCAACAGGTTAGTGTTCATCACGAACGTGGTTTTGCAGTCTGTGCAATGTTTACAAATGCGGAGATGGCAGATGCCCATTTGATGTATGGATTAGCACGGGGCAATAGCCGTGGCGCGGTACGTTTGTATCGAGACAGATTTCCAGAACGAAGGTGTCCCGACAGGAAGACGTTCGAAACAATTGATCGGCGTCTTAGGGAGCACGGAACATTCCAGCCTATAACTCGAGACTGGGGAAGACCTAGGACGACGAGGACACCTGCAATAGACGAGGCAATTCTTCGTGCAGTTGACGATAACCCTAATGTCAGCGTCAGAGAAGTTGCTGCTGTACAAGGTAACGTTGACCACGTCACTGTATGGAGAGTGCTACGGGAGAACCAGTTGTTTCCGTACCATGTTCAGCGTGTGCAGGCACTATCAGCAGCTGATTGGCCTCCACGGGTACACTTCTGCGAATGGTTCATCCAACAATGTGTTAATCCTCATTTCAGTGCAAATGTTCTCTTTACGGATGAGGCTTCATTCCAACGTGATCAAATTGTAAATTTTCACAATCAACAAGTGTGGGGTGACGAGAATCCACACGCAATTGTGCAGTCACGTCAACAACACAGATTTTCTGTGAACGTTTGGGCAGGCATTGTTGGTGATGTTTTGATTGGGCCCCATGTTCTTCCACCTACGCTCAATGGAACACGTTATCATGATTTCATACGGGATACTCTACCTGTGTTGCTAGAACATGTGCCTTTACAAGTACGACACAACATGTGGTTCACGCATGATGGAGCTCCTGCACATTTCAGTCGAAGTGTTCGTACGCTTCTCAACAACAGATTCGGTGACCTGTGGATTGGTAGAGGCGGACCAATTCCATGGCCTCCATGCTCTCCTGACCACAACCCTCTTGACTTTCATTTATCTTTGAAAGCTCTTGTCCACGCAACCCCGGTACCAAATGTAGACACTCTTCGTGCTCGTATTGTGGACGGCTGTGATACAATACGCCATTCTCCAAGGCTGCATCAGCGCATCGGGGATTCCATGCGACCGAAGGTGGATGCATGTATCCTCGCTAACGGAGGACATTTTGAACATTTCCTGTAACTAAGTGTTTGAAGTCACGCTGGTACGTCCTGTTGCTTTGTATTTCCATTCCATGATTAATGTGATTTGAAGAGAAGTAATAAAATGAGCTCTAACATGGAAAGTAAGCGTTCCCGGACACATGTCCACATAGCATATTTTCTTTCTTTGTGTGTGAGGAATGTTTCCTGAAAGTTTGGCCGTACCTTTTTGTAACACCCTGTATATTGGCCTTCCATTGGAGCAACTCGTCATTCAGCACTTGAAGAATACGAGCAGATGTCTCGTAGAAATATTGTGCAGCTTCCACAACATTATCCGACGCGACGCCCGTGAACCAAGGAAGCAGTTACTACGTCGGGAATATCTTAAACAGCCTATGAAAACTAACTATACTTGATACAATGAACAAAATAACAGCAAACGTAAATAACGAGATATTAAATACAGTGAGAAGCTTATGACAATAAAGTATGTGAATAGCTTATATTACAAAGATACTCCTACGACACTGGCATAATAAATAGATAAACTTACTTGAAAGTTTACTGTATCGCAAGCTGAATGATTCATACAACAAACAATAAGCTATTGAGAAGCGTACGTCTTCCTATTATCTCTAATCATGAAATTATTGCCATTTTTTATTTAAATTTTGCAATTAATAAATCAATGCCAGAAAAAATCTGTAAATAATTTTGGGTCGAACTGTTGCAACAGTCAATGCGAAATAAGTATGAGAATGATTGGCTGAAATAAGCAGAAGAACTGCGAAACAATGTGTGCAAAATAAAATACTATCAACTTTTGACGAACTTAAGTTTGTTTGCTCTGAAAATACACTCCTGGAAATGGAAAAAAGAACACATTGACACCGGTGAGTCAGACCCACCATACTTGCTCCGGACACTGCGAGAGGGCTGTACAAGCAATGATCACACGCACGGCACAGCGGGAACCGCGGTGTTGGCCGTCGAGTGGCGCTAGCTGCGCAGCATTTGTGCACCGCCGCCGTCAGTGTCAGCCAGTTTGCCGTGGCATACGGAGCTCCATCGCAGTCCTTAACACTGGTAGCATGCCGCGACAGCGTGGACGTGAACCGTATGTGCAGTTGACGGACTTTGAGCGAGGGCGTATAGTGGGCATGCGGGAGGCCGGGTGGACGTACCGCCGAATTGCTCAACACGTGGGGCGTGAGGTCTCCACAGTACATCGAAGTTGTCGCCAGTGGTCGGCGGAAGGTGAACGTGCCCGTCGACCTGGGACCGGACCGCAGCGACGCACGGATGCACGCCAAGACCGTGGGATCCTACGCAGTGCCGTAGGGGACCGCACCGCCACTTCCCAGCAAATTAGGGACACTGTTTCTCCTGGGGTATCGGCGAGGACCATTCGCAACCGTCTCCATGAAGCTGGGCTACGGTCCCGCACACCGTTAGGCCGTCTTCCGCTCACGCCCCAACATCGTGCAGCCCGCCTCCAGTGGTGTCGCGACAGGCGTGAATGGAGGGACGAATGGAGACGTGTCGTCTTCAGCGATGAGAGTCGCTTCTGCCTTGGTGCCAATGATGGTCGTATGCGTGTTTGGCGCCGTGCAGGTGAGCGCCACAATCAGGACTGCATACGACCGAGGCACACAGGGCCAACACCCGGCATCATGGTGTGGGGAACGATCTCCTACACTGGCCGTACACCACTGGTGATCGTCGAGGGGACACTGAATAGTGCACGGTACATCCAAACCGTCATCGAACCCATCGTTCTACCATTCCTAGACCGGCAGGGGAACTTGCTGTTACAATAGGACAATGCACGTCCGCATGTATCCCGTGCCACCCAACGTGCTCTAGAAGGTGTAAGTCAACTACCCTGGCCAGCAAGATCTCCGGATCTGTCCCCCATTGAGCATGTTTGGGACTGGATGAAGCGTCGTCTCACGCGGTCTGCACGTCCAGCACGAACGCTGGTCCAACTGAGGCGCCAGGTGGAAATGGCATGGCAAGCCGTTCCACAGGACTACATCCAGCATCTCTACGATCGTCTCCATGGGAGAATAGCAGCCTGCATTGCTGCGAAAGGTGGATATACACTGTACTAGTGCCGACATTGTGCATGCTCTGTTGCCTGTGTCTATGTGCCTGTGGTTCTGTCAGTGTGATCATGTGATGTATCTGACCCCAGGAATGTGTCAATAAAGTTTCCCCTTCCTGGGACAATGAATTCACGGTGTTCTTATTTCAATTTCCAGGAGTGTAAATTTAATTTTCTACAAAGTAGCATAGTAGATTCTTGAAAAAAAAGCGGGAAAATCTTTTTTATTGGTTAGAAATAAAGTGAACTTTCTTGCTTTTATAGCAATTATCTGTATAAGTTTAATTTTCTGCGTGGTCACCGATAAAGCTATAAATGTTCAATCATACAGTATACCATTTTGTACAGGGATCGGCATAAATCTGGATTGGTACTTGCTTGTTTCACATGTCCAAAGCGTTTTCGATGATTTTAAGCCACTGGTGAATAAAATCCTCAACTTACAAACAAGGATATAATAATCAACTGTAATAACCAGTTTTTTTTAGTTATATCCCTATGCAGCTCTTGAAATTCTGTCCATTGCTACGAAACACATTTTCATGTGTAAAACTGTGATTTTTCGTGTTTGAAATCAGAATGATGAAAGACTTTTAGAAATGTCTCTTACAATTACCGTAAGAATATATTTTTTATTCGCATCTGTATCACGTTTAACCGCCTCAGAACGTGCAATTCGTGTCAGACCGGATTTTGCGTGCATTTTAAATGCAATTTTGGACTGCTGTATCGTAACAATGGTTAAAAGCTTTCACAAAACAACATGACGACCATTAATTACTTGTATTAATCTACATTCTTACGAAATTACAACAGGTTCGCACAAGTCACAAAAGTGTCGCGTGTAAGGCAACAGACAAAAAGTTTTTTGCAAGTATGATCCGATTGGAGCTATATCTTTGAAAGCGAGTTTTCAATTATATCGTAAGAACGCATCTTTTATTTATTTGATTCCCTTTAAAATCTTTCTGCATATTCAGTACACGTAAAAATGAATTTTACGTGCTGCGTCTCGCATAAAGAGAACGCATAAATTTAATCGCATGAAAAATTTTGGTTTAGACTTTATCCATTTACCTACATTCGAGCAAAATTCGAACCAGTTCGTACAAGTTTAAAATGCTGAAGTGGCGGCTTTAATAACCTTCCAGAAAAACCTGTTTTTTGTACGCAAAATCCAAACGAGTTTAAATTTTCTGGAACAGTTAAAACTAATCTTAGACCAAAGTGCGATACAGCAGTGAACCAGATTTGAGCCATCAGTCTCGCTCCATTCCAGAGTTATTTAAGGAGGCTCTTTCGTGAACACAAAGGGAATCTTCAAAAATTTCTCATCTTTCCTGAATGGCATAGCTCAAATTATAAGACTTGTAGCCCCGTGTAATGCTTATCACCTTTTAACAAATATTTCTCAGAGGCTTTGTCAAAATCAATTAATGCTAAATGCGTTCCTGAGCCACATTCTCGATGTTTTTCAATAATTTGTCTTATTGTAAACATGTTGTCATTACACGAACATCCTCATCTTTTCAGCTTTTTGTACAATAATTATTACGTATCAATTTTAGTAGTTAACGATATCCAAATTAGTTAGTAGTTTACGTTAATGTGATATTGAACCACTCTTTATTTGAATTTCATATGATTTATTGTGCCTTTAACTAATTTTCAAGCCACCGAAAACCCGTAATCAAGTGAGAATATTAAACGAACGTAATTTTTTGGACTGTGTGCGGCTGGACATTTGGATCCCGGTAATCGCATTGCATCTTGCTCTTCATTATACTATGACCCTAGCCACTATCTGCAAATGGTAAAAACAACGTTGCTCTAACAAATCCATCCGATGACGAGCCTGCCATGAATTAAGAACTTGTTAATAGTACAATAAAACCTATCAAATTCAAAAAGAAATTGGTTGAATGTCAAACCTACATAAACCGTTAATTTATATCATAGTTGAAGCTCATCATCCGCAATGCGTATAATGAATATCTAAATCTAAACGTTATTTGCTTAGGATTTACCTTAAAATGCTAAGTATGGCAAGTATTGAATGAGGACACGGAAATTCAGTACGCTGTCAGGCACATGACAGTGTTTGCGTAGCTTTCCTTGTTCAGTATCCATAACTTCAGTAATTTTATCTCCATCTTCGCCAAGCCACGATCTGTGCTTCGCAGAAATTCGGTATAATTGGCTTAGTGTTGTTTCATTTTTATTTTGCATTCCGCCACTGTGTATATAGCATTTGATGGATCTGAGGAGTACCTAGAAGAGGGTCGAAGCCTGCCATTCAGTAAAATAAAAAACTGACCACATAGAGAAGCTCTTATTCTATATTCGGTTGAATTACGTAGTTTCTAAAAAGCAGATTTCCTCATAGAAAGGTCATTAACTAAGGTAAAAAGATGTCTTCTCAAACGCTCATAATTAATCCACCCACTTTTCCTCTTACTTGAAGCCTATTTATTGACATGAAATTCATGCCTATAACTCAAGTATTTCAAAATTTCTGTGCAATTCCAGCCGGCTTCCAGCGTTTCTGAGAAATTTTCTGCAACATTTCCGTAACACATGCGCACATTCCTCTCCGCATATCCGTCGCTACAGATTTCTGTTACAGTCAGGAAGATTTATGATCACAGTGGAGATGAAAGCGGTAGTATTACAAACAAAATGGGTATTACAATTTCACGTTTAACTTCACAATTACGCTTCATGTGCCATATATTCACTTTAACAGCGCTCTAGCGGCAGAATTACATCTCATCAACTCTGTGTCGTATGTCAGAACTGTAATATGGCGGAAATGATATGATAACTGATATGTGCTTGGGCCGGACAAACCGCCACCACAGCAAGATTTAAAGCAAGATGAAGGAGACAGAAAAGCTCAAATGTAACTTGAACTTCAACAGAGATTACAACTACCTCATCAAGAGATTGTATATATTATGAAGAATTTTGTGACGGAGTTGGCTGTTAACAGTTATTCCTTGACTCTTTCGGCTCGTTTGCGTGTTGCACTCCAGTTCCTTCACTGCATTGTCAAAGAGTTATTTCTCGTTAAACAACTGAAAAATTTTAGTCCCATTTCAATATATGGATCTTAATCGTTAATAATCGTTTCATATAGTAACTTCGACCTTGCTAGCCGGCGGTGCGGGTATCCCACATAGTCCCCTACGCTCCTCGGAGAATGGGACCTCATCATCGTCATCATCATCATCATAGTAACTTCTTTCAATTGTTTCTAATTGCTTCAACTGTGGATTCTAGGTGAAACATTGTATGCTGTATTAACTAAACGAAACACTTCGTTAGCCTTGTTTCGCAAACTTTACTTTTACTGTATGACCTAGGTTTCGGGGTTAATAGTAGTATCAGATTTCTACTCCAGTGAGTATCATCCCGCATCTCCATCAGATCTAAGGTACTTTGTCAATTTTTTCATTGCGACACTGTCCTATTTCTTAACACTTCCGGTATCCGATTGCAGTTTTCGCAGTTGATACTCTCGGCGATGTTTCCCGTCGAAGATTTGTAATTTTTCTTAGGTTTGTCTTCTCCAAAATGCTTTTGAAGAAAGATTTATACCGCTCCATCTTTCCAGTTGGATTTATCTTTGTATCACGTCTTAGGTAAAGTAGAAATCATTGCTAATTAATATCTTTTAATCCCGCTCACTAGGTTTCCTCAGTATCCGAGACATTATTGTAAATATATTTCGTCTTTTCATATACATTTATTTTGTTTGCTGCTTTCTGAAATTCACAATTCGCGGTCAAAAGTTAAAACCATGTAAACAATATTGTCTTAAGTGGATCATTTCTTCGCTTTCCGAAATTCACAATTTGCAGGCAAAAGCTAAAATCATATAACAGTTGCATTAAGTATTTCATTTCTTCTTAGTATACTCACATTTACAATTCTGATATCTTATAAATAACTTTTAGCATTAAACGAATTTTCCGTAGATATTTGGCAAAACATTATAGTAAAGATCCGTGGAACGGGGTGACAAGAAACCCGAAAAGAGATGAGAAGGTGAAAAATAAAACTCAAACAACGGTAATGGACTGTAGGCCAATTAGAATTGGAGATGCTGAGGGAACTGGATTTAGAATCACAACACTAAAAATAGTCGATAAATTTTACTAATTGGTCAGGGAAATTATGTCCGAAAAAGAGAAATTTGTCAACATCTAATATCAATTTCAGTGTTAGGAAGTCTTTTCTGTAGGCATTTGAATAGAGTGCAGCCTCGTATGGAAGTGAAACGTGGACAAAAAGCGGTTCAGTCGATAGGAGAGTAGAAGCTTATGGAATCTAGTGCTACAGAAGAATGCTAAGATTCGAAGAGTTGGTCGTGTAATTAATGAGGAGGTACTAAATACAATTGGGGATAAAAGTAGTTTATGGCATCAGTTGACTAAAAGAAGTATCGGTTGATGGTACACTTGGTGAGGAATGAACAAATCACAGAGTGATGATGGAGTGAAGTGAGTGTATGCGTGGCGAGGTTGGAGGCGTAGAAGTTGTAGAAGGAGACGGAGGCGTGTACATGGCAAAAAGATACGAACAGATGTGGACTGCAGCAGAGGTTTGGAGTCTTGCTTAGGCAAAGACTGACGCAGACAATTGCATCAAATCAGTTTTAGACTGAACACACGAATACAAGTGTAATGTACTTGTCCGGTTGCAAACAGGCATACAGCGCACAAACAAAGTATGTCCCAGTGCTATAACAAGAGAATCTGACATAATAGGAAGAAAGTGGTGTATTATCCGGCACTTACAGAACATTTCAAGTGCTTCTGAGACAGCAGAACTGCGATGTTTTTGTTCTTTCCGAAATTTCACTGCAGTTTAAGCAAAAAGAATATCACAGCTTTATGTCATACACAATGCGGAAATCCTTACAGGCTAACATTCCTGGGTGCAAAGTTGCAGGGCCAAAAAGGTGTAATTTTCAAAGCGCGATACTGAATACCGACTATCAAACAAATATACTCCTATTACTTACTCGCTGCGTCTAACAGCTGATTTCGTGGAGTGGAGGCTGTGATTTAACAACCTTGCCGTTTCTAATCGACCGGGCTTCACCGTTTCATCCGGTAGCACGCGTCCTCCGAACCGTAGAGAGGGAGTGCTGGTTCGCTGTTGCCGGGCTACGGCGGCTGCGACAGCAACAGAGAGCTCTGTCTGTGGAGACAGCTGCTGTATAGCGTACCTAGGGTTGTCTGCCGTCTACTGGTTCGCTATTGCAGTTTGTAATTATGTAAAAGCTGTCACATAGTCTAACTGCAATTCACTGCAACCAGTGCCTACGGAGAATATTATGAACGCTCTGGAAGTACGTGCTGTATACAAAATATGCGTCTTTAAACGCTGTTCTGTCACTAGTTTATCGTCCACTTCATCACAATAATTCCTGACCAAAATAGCCAATGTTCCTTCCTGCTTAGAGAATGCTTCAAGAAACGTTATCTTTAATACAAAGACTTAAATTTCTGAGACTACTAAAAATATGCTTCAAAGGAGGTAACAATTTGTAATTACAGTGAAGCGCCAAAGAAACGTACATCTGCCTAACATTGTCTAGGGCGCCGCTAGCACGCAGAAGTGCCGTAACACGAAGTGGCATGGACTCGACTAATGTCTGAAGTAGTGCCGGAGGCAACTGACACCATGTAACCTGCAGGGCTGTCCATAAATCCGTAAGGATACGAGTGGGTGGAGATGTGTTCTGAACAGCACGTTGCAAGGCGTCCCAGATATGGTCAGTAACGTTCATATCTGCAGGATTTGGTGGCCAGCGGACGTATTTAAACTCAGAAGAGTGTTCGTCGAGTCTCGATGTAGCAAATCTGTACCTGTGGGGTGTTGCATCGTCCTGCTGGAAATGCACATATCCGTCTGTATGCACAATGGACATGAATGTCCATGCAGGTAATCAGAAAGGATGCTTACGTACGTGTCACTTGTCAGAGTCTTATGTAGACGTATCTGGGGTCCCATAGCACTCCTACTCCACACGCCCCACACTTATATTACAAAGCGTCCACCAGCTTGAAGAGTACCCTGCTGACATGCAGGTTCCATGGATTCATGAGGTGATCTACACGTTCATCCACTCGATACAATTTGAAGCGAGAATCGTCCGACCAGGCAACATGCTTTCAGTCATAAATAGTTGAATGTCATTGTTGACTGGCCCAGGCGAGGCTTAAAGCTTTGTCGTGCAGTCATCGAGCGTACACGTGTGGACCTTCGGCTCCGAAAGCCCATATCGATGATGTTTCGTTGAGTGGTTCACATGCTGACCTTTGTTGATGGCTCAGCACTGAAATCTGGAGCAACTTGCGGAAGGATTGAATTTCTGTCACGTTGAACGATTCTCTTTAGTCGTCGTTGGTCCCATTCTTGCAGGATCTTTTTCCGGCCGCAGCGATGTCGGAGACTTGATCTTCTGCCGGATTCCTGATATTCACGGTACACTCGTGAAACGGTCGTACTGGAAAATCCCCCCTTCATCGCTACCTCGAAGATGCTGTGCCCCATCGCTCGTGTGCCGACTCTAGAACCACGTTCTAACCCTTGATAACGTGCCATTGTTGCAGCAGTAACAGCACTAACAACTGTGTCACACACGTGTTGTCTTATATAGTCGTTGCCGACAGCAGCGTCGTGTTCTGCCTGTTTACATATCGCTTTATCTGAATACGAATTGCTCTACCAGTTTATTTTTTGGCTTCAGCATATATCTGCAAACTATTTCGTGAGGATTCAATCTGCTAAGCTTTATGTCGCCAGTTTCATACAGCAAGCGACACAATGGGCAGACATATATCAGAACGCACGCTGTGGCGATCTGGAGGTAAGTGGTTAACTAGTTTTGAACTGAGGATAAGAAAAGTACCAAAACAAAGATGTCGGCTGGAGTACTTCTTAGTCTGCAAAGCGAACCATAGCATGAACTAACTTACTCCCTCGACTAGGTGTGGCGTCAAAACTGGGGACACCACGAAATGTGGGCTGCTAGGAGAGGACAGGCAACATGTTGCTGAAGCTGAAAAAGCTGCTGAATGAATCCCAAAGAAGGCTAGAGTAGGAAATGAAACAGTGAAAACTAAAGGAGATGAAAAGGACAGTCAGAATCAGCAAGATTATAGGACTGGAATGTTTTGACGTGTTACCGTTGAGAAGAAAATGCAAACCCATAGTTTTAGTTTCCGCTTGGTTGATTTGGGGGAGGGGACCACACAGGGAGGTCATCGGTCCCAGAGTATTAGAGAAGGACGGAGAAGGAAGTTGTCCGTGCCCTTTCAGTGGAACCATCCCGGCATTTGCGTGAAGCAGTTTAGGGAAATTGCGGAAAACGTCAATCACGATGGCCGGTCGCAGGTTTGAACCGTCGTCCTCCCAAATGAGAGTCCAGTGTGCTAACCACTGTGCCACCTCGCTCGGTCAGTTTCACGTAATAAACGTTTTTGCATACTTTGGTATCATTATCTCATCCATTATTACACCTGCAAAAACAAAATTTTACATAACAATAATCTAGTGCTTGCCAGAATCACATTATTCAATAATGTATTAAATATTTCACATGTTGAAATTTGTGTGAATTACTAAGGGACCAAATTGCTGTGGTCATCGGTCCCTAGACTTACACACTACTTAAACTGTCTTAAACTAACTTATGTTAAGAACAACACACACACCCGCGCCTGACGGAGGACTCAATCCTCCTGTGAGAAGCGCCACACAGTCCGTGACATGGCGCCTCAAACCTCGTGGCCACAACGCGCGGCTGAATATTTGAAGCTGGAGCATTTTGTATGTTCTTAAATCATTAGGAGAAAAGATTTACTTCTAGAACACATGTTTTTAAAATTACACGAAACAACGGGTTGGTAAATATTACTGGTTCACTGTTCCAGCAAGCTGATAATTAAAAGAAAGCAACTTGTTCTGATCATTCATTATTGAGTAGCGTGAAAGTACAATGTAGTTAAAACCAAAATTACATGTAATTCAGAACGTAAGATATAGATCAATACTCACTCCACTACATATTCCAACAGTTTTCAATTTTTTTTCGCATAGAGGTCACAATATACTAATTGTTTGGCTAATGTATCATTCCAATATCTATCAAAGTTTTTGAGTTATTAAATTTCAAAATTCTAGTAAAAACTACAGACCATGATGTCCAAGTCCCCTTAACTTTAAATTACTTTTAAACTTACTTCAAGGCTATTGATGTTTCTGTTCTAGCGCACTGTGTGTTTATACTATTCTTAGCTTAGTATATGACACACGTGCAACATTTATATCCATATTACTACTCTGCTGCTGAGATGTAAGTGCTTGTCAGTGGGTTCAGCGAACCATATTTAGACGATTTCTGTACCATTCCACTCTCGAACAGGTCGCGGGAAAACCTAACACCAATTCTTTCCGTCCGAGCTCTTATTTCCCTTATTTAATTAGTATTATCACGTCTCTTTGTGTCGGAGGAGAAAGGTGGTGATCGAAATTTCGAGAAAAGATCTCCCGACAAGAAAAAATGCCTTTGTTTCAATTATTTCCATCCGAACTCCACTATTACATCCGTGACACACTCTCTCCTATATCGCGATAATGCAGAACGAGTGCCCCTTCTTTCAACTTTTTCGATGTCTTCCGTCAGTCCTGTCTGCAAAGGATTCCGTACAACACAGCAGTACTCCACGAAAGGACGGACTGGTATTGTGTAGGCATTCTAATTAGTAGATCTTTAGCACATTCCAAGTGCTCTGCCAGAAAACGCAGTCCTTGGCTCGCCTTTTCCACAACATTATCTATTTGGCGGTTCCAATGTAAATTGGTGGTAATTTTGATACCCGGGTATTTTGTTGTATCGACGACTTTTAATTTTAGCGACTTGTCGTGGAACCAAAATTTGACGGATTATTTTTAGTACTCATGTGGAGGACCTCGGACACAAAACAAAAACAGTGGAGTTAACTAAACACATTCACAAGCTGTCAGTTTTTGGGAATGCAGTTTGTTGGTGGCCCTACATAGAGCATGGTACTCCAAACATCAGTACTCGTTCTGGCCTTATGCCTAGGTGACAATCGCTGAACTCATCACCTCCTCCACAAGTGTTAGTTACGCTAATACACATGAATCACTCGTGAATTGCAGCCTACTGGGTACGTTACATCACGTCACTTGACGTTGAAAAAAGAAATCACTTTGAAACTATATGACATCGAAATGCTCAAGCGCCTACGATGTGTTCCTCGTTAGAATGAATATGATGCAAACATTATATCATGTGTTCTTCCCCGTTTTGTGGAGCCTAATCGGATTTCATTTCACGTGGTATGGAAGCCCAGCTGTCTCAAGTACAATCATGCGCGATGATTGGGACAGTTTTTTGCTGTACGTTACGCGCACATTGACTGTGCGATAACCTGACGTGACTACTTTACCAGCACATTTGACTTGGACAGCACTGGCCAGCCGGTTGGTCCAACTAATCTGCAATGATGTGTACAGTTTCAATTAAGACGTAAAAATAGACGAGCCGAGAAACAAAATAGCTTCGAACATCATTTAATTTTTAAACAGAATAAAATAGTAATCGTCAAAATTCCAGTAATACGGCACTTCCCCCACGGGACCAGACGGAGAGCGTAACCTGTTCTCGTTCTCAGCTAAAATAATAATATAATTAAAAACAAGAGTAACGAAAATTCCTGACTTAAATACAGAGTAGCTTTTCCGTATATTTAACTCAAAAGCTTATTTCAGGGATTTCTTCGTATAGTGTATTTAAGCCATTGAATGTATTACTTACAGTTAGTCGTCTCGTAGTCCCTGAACTCCTTCCATATCGGAATCGGAGAAATGCATTTCAGTATCGGAACTGTCATTTGCCACTTTGATAACGATTCTATCAACAATAAAATCCGCGAAGCTATTCAAGAACCGCATTTTCTCCTCATCTCGTATGACGTGCCAATCTGTAGCCCGTCAGCGTTCCTCTGTGACGTGTGAGAAAGCATTGTTCATTGGTTCCAGTACTTGTGGCAGCTTAAATTTCTTGTTATTTCTTGCGACAGGCACCTTAGCTCGGCTCCAGATCAGTTCTGTTGCGTATATATTGTAGTGTTACCGAGGCAACTGTGAAAGCGCAGCATTTGTAAGGTACGCTCAATGCAGTGAAAATTATTGTTCTCCATGTTCCTACGACGCTTGTCACTCTGGCTCTATTGATGGCTACATCTCTGGTATAAAGTAATGGACCTAGTCCAATTAAAGATCATCTGAGTTTTCATTTTTGTCCAAAAAATTTAACTTATTATTTTATCTTAATTTAAGCAATCCTGGATAATCAAGAATTTGTGTTTTCTATGAAAACTGGAATTCAGCGTGAAATTTGTAATTAAGAACATGCATTTTTTCTTAGAAATGTTTATCAGTTATGTGTTAATTGGCATATTTGATGAATTTTAGCCGCGCGGGATTAGCCGAGCCGTCTAGGGCGTTGCAGTCATGGACTGTGCGGCTGGTTCCGGCGGAGGTTCTTGTCCTCCCTCGGGCATGGATGTGTGTGTTTGGCCTTAGGATAATTTAGATGAAGTAGTGTGTAAGCTTAGGGACTGATGACCTTAGCAGTTAATTCCCATAAGATTTCACACACATTTGAACATTTTTGACGAATTTTATATTTAACAGGAGTTGGTATTCCAAATTAAGCGACAAAGGAGAAGACCAAAGCGAAATTTGAACCAGCGACCTTTTTTAACTATCACAAACCATTATTCTACAAATTTACCGTCTTTTTCTCATATTGTTGGTTACTTCTCGTTGCGTTTGGTCTGGGCGGACGCCACACGACACCAGTTCAAGTTCGTGATTGATTCCCAAACTCGATTTTTTTTATTTATTTTTTATTGCAGTGGACATCGCCATCTGACCGAACACGTTGAGCTACCGTGCCGGCTAGAGTGAGCTATGCATCCTGTTTTCGAAATCGCGTTAAATTTAGTAAATAATGTCCTCGTAAAACTTCAAAGCCGATTTTTTTCAGTCAACGTTTGTAAACTTTGAGAACTATCTGTTTCTCCCCACATTTTAACGGCGTTCCACGTGCGTGTTTCACTACAGAGCAGGAAGCAGCGTCAGCCATTTTCACAGTACGTATCAACAGCGCGACTGTCTGAGCACAACAGTACAGAGACTGCGACGGTACACGAGTTTTTAAATGAAAACTACATAACTAAGCGTGATTAAGAGAAACATTGATGGCTGTTAATACATTACAATTTCTTAAAATTTCATTTACAGTGACATAGTAACACGATACGTAATACGTAAATAGGACCTACTTCCAAGAGTGGAACAACAGTAATGTACGTGTGGTACGGCTGCTGACCAATCTCCGCGTTCCTCGTTGTTTGCATGACGTTTATTCTGACGAAGAACAGAATACATACACAAAATTTACTATTTGCAGTATACGTCTTCTTCACAACACGATTTGGGGACAGCCTTGTCCACACTTCACAAGTATCACACGAACGACTATTCATCCAGAACACTTGGAGAAAAAACCATAGATCTAGGAGCTTTGTTGTCATTTAGTATTGCAGTTCTAATCTTGCTACTCCGCGAAATATCATTGCTTTCTCTTCTTTCGAGAAATTTTCGTCTGTGAGACGTACACATTGATTGAAGTGATTTGTGTACGTCTCCCTATTCTTTCCATTATAATAATGCCCATTCAGTATTACTTTGACGGTGAATTAGTAGCAAGTAGCAATTATATACACGGGCGGCTCGTGCTAATTCGAAGCTCGATAAACATAATTTCTCGATAAATGGAGACAGTTGTCCGGTTCCCTGAGAAAACGCCAATAAACCAAATAAATCATGTATATCTTGATATTAAATCTATGCATTTGATTCACAATAGCGACTGGGAACAAATCCATAAACTTTCTACATAGAATCGTTGACGTCAGTACACAAATACATTGTTTTAAAATTTGTACAAAAACCAAAACTACAGACACAGCAGCACACTGTTCGTCATAACATTTAGTAGCACACAAACTTGAAGCTTTTCTCTTAATACTGCATCGCCTCTTACCTTTTCCCATGTCCAAAGAAATTCAAAACACAGTTCGGCACAATAAAATGTATTGCTTCACGCATGGTTACAAACCCTGCTCTGATCGGCCATATCTTACAGAAAAAGCAAAAACTTGTAGCGTCGCAAGTTGTTCCGAGCAAACGTACGCTTTCGGATAGCTTGCTGTATGTAACTCTGGGGGCTGACGTCTAGCGGCCTACCCAGGAGACACACGTCCATCTGTCACTGCCTGCCGTGGGAAAGCTATTCAATGTCTCTTACTGAACGCGTACATTCACCACCTATGTTGTTGTTGTTGTGGTCTTCAGTCCTGAGACTGATTTGATGCAGCTCTCCATGCTACTCTATCCTGTGCAAGCTTCTTCATCTCCCAGTACCTACTGCAACCTACATCCTTCTGAATCTCCTTAGTGTATTCATCCCTTGGTCTCCCTCTACGATTTATACCCTCCACGCTGCCCTCCAATGCTAAATTTGTGATCCCTTGATGCCTCAAAACATGTCCTACCAACCGATCCCTTCTTCTAGTCAAGTTGTGCCACAAGCTTCTCTTCTCCCCAATCCTATTCAATACCTCCTCATTAGCTACGTGATCTACCCACCTTATCTTCAGCATTCTTCTGTAGCACCACATTTCGAAAGCTTCTATTCTCTTCTTGTCCAAACTAGTTATCGTCAATGTTTCACTTCCATACATGGCTACACTCCATACAAATACTTTCAGAAACGACTTCCTGACACTTAAATCTATACTCGATGTTAACAAATTTCTCTTCTTGAGAAACGCTTTCCTTGCCATTGCCAGTCTACATTTTATATCCTCTCTACTTCGACCATCATCAGTTATTTTACTCCCTAAATAGCAAAACTCCTTTACTACCTTAAGTGTCTCTTTTCCTAATCTAATTCCCTCAGCATCACCCGACTTAATTCGACTACATTCCATTATCCTCGTTTTGCTTTTGTTGATGTTCATCTTATATCCTCCTTTCAAGACACTGTCAATTCCGTTCAACTGCTCTTCCAAGTCCTTTGCTGTCTCTGACAGAATTACAATGTCATCGGCGAACCGTAAAGTTTTTACTTCTTCTCCATGAATTTTAATACCTAGTCCGAATTTTTCTTTTGTTTCCTTTACTGCTTGCTCAATATACAGATTGAATAACATCGGGGAGAGGCTACAACCCTGTCTCACTCCTTTCCCAACCACTGCTTCCCTTTCATGCCCCTCGACTCTTATAACTGCCATCTGGTTTCTGTACAAATTGTAAACAGCCTTTCGCTCCCTGTATTTTACCCCTGCCACCTTCAGAATTTGAAAGAGAGTATTCCAGTTAACGTTGTCAAAAGCTTTCTCTAAGCCTACAAATGCTAGAAACGTAGGTTTCCCTATCTTAATCTTTCTTCTGAGATAATTCGTAAGGTTAGTATTGCCTCACGTGTTCCAACATTTCTACGGAATCCAAACTGATCTTCCCCGAGGTCCGCTTCTACCAGTTTTTCCAGTTTCACCACCTATAAAAATTTAAATAAAGTATAGCAGTTTTTGTGTCATCGCTTTCAAAATTAGTATACTGCACTTTGTTTTAATAGAAAGGTGGTGTGAAAATCTCAGCTTTCTAGCGAACATATTTTCGGAGATAAAAAGATTTACTTTTAAGTTAGAAAAACTACAATTAGGAAAGGAAATTCACCTGGAAACGTTAATGACTTGTTTTTGGTTGTCAATTGAATTACTCACCTGAAGTATCAGGGTATAGAATTATTTAACTGAATTTCAATTTAAAAATTTCAGATATTATGCAATTTTCGTAGTATGAAATCAAGAATAGCTTCAGAAAGAACTATTAAAATCTTTATTTATTTTATTATGTGTTATGTGAGCCTGTGATTAATTGAGTGTGTGTATGTGGGACATTCGTCAAATTTCAATACTGCATTATATACCGTCCTAAGTAATGTGCATGAGTTACACAAGACTGTAGTAGGAAAAATATCCTAGGGGATTTAACCACTTTGCTGATGACGTATGTCTAGGTGTGATTGCTATTGTAACAGAGCAGCCGGAAAGTCAACTGGAGTAAAATCTGTGTTTAAAGAATATTTCCAGAATTATTGTCTTTTCGAGTTCGTTTATTAAATATTACCTTAATACATGCATGTCAGATTAACGCAAATGCGACTGTGAATAAGGATTGGTGCCGACCAGTTTTGGCGCGAGTATGATCACAAGAGAGTATTCTGATTGGCCGTTCGTATGATCAGTCAATCCGAATTGAGACGCTTCCCACCCGTTACCTGATAGTTATACGGGGAGTGAGGCTGGAAGTAGAAAGTCGCTCGCTAGCTTTGAACGCGAACGGTCATGTTACTAGTGCCAGTAAAAATAGTGTGTAAGATGAAGAATTACTTAGTGTTTGAGTTATTGGTGATCTAAGTCGATAGCAGATGTAGTTGAGGACTGCATGGAGAAATTTAAGAGGTTTTGACTAAATCTGTTGGACAGATATTCGCATGGGAAATATTGGCCTTCATAGAATCCGCGTGGCGTATTTCAGTATTCAACTACTGAGCATTTTTGGCAAGCAGTTCCTTTTTTAGAAATCCACTAGAAGAACCGAATGTAATAATTCATATTAGTGGTAAAATTAATGACAGTGAAAACGTTGTTTAATTTGGGTCGGGTTTGGACAGATTTCTGACTGCTGTGCGTGTGAAATGTGTGTATGAATCGTTATCTGGAAGGAAATAGCCAATAGTTTAAATGTGGACTGAATAGTCCCTTTTCTTTGGATATCAAGGGCAAAATAAACAGTATGTGTGGAAACTTTGGACATTTTTTTCAGAAGCCAAACCATTTTCTTACTGCCGAATAAAATTGGATGGTATTTCTACAGAACTTTATTGCGTAACTAGAGTTGTGTGGCCTCAGTAATTGTAGATATTAGGTGGCGTTTTTTATCAACACTGCTTTTACATCACCTTGTAAGTATCTACGTTGCCGAGTGAAGGGACATTGAGCAGACGCCGATCTGAGGCAGGTGAATTTTAATTTACAGCCTGCATAGTGGCAACTACCCGCAGCAAATTGTTCCCCATCTCCAGTTTTCCTGTGCTGTTCCTTTTCAGCACCACAGCCCAGTGTATTTTCAGTAGCAAAATAAGACCCAGTTACTACCAAAATGTGCCGTAGACAGAACTATTTGTCTGTGATCAGTTTTATATCGGTCAGTCAGGCAGAGACATAGAAGCTATGGTGGGTGAACGTGAACGTTGCTAGACGTTGCAAAATTCTGACTCTTGATTTCCTGAGTATGTGCAGAGTGACGGCCACAGCTCACATCCAAAGCCTCGTGTCGCTTAGCAAACACAAGCCAAGAACTCAACCTGTTGCAAGACCTCAAGGCAACAGATATCTGACCCACGGTCATGATTTGCTAATTAGTCACCCAACACTTCCCTTTTTCTAAGCTTCACTTTATCGACATAGTTCACCAATTCTTCCAATTCTGTCTGTTTTATTCCATTCCTCCATTTTCCCCTGTATTTAATTATACACTCTGTTGTAATTGTCCGTATGTTTCGTATAATCTGTTGTTTTATGGAATGCGTATCATCCCCATAGCAAGAGGAATTCTTTGTCCCACTGGTACATAATTTATCTTATATACTTGCTGTTACAAATGGCAGACCTATCTTTTGCTTTGTATGTGCACCACATCCGTAAGTAATGCCTCTTCAAATTATTTTTGTTACCCGTGTTGAGCTGTGGCGAGCTTGCACCAGTGTTATTTTGTTCACGTATCGTTGAGATCGATTTTGGCTGAGCTAAGCAATTTTTGCTTTTCGCGTGTCTTATCTTCCGGGTTGGCGGGCGAAGCAAGTTGGTTCTTAGCCTTCGACGGGAGACGAGTGTCAGCGCTTGTTGAACGATCGTGATGACTGTTACATTTTGTGGTGTGAAATTGGTTGCGCGTTTTGGCGACATGGGCAGCTTGGAGATACAAATTCTGTGACTTCGCTGAGAACAAAATTTGAAGTGAACCGTGGAGCAGTGGAACCCGCTCCCTCGTATTGTGTACGTGATATGGAGTAAGTGGTCGTATTTGTGTTTTGTTGACCGACGCGTTCAGAACCATTGAAACTGTATTATTTTGGTGAAACTCTCATAGTCGAACTTAAAGATGGTGTGGAAGAGTTCAGTTGGCCTAGTTAAATGCTGGCCATTATTTGAAAGTTTGCTCAGAAGTTTCATTAGTGCTTTGTGTCTCTTGTAAACGAATGATTTTATGTTGGCGTTTTAAAATCCTGCACTCTATTAATACAGTTGTCCATGTGTACAATACTTAAGGTCAAAGCAGCGATTTTATCAGTAGTGTAAGGTGTTCCTTTACACGCTTACCCATATATCGAGTCAAAGGTTATGCCAAGTGTTTCTATGTTTAAGAGTTACTGGAATGTCTTTGTGATTCGGGCAGAAACTTTTGATTGTGCCAGCAGCTTGGCGGGGAATGAAATGTCCTCCGAGGTGTAAGCCTGGCAGTGTTTAAGAACCTGGCCACTACCAGTTGTTGTTCATTTATCGCCTTGCAAAGTTTAGTACCCGCCAAGCCGGGTTAAACTGGCAGATATATAAATATATATATTGTATGTAACCTGTTCGTATATGAATCTGTTTCCTTAAATATTATGGATTGGCAACTGGCTAAACCTTAAGCTGCATAGCATCCGCTGAGTTCCTTGTGCAGCTCTTTCTAGTAGTTTTTTTACTAACACATCTGAGCACGCGAACATTTATTTCTAATTATCAGTATTTCCTGGTAGTTTTCCTAATTTTCTATCATGTTATGTAATTGGATCTTAGTTTAGCATTTGTGTTAAATTGTCATTTAGTCACCCTTTACTGGTAATTCTTTTTATTGTATATATTTTGAGCGAAATCGTATATGGGAGTTTGAATTTCTGAAGTTTGTCAGTAATTATGTTTTCTTATTAAGGGACTGTTTATTTGAGCGCCGAGTACGTTGGGTTTCTAACTGTATTTTGCAAGCTTTATCTAGTGGCTCTTCCACAATTTGTAATTGTCAAATTCCTTAAAAGGCGTAATGTCAATAAATTGTCTTAATTATAAATTATAACTACCAACCATGATTCCATCCCACTTCCTCTTTTATGGTATTTAAGATATGGTGTGTAATTTGGTACGATTAAAGAAATCACGTACCACTTGTCTTGAATTTATTTTATGTTATTGGGATTATTAATTCAATTTAAACTGAAGCTTGTCTGCGTTGCCATCTTCCGAATCAGCCACAGAAATATTAGTTTCGTAAATAAAACTGCTTTTCTTGCTGCAGCTGTATTTTTCCCAGACGCGCTTCGCCTTTTTCTTACTATAAGCCATTTTCAGAGGGGTTTATAACGATACAGTTTTGTTATTTTTGGATTATCAAACATTTCACGATGCGTTTTTTATGTAAATAAGTAATTACTTACATAAAAAATCACAAAAAAATTACTTACATAAATCTTCAGAAAGACCTAGCACGATATAGCTTTGTTATTTTAGACTTACAAAGAGCTCATGTCGTATTTTTTTATGTAAATAAGTAAATAAGTGATTAATTGCATAAAAACGCGACCTTAAGTCTTTGATAATATAAAAATAACAAAACTATACTGTTCTAGATCCCACTGAACGTACCTTAGAGTAAGAAAAAGGCGAAACGCATTTGGAAAATATAGGTTACAGAAGCAGCAAGAAAAGGCGTTATATTAAATGGTTCAGATGGCTCTGAGCACTATGGGACTTAACATCTATGGTCATCAGTCCCCTAGAACTTAGAACTACTTAAACCTAACTAACCTAAGGACATCACACAACACCCAGCCATCACGAGGCAGAGAAAATCCCTGACCCCGCCGGGAATCGAACCCGGGAACCCGGGCGTAGGAAGCGAGAACGCTACCGCACGACCACGAGATGCGGGCGGTTATATTAACAAAACAAATAATTGAACTCGTACATAAGGTACTAGGTTGTTTTACCATATGTTTATCTGAGTTCTACTGAGTGTAATTCTTTCCTAATGGCATCCAACCCCATTCCACTTCATCTTCACACGAGTGCGAGCAGCGGACAGTCTGCCAATTGATTCGCCCCTCCCCATCCCCCCCTCTCCCCCACACACACACATGTCACAAATCGTCAAAATTTTCTGTTGAGAATATTCTGGTATTAAAACCAGACATAATTCTTATAACACACTTCAGTGTTCTCAACATACTATCCCTGTAAGCTTAGTTCCCCAGCGTAGTGCCATAACTCATTTGTGAATAGGAATGTGCGAAATAAACTAGTTTCGAAACCATAAGTCACCTTTAGTCGTATACGTGCGTACTGAAAATGTAGCTTAAATAAGCCGCGCCATTAAATTGTGTGTTGGCCAATTAGGATTGTCGTCTGTCTACGTCCCGAAAACTTAACACTCCAACCTCGACGTACTTCATTAATTGAATAGACGATTTTAATGACTAAAGAGCGCAATGAGATGTACAATATTTTGTGTCATCCATTTGCCTTACACCATGTACTGAAGTTTTCAGAAATGACATTAGATGCTTTTTCAGTAAAAGTACTGGTGCTGTTTACACCTATGCTTGTAACTTCTTTAAACAGGCAAACTGCATCTCCTGACAGTGCTGGTAGAGGATCATTTTTGTTTATGGGAAACAATGTGAGAGACAACATAAACACGAAAATAGAGCCGTTGTCCCTGCATGTCTGATAGCTTCGAATTCTGAGTGCCTATTAGTATGTGATCGACCTTGATACACACTTTCTCTCAGTTAAGTTAAAAACTATGTACTGTGAGACAATATTTTAATTTTTGCATGAGGTTGTAATAGTCTGTACAATTAAAACCCTTAGTCAGCTTGCAAAATATCCCCAGTTGTAATAATTGCTGTTTTATTTATTCTAATAAATTTTCTGTCATTATAAGTATAGCCGTTTCAGCTGACAGACTTTTCTGAAATCTGAACTTGTTGATGTTAACTCGGTTTACCCATACTAAGCGTTTATAATTTCTATTACTCATAATCTTCCCGAATATGTTTGAAAACAGTAACACAGATGAGATGTGTCGACAAATCTTTGTAGTAAGTATTGTTTGTGAAGTGATGCACACCATTTTCTTTAATATTTCTTGGCAGGTGTCACTGTAAAAAGACTGACTACAAACCTAGTTCATTACAAAATTTAGCAACATAATAGTTGATTGTATTTGTAGTTTTCCTTTTATCACCTAAAGATTTATTTTTAAAATCTTATAATATGATAAATTATATTGAATATGTAAGACGTACTTGCTTTATTCAGTTTTTTAAATGCTTCCATTAGAAAATTTAGTCAACGTACGAAGGAATTTTTAAGACCCAAATTATGTGCTACAGACTGAGAAAATTACTAAAAACGTCTGGAGATTTGCTGCTTTTTTAAGTTGACTATTTACTTTTAAAGAAATGTTCTCGTTTTCCAGATTTGCTTTTTTGTCTCTTTATTGCTGTGTTCAAAATAATAATCTTGTTGGTGGAGGAGCTTATTTCATCACGAAAATTAATATTATTTTATGTTCTCTGCTGACTTTGCTTATCACCTGACGATTCAGACTGTAAGTTGGTTTAACTGTTTCATCATCATTAAGGAAAGGATAGTTTGTTATTTCGTCCACCTCAGTTGCACTAACATAAAATTTAGCTGTAGTGGTTACCGGACTCGGGCAAGAAGTACCCACTGTATACTTTTCTGAGCAGAATGTATTCGTGCCTTTTGGCTTCATATTGTATGAATAATTACGATTAACAACAAGGTGTGTGGTTTTACAATGGGCATGTCAGCCCGAAACTGGTAGCCTCTGCAGCTGAATTTCATATCAATGCAACTGAGACGGACTAAATTAAAAATAATCCAGTTTCCTCACTAGTGAACAGTTGCGGACCTACCACTCCGTGGCAGTGTGCCTCGAATAAACAAGTCATCAACGTCGTCCTTTGATGTTTGATTCTGCTAGATATTCAGTGTTTCGTAAACTAGGCTGTTACACGTTACTTTATAAGAACAGATCCCACCAACCGCTATCACTGTTAGTTAAATATTTAATAATGCACTGTTAGTAGTATGTCTTTTGCTCTCCTAGTTGTTATGCCTGTTACAATTGCGTTCACATTCTCAGAATTATTTACAGATCCGCTGTTCAGAGTTTTTTTTACATACCACACAGAGAAATGGGAGCTGAACAAGAGGCAGAGGGGGTGGGGAGGGGGTTAAAAGACTACTTCCACTGGAAGAAGACTTTTAGAGAAGAAGCTGTGGCATTTAGAGGACGGACCTTCCGGAGAACAGCACAGCAGGAGAGATTATGGTTGCCATCAATACGACAATACATGCAGTGGAACAAACCGGCTCCGAACGAAAAACAAAGAAAAATGAAAACACATAGATGACAACATATGGCCCAAATGAATTTGGAAATGGCATCCACAAGGGAGAAATAATACAAGATTTCCATCAATAATAAGGAAGGAAAGTGTCGTAAGACAGTAATGACCAGTGGCTTCCTGGGAGGAGACTAGCTGAACAGGGAAAGTGGAAATGGAAAGTGGCGATTGCTGTAAATAATAATCGCGATATGATATGATCACCGACTTTGTCCACGTTAAACATACAATTTAAACACAAGAATTTGGAACTCTCGTTGACCGTTCGGTTTCTAGTTCCATATAATGTGGAAGACAAAGAAATAGGCTTAGTAATTGTCAGATAATACTCTAAATTGTGCGGCAGTGCTTACATAAAATCACTCCAGTACCTGTAGGTGTAGTATTGTTCACTGAAACTGCGAATAGGAGTCTCATAAATTTCTTTGGATGACCCTAAACTGAATTTAAGGCTGTGTTTACGAGTCCTGTGGCTGCTGCCGTTCCGATACCTGGTACTAACTTCACGTCCTCGCGCAGCAAAATTGTTTTGTAGGAGGTGTTATGGTCATTTCAGTGCCCATCCGGTAGCAGATAAATAAAATAGCCCGTCATTTTATTTCTTCCATTTAGCCTTTACTACGGGAAGTGTGATAGGGTCGTAAATAACACGTTCCTTTCGCAACTTCTGGTCTCACGGATCCAGTCTCCCGTGCATTATTCTGTGAGAGTAGCTACTGAAACAGTCACAGATTTGCCGGCTTTGCAAGTTAACTTTCCCATAAATACATACAAAGGGTAAAGTGGGGGAAATCCGACCTCGTGGATAAACCCGACCGCTCTCTATTTGTGAGAAACGGCAAAGAGGAACGATTTCGTATTAGTGTTACCATATAGAGCATTCGAAATGACGAAAATTTCATCTTGACAGCTTTGCCGCTTTTGACATTTAGTCACACGAAAGACAAGAAGTGTGTTTTCGATTGTTTCAATTTAATTTTTGTGCAAATTGCATCATTAGTTATATCTTATTAAATAAAACGATCACAAAACAAACGGTAAGTGATTTTTCTAGTGCATTTAGTCTCCTATTCAGTGTATGTATCTTTTTTGTTGGAAATGTCCTGTAAATTGTTTCTATGTGTGTTAAATGAAACATGGCATGGTACGGTAAATCCGACCGCTAAATTGTGGGGTAAATCCGACCGCATATTTTTATCGTATATGTGTATGGAATTATTTATTCATGTAAGCTACGTGAATTTTTGTGTATTGTTAGGAAAATGGTACTAAATTGCAATCGAAAACCGACTAAACGCAATCAAAACTATATTCGACGTGCAGCTGCTGCAATGCATATGGGAATGTCTGTACGAGTTATCGTCCGTGACTTAAGCATTCCGAGATCGACATTGCTGTTGCATTGTCGTGCAGTGAAATCATATATTTTCAATTAAAATTTACATTCATGTAACTTTCAGGAATTTTGGTACTCTAAACATTGTCATTTTTTGAATACATTTTGTTCATTTATGTGAAAACCATAGTTGCTTATAATTATTTCCCAAAAAACCGTTCATTTAGAACTATTTGTGTGCAAAATCAGACAAGCAAATTGGGGGTTGGATTTACCGCACCATTTTTGTAAATGGCAAGAATGGACGTTTCTTAGAAACTATTGATGGTATAACAAAAATTTTGCAAACAGTTGCTCCTTTATATTACCTATAATTTAACATATATAACGTTAAGATCCGACCTCGGATAGGCGTTTATCAACAAAATTTTCAATAATCCTAATAGCATAAGTAGCTGAAACTAACCGTTTCAGCAGATCATGGATGTATTTCGTCCAATTACATTTCTCATCAGCGCACACACCCAGAAATTTTGAATATTCTGCCTTAGCAACAGACTTCTGTTCACAGTCTATATTTATCAGTGGTGTTATGCCATTTACTGTGAAAAATTGCATATACTGTGTTTTCTGATACTTTAGTGAGAGCCCATTTGCAGAGAACCAATTAATAATTTTCTGAAATCCGTTATTTACAATTCGCTCAGCTGATTCGTGTTTGTTGGATGCAATTACAATACTTATATCATCAGCCAAAAGAACTAGCTTTGCATCTTCATGAATATAGAGTGGCATGTCATAATATATATTAAGAACAATAACGGACCCAAGTGTGTCTCCTGTGGGACACCATTCTTGATAACTGTACTGTTAATTTCAACTTCTGCATTAATCCTTTTAAATATGAATTAATCCATCTGTGCATTTTCCCACTTACACCACAATTCTTAAGCATATCCAAAAGAATTTAATGATTCACACAATAAAATACTTTGACAGGTCACAAAATATCCCAATGGGTAAATTTCGATTATTCAGTCCATTTAATATTTGATTAGTAAGAGCATATATAGCATTTTCTGTTGAAAAGACTTTTTGAAAATCAAACTGACATTTTCTTAGTATTTCATTTTTGTAAATATGGCGCTGCGCGGAGTGGCCGCGTGGTTAGAGACGCCATGTCACTGATTCCTCGGCCCCTCCCATCGGAGGTTCGAGTCCTGTCACGGGTATGAGTATGTGTGTAGTTTATGTAGTGCGCAAGTATAAGGACCGATGACCACCCTTATGGACCGATGAATTCCCTTGGGAATTCACAAACGTTTTTACAAGTATGTGATGCTACTCTTCAATACATTACTTTCTCGAGAATTTTTGAAAAAGCCGTCAGAAGTGCCATTGGGCGGTAGTTGTTAGCATCAGACCTATCCCCTTTTTTATGCAATGGTTTGACAATAGTGTAGTTCAGTCTATCTGGAAAATTTCCCTGTTTCAGTGAGCTACTACACATGTGGCTGAGAATCCTACTTACCTGTTTGGAATAAGCTTTTAGTATTTTGTTGGAAATGGCATCAATTCCATGGAAACTTTTACTTTTGAGTAAATTTGTTATATTCCTAATTTCAGTAGGAGAGGTGGGTTGAATTTCAGTTTTCTCAGATTCCACAGGAATTGCCTCTTTCAAATACTGCCTTGTATTTTGTAACGGATAGCTGCATCCTATTTTCTCCACAACACTTAAGAAATGATTATTAAAAATATTTTCTACTTCTGATTCCTTGTTAACAAGCTTTTCATTGAGTTTTATAGAAATACCGTCTTCCTGTGCCCTCGGTCATCCAGTTTCTTTTTTAACAATATTCCAAATTGTTTTAATTTCAGTATCACATGTGCTAATCTCAGACACAATGCACATACTTCTGAACTTTTTAATAACTTTTCTTAATACAGTGCAGTAATTTTTGTAATGTTTCACTGTTTCTGAATCATTACTCCTCCTCACAATAAGATAATTTCCCTTTTCCGTTTGCGAGATACTTTTATCCCTTGTATGGAACTGGTAGTCACACACAGTCGACAGAATTTACAAATGCAGATAGCGACAGTCCCGATATTGGAAAGGTTTCTGCAGAAAGGCAAGCATCGGTATAATCCTCCATCCTTATTCCTAATAGCGTAGCCTCTAAGAATCTCAATGTCCTCGGCACATTCATATCTTCCACTTTTATGCATAAATAGCAGATTGTTCCACACGCATTCAACACATAACGCTTTACGTGTCACCTCACAGCAATGCCAGCACCCATTGTGGACACAACAGTCGTCATTCCGCCTAGTAAACACGAACACCGTGGATAAAACAATAACATTTGTCGTTTTCGACCATGTTTATGTCACCTCTTTCATAATACCCAATATCCTCCAAACCCATGTAGGTGTGATATCGAAGCTAGCACCAGTCTGTCTAGCAGCATCTAAAACTGTGATTCATCGTTAATATCAGTCTTTCCCCGCTCCGATTCTGTTCCACTAGTAATCACAATTGTACCAAGTTTGGCTGAAATTGCTCCAGAGTCCCTAACGCACAACCCACCAACTTCCCACTCACACCCACACATACATGAGTGTGACAAAAGTGTTTCTCACGCTGTACCTTCTCCTTGATAGTAAGCCATGGATGTAGCACAAATACTGTGAGCATCGAAGAGATGTGTTTTACGTACCACCCTTCCCCACCACCACCCTCATTCTTGGCTTAAACGTCATTTGAAGTGTTATCTGTCAGCGTAATGACACACTGAACTATGGATTCGACAAAAAACAGACCGTTTTGAACTATTTTACATATCCATCCCTAATGGTGCTTGGAGTGTTTAAATCGAGATTAAATTTGTACCAAGGTAGGTTTAAATTGTTTGAGGGTTGCCAGAGTCATGCTTTGTATATCACCAATTTCGCACACTTACCGCAACAATAAGGAGTTCTAAGGCTGCTGTACTCACATTTTCCCTCCTGTAACAAAATAATATGTGTATCAGTTTTAGTATTAAATTGCTCCACACTTTCCAGACATAGCCTAAAAGATACACACACACAGATACCTATTTACAGCCATTCTCACCAATTTAGCATACATAGATCAAGCAGTCACATTTGTGGTATTGTAATTTGTATTTCACCATCGTATGTTTAAATATTTTTGAGTTTTGTGCTTGCTCTGACTGTTCCTACCGAAATTTATCAGGTTCATATGTTTAATTTTCACCCTCATCAACATTAATAATCAAGAATATATCTGCCTTAATTTTTTTGAGATGCTGATGTCGTGAGATCACGTTTTTCTCTATTGAATTTTTCTCGACCGCTCGAATAACGTCAGGTACCGAAACTGATGGCACAGTGAACGCCAGTGCTGCTGATTTTGCTGTCGTTAAATGGTTCCTACAACGAGAGACTGTCTCGATAGGAACGTATAATCAGGCATTTATGCTTCATGTAATTATTCGTATGTATTTTCATACCATATTGTATGAATATTTGGCATGTGTCGGTAGAGAGACGACTTTACAATTGTCGCAGACTTTTTTTAATTACTCACACGTAGCCTGAGCGTGTGCTTGTGAAAGAAGTCGCGTTAGCTGTTCGTCGGTAAGACACGTGACGGTCGAACTGAGTAGACTCTGAGACCGCGTGAGAACAGTTATTTTCTCGGACGGTATAGGCATCTGAATGAGTGGAAACGGGAACATTCGAGTGGAGGACACCACCTCTTAGCAGCTCCTGATTAATACTTGCTATCCCACGCTAAGCTTACGAGAGAGAGAGAGAGAGAGAGAGAGGAGGGGGGGGGGCAGGAGAGGGAGGGAGAGAGAGAATTAACTTCGTAATACATCCGACGCCCGGTGTGGTCAAGCGGTTCTAGGCGCTTCAGTCTGGAACCGAGCGACCGCTACGGTTGCAGGTTCGAATCCTGCCTCGGGCGTGGATGTGCGTGATGTTCTTAGGTTAGTTAGGTTTAAGTAGTTGTAAGTTCTAGGGGACTGATGACCTAAGATGTTAAGTCCCATAGTGCCATTTGAGCCATTTTTTGTAATACTCCCGTCATTACAGATCTTTTCTAAGATTGACTGTGTGAGCCATATTTTGTACATAGATTCATGAAGTTATAAAACTTGAAACTTGTCTTTAGTTGTGCTGCTTCCACGTCGACGTGGCATTGAGCCGACCAGCATCTCGTAATTAACACGTCACCTTGATTGTTGATCATATAAATGCTTTGCCTTGAAATACACTGGTGTCCAAAATTAAAGCAACAAACAGAAATTTTGCAAGGATGAGTTTATTTTGCCAGAAAACAGGTGATACTAAAGTAGAAACAATGCAAAGAATACAGAACTAAAGAACTGCAACACGCATAACGATAGACAAAAATGTTCCCTATTTTTTCCAACTTAACGGATTTGACACCTATTCCGATAACTGGTTAGTGTGTTCAGTAAGGGGTGTAACCACCTCTGGCAACAATACAGGCCTTACAACGACGGGCCATGCAGTAAATGATATCATCGGTGTCACATTGAGACAGTAATGCACATTACCCCTGTAGAGCTGATCACCAGTCTTGGAGAGCGGTTGGTGGACGCAGACTCGAAGCAACCCATCTCCCTAGTGTATCTCAAATGTGCTCTATGGGTTTCAATTCAGGAGAGCGAGCAGGCGACGCCATGCGTGCAGTATCTTCCCATTCCAAGAAAACATCAACCACCCATTCTCAATGAGACAGAGTATTATCTTCCAGCAATACAAAGTCTGGGCTCACAGCACCTCGCAACAAGCGCAAATGAGGTCCCAAGCCCGCATCTCGTGGTCGTGCGGTAGCGTTCTTGCTTCCCACACCCGGGTTCCCGGGTTCGATTCCCGGCGGGGTCAATGATTTTCTCTGCCTCGTGATGGCTGAGTGTTGTGTGCTGTCCTTCGGTTAGTTAGGTTTAAGTAGTTCTAAGTTCTAGGGGACTGATGACCATAGATGTTAAGTCCCATAGTGCTCAGAGCCATTTGAACCATTTTTTTGAGGTCCCGAGATCTCGTCTCGATACCTAAGAGCAGTTAAACCTTGCCGATTCTGCCTTAAAATTTCGCCGGCCGGAGTAGCCGTGCGGTTCTGGGCGCTGCAGTCTGGACCCGAGCGACCGCTACTGTCGCAGGTTCGAATCCTGCCTCGGGCATGGATGTGTGTGATGTCCTTAGGTTAGTTAGGTTTAATTAGTTCTAAGTTCTAGGCGACTGATGACCTCAGAAGTTAAGTCGCATAGTGCTCAGAGCCATTTGAACCTTTTGAACCTTAAAATTTCACGAAAGAGGGGATAGAATAGTAAGTATAATCGCCGCCCACACTACTGGGGATCTTCCACGATATCGGTCTCTTTCCACAATGGTTGGGTACGGAAATTGTAATCCACGTTCCCTCCAGATGCGAATACATCGAGAATCACTCTCCAGATTAAATCTGGACTCAACTCTGAAAGCAACATTGGCCCACTCTTCGACCGCTCAGTTGGCATGTTCACGTCTTCACTCTAAACCTTCCCTTCTGTGAAGACGCGTCAGGGGTAGAAATACCGTCGGTCTCCAACAATAAAGGCCACTCCGTCAAAGGCTTCTGCATACCGTTTGCGACGTCCACAGGACGCTGCGAGCTCAGGTGCCAGGCGCCGTGCAGTGCTAACGAGGCGCTGTCCTGGCCTTACAGCCAAATAACGATCCTCTCTTTCTGATGTCACTCGTGGTCGGCCCTGCCCTGCTCTTCAGGGTACATTTTCGGCCTCTATAAACTGTCGCCACATCCGAGAAACAGCAGAACGATTCACATTAAGCCATCGGCAACATCAGTTTGCGACTGCCCTGCTTTCATTCCTCCTATGGACCTTCACCGCAGAGTCTGGTAGACATCTTCTCTGCGCCACACTGCACCGTCTGTGACTGTGTACACAGCGACTGTGGGTGTGAGGCCACCCGTCAAATACTACCTCGTTTCACAAGTGCTCTGACGTCATCGTTGCCATTGTTGTCCGTTGACCGGAATGCCATCTTCCATGCAGGACACAATCGTGCAGACATCTGGTTGACAGTTAGTATGATTATATGCTGAATTAAACACAGGACGTTCAAATAAAGGTTTGTGGCTTTGATTTTGGACAGCAGAGTATTTTATTATATTTTATTTTTGTACTTCTAATGCTCTGTGAACTAGAGTATGAAGACGTTGCTTCGTGTTCTCTTGTGTCTGAGTTGAAATGCTTTGCTATAACTGCTTCTCCATCGGCCTGTCCGATTGTTAAGACCCGCTTTTCTAAGGGACTGGCGGACGTATAAAGTAGTATAAGTTACATCACATATTGAGAGTTACAGTCCCTTATCGGTATAAAAAATTGGAGTTTCTGAGTCAACGCAATCAAAACATATTGGCATTTATGTCACATATTACAATACCCGCAAACTGCCTCATCAAAACGTACAGCGTACTCCCCGTTGATCTAAACTGATGAAATTTGCCGAGAAGCAATGCTTCACAGTACAAGTAAAGGAAAAAAATCCGAAAGTTGTTAATCTGTAATTATATCACACGAAAAAATACGGCTTTTTTCATTTGTTATCCGACGTCAAAGCAGTTCTCCATTCAGTTGAGTGGGTCGCATTGGTAAAAGTCAAACGTCCCCCAAGGAATGACTTTATTGCTCATATGAGGCGTTTCGGAATTTATCTATCATCAGACATCTTGGAGGGATTACTGCACGTAGATATGGCGTTTCAAGGTGAAACAAACATTCGCAGGTTATCTACTCGCACCGGGCTTTTTTGTTGCGTTAACTGCGGGGAAGTAAACACTAGTTTCTTACATGTGAGTAGAACACAACGAAGCACTTGAAGGGTCGTTTTATAGAACTACATCTCACAAATTTTTCTCTTGTTCATAACATTTCTGAATAGATAAATTAAATGAAAATAGGCTTTGTGAGTTTTGTATTTAGCAAGAGATTTCGTTTTCTTCCGAATGATTTTGTTCTGACGTGCACTATACATAAAGTGTGACGAACATACGTGCATTTAGCTGAACTGTGTTAGTCTAAATCTGGAGCGTCTTGATCCTGTTAATCTGAATCGAAATCAGTAGAGTTGTACTTGATATACTTTTCATATAAGCAGCTTCGTTCATTATTCTAAAAGCGGTCATTCTGCCTTAAGAGGTTGGGTTGGGTTCTTTGGGGAGCGAGGTCATCGCTCGCATCGGATTAGGGAAGGACGGGGAAGGAAGTCGGCCGTGTCCTCTCAAAGGAACCATCCCGGCATTTGCCTGGAGCGATTTAGGGAAATCACGGGAAACCTAAATCAGGATGGCCGGACGCGGGATTGAACCGTTGGCCTCCCTGCCTTACGAGTAAAATATTATTTTGGCAGGAGTATCAGAAAGACAATATTCAAAGCAGGGGATCTCATACTACGAAATAACTTGATCAGCTCCAAGTTAGTCCACTGCATGATCCCACGTTACGAGACGTAGCACTGCATCGCTTTTCATTCAGCTTCAGCTCCAGCGTAGTAGAGGCTACGAACGGGATTGTCCATTGTCCTCTAAATCTAAAGCACTACAAGGATGTTTTACATGTAATCGGGTAAAGAATAGCACAATAGATAGTATGGCAGAGAGAGGCCCGCGTAAGATCCCACATGTTAGCACAGCCTTCTTCTAGAGAGAAAATTAGATATTCTAAGATGTTCGTGCGAGGTGTCGTGTACATCGAAGAATGTACAAGAAAAGCGTGCTTATTGATGCTGAAATGACAAATGTGTAACACAAATGTTAAATTTGTTTCATGGGGATATGGAGAGAAGTCTCGTGGCCGTGACGATATCTCAGCCTAGTTGGCAGCAGAGGTGGTACTCACTGGCGGGCGTTATGAAAACCACCATCGGTTGTCACCCCAAAGAGCAGGACAGCTGTGAAAGGCGGCAGTCAACCCATTTCCGCACAATTTTCTAGTTTTATCAAGTTCTGCACAGTGTCTGCCCTATGCTTGTTATTTCTTATATTTGTTCGTCATGCGAGGAAGAAAGACCACACTGTGAACCGGATTGAGTGTGTTTTGTTTTCACTTTTATTACGTTTGATATTCAGCACATCATGCACGTTTAACCATCGTTACTAAACATGGATGATTTCTAGATTCTACGAATGTCATTGCAAATGCTTGCACATTGGACTTTCTTGCTTCAAGCTATGTGGCAGTGGCCTGGGTGCGGCAGCAGAGATTAGTTTCAGAAGCTGGCTCGAGGTGCCAGTCTGGCGGGACTTTATCTCCCCGGGATTTCTTAACGTGCGACTTCGCGATTGGATTCTTCCGATTCACGCGCAGGGCACGCGTTCGTTCATATTTTGGAAGTAGAACCAGCGGAAAATTTAAGCGAGGGACACAGGCGTTGTCTGTCCTGGGTTCTGTCACGAGAAAATGCCTCATGCAACTGAAAAATTCGTCGTGTCGCTTGATCTGTTCGATTCCTCCAAACTTTTCTTCTTTGTGCTCGGATGCGAGGCAGGTGCAGAGTTAGTCGTTGTTTTGGGGTCAGCTTTAAACTGTAACACCGACCACCTCAAACGGCAATCGATGTAACGTTACACCTCTGCAAGAAATTTTTGAGAAACTTGTGACTGTGAGATAACCTAATGGGAATAGAACCATCAGGCTTGCATTCGTTTCCGAAACGCTCCAGCAGAGTATAACCAACAGTTAACAGATGGGTCAGAAACAGACTTCTCCCAGCACATAAGCAAGTTGTAATATTACATACTAATATCGGCTGCCAGTCTAATTAGGCATTCCTGTGTCGAGCAATATAATAAAGCAGAAGGCACTGCTAAGGCTAACCTAACCTTTCTTGACACACACGATAAACTCTCTTTATATTTGTTCACACTACAACACAGTAACCTAGTTTTCCCGATAAATGTACTACTAACTTGGAAGTCAGACAAAGAAATGGCCAATGAGATATCAAACAGTAACATACGCCTCTCAACAACACCTTAATGAACTAGATGCTGCAGTTTATAGAACCGATCACCAACACACATGGAACTAATAACACTACTAAACAGGGAGAGCATGAAATTATTCTGACTTAAATCAGGGAGTCAATCGTCATACTCTATAACATCATTGCTTGGTATTGGGTGTCTATGCCTGTGCATTAACCAACTTGCAATAGTATAGCTAACACAGTAAATATTTCTTTCTTAAGCTCTCTCCCTGCGCGTCCAGGGGTTAGAATAGGACAGAGGCATTCTTGCTTCTTGTAAGAGGCGACTAAAAGAAGTCTCAAACGTTTCAGCCTTCTGCGATGGTCCCCTGTAGGGTTTGACCTCCATTCTCGAAAATTCTTCCGAAGAGTGAGCCAGTTGGGGAAGGGCGCCTTACATGGTGCATCGTGTCCATCCTGCATTGAGACCTTCAGCATTCTTTATCGTTGTGGCTTTGCAGTTCAGCTCATTCTCCATCTGTTAGGCGATGACACCTTCCTGGGTACGTTTTCCTCCATCCACTGTGCAGTATCGTTTTCTGCGCCGATGATGATAATGCGCTTTTTTGCACCTCATATCAAGCACGATAGCCACTCTGTTGTGGTGGAGCCGCCATGTACTATATTGGTTGTAAGTCCCTGACTACACAGGGATGGCTCAGCCGATGGCTGCGCCGCTAACTCTCCACATATGTCAGAGAATAGATGTCCATCACCCTGGGACATCATGACTCGCAGCAGTGGTTATCCTGACAGGTGGCCTTTGCTGAGGCGGGGTGGCGCCAATGGGGAGGGCCCCTGGTCGGATTGGGTGGCATCAGTGCGGATGACACACCTTGAAGCGTACTACATCATCACTTGCTGGTGGTCAAACATCAGCAGTCTCTATGGGCTCAACGTCTCAATTTAATGCTCAGAAGTATGACCCCAAATCATTCTCCTCCCTGGCCACACCATGGAAGGAACTCCAGGCTAAGGATGGCAGCAAATCTCATTCTCCCCAGTACCTCATATGTACGAGAGCCGATGGGGAATCCTTCATGTCGATGAAGACTCAGATTTTTGTGGAGCATTCAGAGGACAAGTTTGGGGAGATTGGAAGGATTGTCCAAAATGCAGTCTGGGACAGTCTTGATAAAAACAGCATCCTCTGCCCAGTCACAGGCACTGTTTGCCCATTACAAGCTGGGGATGATCTGTTTCCATCACACCCCATAAGACCTTAAATATGGTCTAGGGTATTATATTTCACAGGGACCTTCTTTTGCAGTATGATGACGAGCTGCACCCCAACTAAGAGCGACGACGTGATCATTTTGTCTGGAGCGTCCATATGGGTCCGAAGAATAATCAGGAGGCCACCGGTCCCTTCATCTTGGCCTTCGAGGATGACACATTACCCGAGATGGTTAAGGTGATGGTAGACTGCTGTAAATATCCCTCACCCGACGCAGTTCTTTAAGTGCTTGAAGTTTGGGCACATGTCTTCCCACTGTACTTTCAGTGTCATATGTCGCGACTGTGGACGTCCATCACATCCCAATACTCCATGTGTCCTGCCTCCCATCTGCGTCAATTGAGAGAGCAATGCTCCCCTTGCTCGTTGGACTGCAGGATTCTACAGAAAGAACGGAAAATTATGGAGTACGAGACCCTTGACCAACTGACCTACACTGAGGCTAAGAGGAAATCTGAGAGGCTCCATCCTGTGTGTATGACATTATCTTATGCCACCACTACAACAATGGTTCCGGCTCCATCCATTCCCTTGATGGTGTGGGGCACTAATATCCGTCTTGCTCCCACACCACCTACTTTGGGAGCAATGCCTTCCCAACCTTTGGGGACACCAGTTCCAATTTCTTAGCTAAAGATGCGTCAGTCTTCTTCGACTCCTCTCGCTAGCAAGGGTCCCTTGTGTCCCTCCCTTCCCAGGTTTCTACCAGTAGGAAAGACACCTGCCAGTGGCTGAAGCACTCAAAAGCAGCTGGTAGTAGGGCTTCAAGATCCTCCTCAGTCCCAGAGAGCGAATCAGTGAAGCTTTCCCACCAGAGAAACCCAAGGAGCAATGAGAGAAATCTAAAAAGAAGACCCCCAAGAACAAAGAAATTGAGGTGGCACCCACACCACGGCTGCCTACAAGCTCTGCCCCTGAGGATAAGGTGCAGATTCTGGCGTCCACTGATGATCTATATCTCACCAGATCCTCAGACACAATGGATACAGAATGCAGTTAACGTTGACGATTACAAATTAGAGGAGCTTGCCGGAGACTGCAGCAGTTGGAGCAGTCGAAGATGACAGCAAGTTCCTCCACCTTGGCTCAACAGTTCAGCTGTGAAACGAGTTTGCAGACAAGCTCCTCCGACAAAACTGTGTTTCGGGATGATGTGCAACTGCCACAATCGTGGACACTAAGTGGGCTCTCACATTGGTCTCCTGAGTCTACAAAGAAAGTGCCTGCGTGACGCTACTTAAATCTTGCCTTAAGAACTATTGGCGACTGACGAGATACGTCCAGTACAAAAAGCTGTATTTGACTGTAGATATAAAATGTAACGGTGTCCTAACGACAAGAACAGCGTTATAGTAACAGAGTGCCTTTAGCGATCAAAAATAATCACTAGGAGATCAGCACGAGCTCTCGGCTTCGTAGCGTCGTGAGTGTTGGAAACAAGGCGTGACAGGACTCGTCATGGCAGAGGGCAAAGCTTGTGACTAGTAATGCAGGCAGTGGGCGGATCTGCCTCGGAGGCCAGTGATGCCAGTACTGCGCTGAACAGACGTTGCTACGCTGCGCTACGTGACACGCGTCTCTCGCAGGCGCTGTCAGCCCCGGGTAGACAGCAGACAGCGGACGCCCCAGGGCTCTGTGCTGGGACCGGCAGTACTGAAGCAACCGCCGGTGGGACACGGCAGCAGCTAATCATCCCGGCGCGCAGCACCGTGGGCTACAGGGCCACCGCTCTACTCGGCTGCCGCCTCAATCAGAACGTCTGGTGTAGACCTCCAACACAAACATTACGGCCAGGGAAGCTGCAGCCATTATGCAGAGCCCAAACTCAACAGCTTATGGTGTTGTCCACGGACGCGGCGCTTCTCAGATTATTAGTTGCATGGCCGCGGCAGTACGACACAGCCATTACATTGTCAAATAAAGGTCAGAGTGCAAAATTATTGATAAATCGTGTCCGACCATATTCACGTCGCTCTCCTTGCTCCCACCCTTGCCAAACTAGACGTTAAAGTACATAACTGCCTCTGCGCTAGTATGATTCTGTAGGCATATGTATTATTTTTGTGGTAGCATTTCTTGTTGTTCTTCTTCCTAAACTGTAATAAAAAGGCAATTCCAATATCGATATAAAAGTGATCTAACGAATAAAACTAATGCTCCTACCACTACTGCTGCTGCAGCTACTAGCACTACACACCACCACCACTATTACTGGTACTGGTAGTATTAGTAGTAGTAATAGTAATGGTCGTACTAAAATTTAGTATTTTCAACTTCACTGATGTTACGCCTTTTGATAACGTAGTTCAAGCTCTCTGGGTTGCTATATGGAAAGGGACTGGAGGGAAGACAGCAAATTTAGGGATAGTATAACAAACCGGGAAAGATGTGTCTATAGTGCAAAAGCAAAGAGTACCAAAACGTTCATAGAGGCCTAAGAAACGTGAACCACTAAGATAGTCAATAGCAATATTAAACAAATGCGGGTACCGTAAGTTCCCCCTTTCTCCAGCGGTCCGATTTTTTAGAAGCCTTAACGTCACGTACATCAGTATTTACAATACCTGTTTAACTGACATCTTTACCTGACTTCGGAGACAGCACAGTATTGATTTTACGTGATAACTACTGGGCTGTCTTTCACACACATAAGACATTTAACATTGAGTGTTAAAGACGGTCTGGTTGTATCTGTCCGTTCAATATAATTTTGGAGGTTTGTAGGCATAAAATACAGCGAACGTAAGGATATTTACATGATGCACAGAAACGAGAGAGCAGCTACAAGAGTCGAAGGGCATGAAAGGGAAGCAGTAGTTGAGAGGGGAGTGGGACAAGCTATAGCCTGTTCACTAAAGAATAAAGAAAAACCGAAGAGTAATAAAATCTTGCAGGTTTGCCGATGCCATTCTGATTCTGTCAGAAATGGTAAAAGACTTCAAAGATCAGTGGAAAGGGGTGGACAGAAACTCGAAAAGAGATTAGAAGGTGAACAATAAAACTGTAACAAAGGCAATGGGTTGTAGGCCAATTAGAATTGGAGATGCTGAGGGAATTGGGTTCAGAATCACAACGCTAAAAATAATCGATATATTTTACTAATTAGTCAGGAAAATTATGTCTGAAAAAGAGAAATTTGTCAACATCCAATATCAATTTCAGTGTTTGGAAGTCTTTTCTGTAGGTATTTGAACAGAGTACAGCCTTGAAAGGAAGTGAAACGTGGACGAAAAACGGTTTAGTCGATAGGAGAGTAGAAGCTCATGGAATCTGGTGCTACAGAAGAATGCTAAGATTCATGAGTTGATCATGTAGTTAATGGGGAAGTACAAAATACAATTGGAGATAAAAGAAGTTTATGGCACAAGTTGACTAAAAGAGGGATCAGTTGATGGGACAAATGTTGAGGAATCAAGAAATCGTCAGTGTGATGATGGAGTGAAATGAGTGTATGCGTGGCGAGGTTGGCGACGCAGAAGTTGTAGAAGGAGTCGAAAGCGTGTACTTGTCAAAAAGATACAAACAGATGTGGACTGCAGCAGTGGTTTAGATGCTTGCTTAGGCTAAGACAAACGCAGAACACTGCACGAAATCAGTTTTAAACTGAACACACAAATACAAGGGTAATGTACTCCTCCGGTTGCGAACAGGGCATACAGCGCACAAACAAAATACGTCCCAGTGCTATAACAAAAGAATCTGACATAGGAAGAAAGTGATGTACTTCCGGCACTTACAGAATATCTCAAGTGCTTCTGAGAAAACATAAATGCGATTTTCCTGTTCCTTGCGAAATTTCACTGCAGTTCAAGGTAACAGAATAACACAGCTTTATGTCATATACATTGCGGAAATCCTTACAGGCTATCATTGCTGGGTGGAAAGTTGCAGTTCTAAAAAGGTGTAATTTTCAAAGTGCGAAGGTAATTACCGACTAGCAAGTACATGTATTTCGTTTACTTACCGGCTGCGTCTAACAGCTCATTTCGTGGAGTGGAGGCTGTGATTTAAAAGCCCTGCCGTTTCTAATCAAACGGGCGTCACCGTTTCATCCGGCAGCACGCGTCCTCCGAAACGTAGAGAGGGGCGTGCTGGTTCGCTGTTGCCGGGCGACGGCGGCTGCGACAGCAACAGAGCGTTCTCTCTGTGGACACAACTGCTGTCTAGCGTACCTAGGACTTGTCTGCCGTCTACTGATCGCTATTGCAGTTTGTAATTATGTAAAAGCTGTCACATAGTCTAACTGCAATCCACTGCAACCAGTGCTTACGAAGAATTTTATGAACACTCTGTACATACGTGCTGTATACAGAATATGCGTCTTTAAACGCTGTTCTGTCACTAGTTTATCGTCCACTTCGTCAGAATAATTCCTAATCAAAATAGCCAATGTTCCTTTCTGCTTAGAGAATGCTTCAAAGAACGATATCATTTACACAATGAGTTAAATTTCTGAGATTACTAAAAGTATGCTTCAAAGGAGGTAACAATTTGTAATTACACTGAAGAGCCAAAGAAACTGGTACACCTACCTAATATCGTGTAGGGCAGCGCGAGCAGCAGAAGTGCCGTAACACGAAGTGGCATGGACTAGACTAATGTATGAAACCTGCAGGGCTTTCCATAAATCCGTAAGACATCTCGTCTGAACAGCACGTCGCAAGGCGTCCCAGATACGCTCAGTAATGTTCATGACTGGAGAGTTTGGTGACCAGCGGAAGTATTTAAACTCATAAGAGTGTTTCTCCAGCCACTCTGTAGCAATTCTGGACGTGTGGGGTGTCGCATCGTCCTGCTGGAATTGCCCATGTCCGCCGGGATGCACAATGGACATGAATGGATGCAGGTAATCAGACAGGATACTTACGCACTGTCACTTACGTCCTATGTAGACGTATCAGGGGTCCCATATCACTCCAGATGCACAAGTCCCACACCATTACAGAGCCTCCAACAGCATGAACATTCCGCCGCTGACATGCAGGGTCGATGGATTCGTGAGGTTGTCTCCATACCTGTACAAGTCCATCTGCTCAATACAATTGGAAAAGGGACTCGTCCCACTAGGCAACATGTTTTCAGTCGTAAACAGTTCAATGTCTGTGTTGATTGGCCCAGGTGGAGCGTAAAGCTTTGTCATGCAGTCATCAAGCGTACATGGGTGGACCCTCGGCTCCGAAAGCCCAGATCCATGACGTTTCGTTGAATGCTTCGCTGGCTGACACTTGTTGATAGCCCAGCATTGAAATCTGGAGCAATTTGCGGAAGGGTTGCATTTTTTTCACGTTGAACGATTCTCCTCAGTCGTCGTTGGACCCATTCTTGCAGGATCTTTTCCCGGCTCCAGCGATGTCGGAGATTTGATGTTTTACCGGATTCCTGATATTCACGGTACACTCGTGAAATGGTCGTACGGGAAAATCCCTACTTCATCGCTACCTCCGAGATGCTATGTCCCATCGTTTGTGTACTGACTATAACACCACGTTCAAACTCTTGATAATGTGCCATTGTAGCAGCAGTAACCGATCTAACAACTGCAGACTTATATAGGCGTTGCCGACGGCAGCGCCGTGTTCTGCCTGTTTACATATCTCTTTATTTGAATACTCATGGCTGTACCAGATTCCTTGGCGGTTCAGTATATATCTGCAAACTATTTTGCGAGGATTCAAGCTGCTAAGCTTAATGTCGCCTTTTCATACAGCAAACGACACAATGGGCCTGACATACTTCAGAACACACGTTGTGGCCTTCTGGAGGTGAATATTTAATCAGCTTTGGAGGGTAGATATAAGTACCAAATTAAAGAGGTCGGCTGGAGTATCCGTGGCATGAACTAACTCACTCCCTCGACTAGGTGCGGCCACTACACATTTCGAAGTAGAGTACATTGTTACCTCGCAGTGAAAGTGCGGGACATGCATCAGCAGAGGCGCCGACGAAGTGCCGTCAACATCAATAAATTTATTCAGAGAAAAATTATTGTATCTATCGGATTTGGTATTGAATTGTGCCGGAAAAAACTATTCCTGAGGTGCGAACACAGTTTCAAATGAAGACATAGTTCACTAGATCGTTACGAAAAATCAAACATCGGGTTTATAGTGCCCAGTGATTTATTCAGATGAAACAATAGTCGTAAAGCTTACAAACCGAAAAATTCATATGGATCTGATCAAGAAAAGTGCCATTCAGTGTTCAACTGTTGTATGCAGAGCGTGCTGAAGTGCAGCGTGTGACAGCGCCTCACTTGCGAGAATGCCGCAGTAGTGTACGTTTTTGTCGCAACTGCCTGGATCAAGCACGTCTCTGCTGACAGCATGCCCAGGACTACAGTGCGCTCTTTCACGTAATATATCAATATTTCTCTTATTTAATCAAATTTAAAATAACACATAATCATATACAAATGATGCATACAGTAGCTTAAAAATGTATAAACGTTATTACTTCATGTGAGACGTGAACTCCTGTCGAAGTATCTGCGGTTGTTGACGTCACCCGGCTGCATTCACATAAGTTTCTTTCTTACGTCATGTCCATTTAGTGAATATAGTTATTATTACCATTATTATTATTATTTCTTTCCGTTCTCAGACGTTATGTCTGGTTAAAAATGGAAAATGACGCGGACCTTGATCAAGGGTGGCTTCCTTTCAATTGTACGGTATATGTTACATTGCATTTAGGAACTTTCGGGTAATTGAACATGTATCAATAATTACAGATTTCTGTAGTTGTATACATACGTTTGGATGCAGCTGTATTGCGTTGATGTACTGGTGGATATTGTGTGGTATGACTCCTGTAGTTGACAGTATAATTGGTATAATGTAAACTTTATCCTGATGCCACATGTCCTTGACTTCCTCAGCCAGTTGGATGTATTTTTCAATTTTTTCTCCTGTTTTCTTCTGTATATTAGTTGTATTGGGTATTGATATTTCGATTAGTTGTGTTAATTTCTTCTTTTTATTGGTGAGTATGATGTCAGGTTTGTTATGTGGTGTTGTTTTATCTGTTATAATAATTCTGTTCCAGTATAATTTGTATTCATCATTCTCCAGTACATATTATGGTGGATACTTGTATGTGGGAACGTGTTGTTTTATTTGTTTATGTTGTATGGCAAGTTGTTGATGTATTGTTTTTGCTACATTGTCATGTCTTCTGGTGTATTCTGTATTTGCTAGTATTGTACATCCGCCTGTGATGTGATCTACTGTTTCTATTTGTTGTTCGCAAAGTCTGCATTTATCTGCTGTGGTATTGGGATCTTTAATAATATGCGTGCTGTAATATCTGCTGTTTATTGTTTGATCCTGTATAGCAATCATGAATCCTTCCGTCTCACTGTATATTTTGCCTTTTCTTAGCCATGTGTTGGATGCGACTTGATCGATGTGTGGCTGTGTTAGATGATATGGGTGCTTGCCATGTAGTGTTTTCTTTTTCCAATTTACTTTCTTTGTATCTGTTGATGTTATGTGGTCTAAAGGGTTGTAGAAGTGGTTATGAAATTGCAATGGTGTAGCCGATGTATTTATACGAGTGACTGCTTTGTGTATTTTGCTAGTTTCTGCTTGTTCTGTAAAGAATTTTCTTAAATTGTCTACCTCTCCATAATGTGTTTTTTTTTTATGTCGATAAATCCCCTTCCTCCTTCCTTTCTGCTTAATGTGAATCTTTCTGTTGCTGAATGTATGTGATATATTCTATATTTGTGGCATTGTGATCGTGTAAGTGTACTGAGTGCTTCTAGTTCTGTGTTACTCCATTTCACTACTCCAAATGATTAGGTCAATATTGATATAGCATAAGTATTTATAGCTTTTGTCTTGTTCCTTGCTGTCAATTCTGTTTTCAGTATTTTTGTTAGTCTTTGTCTATATTTTTCTTTTAGTTCTTCTTTAATATTTGTATTATCTATTCCTATTTTTTGTCTGTATCGTAGATAATTATAGGCATCTGTTTTTTCCATCGCTTCTATGCGGTCGCTGTGGTTATTCAATATGTAATCTTCTTGTTTGGTGCGTTTTCCCTTGACATTTATTATTATTATTATTATTATTATTATTATTATTATTGCTGTTGTTAGTTCATGTCTCTTTAGTGTGTATAGTTATTTTACTTCTTATACATTTAGCGCCTGATTGGACCATTTTAGTAAATCATTTTATGTTCGTCTTCTTCAGTACACTTTCTTTTCGAATTGCCCAGTATCTTTTCAAAAAAATGTTCAAATGCGTGTGAAATCTTATGGGACTTAACTGCTAAGGTCCTAAGGACAAACATACACACCCATGCCCGAGGGAGGACTCGAACCTCTGCCGGGACCAGCCGCACAGTCCATGACTATAGTGCCCTAGACCGGTCGCCTAATCCCACGCGGCTAGTATCTTTTCATTCGTTCTTATCTTTTCTGTCCTGCTTTGTCTATAAAAACCCTTTTTATTGTTTGTTGTATTTCTATTTTTGGTTTATATCTTATTTTTATGTTTTTTACTTTCTTCAAATGTTCTGTTTTCTTTCGCAAAACGTTCAGCGATAATTCTAGATCATTCATATCCTCCCTTACTTCCCTTGTCCCTCTTACTTTTTGCTTCATGTGCCAAATGTTCTGTTCAGTTTTTTTTCCATAATCTGATTTCCTGTGTCCTCATGTATAACAAAAAAAAAGAGAGATTTCCTCCACATAGTGTTTGTAAAGAGCTCCAGTATACTGTACACAAATTCAATGGGGACTATCCGCCATTGTTAATATTTATGTGTCTTATTTATGCCTGTTTTAGCTATTCTTCTCTCTATCTTTAGAATTTTGTCGGTTCTATTTTTCTTGGTGATTGTGAAAAGTTTCACTTCCGGATGTCACCACTGGTTGAACTACCGTCTCGTAACGTTTTAATATAGCTTTACTGAAAGGCTTTTTTAATTGTATGCACGCCATGTTAATTTTTCAGCTTTTACCATGTGCTTAGTTCCTTCTTGCCACGCAGTTTTCTTGTCCAAGTTGTATGCTATAATTTATCTTAGGTATTTGAATTGTTATACTGTTTTTACCTACTGTTATTTACTGTTAAGTGGTTGATTATTAGGGGATGTGCTACGATTATCTCAGTCTCTTCGAACGGTATCTGGAATCCTATTTTTTGTACTGTATGTTGTAGGCTTGTTATTTGATTTCTGGCTTCTTGAATGATGTTAGATAGTAACGCTAAGATACCTGCGAATCCCAACAAATTTATGTTTGTAATTGTTAAGTTTTTATGATTTGCCTTGAACCATTTCCTCATCACGCCGTCGATAGCACAGTTGAAAACTAGTGGCGATAAATTATCTCCCTGTCTTAACCCTGTTTTAATCGTAAATGGCTCAGATACATATACTCTGAACTTTAGATTTGGAATTTTTTACAGTTAAGTTTACCATTTTCATTAATTTGGAAAGGAGACCGAAATCCCTTAGTAACTTCATCACTGAAGATCTGTAGATACAATCATAAGATTTTTTGACATACACGAAATTTATGACTTGTTGCTTTTGTTTTTTTTTTTTTCATAGTAATCCGTTACCAATTTGAAAGTGATTATCTGTTCTGGTGAACTTTTCCAGGGTCTAAATCTTCCCAGGTATTCTCCTATTTCCAGTTCAAGCGGATCTTTACAGCGATTGTACGAAATTCCTGACACGACTTTATATGATACATCCAAGAAACAGATTCCTCTATAGTTTTCTAGATTTGATTTGTCATTATTGTTAATTCATGTTCATATAATGTGAATAGTTATAATAATAAAAAACTAATAACAATAAGAAGAGGATGTTCATGTCCCTTTATCATGTGTCGTTGTTATCATTACTATTATTCTTATCATTAATGTTATTGGTAATTGACGAGTCCGCAGCTTGCCAATATTTCACAGGACTTTGAGTTGCTGAAGAGCATCCATGCGTCGTTATGTGTTGGTTCAGTAAGTGAAAGGCTGTCTCCGGCAGTGAGCTCAGTTGGAATAGTTGATATGGGGCAACGTGCTTGTAGCCTCTCTCTACAAGCCACGCTACTTTATCGATGTTTAATGATGAAACACGTCTTTCTTTCCCTCACAATGCGTATCTGTGAAGCTGGGATGTCTTAAGATCCTGGCTGGACACACGTGGCCCGCTTTGCTTCTGCCTGTAGGCTGGAAATGTTACGTTAACCTTCGCTTCATAAATAGCAGACGTTCTTGTGGTGACCATTGCAGGTGTAGCACCGGCAGAGGTCATCAGCTGGGTCGAGTTTTGTCGACTGCACAGCATGTGTCGGAGTTGGTAGTCAAAACACTTTGTTATTCTGCACATTGCCAAAGGCCTTCAACACAGGGCAAATTCTGTAGATACAGGATTATTTATCACAAAAGACACTCAAAGTCTATTGACTAATCAAAACTTGTATATATTGGTAGCTGATTCTTTGTTGGGATGAATTTTTTTCCCTGCAACAGGAAATGTTTCTTTTCCGCAGGTCTCCTATTGAGCAGAAACGATATTTTAGATTCTCTGATTTCCCCCGAATGGCAAGTCATGTTTTAGCTCCAGACTCTGTCACAAGAAACAAACGTGCAGCGGGAAGCTGACTGCCGGACTTCCGACCGACCTATCAGGGACTGGACATCTCTAAAGGCTTTCTAGTAACCTCCTTCTGCGAGCTGTTTGTAGCTAGTGATCATGGGAGGGAGGACGGCGTGTCTGCATGCAGATTGGGGAAAAGTTTAACGAATTAAATTGGAACATAAAGGGTATTTTTTCATAAGTTGGAGCGTACTCCTGAACTTCATTAAATATGTAACACGTATAAAATCTTAACACTATGGTTCCATGCAAGCAAACTATATTAATCATCAGTATTCAGCGGGGGACACTACATGGACTCGCATGTGCTCACACACAAAGACTCAGACACTCACGGATTAACTGAAGAAAAAGTTCACCAATTTCTACCAAAATTTGAATCGTCAACACTGGACTGTGGCTCGTAGATAAAATAACAGACTCATGATGTAAGGAGTTGATCGTGATTCGGTTAAGATCAACTACTGCGTCATCTGCATTTAATTAAATGACAACAATATTATCACTCGTGAGAACCCCTTACTACTTGTAAAAAAATTGCTTTAAAGGTTCCGGAAGGCCCTAACTTGAAAATCTGAAATCCGTCCAAAATCACCGTCTAAGTGCTCACAGAAGCGGCACGTCATACTCACCACGAGTCATCACAACAACTCTTAACTGTGTACAAAACCCAACCTGCCTCGTCTCCATGCCCAACGACCGAAGAAACGTGGAGGGGACGAACTGACCTATCAGCAAGACGAATTTTTTAGCGGTCCCAGACGCCTTCTCCACTCAGAGGACAAAAGAGACAACACATGTTTCCTCGGCCTCAAAATTTTCCATTAATTCAGCGCGTAAAATTTGAACAGCCACGTCCCTTGCGAATGGCTCTGAAGAAGCCAGTTGCAGTTACATTCGCCATTCGCCAATGTAACAGGGAAGGGGAATAAGTTAGTGGTACCAGAAGTACCCTCCCCCACATACCTTCGGGTAGTTTGCGAAATACTGATGTATATGAAAATGCTTAGGACATGTGGTTACAGATACGTGGTGTGCTGAATATCAGATCTAATGAAAATGAAAATAAAGCACATTAAATTTCGTTTCCCAGTGTGATCTTCGCCCCTGGCATGGAAAAAAATAGGAGAAAACACGGGGAGGAGAAAGGCACCCTGTAGAACGTGACAAAATCACAAAATTATATGAATGGTGAATTGACTGACGTCTTTCAGTGCTACCGGTATGGAAACCTGTAAAATTTCTTTTTGTGCTCTCATACCTAAAAATAATTTGTATAGTATGCTTGGAGATTCTATCTTCTGCAATGTGGTGTTCAGGGCTTGGCAAATACTTTTATATATGCCATGATCCATAATAATTTCCGCAGTGAGGGTAACCGATTTCTGATTACTGCAAGGAGCACCAGAAGTTTAAATTATTTGCCCAAAGTATAGCTAAGTCGTGGCTGCAAGTTACTAACACGAATTCTTTACAAATGAATGGAAAAACTGCTAGAAGGCGACTTCGGGGAAGGTAAGTTGGGATTTCGGAGAAACGTAGGAACGCGCGAGGCAATAGTGACCCTATGACTTCTCGCAGTAGATAGTTTAACAAAAGGTAAATCTACCTTTAAGGTTTTTGTAGACTTAGAGAAAGCGTTTGATAATGTTGACTGGAGTATTCTCTTCGAAATTCGGAAGGTATCAGGAGTAAGATATACGGAGCGAATGGCTATTTACAACTTAACATGTACAAAACCAGACGGCATTATAAGAGTTGATGGGCATGAAAGGGAAGCAGTGGTTGAGAAAGGGTGAGACAGAAATGTGGCCCACCCTCGACACTGTTTATTATGTATATCGAGCAATCAGCAGAGGAAACCAAAGAAAAGTTTGAATTATGAATTAAAGTTCAGGAAGATTAAATAATAACTTTGGAGTTTGGCAGTGACACTGTAATTCCGCCAGAGAGAACAAAGGACTTGGAAGAGCAGTTGAACGGAATGGACAGGCTAATGGAGGGTAGTCGAATTAAAACAGATGATGCTGAGGGAATTAGATTAGAAAACAAGACACTCAAAGTAGGAAATGAGTTTTTCTGTTTGGGCAGCAAAATAACTCATGATGACCGAAGTAGAAAGAATTTAAAATGCAGACTAACAACGGAAACAAAAGCGTTTCTGAAGCAGAGAAATTTATTAACATCGAATACACATTTAAGCGTTAGGAAGTATTTTCTGAAAGAACTTGTATGCATTACGTATGGTGGTGGTGGTGATTAGTGTTTAACGTCCCGTCGACAACGAGGTCATTAGAGACGGAGCGCAAGCTCGGGTTAGGGAAGGATTGGGAAGGAAATCGGCCGTGCCCTTTCAAAGGAACCATCCCGGCATTTGCCTGAAACGATTTAGGGAAATCACGGAAAACCTAAATCAGGATGGCCGGAGACGGGATTGAACCGCCGTCCTCCCGAATGAGAGTCCAGTGTGCTAACCACTGCGCCACCTCGCTCGGTAGCCACGTATGGAAGTGCAACATGGACGATAAATAGTTTAGGCAAGAAAAGGATAGAAGCTTTTGAAATGCAGCGCTACCGAAGAATGCTGAAGATTAGATGGATAGATCACGTCACTAATGAGGAGGTACTGAACAGAATTAGGAAGAAAAGAAATTTGTGGCACAATCTGACTAGAAGAAGAGATCATTTGATAGGAAAATGGATCACCATTTTAATATTGGAGGGCAATGGGTGGTATAAAAACCGTCGGTTGAGAATACTATAAGCAGATTCAGAAGGATGTAGGTTGCAGTAGTTATTCGGAGATGAAGACGCTTGCACAGAATAGAGCAGTACGGAAAGCCTCTGACTCAAGACGACCACAACAACAACAAACAGCTCAAACGCCAAACTGTGGACAAAACGGAAAGTACATCGATCTGTCGTTTCACTCTTAGCGTCTGGAATTTATACAGTAAATTCTACGTTTGCGACATTCATTTCCAGCCAGGCACATTGTGTATGCATTTCCACCAATTCCAGGAAATAGTAGGGAATAATCGGGCGACAATCTGGGTGTGTGGTCGGCCCTTTGACAGCAGCGGAGCCAACGAACGCTACAGCAGGTCACAAACTACACTCCTGGAAACTGAAATAAGAACACCGTGAATTCATTGTCCCAGGAAGGGGAAACTTTATTGACACATTCCTGGGGTCAGATACATCACATGATCACACTGATAGAACCACATGCACATAGACACAGGCAACAGAGCATGCACAATGTCGGCACTAGTACAGTGTATATCCACCTTTCGCAGCAATGCAGGCTGCTATTCTCCCATGGAGACGATCGTAGAGATGCTGGATGTAGTCCTGTGGAACGGCTTGCCATGCCATTTCCACCTGGCGCCTCAGTTGGACCAGCGTTCGTGCTGGACGTGCAGACCGCGTGAGACGACGCTTCATCCAGTCCCAAACATGCTCAATGGGGGACAGATCCGGAGATCTTGCTGGCCAGGGTAGTTGACTTACACCTTCTAGAGCACGTTGGGTGGCACGGGATACATGCGGACGTCCATTGTCCTGTTGGAACAGCAAGTTCCCTTGGCGGTCTAGGAATGGTAGAACGATGGGTTCGATGACGGTTTGGATGTACCGTGCACTGTTCAGTGTCCCCTCGACGATCACCAGTGGTGTACGGCCAGTGTAGGAGATCGCTCCCCACACCATGATGCCGGGTGTTGGCCCTGTGTGCCTCGGTCGTATGCAGTCCTGATTGTGGCGCTCACCTGCACGGCGCCAAACACGCATACGACCATCATTGGCACCAAGGCAGAAGCGACTCTTATCGCTGAAGACGACACGTCTCCATTCGTCCCTCCATTCACGCCTGTCACGACACCACTGGAGGCGGGCTGCACGATGTTGGGGCGTGAGCGGAAGACGGCCTAACGGTGTGCGGGACCGTAGCCCAGCTTCATGGAGACGGTTGCGAATGGTCCTCGCCGATACCCCAGGAGCAACAGTGTCCCTAATTTGCTGGGAAGTGGCGGTGCGGTCCCCTACGGCACTGTGTAGGATCCTACGGTCTTGGCGTGCATCCGTGCGTCGCTGCGGTCCGGTCCCAGGTCGACGGGCATGTGCACCTTCCGCCGACCACTGGCGACAACATCGATGTACTGTGGAGACCTCACGCCCCACGTGTTGAGCAATTCGGCGATACATCCACCCGGCCTCCCGCATGCCCACTATACGCCCTCGCTCAAAGTCCGTCAACTGCACATACGGTTCACGCCCATGCTGTCGCGGCATGCTACCAGTGTTAAAGACTGCGATGGAGCTCCGTATGCCACGGCAAACTGGCTGACACTGACGGCGGCGGTGCACAAATGCTGCGCAGCTAGCGCCATTCGACGGCCAACACCGCGGTTCCTGGTGTGTCCGCTGTGCCGTGCGTGTGATCATTGCTTGTACAGCCCTCTCGCAGTGTCCGGAGCAAGTATGGTGGGTCTGACACACCGGTGTCAATGTGTTCTTTTTTCCATTTCCAGGAGTGTATTATTAGAGCTTTAAGAACAAGTAGATGTATTGAGACAGATTCTCGTTAATTTATGGCGCACGATATGGACAATTTCGTGACGTATGCTGTGTTTCAGCTGCCATATTATGACACCGATAACGTGTTATTTGTTTTTCTTTTAGTATGTGCTTGCAGTGGATGCCTTTAAAAGGTTATGTGCATTGCTCTCATCAGCTTCTGGTCCCTTTCGCTGGCATGTTTCTCACTCCCTCGTTCTTCGATGTTTTTTTTTTTATAATGTTTATGAAAACGGATCATGAGGGGTTCGCATGAGCCATATACCTTTCAGAATTAAACCATTTCGCTGCTCTAAATGTTTGGCAACATCCCTCCTAAACTAAAGCCATGTCCAATTTTTCGGCTGGTCTGACCAAAGACTGATAGGCTTTAAGCTCACAGGAACACAAAGGAAATGTACTTGAGTTACGCCGTCTGCTTCCTGTTGGTGAGTTAGGTGAGACGTTTGAGAGACTTGTGCATTTCAAGGTGGGGAAGCGGCTTGCAACATTCAAGTTGATGCATGTTAAGTCCTCAAAGCCATCTGCAAAGAGTCTTTCCGGTTTCGCTGATGAAAGTATACAGTTCCTGTTGCATTCCGGGTCGGTACTCCTCGGAAGTCCGGCTGGACCGCAACACATTCAGCTTGACGACGCCAGTCTCGCCATAACTCGACCACTGTAATAAGTACTGGAGCAGTGGTTCCGAAACGTCCTGAGACAGTTACCCACGATTAGATTCAGGTTTTAGCTGCTACACCACGGCCACCGCTCGCCCCATCCCATTTCCTCTTCACCCCAGCCTGTCGTTAACAAGCACCTATCTAAGGTTCAGAAAGAAAAACAGTTTTCTTTAAACACTTCAATTTTTAAAATACAAGAAGGTAGATGATATCAAGTTTCTGTAGCTGTTGTGTTAAAGATCAACTATTGAGTCAGTGACGCAATTGATACCGCTTATTTTTAACAAACATTTTTATACAGTGATGAATCAGTTCTCAGTGCGTTGCGAATGCTAACTACATCTCCTCAGAAGAAAGCTAAGTATCCATATTGAGTGCAGACACTGGTTACAAAATTTGTGCGACATTTCCTTCGCCCATTGCCTGCGCACTCTTTTGAAATCAACCGAGTCGAAATGCGTGCACTGTACTTACTGCTTGTAAATGGTTTGATGTCTCGACTTCTCACTTGTTAACTGGCAGGCAATGGAAGACTTCAAATTTTCAGTCCCTTGTGTCTGAGTGCTCCCACTAATTTACTGTTGTGTTTTGCTGTCAGTTAGTTTATTATTGCGAAGTGAACAATAAATCAGTTTCTGGTCAGTTGTGTAAAGCATTTCCAACTCAGAAACGACATTTTCGTGGCACAACTTTACCGTCACAGATGAATGGTACAAAGTAGAAAGTATGTGTGTAGTGGATGGAATTGTCGGAGGAAGATACTGTCCATACATTCCTTCAAAAGCTGCAACCTCCACCATATTGTGTCACGTGTTTATGCTACTACTTGAAAAAATATTGGCAACTTAGGTAAACAGTATTAGTCTAACGAGATAGGGAAAATAGTAATGATCTTTTAAAAATAATTAAAATTTCACGATCGAAGTATTATTTTACTCCTCAAAAAATTTGATTTTACCCCTAAGGAGCTACTTATCGCAGGATGGGCAGCACTGCTCCACAGACTGCACGTCCACTGTCGGTTAACACAAGCGCATTTATCGGCGGATTACGGAAAGTTCCGCACAGTACAGTGGCGCCAGCGTCGGTCTAGGAGGCGGCACAACAACGATATTTTTTCGCCTACACCGGAAAACCGCGTGTGCTCTTCCGCCGGACGCGTGCGCTACCAGCCCCCCGACGTGCAGTTAGCAGACTTCCCGCCGAGCTCCCGTCCCGGTCACCAGCTGTCTGCACGAGCCGCTCAGCAATCAGCGGCGCCTGGAAGCACGCTGCCCGCAGCACGCCGTCGCAGATTAGCGCCGCCGTCGCCTCCTGTTTCACGCTCCCTCAGCCTGCGTGGGGGTGCTTCCGCCAGCTAGGCACGCTTCACGAGCCACTCTGCGCTCTCACAGTGCAGCCGCCGCTCACACGCCACACGCCGACCACGGCCTCGCTGGACGCCATCTGTCCTACCTCCTTCGACCTGTTCATCTGTCTCCAGGCGCTGCCCTTGTTTACCACTGACAAGTGCCTCCTGGTACTCGACATTTATAGAAGCCGTGAGAAGTTTCATATTCCAGTGATCGACCCTAGACTCTCACTGAACTTTCTTATTGATGCATACAGTGTTAATCTCATTTTCCTTTCGTCTTGTAGCGACTCTTGTTGCTCTGAAATAAATGGTTGTAGCTCTATCATCAGTTGCACTGAGAAGTATCTGTTTTTTATTGCTTGATGATGACAATTTTCGGACACTTCCGTCCATTTTCAGTTCATCCGTGCTTAAAGTTTGACAAATACAGGCGACAGCTCATGAAAACAACCTGCCCCTGCAGTAATCAAAGCTGTACACCACTTAGCTGTATTTCTGCTGTTAAGCCAGCTAAGTACATTTCTGGTTACTGCAGGAGCATGTTCTGTATATGAGCTGTCGTCCGTTTTTGTCACACTTACAGCAAGGATGGCCTGAAAATGGACACAGGTGTCCGAAACTGGACGCCATCAAGCAACAAAAAATAAATACTTCTCAACGCAACTGACGCAGAGCTACAACAATTTTTTCCAGTTGTAAGACAAGTTGCGGACCTATTTTTGACCTGCAGCATGCTGCGAGTTCTGTTTATATTTTTGTTCAAAAATGGTTCAAATGGCTCTGAGCACTATGGGACTTAACTGCTGAGGTCATCAGTCCCCGAGAACCTAACTAACCTAAGGACATCACACACATTCATGCCCGAGGCAGGATTCAAACCTGCGACCATAGCGGTCGCGCGGTTCCAGACTGTAGCGCCTAGAGCTGCTCGCCCACCCCGGCCGGCCTATATTTTTGTTATTCATGCTCCATGTTCAGTGATATAATAAAGCAGTGTTCATTACTACCGGTGGCAGAGAAATGAGTGTGTTGTTCTCATTGCTGTCCCCCTTTAAAAAATAGTCGTTGGTATAATTTGCCATCTACAAGTGTTTTATATTGCTTGCTTACTTTGGAAAATATGCCATATCATCCGCTATAACTTACTGAAAACCTCAGCTTGATGTGATTACAAGTTACGGGTACATTGTTTCATTTACCTCACTCTATACCAGAGCTAATGGAAGCCAACTGTTTGTATTTTCATGAAAGCCACTTCCTGTAATTGAGCATTCTCACTATTTATTGGTCATTAACCTTCCATGTTTGTCGTCCATAATTCAGTTTAGCTACGACCATATTTCTACATATTATGCTCGTAACACTTCTTTGTGCTACACGGTTGTGGAAGAGAAAACAGTATGACACAAACGTGAATGCAGAACGTGTTATTACAAGTAATAGCACATAGATTATGTACCCGATTTTAGTTGGATTAGCACATTTTATTAACAGCGAATATGTTTTCTTGGGTGGCTATTATTCATGAGAGGGCATTAACCCTGCACGGTATGAGAGGATATGACATAATATCATAATTCGAAAAGCCTCCTGAAAAAAAAAATTGATTACGTCGATAATGCACAGGATAGCAGACTTGAACGACATGGACAACAGCGTAACAATAGAATGACAGACCAGGCTGACCCTGACTCCTGACAATGGTTAATACACAGATAAGCCTAAACATTATGACCACTGCTCATCGTGACGTTAGACGCCGCCTGGTGACGTTGTGGGCACATAACGCGATAAACAATGTATGTAGTTAGAGCAGACACGAGCAGGGAATCACCTTAGTGAAGATATGGGTTGCAAATAGGGAAATCCATTGAGACAAGTGACTGTGACAAAGGGCACATTACTATCACGCGGAGCCAGTGAAAGAGTATCTCGAAAACAGCGAAAGAGGTAGAAGGAGACTGGAGCTACCACTAGACGCTAAATGACTGGACGTCCACGACTCTTCACAGGACGTGGGGTCCTGAGGCTTGTCTGCTCTGAAAAGTAGGACAGATGGTGATATGTGGCATATCTGCCGAAACAGCACAATGCTGATGCACGCGGAAGGTTTCCCGAGCACGCCGATCGTCGTACATTATTGAACTTGGAGCTCCGTAGCAGACCACCCCTATGTGTTCTCATGTTGACCCAACGACATCGTCAATTACGATTGCAGTGGGCACGGAACCAACGGGATTGGACCGTCGATGAATGGAAAAGTGTCCGCTCTTCGGATGAATCACATTTTTGTTACACTGTGTCGATGGTCTTCTCCACAAACGCCGTCTTCGAGGAGAACGGCGGTTCGAAACGTGCAGCGCGTGACAGACACAGGTTGGTGAGCGCAGTATTATGCTATGGGAGATGTTCTCCTGTGCTTGCATATCACCTGTGGTAGTAACTAAAGACACGCTGACCCCGACGGCGATGTCATCATAGTGCTAGAGTGTTTTGAGGAGCATTACAGTGAACTCACGTTGATATCTCGGTGACCAAATTCTCCTAATGTAAATCCTATGGAACCCATGTGTCTCGTTGTCGGGAGCCTTCATCGCGTACCCAAATTAGCGGCACATTATTTACGCGAATTATATGACCTGTGCGCAAAGATCTAATGCCACATACCTCCACAAACTTACCAACAAATTACCAGATCCCTGATATCTACATCTACATCTACATCGACAACCATACTCCGCTAGCCGCCTGACGATGTGTGGCGGAGGGTACCTTGAGTACCTCTATCGGATCTCCCTTCTATTCCAGCCTCGTATTGTTCGTGGAAAGAAAGATTGTCGGAATGCCTCTCTGTGGGCTCGAATCTCTCAGATTTTATCCTCTTGGTCACTTCGAGAGATATACGTAGGACGGAGTAATATACTGCTTGACTCGTCGGTGAAGGTATGTTCTCGAAACTTCAACAAAAGCCCGTACCGAGCAACTGAGCATCTCTCTTGCAGAGTCCTCCAATGACGTTTATCTATCATCTCCGTAACGCTTTCGCGAATACTAAATGATCCTGTAACGCAGAGCGCTGCTCTCCGTTGTATCTTCTCTATCTCTTCTATCAACCCTGTCTGGTATGGATCCCACACCGGTGAGCAGTATTCAAGCAGTGGGCAAACAAGTGTACTGTAACCTACTTCCTTTGTTTCCGGACTGCATTTCCTTAGGATTCTCCCAATGAATCACAGTCTAGCATCCGCTTGACTGACGATTAATTTTTTTATGGTCATTCCATTTTAAATCACTCGTAATGTCTACTCCCAAATAATTTATGGAATTAACTGCTTCCAGTTGCTGACCTGCTATTTGTAGCTAAATGATAAGGGACCTTTCTTTCTATGTATTCGCAGCACATTACAGTTGTCTACATTGAGATTCAATTGCCATTCCCTGCGCCATGTGTCAATTCGCTGCAGAACATCCTGCATTTCAGTACAATTTTCCTTTGTTACAACCTCTCGAAATACCACAGCATCATCCGCAAAAAGCCTCAGTGAACATCCGATGTCATCCACAAGGTCATATTGTGAATAGCAACGGTCCTACGACACTCCCCTGCGTCACACCTGAAATCACTCTTACTTCGGAAGACTTCTCTCCATTGAGAATGACATGCTGCGTTCTGTTATCTAGGAACCCTTCAATCCCAGCACACAATTGGTCGTATAGTCCATATGCTCTTACTTTGTTCATTAAACGACTGTGGGGAACTGTATCAATGCCTTGCGGAAGTCAAGAAACACGGCATCTATCTGTGAACCCGTGTCTATGGCCCTCTGAGTCTCGTGAACGAATAGCGCGAGCTGGGTTTCACACATCGTCTTTTTCGAAACCCATGATGATTCCTACAGAGTAGATTTCTAGTATCCAGAAAAGTCATTACGCGGAATCACTAATGTATTTCGTTCCAATGACAGACAAACAAGCTATGCAGCTGATGTCATAATGTTCTGGCTCATCAGTGAAAAATGAGCAAAAAAAGTGCTTGAAGTCATAACACATGGAATAGTTCCAACCTTTTGCGTCACAGCCGGCCGGTGTGGCCGTACGGTTCTAGGCACTTCAGTCTGGAACCAAGCGACCGCTGCGTTCGCAGGTTCGAATCCTGCCTCGGGCATGGATGTGTGTGATGTCCTTAGGTTAGTTACGTTTAATTAGTTCTAAGTTCTAGGCGACTGATGACCTTAGAAGTTAAGTCGCATAATGCTCAGAGCCATTTGAACCATTTTTTATGTCACAATCTGTGTAGGTGCAGCGAAGTGGGAGATCTGAGAGTGGTTCGATGTGCGAATTTATTTTGCGTAGCAATATACATAAGCAGACATAGATTCCTTATCAGAACTTTACCTGCTGATCCCCCTCAACAGCCCGAAGAAACCTGTAACAGCAGTTGTGAAACAGCCTGTATACCGAATCGTAACTCCGGACAGCTGCACATGTAGTAATCCCGGCAGGGAGTCTATGTCCTTATTTCATGGGCAGCCATGAGCTCTCTACAACTTAGACTAAGTATTTGCATTCGGACTTTTATTAAAGAATGGGAAGTTATATAACGATGTGGGTATTAGTTCTGGATGGAAGACCACGCATTAATCACCGAACAACCTGATTAGCTACTCAGTGGTGAAATAGAAGCGCCTGCTTCTCTCTTTAAGCAGATTATACCCATAAAAGAAGTTAATTGTGGTCCGAAAATACACAGCAAAAGTTCATTCACTTTTTATTGATTTAGCGTAGGAGGATGAAAAAATTAGTAATTGACCTTGAGAGCAAAAGCGAATCAAATGGATTTGCGGCCAGATGCGGTGCTCATGAGGACGAAAATTCTGTCTTTCGCGTTGTTTTCGAGACTCGAACGAATTCGGAATTAACGCGTTGTTAAGTATTTGCTGGAGGTGTAGCATCTGATATTTACCGGACAGATGGCTGTCTTAGATCACATTCAACATCACGTGGTCAGCCATCGAACAAGGAACCATGTCTCTAAGATGGTAGAGCACGAACGAAATCATACAGAAGTCAGCTAACACTGCACTAACCAATAAAACCAACGAGGAATTTATTCATGGGATCAATTTGTTACGGGGCAACATTTCAGATAAGAACAAGGAGCCCTCGTTGAGAGTTAATTGTCTACAAATAGAATACATACATGACAAAAGCAAGAGCAAATCGTAATAAAGTGTCTCAACCAACACGTACGTGAAATAGAAGTCTACAGCAGTACGGTTATACGGAAACGAGACATCGTAATACCTTTGTTCAGAACCGATGGGAGTTTTTGCGAAAACTCGTCCGCCAAAAGTCAGTACCAAATCCAGAGTGACGTCAGAGTGCATGGGTATGTTCAAATCTTCAAACGTGTGTGAATTCCTAAGGGACCAAACTGCTGAGGGCATCGGTTCCTATACTTACACACTACTTAAAGTAACTTATGCTAAGAACAACACACACAGCCACGCCCGAGGGAGGACTCGAACCTTCGGCGAGAGCGACCGCGCAATCCGTGACAATGCGCCTCAAACCGCGCGGCCACTCTGCGCGGCCTTGGGGGATGGAAAGTGGTGTTGGTGATGGTGGTGGTGGTGGTGGTGGTGGTGGTGGCGGCGGGGTAGGTTGGGGGGAGTGGTGCAAAGAGGCACCTTGCGGCTCTAATCAGCATGATGATTCTAGTATGAGAGCCTCTCCTTGGCGTGCACTATGGATGAAGACAAACCTCTCTGCTTTCTCCCATCACCATCTCAAGTTGGCGGAACGAATCGTCATGTTACAGATTGCAGTTCCATTGAAATTTTCGAACTTAACCAATCAAATAACCATACACCATTACTTTCATACAAAGGAGGTCTACAGGCAAAAAAAATTTACACATACGCTTTTCCAGAGGTACGTCGCCATTACAGGCAGGTGTGATTAAATGTCTACAGTCTCGGCACACTATGAATCCCAACGACACAGCAGCCCACAAATCGATAAAGGGAGCAATACAGAGGCACAACCAACTGATAAAGTGGAGAATGGTGATGCAGTTCTCCATCTGCAACGGAACAACATTGCAAAAACCGTACTGAGGTAGCGGAAGTTTAAGGCAACATTCACCATCATGTTACGCAGTACCCAGAAGGTATAGTCGCTTCCAGTAGAGTCAAACAAGTCTGAATGAAGAAGTTTGCAGTGGCAGACCGCCTCTCTGTGAAAAACCGGATGTGGCAATAGCAAGCACCTTTTCTCTAAGACTGCTGTACAAAGTGAAAATTGACCACGGATCAGTTTTGAACATCTTTAAACATGACAAATATCTCCCCCTGCCAGCTGGATTGCGCGTCAACCCACACCCATTCGGAAGGTCCTGCAGAGCGAGGCAGCTGCGGAAACTTTACAGCCGTGTCGGGCCCCTCCAGACTGCTTCTTCAGCAGCCTGACCGCCATGGACGAGTGCTGGGTCTAACACTGTAACGTGAAGAAAGGAGCAGAGGAAGCACTTGAAATCATCGGTGACGACAAGGGCGAAGGCGCAACCATCAACAGGCAGGGTGATGCCGGTTGCTTTTTGGGACAGCTATAGTCCGTAGTTAACAGATTACCTCTGTAAAGGGGAAACCATCACAGGACTGTACTACCAAGACCTCCTGACGACGTTAGTGAAGGCTGTGGAGACGAGGCACAGTTGGAAGCTATCCAGGAGGTTTTTTCTCCACCACAACGCCCCAGCTCATTCTGAACGAGGCACACTCACACACACTGCTTTTTTGGGCTATCGGATTTTGTCTCATCCCGTGTATAATCTTTACACTGCACGCAGCGATTTCCTCCCCTTTCTTAGATCGAAAAAACCATGACGAAGTGATTTTCGTCGGCAGCCAAAATTCAACGTCTCTCCCAAGTCATTCAGAGCTGAGAGAAATGTGTCGCATTAGAAAGTGAATCTGTGGAGAGTGACTAACACCATATTCCATTGCTACAGCGTCAGATTGGTTTTAGGTGACAAAGATTATGACAGCACTTCATATATGAGGGGCGAGTACGTGAGAACAATTTGAAATACCTTCCACGCTGGAACGTTGACATTAAAGGCTAGAAGACGAAGGCCACGATTTAATGCAGATACACCGTTACGTGGTGTAACTAGAGTGAAGCACAACTCGAATTCTAAAAAAAAAAAAATGTGCTTCACATCGCTTTTCACCTGGGCTATTACGTTCTATTAAAATCTTGCAAAGCACCTCAGACGACAACCAGAATAGGTCCGCTGCTAATGCGACACCGACTCTGTCCCCGTCACTCTCCATTTGAGCTGGTGCTAGTGGGAAGAACGTTAAACTATAGCCATCCTCTCACTCTACACATCCTCCTTGTTATCTGAGACACCTGCACAAGCAGTACGGCATGACGAAATACGAGAGTTGTTTGAAAAATTCACGGGAGCAGCACCCCACGCTAGCACTAGCGTAACGAGGTCCCTGTTTAATAATAAGTCATCCACTACGAATAAACAATGGACGCATCACTGCGCTGGGTGCGAACTTCTCGCTCTTGTTTTCGTGTAGCGATTTGTGAGGATGGAAAAAGTCGAACTGCTAGGAGTGATTAAGTACTTCCTAAAGAAAGGTATGAAAGCAAAGAAAATACATTCCAGTTTTCAGAACACAGTGGGGAACTCGGCTTCTTCATATTAAACTATTGTCAAGTTTAACTTTGGTCGAGACAGCTTAGATGATGAATCTCGTTGTGGTCGGTCAAGATGTTGATAGACGAGTACCACAACTCTTGACGCAGGAGTAGAAAGGTGTCAAAATGGAAACGTCAGAACAGTGTTTGAACCGTTTTCAGAGGAACCAACAGGCCCTTTGGGCCAGTTTATGATCATAAATGAAACTTGGGTGCACGACTATACCCAGAGACAAAGTAGCAGTCAAAGCAGTGGAAAAAGTTGATTCACCACCATAAAAAAGCAAAGGCAATACAGTCGACTGGAAAGATCATGGCATCAGTTTTCAGGGATGCGAAAGGGATTTTGCTGATTGACTGTCTTCCCTCTGAGGAAACAATTACGAAACAATACGAAGCTAATCTCCGGGATGAACTACAGCAAAACATAGGCAACAGAAGACCAAGTTTGGGAAGGAAGAATGTCATCCTTCGTCAACACAATGTAAGCCCACACAACTGTTGTTGCCATGGCAAAAATCCATGGACTAAGATAGAAATTGTTGCCACTTCTAGTTTATTCGCTTTATTTGACTCCATCAGACTCGCACCTCTATCCCAAGCTCAAATTTGTTTCAACGGGGGGAGGTTGTCTCCAGAGAAGAAGTCGATGATTTTGTGGCAGACCTCGAGAAATCTAATTTTTGAGAAAGGATCGAAGTATTAGAGCATCGCTGGATTAAGTGATTTAGTGTTCAGGGAGATTATATTGAAAAACAAAGAAGTGCCACTGTTACGTCGTTTCTTTCCATCCCATTCTGAGAACTTTCCGAACTACTCTCGTGCTAGGTAGTTATTGTAAATAAGATACCCACACCTATTCAAAGTACGTAATTTTCTTCTACAAGGTGTGTAAACCAAGTAATCAGACGGATTTTCCCAGAGTTTTATTCCAGTAACGTTATAGCTGGACACTGTCCGTTTCAAAGTACTTGCTCTGAGGAGCCACAAAGAGCTGGAAACGGCTCTTACACTTTTCAGAGCAGTGATGGAACTCGCATACCAGAATAACCTTCGGCTGATCAGTTACAGCAACTTGAGTGTTTCTCAAGGGCTCCAGATAGACGCCCATACAGGTGTTTTTAATCTCGGAGAGATAAAAAGTCCCAAGGAATGAAATTGGGCAAATAACGGATTGAAGACGCACAGGAGTGTCCTTACTATCCATAAAACGGTTTACTGAAAATTCTGTGTGTCAGGATGTATCGCCTCGATATAATACCCAATTATTTTTGGTGTTTGGTCTCACACGTCATCTGATGACCAGCACACACGAGATTACGGACATTTCCATCACTTCTTGAAACCTAAGTTCTTCTTCCATCGACTGTCTTCCTTCTGAAAATGCCTTAAACCATTGAAACACCTGGGCCGTTGATAAAACACTCTCTCTGTTGGACTGACGATATTTTGCACACATTTCTGCTGATTCGTGTCCAAGTCTGAAGCAAAATATGATCAGACACCATTGTTCAAAATTTGTGTCACTCATTATTAGAACGCACAAGCAAAACCTTCACTTAAAAAATCACTCCAGACTACAAACGTGCACCAGCCCTTTCCAGTGCGCACTGTGAGGTAACGAGCGAGTTGTGGCACCCTGAAAATGCTCCAAGTTCGGAGTTGGCGTGGCCGCTCGGGCCGCTCGGCAGGCGCGAGCCGCTCGGTAGTCCGAACACGTGGTGCCGAACGTTAGCTGAGCAACAGGGGTAGCCACATCGCGTGGTCCAGCAATCATGTGGCTGGGAATTCCATAGTGACGCTGTGTCGATTAAGGACACACGCTGGCAGTGCCGAGGATGGCGGACTTTGTGATACCTTAATGGCAGACATTTCACAGTTCGTATAGAAATTAATGGTATTCAGGTGAAACATTAATACCTCAAAAAGAAACATGTACAGGGTGTTTCAAAAATGACCGGTATATTTGAAACGGCAATAAAAACTAAACGAGCAGCGACAGAAATACACCGTTTGTTGCAGTATGCTTGGGACAACAGTACATTTTCAGGCGGACAAACTTTCGAAATTACAGTAGTTACAATTTTTAACAACAGATGGCGCTGCAAGTGATGTGAAAGATATAGAAGACAACGCAGTCTGTGGGTGCGCCATTCTGTACGTCGTCTTTCTGCTGTAAGCGTGTGCTGTTAACAACGTGCAAGTGTGCTGTAGACAACATGGTTTATTCCTTAGAACAGAGGATTTTTCTGGTGTTGGAATTCCACCGCCTAGAACACAGTGTTGTTGCAACAAGACGAAGTTTTCAACGGAGGTTTAATGTAACCAAAGGACCGAAAAGCGATACAATGAAGGATCTGTTTGAAAAATTTCAACGGACTGGGAACGTGACGGATGAACGTGCTGGAAAGGTAGGGCGACCGTGTACGGCAACCACAGAGGGCAACGCGCAGCTAGTGCAGCAGGTGATCCAATAGCGGCCTCGGGTTTCCGTTCGCCGTGTTGCAGCTGCGGTCCAAATGACGCCAACGTCCACGTTTCGTCTCATGCGCCAGAGTTTACACCTCTATCCATACAAAATTCAAACGCGGCAACCCCTCAGCGCCGCTACCATTGCTGCACGAGAGACATTCGCTAACGGTATAGTGCACAGGATTGATGACGACGATATGCATGTGGGCAGCATTTGGTTTACTGACGAAGCTTATTTTTAACTGGACGGCTTCGTCAATAAACAGAACTGGCGCATATGGGGAACCGAAAAGCCCCATGTAGCAGTCCCATCGTCCCTGCATCCTCAAAAAGTACTGGTCTGGGCCGCCATTTCTTCCAAAGGAATCATTGGCCCATTTTTCAGATCCGAATCGATTACTGCATCACGCTATCTGGACATTCTTCGTGAATTTGTGGCGGTACAAACTGCCTTAGACGACACTGCGAACACCTCGTGGTTTATGCAAGATGGTGCCCGGCCACATCGCACGGCCGACGTCTTTAATTTCCTGAATGAATATTTCGATGATCGTGTGACGGCTTTGGGCTATCCGAAACATACAGGAGGCGGCGTGGATTGGCCTCCCTATTCGCCAGACATGAGCCCCCGTGACTTCTTTCTGTGGGGACACTTGAAAGACCAGGTGTACCGCCAGAATCTAGAAACAATTGAACAGCTGAAGCAGTACATCTCATCTGCATGTGAAGCCATTCCACCAGACACGTTGTCGAAGGTTTCCGGTAATTTCATTCAGAGACTACGCCATATTATTGCTACGCATGGTGGATATGTGGAAAATATCGTACTATAGAGTTTCCAGGCCGCAGCGCCATCTGTTGTTGAAAATTGTAACTACTGTAATTTCGAAAGTTTGTCTGCCTGAAAATATACTGTTGTCCCAAGCATATTGCAACAAACGGTGTATTTCTATCGCTGCTCGTTTAGTTTTTATTGCCGTTTCACATATACCGGTCATTTTTGAAACACCCTGTACATTACCATTATTTGCACAACGATTCTTATGGTGAAATCAGATTTTCAATATCTTTGTTAGTTTAAAGTTTAATATCCGACTGTAATAAGTTATGCAAGTAATACACAGCAATGAATTACCAAAATCTAACGGTTGATCCGATTTCGTCGATCGAAGTGTCTTTAGAAAGCTATTACTGTAAACCTAAATTGGTATGAATCACAGCCTTGTAACTTGATTAGTACACCAGCTATTGGAGGTCAAAACGGCCAATTACTATAGATCGCGTCAGGCCATAAGTACTCCACAGTTACATGAAAACACGGTAGCAGCATGATTATAAATATATTTGTTCATCTATGTCTTTGTTTATATCCGATGAATAAATTGGTCAATTATTTACTGTGTTTTAGAAAGCACAGAGACGTTAGGCTACTGGCCTACTTTTGCTTGCTATTCCTTTGATATATGTCTATTTAATTTGTTTATGTATTTAATTATGGGTGTTAGAGCGTTTTTATGGTCCAGCCGTAGGAATATTTATTTAACTTCAAGTTATTTAAATGTAAATCCAGTATTTTGAAAGTGTTTCATTATGTTTGTGTCGTTGCGTCGGCTTGAAGACATGCCGTGAGCGCTCTAGCTAATCACAGCGCTCGTGAATGTGGAGACTGGATGGAAGTTGGAGGAGGCAATCGCTTCGAGAGAGGACAGTCGTCGAGGACGGCGCAGGACACGGGAGGTGCTGGACGCGACGGGGCGACGGACGCACATTCGGGAGAAAGATTTGGACAGTGGAGCAGTTTACGCGTGGTCGTGGAGGATAGAAATATATCGGAGAGCCGACCTGCACTCTTGTGTGATTTCAGTGGCTTCTCCAGTAAATACGTAGTATGCGTTCAGAAATGAATATCTCGCTAGCTATGTTGTTGTTTATAACTAATTACATGAAGTAGGAATCTATTGTTTCCCTGTTATTCAGCTTATATTTCATTTAACTGTGGGACCATCGACACCAGTTAGTGTTTTGCAGGAATATACCGCATTCTCAAAAGTACTTTACTATCGTACTCATCATTTAAAGTCGTTAAGATAGTACCTGCAGATTTTATTTAATTGCAATCTTTCATTTATAAATTTATATGTTACATTCATAATTCGCAATTGCCGAGTACTGAAAACCTTTGACCATTCGATTCATGTGTGTATTCTTATCGTATACTGTGGACTCAGCAGTATTTGGCCTGTAATGCCGTAACTACGTATCCCAGCTGCTACACAACGAAACCAGCCAAAACCCTTAATATTGCAACTCTGAGTCAGAGATCACGTAGTTGAGGGCCAACACCACCACCTCATTTCATCATTATTTGTGAAAGCCCACAGCACTAATGGCGTAATATGTGTTCACGTCCCTCCCCTCCATGCCCTACGTCTCAGAATTCGCTTTCTCGAAATGATGCTATGAGTGTCAGTACTTTAATTACTCATTTCGTGAGATTGTAACCGATTTCTGCCGCGCTGTGGTAACAGGTTTACAAGAGTTTGGAGCACTAGGTATGTGTTAGTATTCCACGGCAGCTGTCTGCCGTAAATCGAGCAGCAGCGCTTAAGGCCGTGGCTCCAAACAATGGTGCGAGAGGCTGGTAAGTGCCACGATCAATAGGGTGTGGGGAGGGGGGGGGGGGGGCGGACAATGGAAAGGGAGGTAGGACAGCCCACTCGAGGTGTGTCCCCGCCCGGCGGAAGCCGGTCTGTCTGGAGGTGACCCGGTAACTCGAACACGCCGCCTGTAGCACGCGCTCTGCAGAATTGGGCGCTGTTCGGACACACCTGTCACGCTGCGTAGGTGTTTAATCAACAACAGGAGGCTCTGCATATTTTTCGGTAATTGACAACTTGAGCCAGACCGAGTTTTGAACTCGGATGTGCTGCTATTCTCTCGGCTGCAAAATGGAATTCAGAAGCCTCACCCATATAACATGATCGGTACATACGAAATTCATCTAAAATGAAAAAACAAAGCCAGTTCTTTCTATTATAAAGACGTCTGAATACTTATTTTGATATTTCGTTTATTCTTTAGTTAAACAGGAATAAATATATCGGGTGAGTATTCTGTGTCCGATCCTGCGAGTAAAGTTTCAATTGTGCACATTGTTAATGAGTTTTTTGCTGGTTACTAAAAAATATTATATGTTAGATACAGCCGCTAAATCTATTTTCTTGCAAGGGAAGGGCATTACTTCGAACGCTCAAAACCGCAAGGAAGACGTGTTTAAAATACAAATTGCTCATTCCAAAAAATAAGGGGCGAACCACTGTCTTGCCAAACGGAACGTCTTACCAGGAGAGACACATCAGTCATCACCTATACGGGGTACAAGATATTAAACAGACCTAAAATATCCAACACTGGCAATATTTTGCAGAAGCTCGAAATTTAGCACGGATTTCAATGCGGGATGCTTATAATAGTTTCCACAACGAAACTTTATTTCGAAACCTGGCAAGAAATTCAAAGAGGTCCTGGTCGTATGTGAAGTATGTTTGCGGCAAGACACAATCAATGCCTCTTCCGCGCGACACCAATGAAGATACTGTCGAAGACAGTGCTGCCAACGCAGGGTTGCTAAACACAGCCTTTCGAAATTCATTCAGAAACAAGACGAGGTACGAGGTGCATTCAAGTTCTAAGGCCTCCGATTTTTTTTCTCTGGACTGGAAAGGGATAGAAACATGCGCATTGTTTTAAAATGAGGCCGCATTCATTGTCAATCCATCCCAGAGATGGCAGCACCGTACGGCAGATGGAATTTTAACGCCAGCGGTGAGAATGAGAACTGTTCTAAATACTTAAAATGGCGACGTTTTCCTTACTTGAACACCGTGCAATCATTCGTTTTCTGAATTTGCGTGGTGTGAAACCAAATGAAATTGATCGACAGTTGAAGGAGACATGTGGTGATGGAGTTATGGATGTGTCGAAAGTGTGTTCATGGGTGTGACAGTTTAATGAAGGCAGAACAAACCGAAACAATCTCAGGCTCGCACAAGCCAGTCTGACGACATGATCGAGAAAGTGGAGAGAATTGTTTTGGGAGATCGCCGAATGACTGTTGAACAGATCACCTCCAGAGTTGGCATATCTGTGGGTTCTCTGCACACAATCCTGCATGACGACCTGAAAATGCGAAAAGTGCCATCCAGGTGGGTGCCACGAATGCTGACGGATGACCACATGGCTGCCCGTGTGGCATGTTGCCAAGCAATGTTGACGCACAATGACAGCTTGAATGAGACGTTCTTTTCGTCGGTTCTGACAATGGATGGGATGTGGATGCCATTTTTCAATCCAGAAACAAAGCGCCAGTCAGCTCAATGGAAGCACACAGATTCACTGCCACTAAAAAAATTTTCGGTAACCGCCAGTGCTGAAAAAATGATGGTGTCCATGTTCTGGGACGGTGTCCAGACATTTGCCACACCGGACATTTGCCACACCGGATATTTGCCACAGTTTTACCTGCTCCAAAGGGTCGGGTCCCTTGTCCCCCCCCTCCTCCTCCTCCTCCTCCTCCTCCTCCTCCTCCTCCTCACCCTCCTCACCTGGCTGCCCAGTTTGCTTTCGAAGTTCCAAACGTGACATCAGTATGGAAGATATTACAACAAACATGTGCAGACCTCCTGCTCATTACAAAGGTTACGCGTATCTTAAACAGAGGGAATCTAAAGAAGATGTTGTTACATGGATGTGTTTACCCCGAAAAGCGGATCATTGCAAGGGAAAGCTGCTTTCGAGGAACGCAGAAGTGTTGAGCGTATTAGAACACCTCTGTGGACCACCTGACGATGCAGCTCTGAAAGTGAGAAAGCAAGTGGAGAGGGCAGAGAGAAGGTCTCGAGAAGAAACTACTCAGTTATCGGAGATATACGCGGATGAAATGGGAAATCTACATAATACAGTTTGTGACTTTGTTACAGTGATGCCTAATTCAGAATCTATGAAGAGAACCATACGTCGTCGACGGAGTCAAGAGCAGGGGAACCAACAACAGCCTAAGAACTCTTATGAAATTGATCTTCATGAAGATCTATTAAAAATGGGAGATGACAGTAGTTTTCTTCTGGAAGACGATCGATTAGAGGCGAGAATAATGATTTTTAGTGGAAGCAAAGGAAAAGAAATTTTAAAAACATGTGCCCATTTTTTTATGGATGGAACATTTAAGAGATGCAGCAAGCAGTTTGTACAGACCTTCACCATACACGTAGACTTAGGAGGCCTGATTAAAGAAACAAACATTCTTCCTATTGTATTTGCACTGCTCCCTAATAAGAAAAAAGACACATATGTTCGTCTGTTTCGTCTGATAAAACAGGCAGTGTCTGAGTGGTGTCCTAAAGAAGTAAAGGTGGACTTTGAGGCAGCTGCGATATCGACCATTCGTCAAGTTTTTCCCACAACTGAAATATATGGATTCAATTTCCATATGAAGAAGAGTTTATGGAGAAGAATTAAAGTTCTCGGTCTAACTGAGGAGTACCGCTAGAACGAGGATTTAAGACTTCACGTCAGCATGTGTGCAGCGGTGGCAGTTATAAAACCGGAGGACGTAAGCAATGGATGGATTGAGATTCATGCAGAAGCTCCTGATAAGGGAAGGTTCTCTCATTTTCTTGACTACTTTGTGGATAACTGGCTAGAGAATGAGGATATCGCATTAGAAATGTGGGACTGTTACGGAAAAAGGCACCGAACGACGAATGCTGTTGAAGGGTGGCAAAACAAAATAAATAGTATTATTGGAAACCCTCACCCTAGAATCAACTATTTGGTGGAGTGCTTGATAAAAGGAAGCAGAGCTCACAAACTGCACGTACATGAAATTGGAAATGAATCTTAAAGGTAAGAAGAGGAAGAAGAAGTACTTGGAGCTGGACAACAGGATAGAAGAGTCGTAAAGAATTATGAAGAGACTGGCAACATTAGGCCTTGCTTGAAAGCCATTGCCCATATTCGGAAACTGGACTAAAATACGTTAAAAATGTATTAAAAGCTATGAAGACCACTGAGTCCTCGCAGATTACTAAGATAAAATTATTAAAACATTGAAGCAGCATTATCGGAGCTAATATTAAGTTGTAATTGTAAATAGAGTGTACATTAGTTCAGCGCGTGTAGGCTGATTTTACACACGCCAGAATGGTAGATGGTCATTTATCATTTTCACGGTCCAAAGCCTGTGCAAAGTGTGATGCGAATCAGCCTTTAATGTAAAAATTAAAAAGTGTTTCAAGCCTCACAAAAGTATCCCTATTGTTGTCACGTTAAGATAACTTTTTTCTACCTTCCAATATTATGGCCATACTATTAAACAATTGTGAGTTCTAAAATAATTTTCTGAAGCTTCAGAATCGCAACTACCACCTAAAATATCATGGTTTGTTAAACTGATAGTATACGCTTTTGTGAAAGAAAATGGGAACTTAACCTTTGAATTGCACCTAAAATTGACATCCCAAAACTGATCTGATCCTAAGGTTGACAATTTTGGCACCTCAAATATTTTTTATTTAAGTTTAGCTGCAAACATTTATAGTAGATGTAAATATACTTAAGTACATTTAAATATAGTCCTTTAAAAATTAAAATTTCTTACTAAATTGTTGATTATCTTTAAACAGGTCAGAAAAGTAAGGAGCTTACTACTGAAAATTAATTGTTACTAAAGAACATCAGAATCAAATGTATTAGACCTACTTTTCTTATACATTACAGACTTTTTGAAAAGATATTTGATCATTTCCTCTGTCACTGACAGTGTAATTTCAGTTGCTTTGCAACACCAGGGATATCTACTCCTAAATTATGTTTCCAGCTGTGCTCATTTCGAATTCTGGAATATTTCCTTCGTCTTCTTTGGTGAAGGAATTTCAGAAAATGCATTTACTAACTCCACTTTAGTGGCACTGTCTACAGTAACATTATCATCGCTGTCGCGCAGTAAAGGTACTTACTGAGCCTTTCCGCTGGTTTACTTAACATTGGATCAGTATCTCTTTGGATTTTCCACCACATTTCTAGAGCGAGTTTCGTTGTGGAAGCTATTAAATGCTTCTCGCATTGAAATCCGCACCAAATTTCGAGCCTCAGTAAAACTTCACCAATCTTGGAGATTTTACGTTCGTCTAAATTATACGTGCCTTTTGCGGTGCTCCTGCAACAGCTTTCTGTCGTGTTTTGTGTACCATGGGGGGTCATTTCCGTCTCTTATTAATTTATTTGGTATGAATATCTCGAGTGCTGTTGATACTATTTGTTTGAACTTAAGCCACATATGGTCTTAATTTACATAGTTTGGGAGGATTGGAGACTACCTCTTGGAAAGACGTCACCCGAATGTTTAGCTGCTTTTATAAATAGATATATTTCGCGTTTAGTTTTGGTGAATTTTTTTGTTACGGAAGTGAGCCTCGCTACGACTGCGTGTTCACTAATTCCTGTATCCGTCGTGATGCTCAGGATTATTTGTGGCTAAGAGGTCAACTGTGTTTTCGTAACCATTTACAAATGGTTCAAATGGCTCTGAGCACTATGGGACTTAAGATCTGTGGTCATCAGTCCCCTAGAACTTAGAACTACTTAAACCTAACCAACCTAAGGACATCACACACATCCATGCCCGAGGCAGGATTCAAACCTGCGACCGTAGCAGTCGCGCGGTTCCAGTCTGCCTAGAACCGCGATACCACCGCCACCGGCGTAACCATTTACAATTTGAATGGCCTCGTCAACTAATTGTTAAAAATAATTTTAAGAAAGCATTTAGAACAATTACGGAAGTTGTTTTCTATTTACAATAGGGTATGAAAATGTATTTTTATCGGACCGCAGCTCGTGGTCTTGCGGTAGCGTTCTCGCTTCCCGCGCCCGGGTGCCCGGGTTCGATTCCCGGTGGGGTCAGGGATTTTCTCTGCCTCGTAATGACTGGGTGTTGTGTGATGTCCTTCGGTTAGTTAGGTTTAAGTAGTTCTAGGGGACTGATGACCATGAATGTTAAGTCCCATAGTGCTCAGAGTCATTTTGTATTTTTGTCAACATGCGGAAGGTAGATTGAAGTAACTGTCAACTATAATTGTATGAGTAGGGTACCTATTTGTGATGAGACTCAAGTTTTCCTTTCTTTGAACTTTTCAGCAAGTGTTTCATGTGAGACAGTTTGTCGGTAAAAGGAGCCAGTTATTAAATTATACCGGTTGTCGAATATAACCTCTGCCCATACTAAGTCACAGGAACTATCTGCTTCAAAATCGATTGTGAGCTTGCATTATTTTTCCTTAAGTTGTCCTTCTTGTTTCTGTTGTAGTGCAGATAATTAAAATTACGGCTTTCCCTCCAGAACCTAAGATGCTTCCTCTGTGACCCTGTGAATACCAGAGCTAAACAATGTAGAACAACAATATATGTTACAAGCGCAGCATTCTGTATTGCTTCATTTCCTTATTTCCAACATTTTAAAATTGTAAGTCGACTTTAGATGACTTGTCAATCATAGATGTTCTTATCTCTATTTAGTGAACGTGTTTTCAGTTACGTTTTGAACATTGTCCCGCTACACTTCATTCACTACTGTTTTTAGAGAGTAAATTAACATGGAGCACGTCGTTCTTCTTTTCAAACATTCACAAACCCATTTATTCTTTCCCTATTGTCTTTTGGGTATGCAGTTGTACTAATTAAAGTAGGCACAAATGCAGTGATCAGAAAGAAATGATTAGCGGACATTCGCATTCTCGTTTCATCTTGAAAGGAAGCTACCGTATAGACAGAGGAACCTATATTTATACTTGGCAGAACTAATTACATACTGACATAATAGTCGGTATTGCTTTCGTATCCCAAAAGTTATAAATATTTCGATTTCGGAAAAGAAGTTCTGTATTTGGCCAAGATGTCGAAGAAGAAGGTCCCTTACGTACTGGTTGTATCGAGTAAGATGTGGAGACGGCGGTTTGAAATCGGGACAGAGGTAGTGCGGGGAAGGGCGTCCCTTACCTGAGGGATCGCTACTCCAGCTACCTGCCGAAGGCAAGCTACCTGGCGAAGGGGCAAGTGTGGCAAATGTCCGGTGTGGCAAATGTCCGGTGTGGCAAATGTCCGGCATTCTCTGGGACAGCGAGGGTGTAATCCTTACCCATTGCGTTCCAAAGGGCACTACGGTAACAGGTGCATCCTACGAAAATGTTTTGAAGAACAAATTCCTTCCTGCACTGCAACAAAAACGTCCTGGAAGGGCTGCGCGTGTGCTGTTTCATCAAGACAACGCACCCGCACATCGAGCTAACGTTACGCAACAGTTTCTTCGCGATAACAACTTTGAAGTGATTCCTCATGCTCCCTACTCACCTGACCTGGCTCCTAGTGACTTTTGGCTTTTTCCAACAATGAAAGACACTCTCCGTGGCCACACATTCACCAGCTGTGCTGCTATTGCCTCAGCGATTTTCCAGTGGTCAAAACAGACTCCTAAAGAAGCCTTCGCCGCTGCCATGGAATCATGGCGTCAGCGTTGTGAAAAATGTGTACGTCTGCAGGGCGATTACGTCGAGAAGTAACGCCAGTTTCATCGATTTCGGGTGAGTAGTTAATTAGAAAAAAATCGAAGGCCTTAGAACTTGAATGCACCTCGTAAATATTCCTGAACTCGAATCAAGAACAACTGCCAATACGAGTAACGTAGAAGTAGATGTCGCCGGAGTAGTGAAACAACTTAAATCACTTAATAAAAGCAAGTCTTCTGGCCCAGACTGTATAGCAAATAGCTTCATTTCAGAGTATGCTGATGCAATAGCTCCATACTAAACAATCACATACAACCGATCGCTCTACGAAAGATCCGTCCCCAAAGACTGGAAAGTTGCAGAGGTCACACCACTATTCAACAAAGGCAGTAGGAGTAATCCACTAAATTACAGCCACACATCATTAATGTCGATACGCAGCAGGGGTATGGAACATATATTGTTTCCGATCATCATGAATTACCTCGAAGAAAACTGTCTACAGACACACAGTGAACACGGTTTAGAAAACATCTTTCTAGTGAAACAGAACTAGCTCTTTACTGGCATTAAGTGTTGAGTGCTATTGACACGGGATTTCAAATTGATACCGTATTTCTGGATTTCCGGAAGGCTTTGAACTTTGTACCACACAAGCGGCTTGTAACGAAATTGCGTGCTTATGGAATATCGTTTCAGTTAGGTGATTGGATTCGTGATTCCCTGTCAAAGAGGTCACATTCGTAATAATTGACGGAAAGTCATTGAGTGAAACAGAAGTGATTTCTGGCGTTCCCCAAAGTAGTGTTATGGGCTTTTTTCTGTTCCTTATCTATATAAAAGATTTGGAAGACAATCTGAGCAGCCCTCTTAGGTTGTTTGCAGATGACGCTGTCGTTTATCGACTAGTAAAATCATCGGAAGATAAAAGCAAATTGCAAACGATTTAGAAAAGCTATCTGTACGGTGCGAAAATTGTCAGTTGGTCGTAAATAACGAAATGTGTGAGGCCATCCATATGATCGCTAAAAGGAATCCGTTAAACTTCGATTATGCGATAAACCAGTTACATCTAAAGGCCGTAAATTCAGCTAAATACCGAGGAATTGCATGTACGATCAACATAAATTGGAAGGAACACGTAGAAAATGTTGTGCGGAATCTAATCAAAGACTGCGTTTTATTGGCAGGACATATAGCAAATGCAACAGATCTACTAAAGTGACTCCCTGTTTTACACTTGTCCGTCCTCTTTTAGAATACTGTTGCGCGGTGTGGGATCCTTTCCAGATAGGATTGATGTAGTGCATCGTAAAAGTTCAAAGAAGGGCAGCACGTTTTGTTTTATCTCGAAATAGGGGAGAGAGTGTCACTGACATGGTACAGGATTTGGGCATCATTAAAACATAGGCGTTTTTCGTTGCGGCGGAATCTTCTCAAGATATTCAATCACCTACTTTCTCAAAAATGGTTCAAATGGCTCTAAGCACTATAGGACTTAACATCTGAGGCCATCAGTCCCCTAGACTTAGAACTACTTAAACCTAACTAACGTAAGGACACCACACAAATCGATGCCCGGAGCAGGATTCGAACTTGCGACCGGAGCAGCAGTGCGGTTCCTGACTGAAGCGCCTAGAACCGCTCGGCACCAACTTTCTCCTCCGAATGCAAAAATATTTTGTTGTCATCGACCTTCAAAAGGAGAAACGATCGCCATGTTAAAATAAGGGAAATCAGAGCTCGTATGGAAAGATATAGGTGTTTGTTCTTTCCGCGTGCTATACGAGACTGAATAATAGAGAATTTGGAAGGTGGTTCGATGAACCCTCTTCCAGACACTTAAATGTGATTTTCAGAGTATCCATGTAGATGTATATGAATTAAATTTATCGAGTGAGTGTTCTCTATTCGATTCTGCGAGTAAAGTTTTAATGACGTACATGGTTAATGAATTTTTTTGGTGGTTAGTAAAAATATTTTATCTTACGTATAGGTGCTAAATCTACTTACTTTCTTACAAGGAAAGGTCATGTCCTCGAACGCTCTGAACCGCGAGAAGATGTGCTTAAAATACAAATCGTTCATCCCAAAATAACAAAGTGCGAGCCACTGTCTCGGTAAACGGAACGTCTTACCACGACAGACGTATCATCACCTATACGGAGTCCAAGTAAGGATTTTTGGTAACGCGAAGAAACAGGACCAAAAACAGACACGTGTCAGCGTTGCGAGTTATTGCTGTACGTTCCTCAGTGTAAAATAACTGCGCTATCTGGACAACAAACTCTTTCTGCTGACCTGATAATGTTGCACTGCTGTTCCGTCTTCAGAGTAAAGGTGCTGGATTGTAATGAAGTGTAAAGGAACACTATGCACATGTCACTAAAGCCTCTTCGACACGTCCAACGTCACTTCAGCATTCAAGCAGTTCTACTTTTCCAAACTACGATATTGATGTGGCAGTGTCATATCCTGCCTTTGACCGAAGACACTGCTAACACAGGCTTGAACGCCGACGCACGAAGTTGAATGTGAATCATAGAGCGAGTGCTGATGGTGAAACAACGATTGCGTAACTTTATTTGTGGTTTTCACATTGTAATCTTACAAAATAAATGATCCTCCTCATGCAGGGTTTGTATTGCCTAAAGAAGAACACGTCAAGATATTCTTAAGTTCGGCGTGTTTCTAGTCGTACTATAACGATATTTTGTTTCTTCGCGCTACGTACGTTCCTCTCGTACAACTTGAACAGGTAATTAGTCAAGTTACTCTCGTTGTAAGACGCAAAGTTTTGCGTGCGATTGCTCCATAAGACCGGCTTTGCGATAAGTTATTTATGTTCTAAGCACATTTTCGTGTGGTTCAGATTATTCGAGGTCACACACTTCCCTGGTCAGTAGGTATAATACGGTATTTTATACTGTTATGGACACTACAACCGATAGTCGTATCACGTACTCAATCGTACTCCTTATCACTAGATCTCTGGAACATTCGAGACGGAAAAAGATAAGCAGTTTGCCTTTGTTGAAAAAAGGTGTCCGGAAGTTTTCTGTTGGATCGTAGGCCAACAGAGAGTGATTAAACGGTTGGTTTACGGAGGGTGCACGCAATCACACACGACATTAGCTCACGAATGAGCATTTTCATTCTTAGTCAGCAGCATTAGTTGCCAGGCTGTATTATTACTTCGACAGTTACTAAGGCTACCGTAAACTTTTAAGACATTGTGGTGTAATCTGGAAAACCAATACAGCGTTGGAAAATTTCAGTATTGAAGGAGAATTAAATGTAACTGCTGGTAGGATATGGCCAGGTTTAGTGTTACTTAAGAACTCAATAAACGAAGTAAATACTGTGAACTAATGTCTTTTCACACCAATCTTTTTCGCCTCATCCATCATCTATCAGGGATCATTGGAACAGCGGAAAGTTCCACGGGACTGGAAGAAGGTCCAGATTATAGCAATCTATAAAAAGGGTAGAAAATCGAATGGACATAATTACCGGCCAATTTAAGTGACATCGATTTGTTGCAGAATCATGGAACATATTTTGTGTTCAGACATAATGACCTTTCTAGACTCTGACAAGCTCATCTGCAGAAACCAGCACGGTTTTACGAAACAGCGGCCATGGGAGACATAGCTAGCCCTCTTTGTGCACGATATACAACAGGCTCTAGATACCGGCTCCCAGGTTGACGCCATATTTCTTGACATTCGAAAGGCGTTCGACTCAGTTCCGTACTGTCGCTTGTTCCAAAAAGTGCGTGCTTATGGTCTATCCGATGACATATGCGGTTGGATAGAAAGTTTTCTAACAGACAGAGAGCAGTGTGTTGTCCTGAATGGGGTGACTTCAACAGAAACAAGCGTAACTTCAGGTGTGCCCCAGGGCAGCGTAATAGGTCCGCTGCTTTTTTACGATTTACATAAACATTATGGTTGATGGTATTTACAGTTGCATTAGACTGTTTGCCGATGATGCTGTAGTCCACAGGAAAGTAGTATCATATGGAAGTTGTGAACAAATCAGTGAGGATTTGCAGGAAATAAATGCGTGGTGTAATGACTCGCAGTTATCTCTCAGTATAAGTAAGAGTTATTTCGTCCGGTCTTACAGTATTGTTCGTGTGTATGGGACCCTTACCAGTTGGGTCTGATTCAAGAGATTGAGAAGGTCCAAAGAAGAGCGGCAAGATTCGTGACTGGTACATTTAGCCATCGTGAGAGCGTTACAAATCTCATTGAAAGTTTGAAGTGGGACACACTTGCAGATAGACGACGCGCTAAGCGGAAGGGGCTGCTCACTAAATTCCGAAATCTGATCTTCGCCGAGGATGTAGAGCATATATTATTACCACCAACTTTCAAATCGCCCAATGATCGCCATTCAAAGATAAGGGAAATTAGAGCTCGTACTGAGGCGTTCAGACAGTCGTTTCTCCTTCGCGTGATCCGCGAGTGGAACACAGGGGGAAAATATGACTTTGGCGCGAGTTTTGTCCTCCGTCACACACCGCTTGGCGGCTAGCGGATTATATATGTATATGTAGACTCGTTACTTCAATATTCGTAAGTAAAAAAGACACGTTTTCCTTGTAGGTAACACGGTCACGTTACATGTGCAGCGTGTTCCCTCTGTGAACCATGCCTTACCCATATCAGACCGCCTCAATGATAATCAAAATGTAGCGGTAGCAAGGATATACACTCCTGGAAATTGAAATAAGAACACCGTGAATTCATTGTCCCAGGAAGGGGAAACTTTATTGACACATTCCTGGGGTCAGATACATCACATGATCACACTGACAGAACCACAGGCACATAGACACAGGCAACAGAGCATGCACAATGTCGGCACTAGTACAGTGTATATCCACCTTTCGCAGCAATGCAGGCTGCTATTCTCCCATGGAGACGATCGTAGAGATGCTGGATGTAGTCCTGTGGAACGGCTTGCCATGCCATTTCCACCTGGCGCCTCAGTTGGACCAGCGTTCGTGCTGGACGTGCAGACCGCGTGAGACGACGCTTCATCCAGTCCCAAACATGCTCAATGGGGGACAGATCCGGAGATCTTGCTGGCCAGGGTAGTTGACTTACACCTTCTAGAGCACGTTGGGTGGCACGGGATACATGCGGACGTGCATTGTCCTGTTGGAACAGCAAGTTCCCTTGCCGGTCTAGGAATGGTAGAACGATGGGTTCGATGACGGTTTGGATGTACCGTGCACTATTCAGTGTCCCCTCGACGATCACCAGTGGTGTACGGCCAGTGTAGGAGATCGCTCCCCACACCATGATGCCGGGTGTTGGCCCTGTGTGCCTCGGTCGTATGCAGTCCTGATTGTGGCGCTCACCTGCACGGCGCCAAGCACGCATACGACCATCATTGGCACCAAGGCAGAAGCGACTCTCATCGCTGAAGACGACACGTCTCCATTCGTCCCTCCATTCACGCCAGTCGCGACACCACTGGAGGCGGGCTGCACGATGTTGGGGCGTGAGCGGAAGACGGCCTAACGGTGTGCGGGACCGTAGCCCAGCTTCATGGAGACGGTTGCGAATGGTCCTCGCCGATACCCCAGGAGCAACAGTGTCCCTAATTTGCTGGGAAGTGGCGGTGCGGTCCCCTACGGCACTGCGTAGGATCCTACGGTCTTGGCGTGCATCCGTGCGTCACTGCGGTCCGGTCCCAGGTCGACGGGCACGTGCACCTTCCGCCGACCACTGGCGACAACATCGATGTACTGTGGAGACCTCACGCCCCACGTGTTGAGCAATTCGGCGGTACGTCCACCCGGCCTCCCGCATGCCCACTATACGCCCTCGCTCAAAGTCCGTCAACTGCACATACGGTTCACGTCCAGGCTGTCGCGGCATGCTACCAGTGTTAAAGACTGCGATGGAGCTCCGTATGCCACGGCAAACTGGCTGACACTGACGGCGGCGGTGCACAAATGCTGCGCAGCTAGCGCCATTCGACGGCCAACACCGCGGTTCCTGGTGTGTCCACTGTGCCGTGCGTGTGATCATTGCTTGTACAGCCCTCTCGCAGTGTCCGGAGCAAGTATGGTGGGTCTGACACACCGGTGTCAATGTGTTCTTTTTTCCATTTCCAGGAGTGTAGTATGCTGTAATTCGATCTTCACATCTCTGCTCATGAGAGCTGGTGGTTGAAAGGTTTCTGCTATTTGAAGCTCAGTAACAGCAGATAATTAGTTTTTTATGTGATACTTGAGAATTCGTAGCTATTTCAGTTCTACACGCACGTATGTGTGGCATGCGAGGGTAAGGAGAGCTTTCCATTCATAGTAAACCGTCATTCACTTTTCGTGCGTACTCTGGCTTCCCTGTTGGTGAAAGATGCCGCATACGCTACGTTCAATAACATGAATGGCTATGGAGCTGACCACTGGTCAAGAGGGCTGTCTTAGGGGGAACGGGAGGAAGAAATGCCGCTGGCGCAGCCTCGCGAGGTGCACGCTGCCCGTGATCGAACTTCGCGCCATCCCTGTTGGAGTACTTTGGGTGGCACGTTGCTTGCATGAGCAAGTGGGAATTATCTTGATATTCACTTTTATCATTGCATATCACATCTCTGTTTAATTACTGCAGTCATTGCCATTGTTTAATTAGTGGAAATGATAGTTGAAATCGCTTGGACTGTGGCTTCTTAATATCCCACGTAACTCTCAGCCATGAGTCAGTTTTAGTATCACCTTGCACTTTTATTTCTCAAATGCTTAGCCTTGCAGTGTTATATGTGTTTCCGTACTTCCAGTGTGTGACACCGAAAATGCAGATAAAATACTTTCTGCTCCATCCAACCTTTTTGCCGTTTAATATCCGTTGATATCTTGCAGTATACTTTTGATTCTGAAGCTGTAACCTGTATTCCAGAAACTATATTTAATACGTAATCGATGTACTAGCGTATTTATTTTTGACTGAGTATAATAGATTGTAATTGTAAAGAAAATATTGTACAGAGCTAGGTAATAGCCAAGGGAACTTAATTGAAATGTATCGATAGCAACGGCAAAATGGTAGCAGCTGTGCCGTTGTTTATCTTTGTGTATGGAGAGTCTCTGCCATGTTGTGAGCAGAGAGGAGGCAGAGCAGCATGAGTTATGAAAGAATGCGTAAGTGTTTGTTGGGCGCTCCCGCTGACGTGGTGTGCAGCTATGCTCGCGCCAATCTAGACGCACCTGATTTGTTAACTCCCGAGTATTGAGAGCACGGTGGGACTGGACAGGCGGAGGAATCTGCAATTCCAGCTATTGCCTGTCCCATAATTATCCATGACTCTGGAGACGACTCGGGGTTCGCAAACAGCAGCAGCAGCAGCAACAACGGCACCTCAGCATTGTCGTCGGCTACGTTCTTCGTCCTTCACACAGCTACAACATCGTCAGACTGTTAAGTGATAAATCGTTAACATACGTAGGCATTACCCAGTAACATTTCTTTCACAAAGTATCAATAACTTGAATACTGACTTGCAATAGTTAAAACTTGTAGGGCACCCGTGTTGTCATTGTCCCCAGAAACTTTTACCAAGCAGGGTCCCTTTCCCTTTCCATGCAATCACCGAGTGTCGTAACAATATGGAAATTGATTAAATATTTGCTGCCAGCTCTGTGTGTTTGCTGATTACCAGTTTAAGTTTATATTTTCTGTCTCAGCAGCTGTTCATTCTTGAATTTTATGACAGAGGCTACTTAAAGTAAAGTAAATTTTCACTGGCAAAACAAATAACTAAAGATACAGCACAAATTAAGAGTGCACAATTTCATTTATTCTATATTCAGCGTAGCGAGTGACTTCTGCTGGATTGGTATGTATTTTATTGTTGTTATTTTAAAAGTAAAACCATTTGCTCATTTGCTTGAACTAGATTCAGGTCAGTCGTTCAGTAATCAAAAGTAAATTGCTTGCCTTTTTCTAAACTTTACATTACGTTATAATGAAGTTACTGAAAGTAATTTTATTTACATAAAAAAGTTTAAGTTAAAACAGTCATTCGTTTAACCAGTAACTCCATTCAATTTTTCTTTCAAATTTTAATATTTCAGAATAAGTAACTGCAAACTCAGTGCTTTCTCATTCATTTACTTTCTCGTGAACTGCTGTGGTGTGGAAAAGCATGACAACCCTCTGTTGCCACACCAGTGATAATTTGCTTAAAGCCGATCGGGATAGCCGCGTGGTCTACGGCTCCTTGCCTCCCGTCGGTGGGTCGAGTCCACCTTCAAGCACGGGTGTGTGTGTTGTCCTTAGCGTAAGCTAGTTTAAGTTAGATTAAGTAGAGTGTAAGCCTAGGGACCGATGACCTCAGCAGTTTAGTCCCCTAGTAACTTACAGGAAATGAAAATTTGCTTAAATTTCTTTGCTATTACCTTTCTCGGGATTCTGGAGATTCTGTGCCCTAGCGGGCAAGCGACCTGTTAATTATTCCTTTTTTAGCTAATCATTGTTTCCTTTTTGTTATCAAAGATTTTTGTTGTATCTCCATCTACATCTACATCCATATTCCGCAAGCCACCTGACGGTGTGTGACGGAGGGTATCCTGAGTACCTCTATCGTTTCCGCTTCTATTCTAGTCTCGTATTACGTGGTAACCTTTTTGCCCCCTGTGCGGTTCGTGAGCGATTGAACTATACTCAACATGTTTCAGAATTATCAGCAGTATTTAGCTTATGTTTAGAGTAGATTCTTCCTTCAGAGGAGTACATTGTAGACTTTCCTCCAATAACCGGTGTTATCTTCCTTCGATAACGATAGCATTACTCACTGTAAAATTTCATTAGGCTTATGCGATCACGGTCAGTTATATCCCAATGCAGTAGGCCGATTAGGAAGGTTCAAATGGCTCTGAGCACTATGGGACTTGACTGATGACGTCATCAGTCCCCTACAACTTAGAACTACTTAAACCTAAGGACATCACACACAGCCATGCCCGAGGCAGGATTCGAACCTGCGACCGTAGTGGTCGCGCGGTTCCAGACTGTAGCGCATAGAACCGCTCGGCCGCCCCGGCCGGCGATTAGGAAGGGGGGGGTTAAAAGTCCTTCTCACGTTATCATGTGAAAACTTTGTTTGGAACTTGTTACCTAGCTCCTTAGTGCGAGATCATATGCTGTTGTGGTCGCTTGTCATCCGCGTATTTCAGTGCCACGCATTTCCCGTGTGTATTGTGCCGCTAACATCCTCACCTGCATTTGCATCTACATACATACACCACAAGCCACCGTATGAGGCATGGCGGATAGTGCCATGTAACACTACTAATCATTTCATTTCGTGCTATAGTTTGCAAACAGAGAGAGGGAAAAACGACTATCTTTTCTCGCCTTCGTGATCTTCACGCGCAGTGCTCTGTCGTCAACTTCAAATTGCGGTTCTTTAAATTTTCTCAACAGTGTCCCGCGAAAAGGACATCGCTTTCCCTCCAGGGATTCCCACTTCAGTTCCCGAAGCCATCCCCGTAATACTTGCGTGTTGATCGAAGCTAACAGTAGCAAATCTAGCAGCCCACCTCTGAATTGGTTTGACGTCTTCCCTCAATCTGACGCGTTGGGAAAATTGGAAATTTTTGGTAAGTTCCTGTGGAACCTAGGCTTACACACTACTTAGTCTAACTTAACTAAAGACAACACACACACACACACACACACACACACACACACACATGCCAGACGGGGACAGCAGCGCGAACCGTGGCAAGTCGCCGACGCGGTGGGGTTCCCAAACTCCCGGACAGGAATGAAAAATAGGCCGCATTATATTCTAGGCGTGCTCTCCTTTACACAAGAGCCACACTTTCATAAACCTCTTCCAATAAACCGAAGTCGGCCAGTCGCCTTCCCGACTACCTCAGTTATGTGCTCGATCCAGTTCCATACAGCTTTGCAGCGCTAAACCTAGACTTTGATGTTGTGACTGTGTCAAGCAGCACATTGCTAATGACATATTCGCACATTACGGGATTGTTTTCCCTACTCGTCTGGATTGTCTTAAATTTTCCACATTTAGAACAAGATGGCATTCATCGCACCTACTAGAAATTTTGTCTAAATCATCTTGTGTTCCCTTACTGTCATTCAACGATGACACGTTGCCATACACCAGAGCGTCATCAGCAAACTCACGCAGATGAGTGCTAACGCTGTTCGACAAATCGTTCATGCACACAGAGAATAAAAGCACTCCTATCACACTTCCTTGGGGCACTCCTGACGATATCCTTATCTCTGATGATCACTGGCCGTCGGGGGAAACGTAATAGGTTCTGTCAGATGAAACGTCATTGAGACACCCACACATCTGAGACCCTATTTCGCATGTTCGTACCTCCGTTAACAATCTACAGTGGTGCACAGTGTCAGGCGCTTCCCTAAAACTTGGGAAAGTGCAAGATGGTTGTTGTCCATCATCCGTGGTTCGTCCTACGTCGTGCGATAAAAGGGCATGCTGAGTTTCGCACGAACGATGCTTTTTAAAACCGTTCTGATTTGTGGCCAGAATCTTTTCCGTGTCAAGGAACTTTATTATATTCGAACAGAGGATATGTTTAAGAATTATGCATCTAATGGATGTTGAGGATCAGCAATTTTGCGGGTCCGTCGGTTTACCATTCTTATACACAGTCATCTCCGCTCTTTTCCAGTCTCTTGGAACCTTCCGCTGGACGAGAGATTCGCGGTAAATACACGCTAAGTTAGGCACCACTAGCGTAGAGTACGATCTGCAAAACAGAACTGTTATCCCATCTGGACCTGGCAACCTACTTGATCTCAATTATTTAGCTGCTTTTCTACTTCATGGATGCTATTACTATGTCCTCCATACGTGAGCCCGTGCGACGGTAAAATGACACGCTTGTACGATCCTCCTGCGTCAAGAATTTCTTAAATCCAGAATTCAAAACTTCAGCTTTCACTTTTCCGTCTTGCGTTGTCACACCAGACTGGTCAATTAGTGACTGGATAGAAACCTCCAGCCAGCTTAGCGATTTTACGTAGCACCAAAATTTTCTATGGCTCTGTACGAGATCTTTTGCTAAGGTATGACGGTGATAGTGGATATGTGCTCCACGCATCCATCTTCTTACAGACGCACGAATTTGTACTATTTTTCTTCCTATCGTCGTTTGAGCGTATTTTTTCAACTGCGAGTGCAACACTATTTGTTTCTTCAGCATTTTCCGAATCTTGTTATTAAGTCATGATCAATTTTTTCCGTCCTGAGTACACTAACTCGACACATGCTTTTTCAGAGCGATATTTAATATCCATTTAAACTTCGTCCATATTCCTTTACATGCATTACATTCGAAAAAAAGTGATGAGTGTTCATTGACTGAGTGGGACACTTTCAAGTGGTTATCTCCTCATCTTAGGAAAAATACTCCCCTAGACTTCTTGATGAATTTATCAACTTCAGTCACCGTCGCTATGATGACATCATTGTCACTAATTTCCCGCTCTATACTGACGCCGTAGATAAGTTCAGGCCTGTTTGTAGCTACAGATATTTCCGTTGCGTGTGGACTGGCGGACTAGTTGCTCAGGACAGTTTTTGGAAAACGTATTCAGAAGCACTCCGCAAGACTGCTTATTCTAACGTTATGCGTATGTAGGTGACTTGGTCGGCCGCCCAGTACTGGTACCATATAAGATGAATATATCGAACAGCCCAACATTAGTGGGCCTAAGGGCTCAGGGCACGCCAAGCAAGTCCGTCTATGTGGCTAGGCCATTCGAAACCAGATCCAGAGACAAGGAGCGCATGTCCGAAAGCGAGAAACTACCGATATGGGGAATTTTGACGCTCAAGAGGTTAGGCAATGCTCCAAGTAATGGCGGAATGACATACAAGCTGAGAGATGGTTTGTTGCAGATCTTTGAGAGTGTATGATAATTCACAAATCTGAATACATCCACTATCTCCAAAAAAATTAGGTGAGTCCAGTGACAAAAAAATATGTCAATATCTGTGAAACTGCAGACGCTAATACTTCACAATCAATAAACATTTACACTATGAACCTCAGAATTAACAAATTTTAATGACTTCATACGGTTCCAACAAATGATGATAGCATTGCACTACAGCTATCCCAATGAAAGCTGCGTTTGTCTGTCTATTGTATTTGTTGATTCCCGACGTACTTTATATCTTTTCACTATACAAATGTTTGTCAGAACATCGTATTCTCCACATTTACACAGAAATGAACTCAGCATCATTACCCAATATTGTTATCCTTGTGTAGTTATTTATTGAACAGTTTACTATTTCTCCAGTAACCTTATTTAAATATTGATTGCACGTGCTATTTAAAACTGTGCTAACTTGTAACCGATCATTCGCATGCGGTAGTGAACACTACAATTGGAAACAGAATCAAAAAATGCTTCTGTCAAGAGGGCTCAAATAACTGTTTATATAATATTTAACGATAATCTGTAGTCATTTATCGTGAGTACCCTTGCCCATAATGCTAGCTTATTTATCTATGAACTAACTATTACTTACATTTAATTCAAATGAACTGAGTGTGACCAAATGTTTATGACATTTCTTTATTTAAATATGGTTGTAATATATTAGTTTAGTGCGGGAAAGTGTTGAAGATGAGTAAGATCATGCCCGTAGCACATAAGAACGAAGTTATTTTGGTGAAGGAAAAGCAAGCAGTAGCAGAACACTACGGGAGTCAAGTGGAGACTGTGTAAGTAGCCTGTTTGGGTGTTGGCAGAGCTACAGACTGTATTAATATCGTTAACACCGCTCTGTGCCCTCGGCCAGAGATTCTGCAGTTGGACGGACTGGCAGTAAGAGAGTGTTCAAATGTATGAATTACTAAGGGACCATACTGCTGAGGTCATCGGTCCCTAGACTTACAAGCTGCTTAAACTAACTTATGATAAGAACAACACTCACACCCATGCCAGAGGTAGGACTCGAACCTCTGGCTCGAGGGGCCGCGCAATCCGTTACATGACGCCTCAAACCGCGAGGCCACTCCGAGCGGCCAGCTAGCGAGTGGATAGAGAAGTGTATGGACATGGTTTTTTCTTAGTGAAGGCTCTGTTTTGGTAGGACGTGCATTGTAAAGTGAGACGCGCGGAAAGATATGATAATGGATGTATGGTTGATAATGTTCGAGTAGTGAAATTATTGACAACTATATAATTTTTGGAACTGTATGTCACATGAATGAAGTAAAATTTTCTAAATACATTGTTTGCTCTTCAACAAAATCTTTCTTTTGCTAACCATATGTCTACTAGTAGTTAGAATCTATATTATTTACAATCTCTTTATTTAGCTGGCCGTTGTTGCTACTTGCTGTAATTGCTGTAGTTCGTGTTATGAAGATTTTCTGTGAGGTAAGTGACTTATGAAAAAGAATGGAGTTTTCACTATCGGGATTCATGATTGACATGAGTTTAGGAATTAATAGAGTTGGAAGCAGTTTCATATTTCTTTAATTTCATATTTTTTAGATTTTTATTATTGTTAGGATTTCTTGCAATTTAAGACCATTCTTATGTGTTAATAATTGGAAGTCATTTTGTCCATGTATAGCAGTCAGACTGCGTTGGGCTTGTACATTGTGGGTAATAAATGAATAGATTAAGTTTTTAGTTGTCTTTGTTAAGGAAAATTCTGTTGGTCAGTGTTCGAAAAAATATATAATTAAAGAGGTAGTTTCACCTGTCGACCCTTAGCGGAGGATACTTCACTGGAATCTTCTGGTTTCCTTGTAGTTTGAATATTTAGTGCATGATTAGAAATTAGTTACTGTTTACTGCTAGGGTGTAATTTTATGCATGGGGTTTCCTTTGTAGTTGTAGTTTCTTATTTTTGTACTGTATTGTCATGAGCAAATTAGTTTTGGCGTGCATGCGGGTTTGCACTAAGCATCTCGCAGTCGCTTTTGCAACTAATTAGGTATTTATTATTTTCAGTGCGATTTTAATGTTTCTTCTCATTTTTGATTTCCTAATAATGTTTGTGTGTAATTGTGTAAAATAGTGTAATAATTTTGGCGAGGCTGCAAAGCAAATTCAGAAATGACAGTGAAGACAAGCGTAGCTTGTTATCACCACCTAGCAACGAATTGACAAATGTTCAAGATAGTAATTTGGCAATGGTGCATCGGGACACGGACCAGACAGTAAATAACGGGGTAGAAATGGAAACAATCAGTGAACAGGGAACGACTGACGATCGATCGTTCGGTAACAGTTCACCTCAGGAATGTGAAATAACAGGACAAAGTCTTGCAAATACCTAAATTCAGATTTTTCATCTATGCTCTTTCGTCAATTACATCTACATCTACATGTTTACTCTGCAATTCACATTTAAGTGCTTGGCAGAGGGTTCATCGAACCACAATCATACTATCTCCCTACCATTCCACTCCCGAACAGCGCGCGGGAAAAACGAACACCTAAACCTTTCTGTTCGAGCTCTGATTTCTCTTATTTTATTTTGATGATCATTCCTACCTACGTAGGTTGGGCTCAACAATATATTTTCGCATTCTGAAGAGAAAGTTGGTTACTGAAATAGTGTAAGCTGTCTCTTTAGTGGACTTGTTGCATCTTGTTGCCAATGAAACGCAACCTTTGGCTCGCCTTCCCCACAATATTATCTATGTGGTCTTTCCAACTGAAGTTGTTCGTAATTTTAACACCCAGGTACTTAGTTGAATTGACAGCCTTGAGAATTGTACTATTTATCGAGTAATCGAATTCCAATGGAATTCTTTTGGAACTCATGTGGATCACCTCATACTTTTCGTTATTTAGGGTCAACTGCCACCTGCCACACCATACAGCAATCTTTTCTAAATCGCTTTGCAACTGATACTGGTCTTCGGATGACCTTACAAGACGGTAAATTACAGCATCATCTGCGAACAACCTAAGAGAACTGCTCACATTGTCACCCAGGTCATTTATATAGATCGGGAACAACAGAGGTCCCAGGACGCTTCCCTGGGGAACACCTGATATCACTTCAGTTTTACTCGATGATTTGCCGTCTATTACTACGAACTGCGACCTTCCTGACAGGAAATCACGATTCCAGACGCATAACTGAAACGATACCCTATAGGCCCGCAGCTTGATTAGAAGCCGCTTGTGAGGAATGGTGTCAAAAGCTTTCCGGAAATCTAGAAATACGGAATAAACTTGAGATCCCCTGTCGATAGCGGCCATTACTTCGTGCGAATAAAGAGCTAGCTGCATTGCACAAGAACGATGTTTTCTGAAACCATGTTGATTACGTATCAATAGATCGTTCCCTTCGAGATGATTCATAATGTTTGAATACGGTATATGGTCCAAAACCCTACTGCAAACCGACGTCAATGTTATAGGTCTGTAGTTCGATGGATTACTCCTACTACCCTTCTTAAACACTGGTGCGACCTGCGCAATTTTCCAATCTGTAGGTACAGATCTGTCCGTGAGCGAGCGGTTGTATAAGATTGCTAGGTAGGGAGCTATTGTATCAGCGTAATCTGAAAGGAACCTGATCAGTATACAATCTGGACCTGAAGACTTGCCCGTATCAAGCGATTTCAGTTGCTTCGCAACCCCTAAGGTATCTACTTCTAAGAAACTCATGCTAGCAGCTGTTAGTGTTTCAAATTCTGGAATATTCCATTCGTCTTCCCTGGTGAAGGAATTTTGGAAAACTGCGTTCAATAACTCCGCTTTAGCAGCACAGTCGTCGGTAACAGTACCATCGGCACTGCGCAGCGAAGGTATTGACCGCGTCTTGCCGCTTGTGTACTTTACACACGACCAGAATTTCTTCGGATTTTCTACCAAATTTCGAGACAACGTTTCGTTGTGGAACCTATTAAAGGCATCTCGCATTGATGTCAAGACACACTCTCTGCTTATCAAAATACGAATGTTGCCGGTGCAAACGCACTGATGAAAAACACAAAGCAACATATTTCAGTCACTAGTGCATTGTTATTGCAATTAATTCAAAATTTTTGTCAAACAGACCAGAAGTTTCAACAGTTAGACACAATGGAACAAAATTAGAAACAAACAGAACAATTGTCTCAAATGGCTCTGAGCACTATGGGACTTAACATCTGAGGTCATCAGTCCCCTAGAACTTAGAACTACTTAAACCTAACTAACCTAAGGACATCACACACATCCATGCCCGAGGCAGGATTCGAACCTGCGACCGTAGCAGTCACGCGGCTCCGGACTGAGCGCCCAGAACCGCGAAAACAGAACAATTACTTCAAAAGTTAGACACAAGGACGAAATTAAACAAACACTTGAACAAACACGAAAAGATTTAACCACTGAGATACACAAAATCGATTCCTAATATCACAACATTTCTGAAGACGTAAAAACACAAATTTGTGAGCATTTACAGCCTATTTTTTGCGACATGAGGACACATTACAGAACCATGAAGCAGTAATAAAAGAACTGCAGACCATTGTACACGAAAATCACGACACCTTGCAGGCTAAAACTGACTCTGTTCCACTACCGATACGGTTGTGCAACTTGTAAAACATCAGGAAAACTTAAAGGACACAGTAGATACGATTACGACACAACAGACACTCTAAAACGTGGCTCAGAAAAACACATGGAGGAAATCAGCACATTATCGGAAAACGTAGCCGAATTTCGGATCAGTTAACAAATTTATCTACGAAGGTATATGAAGATTTGAATGATACAAGACTGGTAGTCTTTACTGACACAGAGGAGCACGAGGAAATCAGGAAATTTTAAACAAAGTCAGAAACAAATTAATACTCAACACAAAAGACGAATACAGGAAATACAAGTTCAGTTGGCACAGGTGATACAAGAATACGTATTTCAGAGGACACTCGCGCTCCGACAGAGGAAGAGGGATTTAGAAACACGGAAAAGCCACACAGTAATCATACATGGTATTTCGGAGATTCTGAAAGGAGTCGACACGCTGCAGCGAGCCTAGAGATGGAACCGCCGACACGACGTAACAACGACCGATTTGCGAATCGGCGACATGATGACTTTGTCTATAAGCTCCTCATCACAACGTGTAAATTTAAAACATACAAGTATTCTAGTAATGACATACATACAAAAGCCTGGCTTCATCAATTTCCTCATTGTTTTTCTCCTAATCAATAAAGCATAGATTAGAATTTATGTGTGGCTGTTTAGAAAATGAACAGCTGTAAGAATGCGATCGGTTATTAGCGACTGTCACAGTGAAGGAGGTTTTTGTCAAGCCTTCCTTTCTGAATATTGCTCTCAGGCTACTCCAAATCGAGTAGAAAAAAAGTGTTATAATGATGAAGAATTGCGAACAGTCTGAATTTTCCAGCCCTGTAAAATATTTTGAAGATACGTTACAAAAGAATCAATATTTGTCAAACCCGTACAGCCCCTTGGAAATTGCCTGAACACTTAAGACATTATTTTGGCTGGACGTTGCAAAGATGATATAAAAGCTGTCCAGGGACTTTGAAAGAACTGGAAATCGACATTGACAATCGGATGATCCAAAAACAGGAAAACAACAACAATTACAGGTCACAGTCTTCAAAATTTCGTTTCGACAAAAACAATAACTTTACACAAGTCTACCATTATAAAGCAAATCGTACCGAAAAGAGTCATCACTTATATGACAACCACTGGCAGAATAACAATAATTACAGAGGTAGATCACATTTCCATGGTAATGACTATGACAGAAATAACCATAGAAACAGACAATATGGGAAACACAATTATTATAATCAAGGGAGACAAAATAAATTGAGACACAACAATCCACCTCGTATTTACGATTCCAGGAGATATTCTCCACCACCTAACCGTCAAGAAAGAAGTTATAGTACTCGCTTCCATGGTACATATACTAGAAAAGAAATTACAGAAATTACCGACAAGAAGACAGAAGCTATAGTCGTGACAACAGACCGCAATTTAATCGGAACTGGCATGATTCAAATAAGGCAGGGCCCTATAGACAAGTTGAAATTGCAGGAAATTGTAGAAATTAGACCTCCAAATTCCAATAACGACGTACAACAACAAAGAGATAATAGACCATGACTCGCACCACAGGCAGCCACAAAACGCACTTATGAGGCTGAGGACGTAGCTGCCATGACTATCAATTACATGAAAATGGTAGACATTAGGGACATTTTACTCTAAGAACATGACGTGAAACAGAACAATACTGCTTATCCTGTAATTCACATCACAACAAATAACGTAAAATTTAAAGCAGTATTTCTGTCTGGCAGTCCTATTTCGTTAATTAGTGAAAGAGCTTTCAGTAAATGCAACAAATCCAACGATTTCCCCACACCTCCTTTACGTAAAATTAAATTACAAGGTGTAATTTTTTGAAAAAGTGTACATGTACGCCAACAAACTAACTTAGAACTCTCTTGTAAAAGCCACAGATTTATTATGAATTTTCTTACTGTTTCATTATTGCCGACGGAGATTATATTTGGTGTGGATTTTTTGAACAAGTATAAAGCAATTTCAAATTTTCACGACGCTGAAATAAGCTTAGAGAAAGAAGGTAATTAAAAAGCTTTGAAAGTCGAAGATTGGCTTTCAAACCATGACGAGGAAATCAATTGACTTTACCTTTTGTCAGATCATAGTTAGGAACTTCGGACGGAATTTGACACTAATAATCACTTTACCAGTACTGACGGGAATGATATTGATGGCGTATTAGACACTAATGTTTTAGTTCAGAAAAAATTCAAACAATTGAGAAGTGTAATGACACTGATAGACAGGACCTCTCTGACATCTTACAATCACATTCCACAGTTTTTACTCACAAAACAGGAACAATTAAGGGATTTCAGTAAAAATTTCGTGTTCGTGAGCATACAAAATTTTGCTTCAGACCACAAGTAATTCCGGCAGATTATAGGGACTGTGTTAGAACGGAAATACAATCTATGCTTGACGAGGGCATTATTGAACCTGCAGTAAGCTCATACAGTAATCCATTACATGTTGTTGAGAAGAAAAACGGATCGATCACGCTTGTCTTAGATTCCAGACAAATGAATACCAAAACCATTCCTGAAACTGACAGGCCGCAAATGTTGGAAGGACTTCTTCAAAATTTCAATGGTGTAAAAGTGTTGCCTTCTATTTATATCAGATTCAGCTTTTGGGGACATAGAACTTCATCCAGAATGTAGAAAATATACTTATTTTCTTTGTTTCGGTGTTAGTTACCAATTTCGGAAACTTCCCTTTGGTTTAAACATTTCTTCGGCAGCATTCATTCGTGGGCTAAATTCCCTATTACCTTAGTTTTTAAAACGACACATCACATCGTCTCTTGGGAACAAGATAATCGTATCCTCAACAGTTTGTTACATAGTTTTGCTGAATCTGGAATTACAGTTAATTTGGAAAAATCTGAATTCGGTAGGACGGAGGTGAATTTTTTTCTTGATGCATTCAGCCGGATTCTGGAAAGCTGAAAGCAATCAGAGCTATTCCTGTTCTATCCACAAAGAGACTAGTTCGCAGTTTTCTAGGTCTCGTGAATTTCCACCGTCGGTTCCTGAATATGCAAATTCTATGAACTCCAAAACTCACTGGCAAAAACATTGTATGGAACTGGGACGAAAAGGCGCAGTTTTAATTTGATTCTTTGAAACTAACGCTACTTAAAGCGCCAATCTTAGCTCACTCAGATCTGTCACAGGATTTCTGTCTTAGCACGGATTATTGTGAAGTTGGTCTTGACGCCCATTTATTTCAAGAAGCTATAGGAAATGACATTACTGTTCACAAAACTACCAAAACTACCGCTTTTGCTAGCCGCGTGATAACAGAATCTGACAAAAATCATTCCGTCACTGAACTGGAAGCTTTAGATTTCGTTTGGGCATTTCACAAATTTCGTTTCTGGCAAACATGTAAAAGGTTTTAGTCATGATGGAGTATTGCAATATCTTATGTCTTCAAAATTAATTCATGACAAGTTGAAACATTGGGCATTATTTCTGCAAGATTCCGCTTCACAATAGTCTGCATTCTTGACAAGGAAAACATTGTTGCGGACGCGTTGTCAAGTGCACCGGCTGGCCTTGAGAAAAGCAACACAGAAGCTAACCTTGAGAAAAATTTCAGTATTCTTTACATTCAAAAGTAGATTTTGGAAACTTTGTCACTGCATCTTTAAAGGACATTGCTCATGAGCAAGACAAAGATCCGATTTGGAAGGATATTAAAAATAAATGGCATGAAAAGGCACACACGCAATTTCGTCATTATTGTCTTGTTAGAAGTAACATGCTCTTCAAACGTTGCACTGTTGATGGGTACTTTGTATTCCTGGCGATTTTGTTAATAAGCTCATGTGGTACATTCATTTCAGCCACGCACATTTTGGTCCATGAAAATTTTATCATATACTTCGGATGATTTGTTAAGCTCAACACACCTGGTATGTACAGCATTGCCTGCGAATGTGGTGTACAGAACATTGGACAAACACAGCGCTGCATCTCAAAAAGGTGCGAGGAACACACCAGGCATGTCCGACTTGGACAGATAGAGAAAGGTGCGAGGAACACACCAGGCACGTCCAGGCCGCGCTCAGTTGATAACCTTCGTCCCTGTTCGCAAGATTCTCGTGGACCCATATTTATATTGATTCTTTAATGACGCTGTCCCAAAAGCCCCCGGCTCGGCACAGCACCCTTGTGTTCTCGAAATCAAAGGTATGGTTTTCTTTGATGCTATGTTCAGCTATAGCCTGGAATCCAGCATTAGCCGCAATACGCCAGGAACGCACCAAGAACCGTCCAGCTCACGACACGCGAACGGAATGCTCTAACGGAGACACGAACGGCGCACCCGCTTCCCCCTCTGCCCCACCAACCGGCTCCTCTGGACGCAGGCTCCCGCGGCGAGGTGGTGGGGGGCACGCCGCAGGTATAAAAGCACCGGCATCCACAAAGTCTCGGCACTTCGCCAGAAGATGACGAGTATGTCACTGGTCGAAACGTCGCAGTTTGAAGACACCGCCACCCGGCTGAGAGCCCGAGAACTAGACATTGGTCAAAAATTTCTCATTAAAGCCCATTCATTGTCACATAAGAAGAAACATTTGAGTCACTAATTCTTTCTGATTTCGAATGGACGTTACAGGATCTGACGAATACCGCATGATATCTGCGTTGAAATTGAAACTCTGCGTACCAAGAAAAGTGAAGGATTACACCACATTTCTAATGTGAAAACGTTTATTGAGAAATAATTTGCTTTCTGACTCAGACTTTGCTATAAAATTTTTTGTCTTCAAGTTACTATTATGCACTGTCACATTTAGAAAATGTTGGCATGCAGCGATGTTTTGAAGTTAACCATCCAGTCAACAATCTTTGGAACACACTCACAGTAATTTTACGAGTACGCATTTATAGGGAACAGACGACACAGTCGTATTGTGAATAAATTTTCGCAAGTCAGTCACACGATTACGTCACGACTATAATGCTCACAAAAAAATGGCTCTGAGGACTATGCGACTTAACTTCTGAGGTCATCAGTCGCCTAGAACTTAGAACTAATTAAACCTAACTAACCTAAGGACATCACACACATCCATGCCCGAGGCAGGATTCGAGCCTGAGACCGTAGCGGTCGCTCGGCTCCAGACTGCAGCGCCTAGAACCGCACGGCCACTCCGGCCGGCATAATGCTCACACTCTTGGAACATAAACTGCTAATAAGGTTTACCTGCAACATTTTGGTTTTACTTGAAAATAAATTTTTAACTAAAGTACTTTCTGAGAGGTCACAAATGACACAGTGTCGTCGTAACTGCCGTCTGCTTCACGTCTGCTGTGCAGCGAGCTATCTTAATTTGAGTATTAACTGTATTTTTCTTACTTGACACTTCTTCTTCGGGATGTTGTTGCTTTTAGGAAGCTTTAATTGTCGAGTGCTAGCAGTAGTGTTCCACAGATTTCGTGTTTGTTTTGAATACAGTCAGAGAGAGTCCCTTTAGTCAGCCATAGTGCCAGTAGTGATAGTGTTTGTTTTCAATACAGTCCAGAGACAGGTAGTGCTATTTTCATTGTTTTCAACAAGAAGTGGCTAGCAACCACAGTTTAGTGAATTTGCAGTCTAGTTAAAAGTTGATTAACTCTCTACAATAAATTGATTTCTTAGGATGGATAGGATGTGTGACTGCTGTGTATGGACGCAGGAGGAGCTGGCCACTGTTCGCGAACAGCTGAGCGTCTTGATGGCCGCGGTCAGCCGTCTTCAGGCTGCTGCCTCGGAGTGTAGCGGCAGTGGGGAGTCTGGTGCGTCGCATGGTACACCCCAGCTGTTACGTGCTTCACCTACTGTCCCTGCTGTCGAGACATCTTCGCGGGTACCGGACGCGGTTGGGCCTCCTCTCCCCAAGGGGAGTGGCGGGTTCAGCGGCGCACGAGGCGGAGGGTTAATGTGGAGGCTGGCCGTGTGGCGTCGCCCGCTTTGCCTGTGAGTGGACATGTGGCCGCTCCTTCAGCAAGATCTGAGCAGGCACACGGGGGGAGGGGTTTATTAGTTATTGGGAGCTCCAACGTTAGGCGGGTGATGCATCCCCTTAGGGAAATAGCGGAAAGGTCGGGGAAGAAGGCCAGTGTTCACTCTGTCTGCTTGCCGGGGGGTCTCATCCGAGATGTGGAGGAGGCCCTGCCGGCGGCGATAGAGAGCACTGGGTGCACCCGACTGCAAATTGTTGCTCATGTCGGCACCAATGACTCCTGCCGCCTGGGTTCAGACGTCATCCTCAGTTCGTACAGGCGGTTGGCGGAATTGGTGAAGGCGGAAAGCCTCGTTCGCGGGGTGGAATCTGAGCTAACTATTCGTAGAATCGTTACCAGAACTGATCGCGGTCCTCTGGTTTGGAGCCGAGTGGAAGGCTTAAACCAGAGACTCAGACGATTCTGCAGAGATCTGGGGTGCAAATTTCTCGACCTCCGCTATCGGGTGGAGAAATGTAGGGTCCCCCTGAATAGGTCAGGCGTGCACTAAACGCCGGAAGCGGCTACAAGGGTAGCGGAGTACGTGTGGAGTGCACATGGGGGTTTTTTAGGTTAGAGAATTCCCTCCCTAGGCCCGACAAGACGCCTCCTGAGACGTGGCAAGGTAGGAGTAGGCAAAATGTAACAGGGAATAACAATAGTGATAGTAAACTGCAGGAGCGTTTATAGAAAGGTCCCAGAACTGCTCTCATTAATAAACGGTCACAACGCCCATATAGTACTATCGACAGAAAGTTGACTGAAACCAGACGTAAACAGTAATGAAATCCTAAACTCAGATTGGAATGTATACCGCAGAGACAGGCTGGACAGTGAAGGGGTACGCGTGTTTATAGCGATTAGAGGTGCAATAGTATCGAAGGAAATTGAAGGAGATCCGAAATGTGAAATAATTTGGGTGAAGGTCACGGTTAAAGCAGGCTCATACATGGTAATTGGATGTCTCTATAGGCCCCCTGGCTCAGCAGCTGTTGTGGCTGAGCAACTGAAGGATAATTTGGAAAATATTTCGAGTAGATTTCCCCACCATGTTATAGTTCTGGCTGGAGATTTTAATTTGCCGGATATAGACTGGAAGACTCAAACGTTCATAACGAGTGGCAGGGACAAAGAATCCAGTGAATTTTTTTAAGTGCTTTATCTGAAAACTATCTTGAGCAGTTAAACAGAGAACCGACTCGTGGCGATAACATATTAGACCTTCTGGTGACAAATAGACACGAACTATTTGAAACAGTTAACGCAGAACAGGGAATCAGCGATCATAAAGCGGTTACTGCATCGATGATTTCAGCCGTAAATAGAAATATTAAAAAAGGTAGGAAAATTTTTCTGTTTAGCAAAAGTGACAAAAAGCAGATTACAGAGTACCTGACGGCTCAACACAAAAGTTTTTCTCAAGTACAGATAGTGTTGAGGATCAGTGGACAAAGTTCAAAACCATCGTACAATATGCGTTAGATGAGTATGTGCCAAGCAAGATCGTAAGAGATGGAAAAGAGCCACCGTGGTACAACAACCGTGTTAGAAAACTGTTGCGGATGCAAAGGGAACTTCACAGCAAACATAAACATAGCCAAAGCCTTGCAGACAAACAAAAATTACGCGAAGCGAAATGTAGTGTGATGAGGGCTATGCGAGAGGCGTTCAATGAATTCGAAAGTAAAGTTCTATGTACTGACTTGGCAAAAAATCATAAGAAATTTTGGCCTTATGTCAAAGCAGTAGGTGGATCAAAACAAAATGTCCAGACACTCTGAGACCAAAATGGTACTGGAACATAGGATGACAGACTAAAGGCCGAAATACTAAATGTCTTTTTCCACAGCTGTTTCACAGAGGAAGACTGCACTGTAGTTCCTTCTCTAGATTGTCGCACAGATGAAAAAATGGTAGATATTGAAATAGACGACAGTGGGAAAGAGAAACAATTAAAATCGCTCAAAAGAGGAAAGGCCGCTGGACCTGATGGAATACCAGTTAGATTTTACACAGAGTACGCGAAGGAACTTGCCCCCCTTCTTGCAGTGGTGTACCGTAGGTCTCTAGAAGGGCGTAGCGTTCAAAAGGATTGGAAAAGGGCACAGGTCATCCCCGTTTTCAAGAAGGGACGTCGAACGGATGTGCAGAACTATAGGCCTACATCTCTAACGTCGGTCAGTTGTAAAATTTTGGAACACGTATCATGTTCGAGTATAATGACTTTTCTGGAGACTAGGAATCTACTCTGTAGGAATCAGCATGGGTTTCGAAAAAGTGGGTCGTGTGAAACCCAGCTCGCGCTATTCGTCCACGAGACTCAGAGGGCCATAGACACGGGTTCACAGGTAGATGCCGTGTTTCTTGACTTCCGCAAGGCGTTCGATACAGTTCCCCCCCCCCCCTTTTTTTCTTTTTTGGTCATCAGTCTACTGACTGGTTTGATGCGGCCCGCCACGAATTCCTTTCCTGTGCTAACCTCTTCATCTCAGACTAGCACTTGCAACCTACGTCCTCAATTATTGTCTTGACGTGTTCCAATCTCTGTCTTGCTCTACAGTTTTTGCCCTCTATAGCGCCCTCTAGTACAATGGAAGTGATTCCCTCATGTCTTAGCAGATGTCCTATCATCCTGTCCCTTCTCCTTATCAGTGTTTTCCACATATTCCTTTCCTCTCCGATTTTGCGTAGAACCTCCTCATTCCTTACCTTATCAGTCCACCTAATTTTCAACATTCGTCTGTAGCACCACATCTCAAATGCTTCGATTCTCTTCTGTTCCGGTTTTCCCACCGTCCATGTTTCACTACCATACAATGCTGTACTCCAGACGTACATCCTCAGAAATTTCTTCCTCAAATTAAGGCCGGTATTTGATATTAGTAGACTTCTCTTGGCCAGAAATGCCTTTTTTGCCATAGCGAGTCTGCTTTTGATGTCCTCCTTGCTCCGTCCGTCATTGGTTATTTTACTGCCTAGGTAGCAGAATTCCTTAACTTCATTGACTTCGTGACCATCAATCCTGATGTTAAGTTTCTCGCTGTTCTCATTTCTACTAATTCTCATTACCTTCGTCTTTCTCCGATTTACTCTCAAACCATACTGTGTACGCATTAGGCTGTTCATTCCGTTTCGCAGATCATTCAAATCTTCTTCACTTTCACTCAGGATAGCAATGTCAACAGCGAATCGTATCATTGATATCCTTTCACCTTGTATTTTAATTCCACTCCTGAACCTTTCTTTCATTTCTCTCATTGCTTCCTCGATGTACAGATTGAAGAGTAGGGGCGAAAAGCTACAGCCTTGTCTTACACCCTTCTTAATACGAGCACTTCGTTTTTGATCGTCCTCTCTTATTATTCTCTCTTGCTTGTTGTGCATATTGTATATGACCCGTCTCTCCCTATAGCTTACCCCTACTTTTTTCAGAAACTCGAACAGCTTGCACCATTTTATATTGTCGAACGCTTTTTCCAGGTCGACAAATCCTATGAAAGTGTCTTGATTTTTCTTTAGCCTTCCTTCCATTATTAGCCGTAACGTCAGAATCGCCTCTCTCGTCCCTTTACTTTCCCTAAAGCCGAACTGATCGTTACCTAGCGCATTCTCAATTTTCTTTTCCATTCTTCTGCATATTATTCTTGTAAGCAGCTTCGATGCATGAGCTGTTAAGCTGATTGTGCGATAATTCTCGCACTTGTCAGCTCTTGCCGTCTTCGGAATTGTGTGGATGATGTTTTTCCGAAAGTCAGATGGTATGTCGCCAGACTCATATATTCTACACACCAACGTGAATAGTCGTTTTGTTGCCACCTCCCCCAATGATTTTAGAAATTCTGGTGGAATGTTATCTATCCCTTCTGCCTTATTTGACCGTAAGTCCTCCAAAGCTCTTTTAAATTCCGATTCTAATACTGGATCCCCTATCTCTTCTAAATCGACTCCTGTTTCTTCTTCTATCCCATCAGACAAATCTTCACCCTCATAGAGGCTTTCAATGTATTCTTTCCATCTATCTGCTCTCTCCTCCGCATTTAATAGTGGAATTATCGTTGCACTCTATGTTACCACTGTTGCTTTTAATGTCACCAAAGGTTGTTTTGACTTTCCTGTATGCTGAGTCTGTCCTTCCGACAATCATATCTTTTTCGATGTCTTCACATTTTTCCTGCAGCCATTTCGTCTTAGCTTCCCTGCACTTCCTATTTATTTCATTCCTCAGCGACTTGTATTTCTGTATTCCTGATATTCCCGGAACATATTTGTACTTCCTCCTTTCATCAATCAACTGAAGTATTTCTTCTGTTACCCATGGTTTCTTCGCAGCTACCTTCTTTTTACCTATGTTTTCCTTCCCAACTTCTGTGATGGCCCTTTTTAGAGATGTCCATGCCTCTTCAACTGTACTGCCTACTGCGCTATTCCTTATTGCTGTATCTATAGCGTTCCCCACAGTCGTTTAATGAACAAAGTAAGAGCATATGGACTATCAGACCAATTGTGTGATTGGATTGAAGAGTTCCTAGATAACAAAACGCAACATGTCATTCTCAATGGAGAGAGGTCTTCCGAAGTAAGAAGATTTCAGGTGTGCCGCAGGGGAGTGTCATAGTACCTTGCTATTCACAATATATATAAATGTCCTTGTGGATGACATCGGAAGTTCACTGAGGCTTTTTGCAGATGACGCTGTGGTGTATCGAGAGGTTGTAACAATGGGAAATTGTACTGAAATGCAGGAGGATCTGCAGCGAATTGACGCATGGTGCAGGGAATGGCAATTGAATCTCAATGTAGACAAGTGTAATGTGCTGCGAATACACAGGAAGATAGATCCCTTATCATTTAGCTACAAAATAGCAGGTCAGCAACTGGAAGCAGTTAATTCTATAAATTATCTGGGAGTACGCATTAGGAGTGATTTAAAATGGAATGATCATATAAAGTTGATCGTCGGTAAAGGAGATGCCAGACTGAGATTCATTGGAAGAATCCTAATGAAATGCAATCCGAAAACAAAGGAAGTAGGTTACAGTACGCTTGTTCGCCCACTGCTTGAATACTGCTCAGCAGTGTGGGATCCGTACGAGATAGGGTTGATAGAAGAGATAGAGAAGATCCAACGGAGAGCAGCGCGCTTCGTTACAGGATCATTTGGTGATCGCGAAGGCGTTACGGAGATGATAGATAAACTCCAGTGGAAGACTGAAGGAGAGACGCTCAGTAGCTCGGTACGGGCTTTTGTTAAAGTTTCGGGAACATACCTCAACCGAAGAGTCAAGCAGTATATTGCTCCCTCCCACGTAAATCTCGCGAAGAGACCATGAGGATAAAATCAGAGAGATTAGAGCCCACACAGAAGCATACCGACAATCCCTCTTTCCACGAACAATACGAGACTGGAATAGAAGGGAGAACCGATAGAGGTACTCAGGGTACCCTCCGCCACACACCGTCAGGTGGGTTGTGGAGTATGGATGTAGATGTAGATGTAGATTTGGTGTGTTTTACAGCTACACGATTGTATTACGATGCTACTAATGAGTAATACAATTTTCACTATTGCTTTCACGCTGTATCTGTTTTAAGTCTGCACAGTTTTTCCATGTTCTTCTGGAAAGTAAAACACGGTTTGGTAATGACTTTCGGGGCGTGGCTACAATGAGACAGTTATTTTCGTAACAAAACAATACATTATAGTACAGTACTCTCAAGATCACAGCAGTGAACGTAATAATTACAACATTTATATACATAGCACTTTTGAATATGACAAGGAGAGAACATTGATATTTGGGGAACTTTGTTTATGAACGACCATAACTACGACATTTGGCACATGTTTACAGTTAAGCAATGACAGAAATTTTCTTACAGAAAGAAGTACAGTTTATCGCTATGTAATACCCATTTGAGCAATTACTTTTCGTAACTGAAACACTATTACAAATATATTTGAACTACAATGATACAGAGAAGGTTTCCTGTGACACATTTCATTCTGCAGTTTTGATGTGTAAGATCTGAGGTATAAATACATTATCCCTCAAGGGGTTACGTCCACTTTGTGTACCACGCGTGTGGCAAGCGCAAAGAGCCCTAATTAGTATGGTATTTGCTTACACAGTTTTCTACATCGGTACCATATTTCTCTAACACAGAATTACACAGCTATCTGGTCGTTTAATAGAGCGAAATGAACATTTTTACTATGTCTCTGACACATGTGTAGGTAATTACACAGTTGCATTACTTTGCATTTATGAAACTGTACTTTGCCTGAATTTTGTGAACTGTTCACATATATTTTTGGGACCATTGTGATACTGCGAGAGCTCTGAGTGATGTATATGATTTTTGAAGTACATTTGAGGTAGATGACACTATTGAAACGACCAGAGAGCATTTTTTAGAAGTTTTGAGATTACTGAAGTAAGCTACGACGATTTTGAGATTTTACTGATGTGTTACGATGATATTACAATATTATGACGATGATGTTTATTACGACATCGAGTTATAGCTATGATCAATATGAAAAGTGAGTATATATGTGAATGTGAGTACCAGAATGCTGATTGAAATTTTTTGATACTTGTATTGGTGAGAATTCGTTTCTACACACTTCTGCTGTACTTTCTCAACCTGTGAATTTTTTTTTTTTTTTTTTGTGTGTGTAACTGTCATTATAGTTGAAACTGCTGTCGTAAATATTTTGGTAAAGGGTCTGTGTGACCTTGACGTAATGCTCTGCCGTCCTGGGCTGCACACTAGCCACCTTCAAATATACCCATTGTTGTGCTGACTTCCAACTTTACCGGTGCCACTTCAGCAGCTTTTAAGCTCGCCGCACTCCCACAAGTGCTCGCATAGCTGTAGGAAAGGGAGACCGTTGATCTCGCTATTGACATTTCTTTGCAGAACGCACCTCAAACACGACATACACTACTACTTTTAAATAATAATTACACTCTGGAGTTTGAACATTGTGCTACTTACTGAAATGCTTATAAATTGATCAGAAATATTCTTATATTTATCCACCTCATTATGACAAGTGTCTCTCTATGAGAGTTGAGAGAATTTCTACTGACTTATGAAATGCCACATGGCTATTGAATCATGTTTTCATGCTTTCCTATGTACATATTTGCTTTCTTTATTGTATATCTGGTTTCTAGCTGCACTGCAGCATTGGTTTTATAAAATAAAAACATGCTAATGTGAACACTTTCTGTCAACAGGTCCATTAAATAATAATTTTTTGATGCACAGTCTTAAAGAAGAGCACTAGGAAAGGAAAGAACAATAAGAAGGAGAAGGGACTAGTAATAGGAGCTGCGTACGTAATGTTCTTTTCTAGAACTTGATAATCTTTTTGGTAGAATAAGTTGTTGTGGTGCACCACTTTCGTGTTAAGAAGAGATTTAGAATCATTGCATTTCACATGGAAGATAGTATAGATCTTGTTCCTTGTGCTAGCGCTTTGCATAGTTTTTAAGATCACAAATGCACACATGCTGTTGTGAGTTTATACATATATTTCCCTTCTCTGCATTTCTGTCCTTACTGTAATATTTTTTTCTGCTTGGCTTTGTCATGTTTAGGTATAAGCTATTGGTTTTGACAATGCTATTTGTCAGACAATGTTCGACTAAACTCTACTTTGTACTACTGCACTAAGCCAGTTTTAGCACTGATATATATTTCTTGTTTCCTGCACATTGCCTTATATTAGCTGTAATGTTGCATTTGCTTTGCTAATTTAGATATGCTTCTGTTTGCTTTGCCAATTTGCATTTTTGTCATTGTTGTTTATATTAATTTTTTGTGCTGCTGGATTGTCACATTCTCTAGTTTATGTATCTGAGCTCGATAGATTTAAGTTGGCTTAAGAGGGGGTATGCTATACAAGAAAATGAATTGTGATGATTTGGGAAGAAACGCATTGAGAAGCTATGAGGAAAAAGTCTGGCCAAAGAGTATAGTATAATAAGGAACAATTATTTTGGAAAAGGAAATGAACAGTTATAAATAGGGTATAGTGACAACAGGTATAGGTAGGAACTTCTTGGAAACGAATGATAAGGTAAAAAAAATATAGAAGTATAATCACTGGTTGAAAGAATAAATACAGATAGCATGTGTAGGTAGGATTTTTGTGGAAACAAATGTTGATGTAAGAGAACTCTGCAAAAATGAAATGAAGTTTTGGTTGGAAATAAAGTAGTTTTTGTGGAAAGTAAAGAAGGTAAGAGCATGAAGTATATTACGTATGAAATGCACACCGCAGGTACTACAGTATCAAATGTTACGCTTACAGTTTGACACCTTACCACTTGAAAACCGATCCCATCCTTTCCTTTGTGTTATTCCAATGTGTTTATGTGTACCCTTGTGCCGCTGTGTTCTTCCTAACTCCTTGTGTTTACCTGATAAGATAAATTTGGTAGAATTTATTTTTTCCTTCTAATATTAAGCTGCATTCACTATGATGAGGAATACGTGATCCTCAAACATAATCTCTGCTTTTGTACCATGTTCTTTACTTTAGGAAGATGTTCAGACATTATCTATTCTGTTATGTTTCCTTTTAATATTCATGCGTCAAGTTAATGTTTCTACTGATATTCTCATTTTCATTTATTTACGTATGTTATAATTCATGTGATACTCATGTATAAGCTTATTTCTATTCTTTCTGTAAAGCCTATATTACTACAAATGTTTTGAGCTGGCTAATATTTCGTGTTCAAAAATGGTTCAAATGGCTCTGAGCACTATGGGACTTAACATCTGAGGTGATCAGTCCCCTAGAACTTAGAGCTATTTTAACCTAACCAGCCTAAGGACATCACACACATCCATGCCCGAGGCGGGATTCGAACCTGCGACTGTAGCGGTCACGCGGTTCCAGACTGAAGCGCCTAGAACCGCTCAGTCACACCAGCCGGCAAATATTTCGTGTATTGTGGTCACAAAATGGACTTCTTTGTGCTACCATTCTCATAACACTCTCAACGTAACTTCACTGCTTTTATTAAGGGTATTTTTGTCTGTATTGTCACTGAATATTGTAGGACCACTTTTCGTCTAATTGAGATGCTCTTTCTTGAATAAAGTGTATACAACATAATGCTTTGTCGTCTACTTCAATAACAGACGCTAGAATACAACCGTTGTTATTAATTCATTCATTTAACTTTTACTTTTTATTTCTGTGTACTTTATTTATTGACAATCCTAGCCAATGAATATTTCACTGCAGGGTCACAGCTACAGGTTATTATTTGCAGCGAATTAGAAGACGTATGCGGCTCAGCCCTGTGACTAATCGAGGTATTCTTTTTAAACAGATCCTTGCATAGCCCAAGTACGTAAGACGTGAGCAATATCAGCCGAAGTCGCGACTGTTTTGTTCGTACGGGATGCTATTTGGAAGATCGACTACACTCAGCAGTAACCGTTAGGTACAGTCGCACTGTCCCTACCGTCTGTAACGAAACATGCACGTCCCAATTCATAATCAGTGTTAAAGACGCTTCCAGCTGATATTGCATGAACTGGGTATTTCCGCGCTACGGGGCTTAGAATTTGGATGTTTCTGAAACTGTCACGACGGAATCGGGTGGCCTTGAAGCATCCGATAACTATCTTCAGTTCACCTAGACCTGTTATGCGTGTCCAGATAACTTCACAGTCTGATTCAGTTTCCATCCAGACATAATATTTTTGTTGATTCCAATGTACTCTGCTTCTCCTGTCTAATCTGTGTTTTGGACGTGAGTTCCATGCAATGGTAAATATGTCGGCTCTTTCAACTTTTATTTTCAGCCAGCACTCGGTTCCGAGAATAATATGAGTGTAATGACTTTCCTGGCGGGCAGTAAATTCAGGAAATCTGTTACAAATACTTTGACAATTTACAGTGAAAATTTTGACAGTCGAACTGTCTTCACTTCGTACGCGGTGTGATTTCGCTTTCTGTGTATCGACTGGCGAGCTTTCATCAGAGGACTCAAACTAGGGCCTTGGCTAAAAAAAAACCTAACTTAACTCCACAAGTACTCTGCTACTCATGTAACTGCTTCCTTGATGTAGTGCACCTCTGACCTATCAACCGAAGTTGTATAATTCTCCACTCCATAATGGAGGTTGCTTGGAGAGGAAATTATAGGTGAATTGGAGATTTTGCTTACCACCTGGTGGCTAGGGGACCTTTAGTCCTTTGTCTTACCAGGAAGTGTTTGATGCAGCCAGAATCCACGCAACGTTTACGAGACGATAACGTTATCTCGTGTAGTATCGGAAGTTACGCTTATGTGATGCATCTTGGACATGGTCTCGCTATTTAATTGTGTGGAACCGATGCTTTAGTGGAAAGTGTCTGTAGAACGCGATAGTCTGAAGGGTAATTACATAGTAATGTACCTTCATGTTCATTGTGTATCGTGCGATTTCTCTTTTCAGTTCGAACTTTTGGATACCGAACCTACGCGTAAAGAGCCTTCCTGAGGTTTTGTAAGAGATTTCCCAAGTTGCTGAATGCTTACTCGTCAGACGGACAGTGTGTGAGATGTGATGAACTCGTTTGCCCTCAGTTTAAAGTATTCCGAGTGTAGAAATTGCTGCATAGGTTAATTACACCTGTATTCTCTTCCTTTTTTATTTCATTAGAGCTTTTTGGAGATATGTCTCGCACTTTTTCATCATGTGCGACCTATGTCGACCGCTGCGATTCCCTTTATGTGAAAAGGTATCTTCTGCCTGAATATTATTGTGTCCAGAGAGTTATCACAGGATGGTTTTGCAAAAGTTCTGGTAATTACGAGGTCTGAATCAAGTTAGTCCATTGTACGAATACTGGTGGAAAGAGTAATACCGCGTCGCTCTCTTTCTGCGTTATATTCCATTATTAAGAACACTACAATCGGGATCACAGATAAGTGGCGATCGTTCCCTAACCTCACAAGGCTGCTTGAAAGATTAAAGTATGTTTGTATACAGAAAAATGGAATAGAAGGCATTATTCTGTTCAAATCAGCCAAAAAATGTTTTCCGAGTGTGCATTCGCGTTTAAATGGTAGTAAATTAATTCTGTTGCGTTTAAATATTCACTATATTCAGATGCGCGTTCATTACCAGTCCGCTGCATTTCAATGTTCAACAGTAGCCACATACGCTTAAATAATCAGTCTTAGTCAGATATGCTTTTGTAGTAAGTGTCAGTCAAATTTGCTAAGTGCTTTAGTCAGATATGTGCACACATCAAGGTTATTCAGTTGTATTGCAATCTCTGAACCCTTTCAATACATAGAGGCATAGGCACAGGTTGGTACCTTAACATTTACGAATTTCAATGTGTTAGTTGTTACTTTCTCTGCATCTAACAGCGTTCCCACAAACGCATCTCAGAAATTACTACCTGATAATTTCTGTACGGTCCAAACTGAGCCGAGAAGTGGGCTACGCCTGTCAGTACACACTCTCCTTTTTGAATCTATGCATTCTCACTTCCTTAACTGACCTGCTGCCCTGGGGAAAACAAATTTTAATGGCTGGCTTCCCCCACGAGCGCTTCGAAGTACTAAGCGGCCGAAAAACATACTACTCGTCTGCAAATGAAGTAAATTTTGATGTAATGTTGTTCAGTAGACCGTCCTTAGTTATCAATAGAACTATCCACACTTATACCCCTAACACCCCGCACATATACAGGGTGGTCAGAGACAGTCTGAAAAACTTGTAATGATATTGCATGGTAGGTTGCGCTGAGAATAACTGTTAAGAAAAAAACTCGATACGTTGCGTCTTTTCCTAGATAATTAGCACTGAAGTCGGCCAATCTGGTCATTGGACGTGTAAATCCAAGACGCCTTCCAGGAAAGATGTCACCACATCATTTGGTTTCCTAAAACCAAACAAGACGGCTGTACAAGAACTGGACACTAGGCAGTGGTGAGGATCGAACTCGAGTCAAACGGTGAGCAGTCTCGTACACCGTCATGTTCGCTGCTAGGACAACTGGCACTAGCTTTATCTGGTGAACTGCTCCCCGAGTGCGCAACAGCCCATTGGCTAACTTCAATGCTAATTAACTTGAAACGGCGCAATGTATCGAACTTTTTTCTTAACAATTATTTCTCAATACAACCTTCCTTGATAAAACTTTACAAGTTATTTACTCGTATAGGGTGACCCTTCCAACTCTCCTTAGGCGTGTTGTTCGTGGTGTTTCGGCAGATTTTTGGTATCTCATGCTGGAATCAGACCAAGCAAATACTGCTCATCCCGTCTTCCTTGCGATGAACATTGTGGACGGAAACGTCAATTTCTTACAAAAAACTGATGTTTAAAGCGGTATTTTACGTGCCACTTCTATGAAGAGGTCCCCCATTAGCCTAGTACGGTATTCGTTTTATCTGTAAGTATTAAGAGCAAAAGCAAAACATGAACACTAATCAGTAGATTAACTTTTCATAACTGGTATTCACAGTCACGTAAAATTTTTTTAAAGACATCATGTTTAAGCCAGTGACTGTAAGATTTTTTATTTGCAATATTGTAATTTCGGCCATTATCAAGTGCAGATGCTTGGGCTGTAAGCCATATCAACTTCATACACGCTGAGACCTTCATATGTCGTTGTCATTTGCTATTGTATACATTTGTAACGCTGCTAAGTAGTGCGAGCACACATCTCCATGTATCGTAAAACAGCACAGGCTGTATATACTCATGTTTGTTCCACCATCACTAGTAACTTTTTCACTAAATCACAGTACCGAACGACTGTTTACAGTCTTTAGTAGCCTGCTGTGGTTCAAATGGCTCTGCGCACTATGGGATTTAACTGCTGAGGTCATCAGTTCCCTAGAGCTTAGAACTACTTAAACCTAACTAACCTAAGGACATCACACACATCCATGCCCGAGGCAGGATTCGAACCGGCGACCGTAGCGGTCGCGCGGTTCCAGACTGTAGCGTCCAGCCTGCTGTGGTTTAGTGAAAAAGTTACTAGTGATGGTGGACCAAACATGTGTATGTACAGACTGTGCTGTTTTACGATATATGGTCATGTGTGCTCGCACTATTTAGCAGCGTTACGAATGTACCGGGTGATAAAGTCAGTATAAATCTGAAAACTTAATAAACTACGGAATAATGGAGATATAGAAGTAAAAATTGACACACATGCTTGGAATGACGTGAAGTTTTATTAGAACCGAAAAAAACAAAGTTCACAAAATGTCCGACAGATGGGGCTGGACAGCAGAACGTCAGTGATTGCGCATGACACTCGTGTATAAAAGGAGCTGTAATGAGAGAGATAATCAGATGCGCCAGCAGTCGCAGCATGTTGACGTTACCTGAAAAGGCGCTTTTAGTGAAGCTGTATTATCAGAATGGGGAATGTGCTAGTTCAGCGTTACGATCCTATCCCCATAGAAAGCGGAGGGCATTTGCGGTGTGGGCGTTTCAAAAGATGGCTGAAGATGACGATCGGTTGAATAACGTGTTGTGGACCGGGTAAAGGTGTGTTGACAAATGGAGCTGTGGCGAAGCCACGGGTTGTTTAGACCTTAGACCCCGTAGTGACTGACCGGGCACAAGGCGTACGGCTGCTAAGACAGTTCAGGAAGAAGTGGAGACTGTAGCGGGTTCGTCTACGCACCGGGAAGTCAGCGCTCGTGCAGTCGCACGTCGCACCGGCATTCCATACACTACAGTTTGGTTGGCACTGAGGCGTACCGTCCGATGCTACCCGTACAAAATCCATCGGCATCATGAACTGTTACCTGGCAATTTAGTGAAGCGGAGGGCATTTGCGGTGTGGGCATTTCAAAAGATGGCTGAAGATGACGATTGGTTGAGTAACGTGTTGTGGACCGACGAAGCTCATTTCACGCTCCGAGGGTCTTTCAACGCCCACAACTGCGGAATTTGGGCTACCTAAAATCCTAGAGCTGTCGTGGAAACTCCATTGCACGACGAGAAAGTCACGGTATGGGTTAGATTACCCACATCTACCGTTATTGGGTTATTTTCTTCGAGGAAATGCGTGATTCTGGTTTTGTAACTGCTACCGTGACGGGTGAGAGGTACGCCGATATGTTGTTAGTAGGCTGTTTATGTTTTCTTATTGGGAACGTTACGTAGTGCCCTGTAGGAAAATCACTGGCTGTGCTGTGTGCAGTCTGTGGCTAGTTTGCATTGATGTCTGCCATTGTAGCGTTGGGCACCAGCAGCTGGATGTGAACAGCGCGTAGCGTTGCGCAGTTGGAGGTGAGCCGCCAGCAGTGGTGGATGTGGGGAGAGAAATGGTGGAGTTTTGAAATTTGTAAGACTGTATGTCATGAACTGCTATGTATATTATGATTTTTCAACACTGTTAAGGTAAATACATTGTTTGTTCTCTATTAAAATCTTTCATTTGCTAACTATGCCTATCAGTAGTTAGTGCCTTCCGTAGTTTGAATCTTTTATTTAGCTGGCAGTAGTGGCGCTCGCTGTATTGTGGTAGTTCGAGTAACGAAGATTTTTGTGAGGTAAGTGATTTGTGAAAGGTATAGGTTAATGTTAGTCAGGGCCACTCTTTTGTAGGGATTATTGAAAGTCAGATTGCGTTGCGCTAAAAATATTGTGTGTCAGTTTAAGCACAGTCATGTATAATCGTTGAAACAGATTCGAATCATACCCAGCCTGGCTGATAAACACCTGGTGGAACGTACGATGTTTATGCAGGATGGTGCTCCTCCCCATATTGCGGTAAAGATCTCTTGCGCTCGTCGTTTGGTGATGATTGTGTGCTCAGCCGCCTCTTTCGTCATGCTTGGCCTCCCAGGTTCCCAGACCTCAGTCTGTGCAATTATTGGCATTGGGGTTACCTGAAGTCGCAAGTGTATCGTGATCGACCGACATCTCTAGGGATGCTGAAAGACAACATCCGAAGCCAATGCCTCACCATAACTTCGGGCATGTTTTACAGTGCTGTTCACAACATTATTCCTCGACTACAGCTATTGTTAAGGAATAATAGTGGACATATTGAGCATTTCCTGTAAAGAACATCATCTTTGCTTTGTCTTACTTTGATATGCTTGGTATTGCTATTCTGATCAGATGAAGCGCCATCTGTCGGGCATTTCTTGAACTTTTGTATTTTTTTGGTTGTAATAAAACCCCATGTCATTCCAAGCATGTGTGTCAATTTGTACCTCTCTATCTACATTATTCTGTGATTTATTCAGTTTTCAAATTTACACTGACTTCTGGATCACCCGGTATACAAGGTGTTACAAAAAGGTACGGCAAAACTTTCAGGAAACATTCCTCACACACAAAGAAAGAAAATATGTTATGTGGACATGTGTCCTGAAACGCTTACTTTCCATGTTCGAGCTCATTTTATTACTCCTCTTCAAATCACATTAATCATGGAATGGAAACACACAGCAACAGAACGTACCAGCGTGACTTCAAACACTTAGTTACAGGAAATGTTCAAAATGTCCTCCGTTAGCGAGGATACATGCATTCACCCTCCGTCGCATGGAATCCCTGATGCGCTGATGCAGCCCTGGAGAATGGCGTATTGTATCACAGCCGTCCACAATACGAGCACGAAGAGTCTCTACATTTGGTACCGGGGTTGCGTAGACAAGAGCTTTCAAATGCCCCCATAAACGAAAGTCAAGAGTGTTGAGGTCAGGAGAGCCTGGAGGCCATAGAATTGGTCGGCCTCTACCAACCCATCGGTCACCGAATGTGTTGTTGAGAAGCGTACGAACACTTCGACTAAAATGTGCAGGAGCTCCATCGTGCATGAACCACATGTTGTGTCGTACTTGTAAAGGCACATGTTCTAGCAGCACAGGTAGAGTATCCCGTATGAAATCATGATAACGTGCTCCATTGAGCGTAGGTGGAAGAACATACTGACGAAACTAAAATGAGCTCTAACATGGAAATTAAGCATTTCCGGACACATGTCCACATAACATCTTTTCTTTATTTATGTGTGAGGAATGTTTTCTGAAAATTTGGCCGCACCTTTTTGTAACACCCTGTATAACAGCAAATGACGAAATGTAAATGTGCCAGCGTGTATAAAGTTGACATGCCTTAAAGCCAAAACGTCTGCACTTGATAATGGCCTGTGGCCGAAATTGCAATAGTGGAAATAAAAAGTTAAACAGTCACTGGCTTAAACATGATGTCTTTCAAAAAAACTAACCAGTAGCCCAGCAGAGACAGCACCACCCTGGCGTGCGGTGACTCCTACCGACGTGCAGCAGCGCTGTTCAATCGCTGCTGGAGTACTGCGTGTTAGTCGTGTTTTACTACTGATTTTAGAAGATATCGATAAAATGAACATTGTACTAGACTGATCTGGGATCTCTCTACCAAATGGGCACACGTAAAATACCACTCTGAAAGTAATTTTTTGTGGCGGGAAATACATGGAAGGTTTCCGTCGACACAGGGTATCGCATGAAACTTGTGATTAGCAGTATGGGTTCGTCTTGACTTCAACTATGCTTTTCAAAAACAACACAGGAATCATCTACCGAAATACCAGAGAAAATATACGCGATGATTCTTAGGAAGGGCATTCTATTACTAAACTGATAATATAAAAAGTTAGCAGCTTTCATATTGGCTTTACATTCCCTTAATTGGAACTTTATAGTTATTAACAGTAATACGCCTCTTTTTGGCTTCAGTTAATTAATAAGAATAAGGGTATATTGTTTACCAACCTTTCAGGTCGGTTCAAAAATGGGTCAAATGGCTCTGAGCACTATGGGACTCAACTGCTGAGGTCATTAGTCCCCTAGAACTTAGAACTAGTTAAACCTAACTAACCTAAGAACATCACAAACATCCATGCCCGAGGCAGGATTCGAACCTGCGACCGTAGCGGTCTTGCGGTTCCTGACTGCAGCGCCTTTAACCGCACGGCCACTTCGGCCGGCATTTCAGGTCGGAACTGACAATATATACATGTCTGTGTGTGTGTGTATTTGAATCACACTCTCGTCCTTTGCAACAAGCCAGTAAATATACATTCTGCACAAAAACGAATCGCTCACATAGTCAACGTTTTGGATGAATTATAGCAGCGGTGAAATGAGAGGAGTGTGTAGTTGACGCGGTAGAGTTTCTGTGAATAAATGGCGTGTTTCACCAGATAAACAAAGAATTCAGAAACTGTGAGCAAATGCGTGCTTAACACTTTATCTTGTTCTCCTGTGTTTACTGTCAATATTTTAGATGGGCAAATATATATGGAAGGGTGATTGTCCTATGTGATGTTACATGCAGGTGAATACACTTCGCTTCGAATATCTCACAATTCCGCGCTGTAATTATTAATGACAGTATACGAAAATTAGAGGAAAATTTGGGGAATTCCAGCCATTGACAGATTGCACCCACTCGTACTATCACTCGCAGTTCAGAACCCCTGATCCTGGCCACTCTGCTATCAGGCAATTAGTGAAGGATTAGGCTGTGCGGATGTCATGAGACTGATCCAAGCTCCCGAACTGCGTCCAGCTCTCGCCCCCCACATGAAGATGGTGACAGCAGAACTAAGAGTTACGACTGGAAACGTATGTCGTACTTTAGTAGGGCGTCAAAACCCATTCTACAAAGTTAAGTCCAGACAAGGTGTTCAAGTAGTCCATTCCCGCTGACAGTAGTTCCGGCAGTTTAAATGCAAATACATATCGTGATGTAAATAGTCCCACGAATTTAGCAGAGGCCATGTGGCGAGCACAAAAACGGTATTTAACAAAAAAAAAAAGCTTCATCTACATCCTGCACAAAAACGAATCGCTCACATAGTCAACGTGGTGGATGAATTACAGCAGCGGTGAAATGAGACGAGTGTGTAAATGCATGGAGAGTGTCAGTTTGGCAGTACAAGACATTACTTGCTGTGGACGATGTCCTATGGCCAGTTCCAAATAGTTAATAGAATGAAATCGTTAATAATCATACATTTCGATCAGAAATCAGTAGCTACGGTAGAATATTCAAAATTTTCCAGGTGTATGCATTGATGTGGGGTTGAACTGGAAATAACACACTGAAGATCTGCTGAAACGTTTGAGTTCAGCTACTTATGCTATTAGGGTCATTGCAAATGTTGGCGATATGCATCTCAGTAAATTAGCTTACAACGCCTATTTTCGTTCTCTGCTTTCGTATGGCATCATATTCTGGGGTAACACATCATTGAGTAAAAGAGTGTTCATTGCACAAAAGTGTGTAATCAGAATAATTGCTGGAGCTCATTCAAGATCATCCTGCAGACACTTACTTAAAGAGCTAGAGATCTTCACTGTAGCCTCACAATATATATATTCACTTACGAAATTCGTCATTAACAGTTCGAACGAATTCAAAAGTAATAGCAGTGTACATGGCTACAACACTAGGAGAAAGGATGATCTTCATTACTCAAGGTTAAATCTAACTTTGGCATAGAAGGGGATAAATTATGCTGCCACAAAAGTCATTGGTCACTTACCTAATAGCATCAAAAGTCTGACAGACAGCCATATAGTATTTGAAAGGAAAATAAAAGAATTTCTGAATGGCAACTCCTTCTACTCATTAGACGAATTTTTGGATATAGTAAGTTGGTAATGTCCCCACCGTCCACCCCCCAAAAAAATTAATAATATTAAGTGTCATGTAATGTTTTGTGTAATGTAATATCTTGTATAGACACCTTTTAACCTGACTCGTTCCGCATCATTACGAAGCGTCGTATGCATGATCTATGGAACGAGTTCTAATCTAATTTAATCTAATCTAAAAAAAGGAGATGATTCTTACCCTGTTGTCGGCGGAGGTTATTTTCGGTACACCGTGGAATTTTGCGCAGTAACTGACCTTGGCAGTATTCTTGGCTGTGCCATACTTGCTGCAAAACACTACCTGCTTTTGAATATGTCCAGGTGCTGTGTCTACGCCAGAAACGGTACACTGCTAGATACCATATGAAATGAAGTCTCAGTGTGGCACAGGAGCACCAGTCGCCTACCAGATGGCGCACATAGAAGGATGCGCTTCGGGCTTCCGCCACAAGACATTCAAATAGTCCAGTCAGGTGCCGATAGTTACGTCTGCCACCACAGAGATAGCTGTAACCAGGAACTATCTGATGCCTCCGCCAAACAGACCGCAGATTCGCAGTAATACGCCGAGCACCAGATTTAAGCGGCCTCTCGAGTTGACTGTAGTTAGCGGACAGTTCTCGGCAGTTATCGCCCAGCAGATGCCTGCAAGTTATCTACAGTTGTTGACCAGTTCCACCTTACAGAGAGCTGACGCCGAGTGTCGGAGATTAATTGAAGCGACAGTCAAATTGTCTACATACTGGGAGACAGGCGTTCGATTCTCTGTTACTGCGCTCACACTGAACTTCAATTACATTAGTTAGTAATCATCTACTGTTGGGTTCACACACTTAAATCAGTCCCACGCCTTCTCACAAAGCAAATGCTCAGAATATTTTGATGTACATCAATTTAATAAACGATTTTTGTTGTTTATTATGTGTTTCCGCAGTTAGTCGGCTTAGATATAATGCCCTGTAACGTGACCGCGATGAGTACGCAAGTATGCCACTTCCCTACAGCCCCGAATCTTTGTAGCTGGGGTTCACTTCCTGCTACTTATATGTTGACACTTAATTTACTGGCGAATGACACCAGATATGTTTATATTACCACTTACGTGCGTAGTAAGACAAGTTATGTGCGATTAAACGCATATGTTGTGCATCATTAGAATATAACTACCATTAATTTACATTTATGAAACACTGTCACTGTCAAACTATTGTCTTCAAGGTTTTCTTTACCGTGATTACGCAATGTCACTTCATTTTCACCCAGTACGAGCCACTTGCCATCAGATATACATGTATTTGCAGAAATAAGTTTACGTTTAGTATGCATTTTTGGTGTTATCTCTCTTGTCATTTTATATTACTATAAGTATTTTGTTCATATTCTTCTATTGTGGATAAAGATGTCATAAGGCATATATTATCGTCTCGTGATACAAGTATCTTTCTAATGCCAAGTTCACATTCTCTGTGTGTAAATGTTGTAGTGCAACGACAACGTTAGCTAAGGGAATGATCCATTTCTGTGTAAACTGTGGATGAAGTTTTTACGTTTTGTTTGTGGAATATTGGTTGTGTGCTTGCCACTTGGCTCGGCCTCGCAGGGCGTGAGGAACCGTGGGTATACATATACCACAGCAAGTTCTTTGGCTCAGACTGCTGAAACCTATATTCCAGAGTGTCACGATTTAACGTTGTGGAGTGTGCTTTAACCTTCCACAAAGGTTCTCTATTTTTCTAATCTCTTCAGAATTAATATGGTAGCTGTTTTTGTTTTCATTGCACTTGAAAATGACAAATTATGGAATACGAAATTGCAGAAGAATGACTGCATTGTGGACGTACTCTTCCTTAAAAATATATTGTTACAATATCATGTACAACACCCTCCATCTAGAGAGTAACGATGTGCATAAGTATAGGTTAGACACAAAATCGTACAGACCGGTTCCTAAGTATTATTCTGTTGTAAGAGACAGTCACCAAACTGGATTAATAGAAAACATCACGAAAAATGAAACATGACTTCCGTGCTCAGTCACCAGTTTGTTTAGTTAGAGCGGAAACATCAAAAAGTAGGAAATACTCCAGAAAAGCGACGTGTGCTGCTTACAGGATTACTCTGTGTGTACACTTCAATTCGTGTGAAGAAAATTAGTATTTCCTTCTATACACATCGCGTGTAACTGTGATGACGTTAAGATTTGAGAAATGTGTGTTTGTAGACGCGTACCACCTGTGAAAGGAACAGGAATGAGGAAAAACCACCCTAGTAGACCACGCACGTTCTGACAGATACCGTGCGGTAGCTTGCGGAGTGTAGATATTGTGTACACTTACAGTACGGGTCCATTAAAACTGCGCCACCAGAAAGGACAGCAATAACAAAGTTCGGCATTCTGCTTCCTGTGAGTGTACCTTATGGTAGAGGATTGTGGAGTGTACAAGTTGTACAACTTGAAAAATGTTGCCACGCCTGCAGGCGACAGTGGCTGCCACCTACCTGGGCATCGTGTCGAACTGAGGTCAGGCAACCCAAACTTAACCTTTTCATCTATTACCACCATATATACAAGCGCAACGCAGTTTTACTGCTCTACAACAACAACATCGCTTCAAATAATTAGCTCAAAAGAATTGCCCTGAATTGGAAGAAATCCTAAAAATAACCCATAATTTTTCGTAAGTCACTCACCTCACTGAAAATCTTCACAACACGAACTATAGCAATTACAGCAAGCAGCAATTACAGCCTGCTAAATAAAAAGATTCTAACTACTATAGGCTCTAACTACCAGGAGGCATATGGTTAGCAAAAGAAAGATTTTGTTGAAGAGCAAACAATGTATTTAGCAGATTTTACCTTATTCATGTGACATCCAGTTCCAAAAATTATATAGTCGTCAATAAATCCACTATCCAAACATCACCAACTACATTCATCCTCATTTTACGATGCATGTCCTACCAACACTGAGTCTCCACGAAGGACACATGTGCAAGCTGTCCGCTCGCTAACTGCTAACTGCTACTCCATCCAACCAAAGAGTCTCTTGCCGTGGGTGCAGAGCGCTGTCAGCGATATTAACACAGTCTGTAGCGCTGCCGACATACAAACATATAAACAGGAAACAGGCTACTTACAGAGTCCTGCAGTCGTAGTGACTGGCTAGTGGTGACCTGCCAGTCTCTCAGCTTCCAATTGTCAGATTCTTTTAATGAGTGTCTGAGAACCGTGCTACCTAGGGCAACAGTTGAACAACCACCACAGAGAGGCACGTTGTGGCATCACAGGCTGCTTCCACTGGCACCACAGGTTATCACCACCCCAGGTGCGGAGACAGGTTGACGATGTTTACAGTCTGGCAAAATTGATTCCCTCAGAGCCTCCACACACGGACATGTCCACTGACTCATCTGAAATGATAACGTTGTGTCACTCCTCTCTCTTGCGCCCTCATTGGATGCAAAACTGTCAGTGTTCTTTCCTCTGCAGCCACATAAAGGAAAGCCACAACAATGGCGATCGTGCTGCCCATGTGGTGCTCCACATGTCTTCACACTACCTGTGGTGCTCCACATATCCTCACACTGTCTGTGGTGCCCCACATATCTTCACAATGTCTGTGCTGCTCCTCATATCTCCTTATTGTCCATGGTGCTCCACATATTTTCTCACTGCCTGTGGCACTTCACATATCTTCACATTGTGTGTAATATTCCACATATCTTTTCAGTACCTATGGTGCTCCACATATCTTCTGGCTGTCTGTAATGCTACACACATCTCACACCTTCACACTGGCTGCAGTGCTCCACATATCTTCACACTGTCTATGGTGTTCCTCATATCTTCACAATGACTGTACTACTCCACCTATCTTCACACTGTCTGCGGTACTTCATATACTTTTGGACTGTGTGCATGGACACTTCTCTTCCCATACACCAGTGTCTTCCTGTCTCAGGGTAAGTGGCTTGGCTGTACGATCCTGCAGTACAAAGCCAAATAACGCGTTTGTCCTGTGGGTGTTAGTTGTGTGTGGCTTTTGAGATAGTGTATGGCGTTGGCTTCTCTCTTACTGAACTCATTGATTCTGTGTTCGCATCATACGCATATCCAGCCACGTAGCACACTTCACACCAGTTTGGAGTTTGTGCAAGTTGCCTTCATGATCCCTCCGTTTTAATAGTCAGCAGTGTATAATTACACAATAGCTGACAGTCAGTTGGGGAAGAGCTGTAGAGTAGGTACTATATGTGAAGGGTGTGTCGCAGAAATCGATAGAATGAGAATGCAATTGAAGCATAGAAAAAATCATTAAAAGTAATCTGAGGAAGAATACAACATCAAGATGAAAAACAGCTGAACCAAATTATACTGAGAGCTAAAATCACACTCAACCCTTTTAAAATTGTAGCTAAGGGACTGTCTTCTGCTGCAAGCCATAAACAATATGGCAGCTTTAAACAAACAAGTAAGAATAAGTACACGAACTGCAGAGGAAGTAGATGCATGTTACGATACCGGGCTATTTGTAGCTTATCAGTAAGTATATCAGCTTAGTTACAAATTTTGTTTCGTTGCAGGGTTATTAATTTTACATAAAGTTACATTGTAATGCGCTTCCCAAGAAAGATTCGTAATTTATGTACTGATTGGTAATTGGTTATTGATGTCCTTCTCTCGCTCGCGATATATGCTTTGGCAATCTTTATCAGCACGAACTGTAGTATTGCAATTTGCTGAGTCAATCGTAAAAAAAATTTATTCTTTTCTGGCACGTATGCCGTGTGATATTACTGTATCTTCAGTTCGGTTGTGAATCAAACCCTGCGTCGCGCAACTAATTCTGTTTGCACACCTTTCCATACGATCCACAACGTCTCTCCAATCATTTACGCGTAAGATACATCTACATCTACATGGATACTCTGCAAACCACATTTAAGTGCCTGGCAGAGGGTTCATCGAATCACCTTCACAATTCTCTGTTATTCCAATCTCGTACAGCGCACGGAAAAAACGAACACCTATATCTTTCCGTGAGAGCTCTGATTTTCCTTATTTTATTATGGTGATAGTTTCTCCCTATGTAGGTCGTCATCAACAAAATATTATCGCATTCAGAGGAAAAAGCTGATGATTGAAATTTCGTAAGAAGATTCCGCCGCAACGGAAACACCTTTGTTTTAATGATGCCCAGTTCATATTCTGCATCATTTCAGTGGCACTCTCTCCTCTATTTCGCGACAATACAAAATGTGCTGCCCTTCTTTTAACTTCTTCGATGTACTCTGTCAATCCCATCTGGTAAGGGTCCCACACCGTGCAGCAGTATTCTAAAAGAGGACGGACAAGCGTAGTGTAGACAGTCTCTTTAGTAGATCAGTTACATTTTATAAGTGCCCTGCCAATAAAACGCAGTCTTTCCTAGGTCAGCAAATTCAATGAACGTGTCTTGATTTTTCTTTAGTCTTACTTCCATTATCAATCGTAGCGTCAGAATTGCCTCTCTGGTGCTTTTATCCTTCCTGATCGTCATCTAGCACATACTCAATTATCTTTTCCATTTTTTTGTGTATTACTCTTGTCAGCAACTTCGATGCATGAGCTGTTAAGCTGATTATGTGACAATTCTCGCACATGTCAGCTCTTGCAGTCTTCGGAATTGTGTGAATGATATTTTTCCGAAAGTCAGACGGTATATTGCCAGACTCATATATTCTACAGGAAAACATGAACAGTCGTTTTGTTGCCACTTCCCCCAATCATCTGAGAAATTCTGATAGAACGTTACCTGTACCTCCTGCTTTATTTGATCTTAAGTCATCCAAAACTCTCTTCAATTCTGATTCTAATACTGGATCCCCTAGCTCTTCTGAATCGACTACTGTTTCATCTTCTATCACATCAGACAAATCTTCCGCCTCATAGAGGCTACCTATGTATTCCTTCCACCTATCCGCTCTCTCATCTGCATTTAACAGTGGAATTCCGTTGCACTCCTAATGTTACCACCCTTTCTTTTTATGTCACCGAAGGTTGTTTTGACTTTCCTATATGTTGAGTCAGTCCTTCCGACAATCATTCTTTTTCGATTTCTTCACATTTTCCATGTAGCCATTACGTCTTAGCTTCACTGCACTTCCTATTTATTTCGTTCCTTAGCGACTTGTATTTCTGTATTCTGAAACTTATGGATGACGTAGTTCTGAAATTCAGATGGTATATAGCCGGCCTCATATTTTCTAGACACCTATATGAATAGCCGTTATTTTGCAGCTTCCACCAATGATTTTAGAAATTCTGGTGGAATGTTCTTATTCGATCTTAAGTCTTCCAAAGCTCTTTTAAATTCTGACTCTACTATTGGATCCCCTATCTCATCTATATCGACTGCTGTTTCTTCTTCTACTACGTCACCATATAAGTCTTCCCCCTCATAGAGAACGTCAGTGTAGTCTTTACACCTATCCGCTCTCTCCTCTGCATTCAACAGTATGATTCCCACTGCACTTTTAATGGTACCACTCTTGCTTTTAATTTCACCAAAGGTTGTTGTGACTTTTCTGTGTGCTGAGTCAGTCTTTCGGACAGTCACTTCTTTTTCGGTTTCCTTACATTTTCATGCAGCTACTTCAGTTTAGCTTCACTACACTTCCTATTTCTTTCATTCGTATGTGACATGTATTTCTGTGTTCCAGAATTTCCCTGAACATTTTTGTACTTCCTTCTTTTATCGATCAAATGAAGAATTTTTTCTGTTGTCCTTGCTTTCTTCGCAGCTATCTTCTTTGTACCTACATTTTTCTTTCCAACTTCTGTGATTACCCTTTTTAGAGATCTCCATTCCTCTTCAAATGTAGTGCCTACCGCGCTATTCCTTATTTCTTTATCTATAGCCTTAGAGCACATGAAACGTATCTCGTCATTCCTTAGTAGTTCCGTATCCCACTTCTTTCCGTATTGATTCCTCCTGATTAACCTCTTAAACTTCAGCGTAGTGTTACTGAGTCTATATCTGGTCTGGGAACCCCTTACAATCCAGTATCTGATTTTGGAATCTATGTCTGACCTTGATGTAATCTAACTGAAAGTTACCCGATTCATCCGGCCTTTTCCAAGTATACCTCCTCCTCTTGTGATTCTTGACCAGACTATTCGCTGTTACTAGCTGAAATTTATTACAGGACCAAATTAGTCTTTTTCCTCTTTCATTCCCTTTCCCGAGCCCATATTCTCTTGCAACCCTTTCTTCTACTCCTTCCCCTGTAACTACATTCCAGTCCCTAATGACTATTAGATTTTCATCTCCCTTTATGTACTTATTATCCTGTCAATATCCTCATAGCCTTTCTCTTTCTCTTCATCTTCAGCTTGCGACGTCAGCATGTATACCTGAACCATCGTTGTCGGTGATGATTTGCTGTCGATTCTGATAAAAAGAGCCCTATCACTGAACTGTTTACAGTAGCACACTCTCTGGCCTACCTTCCTCTTCATAACGAATCCTACTCCCGCTATACCATTTTCTGCTGCTGTTGCTATTGCCCTCTACTTATCTGATCAGAAATCCTTTTCTTCTTTCCATTTCACTTCACTGACCCCCACTATATCTTGTTTGAGCCTTTGCATTTCCCTTTTCAGATTTTCTAGCTTCACTGCCACGTTCAAGCTTCTGGCATTTTAACACCTCGACTCGTAGAAAGCAATCCTTTCGTTGATTATTCATTCTTTTTGTCATGGTCACTTCCCCTTTGGCAGTCCCCTCCCGGAGACCCGAATGGAGGACTATTCCGGAATCTTTTGCCAATGGAGAGATCATCACGACACTTTTTCAGTTACAGACCGCATGTCCCGTGGATACATGTTGTGTGTCTTTAAGGCAGCTGGTTTCACAGTCTTTTACATCCTCAAGCCGTTGATCATTGTTGATTGATCCGTCTTTAGAGGCGGTTTCCCACCTCAAGGACAAGAGAATGTCCTCAACCTCTGTCCGCTCCTCCATTCTCTTTAACAATACTGAGGGGATTTCAAATGCTGGAAGTCTTCTGCCAATGCTAATTATTAATCAAAATTCAGTTGGTGGCGGATTTTGAACCCGAGACTGAGTATGTTTTGCGTACAGGGTGTAACGGGCATAAGTGCAGTTTTTTCTGTATGTGATACACATCATTGTGTTAGTTGTTTTTTTTTTTCTCTGCGTCTAACAGTCTTCTCACAAACACGTCAAAAACTTCACGAGCTGATGTTTTCCACACGGTCGTACTGCAGCACTAGGTGGATTGCACCTGTCAGTATACACTAACTGTTTCGCATCCACACGTCCAAGCGTCAACACCCTACCTGCTCCCCGGTGAAAATAAGCAGTAATGGCTTGCTCTTGCCACTTGGTGGTTCTAGCCAACCTAAAAACTTATGACTTGTAATGGCTATAATTATTAGTCTGAAAATGACGTAAATTGTGATATTATGTTGTTCAATACAACGTGCTGAGTCGCCAACAGAAAAACGAGTATCTAAAGTGATACGAGCACTGACGTAACGCTAGATGAAATCTTTTATTATCCTGCAGGATATTATTCTGTCAGACAACGCGCTATACACAGTAAGGTGTTAAAAGGATAAAGCTACACAAAAAATTGATACGTTCCAGAAATACTGTGAAACAGTGTCGCTTGTACTGCTATTCGGGACGGTCGTACTCGGGAACAGTTTTTCCGCGCAGTTTTTTCATCTCTTCTATTTTCTTTCTAAGTTACGCCGTAAAACATTGTTTTCTCTGAAGAACGTTATTTCATTTCACTAGTCCGTGGATGTGTATCTTTCATTCATACAAGTGTGTGTCTAGATGAAGTTGTTATCTTGTTTTGATTTCTCTTGATTTTATAGTTACATCTCGATTACTTTGAGGCATTGTTGGTTAGTTGTGAGGAATAACATGTGTTCGTTATAGCCGTCCATTCGCTTTGCTCGGTCAAATATATCGAGCTGTTAACCACATAAGTTTAACGCTAGAGCTTGTTCGCTACACTAGCGATAAATAAGCTTTAGTGCACTGCCTACTAACAACGCCACTGCCGCATGCTTATATTTTATTCTTAGTACTGACCAGGCTGATACTTGTGTGGTTATTATGTACCGAAAACGTACGTAATATGTAGATAGTGCCGTCCAAGGACACAATGGTTATTGCCTGATAGTTGATAGCCTACATTAAATGGCTGTTGCCCCAGTTGTAGGTGACGCTAAAGTCATGAAAGTTAATAACCACTCAATGAGCGCCGTAAGTTAAGAGAGCGGCCGCTAGTGTGTCTCCTAATTCATAGTAATCATCACTACTAACTGAGTACGTGGTAATATCTGTTTTATATATGTATCTAACTCTGCAATTGCTGTTGTTTGTTAACAGTAACGTGTGGTGACTTTTTAATCTGTGTGCAAATCATTATCACAAGGTGTCTGTGTTTGTGTGAAGTGGCACACAGCGATTACATGGATTTTAATGATCGCCATCTGTATGATAACAACTGGAACTGCGATATCTTCCTTGACATTTAATGTTCTTGATGCCATAACTGTACAGTTAATTATGATCAGAGAATCTACCGACGATCAGCCGCACTGTCTGCCTAAGCCAACAATGATCCTGACATAGAAGTCATTCCGGGATACATTATTCGGCTATGATTAGTTACATTTCACTGACAGCTTAATTAGCACTAGCTCATCTCCAAGGTCATACGGGAAATCATGACATCAGCATCATCACATCCGGTCATGCGCCAAGCCCATGGTGAAGGATTGAAGGATCCCCCTCTTTCACAGTCAATTGCATGTAGTGTCATAGAGAAGTTGTAATATAGGGACGCCACGAAGAGTAGTTTGATATGTAATGCTGATATAATCGTCAAATACGATAAAATATACGAATAGCTTTAAATACCGAAAATTTTGCGAACGATAGTTACATTATTGACTGCCAAAAATTCGAATCAGCACTGACTCACAAGTCACATTAGTAAATTTCGTTCGAGACTATACATTAATTGCCACGCAATATTAGAACGAGCTGATAGCATAATTCTCTATAAAAAAAATGAAACTGCCGATTGCTTATAAAATGTTAGAAATTTGTATTTGTTGAAAATCAGTTTTACATTAAACACTGTCCCATAAACCCTGAAAATGCGAAATAACGGCAAGTTCTGTGTCACATCCCAGTTACTCCTGTCACTAACAGATAGCTGCTCTGTACAAAAAGAACAAATTTCCTTCTTTGTACGAAGATTTTCTGTTATGGTCTTACTGCCATCAACATATAGCTGCACTGTATAAAACGTGATTTGTTCGTCTGTGGACAACAGATAACACAGACAGCGCGCGTACCAATGTCTGCCGGGTTGAAGTATGAAAAAAACATCTCTGTCACGTGACTCGGGGCAGGGAACTAAACTCGTTGGACAGCACGAATCTTTGTCGTTTTCTCGTTTCCGTCTGAAATCTGGTTGATTTTAACAATAAAATGACTTGTCTTGTTAATATTATATGTCATGTAGTAATAAAGTTATACTAATTTTTACGAAATTTGTAATACACTACTGGCCATTAAAATTGCAACACCAAGAAGAAATTCAGATGATAAACTGGTATTCATTATACAAATATATTAAACTAGAACTGACATGTGATTACATTTTCACTCAGTTTGGTTGCATAGATCCTGAGAAATCAGTACCTAGAACAACCAACTCTGGCCGTAATAACGGCCTTGATACGCCTGGGCATTGAGTCAAACAGAGCTTGGATGGCGTGTACAGGTACAGCTGCCCATGCAGCTTCAACACGATACCATAGTTGATCAAGAGTAGTGACTGATGTATTGTGACGAGCCAGTCGGTCGGCCACCATTGACCAGATGTTTTCAATTGGTGAGAGATCTGGAGAATGTGCTGGGCAGGGCACCAGTCGAACATTTTCTGTATCCAGTAAGGCCCGTACAGGGCATGCAACATGCGGTCGTGCATTATCCTGCTGAAATGTAGGGTTTCGCAGGGATCGAATAAAGGGTAGAGCCACGGGTCGTAACACATCTGAAATGTAACGTCCACTGTTCACAGTGCCGTCAATGCGAACAAGAGGTGACCGAGACATGTAACCAATAGCACCCCATACCATCACACCGGGTGATACGCCAGTATGGCGATGACGAATGGACGCTTCCAATGTGCGTTCACCGCGATGTCGCAAAACACGGATGCGACCGTCATGATGTTGTAAACAGAACCGGAATTCATCCGAAAAAATGACGTTTTGCCATTCGTGCACCCAAGTTCGTCGCTGAGTACACCATCGCAGGCGTTCCTGTCTGTGATGCAGCGTCAAGGGTAACCGCAGCCATGGTCTCCGAGCTGATAGTCCATGCTGCTGCAAACGCCGTCGAACAGTTCGTGCAGATGGTTGTTGTCTTGCAAACGTACCCATATGCTGACTTAGGGATCGAGACGTGGCTGCACGATCCGTTACAGCCATGCGGATAAGATGCCTGTCATCTCGACTGCTAGTGATACGAGGCCGTTGGGATCCAGCACGGCGTTCCGTATTACCCTCCTGAACCCACCGATTCCATATTCTGCTAACAGTCATTGGATCTCGACCAACGCGAGCAGCAATGTCGCGGTACGACAAACCGAAATCGCGATAGGCTACAATCCGACCTTTATCAAAGTCGGAAACGTGATGGTACGCATTTCTCCTCCTTACACGAAGCATCACAACTACGTTTCAACAGGTAACGCCGCTCAATTGCTGTTTGTGTATGAGAAATCGGTTGGAAAGTTTCCTCATGTCAGCACGTTGTAAGTGTCGCCACCGGCGCCAACCTTGTGTGAATGCTCTGAGAGGCTAATGTTTCGCATATCACAGCATCTTCTTCCTGTCGGTTAATTTTCGCGTCTGTAGCACGTCATCTTCGTGGTGTAACAATTCTAATGGCCGGTAGTGTATTAATGCAATGGTTACCGTTACTACACATAGCCAGGTGAAAAGTGTTGACAGTTCCTTCCACAAACGACAGAATTACAGCTCTTTAGTGAGTACCTGTTTTTGTTACACTGTCGGTCTTAATTCTCCTCTTCCACGGGGGTAGAAGACGAACTATCTGTTTGGCAGGCAGCATATGTTTTCTGACGATTCCTTAACAACATTTTTGAAATGTTTTATTCCGCCTTTATAAGAAATGAAATACATTTATATCCATAATACCCCTCTTTCACAAAATAGGCGTTCAGATTCTACGATTTTTGCTAAATCCAGTACAGATAGGAAAGCAGTGGATACAATATATTAAAAAACGTTGATTGAGAATAATCCTTGTAGTAAGTTAGATATTAATGTTCTGTCATCTTGAAATGTCTAAGGACCATGAGACATCCCTACTGTCAACTCCTGGCAATATCTCCGTAAGAATTTCGAAGCAGTTCACTTCCACATCTGAGATTTTTGTCAGTTCACCTACTCTACAAAATACAAAACAAAACCTACCTGAGCATACACGAAGTCATTACTTATTCTTTTAGTAAAAAGCGCAACATTTGATCTGTAATAGAACTGTCATAAATTGTGTGCTATAGGTGCGTAATGACATGACAGATACTCGGCTTCGTGCTCCGAGTCAAGTGACTTAGATCTTGGTTTCGGTAAGATGACGTCAAGCGAAGTTCACATTATCTACGGTCTATGTGTCACCTTCATTCCTTGAAAACACAGTGAGTCGTACATTAATTATTTTCTAAAATTACGATGTCTGAATACTGTAAAATCAGTTCAGTATACACGTGCAATGTAGAGAAAGTGCAAGTTATTTCCACACACTTACGTACAGATATTGGCCAAATTTTTGCCGAAAAACCTTGCGTACACACTCCAGTGCTGTTTTCCATGCCTAATCACAGTTGACAATTTGTTATATAGTCCTGAGGAATCAATGGTGTAAAACTAAATTGACCAGGCTTATAACTGCAGAAAAATACTTTTTAACTAAGGTACTGCACTAAGCTGGCAAACATAATTCTAAAGTGTATACTCTAATGCTAATTTTTCATGCCTAATACGAGGGCTGTCCAGAAAGTAAGCTACGATTGACCGCGAAATGGAAACGACTATGCAAATCCGATAAAGCTTTGCACAGCTGTGTTGGGCAGTGTCTCTAGTATGACCCTAGGTAGCATCAAGTCGGTCTTCTCATTTCTGAGCACACAGTGAGCCCGTAAATATGTCTAGAAAATAATGTGTCCCGCCAAGTACGAGGGCCTGCTGAGAAATTTCGCCTGAAGCTATGCAGCCAACATTACATAACTGTCGTGCTGTTTCTTCTTCAAGACAATTCTGAGCCGGATTCTGCAGGGCCAATGAAGATGCTCCTGCGTCGTTTCCAATTGGAAATGTTTGATTACCCACAGTACAGCCCGTAATTGTCTCCCTCTGAGTTTCATCTCTGCTCATATGAACCACTGGCTATGACGACAACATTTTGGCACAGACAGCGAGCTGTAGGCCAGCGTGGTGAATTGGCAGAAAGGACTGGTGGCTGCCTTCTATGATGAGGACATTGGAAAGTTGGTTCAACGCTACGACAGATGTCTCAGTGAGAACGGTGACTACGAAGAGAAGTAGCTGGAAGGTGTAGCTATCTATTACAAATAAAATATTTCTGATGTTCAAAATGGTTTCCATTTCGCGATCAATCATAACTTTCTTTCTGGACAGCCCTCGTAATAGACGACATTTAGGAAGTAGGTTTAAGGAAGCAGTTTCGTATAACAAACTAGACGAGAGTTATAATTGCAGAAAATTACGCTTTACGTAAGGCAAACACACAAGCGAATTTTCAGTCTGGCTGTAACTATTTGGGCCTGCTCGTGGTGTAAGTTACACTACACACTCAAATGAAATGTTTCCACATTTATATTGTTCTCAAGCACAATTTTAGGAGGTACACAGGTAATATACCGTGTTATTCATTAAAACTATAATAAATGATATTGATTGTTAATTGTTGCCATTATTACAAATAACAGAGCCCACCTTCTAACGAATTTTGAAACCATAACTATGGTGCCAAGGTTCTCTAAGCGCTTTCGAGACTATTCTTTCCCACAAATTTGACGTCACAAAATTAAAAAATGTCTGCAAAATACATCGGCAACGTGAAAAGGACGACATTTGCATGGATTACCTGCCACGTAGTTAAGGTTAAGTACGAGAAAAAACGCTGGAAGGTCCAAATCAATAACGTTTCCGCATCTACGATCTCACAGTACTCTAAAATTACGTTCAGCAGATGTGTTGTTTATTTGCATTGCTTGACTGTGTCGTTGGGTCTTGGTAGAATGCTTTATACATTATGAATGAAACACATCCAACATTGGTGTAGTATTCTACAATACTGTAGGATATTACACCAGTGTTGTTTGTGTTTCACTCTTAATGTATGTTGTTTATGTTGCAGTACTGTGACAGTGCCATTCAAAAGAATTTCCTTATTCATGCTTCTATAACCCCGCCTGCCCTCTGTCTAAAGTTGTTTATGTTTCAGCAGTATGTAAATATGCTAAGTGTATATTCCATCTGTGCAGCTGCATTTTGGGAAACTGTGACCCACAAAAATTATAAAAATCTGTAAAAAACTAGACAACACATAGCACACAACGCAGTTATTTTATCATGGAAGGAAGGACAAAGTTGCTTTGTTATGATGTATCACTTCAACTGCAGAACAGAAGGAGCTTTTTATAAACACACGGTGATAGACGGTAACTGTGAGAGATGTGACATTTCCAAAGACACTTCTATAGTCTATGTCTCGAATATAAATAAAGTTACTTACTGCAAACTGTGAGATGTCTCACACTTTGCTAGCATAATGAGCACAGGATTGTATCAATCCCTGATGTTATCCTGTATAATGCACAGATATGGAGACATGAATGTGGAAGCAGCTGTGTTCTAAAATTTAGGTGATCATCACCGGAAGTGGCGTCAGAGATTTTATCATCTCTTGATGTTGCTGCAGCTGATAACAACCACATAGTCCATCTATGGAACTCCAATAACCAAATCTTAAACAAAATGGTTGTAAATACTACACAGTACAGTACTTCAAGGTTGCAGTGTCTGTGTGTGTGTGTGTGTGTGTGTGTGTGTGTGTGTGTGTGTGAACATTACTTTGAAAAAAAAAACATACAAGTGATTGTGTACATATCGTACTACTTGTTTCAAGCTGCTTTCAGGCAATATATTCCCCATTCTATCTCAGTGTTCAGGTATTTCGTATAACAAATTAATTTGTCTCTATAATTTAGTAATAATCACGGCACTCCACCTACTATTCTAATGAACATAATTTAAACTGATATCCACATTGCAACAGTTACATTATCACCTGTATTCACATTCTAGTTGTGAATACAAGTTTGACATGGTTTTGAACATGTGGTAAAGGATAAAAACATGATGTTGTAGATGTGGAGATTATTGATGAAGTAAACAGGAAATGCTTGTGATGTTTCAAGTTAATGTTGATTGAGCATTTGGGTCTTCCTTTACAACTACTTTTCTATTTACTCAGTAAATTTATCAATTTATTGCAACTACCATAATTAATCAAAGCAGAAACGTAGATTTGTGTAAAGGTATTTTAGTATGGTAGTGGTTGATCAGTTACTGAGATGCAGTTTTTTTACCATTACATGTGTTTGACGTGTTATAAAAAGTTCTTGAGACTGCTAGAGTAAGGCCTTATATCAAGGCTACACTAACATCAACGCTACAATAAAATGTAATCACAAGTGAAAGTGTCAAAGTATTACTGGTTTAACTCCATTAATAGCTGCATACAAAGCAGATACAGTACAATGTTTTAAAATTTTTTCAGCATGTTTGAGTACATCTTTTTCAAAAAAGTTTGTTAGATAATGGGGCTAGTGAAATATCTATACCAAGTGCTTGCTAGACAAATATTAAATAATGGAAAACATCTAGGCTTTTGCATTAATTGTATGATGCTCTAAAAAATTAAACAAACTCCTTACGTGGCAACCTATCATCGGTTTGTGCTACAGATGGATTACCTCAAATAGAGCATTCTTCCATAATTATGTCGTTTGTGACGTAGTCAGTTAATCGAAGGCGAAAACATGGTTTTAGATGCCTTCCTCGTGATAGTATCTGTTTCATTTGGTGAAGTGTATGAAAGACATCGTTTTTATTACATGTAATTCCACCCTGTGGTTTTTAGATTTCTTTGGCACTGGTGCCTTTAGTGTTTATGCTTTATAGTCCACTTTTGGATTAAAATGGCTGTGGCTACACATAGCTGCTGAAATTTTGTCAATAATTTAAGTAGCAGCCGTCTCATAATGTCTGAATGACACATGTATTATGGTGTTCTGGAGGTTCATTTCCCGGACTGTATGTGCAGTTCAGTTTACATGTTGGACGATTGTGAGTTCACCATGTATAAAGATGTTCACAAGGAACCCTGGGTGAAAGCAGCAGTCAACTCCTGGCACTTCGATTGTCATCTTGACAATGTATCCAAAATTGTTTCTCCTATTCTTCAAGAGGAACACAGATAACGTATGATAAATACTTGCCTGATGCATGTAAGTGAAGAGGAGGTAATTACGAAGCACATAAATAAACACAAAGGTTTGATCTAAAAATGATAGTGTTTTGTGAAAGCAACTAGCCAATTTCATGGATGCACACCACAGCTGACAGCAGCCCCAGACACCTCTGAGCACTTACACTAAGCATAATACGTGTAACATCTAACACCTAAGGCCTAACACCTAATGGCTAACGCCTGACACCTTATGCATACTGCATAACACCTAATGCACAATCTCTAATGTACAACATATAACACCTAATGCATAATACAAGATGTGTAATACCTAATGGTAGAGATTCTGTTTAAGCACACCATTGTATGGCCACCTCCCATTGATATAAATACTAAACAATTGTTGCAACATGTATTTAGGTGATTTATACTTCCACAAGCACACACATGTCCTTTTGCTATTTGCTACAACTTTTACTGATTTCTCTCTCTCCAAATACCCTCATGTTCTATTCGTGGGTACATAAGTATATGGTAGATTTTAAATGACTAATATGTACTGAAGTCGGGTATTATAACACAGCTGCATCGATAACACACACTAGGGCAAGTAGAACAGCACGATAATTCAGCAGAGCATTAAAACCATAAGATTAAGTTAGACCTTCTTTGGCTACTAGATAATATGTGAGGGCTGTACAGAAAGTAGGATCCGATAGGTCACAAAATGGAAACCATTATGAAAATCAAAAATACTTTATTTGCAACAGTTTGCTACTCCTTTGAGCTACTTCCCTTGATAGTCTGCGCTCCGAATTAGACGTCTGTCGTAGCAGTGTACCAACTTCCCAATACCTTCGTCGTAGAAGACATCTGCTGTGCTTTCTGCCAACTCTCGAAACTGGTCAAGAGCCCGTTGTCTGTGTCAGAATGTTGTCTTCATAGCCAGCAGTTCATGTGAGCAGAGACGAAACTCAGAGGCAGCCAGTTACAAACTGTGTTGTGGGTGATCAAACACTTCCCACAAAGAAAGCTGTAGAAACACCTTCATTGTCCTTGGAGACTGTGGTCAAGAATTGTTTTGAGAAGAAATTGCATGATAGTTGCATTATGTATATTGCACAGAATCAGGCGAAACTTCTCATGAGGCCATTAGACTTAGCGAGAGTCACTATTTTCTAGGCATCACTACGTGCTCACTGTGCACACAGAACTGAAAAGAACAACATGACGCGATCGATGGCCATATTAGGAATACTGCTCAACAAGTTTTTGCAAAGTGTCATCGGATTTTCACTGTCACCTCCATTTCACATCCAATAGTGCCTTACTCTCCGAACAGCCCTAATATATAGTAATACAACTTGTACTTAGAAAACATGCATCGTCTAAGGTGACAGCTGTCTACACTTAGTGACTACAATCGTTTGATACTTCTTGGCAATGTGTTTAATTGATATCAGTCAACATCACCATGAGGGATGGCGGCGAGAGGGGTGTAGATGGCTGGAAGTGGAAATGTGGCATTTTATTAATCGTAGACAGCAAGGCAACATCTCATCCTGGTATGCTGGTACAACATATAGAGATTCCATGTTATAACCAATGGTGCAGCAACATAGGTTTAAAGCAGGAACAGAAGCATAATGTACAGTGTCACTGAGGTAGGCAGGACCACCTAGGGAACTTCAAGATAATGATCACATGATCAACGTAGTAGTAGATATATTTCAGTTTGTAAGGCTCAAGAATAAATGCAGAAACCAATCTGTAAATCCTTTTTACATCATTACATTCATGTGGTCTGTAGTTTTCTTGATGAGTATGTTGGTGGGGATGCTTGGATACAGGGAACCAATATACATCAATATATTAATGTACATTAGTGTCGATGTAACAACAACTCACACTCATCAAGAAATCTACAGGCTGTTGGGTGTCATGGTGTAGTGTCATGTTACAGATAGATCCCTGCATCTATACCTTCAGCCTTACAAATTGGAATGTATCTCCTATTATGTTGACCATATGATAGAGAACGCCATCTTGCAAAGCTGTGGGTAGTTTGGTTGCCTATAAAAGTAGTCAGAACTAGCTAGCTGAAAGCACAGTGAGTCATTGTCTCCACAACAGTAAAAATGAGATTGTAGAGATCAGTTATCCATCAGTGTGTTAATATTTGTTGTTGTTGTGTGCCGGCCAGAGTGGGCGAGCGGCTCTAGGCCCTACAGTCTGGAACCGCGCGACCGCTACAGTCGAAGGTTCGAATCCTGCCTCGGCATGGATGTGTGTGATGTCCTTAGGTTAGTTAGGTTTAAGTAGTTCTAAGTTCTAGGGGACTGATGATCACGGTAGTTAAGTCCCATAGTGCTCAGAGCTATTTCTTTGTTGTTTTTGTTGTGGTCTTCGGTCCTGAGACTGGTTTGATGCAGCTCTCCACGCTGCTACACCCTGTGCAAACTTCTTCATCTCCCAGTACCTACTGCAACCTATATCCTTCTGAATCTGCTTGGGGTATTCATCTCTTGGTCTCCCTCTGCGATTTTTACCCTCCAAGCTGCCCTCGAATACTAAATTGGTGATCCCTCGATGTCTCAGAACATGTCCTACCAACCGATCCCTTATTCTAGTCAAGTTGTGCCACAAACTTCTCTTCTCCCCAATCCTATTCAACACCTCCTCATTAGTTATGTGATCTACCTATCTAATGTTCAGCATTCTTCTGTAGCACCACATTTCGAAAGCTTCTATTCTCTTCTTGTCTAAAGTATTTATCGCCGATGTTTCACTTCCATACATGGCTACACTCCATACAAATACTTTCAGAAACGACTTCCTGACACATCTATACTTGATGTTAACAAATTCCTCTTCTTCAGAAACACTTTCCTTGCCATTGCCAGTCACCATTTTATATCCTCTCTACTTCGACTATCATCAGTTATTTTGCTCCCCAAATAGCAAAACTCCTTTACTACTTCAAGTGTCTCATTTCCTAATGTAATACCCTCAGGATCACCCGCCTTAATTCGACTACATTCCATTATCCTCGTTTTGCTTTTGTTGATGTTCATCTTATATCCACCTTTCAAGACACTTTCCATTCCATTCAACTGCTCTTCCAAGTCCTTTCCTGTCTCTGACAGAATTACGATGTCACCGGCACCTCAAAGTTGTTATTTCTTCTCCATGGATTTTAATACCTACTCCAAATATTTCTTTTGTTTCCTGCATTGCTTGCTCAATATACAGTTTGAATAACATCGGAGGTAGGCTACAACCCTGTCTCACTCCCTTCCCAACCACAGCTTTCCTTTCATGCCCTTCAACTCTTATAACTGCCATTTGGTTTCTCTACAAATTGTAAATAGCCTTTCGCCCCTATATTTTACCCCTGCCACCTTCAGAATTTTAAAGACAGTATTCCAGTCAACATTGTCAAAAGCTTTCTCTAAGTTTACAAATGCTAGAAACGTAGGCTTGCTTTTCCTTAATCTAGCCTCTAAGATAAGTCGTAGGGTCAGTATTGCCTCAAGTGTTCCAATATTTCTACGGAATCCAAACTGATCTTCCCCGAGGTCAGCTTCTACTTGTTTTTCCATTCGTCTGTAAAGAATTCGCATTAGTATTTTGCAGCTGTGACTTATTAAACTGATAGTTCGGTAATTTTCACATCTGTCAACACCTGCTTTCTTTGGGATTGGAAATATTATATTCTTCTTGAAGTCTGAGGTTATTTCGCCTGTCTCATACATTTTGCTCACCAGATGGTAGAGTTTTGTCAGGACTGGCTCTCCCAAGGGCGTCAGTAGTTCTAATGGGATGTTGTCTACTCCCACGGCCTTGCTTCGACTCAGGTCTTTCAGTGCTCTGTCAAACTCTTCACACAGTATCATATCTCTCATTTCATCTTCATCTACATCCTCTTCCATTTCCTTAATATTGTCCTCAAGTACATCGCCCTTGTATAGACCCTCTATATACTCCATCCACCTTTCTGCTTTCCCTTCTTTGCTGAGAACTGGGTTTCCGTCTGAGCTCTTAATATTGATACAAGTGGTTCTCTTTTCTCCAAAGGTCTCTTTAATTTTCCTGTAGGCGGTATCTGTCTTACCCTTCGTGAGATAAGCCTCTACATCCTTACATTTGTCCTCTAGCCATCACTGCTTAGCCATTTTGCACTTCCTGTCGATCTCATTTTTGAGATGTTTGTATTCCTTTTTGCCTACTTCATTCACTGCATTTTTAAATTTTCTCCTTTCATCAATTAAATTCAATATTTCTTCTGTTACCCAAGGATTTCTACTAGCTCTCGTCTTTTTACCTACTTGATGCTCTGCTGCCTTCACTACTTCATCCCTCAAAGCTACCCATTCTGCTTCTACTGTATTTCATTCCCCCATTCCTGCCATTTGTTCCTTTACGCTCTCCCTGAAACTCTGTACAACCTCTGGTCTAGTCAGTTTATCCAGATCCCATTTCCTTAAATTCCCACCTTTTTGCAGTTTCTTCAGTTTTAATCTTCAGTTCACAACCAATAGATTGTGGTCAGAGTCCACATCTGCCTCTGGAAATGTCTTGCAATTTAAAACCTGGTTCCTCAATCTCTGTCTTACCATTATATAATCTATCTGAAATCTGTCAGTATCTCCAGGCTTCTTCCATGTATACAACTTTCTTTTATGATTCTTGAACCAAGTGATAGCTATGATTAAGTTGTGCTCTGTGCAAAATTCTACCAGGCGGCATCCTCTTTCATTTCTTAGCCCCAATCCATATTCACCTTCTACGTTTCCTTCTCTCCCTTTTCCTACTACCGAATTCCAGTCACCCATGACTATTAAATTTTCGTCTCCCTTCACTATCTGAGTAATTTCCTTTATTTCGTCATACATTTCTTCAATATCTTCGTCATCTGCAGAGCTAGTTGGCATATAAACTCATACTACTGTGGTAGGCGTGGGCTTCGTGTCTATCTTGGCCACAATAATGCGTTCACTATGCTGTTTGTAGTAGCTTACCCGCATTCCTATTTTTTATTCATTATTAATCCTACTCCTGCATTACCCCTATTTGAGTTTGTTTTTATAACCCTGTATTCGCCTGACCAAAGGTCTTTTTCCTCCTGCCACCGAACTTCACTAATTCCCACTATATCTAACTTTAACCTATCCATTTCCCTTTTTAAATTTTCTAACCTACCTGCCCGATTAAGGGATCTAACATTCCACGCTCCGATCCGTAGAAGGCCAGTTTTCTTTCTCCTGATAACGACGTCCTCTTGAGTAGTCCCCACCCGGAGATCCGAATGGGGGGACTATTTTATCTCCGGAATATTTCACCCAAGAGGACGCCATCATCATGTAATCATACAGTAAAGCTGCATGCCCTCCGGAAAAATTGCGGCTGTAGTTTCCCCTTGCTTTCAACCGTTCGCAGTACCAGCACAGCAAGGCTGTTTTGGTTAGTGTTACAAGGCCAGATCAGTCAATCATCCAGACTGTTGCTCCCTGCAACCATTGAAAAGGCTGCTGCCCCTCTTCAGGAACCACACGTTTGTCTCGCCTCTCAACAGATACCCCTGCATTGTGGTTCCACCAACGGTACGGCTATCTGTATTGCTGAGGCACCCATGCCTCCCCACCAACGGCAAGGTCCATGGTTCATTGGGGGGGGGGGGTTAATATATATGGGTGTTAAATTGCCCTGACCAGCTCCATAGTCTTCAAGAACACTATGGAGTGCAAAGGTATTGTGGTATATGCGTATGTTACAGATGGATGTCTGAATCTGTATCTCGTTCCTTACACTATGCAATGTATCAGGTACTATGCTGATCATGTGATCATTAACTTGCAATTTCCTAGGTTGCTCTGCCTACCTGTGAGTGATACCATATGCCTTGCTTCTCTTCCTAGTTTATGTGTACATTGCTGTTCGATTGGTTATAATGTTGAATCTCTACATGTTACACCAGCACTCCATGAGATGTTGCCTTATTGTCTATCATTAACAGAATGCCATAGATCTACTTCCAGCCATCTATGTTCAGAAAGCTATTTTGAACAGGTAGATAATTCGATGTAAACACCATCACCTCATGGTTGTCTTCAGTGATATCAGCTTAACACTTTTCCCATTGGAATACAACTACTGAAGCTGTTTTCTTGTAAATAGCTATCACCTTAAATGATACGTGTACTCTACATAAGTGTATTATCAAAAAATGTATAGTCTAACACCCTGGGAATGTCTTATGGTTTTAGTGTTTTACTATGTTACTGTGCTGTGCTACATGTTTTAGTGGGTGTTATCAGTGTAGTTGCGTTGAAAATATCCAACTGGCCTACTTCCAAATCATTTAAAATCGCACGCTTAGTTATATAACTTAGAATGGAAATGTGGGGGTATCTGAAGAAAATTAAAGTCAGTAACAGTTACAGCAAATAGTAGTGGTATGTGTGCATGCTTATGGAAAATATACTAATATACTTACGTTACATATCACTTTAATATGTCTTGCAGCATTGGTTTAGCATTTATAGCAACGAAAGTTGGTTATATAACGACTTGTTCATAGAGAATGCCTTGCGTTAGACATTTCACACTGCGTGTTGGGTGTCATACATAAGACATGACGCATTAGGTGTTACATATTAGTCGTTATGCATTAGGCATTAAGTATTAGGCATTACACCATTAGGCATTAGCAGTTATGCTTTAGCAGTTATGTGTTTTATGCTTAGTACAGGCACTGAGTGTGGTATGGAGCTGCTCTACCATGAATATGCATGTGGTGGATTGTGGAGTGAGTGTATGCACTAGGCTCATTGCTTCCGCAAATTATCATCATGTAGTCCACCAATAAATAAACTGTCTTCTTTACAAAAAAGTTTTTATTTATTGATTCAATACCTATTTTCCATTTCCTTACTTAAAGGGCATTTAATGTGTCGTCTGTGCTCCTCTAACAGAATAAGTGAAATAATTTTGGAAATGTCATCCATAAGATAATCAACACAACAGCGATTGATTGCTACTTGTATCTAGGGTCACTTCGTAGCCTCAGTGTATATGTGGTAAATTCCCACTCGTCCAATACATAAATTAACATACACACATGGTTTGAAAAGTGAAGTTGCTTCTTAGTGCTCAAGTCTCCAGGAGATATGTCATAGGTGTGGCTGCTAATGAGAATATCCATCTGCTCTCTGGTTACATCAGCAGTCCTCCGCAGGCATGGTGCTGAGTCGTCAGTTCTCAGGTTCTCAGCCTTGACTGATAGAGCCTTGCTAAGCAGGTGTGTCTCTCAGGCTGCACTGTTCATAACTGGAAGATATCTGCTGACTCACTCTACTCTCTGCAAATGTGTCAGTGCATGTGTACCCACAACCAGACGTGCACACATACTGGGCGCCATCTGCCTACAAACAACAGTACTATTTTGGATAGTTTAGAGTTCACATCGAGCTGTTGAATGACATCATCCCCATCTTCCACGAGATCTTCACATCACTTTCTACTACAACTGATGAGGTGTCACAGACACAACAGAACTGTCACATCGCTGTCAAACTGACTGAAGTGCTTTTCAACTGCATCAGAACATACAACATTTATCAGTATGTTACTGAAGACATTTATGAAATGTATGCTGTTTGCTGCCCTGAACCCTTATACTATGCAGACAGTGAACACAAAAATTTTGTTCAAAGGAGAAAAAACACTTCACAACATTGTGTAATTGCGAAAGACAGTCATCTGTGATACAAAGCCAATGAAATACACAGACAGTACTGATTGGGTTACAAGTCATACCAAAGGCAGCACTATCTCGTGACTTGAAACTTCCTGGCTGATTAAAACTATGTACCAGACCAAGGCTCGAAATCTACAGCTTTGCTTTTTATGGGCAAGTGCTCTGCCGACTGAGCTACAGAAGCATATTCAGGACCCGTCCTCACAGCTTTACTTCCTCCAGTTCCCCATCTCCTACCTTCCAAATTTCACGGAAGGTCTCCTGTGAAACTTGTAAGACTAACATTCCTGGACTGTGGAGACATGGATTAGCCATGGTCAGGTAATATTATAGCACTGTACTGTATTTTCATTGCACGCCTTTATACAAGTAGTTAAACCAGTGACACTTTGATCCTTTTGCTTGTGACTTCATTTTATTGAAGCATTAGTGATAGTGTAGCCTTGCTGTATGAATGAATTTTAGCATCCATAAGTTATCTGTATAATACTTTTAACAAATGTAGTGCTAAAAAAATTGCATCTTACTAACTGGTCAGCCACACTCATTCTACAATACCTTTGGCACTGATGTGTTGTCTGCCATGACTAATAATGGTACCTGCAATAAATTAATATATTCAACGGTTTTGGACTACAAGAACATGTAAGGGTAACTGTGAAGATTGACCCACATTTTCGAGGGACACTCAGTTGCAGCGCCGTATTTCGCTATGCCAAAAACTCCTGTAATATTTTGTTCTAGTATTGATATATTCAGAAGTGGTATATGGAATGTATGTATTTTAAATTTTTTGCAAAGATATAAACATAATGGCACAGAGAGACGTTATATCCAGTGGCAGTGCATAAAGTTTTGTATTGAACGTAATGTTTCTTTGTAAGAAACAGTCGGTAGCCATATTTACGAAACAATGTCTTCACATATTACTCCACCAATAATTTCCACATCCGCAATATCTTTTTTTTTTCTTAACCGCTGTTTCGAAAACATGTCGTATTTGTCTTCACATCTATGAAGGTGAATACATGTGATAGTGTATTTGTTGCATTGTGGATATCAGCTCAAATAATGCTACATTACAATGGTAGGTGGAATAGCCAGCATATTGCTACAATTTTAGAGCGAAATTAATTTATAGTACGAAATACCTAACCACTCAGCTATAATATATGATGTAATGTCTGAAAGCAGCTCAAAACAAGTAGTGAGCTGTTATTATTCAAGGTCTGTACAAGACGACTAATACCTTTCTTTTCAACTACTCAGTTATAAACTCTCTGCAAACTGGCAATGTCACAGTGTCACACACCTTGCACTGTTGAACTACCTTAAGTCGTTACTTTTACAGCTACTTTTTTCTTAAAGGAGCAGTCTTACAGCGATGTTGTTTTGGTAAACAGCTAACACAATTTTGTATCACAGTAGGAGGTCCACCTCCATTCATATTACTAAACTGTAGAACCAAATGACGTAGCTACTCCAAAATACTTGAACACTGAGCTAGAGTGGAGGATACTTTGAAGATATGTATCTTTCTCTTCAACTACTCTGGTATGGAATACACTTACACTACATCGAGAATTATTTCCAGTTCCCTGCCGTCAAGGCTGCTGTAATCACATTATTTCGGTTCTTATGTCTGTATACACACACACACACACACACACACACACACACACACACACAAACACACACACACACTCAGACTGCATGGTTAAAGTATTATAACTCGACATATTTACAGACATTTTGTTTAAGCTTTGCTTGTTGGGTGTCTGAACATGAATTATGTGGCTGAGGGCTTGATGTTAGGCATATATTTCACCTATAGCAGCATTAAGAGATAATAGAATCTCTGAAGAAATTTCTGGTGATGACCTAAATTTTAGATCAGAGCTTCTTCCTTATCTACAGCTACATATCTGTACATTATACAGAATAACAGCCCTTTAATACATGTTTCTTTAAGGTTTATAGCAATGGAGGGTCAGGATACAATGATGTGTCTCATATCAGGTATTAGGCGTTATTCGTTAGGAGTATTTGATGTTTCTTTGTGCTTACAAAGTGAGAGATGTCTCACAATAAATGATAAGTCATTTTGTTTATTTCCAAGATATCGACTCTAACATTGTCGTTGGTACTGTCACATCTGCCACTGTTACCATCTTTGGTCATGTGTTTTTAAACAGTTCCTTTTTTCTGCAGATTAAGTGATATTTCGCAATAGGAAACCTTATTCCTTCCTTCCCTGACAAATCAGTTCTGTTATTCATGTGTTTTAGTGTGGTTGATTAAAGATTTTACTATTTCCACGACCTATAGTTTCCCAAAGTGCAGCTGCACAGACTGAACACACACTTTGTGTATTTAGATAATGTTGCAACATGAAAATGGCATTTTCGACGTATTTTTAGAATACTGTGACATCATATATGTGGTAACATAATTGATTTGGGACTTGCAGGGTTTTTTCTTTTACTTTACCTCGTTAGGTCTCAGATAATCAATGCATCCAACACACTTTTCATGTTGGATTAGAGTTGTGGAAAAAATTGGAATATATGAAGTTTTTCCAGACCCTTGGCACCATAGCTCTGGTTTCAAACTTCGTCAAAAGTAGGAGTGTGTCATTTGTAATAAAGGCAATAATTACAAACAATTATCATGGATAGCATTTTTTATAAATAACACTATGTATTATATGTGTCCCACCTAAAATGGAGCTTGAGAATAATATACATGGAAATATTTAATTTGAATGTGTATTGTGAGTTACATAAAGAGTAGGCCTAATTAATTACATTCAGACTGTCAGTTTGCTTGTGTGCTTGCCTGCTTAGTGTGATATTTTCTCTATTTCGTACTTTTCTGCATCTATTAGGCTGGTCAGGTTAGTTTCCTTTGGCTTACTGTGTAAAATGTCAACTGTGATTAGATGTGTACAACTGGCATCTGAGTACATGCTTTAGAAATCTGGGCAACAATTCCGCGAATATGTGTACATGTGTAAATTTTATTGCTCTTGCTTTACATTGCAGACGTAATTTTCTGGCCTTTTTTGAATATTCCACCATCTCAAATGTGTAAAACAAACAAATTAAACTCTCTTGTGTTTTCTATAAGTAGGGGAACCCTTAGTGTCAGTGAGAACCATTCATTGCACAACAAATGAACAAATCACATTTTCTATAGTGCAGCAGTCTGTTGATGGCAGTGAAAACGTCAAAAAATTTGGTGGCGTCAAGAACGAATTTGCTCATTTTCCACAGTGCAGCCATCTGCTGGTGATAGGAGAAACTGGGATGTGAAAGATGACTCGCTTTTATTTCACATCTTCAGGGTTTGTGAAACAGTATTGAAGATAAAACTAATTTTCAGCAAATATGAATTCGTAAATTGTTATTTATATTTTATACGCTAGTGTTGATTTTTAATCGTTTACTGAGAATTATGCCATCAGTTCGTTTCAATATTCCATGGAGAATGATTTACAGCATCCAATGGAATTTACTAATGTGACTCGTGAACCAATCGGAAAACTAACTTTTGGTTGTCAGTAATGCAAATGTGAATCACAAAATTTTAGGTATTTTATGCAGTTCAGATACTTCATCATATTCAACGATTAAATCAGCGCTACTCATGGTGGAGAAAAATTGGGAACCAAATTTACTAATGTTGTGTCGATCGACAACGCACCGTTTTTAAACTACGGAAACTACGGAAACTTGGCGCCACGCGCTCCGATTGGCCGTGGGATTTCCCTGTTGCCGTTCGTAGGTTGATGGACAGCGCTATGGTTATCGGTTCACACATACAAACGTCCCTCGCCCCAACACTGCCCTAACGTGGTATGCAAATGTGTCGAATAGGTCTTGCGGTTTGTCTCCACCTTTTATCAGAGGCATTCACACGTAAGGTTCGCTTTGGAGCACACACACGTCACCTGCGATTTAGTCATACAATAAGCACGGCGGCACAGTATTCGTTTGAAGAACAACGAGATGTGGCTTTTGTTTATGGACTAACCGACGGTAATGCACATGAAGCTTGACGGTTGTATGAGAAACGGTACCCAGCAAGACGTCACCTACATCAGCAAACGTTTACAGCAACTCACCGGCGAACTGGCTAAACAGGCTCGTTACTGGGATATCATGATGATGCTGGAAGACCTCGAAGACGATGGATTGCTGAATTAGAAGAAACTGTTCTCGAGTACTTCCATGAAGCACCTACGATAAGTACTGGAGAGGTTGGGCACGACATGGGCGTCACTCATCGGCCTGGGAGGTTTTGAGAGAAGATGGCCAGCATCCATTTAGTTTCCAGTCTGTGGAAACTAAATCCACTGGTGGACTATGAACACAGGCTAGAGTTTTGCTGGTGGTTTCTGCTACGTGTTGATCGAGACCCCGACTTCCCCGCCATTGTGTTGCTTACCGACGACTCCACCATCCATCAGGATGCCCTTTACAACACTCGAAACGTTCATTAATGGGCAAGGGGAAATCCTCACGTCATGTACGTCCACGGACACCAGGAACGATTTTCGTTCAACGTTTGGGCAGGCATTGTGAGGACCATGTGATTGGGATGGTCCGTCTACCTCCTCGACTTACCGGGATAAATTATCTTCACTTTTTGGAAGAAAGTCTACCCAGCTTGCTGGAAGATGTTCCTCTGGACATACGGCTACGTGTGTGGTTGCAGCACATAACAGTCGTGCTGTACGCGGATATTTAAATGAACTCTTCTTCGGCCGGATAATTGGCAGAAGTGCTCGTAGGACACGGCCCCGCGATCACCAGACCTCACGCCACCGGCCTTTTTCCTTTTGGGATTCCTCAAGGTTCTAGTTCACCCACCCGGACGCGAACCACCTTGAAGCGAAGAGGAATTAATGGATCGCATTCAACATGCCACCAATCACATCAGGGCAGTGCCAGGAATTCTTGAAAGAGCTCGGCAAAACACCGTTCGACGTTAACAAGCTTGTGTCGCGTCAGAGGGTCGCCATTTCGAGCACTTGCTTTAAGTAAACAAAGTCCTGGGTACAAAAATAAAGCTTTTTTGCAGGGTTGACACAGTTTGTAAGAGACTTTCTTTACGCGAACAAACAGCTGTTGACTAGTTTGTTTCCGGTACGTCTTATCATGAAATACAATTGATTTGTCGGGACCCCGGCGGATTCGCCCCCAGGCCCCCAGAGTGCAAGGCTGACGCGCTACCAGCGGGCGTGCGGGCAGCCTTGGATACATCGAGATACCGACACAATTTTTCTCCACCATGTATATTGTATTATTCCTGTGATGCCATTAGATCACAGCTTCTCTAATGCATTGTATAGAATTGACTGCTGAGTTGGATGTGGGGGGGGGGGGGGGGAATGGGTGGTTTCTGAGGGTGGAAGGGGTAGCGTTGGTGATCTCCATTCTCCCTGGATGGCCTTGGCATGTGGCTGGATGTGATGATGCTGATGTCATCCCTCCTGGTATGTCCTTGGAGATAAGCAGGTCCTATAGCTGATGATTCCCAGTGTGACATTGCAGATAATGTAGTGCTGATGCTGCTCTCAGCGAAATGTAGCAAGTGGAACTGCATGAGATTTCCCTTAGTGACTTCTAGATTGGGGTCAAGGTTGGCCCATGCCAGCAGTGCCACACTACTATTAAGTTTCAGGGCAACTACAATATTTTATTTGATGTGTTTTAAATTTTAACGCAGCCACCCACTTGTATTGTTAACTGGTGTGAGAAGGATGTTAAGATGTTCAAGAACACACCACAGTAATCTGGATCTCTGTTTCATAACAAAATCGCTTGTGCTTTCCATTTGTCTACCGCTCTTAGCAACTGCAAGGTTTCCACTATCGGTGTTACGGACGCTGCAGGCGTTGAGCTGGGTCAGGTTCTGATGTCAGGCTCAGGGTTTATTCTGAATGGTCAAAATTCTTGGCTGATTTTGAAGATCAAAAACTGTGTGCTACTGAGATTTGAAATTGGAAAAAAATGTTATAAAAATCTACTGTTTTAGTCCAACTGAGCCTCAGCTACAAAAACGCAGCCGATGGAGACTGTGGTGACCAGCTATGCCATTAATTTGGTTATTCCTTTGGAGTAGTGAGTTGCCTTAGTGTTCAAAAAATTCTGTAAGCTTTTAAATCAGTAAATTGGGGGAGGAGAACCATCGTCACTGAGATTAGTTATGCTTTTTTTAAAACTTATATAACACAGACCATAAACTGTTGTTCCAAGTGCATATTTTGATATTACCGTTTCCATTATTTTTCCTTCCTCCCTTACTCTGCCAGTTTTATTGTAATGACGTCCATTTTCTTTTCCTAATAGTAAATGGTTGGTTGCCTTATGAGGAACATAAATAATTTTAGTTATACTGTCACAGTTTGAACTTACGACATATGCGTGCAGATTAACGTGGACTGCTAGAGCAGGTGGCCATTAGCAAGAAATAACAATATAATAAAATATAGCATTTGATGTAATTGCAATGAAAGTACATTGGTAATTAAGATCAGAGAAATTTTCAAAGTTAGATAAATGAAATGTTAATGAGTATATCACATTAATAAGTTTTTCATCTTACACTTACCTTAGAATAAATAACTCTGCCCAGACAGGATAATAATCAACGTCTTTAGGAAGATATTGATTACAGATGTAAGAGGCAGCAGGGTTTCTTTGCAGACCCACTCTACACAGGTATCCACATGTTGCGATAAATCTTTTACATCCATATACTTTACGGTTACTTCATGGTTGCCCATAAAGCGAGAGCGAGAGCGAACCGCGACCGACGCCGCTGCGGAGACACCGCTACTCCCCCCTCCCCCCTCCAACCCTTCCCACCAACCATCTCCCGGGACCGCCGCTTTGATTTACGACGGGACAGCCAGCTCTCCGTGGCGGAGATTCAGGGTGGTACGTATGGCCTCTCCCCAAACTTTCTGCTATTACAGCGCTATTAGTGACCCTTGAAGAATTACGTTTGTCCCCCGGTTCATAAAATGACGGTACTGAATGTCTCCTCACATTCTACATAAAGCCTACGTCATTTATCAAATATATCTGTTGTGTTTACCCTTTACAGAAACTTCTTTTCATTCTAATGAAATTATACGTGTGGTGATTGGTGCCAGCGAGACATGGCGTGGCAAGAAGTTTGTCACGTTCACTTTCCCATTTGTGTGCTGTGATCCAGATACTAAGTACTGCGAAAAATACCCAAAAAGACGAGCGTCTTCGTACGTAATGTGTCGCACCAAGCAAAATGGTATCATGGATAAGTTTAACAAAACACGTGTATATGGATAACATATTTCTTTTTCACCTTAGCATATAATTTTAATAGCTTGAAGTAGAAGGATTTACATATATTACCATGGTTGTAAGAGATCTGAAGGTGAATTCTGTCATTTGAAACCAGTTTTGTTTTATGTAAGGGTGAGTTAAATGTGTGGTAGCTGTTTCTGCTCACTTTGTTTATAACGGAAATAAGGGATCATGTGCATTCTTCTGTGCATCAAATAAAAGCATTACACTGCATACGATACACAAATCCAACACCCACAACCGTAGTAAAAGTTGCTATGTCTATTACCTCCGCAGATGATTGAAAGGATCTATGATGAGATGAAAGAAGTTATTCAGATTGTTGATACAAACAAAAATTTAATTTTGAAACGACCCTAAAAAGTACAGCAGGAAAAGGAATAAAAATGGAGAATGTAGAGTGGAATGAAAAAGGAATCTGGCTAGTAGAATTCTAGGCAGAATGACATTCAATCATTGGCAGCACTTGCTTCAGCAAGAGGCTTGGAAACAGTTGAAGGTTTCAGATACATCACAAAATTAATTGATTAAACGAGAGGAAATTGCAGAAAGACAGGAAACTAACGAAACAGCATTTGAAAAATCTACAGAACCAGAATTTGTTGAGAGTTCCAGCATTAGCACTAGGCAACTATCGACTGAAACAGGGAATATGAATAAAATAGAAGGCGAATGAGTAGCTGTGAGAGACGAAATAGTGAATGCAGATGAAGACCAAAGAGATAAAGAGGTAAAGCATAGTAGAAATCCTTGGGTAACACAGGAGATAATGAATGTGACAAAAGAAGAAAGTATCAAAAGGCAGAAATAAAAGAGGCGAAAGGGAAAACAGATCTCTAAAAATGAGATTGAGAGACAGCACAAATTACAAAGCAAGTAAGGCTGTAGGGCAAATGCAAGGCTGCAGAAAGTTGCACAGATAGGTGAAAGATAGATGTACCCTACATTAAAAGTAAAGAGAGAAGAAAGTGTACTGTATCAGTATCAAAAGATCATATGAAAAGTCGGTACAAAGCAAATCAGGGAAGGCGGCAAAATGGAGGGAAAATATATAAAAGTTGTAAAGACGAAGCAGACTTCAAGAGAATATTAGGGAAAGGGAAGAGGATTGCATAAAGCTGACAAGGCATATTGGCAGTGTGAGAAGAATTTAACACATTATTTAAATATCTAAGTCTAAGCGAGTGTCCTGGTATAAAGGGCATTCCCAAAGAATTATTGACATTTTTGGGAGACTATCCCTTGACATAACTGCTCATGCACGATATGAGACAGAGAAACACTCTTACACATATCAGAGAACGCACTAATCCCGTTTCCAAATAAAGATACTGACAGGTCTGAATAAATCAGTAACATCAGTTTAGCAAGCCATAGTTGCAAAATGCTGCCACGAATTATTTACAGAAGAATGGAAAGGCGGGTAGATGAGGACCTCGTGGGAAATCAGTTGGGTTCTTGGGGAAATATAGAATCGTGGAGGCAATACTGACACAACGCATTGTCATAGAAAATAGATTCATGAAAGCCAAACCTACGTTTACAGCATTTGTAAGTTTAGACATAGCTTTTGAAAATGTTGGCTGGAATACAGTCCTTGAAGTTTTGAAGGTACATGGAGTTGATATGTCAACTACAACTTCTACAGAAATCATCTTGTATTTACAAGAGTCGAAGGACGTTAAAGAGAAATAGTATTTGAGGTGGGAGTGACACATGATTGTAGCCAATGAATGATGTTAACTGTACATTGAGCAAGCGGTAAAAGAAGCCTAGGAGAATTTTGAAAGAGGAATTAAAGATCAGGGGACTGGGCCCTACACATCTACCTATATGATCGTGATGGAAAAATATTAAAATTCGGGCCCTTACGGTAACTCACGGAAAGTGTTCGTTCTAGTGTTCCATTCGCAAGTGCAACGGGAAATCGGGAGATTGTCAGCCAACGGGCGAGTCGTCACGCCCTGAAAATATCCTAAGTTTGGAGAAGCAGTGGCCGCGAGGACCGCTCGGCAGGCCTCCCACGTGTTGCCAGACGCTGGCCGGAGCAAGAGGGCTCCAGCCGCGTGTCTGGGAATTCCACGCTGACGCTATGTCGATGAAGGAGACACGCCGGCAGTGCCAAGGATAGCGGACTTTGTGAAACCTTAATGGCAGACATTTCTCAGTTCGTATAGAAATTAACAGTAGCCAGATGAATCATGATACCTCAAAAAGAAACATGTACATTACTATTATTTGCACGACGATTCTGATGGTGTAATCAGACTTTCAATATCTTTATTAGTTTAAAGTTTAAAATCTGACGGTAAATTATACAAGTAACACCCAGCAACGAATTTCCAAAATCTAAACGGTTCATCCGATTTCGTCGATCTACGTGTCTTTAGAAAGCCATTAGCGTAAACCTAAAATGGTATGTATCACAGGCATGTAACTTGAATAGTACATCAGTTATTGGAGGTGAAAGTGGCCTATTACTTCTAATCGCGTCAGGCCATAAGTACTCTACAGTGACACGAAAAAACGTAGCAGCATGCTTATGAATATATTTAATCGTCTAAGTCATCCTTTATATCCCATATATCCTATTCATCATCCCCCCCCCCCCCCTCATGAACCATGGACCTTGCCGTTGGTGGGAGGCTTGCGTGCCTCAGCGATACAGATAGCCGTACCGCAGGTTCAACCACAACGGCGGGGTATCTGTTGAGAGACCAGACAAACGTGTGGCTCCTGAAGAGGGGCAGCAGCCTTTTCAGTAGTTGCAGGGGAACAGTCTGGATGATTGACTGATATGGCCCTGTAACACTAACCAAAACGGCCTTGCTGTTGTGGTACTGTGAACGGCTGAAAGCAAGGGGTAACTACGGCCGTGATTTTCCCGAGGGCATGTAGCTTTACTGTATGATTGAATGATGATGGCGTCCTCTTGGGTAAAATATTGCGGAGGTAAAATAGTCCCCCATTCGGATCTCCGGGCGGGGACTACTCAAGAGGACTCGTTATCAGGAGAAAGAAAACTGGCGTTCTACGGATCGGAGCGTGGAATGTCAGATCCCTTAATCGAGCAGGTAGGTTAGAAGATTTAAAAAAGTAAATGGATAGGTTAAAGATAGATACAGTGGGAATTAGTGAAGTTCGGTGGTGGGAGGAACAAGACTTATGGTCAGGTGAATACAGTGTTATAAATACAAAATCAAATAGGGGTAATGCAGGAGTAGGTTTAATAATGGATAAAGAAATAGGAGTGCGGGTAAGCTTCCACAAACAACATAGTGAACGCATTATTGTGGCCAAGATAGACACGAAGCCCACGCCTACTACAATAGTACAAGTTTATATGCCAACTAGCTCTGCAGATGATGAAGAAATTGATGAAATGTATGATGAGATAAAAGGTAGTGAAGGGAGACGAAAATTTAATACTCATGTGTGACTGGAATTCGACAGTAGGAAGAGGAAGAGAAGGAAACGTAGTAGGTGAATATGGATTGGGGCTAAGAAATGAAAGAGGAAGCCGCCTGGTAGAATTTTGCACAGAGTATAACGTAATCATAGCTAACACGTGGTTCAAGAATCATGAAAGAAGGTTGTATACATGGAAGAACCCTGTAGATACTAAGAGGTTTCAGATAGATTATACAATGGTAAGACAGAGATTTAGGAACCAGCTTTTAAATTGTAAGACATTTCCAGGGGCAGATGTGGATTCTGACCACAATCTATTGGTTATGAACTGTAGATTAAAACTGAAGAAATTGCAAAAAGGTGAGAATTTAAGGAGATGGGACCTGGTTAAACTGACAGAACCAGAGGTTGTACGGAGTTTCAGGGAGAGCGTAGAGGAAGAATTGACAGGAATGGGGGAAAGAAATACAGTAGAAGAAAAATGGGTAGCTTTGAGGAATTAAATAGTGAAGGCAGCAGAGGATCAAGTAGGTAAAACGACGACGGCTAGTAGAAATCCTTGGGTAACAGAAGAGATACTGAATTTAACTGATGAAAGGAGAAAATAAAAAAATACAGTAAATGAAGCAGGGAAAAAGGAATACAAACGTCTCAAAAATGAGATCGACAGGAAGTGCAAAATGGCTAAGCAGGGATGGCTAGAGGACAAATGTAAGGATGTATAGGCTTATCTCACGAGGGGTAAGATAGATACTGCCTACAGGAAAATTAAAGAGACCTTTGGAGAAAAGAGAACCACATGCATGAATATCAAGAGCTCAGATGGAAACCCAGTTCTAAGCAAAGAAGGGAAAGCAGAAAGGTGGAAGGAGTATATAGAGGGTCTATATAGGGGCGATGTTCTTGAGGACAATATTATGGAAATGGAAGAGGAGGTAGATGAAGATGAAATGGGAGATACGATACTGCGTGAAGAGTCTGACAGAGTACTGAAAGACCTAAGTCGAAACAAGGCCCCGGTAGTAGATAACATTCCATTAGAACTACTGACAGCCTTGGGAGAGCCAGGCCTAACAAAACTCTACCATCTGGTGAGCAAGATGTATGAGACAGGCGAAATTCCCTCAGACTTCAAGAAGAATATAATAATTCCAATTCCAAAGAATGCAGGTGTTGACAGATGTGAAAATTACCCAACTGTCAGTTTAATAAGTCACAGCTGCAAATACTAACGCGAACTCTTTACAGACGATTACAGTCGAATGGAAAAATTGGTAGAAGACGACCTCGGAGAAGATCAGTTTGGATTCCGCAGAAATGTTGGAACACGTGAGGCAATACTGACCCTACGACTTATCTTAGAAGAAAGATTAAGGAAAGGCAAATCTACGTTTCTAGCATTCGTAGACTTCGAAAAAGGTTTTGGCAATGTTGACTGGAATACTCTCTTGCAAATTGTGAAGGTGGCAGGGGTAAAATATATGGAGCGAAAGGCTGTTTACAATTTGTACAGAAACCAGAAGGCAGTTCTAAGAGTCGAGGGACATGAAAGGGAAGCAGTGACTGGGAAGGGAGTGAGACAGGTTTGTAGCCCCTCCCCGATTCTATTGAATCTGTATATTGAGCAAGCAGTGAAGGAAACAAAAGAAAAGTTTGGAGTAGGTATTAAAACCGATGTAGAAGAAATAAACACTTTGAGGTTTGCCGATGACATTGTAATACTGCAGAGTGAAAATCTCATTCTGGAAACATCCCCCAGCCTGTGACTAAGCTATGTCTCCGCAATATGCTTTCTTTCAGGAGTGCTAGTTCTGCAAGTTTCGGAGGAGATCTTCTGTAAAGTTTGGAAGGTAGGAGACGAGGTACTCGCAGAACTAAAGTTGTGAGGACCGGGCGTGAGTCGTGCTTGGGTAGCTCTGTTGGTAGAGCACTTGCCCGCGAAAGGCAAAGGTCCCGAGTTCGAGACTCGGTCCGGCACACAGTTTTAATCTGCCAGGAAGTTTCATATCAGCGCACACTCCGCTCCAGAGTGAAAATCTCATTCTGAGGAACAATACTGTCAGAAAAAACAATTTACTCAAAGACTTTTGAACTGAGTCGTATTTGTGAAATGCTTTTATTATTTAATACATCCTACATAATACGATTCAATGTAATGAATGTAATGCTTATGTAATCCTGAAAGTTTTTAATCCATACTTCCATATAAGCCACCTGCATTTTAGACGCTGATTGTCAGGCGTTTTTTATAGCTTCTGGGACGCTTGAAGACACAACGACGGTGTCATTGAAGTGCCGTACAATAGTGAGACGCCGTGCGTGGTTCCCAAGATTGAATGGGTGGGAAATCATCAGCTAAGAAGTTATTGATCAACTGTAAACGTTGCAGCGATGACAAGAGATGACGCTGCTACATACCTTGTTGAGTTTCAAAACTCGTTAGAGCTCTCGGGGCTGCCGTCCCACAAGTTGGAGTTTGAAGGTGGGTATGCCTGTCATACCTGGTCGCCCCAAAACTGTACAACGGGGCACGTTTACGCATTATGGAGCTGAGACGGCATGTCATGCAGGCCACCATAATTACCAGCGTTGCCAAAGGGGAGACAGTGTTGATACCACGAATTCCTACCATCACAACAAACCTTCTTTTCCAGTCCAAACGATTGCAGCTCCCTTTTAAAGTGGCGTTCTGATCTCTATAAATAAATCTCAAGAACAAACGTTAAGAGTGCCAGGTATTTGTATGCCCACACGACGTTTTCAGCGTGGATATCTTCCACGTTGGCTGCTCGTGTGTATCGAGAGTCAGCTACGCAGGGAACATGAAATCTTTGAATATTGTTCACAGAGGCGTATGACAGAAGATTTATGGCTCTCTACACACCAAGACAGTTACGATCTTCTCCGTACCTGGCACGTCGCTAACAGTCAACGATATAGGTCTATAATTGAGTGGATCTGTCTTACGGCCTTTCTTAAAAACGGCGATGACCTGCGCTTTCTTCCAGTATTTCGGTCTTCTCATGTTATCTTCCGTTTCCGAGCCGGTGTGGTCGCTGAGAGAATGAATAGATGATTTTGATCCACTTACTTATTTTACAAACGACCAAAATCTCTTGGTGTTTTCACTTAGGTCGGTTGACAAAGTCTTACTTTCAAAATTATTGAACGCTTCTCTCATTGCTCTCCTTACGCTCATTTTCACTTCGTTCAGCTTTTGCTTGTCAGCTACGTTTTTTGCTTCTCTTGAATCTGAGATGAAGCGCTCTTTGTTTACGCAGCGCTTTTCTAAAACGGCTATTAAACCATAGTGGATCTTCCCGATCCCTTAAAAGCTTTTCCATTACCTGGAGGTTGGCTACAACAAAGCAATTCGTTACAAGGCGAGGTCCTTTAGGAAGGGATGTGACCTTCGCTCTCTCTAACATCTAAAGTCACACAGTCCGCCAGTCATGCGGGTGGTAACGCAGACTCCGAAACACCATGCTACCCGGCGTTCTACTCACACGAAACGTTGTCAGAGCTGACAGATGCTACGTGTGACAGAAAAAGTCCTTAGTCAGACTGCAGATGCAGCGTTGGAGCTCTTTGATTTTGTAGTCACTTTTTGACCTATCAAGCTACATAATCAAGTACGCAATCATAAAAATACTTGACTACTTCTCTCGTGAATTACAGATACTGGTGAACAATGAAAGCAAAGTTTGAAAGAACTTCAAGTACAGTGCATTTTTTCTACACAGTGCCTTGCTTTACATGGATGCAACTACCAAATTTAAATACGGATTTTTCTTAAACACTGAAGTCAATACCGCACATGGCTAGCACAAAGCCATATATCCACCGATAAATACATATTGTACTTGTAAACAACTGACATGCTTCACATCACAGCGGGATACTGCAAATATAATATACTCAACGTATAAATAATTATACAGTTATACTCTCTTAACATAAACTACTCCTAAAAAGCATTTGTGCGCACAAGCAGCTTGGCGTGCTATGCTTTTAAACTGCTTTTGGAACTGACAGTTGCGATTTCTAGGTGCCCTTTCTGTTTAAGAGTTGCTATGTCCACAAAACGTGATATATAATATGCTATAGCAACCAATCAAATGTTTAAATTGAAATGATTATGTATTATTTAGCTTCCTTATCAACCGCAACGCACATATATTGGTTTCTCTTCGTACTGCCTCTCATTACCCACACTGAGACATCAGAGTTAGAAAACTTTAATTATAATGAGCCTACATTTCAGTATCAGAAATAACAAATTCGGTATATCACATCAAATGTGGAAAAAAGATTTTTAAGTAGTGTACAGTATGTAACTAGGGATTTTCCATATGATTTCGGCGGAAATATCTCCTTAGTACGCTTTAGCTAAAGCAAACAATGATTTATTTTTAGCTTTCACTTGTGTGGTTGCTGCGTTTCTTGTTGCCGATAGCCATCCAAACCGTAATGGAGAATTTCTAAGCCAAAAACCTAACGATGCTAGACTAAATCTCTGTACTGGCATAACAAGTAATTTACAATCTTCACTTAAAACTTCCGGCCTGATAAACCGTGGTACATGTATAAAACTCTTCTCTGACGTTTCGTCTCCGACTGCAGGAGACATCCTCCGAGATAAAGCGGCGAACTACGAAGAGAACTCGAGGAAGCGCTGATTATATAGGCAGTACAGAAGGCGCCATTGTACATCAAGTGGCGTCGGAAATGAGACTGTCTCTGGTAATGCCAACATTCTCGATTGAAAGTAATTGATCGTCACGCTTCCCGTGCAACGCTGACATCCAAATTTTATCCAGTTTAACACCTTCGTATTTCCTGTTAAAATTATTACGGTGTTTATCAATCTCGATAGCTTCTCTACACATGCGCGCATAATAATGAAAGGTTTTGGATATGATGCTCGTCTCGCTGTGTTTTATTTCATGATTTCCTTCCTGGTAAACGTGTTCTGCTGCGGCTGATTTATCCGTGTGACCCAGGTGACAATTCCTCTTATGTTCAACAAGATGGGTGTTCACACTTCTCTTTGTCGTACCCATATAAACATGTCCACAACTTTACAAGAAATTTTATAAACCCCCTTTTTAGCCAAAGGGTGTCGTGCATCTTTTGCCGATCTTAAATAATCTTTTATTTTCCTGGTGGGTCTGAAAATAGTTTCCACCCCAGACTTGCTTAACACTTTCCCAATGTGATCTGTGACTTCACTGATGAACGGAAGGAAAACCTTGCCGTTGGGCGACTGTTGTTCGTCGTTGCTACTGATTCTCTGCCTAGAGCGTAGTGCTCGATCTATATTCTTGTCGGAATAGCCATTCTTCGCGAAAGTTGACCGTAGATGTTCAATCTCCTCTTTTAAGTAAATAGGTTCACAAATTTTGTACACTCTGTCTGCCAAGGTGTTTATTGCACCTCTTTTTTGTCTCGGTTGGTGGCTCGAATCTTTATGCAGATAACGATGAGTATGTTTGGCCTTTCTATGCACCTTACGGCCCAACGTTCCGTAATAATTTCAACACGAAAGACGAAGGTGTTACACTGGATAAAATTTGGATGTCAGCGTTGCACCGGAAGCGTGACGATCGATTACTTTCAATCGAGAATGTTGTCATCGCCAGAGACACTCTGATAGCAAACGCCACGTGTTGGACAGTGGTGCCCTCTGTACTACCTATATAATCAGCGCTTCCTCGAGTTCTCGTAGCATTTCGCCGCTGTACCTAGGAGGACATATTTCCTAGTTGGAGACGAACTGTCCGCAGCTTGTGGTCGTGCGGTAGCGTTCTCGCTTCCCACGCCCGGGTTCCCGGTTTCGATTGCCGGCGGGGTCAGGGATTTTCTCTGCCTCGTGATGACTGAGTGTTTTGTGATGTCCTGAGGTTAGTTAGGTTTAAGTAGTTCTAAGTTCTAAGGGACTGATGACCATAGATGTTAAGTCCCATAGTGCTCAGAGCCATTTGAATTTGGACACGAACTATCAGGGGAGAGGTTTATACATCGACCACGGTCTATCAGCCCAGATGTTTTAAATGAAGACAATACCGGCGGTGAAAGCCTACATTCTATGACCTAAATTACAAACTCGTTAATTCGTACCTACAATACCTGCTTACGCACAAGTCCCTAATTTAGCGCAAATTATGAAGTGCTTCTCAGCAAATGGCAAAGAAATGCCACAAAGTTCATAGTCTGAGTTGCTAGTCGTGTACTTTGACACATTGTCAATAACAGGGTGATACAGATCGCTCCGTATGTTATTTGTACGCTCGTGACTGCTGAGATCCCTTTCGAGCCAATATTTTCTGATGACCTCCTCGAACGAATTTTTACCACTCTTCTGTCGGCGCCATCCAGTAACTGACTTTGTCTGAAGGATGAAATACTTGTAACTGGAAAAATCTTTCGCTATTATTAAAAAAAGTGTGTTTTATGACTCAGAATTCATTCACTTAAAACTCGGTTTGTCAATATCATAAATGCCACGTTGCACCATGCTTCGAGTCTGGATTAAATTGGCCGATTGACTAAATCAGTTCTGAAGTTATACGAAGGCATACCACTTCCAATAGAATCACGGCTAGCGAAGTACTGCAGCGTTCAAATGAACCATCAACTGGAATGCATTTTTACCATTATACTATAAAGCTTATCATATCCATTAGGTTGCAGCTGAATTACAGTGGCGTTCGAGGAAATTACGGGCAACTACCGTTAGAAACTTTCCTACCCAAGTACGTCTGCTGTATTCGAGAGTCTATCACACACCTCATGGTTTACTGTTCCACGAAGTGATTGTAGTCTAAAGTAATAGCTAAGAGACTTTTACAAAATGCGAGGGTTGGAAATTTAATTTTATTTTTATTTTATTTATTTAATCGTGGCAACCATTATTTACAGCTCGTACAAAACAGATACGTGTTTCCAAAGTTTTACTGACCTTCAAAGTAGTTCAAATGGTTCAAATGGCTCTGAGCACTATGGGACTTAACTTCTAAGGTCGTCAGTCCCCTAGAACGTAGAGCTACTTAAACCTAATTAACCTAAGGACATCACACACATCCATGCCCGAGGCAGGATTCGAACCTGCGATTTTAGCGGTTGCGCGATCCCAGACTGTAGCGCCCAGAACCGCTCGGCCACAACTGCCGGCTTCAAAATAGTCACCAGCATTGTGTGTAGCCCGTTGCCAGCGATGTAGAAGTCGTAGGATACTCTTGGCAGTGACAGTTGTGTTGACAGTTCCAGCGGCGCTGTCTATTGCCCTACGAATTTGTAGCAGTTCTGAGGCGAATGCCGTGAAGTGTTTCCTTCAGTTTAGAAATCGAGTTACTAGTTTATTTTTGTAATTTCTTGCGAGTTCCAGTGCCTACTAGGCACAACCTTTTATTTCAATAACAGTGTAGTGTACCGTACCGCCGTCGCTATCGACTGTTGTATCTATCCTCGTATCGGACAGGCTTTTGTTTGTTTGGTTAGAACAGCTCAGTGTCAGTTAGACAGTCAGTGAGAGGGCACTTCGATTTCCTGCTGCTAATAAGGCGAGTACACCATTCGTTTATTGCATATTTTTACGAGTTTAAAACAGGAGCGACTGCAGTAATGGACAGGAATTGCGATTGTTGTGTACAGATGCGAGCTGAGTTGGTGACCCTTCTCTCACAGCTCCAGGCTGCGTTGGCTTCCATCACATAGCTTGAGGCTGCTGCCAAGAAGCGTAACTGTGGGGGATTGAACGCCGGTATGCGAGGGACGTCGAGCACGTCCCACGTTTCCTCCGATCAGTCCACTGCTGTGACTGTCCCAGGTACTGCCTGGACTGAAGTTGACGCCTCATCCATGGTCAAGAGGGAGATCATTCTAAAGTCTGGCAGGCAGCGAAAAACTTTCCGAGGGGCCGATCGTAGGGCCTTACCAGTTCGTTTAAGGAACTGACGATGTCTCTGAGCTGGATGCAATCGTCCACCCTGTTCCAGAAGAAGCTTCTCAGCCCACAAGGTCTGGACATTCAGAGAGGGTGGGTTTGCTGGTAGTTGGGAGCTCCAACGGTAGGCACGTAAAGAGGCCCCTTAGGAACATGGCTGCCAAGGAGGCGAAGGAAGCCAGTGTGCACTCCGTGCGCGTTGCAGAGGGAGTCATTCCGGATGAGGAGAGGGTGCTTCCGGATGCCATGAAGAGTACAGGGTGCAGCCAATTGCAGATGGTGGCTAATGTTGGAAACAATGACGTGTGTCGCTTTGGATCGGAGCATATTCTGTCTGGTTTCGGGCGGCTAGCGGAAATGGCTTCCAAGATTAAGGCGGAGCGCACCATCTGCAGCATCGCCGATAGAACCGACTGTGGTCCTGGTGGTGCAGATCCGAGTCGTGTGGAGGGTCTGAATCACAGGCTCAGGCGGTTCATTGACCGTGTAGGCTGCAGATTCCTTGAGTTGAGCCATCGGGTGATGGGTTTCCGGGTTCCTCTTAATAGGTCAGGAGTCCATTACACACAGGACGAGGCTTCACGGGTAGCGGGGGCTGTGTGGAAGGGACTGGGCATTTTTTTTTTTAGGTTAGAGGGTCTCAGGGAACCACAGAAGGGGGGTCCGTCTATAAGTGGGCAGGTAAAACAGTAAGGTAGTTGTAGAAACGATTGGTATTGTGGTTGTAAATTGTCGTAGCTGTGTTGGGAAAGAACCAGAGCTCCAAGCCCTAATAGAAAGCGCTGAAGCTCAAATAGTTGTAGGTACAGAGAGCTGGCGAAAGCCGGAAATAAGTTCAGCCGAAATTTTTCTAAACGATATAACAGTTTTCAGAAAGGATAGATTAAATACTGTTGGTGGTTGAGTATTTATTGCTGTCAGAGGTAGTTTGTCTTGTAGCGAAATTGAAATACACTCCTGGAAATTGAAATAAGAACACCGTGAATTCATTGTCCCAGGAAGGGGAAACTTTATTGACACATTCCTGGGGTCAGATACATCACATGATCACACTGACAGAACCACAGGCACATAGATACAGGCAAGAGAGCATGCACAATGTCGGCACTAGTACAGTGTATATCCACCTTTCGCAGCAATGCAGGCTGCTATTCTCCCATGGAGACGATCGTAGAGATGCTGGATGTAGTCCTGTGGAACGGCTTGCCATGCCATTTCCACCTGGCGCCTCAGTTGGACCAGCGTTCGTGCTGGACGTGCAGACCGCGTGAGACGACGCTTCATCCAGTCCCAAACATGCTCAATGGGGGACAGATCCGGAGATCTTGCTGGCCAGGGTAGTTGACTTACACCTTCTAGAGCACGTTGGGTGGCACGGGATACATGCGGACGTGCATTGTCCTGTTGGAACAGCAAGTTCCCTTGCCGGTCTAGGAATGGTAGAACGATGGGTTCGATGACGGTTTGGATGTACCGTGCACTATTCAGTGTCCCCTCGACGATCACCAGTGGTGTACGGCCAGTGTAGGAGATCGCTCCCCACACCATGATGCCGGGTGTTGGCCCTGTGTGCCTCGGTCGTATGCAGTCCTGATTGTGGCGCTCACCTGCACGGCGCCAAACACGCATATGACCATCATTGGCACCAAGGCAGAAGCGACTCTCATCGCTGAAGACGACACGTCTCCATTCGTCCCTCCATTCACGCCTGTCGCGACACCACTGGAGGCGGGCTGCACGATATTGGGGCGTGAGCGGAAGACGGTCTAACGGTATGCGGGACCGTAGCCCAGCTTCATGGAGACGGTTGCGAATGGTCCTCGCCGATACCCCAGGAGCAACAGTGTCCCTAATTTGCTGGGGAGTGGCGGTGCGGTCCCCTACGGCACTGCGTAGGATCCTACGGTCTTGGCGTGCATCCGTGTGTCGCTGCGGTCCGGTCCCAGGTCGACGGGCACGTGCACCTTCCGCCGACCACTGGCGACAACATCGATGTACTGTGGAGACCTCACGCCCCACGTGTTGAGCAATTCGGCGGTACGTCCACCCGGCCACCCGCATGCCCACTATACGCCCTCGCTCAAAGTCCGTCAACTGCACATACGGTTCACGTCCACGCTGTCGCGGCATGCTACCAGTGTTAAAGACTGCGATGGAGCTCCGTATGCCACGGCAAACTGGCTGACACTGACGGCGGCGGTGCACAAATGCTGCGCAGCTAGCGCCATTCGACGGCCAACACCGCAGTTCCTGGTGTGTCCGCTGTGCCGTACGTGTGATCATTGCTTGTACAGCCCTCTCGCAGTGTCCGGAGCAAGTATGGTGGGTCTGACACACCGGTGTCAATGTGTTCTTTTTTCCATTTCCAGGAGTGTAGATGGTTCGTGTGAAATAGTATGGGTAGAGGTTATACCTGACAATCGGACTAAACTATTAATTGTATCGTTTTACCGACCCCCGACTCAGAAGATATAGTTGCAGGACAGTTCAAAGAACTACTTGAGTCTCATTTCAAATAAGTGCCCTGCTCATACAATTATAGTCTGTGGTGACTTTAATCTGCCCTCTGTATGCTGGAAAAATTATACGTTTAAAGCCAGAGGCAGGCATAAAACGTCATCCGAAATACTGAATGCTTTCTCAGAGAATTATTTTGAACTTTTAGTTCATGAGCCCACTCGAAGCGTAAATGGTTGCGAATGCATACTTGACCTTTTAGCAACAAATAATCCTGGATAAATAGTGAGTATTGTGACGAATACAGGGATTAGCGACCACAAGGCAGTTGCTGCTAGGCTGAATACCGTAACACCTACAACCACCAAATAGAAACGCAAAGTTATAGAAGCTGATAAAAATGTTCTTAACGCCTTTTTGAGAGACAGTCTCCACAGTAAGTGTAGAAAAGTTGTGGAATGTTTTCAAAGAGATAGTATCGACAGAAACTGACAGATATACACCACATAAATTAATAAGTGATGGTACTGATCCTCCATGGTACACAAAACGGGTCAGATCGTTGTTGCAGAAGCAACGAAAAAAGCATGCCAAATTTAAAAGAACGCAAAATCCCCAAAACTCCCAAAGTTTTGCAGAAGTTCGAAATATAGCACTTACTCCAATGCGAGATGCTTTCAATAATTCTGTCTCGAAATCTGGCAGAAAATCCTAAGAGATTCTGGTCATAAATAAAGCACACCAGTGGCAAGAGGTAATCAATACCTTCACTGCGTGATAACAACGATGAAGTCACTGATGACAGTGACATTAAAGCAGAGTTATGAAACACGGCTTTCCGAAACTCCTTCACCAAAGAAGACGAAGTAAGTATTCGTGAATTCGAATCAAGAACAACTGTCAAGATGACTAACATGGAAGTAGATATCCTCGGTCAAACAAAGCATCTTAAATCACTTAATAAAGGCAAGGCCTCCTGTCCAGATTGTATACCAGTCAGATTCCTCTCAGAGTATGCTGATAAAATAGCTCCATATTTAGCAATTATATACAACCACTTCGCTCACAGAAATATCTGTACCTAAAGACTGGAAAATTGCTCAAGTACACCAATACCCAAAAAGGGAAGTAGGAGTAATCCGCTGAATTACAGGCCTATATCACTAACGTCGATTTGCAGTAGGGTTTTGGAACATATACTGTATTCGAACATTATGAAGTACCTCGAAGAAAACGATTTATTGACACACAGTCAGCAAGGATTCAGAAAATATCGTTCTTCTGAAACACAACTATCTCTTTATACTCATGAAGTAATAAGTGCTATCGACAGGGGATGTCAAATTGATTCCATATTTTTCGATTTCCGGAAGGCATTGGACATCGTTCCTCACAAGCGTCTTCTAACCAAACTGCGTGCCTACGGAGAATGGCCTCAGTTGTGCGACTGTATTCGTGATTTCCTGTCAGAAAGGTCACAGTGAGTAGTAATAGACGGAAAGTCATCGAGTAAAACAGAAGTAATATCCGGCGTTCCCCAAGTAAGTGTTATAGGCCCCCTATTGTTCCTGATCTATATTAACGACATAGGAGACAATCTGAGTAGCCGTCTTATATTGTTTGCAGATTGTGCTGTCATTTGTCGTCTTGTAAAGTCATCAGATGATCAAAAAGACTTGGAAAATGATTTAGATAAGGTATCTGTATGATGCGAAAAGTGGCAATTCACCCTGAACAAAGCAAAGTGTGAAGTTATTCACATGAGTACTGAAAGAAATCCGCTAAATTTCGATTACGCGATAAGTCACTCAGATCTGAAGGCTATAAATTCAGCTAAATACTTGGCGATTACAATTACAAATAACCTAAATTGGAACGATCACATAGATAATATTGTGAGTAGAGCAAACCGAAGACTGCGATTCATTGGCAGAGCACTTAGAAGGTGCAACAAGTCTACTAAAGAGACTGTTTACACCTCGCTTGTCCGGCCTATTCTGGTGTACTGCTGTGCTGTGCGGTGTGGGATCCGCATCACGTGGAACTGACGGATGACATCGAAAAAGTACAAAGAAAGGCAGCTCGTTTTGTATTATCTCGAAATAGGGGATATAGAGCCACAGACATGATACATGAACAGGAGTGGCAATCATAAAAATAAAGGCGCTTTTCGTTGCGACGGAATCTTCTGATGAAATTTCAATCATCAGTTTTCTCCTCCGATTGCAAAAACATTCTTCTGGCACCCACCTACATAGGGAAAAATGATTATCACTACAAAATAAATTAAGTTAAGATTCTCAAAGAAAAATTTAAGTTCCCGTCTTTTCTGCGCGCTGTTCGAGAGTGGAACGGTAGAGAGACAGCTTGAAGGTGGTTCATTGAATCCTCTGCCTGGCACTTTATTGTGAATAGCAGAGTAATCACGTAGATGTAGATGTAGATGTGGAACTCTATTCGCAAAGCATTTTCTTGACGATATTCACACATGTCGCTGAATGCACCTGCAAAATTATATCATTTGCGTCACACAGCTCAGGGGGTATCACATCGCAAACATTAAGCACAAGGCTATACGCCGCATGGTACGGGCGTGGAGGCACATCTATAAATAAATAGCAGAGTAAAGCCGGATTTCTCCGCTAGTAATACAACAGATACCAACTTGGACTTAGACAGGCGCTTGTCGCCTTACCCACATCTTTGTCGCCTCAATTTCTGCTCCCCAAGAAATTCGATCTCCCTCCAAATGCAGTGCATCTAACATCACTATAGACTTCTGACTATCGTCTCTTCCCTGTATGGTTCGCCAGCATATTACTTTCCCGTCATTCTCCGCCCACATGATGGAATACCTATGTATACCCTGCATATTTTCTGAGCACAATAATAGCAGCCGCATAGTTTCCTCCCAATTTTCGTACACCGTCAGCATCTTCTTCCTGTCGGTTAAATTTCGCGTCTGCAGCACGTCATCTTCGTGGTGTAGCAATTTTGATGGCCAGTAGTGTAATTTTATCTTTTCTTCTATTTCCTAGACATATTTCTTTCAAGTTTCAGCATCATTAATCGGCTTTCATTTTCTTTCTTGTTACCACATGCTCGTTTTTATGTTTTTCATTGCACTTGTTTTCTTTCACTGTTTCTCATCGTTCTCAGTAGTCAGTTTTGTAAAATACTGGATACTACCAGTTTTGATGTGGTTTTATCTTCTGAGCCAATCACTCTCTGCTAGATAGCTATGCACAGGTTGCTGTGTGTGTGTGTGTGTGTGTGTGTGTGTGTGTGTGTGTGTTTGTGTGGGTGGGTCGGTAGTTGAGTGGGTTAAGCCTCACTCACAATAGTCCGAGCTTAGCAATCTGTGGCCTAGATTGGCCCAGAAGATAATTCCATAATACAACTGTGAGTATTCAGCATTCTACAAAACTGACTGCTCATGACAAGGTGAGAAACCGCGAAAGAAATGGAGTGAGTTACAATAATTAAGTGTAAGACACCATCCAGATGTGGTAACAAGAACGAAAACAAAAGCCCACTGATGATGCATAAACTTAATTGAAACACTTCTAGGAAATAGAAGAAAAGATACAACTGTGTTTTTCTGAAGGCGGACCCCATCCAAAAATAAATCTGTTTGAAAGCAGTCAATGACAGAATAGCTTAAGCCTCAAGATGATTAATATCCCCTTTTTATTTTCTCTTCCATTTTATTGTTCTCTAATATTTATTTCGTGCTGTCTTGTCTCCACGGATGGGTGAGACAGGAATCTAAAAAACCAGACACTGTAAAATATTTCCAAGTCGTGTCACCGTTTCACACAATTCCTCTTTCACTCAAATTAAAAGGTTAAATATTAATAATTTGATTATTAGCAAGAAGAGAAAACGTAGTCATCTCAGTGACATGACCTAAGACAAATCGGCGTAATCAGCAGTCGCTGCTTCATGGCTAACATGTTGACGAGTGACTATCAATCCGTATTTCAATGCCTGTATGGGTTTTGTAGTGCAGTCATTCTTTATGAGACATCGAACGTCGTTGTGATAAATTTTGAATGAATGCAGGTTATATCAATGATCATGCAATTTGCATTTAAGGCTGCTGTAATAGCAGCCCGTCACTGCCATAACTGCATTAGCACCGACCAGAATAGGTCGTTGCTCACCGTTATAAAAGCTGAAAAGATATTAAAAATCAATATCACGACGAGGAATCGTGATAGTATTAAGTAAAAAAAATATTAATCTCAAGATTGTTTTATTGACTTAAGAAATATAAAACTAAAATATGAACTGCTTACGTTATGAGGTCATGATGGAGGCATGCGAAAAAGAGAGTGATACACGAAGCTAAGGTTTTCTGTGTCTTGTTTTTTAGACAAAATCCTAAAGATTATCGAGAGTTTACGTACTTTACAAGTGTTTACAATATTATGTATCTAAACAGGGAAGTGATAGCAAGGAAATGTTGATTTAAAAAATTGCTTGAATATATATCGATATAATTGTCTCCATAGGTAGATAGGTAGTTAAATCACGATAGCATGTGACACATTAATGCTCAGAAAACACGTGGCTCGCAGAGTTCCAACAAGGGAGAAAATAAAAAAAAAATAAAAGCAAAATGTATAAAACTCCTGCAACACTGACAACGCTCGCGGATAGGGACGAAATAAAATGTTATATCATTCGGATGGATTTGTAACTAACAGATACGACAACGAGTATCGAAACATAGTCTCCATTCAAAGACACAGTGACCAGATCTCCATATGGGAGACATGCTTCCAAGTCATCAAAGATTCAGCGAAATCCACCACACTAAACTTCGCGGTACTAATCATGAAAATACTTATTTGTGAACCACACGTTAGTAGTAAGTGATTAACTAAATCGTATGCCGTGTGTGATTTTCTTGCACACAGCGGCGAAATCGCGCGTTGCCATCTCGTCGTGTCGCGAACAGCTAAGCTCGCCGGAACTCAAGTCGCCGGCCGAAGTGGCCGTGCGGTTAAAGGCGCTGCAGTCTGGAACCGCAAGACCGCTACGGTCGCAGGTTCGAATCCTGCCTCGGGCATGGATGTTTGTGATGTCCTTAGGTTGGTTAGGTTTAACTAGTTCTAAGTTCTAGGGGACTAATGACCGCAGCAGTTGAGTCCCATAGTGCTCAGAGCCATTTGAACCATTTTTGAACTCAAGCGCCTATTCAAACGAGCGACCCTGTATACATAAACTCTAATCCGATTGGTCAGCTCAGACGGAGCTCAAAGAATATTTCCTGATCACCTCACAGGCTGACCCATCCAAAGATCAACTATGTTGTTTGCAATTGAAAACTAGACATATAATTACGTCTTTAAAGTAGCGCTATGCTATCTAATATGTGAAATAATTGAACAGCTGAAGTTGCAGATTAAATGGAGCAAGTCTCGCAAGGAACAGCAAACCTTCAAAGTATATTAACCAATTCACCTGATACATTCTCGCATCCCAAACTATCCTGCCGCGTATTTATACTCCAAGCTAATTTGACGTCAATAATAATAAAATATTCATACTACCTTACCACTCCTACAACTGTAAATTTTCAAACACCAGAATCCACGTTTTCCCCTGTTACATTGTAATGAACAGTGTAAATAGAAATTTTAATAATTTAATTTACGACAATTTTCAGGAGAAATTAAGTTAAATGGTGTAATAAATAATTCAAAAAACTGTTGTACAGAAGAAAATATGCTCGGAAAAGCCTCAGTGAAGCCAATATAGCTAGTGTTCTGCAGCGCCCGTCAGACTCTTCTCTAAAGAAAGATTTTAATTTTACAAAATCGAGAAAAGCCTTGCTTAGCGTGAAAACATTGACATAGAAAGATGCCGTTATGCAAATTCTTTGATGTGGCACGAAACACCCTATGCTGCAAAACATAATTGTGAGGAATTTTATTTGGACGACGAATTCATAGTTGATCGACAAATGTAGCACAAGAAAAATAATGGTTGAGTACGGGAATGCACCCCGCACACGACGATAAAAATTTGAAACAGTTGCCTCTTTCCACTCTGCCGTGAGAAATTCAGTTACAGTTTCCCGTTGAGAAACTTGCCAATAGAGCTGAACGTTGGAAAACGTCCCCTCCGCCGGCTTCACGAAGTGCCTGTGTTTGGGAACGGTAGTATCATTACAAGCAAGCAGACGACGTGCGTCACAAACTCATTAGATGCGTCGTTCCTCACAGAGGCAACAAAATTAGAGTCGAGTAGGGCCTGTCGTACAGCGGTCCCTTCATTAAACGCCCTTGTTACCTGAAAGGGAGTTGAAATAAAAGCCACCAGCACTGCACGTGGGGGACGCGATAAGAAGGGCCATTCTTCCGAGCGTAACAAATGCGGTAACTAATTGTCCAGATCCGCACTTTTATCGCGCACCCAGAAGAAGATTTAAGCCCCATGCGGGATGTAGAACAGAATGCGGTCTGGCAAGGGGAGCTAGGCAGTAAATCTCGACTTAAAAGGCAGTCATGAACCCTATAAATATCGAGATAGGGCTTAATTAGAGTCCTTTGTAGAAAAGGCTTTTTATGTGTCCAACGATTAGAACAAGTTCTTAATTTGTTACACTGCGCGTGGTACAAGGCGTAATTAAATCCGTTAACGCATTTAAGGTGTCACCGTGCATCGAGAGAGCGTCTTACATGAACGTATTTTGCCGTACCAATTGATGACTTGCTTTAGTTGCAAACACTCTCTGAAGACTAGATTAAAAGGCACTTCTGTGCTCTTTCAACTTACATCAAACAACATTTAACGACAGAAAATGCATTGGAAAACTGAATCAGAGGAAAAAAATTAAGAGTGTGAAGAAAACAAAACGGATACTTTTGTTGGTTAGGTATCATAGTAAAATTGATAGATGGCGTTGTAGCTAACAGTAACAAAAGAACTGTACAAATATTCTCACATTTCTGTAAACGTATCTCTGACTGATGTCTACAACAGATCATACAAAATGTTAATACTGAAAGTAATGACTTTTCAGAGTGCATGAAACAGTCCGAAGAATTTAGAGATAAAGTAGCTAAAGCCTCACGAAAGCTAATACTGTAGGAAAGCGAAAAATTATGTATAGATTGCTAGTGGAATAAGAAGCTTCTCTAAAACCGGAGAAATTTTGTAACTATTCCATTTCACAAAAAAAAGTGACAGGCGAGAAACAGAAAACCTAGAGCCTTTACATCTTCTCCTTTGAAAAAGACTAAATATGTACCAAAATGTTCACCAACCGCATAGAAAGACATAACGTAAGACGTAAATTGTGCCACGGAATGGAATCCACTCCCATGGCGTGGCATCCGATCCTAGCCAATATAGCACAGAAGCTAGAAAACTCAGCCTACTAGAAGCACCTCAAATTAACAAACACTTAGCCCTAAACCCCTAGCTGACTTTGCACAATAAAGTAAATCCGCTACTTACCACAAAGTGACCCAATAGTAAACAAATTCACACCCCAATAAATGTAATATCCGATATGTGTTCACAATCCTATCTCTAACTCAACTGTAACAATGTAACATATGGTATATATTAATGCACAATTTTTCTAATAACAAAATGTAGCCCCCAAAGAAAACATCACTGTTCTACAACAGACAATTAGTGTCCAATGCAACTGTTCACAACAAATACCGAAAAAATTGTAATTATTAATAATGAGTATTCTAAATAATTGTAATTGTGGACATGCATGGTACCGACAAACCATAAAATGCGATTTATAATGTTACAGAACAGTTTCACAGAACAAAATGTCAAAAGACCCGTTTGACAATTCCAAAGACAATACGACAGCTAAAGATCGTACGTAAGTGCGTTGTATCTATACTACATAAAAAGTCTTTGAGCCATCACTTATCTCGCTACCTGTTCCGTCTGTTCTCATCTTTGATAATATACTACCGTGTAGCACTATGGAAAACGCTTTCTGGAAACCCAGGAATATGTAATTAGCGTGTTGTCCTTCATCGAAGGTTCTCCATATCTGATAGGAGAAAAGGGCAAGCCGACTTTCTACAGTTTATCTCTTTTGCAGATAAACTTTAAGAACAAATGGAAGATCTGATAGGGTAATTTTGAATTTTGTCCATGTAATCAATTATAATAAGACCAAAATAATATACAACAAAGATATTGAAAAGATAGTAGACCAAATTAACAGTGGAGTGATAGAATCGGTTGGCCTCTAACAGTCATAATCGAAAGTAAAAAGCTATGATACATGCCAATGAGACATCGAATATCAATGGAAAAACCTTAGAAACAGGGGGATGGTCAGCGAGCAATAGAGAGTGCAATTTAGAATTACTGGCAAGAAAGGAAAATGAAAATGGGTCAGGTAACAAGGTGGAGAAGAAGACGTAAGTATGAGCGTTACGAAAATGAAATGTAAATGGGCACCAAATGTCGCCAGACGATTGGTTGCTAGATAGACCACACAAGTTCTCACTTGATCTAGGAGATAGGACAGACACAGTGGAAGGTGGTTAGATGGCCTACAATAAGTGAAGAAGTATTTAGGAAGCATACAGCCTAACATCGTAGCACAGAACTTTAGGAGAAACATTTATCTAGCGGTGAATGTCAGTAAACTGATAACGATCATTTCGCAAGAACTGATGGAAATGTTGAGCCACTTATTGACGTCTTCCCTGCAGGCTTCTGTCTCGAAACGTTTGATCGAAGTTTATTTAACGTCAGGAAAATCGTTAAGCAAATGACTGGCAAAGATGGCAAGACAAAGCCCAACAGGAAATATGTCAATAGCTATTTCTGTCTAAAATGTTCCATCTCTGTGCAAATAATCAAAACTAGACAATACTAAAGTAAGAGGCGTCGATTTCGTTTGCATGTTAAATTCGTAGCTTAGACGTTAGCCTGTTTGGCTGCTGTCTCAGGGGTCCAGGACTCGTTCCCCAGCAATCACTTTAGAATTTACTGCTGTGAGAGTTTTTCACTGGCCTTCAAGTCCCCTGAGACCAGATGAGAAGTTCCAACAGCGATGTGCAGCAAATCACACTGACTGACAAAGGGAAAGAGACGCAGCCAGAAAGCGAGGAGGAAACGAAATGAAGTCTCGCTGTTGGTATCTGATGTTATCTCAGTGATTACGGTATCGAGTCAAAATAACAAACGGCTTGGCAGTATGAGCCCAGTTATTGGTATGATGCATGATGTTGCACCCTCTCTGGCCTCGATACATGCGGTGATTCGGATGGGGAGGATGCCATATGGCCGTTGTAACCTCTCATGTGGCCTGCTACCCACAACTGTCGTTATTGCTCCTTGGTATATTGGATACTGGCACTAGGACGGAGTTGTTCACACGTCTGACAATTTTCACGCCCTTTATACATCCTAACAGGCCAGGTAACAATACTAAACACGAACAAAACTAATTCAGTCAGATATCCTTTCTACCCATCACAGAGAATTGCAGCTCTAATCATTTACATACCCGCCGATGGTGTGCATGTGTACTATTTTGTACTGACGTCCGACCTTGTATTCTTGATGCTTTACTTTTACTGTCAGGCAGCGTCCGTATCCAATCTGAAGCAGTGGCTACAAACAGAAAATGGTTGTCCCAGACTGAGACTCTCATGATAATTTTTCTTGTGGGCCTAATCTTTGAAATTTGGTCGTGATGTATCAACTTTCAAAGTACGTTACTTACACTTCACTTGAAAGTGCCCACATGTTTCCATTTTTGTGGTGTATGTTGAGGAAAAGTTCTGAGCCCAACTAAATAAAAGTAGGAAACTGCGTACACAATCATGTAACAATCAAGTAGGTAGGACTAAATTATATCCCTTGTTCAAATACGCGAATAAAAATAAATAAATGTGGAGTAACGAAAACAGAATAAAAGTAAATGAATGAACAGTGAGGAAAACAGAAGAACTTTCTAGATTAAGCTCCGAAACTACCACACTTAACTATTAAAGTAGCAAGAATGGACCATAGATGTCAACAATCAAATGAATACTTGTATTATGTTCAATGACTTCGTCTAAAACATTTGTCCATGAATTTTATGTTACTAACAAAATTTTATTAACTTCCATATGAAATGATTCAGCTAAGTTCTTCACCTCAAGTATTTCTCAAATCATTCAAGATGTCGTAATTCACCCATGTGAAACGCTAGAATGGCCTCACTAAACGACGCACAGTCCCGTTTCGTAGCTATATTAATTACTGAGATATCGGAATCAACTACGCTTTTCCAGATGGAACTGTGGTAATTTGCGCTACAAGTAGCTTAACACTAAAGAGGGACGAATTCATCGTCGTTTCACACTTCAAAATTCGATTAGCATTTTCGGAGAAATTCCAATATTTAGAACTTGTGATTTATCTGTTTTGAAGATTAAGCTGATTGCTTCTTATGCGGAAGTCCTGATTCTAAAGAACTATCGGTTGTGGTTGGTGGAATGTCACTGCTTTACGCAGCTGAGAGAGTCTTTTTACAAAAGCCGAATAATGGGCAAAAGTATCAATCAAAACTAATACTAACGGTCCTTGGCTACATACGTCTGGACCAAATCACCAATTGGAAGGGTAAGGATGTTGCATCTAATGATGCCTCAGAAGTTAATCACGGTAACAGTTTCGCACTTATTTCTGTCAGAACCCTGAGAGAAAGTGGCATGACAAAAATTCAGTGGATTTGTGAAACTGGAAAACAAGGTAAAAAGACTGTTAAATAATTGCTTCGTGTCATGTGCTTACATACATACATTAGTACTTGTTCCATATATCATGATTACGACATTTCGTAATGATGTGGAACTTGTCACTTTAACATTAGTTTCATTTTTACAAAATAATTATTTTTTAAATTCTTTTTCACAGTTACTACTTCATATCTAAAAATTCGTCTATTGAGTAGAAGAGATTATCATTCATAAATTCATTTAATTTGTTTTTAAATGTTGGTTGGCCATATGTCAGACTTTTAATGTTATTTGGCATGTGACCTAATATTTTTGTGACAGCATAATTCACCCCCTTCAGAGTCAGATTTAATCCAGATCAGTAAAGATCAGCCTTTCTTCCAGTGTTGTAGCAGTGCACTTCGCTGTTGTTTTTGAAATAGTGAATATATATATTGTGAGGGTACTGTGCATATCCCGTGGATATAAAGACTTACTGCACAAAACTTCTTCAGAAACAGCAAGAAAAGGAAATTATAAAACAAGGTGGTCACAAACACTTCCTTAAAATTCTATTTAAGCGTTCAAATGCCCACCGCCTACTGCCACACATGTGTGAACAGTTCTGGAAAGATTGAACAGATTTACCGATATCATTGCACCTGTTGAAACAATGCAATGTTTTAAAGCCTCTTGGATCTTCGAAACTTGTTCATTGACTTCATCATTGAGTTCATCCCAGAGAAAAAAGTCCAATGGCCCCAAACCAGGTGAACGTGAAGGCTAATTGATAACGACTGACGCCCTGTAAAGCGAACAGAGAAGAGATGGATGAGCGCTTTCCCAGCCACTGGCGAGCAGTAGTGGGCCCGGCACCCACCCTTTTGGTTCCACCTACATCTATCTGTTTCGTGTGGTACTTCCTCCAGGACAGCCGACAGCGCAGCGGAGGAGAGCCCATAGCGCAGCGGTACGAAATTTTTCACATTTTTCATATCTTTCACCCGTTAAGGTATCTTAAATGAACTAACGAGCGGTCACCCGGAGTGTCCAACTATGCCACACCGAACGTTCAGACTCCACTGCCTCTGGTATTCAGCCTGCCGCAGCCAGCGCGGATTCTTGAGTTCCCCACTATTGTATTTTTCTTATATTCAGTTTTTCATTGTTTTTAACTGAATCCTCATACGTAGAAATAAATCTTTGAAGAAAGAACCTACTGCTCCAATGTGGCGTCGGAATCGAACGACAGGATTCTACGATTACTCTGCAATTCCACTGGTTAATCTGCTGGCGGGGTGGCACACGATAAGAATGGAAGCCATCTGCACGGGAATCTTGAACACCGCTGTGCTGTCTTGTTTCATGGGCACTCCAAAGCTCCCTGGATCCAACATGTGGATCATCAGCAACAGGTGTCAGAATATCTACTTCGTTCACTCCGCTCGTTGCAGGTTTCTTCCTTACTCTGCGCGTAGTATCCCAGTGCCCTTTCACATAACGATTTCTTGCACATTCACTACAATTTCTTTCTCCTTGGACACCGTCTGCAGGGATACACTTGTGCTTGCGACTCATCTGTTTACTTCGCGTTCCTTTTGCATTATCCGTAAAGAAGAAAGTACCTAGTTTATCTTAGTTTGTGAAAGACGTTTACGTTTCAAACCCAACCAGCACTCAACGCATGAACAACACGAACGAACTGAAAGCTATATGTCCTCAGCGCCCCTTCTATGCCGGAATCACGGGGATGCAACACATAGTTTCCTCCTTACCTGACGTGAAGTATTTCCTTATTTGCTTACAAAATCACGAACTTCCACATAAGACAGCAAAGAGTTTCACGCCACAACCAAACTCAGGAGGTCGAATGTAATGGCTCTCTCGCGCGTGAGTTCCATGCCTACCAGACAGGACACAGTCAAATTCTTCACTGCGAGAAACGTGCGTTAAGTCAGCTCTGCTCTCAAACTCCATACAGATGCGCCCCTGCGCCGTCACCGTCTGCCTCTGGTACCAATAGCACAAGGCACCGTATAATTTTGAACCGGTAGAAATTAGAATTTTGACAGATTCGGTAATCTCTTTGAAAACGTTTCCCGCAATCACATTCACACTCGCACCTGTGTACAGTATAAGAGTGGTGGATATACCTCCGACTATTGCATTGACAGCTTCCTGCAAAAACGCCGTGGAACTTCAGTTATCCGCCTCATTAAACAGTTCTTTTTGAATGTCAATGTCGTCTTTATATCTGAGCATGCAGAGTTGCTCATTAAAAATATTTTCCCCATTCCGTCCGGTGGCTGATATCAGGGAGCTGGGTGCAGCCGCATCTAGTACGTTGTCCACCTCGACCATCCGTACATCATGACCAGCGTTTTGTGTCCAGTTTCGTGGAGGTACATCACTGATTGTGGAGCGGTGATCTGCAGGACGTGCCGGACACCGCGCATTCTGCGTCTACGGGCTCTTGTGTCCCTGTTATGTATACTAATGGTTCAAAATGGTTCAAATGGCTCTGAGCACTATGGGACTTAACATCTGTGGTCATCAGTCCCCTGGAACTTAGAACTACTTAAACCTAACTAACCTAAGGACATCACACACATCCATGCCCGAGGCAGGATTCGAACCTGCGACCGTAGCTGTATACTAATGACTTGCCATTCTATATGCATGAAGATGCAAAGCTGGTACTTTTTGCCGATGATACAAGTATAGCTATCACACCCAACAGACAAGAATTAACTGACGAAATTGCAAACGATGTCTTTCAGAAAATCATTAAGTGCAAATGCGGTCTCATTAAACTGACAAAACACAGTATATAGAGTTCCTCACAGTAAATTGAATGACACCATTAATAAATATAGACTACGACCAGAAATCGGCAGCTAAGGTATAATATTCAAAATTTCTAGGTGTATGCGTTGATGAGGGGTTGAACTGGAAAAAAACACACTGAAGATCTGCTGAAACGTTTGAGTTCAGCTATTATGCTATTAGGGTCATTGCAAATTTTAGTAACATACATGCCAGTAAATTATCTTACCACGCCTATTTTCATTCTCTGCTTTCGTATAGCATCATATTCTAGGGTAACTCATCATTGAGTAAAAGAGTGTTCATTGAACAAAAGCGTGTAATCAGAATAATTGCTGGAGCTCATCCAAGATCATTCTGCAGACACTTATTTAAAGAGCTAGGGATCTTCATTGTAGCCTCACACATATATATTCAATTATGAAATTTGTTATTAACAATCCGAACGAATTCAAAAGTAATAGCAGTGTACATGGCTACAACACTGGGAGAAAGGATGATCTTCACTACTCAAGGTTAAATATAACTTTGGCTCAGAAGGGGGTAAATTATGCTGCCACAAAAGTCTTTGGTCACTTACCTAATAGTATCAAAAGTCTGATAGATAGCCATATAGCATTTAAAACGAAATTAAAGGAATTTCTGAATGGCAACTCCTTCTACTCATTAGATGAATTTTTGGATACAGTAGGTGGGTAATTTCCCCAACCCCCACAAAAATAAATAAATAAATAAATTGTCATGTGATATTTTGTGTAATGTAATATCTTGTATCGACACCTTTTATTAAACTGACACGTTCCACATCATTATGAAGTGTCGCATTCATGATCTATTGGACAAGTACTAATCCAATCTAATCTCTAAACTAACCTGTTGCCACTGGTTCCTGCTGCTCTGTAGCTAGTGCCCGTTCGAGTTCCCGTGCCGGTTACCTTCATATCCAGTATGATAACGGCCGCTGATAAAATTGTTGCCCGTTTTGTGGACCTCCGTTATGGTTCTCTTGTGCTTGCCCGGTTTGCGGCGTGCCACTGTTACCTCAGGACAGGTCATTGCGGCTTGTGTACTTGCCTTGTCCATTTTTGTTTATATGCCTGTGCAGCAGTGCCGGCAGTACTTTCAGCCAGTGTCTCCAGATTGGTTTTTTTTGACAATTTTGGAGAAAAATATTTTTTTAGGGATATGTTTGTGGAAACAAAAACTTTGGGGAGAAAGCTGAGGCAGTTCGGAAATTGGGGAAGTATGTTTTTGCGTAACGGTACTACTAATTCCTTGTCTGATATTTTAGTTCAAACAAAATACATTTAATTTCGTACATACGCTCTCCGCCTACCCCTCGCCACCACCCCAACCCACGCTCTCTCCCTCTCACCCTCCCTTTCCTCTCCACACCCTCCCCCTCCCTCCATCTCTAAATCAGTCCACACCACTTTCCTTTTTCTCGTCTCTGGTGTTCGCTGTTACCTTCGTATCGATGGTTGCAAGATAGACAAGTGTAGCACATTTTGATGTCATGGCGTGTTCAAACATGGCTAGCCGAAGCTACCATCCCATGCAATGCCTGATACAAATTTTTATTTCTGACAGAAGGGACTATAGACATTTACGATTATTATTTACCGTTTTGTAGGTGTAAAAGATAGTAAACAATGATTTCGACGGACATTTGACAAGTGGTTGACGTTTCTCCAAACTTAAGGACAACAATGCAGAGTCTTCATTGTAGCACATTGCTTCCATTTCTGGCTCTTTCCTGCTTTTACCAAAGACGTTATTTATTCCGAAAACAGCTGCCGAAAGTTGCGGGTTTAGATGTACGTGGTAGTGGTTTTTTGAGTGTTTTGTTTGTTGTTGTGATTTATAGGGTATATTAAGGGGACATTGTATGTGAAATTCGATGAATTTTGACATTTTATGTTTTTTACTCCATTATGTACTTTGGTCTTTCCTGAACATTTTGGTATATAATACATAAAATCAGACAATTGTGAGACCTTCAAATAATAATTTGTATGTTGACGTGTGACTGTCAAATTTCGCGGCTATGCATACGTATACCGCCACAGTTGAGCAGTCGTATCTTGGGAGCTACACAGTCTAGAAAGTTGTGAAATGCTTTGTTTTGTGCCTACTGCTACGTCTCAGAAGTTGGCATTACGAATAAACAAATCAGTCCTTTGTTTATTTACGCATAAAAAGCAATAGAAGTTAGCATACTACAAAAATAGCCAATAATCACATTACTTACAACGAAAAATAGTATCAGAAAAGTAATTGATGAATTACAGCAGTATGATGGGAAGGCCATTAGAGATAACTGTGACAATTTAGAGAAGATGAAAAGAGCAGTGTGGAGCACTTTCTTTCGTCGAATATCAACCAATGAAAAGCCATGTCATGCTTTGTCTCCATCTCCACCATACACTTAGTGTAAATATAGGCAAGCTGAATTTTCTGGCACCCTGCATGAATTTACACATAAACATTCTTTTCCTTTGGCAGTAATGGAGGCAATCAAACCTATTTACAGAGCTTTGGCAGATCATGAGCTACTAAAGAAGTGTTTACATAGGAAGACCCAGAATGTGAATGAGTCCTTCAATAATGTCGTGTAGCGCCGTGTGCCTAAAAATATTTTTCTTTGCATTGTGGCTCTGAAGTTAGCAGTGTCTGATGCTGCAATAACTTTTAATGGTGGGAACTACGACCTACTTAAGGTTCTAGGGAAGTTAGGGGTAAGATTTGGACAGAACACATTTAAAGGACTGTGGGAACTGGATGAGCTTCGTGTACGTGAAGCAGAGTTAGCTGCTCAGCAAATGACAAAAGAAGCAAGAAAGAACAGGAGGAGGCAACCACTGGGCTGTTGTGACACTGAAGAAGACACAGACTATGGGCCAGGGCAATTCTAGTGCATAAAAGACGCAGAAATGTAAGCCTGTATAAGAATTTGTAATAAAAATATTTTAAACCTCAATATCTCTGAACTACATTTTTTGCAACAAATGACCCGATTTCTAAAAAGGTGCTGATGGTAGAGATTTAAAATTTTCACAGCATGCCAATTGTGAGATTCAACACATATGGAACTAGAATCATTAAAATATGCTGAGCTGTTTTGTTTTTATGTTCATTTATTTTCAAAATTCTGTCAAAAAATTGAGTGTCTGAAGAAAAAAATACAGTATAACATGACCCACAACACAATTTTTGTAATAATTGTAGTTCAGTGTATCTAGAAAGGTGCATTCAATAATTATGGAAAATTATAAGTCGGTGTCTTAAAAAGGTTCCAAGATAATGGGTCACAAAATGGGCATAGGACATACAATGTCCCCTTAGCAGAAAGAGAGGAAGTAGCTATCTATTACCGAAACTACTTATTTATTGTTCGAAGATATCGTCTTGCATGGGAAGCCGATCCTCAGTTTTCTGGTACGTTTCTGCATTTGTACAGTTTCAGGGTACATCGCTTGGTGCAAACCAGAGTGTCAGTCTTGTATAAAAACCTACAAATAAGCGATTCTATTTTTATTTTTAGAATAAATGTAATTATGACGAAATCAAGCTGTACGATATCATACCATTCCTATACTGCTTATTGAGTGAGATCAGTGAGTACTTATAGAGCATTGACGTATGGAAAGTTGAGTACTGGTTACTGGTTTGTGTTTTTATTTATATTGAGTTGGCTCTGTGGGTTTTCGTGTTGTGTTGTATGCCATAACAATAAGTAACAATGTATTAACGGTAAGTGGATTGCTAGCGTTATGAGCTTATTTTCGTTTTGGTTGAGTAATCTGATTCGCTCCCTAATGCGCCTGTAGACAACAGCACCAGAGATACTGACGAGCGGGCCAAACCACATGCTACTGTGCAGTGCGGTCTTTGGTTTAGTCTGCGGTCCAGACTTCGGTATTATCGTTCGACGGCCCGTTTTGCTTGTTTGGTGTTGTCATTAGGGTGTCCCAACACGTAAGTGGCATTTTCTACGCGAAATTGAACACATATATCCTCTAATTTTTTGCTGTTTCGCTTTAATAACTGGCATAATAAATATTGTTGCGATTTAATTATTGTAAAATGTGCTGGAACGATGCCAAACATGAGACGTGAAAATCTGTACTGGATGTAGAAGGATTCAAGAAATTAACGTTCACTCGATAAATGAAACACCCATATATCCATTGTTTTACGGTTTAACATGCAATAAAAATAATTTCTTAAATTTTCTTTTCATAAGTGGCTCTCTGCGGTCAGGATACATATTCCGGTGTTATTGTACGCAACGTAACAAAAGCTGCTTTTGTTCCTCCTCAACCGTGATTAAACGATGAAAGCTTTCCACAGGGCTTAATTTCGTTCGGAACTTCCCTGAGACTTAATTTTGAACGAGATGGAATAAGTCCACAACGGAGATCTCAAATAGTACACGTGAATTAAAGTGCAGTGTAACTGTAATTTGCCGCTGTGCGGTAGCGTTCTCGCTTGCCAAGCACGGGGTCCCGGGTTCGATTTCCGGCGGGGTCAGGGATTTTCACCTGCCTCGAGATGACTGGGTGTTGTTGTGTCGTCTTCATCATCATCATTCAGCCCCATTACGGTAGGAGGAAGACAATGGCAAACCACCTCCGCTACGACCTTGCCTAGTACAGCGGTGCGGGTCTCCCGCATCGTTCCCTACGCCCTGTCAAGGAGTATGGGATTTCATCATCATAAGAAAATGTGTTTTTAAACCTGAAATTCAGAACGGTTCTCCGTAAAAAACGACTTCTCATTGTAAGTGCGTTCAAAACTCTTCAAAAATCGAAACTTGTGATTTTTATGTGTGTGGGGGAGGGGGGGGGGGGGAAGGGGGGCGCTGCTCAACAGCGTTTGCGTTTATTGTAACTTCCTCCAAGCTTCAAACAATTAGACAAGGATTTGAGAGGCATACAATGAGATTTTCAGTTAATTTCATTGATAGTTAAAGTCGCTTCATTGATATCTTAAAATAAAACTGCCAAAACTTCTTATTAGAGGGCAGTTTTGAGCCCTTTATTTGACGTTTGGCGCCTTTTTAGAGCTACTACGTACAGTGTTTAACTTTAAGATGCCAGACGACTCCCTGGTCCTGAAACGGCAGAACGCGGTAAAAGTCGGACAGCTGTGGCGGATAGTAATTCGTTTTTGGCTGCAGCCAACATCAGCTGTAGTCGTGTGTGTGAGACGCGTTTGTATGGGTGTATCTGTGGGTAGGCATTGGCCGAAAGCTTTAAGTGTGAACATCTTTTTGTTGTGCCTATCTGCTACTCAGCATCTTCGCTATATGGTGAGCAGCTCTTACCTTTTCATAATATTGTGCATTCAATCCTGGATTTTCTATTGTTTGATAAGCTCTACTTTGTTCGTCATAAGACGATGTAAACAAACACAAACACGATGAATAGTGAGAAGCCGTAGCACACGTACACTCGTGTTAAGCTCTTGGAAGTAGGTCCTAGGTATGTAATAGGTACCTTATTACTAAGTCATGTTAAATGAAACTTCAAGATATTGTAATGTATTAACAGCCATCAACGTTTTCCTTAATCTAGCTTTAGGTATGTAGTTTTTATTTCAAAAATCGTGTACAGTCGCAGTCTCTGTACTATTTTGCTCTGTTGCGTTGTTAATACGAAAACGGCTGAGGCTACTTCTTGCTCCGTAGGGAAACACGCGTGTGGAACACTATTAAAAGTACCGAGGAATAGGATGTTATTAATGTTTTTCATACATTTACAGAAAAAAGTCGGCTTTGAAGTTTTTCGAGGAACTATATTTGACACAGTTGCGACACAAAATACACATTGGTTGCATAGCGGATTCGATAGCGTAATTGCAGTTTATGGATCGCTGGCTCAGGTCTCGCCGTGTTCATCCTTTTTTTCGTTCAATTTGAAATAGCTGCATCTCTTAATTGTAAAATCCATCATTGTTTTTTATGAATAACGCATGTCTTCTTGTTTCTAATTACATATTTCACGCGAAATTCCTTTTTTCGTTTCCAATATAAATTCTTAATTATCGATATTTTATGAAAGACTGTTAATAAAGGTTGCTTAAATTAAAAAAATTACAATGTAATTTATTAGGACAAAAATGAAAAATGAAATACTCCTATTTGAACTAAGTCCGATATTTAATACCACAGGTTTAGTCTCAAGCGAACCAGAGTGATAAGCGTCGTAGAAACATGAAAAACAGTAATTTTCACAGCATCCAGAACAGCACAAAAATGCTGCATTTTTGCATTTGGCATTGTACCACTACAATATGAACCCAACAGGTCTGATCTCGAGCCAAGTTAAGGTATCTGTCGTGAGAAGTAACAAGACTGTTAGGCTGCCAGACGTACTGGAACTAACGCATGCAGCTTTTTCACACGTCACTGCCGAACGCCGGCGGGATATAAACAGAATGGTACCTCATAAAAGAAGAGGATAAAATGCGGCACCTTGGGGGCTTCGTAGATTCTGTTGTTGATCGGGTCGTTGTCAACATAGCAGATCACAGTTCCAGAACTGAAATTAATTTCTCGATTTCGGATAAGGGAGGAGCTAAGAGATTACCAGACGATTGACAGTAATCAACACCTTCAATGGCTTCAGTATTCAACAATAAGTGCACATAATAGTTGCAGTTAGAATCTATATTAAACATGTCATTACGTACGACGATTTCAGTTCCGTTTACGAACAGCATTTCAGTGATTATTTACTTCCGTGCACGGCTTCTACTTTCGCCGGAAGCATGGAGCGTAGTTCATGGTATCAGGACTGCAGGGGTAACTTGCAGTTAACAAACCGTAATTCCACTGACGCCTTCACTTATTGACGGCAGTCCGTTTACTGACAATGTTAAAAATGTATACAAACACATCAACGAAATACTGCGCGTTCACCGTACTGAGCAAGTACTGACATCATTCAGTACAAGTCGGCACGGTTTGCCGAGGTCCTACTTTACGAAACTTATTTACAGTTGTTTTTCACATCGTATAAAAAAATTAAGGGGATATCCGTTTAAAAACTCTCAATTTTTTGGGCATACCCTAGTGAGCATTGAATAAAAATGTTACGTTTCTGGGTAACTACTGCAACGTCAATTTCGATATTTGTTTCAGGGTGGTTCCCTTGTTCAAAACGCGATGGAACCAAAGCGTTTTGCTAACTGTGCAAACGCACAGTACAACGCACAAAATAGTTTTGTCCTACCACACAAATTGTAAGAAGCTTTTATAGGCCCCTAAATTTTCACAAGTCAGTTTTAGCAACTCAGAATTAACATCTTATGGTAAAAACACAACTAGAGAAAGAAAAATTGCAGAGCTGAAAGTGGCGGCATTCATTGCGGAGCACTGTTCGGTATCACCAGTAGACCATCTAGGTAAGACCTATTGCCAGCTTCGGACGATTCATCTACTGTTCTCAGTGGAATGAAACTTGCAGCACACTAAATGTGCAGGGATGGTTACTAATGCGATTTCGCCATGTTTGCATGAGGATCTCCTTAAAGACGTCCGCACCTCGTGGTCCAGTGGCTAGCGTTGCTGCATCTGAATCACGGGGTCCCAGGTTCGATTCTCTACCAGCTTGGGGATTTTCTCTGCCCGGGGACTGGATGTTTGTATTGTCCTTATCATTTCATCATCGTCATCATCATCATCATCATAATCATCATCATCCCTGACAGTGACTGGATTTGATTCTGTAAAAATTGGGACTTTATACAGGCGCTGATGACCGCGCAGATGAGCGCCCCTCAAACCAATCATCATCATCATCCTTGAAGACAATGTCGATGGTCCTTATTCGATGATAGTAGATGAGAGTACGTCCACCGACACCATGCAAATGTTGTGCATGTATGTGCATTATTTTAGTCAAAACAGGAAGAAGATAATAATAACGTTTTATAGACTGTTGGAAATAGGTGTCGATTCTGACTCTTTAGCTGATGCGTTTAGAAAGCGAGTAGCTACAGATGGCCTTGATTTAAATAAATTAATAGGTATAGTGCGGACGGTGGTAATGTAATGGGAGGAGAGCGTCGTTGATTCTCTTCAATTATGAAAGCCTCTTTGCCCCATATTACTGCAGTCAAATGTGTGTCATACTTATCGCATCTTGCCGTGGAAAACGCTTGCAAAAAATTACCTTCCAATTTAGAATACACCTTTCACAACTGCTTTTCGTGCAGTACCAAGCGGCAAATTGAACATTCTCTGCTGCGTGAAACACTGACCGTAAAGATGCCGCTCAAGATAGACAAGTTGGCTGGCCGGCTGGCTCGCTTAGTAGCCATAACTAAAATTTTAGACCAATTGAATGTTTTAGACCTTCACTTTAAATTGGCAAGGACAGAGAAAAATGCTATACTGTTGGTCAATTAAATCTTATGCTGTTATCAAACCCAATCAATTACATAGTATATTTTCGAAACACTCGCTAAAAGCAGTCATCGATTGTAAACGCATGTTTCCGGCTGATAATATTGAACCTCTGAAGCTGTTATCAGAACTACTTATCTTGCTGCTCAACTATCCGTCAGTTTTAGTTTGCCCAGGACGACTAAGTAACGTCAAGAGACAAGATCTGAGCGGCTTCGGTTTCAGGTTTTATGTGATGAATTTCAATGCATCAATTTAGGATTTTGTTGCAATGAAGCGACAGGTGCTACTGACCAAAAGGATTTAAGAGTTATAAAAGAGTGGTGTGTATAATCTCTAGCCAAATCCGACCTAATGTGGGGGATATAGCGGCCAATTTTAAAGAATTGCATTTTGGAGCGAAGTGTCGGTCTTTGATGATGCTGCTGCAGAGGGGAAATTCTGGACCATCATCAAGTTGGTGACAGGAGTTTAGAGTCTACCATTCTGTATAATGAATGTCGTAAAAGACGAACTGAGGAACGGAATGCACACAAGCACAGCAGATCACATAATTAGAGTGCGGTAAAGTTTGAAAAATGAAAGGTGAAATAATTCGAGCCAAGGGCTAAAATGCTTACCAAATGTGAGTCAGAGGATGTATATATTACTCAAGGTGACGTCGATGACAGGTCACTTCTGGCTTAAAACATTGATCATAGGGATTTTATTGTTGTTTCGTTCCAATGTAAATGGTTCAAATGGTTCAAATGGCTCTGAGCACTATGGGACTTAATATCTGAGGTCATCAGTCCCCTAGAACTTAGAACTACTTGAACCTAACTAACCTCAGGACATCACACACATCCATGCCCGAGGCAGGATTCGAATCTGAGACCGTAGCGGTAGCGCGGTTCCAGACTGAAGCGCCTAGAACCGGTCGGTCACTCCGGCCGGCCCAATGTAAATGTTAATAAAGAGTGTTTGGATAAGTGCAATAATATATATAATTTTTCTATGTATAATTTCGTTCATTGTACCATGTAACATGATATCTTTATGATAATACATCAATCTACTATAATTTTTAGAGCAGAGAAAATTTATATTTTGTATTGGAAGATGAGTTAAGAAATTTAAAAAAATCAAATTGTACCTCTGTAATTGTACTTTTGCCACTCACTAAGCCACAAAAAGCTCTTTTATCTATTTGTCTCTGTAGCATCTAATGGTAAACTAAGAGAAAATGAAAAAAAAATTTAAGAAAGCAAATATGGCACCCATAGACCATTTATTTATATTTTTTTGTCAGTCTATCTGTATTTATAAATCAAAAAATTTTGTTTATGTAGTATAATTTTTTGAAATGTACGATAACTTTACGGCCCTGGACATATAATTCCGCCTTTTCATGCTGCCAATACTGATGATAAACATACCTGTTCCTTTTAACTATTATATAAGATATTTAGAGAAAAATTGCCGAAATGGTATCATTTTGGGAAATTTTTTGACTGCTGTGGGGGAATTTGGATAAAATAGTATCATTTTGGGGAACTTTTTTGTCTGCTGTGGGGAATTCAGAAAACTCAATCTGGAAACGCTGCTTTTAGTATCTTCCTGTATCAGGTCGATATTATTCAGTACCGACGGGAAATGCGCTAAATTATGGTCAGGAACGGAAATCAATTTGTCTCTTATGTTAACAGGCAACATTGCCTTCAGAATGCGCAGCACAACCTTGTGCGCTATGGGGCTGCCAGGGTTAAACACTCTGTAATACGGTCCGGGACTGGGCGGACCTCTTTCATATACAGCGGCCACGCATAATAATGAAAAAAGCGGTTATAATGGGATGGTTGTGTTTGACGGTCAACAATGCGGTAACACACGTGTCGCGCTGGACTGTGCGTGTTCAGTACGGACTAGGCATCGATGCAGGTTGTTTACGAGAAGTGCACACTTCGTATTTGGATTCAGAGGCCGAGGTCGACGTGCAATGAAAAACCTAACAGAGTTCCAAAAATGGCAGATTGTGGGGACCCTATTAGCTGGAGAATCGGTAATCAAGACAGACAACTTACTGAATGTTTCAAGAGCAACTGTTTCAGCACTCATGACAGACTACACAAAACATGGGAAGACGTCATCGTGTAAAAGTCAGAGCAGGCGAAAATCAGAACTACGCTAACAGGAATTGTCAGAACAACACAAAACTACGGCGCCTAAAGTAATCGCAGAGCTCAGTAGCCATCTTCGACACCCCATATCTGTCGACACTGTCCGCCGAGAACTCCATACAACGAATATTCATGGACGAGCTGCTATACTGAAACTATTAGTGACGACAACCAGCGCAAAGAAGCGTTAAAGATGGTGTCAGGAGTATAAACCCCGGGCGGATGATCGGTGGAAACACGTTATATGGTCCGACGAGTTAGCGTTTTCGTTATTTCCAACATCGGGCCGGGTTTACGTCTGGAGAACGCTAAAAGAAGCCTACAATCGTGATTGTTTGATTCTAACGGTTCATCATAGAGGTGAAAGTGTGATGGTGTGGGCAGTTATATCATAGTATTCTGCCGGTCCCATCGTTACTCTCAAAGGCCGTGTTACAGCCAAAGGTTATGTGAACACTTGAGGTGATCAGGTGCACCCCATGATTGAAATGTTGTTCCCCAACAATGACGCCATATTTCAGGACGATAATGCACCCATTCACACAGCCAGGACAGTACAATCGTGGTATGAGGAATACGCAACTGAACTGCAGCATCTTCCCTGGCCAGCACAGTCCCCAGACTTGAACATTATGCAACCCTTGTGGGTGGTATTAGAGAGCAGACTCCGGAGCAGATTTCCGCCTCCCTTATCAGTACGGGAGTTGGAAGAGGTTCTGATCGAAGAGCGGCGTAACATTCCACTGGAAACTATTCAATCATTATATGCCAGTATTCCAAGAAGAATCGCAGCTGTATTACTGGCAAATGGGGCTCCAACTCCGTATTAATAAACCGTTCCAAATTAAGTACAAGTCTTCAAATTATTTTACCTATCCCCTGTGCATCGGACATGCGCGTAACCACTGTCAGTGGATCACTCTGTGGCTGCTGAATTGTTTTGACGGGCAACGCACTTCTTTGACTTGGGTCGTAACCTCATTCTGCCATTCTGGAATTACGTGTTTCAGAACACGTTTTACGCAATCTCATTCTGTGCTGAGGGTTTGCGAGTTCAGCAAGTCGCGTCCTACCATTCGGAACTATTTTGACGTTCAGCAGTTTGTCTTTCGTTTCCATCCATTTTATAAATTTGTTGGCGACCCTCTCATCGTGTTCGTCTAATCGTTCTTGCAAAACTGTCTCGGGTTCTGTGGTTAAATTTATGTCCCATAGGGTTAACTTCTCCACTGTGCCCTCATAGTTCTTTTTTTATTATATATATTTATATATATAATATATATTATATTATAATACAATTATAATATATATAATTATAATATATATATTATATTTATATATTTATTATATATATATATATATATATATATTTTTTTTTTTTTTTTTTTTTTTTTTTTTTTTTTTTTTTTTTGCAGTCTGCAGGAACTGCACATCTTTGGCCAATTGTGCAACATCTTCCGCTTTGCCCTCTACACCTCTCTCAGACTATAAATTTATGAGGCTATAGCAGGCAAACTATTGTTTATGCTCGTGGCTAATTTCTTATCCCCTTGAACGAGAGTATTATTTACTTGCGCGGCGAGCTCTTTATCGCGCTCATTAAGCAGCTCAGTTAATTGCTGGACCCAATCATTAAGCCATCCAGTTAACTGATGATCCTATGCAGTCACCATAGCAGAAATTTTATTTAGTAGTTCAGCCAAAAGATCTAATACAGTAGGAATCTGAGAAGCGCTCTAATCAGAATTAGATTCCAAATTCGAATCCATTTCCAAATTGGGTGTGTCAACTTCGGTCATTGTTGGGTCGGCGCTATTGACGCTATCGACATTTGTCTCAACACTACCAATATTTTCCGATACACGTCTTCCTTGTTCATAACACCCAAAGGACTTACATTCTGAAATGACTTAATTTTGGAATATGCAATAAATGATCTGTATAATTTTAATGGAATAAAGGTATTGCAACAGCAAGGCGAAAAGATGGCCGCTCAATTTCAGAACGGCACACGAGTACTACATTTCATCTTGTGTGAGCATAGCGCAAGGGCAGCCATATAGCTACAGCTTTTCACATCGATGACTATTGCAACTACAAGTTTGCCAACTACGTACAACAAAAACAATGGTTCAAATGGCTCTGAGCACTATGGGACTCAACTGCTGAGGTCATTAGTCCCCTAGAACTTAGAACTAGTTAAACCTAACTAACCTAAGGACATCACAAACATCCATGCCCGAGGCAGGATTCGAACCTGCGACCGTAGCTGCCTTGCGGTTCCACACTGCAGCGCCTTTAACCGGTCGGCCACTTCGGCCGGCTCTACGTACAACAGGTAACATTAAATTTGACCATAAATCATCGAAACTATGCTCCGCAGACTGTAAAAAGCGGAAGCAATAGGTAACATAATGGCAACAATACTTTTTTTATATCTGCTTTCTCGTGCATCTCGCGATACAGCCATCATTTTGTTACAGTTGGCATTTAGTTTTGTGGCTGCAGGCATCAATTTTTCATTTTACTTCAATAACGATGTTAATTCGTGAAACAGGAAAATACAAACATTAGTTACGAGCATACAAATTTTGTTCGAGCCACTCTTGGTTGCGCCAGATTTAGTGTTTATTTATTTTTACAGTTTTAATGATATCTGCATTTTTTGAAAATGCTAGTGTGAATCTGAACTGGTTGAACATGAAAAGCCATAATTTATTGTAATGCTTCGCTGGAGACTCTACTTCCGCAGAGTAAATGAAGAAACAGATAAATTCTCATGATTGTTTTACTCCCTTATTTAATTTTGATGATTTCTGCACTCCAGCTGTACCGTTGTATCAGACCTAACAGTTTGCTGCATGGCGACATTTTTAGGCGGCTATGACCGATCTGAAACATTACGTCTGTAAACATAGCCCAGATCGCGAATATTAAAGATTGGAAAAATTATCTCATGGACCTATGGATTTGAAATGATCGATTAAGCGACGAATGAACACTATCAATTTTCGTTCGTTGCTACCAAACAATGTTCTCGTAACCTCTCTACAATGAGGTCTGAAACATTATTCTAAAAAATAATCATAAAAATCCAATATGGCAAGGATGGGCTAGGTAGAGGCATCGAAATAATGACACGGCTACTTAACACAAATCCATCGTGATTATTCATTTAAATACAAGAACATGAACGACATTTATGGAATACACCTGCTATGATGGCTAAAAAGAGACGGAGTGTGTGAATAACATTTACTTTTTATTCAAGACAGGAGAAGGAAGTGCATTCTCTTGTCCCACAGAGGGCAAAGATTAATTACATATCGTTGCTTTCCAAATATGAATCGCTTAAACATATACTTTAACATGATTTCACACATTTATGGACACAAAGAAAAACGTAAATTATTTATCATACTCAAAGAATAGCCATTAAGTTTGGGGGCTGTTTTCCTTCCTTGTCTTTACATAAGTAACACTTCATGCCTTTATGTAAAAAAACTTGCTCTATGTAATATGGTATAAGAATTAGATTATTGAATATCAAACATGTTTTTCTTTACTGTTTAGTTGATAATGTCCTCTACTAATCATGAATAAAGAATTGTTTTACTTTTCAGTTATTCAGCTGGTTGGGAAGCCATTACCTTTGCGACGTATCGGTTGTGCACCATCGACACATCCTCATACGAGCATTTGTAGGTCGAGCCTTGTAATCTAAATTCGTTATTACGAAGTCGGATTGCTGTTCTTGTGGAATGCAAATCATTTGTCTCATTATGCTTCCTATTATCACTGTCCACCGTCACGAAGTTATTCTGCTCCCCAGTGGCGACTGCGCACCTGAACCGAATGCAGTCATAAACTGCGGGTAACAAGGCCGTCCTTTGCAAAGTGGGAGCTATAACACTGTTTGAGATTGAATATCTAATAATTCATGTCCTTTAATGGGCTCCTGCTGTGGTAATTATGATGTATCCCACTCCCAAAGTGAAAGGAACAAAGTCAAAACATTCTCTTACACACTCATGCTTTCGAAGGGATGCATTACACATCAAGCATTTACAGTGCCTAACGAGAAGCTACAGTAGGACGCCATATAGGATTCGCATACCAATAAGCAACATCATTACAGTTGGATCAAGGGGAGGGTGAGCGTCACAAACACACTTCACCATACTAAATAAAATCCCGATAATTCTGACAAATCTGAAACTTCCGGCATCTCCCCTGGATTGTAAGTACTCATAACGAACAAGAACTTGCATGGAAATAAAGTATGGCACTATCTTGGACGGTCTGCTTCATACAGTTCAACCCACCAAAAACACAGAAGAAATTAATAATAATCGGCATGTGCAAATTTTAATAATGATTGAGGTGTTCGTTCAACGCCACTACGAACGCTGTGATTAACTGTCAGAATGAGGACTCGATCGGTGAGATAATATTCATACTTCACAAACAAAAAAGCAACAGACGTTAGAAAAATCATGGATTCCTACGACACCTGACAACATTTATTCTCCTGGTGGTTGATTTTTAACAAACGCAGTTATCACCTAATGTTGTTGTTGTCTTCAGTCCTGAGATTGGTTTGATGCAGCTCTCCATGCTACTCTATCCTGTGCAAGCTTCTTCATCTCCCACTAATTACTGCGACCTACATCCTTCTGAATCTGCTTAGTGTATTCCTCCCTTGGAGTCCCTCTACGATTTTTACCCTCCACGCTGAACTCCAATACTAAATTCGTGATCCCTTGATGCCTCAGAACATGTCCAACCAACGGATCCCTTCTTCTAGTCAAGTTGTGCCCAAACTCCTCTTCTCCCCAATTCTATTCAACACCTCCTCATGAGTTATGTGATCTGCCCATCTAATCTTCAGCATTCTTCTGTAGCACCACATTTCGAAAGCTTCTATTCTCTTCTTGTCTAAACTATTTATCGTCCATGTTTCACTTCCAGACATGGCTACACTCCATACAAATACTTTCAGAAACGACTTCCTGACACTTAGATCTATACTCGATGTTAACAAATTTTTCTTCTTCAGAAACGCTTTCCTTTCCATTGCCAGTCTACATTTTATATCCTCTCTACATCGATCATCATCAGTTATTTTGCTCCCCAAATAGCAAAACTCCTTTACTACTTTAAGTGTCTCATTCCCTAATCTAATACCCTCAGCACCACCAGACTTAATTCGAATACATTCCATTATCCTCGTTTTGCTTTTGTTGATGTTCCTCTAATATCCTCCCTTCAAGACACTATCCATTCCGTTCAACTAGTCTTCCAAGTACTTTGCTGTTTCTGACAGAGTTACAATGTCATCGACGAACCTCAAGGTTTTTATTTCTTCTCCATGGATTTTAATACCTACTCCGAATTTTTCTTTTGTTTCCTTCACTGCTTGCTCAATATACAGATTGAATAACATCGGGGAGAGGCTACAACCCCGTCTCACACCCTTCCCAACCACTGCTTCTCTTTCACGCCCCTCAACTCTTATAACTGCCATTTGGTTTCTATACAAATTGTAAATAGCCTTTCGCTCCCTATATTTTATCCCTGCCACCTTCAGAATTTGAAAGAGAGTATTCCAGTCAACATTGTCAAAAGCTTTCTCTAATTCTACAAATGCTAGGAACGTAGGTTTGCCTTTCCTTAATCTTTCTTCTAAGATAAGCCGTAGGGTCAGTATTGCCTCACGTGTTCCAATATTTCTATGGAATCCGAACAGATGTTCCCCAAGGTCGGCTTCTACTAGCTTTTCCAATCGTCTGTAAACAATTCGCATTAGTATTTTGCAGCCGCGACTTATTAAACTGATAGTTCGGCAATTTTCACATCTGTCAACACCTGCTCTCTTTGTGATTGGAATTATTATATTCTTCTTGAAGTCATAGGGTATTTCGCCTGTCTCATACATCTTGCTCACCAGATGGTAGACTTTTGTCAGGACTGGCTCTCCCAAGGCCGTCAGTAGTTCTAATGGAATGTTGTCTACTTCCGGGGCCTTGTTTCGACTCAGGTCTTTCAGTGCTCTTTCAAACTGTTCACGCAGTATCATATCTCCCAGTTCATCTTCATCTACATCCTCTTCCATTTCCATAATATTGTCCTCAAGTACATCGCCCTTGTATAGACCCTCCATATACTCCCTCCACATTTCTGCTTTGCCTTCTTTGCATAGAACTGGGTTTCCATCTGAGCTCTTGATATTCATACAAGTGCTTCACTTTTCTCCAAAGGTCTCTGTAATTTTCCTGTGGGCAGTATCTGTCTTACCCCAGTGAGATAAGCCTCTACATCGTTACATTTATCCTCTAGCAATCCCTGCTTAGCCATTTTTCACTTCCTGTCGATCTCATTTTTGAGACGTTTGTATTCCTTTTTGCCTGCTTCATTTACTGCATTTTTATATTTTCACCTTTCATCAACTAAATTCAATATCTCTTCTGTTACCCAAGGATTTCTACTAGCCCTCGTCTTTTTACCTACTTGATCCTCTGCTGCCTTCACTACTTCATCCCTCAAAGCTACCCATTCTTCTTCTACTGCATTTCTGTCCCCAATCCTGCCATTCGTTCCCTTACGCTCTCCCTGAAACTCTGTACAACCTCTAGTTTAATCAGTTTATCCAGGTCCCATCTCCTTAAATTCCCACATTTTTGCAGTTTCTTCAGTTTTAATCTACAGTTCACAACCAATAGATTGTGGTCAGAGTCCACATCTGCCCCTGGAAATGTCTTACAATTTAAAACCTGGTTCCCAAATTTCTGTCTTACCATTATATAATCTATCTGAAATCTGTCAGTATCTCCAGGCTTCTTCCATGTATACAACCTGCTTTTATGACTCTCGAACCAAGTGTTAGCTATGATTAAGTTGTGCTCTGTGCAAAATTCTAACAGGCGGCTTCCTCTTTCATTTCTTACCCCCAATCCATATTCACCTACTACGTTTCCTTCTCTCCCTTTTCCTACTACCGAATTCCAGTCACCCATGACTATTAAATTTTCGTCTCCCTTCACTATCTGAGTAATTTCTTTTATTTCATCATACATTTCATCAATTTCTTCGTCATCTGTAGAGCTAGTTGGCATATAAACTTGTACTACTGTAGTAGGCAAGGGCTTCGTGTCTATCTTGGCCACAATAATGCGTTCACTATGCTGTTTGTAGTAGCTTACCCGCATTCCTATTTTTTTATTCATTATTAATCCTACTCCTGCATTACCCCTATTTGATTTTGTATTTATAACCCTGTATTCGCCTGACCAAAAGTCTTGTTCCTCCTGCCACCGAACTTCACTAATTCCCACTATATCTAACTTTAACCTATTCATTTCCCTTTTTAAATTTTCTAACCTACCTGCCCGATCAAGGGATCTGACATTGCACGCTCCTATCCGTAGAACGCCAGTTTTCTTTCTCCTGATAACGACGTCCTCTTGAGTAGTCCCCACCCGGAAATCCGAATGGGGGACTATTTTACCTCCGGAATATTTTACCCAAGAGGACGCCATCATCATTAACCATACTGTAAAGCTGCATGCCGTTGGGAAAAATTATGGCTGTAGTTTCCCCTTGCTCTCAACAGTTCGCAGTACCAGCACAGCAAGGCCGTTTTGGTTAGTGTTACAAGGACAGATCAGTCAATCATCCAGACTGTTGCCCCTGCAGCTACTGAAAAGGCTGCTGCCCCTCTTCAGGAACCACGCATTTTTCTGGCCTCTCAACAGATACCCCTCCGTTGTGGTTGTACTTACGGTACGGCTATCTGTATTGCTGAGGCACGCAAGCCTCCCCACCAACGGCGAGGTCCGAGGTATCACCTTTTGGGTTATTATAGTAAAACGTTTGCTACTTGAGCCAGTGTAGGTAGAAAACTATTTACCACATGTGTATTTAGCTTTATAGGAATGATGTTCAGACTGTGTGCTGTAGGGTTTCTGTCGTTTGTAGTGTTAGAGTCATGTCATGCCGTTATGCACCGATACTGTTATAGTGATCTAGAGTTGTTACACCAGCGTCAGTGAGTAGTGGGAAGATGGTGCCTTCGGCCCAATTTTGATATCTAATTGATATGCAAATTAACTAAATTGATCAATTAATTACCTGCACCCAACTCCCTGTTGGTGTGCTTTCCCAAACACGTGGGTCTCCCTCTCGTCTCCCTCCCTAACCCTCCCCCTCCCACAATTACCCTATCAGTGCAAATTTCGAATTGCAGTGGGAATTTCTAAATTTGACGGGAATTTCTTCGTCCCATGGCTGCGCTGACGCCCCCCCCCCCCCCAATCTGGGAATTGGGAGGAAATTAAAAATGGTGATGGCCTTTCCAGAACTTAAATCCTGGTCCTTCTGGATTGAAAGCCCATGTGCACCCCCAACACATGGAAACTGTGCAGGTACCGAAGAGGAAGGTTAGGTTAGTATACCTTATTTATTTTGGTTGGGAGACTGAAGTAAAGCTCGGACGTAATTACCTAATTAATCATAAAGATCGATCACACAGCTGTATCCATGGCTCTACAGAAGGAGCGCATAAAGTCGCAATACAGCTCAAAAATTGATGATGTCATACAACTGTGTTGCCCTGTTGGGAATTTCACAATACCACTCGATACTAGTGGCAGACAGACTCAAACTATACCCTTCAACTACAAACTGGCAGGAAAAGAGCTGGAATGGAAAAGACTATCTTTATTATTGGCGGAAAATATGTTCAACTGACGAAATGCTGATGTTGCAGAGAGAGAGAGGAGCTTAATAAGTGTATTACCTGTAAGGATACAGCTGAGGACAGTATCTAACGCTGTTTGATGTCAGAGTTCGTTACAGACGCTTCCAGCTGCTTTGTTCTACAGTTGCCCTGCAGCCCAGGTAATAGAAAGTCAGGAAAGCCACTACATTCTACCACGGTTGATGGAAAATGCTTCACTGTTCCAATTACAAATCGAAATTGTCGTGAAAAAAACAGCACTTATAGTCAATAGGTCATAATGCAGCACGTGTACTGGAGATTGGAGAAAGTCGTCGTCCCAAAAGATTGCTGCAGCTGCACGCGTGTTCTCATCAAGGTGCAGTCACGAACTAACCAACTTGCAGCCATCCATGCATCGTCTCATCTCTCTCTCCCCCTCCTTCTTCCTACTGTAGGTAGTGACACGGGCCTGTTCTGTCTTGCCGCCAGTGGTCCACAAAGAGATTCATCTGATGGCAGTGAGAGGTGGCATGAGCCCCCTCTCATATTTCAATCTTGCTCTGAGTAATTCGATTTTCCTCTCTAATTGCATTCGGTGAAATGTTGCTATTCCTTCACACGAGGACTTCCCATGCAGTGTCTCTGGTCACCCGGGTGGTCTGGTGACAGGCTGATCTTGAAACGGTTAATCCGACGGGTGTGAGGGAGTCGAGTGGATGCTTTCCAGATGCCGACATTGTCATAAGAGTGGGGGCGACACGCCCACAGGGGCCTGTCGAAGCGGCAGGGCAAGACTTCCGTTACTTCGCAGAAACTTAGTGAAAACACTTTCTGGCGGGCTACCAGCGAGGCGTGGGAATGACTTGTGTTCCCAGGTAGTCTGTGCTGGCAAATTCCCGCGTTTTCTGCAAAATCGTAACTGTGATTGGCTTGCTCAGGGGAGAGTTCCATGATGTAGCAAAATCGGCGCAGAAATTGGCGCCAAGTATCTCCATTGGTGGAAGAGTAGTGCGTCGGCAATAGAGTGGAATTTTCCGCCGGTTTTCAAGTTCCTAATCGGCACTTTTAACCACAGCCACTGTCGTGAGGCCGGGAATGTTCTGTGTTCGGCTTGTACAGGTGCTCTTGAGGGAGTGGGCTCTCACCTTTCGGTCGGAGTCGGTTACAAAACTGAGCTCTCGCTGCTCTGGACAGCCTTCCCTCTGTTGGCTGTCTAATATACTTTCATTTAATTGTAACTGTTTGACGATGTTGCTGAAGTTTCGACTTCAACGTAACTTTCCGAGTACAGTTGGCAATTGAGCGTTCTGCGTACAAGCGGCCTATGTTGTCTGTCTTGAGTGGTTTTGGCTAAAGTTGATTGTATCGGAGTTACTGTGTGACTTCGCTTGTTAAAATCAACCATTGTACCCTCAGTGATTGTGTGGCGAGCCTTCTTCGTTTCCCTCAGAGGCGCATTTGTATTGATAGGAAGTCTTTAGTCTGGAACAACCAGACCAGGATAATTTGTTTCGGGCTATACTCGCGACATTATCATCACCACGACTGGATGTCGAAGCAACCAGCCATCGCTTCCGGCACGCCAGATCGCGTCCTTGCAGTTAAGAAGACAGCTTGGTAATGTATGTCCGCAGTACCGGCAGATTAGCGAATTTTGCTCTGTGATAATCAGAGCTCAGCAGAACGCGCCTGTACCCGTCTTTTCTTACGTGGTTCTGTCTTAGGTGTTGATTGTCTGAGTTCTCCCTACTGTAACAGCAAGTAATGTTGGGTTGGCTGGGTGTTTCTCTTAAGATTTGAGTTGCAAGGAATTGGCTGCACATACCATTTTGTCATAAATGTCACAATCTAGTTTATGGACAACTTCACCTTCACAGCATTTACTTGAGTGCCCAATTTGACGTACTGTAAATTTTCATGTGTTTCGTTTATTATTTTGGACAGAACTTTCATTCTGTAGATCGGTAGAGCAATCCTTTCATTTCTCACTATGTTAATGAAACTTTCCTTTATCAAATTAATTTCTATCAAATTAAATTATTGCAGGTGCCAAACTCTTCTTCTACTCCACTTTCAGGGTCGATTACAGTCAGTTTGCGTTTCTTCTTAATCCATGTGCAACAGCAAAAGTCGGAGTTAGAAAAGGGAGGGCTTAGATCATCATTTCCATATGAAGATTCTAGAAGGATTTAGTGTTAGATACACTGCTAGTCCCGGCACTTCGCAGCAGTGATTTGCTATCTCTGGTCTGCGGAACTCAGACCTCCTTCACACTGTTAAACTATTTCATACAAAGACTGGAACAACACTGAAGTTCTGGAAAACGCACCAGATCGCCTTTTCACCTCACCGTACGCGGGGCCACAGTCTTCATCAGTACAATGCATCTTCGGCGAAGCACATGGCCGGAGGTCCAGACAGTCGGTCTGCGCTAATGACACCAACATACGGCTGAACAAAGCAAGATAAATGACGGCTACTCCGACTGTCAGTCGTTTGTCAGCAGAGGCAGACGCTGCCAGCATACCGCCCGCACAAGCACACGCCATTCTGACTGTGAAAACACTGTAACAATTGTATTTTACATCAATACACCTCCTATAAGGGGCCATTTATTAAAAAAAGGAAAAAAAGTCATGATCACAATAAATAATATGTTTCAACGAATATAGGCGTAGTCCATTTTCTTTTAGTTTTATGAGCAAAATCGGTGTAGTTTCTGTGTTCAACTGCAGTATTAATTCGCATCTCTCTCTCTCTCTCTCTCTCTCTCTCTCTCTCTCTCTCTCTCTCTCCCCCCCCCCCTCCCCAAGCCTCACGTTATTTTGCGACATCCAACATCAAACAACAGAGGTCAGTGTTACACATTTGACAGATACATTAACTTATCTCACTTCTCACATCTCCTACACAAGTCCACTCTGTGTAAAATGAAAAAAAAAAAAACGTTTCACTACTTTGCTGCGAAAACTAACGATCACTGCAGAATGCCCTCGTTATTCCGAAACAGTCATCAGAGTAAAGGAAAAGTGAGACTTTAAACACTGAAGAAAAAATATCTGTGTTAAGTGATTTTCGTCAACTTGGTGGACAAAATTACATGGCTTGAAAGTGCCCGTCGCGTTCGAAACAGTATCGATAAATAAACTGTCATGGACATTCGTTTTATGTTCGACAACAACAGCCTATAATTCAAGAGAAAGTTGTTGTTTTGTAAACAATGGAAAGTCCTGTTTTACCAGTGCAACGCTATATCGCACTGAAGTTTTCGAAAATTAAAAAAAGGGGGAGAGCATGTGTTGTAATAGAACCTGCTAACGTCATCTATTAGACAATCATGTAAAATTCCTCTGATACATCGAAAACAAATATCATCTGCATGCGAACATTTGACAATTTTGCTTCATAATTGTCTTCTACTCACCTGCATGTAAAGCTTTAGCCACCCATAATTGAAGAAGTAGTCAAATCCAGCAGAGTATCATTTGCAATAGCAACAGATTCTTGTGTACTAATTTCATAAGCAATTTGATCATAACAGAACAGCCTGTTTCACGCAAGCTACTCACATATCTGGAACAACCCTATGATTTCTAGGTTCCGCAAAGAGCTATAACTTAAGTGCTGCTTAGTATATAATTAGAAGTTATGAAGTATGAAATAGCACATGACTTGTGGTAACATCTGTTTTTAAACACACAATCGTGTCGATAATAACGATAATAAAAGCCGTCATGTTTCCACAAGAATAGATACAGTAGATTTCTATTAGTCTTATAAGCAAAATTGGTGTCGTTTGAGAGCATCCGCGTATTCTAATTACACGAAGGCATTACATTCATTGCGGACGTATGAAATACCAATATAGATCAGCATCTATGTAGTCACTTACACTTAGTACGTTCAGGGGCACTCCTCATCATTATTTTGTAACATCCAGTGTAGGAAAAAAACTACAAACTATCTGCATCCAAACTTTAATCAGTCATACCACTCCTTGTAATAGAACCTCCTATAAGATTTTACTGCATCTCTTTCTTCTGACATATCGAAAAACAAGTATTGTCTTTGTTTTGACATCGGGCTTATTAAACAAATATGTAATGCCCTATTGGTGAAGGCAGCCAGTGATTACTGCTCCCACAATACACATGATGGTAGAAATAAAACTTAGATGCTGTTTTTCTTATTGACAAAAATGTGGAAGAGTTTGCAGCATCCGAAGGTGATGATCTGTACAGTTAATCTCATATCCCTCCGTGACGGGGTAGGAGATATCTCGGTGTTCCATTTTGAAGAGCACTGTTTCTTCATTTTGCAGTTATGAACGTGATAACTGCTCTAGTATCGACCATCGCCAGAAGGTGCTGCTCACAAGACGCTTGGAATAGTAGAAATAAGAAGAATTATTTTTATCTTACTGGTGAAAAAAAAAATGTGGATGGAATCGCAGCATATAGAAATAGGACGAGTCGGCTGCATTGAGGAACGCATTCAAACGACTGTCTGAAGGTGATGACCTCTACATTGAATCCCAGGCTCCACAGTGACAAGTATCAGATGTCCAGTGTTCCGCCAAGGTTCTCCCTGTGTCAAAGAAGTAGTGCAATCAATTACTATGCGGTAATCAACAGCCTACCACTGGACGGATGGGACTGAAAAGACGGCGTCGATATGGCATAATATATAGTGTAGTAATTTCAGCGGTTGACAGTGAAATCAATTTTAGCAGTTTTACCGGTTGTTCCGTAATTTCAGCTCCATCCAATGACACAGCAGGATACTTCACAATTTCTGTTTCATTACTAAAACATCCATTCAGTATTCTCCAAGTACCGTATACTAGACTGTGAATGCAGATAGATCCTCTTGCAGTACGTCCATTCGGCCATATACAGCCAAGTATACGAGAAGACCTCCTATACCCACGCAGTTAGGTTATCTACACGTTTCTAGCACGTCGATCATAGAGCAGAATTTACTATTACGACTGGACATCTTTCCCTGTCGTGTGGCTAGGGCCTCCAGTCGGGTAGACCGTTCGCCTGGTGCAGGTCTTTCGATTTGACGCCACTTCGGGGACCTGCGCGTCGATGGGGATGAAATGATGATGATTAGGACAACACAACACCCAGTCCCTGAGCGGAGAAAATCTCCGACCCAGCCGGGAATCGAACCCGGGCCCTTAGGATTGACAGTCTGTCACGCCGACCACTCAGCTACCGGGGGCGGACATCTTTCCCTGTGAGGATCGGAGTCACAGAGTATTCTCATATTCGTAGGAGAAAGTCGGAGATTGAGAGATCCTTGACCATCCGTCATTCCAACGCGGTCGCTGATTTAATCTGCAACTGACCAGAAGTAAGAGGGTACTGTCCCCACTACGCTCCGTGTCTCGTGAACGAACGAAGCGAGGTGCGTCCATAACTTCTGTACAGCAATTCCTGTTCTGCACGCATCCAAGTACACAAGATCTCTCCAGGTGCGTGCAAGCCGCGGAGGTTAGCACCCTTCATTGGTGTATAGTAGACATGAGAGTGTTGTGGTGACGTAAGAGACGGTTAAGAAGAAATGTGTGGTTTATACATAATGGAGCTCTGTATGGCTGGAGTTTGAAATATTCTACGTAAATCGACTCTGTTATCAATTCTGAAGTGTTATTCCAGTGTCTATAGTTAGCACCAAGGAGGTACCGGCAGGAGAGAAATGACTGATGAACAGAAATATACTCTCCTATTTCTACACAGTTCTGCACCTAAAAATGCTATGTTGTTAAAGCCATATGGTATTCAAAGCATTAGTCATTCGGAATGCAATGCTCTTAACACTCTAATGCAGGACATATATGCCCAAGATCTGACATACAACCACGACGCAAATTTTCTACCTCAATCACTACGCCGACAAACTTTAACATGATGAAACTATAGCCTTCTACACTACTCAGGTGTCCTAGGAAGTGACTGAGCTGTTCCTCACTATGAAGGTGTCATCAATGCCCCCTCTCTCCTGGTGCAACCTTCTGGGACGACGATTTTCCCCAATCCCCAGTAGGCGTGTTGCATTATGACCCATCGAGTGCTGTTTTTTTCATGGCACTTTCGATGTGTAATTAAAACAGTGAAGCATTTTCCATCAGCCATGGTAGCATGGTAGCATCTGCTGGCTTTCCTGATTTTCGATTTCCTGGGCTGCAGGCTAATTGTTGAGCAATGCAGTGGGAGGCGTGTGTAGCAAACTCTGACATCAAACTGTGACAGACATAGTACTCAGCTGTATCCTTCCAGGTAACACACTTATTAAGCTCCCCTCTCTCCAACACCAGCATATCACCAGTTGAACATACTTCACGCCAAAAATATAGTACCCTCCATCCTAGCCATTTGTCCGCCAGTTTGTAGCTGAAGGATAGAGTCTGAGTACGTCTACCGTTAGTTTTGAGTGGTATTGTGAATCGTTTTGCCAGCAGGGCAACACCAGTTGTATGACATCAATTTTTGAGCTGTATTGTGATTCTAGGCGCTCCTTGTGTAGTGCTATGTTTATAATTTTGTAATACGTTTGATCTTTGTAATTGGACTGATCTTAAGTACAGTTCCCAAACCAAAAGAAATAAATAAATAAAGTACACTAACTTAACCTTCGTCCCAGCATCTGGAAAGATTCCATGTGTTGGGGGTGCACTTAGTCTTTCCATCCAGAAGAACTGGTTTATGGGTCATAGAAAGGGCAATACCATTTTTAATTTCCAGGCAATTCTAGGGTGGAGTGTTGAGTGGGATGTCAACAAAGCTGTGGGACAAAGGAATTGGAGCCAAAATTCGAAATTCCCGCTAATAGGGTAGTTGGGAGACATGGAGGGAGTGCGGAGGGGGAGAGGGTGGGGACCAGTATACCAACTTGGGAAAACACATGACTTTATCTAGGGGTGGGACTGAGGGTAATTAATTGATCAGTTTAATTAAATTGCATACCAATTTGATATCAACATTTTGTCGATGCTACCATTGTCCCACTACTTCTGCGTGCACTACAGTTGAAAACAGTGAACATAGGTCTGGACAAGGTGAGTAGCGCCTTCCTGCTACGGCTCTGTTGTCAAAACAACAACAGTAGTGCTCCTGTTCTTAGCATGAGCCGACGCTTTAAAGCGTCGTCTTTCTTCACTGGGGTTGAGGAACATATAAAGGCACATTTGCATGCCGAGCGTGAGTTTCCTCGGAAACGCGAAATATTAATTAAATAAATAATCAGTGACAAATAAATAAAGCCTATGGCACACAACTGCAGCGCTGTGTCGCTGATAAAACAAAAGCACAATTACGTTACTCTTATGTTTGTTTAAGAAAGAGAGGGCTCTGGTTGAAGTGGTGCGAGAAGCACGTATTTTATTTTATTGTCTGGCACACCGCCATATTTCATGTTATAGAAGAATACTGCGAGTTGCAACCACACTAGGCACTCGATTCTGTAAAGAATTTATATTTATAAAAGTAAGTAGGATTATGAACTGTAGGCTTATTCATTGAATATATCTGATTTAACTAACTTCGTAACTTTTTTATGTTTAGTAGACAATCACCTCTGTACGACGTATTGGCATGGCTGGCAAATTATTGTAATATTGAGATTTAGATTATGAGTCCGCACCTACCGCAGCAGTCTTTGGAAACGATTTAATTACGAAGTCCGATTATTCAGTTTTATTTCCCGGTCAACTACGAGTAACATTGCCTTTACGAAAAAGCCATTGTCAAGCGTCTGATACCGAATAATTAAACGTCCACGTTCCAGATAAGCAAATACAATTGCAATCACAATCACCATCATACAGATAGAATAATTAACATATTTAAAATAATATTTTTTATTTATTTTATTTATTTTATATTGGCGACTGCGTGTCGGACTTGTTATTTTGTCATTTGTTACATTGTTCTCTTTGTTTCATGTAAAAAAAAAAAAAATCAACTTTCTGGACCTGGACGTCAATGTATGAGAGATAACAAAATCTGAAGATATTTTCCAATTCTGAAATTTTGCGGGAAGACGCAATGAAACTTCCAGCAAAATAAGGTAAGACGCAGCATCTTTGCATTGGTAGGCTTGACCAGACGTATAATTCAGTGTATTAGCTTTTCAGTAAATTCTGTAGTGTTTCTTTTCTGCATAACAGTTTCAGTGATAAATTTCATTCTCAGTACTTTTCCCTAAACAATAACGTATGCAACAATACCAATACACGAGTGTACAATATGGCCGACTTCTGTACGATATCATGTAACATGGCCAGTAGCCATTACCAATAATCTCAAATTCAGTTTATATTTTTAAATTAACAGACAGCCATTGTTGCTACGAGCGATTCATGCTCAACTACATTTTATTTTAAAATCAGTGACAAAAATTTTCTTGAAACATATATCACGTGTGGCATGGTAATAACTAGAAAACAATACGCAAAAATGGAACAGCAAGGACGTACTTCAAATGGTTCAAATGGCTCTGAGCACTATGGGACTCAACATCTTAGGTCATAAGTCCCCTAGAACTTAGAACTACTTAAACCTAACTAACCTAAGGACATCACACACACCCATGCCCGAGGCAGGATTCGAACCTGCGACCGTAGCAGTCCCGCGGTTCCGGACTGCAGTGCCAGAACCGCTAGACCACCGCGGCCGGCAAGGACGTACTATTCAGACGCAATCCGACTCGGACGTGAGACAAGTGTTAGAAAATGACTTTAAGACAGCAACCGGTAGTGACGATTCATCAAACATTGACGCAAGTGTTGACGAAAATTTTGACAATAGGCCGTTCACTACAAAAATTTCAAAATCTCAATCAGAGCCCATGTTAATGCATGACGTCACGTCTAATGACGCGGCGGGGGCAGAGACCTTGCAAACGGTAAACATTGCCGACATGTTACAAATGCTAATGAAACAAAACGCTGAAAACATGGCAACCTTAAAGGCACAATTAGAGACACAAAATGAACAGTTAAAAACACAAAATGACGAAATCAAATCTGATCTCATAGCAATCAAGATAGGTAATGACACTTTGTGTAAACGTGTGGAACTTATAGACGCCACACTGACCAAACTGATGACCGAACTCAGTACTAAATTTTCCCAGCTCAATACGAGACAAGAAAAGACTACAACTGACGTAGCACTTTTACAGACACAAGTAAAAAACCTTAATGTCACGTGTGAAGTTCTTACTGAACAAATTCAAACATATCCTTCAGTACATGACAACCTTGAAAAACGAATTACTGACGTACAGAATAAATTTGACAATGTTGAACAACACCTGACTGACATCTCACAATCAGATGCCACAGCTCATTTTCAAAATATTAATAAAGAATTTCATGATTGGGTTGAGAACAAAGACAAACATTTTGATAGATGCTTACGTGAAAATTTACCAACAATTGTGCACGACTCCGTAGCGCAATACATTACTAATAACAAACAGCTGATCAGTGACGCAGTACAATCCGTCACTGCACCCATGAGACAATTCACCGATCAACTACAGTCTGAATGTAACGAAAATATCAGTCAAAATGTACAGTTCAGAAACCAATATACATTCGAGTATGATACACACATTCCGCACACGACAAATACACAAGAACAAAACACACCACGACTACAACACATACCACGATGTGGAAACACAAACACAAGCTATTATCATGGTAAACCACAGCAACATTATCGTAATTACTCGCCAGCTGAACATACCAGTAATTACAGTGGAATAAATCCATATCACAATGCGAAGGAAGATGAAAGCTTAATGAAACACAGGCAATTTCAGATTTTTATCCCAGAAAAACGAACCATTCATCCGGTGATTTTTCTTAAATCTTTTAGTAACGCATTTCCACGCATTTGGAGTGACCGGAAAAAGATTTCATATATTGTCGGTTACATCCAAGGCGATGCAGCTGTCTGGGCATACAGTCAAGCTGACGTATGTACCACGTACAGTGAGTTTGAGCGTGCTTTTCTGAACAAATTCTGGTCGCAATCCGTCCAGGAGCGACTCAGAAGACAAATTTTAGAACCTGAAACTTTTAACAGTAAAAATGGTAACTTACGCAGATATTTTGAAAAATACTTGAACATGGGACATTTTTTAGACGAACCAGTCGCAACGCGTGATATACTCCGAGCGTTGAAGGCCAAATTGCCTTTCAACATTAAGGAAAAACTTCTACATATCCCGGATGACGATTCAGATTATTTTTTAACAGCTTTAGATTCGGTTGACATGTTACTTGAAGATCAGCGCTTCGCGCGGCAAAACAGCAGCCACAATGTTTACACTAGTGGTATGCAAAACATGCAGGCTTGCCAACACAATTCTGGCGCGCCAACAGTTGGATACGCGGTACAACAAAAACAGCAAACTCACATGCCGTCTCAGTACGGAAATCAAAATCAACACGCGTATTCCAATACAAACAATAGTTACAACAGTAATAACATTTCATGCGGCAATCCATACAAAAGGCACCGCGGTAATAACTACAACGGTAACAACGGATACAAAGGTAATAACAATAAATTTAACACAAACAGAAATAGAAATAATAATAACTACGAGCCAAGACAGCATCAAGGTTGGACTCGTAACGATCAGTACTTTCATTCAAACTCTGCTTTACCACAGCAGCCACCAGGACAAAATTGGAGCATACCTTACGACCGACAGGTAAGTTATAATGCGCAACAGCAACAACAACCGCAAAAGTTTGGAGATCATAATAGGCAATATCCGAATGTGAATATAATAGAAATGACACCTGATGCACAACCTCAATCTGTGTCAGTACCTAGTACAAATGCTAATCCAACAAACTAGAAACAGTCACTACTTTGCCCCAGGTCGTGGCTGAAGAATTCTTGGGGGGCGACTTCAATGTTAATCAGTTATTTGACACCACACTTGAACAACAGAATAATGATATGCCGAGTAATTCTAAACAAAAACTACCTGTTTTATTTATAAGATACAACCACAATAACAATATATCAGATGAACTTTTACAAGACAGTACACAATGTCGTTTAAACACAAATGAAATTGTTTTAGCATCTACTACTGGTGTAGTAGGTGGGATTCCAACTACTATTATCCTAGATACAGGTGCAGCTGTGAGCGTTTTGTCTTTTAATTTCTATAAAAAGATGTGTGAATTGGAACCTGTGCCTGAGTTTCCTGCCCAAAACTGTAAAATAACTACTGCACTAGGTAATAAGTCATGTCGGGTTACGAAGCAAGTTTTTGTAAACGTTAAAATAGGTAATGGAACCGTACAATGGCCATTCCTGGTTGTACAAAACCTTGTGACAAATTGCATATTAGGAATAGATATTATGAGCGAGAAGGACTGCATTAAAGACTTCTCCAAAGGTAAATGTATTTTAAATGATAAATGCAGTGTAATTATTATTGATTTGGACAGGAGAACTCTAAAGCATGACAAACACTGTACAGGGTACAAGGTTCAGTTAGTACTTGACAATGACATTCAAGACATGCAAACACACTCTATCTGCCAACATTAGAACTTTTACGGCGCACCCGCGTCATTCAAATTTTGTATATAATGTGTAATGTAAGTCATGTAAATAGTTGTAGATAACTTAGATTTTCTTGTGCCTTTAGGTGAATTGCTCGCCTGCAGGTGTGTCCTTTCGCCTCGCAATTCAGGGGGCAATATAAAGGCACATTTGCATGCCGAGCGTGAGTTTCCTCGGAAACGCGAAATATTAATTAAATAAATAATCAGTGACAAATAAATAAAGCCTATGGCACACAACTGCAGCGCTGTGTCGCTGATAAAACAAAAGCACAATTACGTTACTCTTATGTTTGTTTAAGAAAGAGAGGGCTCTGGTTGAAGTGGTGCGAGAAGCACGTATTTTATTTTATTGTCTGGCACACCGCCATATTTCATGTTATAGAAGAATACTGCGAGTTGCAACCACACTAGGCACTCGATTCTGTAAAGAATTTATATTTATAAAAGTAAGTAGGATTATGAACTGTAGGCTTATTCATTGAATATATCTGATTTAACTAACTTTGTAACTTTTTTATGTACGACGTATTGGCATGGCTGGCAAATTATTGTAATATTGAGATTTAGATTATGAGTCCGCACCTACCGTAGCAGTCTTTGGAAACGATTTAATTACGAAGTCCGATTATTCAGTTTTATTTCCCGGTCAACTACGAGTAACATTGCCTTTACGAAAAAGCCATTGTCAAGCGTCTGATACCGAATAATTAAACGTCCACGTTCCAGATAAGCAAATACAATTGCAATCACAATCACCATCATACAGATAGAATAATTAACATATTTAAAATAATATTTTTTATTTATTTTATAAACATGATTCGGAAGCTTCAATTAAATGTCGATTGGGAATTGATCTCGGACAGACGGACGGCCAGTTGCACCACAAATTGTTGAAGAAGCTAACGTTGCCACGGCTGAGAATGCTGTACGCAATGTGCGATCTTCACGCATTGCACGAGCTGTGTCACGACAGCTAAACATTCCACCGTTCGAAGCGTGCTACGAACACTTGCGATATGCTATCTCTACTGCTGTTCCAGGCTATCGTGGATGCAGATGGTCATCACATTTAGCAACATTTGTAACCTGGAACGTAACCATAGTACGCAAGTAACATATGTTACACTCTCACGTGGAAATTAAAACGTGTTTCTTCTTATGGTGTTATTCGTTATTTCTGTTCCGCATGACGTTACAAATGATCCCATAAAATTTCGCTGTTCTACGATCACTCGATTTTCATGGGTCCATCTCAAGTAGCGAACGTTCAGTTATAAACAGCAGGTACACTGAACTATGAATTAATTAGCTGATCCAAACCGAGAGAGAACATGTACCTTCCCAGCACCCTAGCACAGTCAGAGTGCTGTTTTCCAACTTTTTAGAAATATACGGTAGGCTCCATGAACATTCGGATGTTTCACGAATAATGGCTGCAGCTTTAGACAAATGAGCTACTATCTATCCTGGAATGTCTAACGAAGCTCTTCATCTGCCCCCTCAGATAGAGACAAGTAGGAGAGACTTCAGATAAAAGTGGTGTCAACGGCACTGTTTCACTCTTAACGATCTAATAAGTGGCGGAAAATCGTATAAAGCTGTCTGACGTCAACGGCAATACGTGGCGCGGTCCCACATGCTGGGCACATAATTGTTGCCTGGCTGCTAGTGGGACACATCCGGACACCTGTACTACATCACGGTGAAAGATGATTTGGTGATTTGGTGAAGCGAGTGTGTAGGCACGAGGTATGTTCCGATCAGATTGTAGGAAAACATAGCAGGCCACTCATTTGTGGTAAATCCCCGTTGGCGATACTACACAGGCGATCTCGTAAACTGACATACGGCCAAGAGGGGATGTGCTGACCACATACCCCTCCATATCTGCACCCAGTGACTTCTGTGGGCTGAGGATGAAAGGCGGCCGGTCGGTTCCGTTGGACCTTTATGGCTGTCCGGGCGAAGTTTTTTTGCTTTGGATAGAACACAGGAATCGCCTCAGGAATTTTCATCTCGCAGACAGGATTACTGCGGCTGTGAAAATGTTTCGTTTCTTTTTCCTTTTTTTCCGCCTTATTTTCGTGGTACATTGAACGAATTATTTCTGAATAAGTTTTATAAAGTCATTTCTTCATACAACCCTGTTTACGCTTACCTTTTACATTTGTCATGATTGAATGTGACTGATGTTTTCATTTATTTTAGTGCTGTATGTTGTCCCATTTATTAACATGTTGTTTAAATTATTTTTCCATGAACAACGCAATAAGATATAGTAATCTAGTATGAAACTGTATATCGACGTGCGTGGGATTTTTGAAAGTGTAATGTGAAGCGAGATGGGCTGAGCCATGTAGAAACTTAGTGTCGTAGCTTGTCGATACTGCCAAAGCCGAAGCCTTTATGAAGATTCCTGCGATCGCCGCCAAGAGTCGCTTTGAACATTGCCACCATTAGGATGACGTGACCAATGAAGAACTTCGAGACCGCTGACCAATCAAGACCACCAGGACGGTGTTATAAGCGGAGGGCGCCTAGGCACCTTCAGCTAGTTTGAGATCAGTTCCGTGCTGCTTTTTGGTGCCGATCGTTACACAGAGCCGTTGAGAGCTAGCTCTACCGCTGTCCGAAGTGGCCGTGCGGTTCTAGGCGCTACAGTCTGGAACCGAGCTACCGCTGCGGTCGCAGGTTCGAATCCTGCCTCGGGCAGGGATGTGTGTGATGTCCTTAGGTTAGTTAGGTTTAATTAGTTCTACGTTCTAGGCGACTGATGACCTCAGAAGTTAAGTCGCATAGTGCTCAGAGCCATTTGAGCTAGCTCTACCGGCAAACATTCGATGTACGTAGCCGTACGCCTGGGTTGGACCTCTGCTTATAGCTAGTCAGTGCTGCCACAAGTTGTCAACGGCGGAGGAGATCTTCAGCAACAAGTTCTTTAAAGCGCACCTTTGTCGACTACTATTTTGCTTGCCTTTCCAGATTTCTTCGGCGACGGATCCCTTTGGACACCTCCCACTCATTTATCACTAGCAATGAGGACATAACATCTGGCTCCTTGGAAGATACCAGTTGCGGGCTCTCATCATGGTATCGCTAGGTCGACATAGGAAGCAAACGATGACCTAGGCCGATGCAATTTAACTGCCTCAACAGTGATACTTTTTGTGATTTCGGATATTTACTGCGGACAACGAATTAACTACGTGTGGCGTTTATTATTAGTCGTAAATGCTATTCGGGATATTAAACTAAAAAGCTATGTTGGGCAAACCGCTAAGCTAAGTGATGGGACACTACTGTAGATACCAAGGACGTTTTAGCGCGTACAGTGAACTGTAAAAGTAAACAGAAATATGGTAATGTATGTCGTGAACCGATGTCTGTAACTTGAATCTTGAATGTACAAGGTGCTGATCGCCGCACAACTGGCGTTAATACGGTGACTATTGAGCACGGCAGCCATTGTTCGATGTTTTCATATACCACGAACTGTGAAGTCAAGTTACAAGTAAATTTTTGCATTTTCTTACTGCGCACGGTTGCAGTGTGAAGAAATATGCCGAGCAGCGACTGAACTGAAAGCCGCAAAATTGAAACTGTAGCTGGCAATGGATAACAAACATTATGACGTCCGGACACGTTAACTGAAGAGAGCGTGTCTTACTTTCGTCTTTGTACGTAGATGCGCTAATTATTAGAGTCCACATACATCGCTTGTTCCTGTCACATTCGCAACGGCGGCTACAATCATGAGGATCAGCAAGGCGCCGGTAATTAGAGAACTACCTGCTCAAGGATAATGGACGAACAACACCTCGACGACCCGCCGACAGCACGAGCTAAGTGAAGATTGCCTTATAATGTCAAGGCTCAACCCACGCGACCTACTGCAGAAAAGAGCTGTGTACTAAAATGTTGCTTTCTGATGGTCATTTTTTTCGAATTACTTAATTTGCACTTAACGTCGAATTGCATTTCGTAGTATCTTTCAAAAATAAGGATTACAAATCACTTTTGTTAAGTGAAGCAATCTGCTTTACAGGAGACTGAGGAGACTTTTTTTTTTTTTTTCAAGTCCATTATCTTCCGACACAGTCCTTAATATTGAAAATAACTACTGTTATTACTGTTTTCCAACTTTTTAGAAATCTACGTTAGGCGCCATGTGGAAACTGCATCTTGACAGAGTGATGGCTTTAGCTGGCCAATCTACCAAACGCTCAAGAGGCGCCAGCCGTTTACTGAGTCAGGTGGGAGCTATAAAACATCCAAAAAGATCGTTGCTTTATTCCCTCTGAAGTTTATCAACAGTATCTGAACAATAAAGCAGTTTTCTGCGTTGGTTTTTACTTGGCCAGTCATAGGCCATACTTTTATAATGAACGCGACGCTTGTTTTTCTTGACCAGCTCCGACAATAATCCAGGTTTGAAAACGAAATTCAACGGAAATCTACCCAGACTTACAGAGAACGGATAAGGCAAATCTTCCCTGAGCCTCCGGTTAAAACTGCATATCCAGTTAGTCACTCATCCACTTGCAATATACGTTATCCGTCGTGGGCGTTATGGAAAGACGAATGCATGTGTCGCTGATGTAAGATACAGAAAAGAGAAAACGTAAGCTATGATTCTGTGTTCAGTCCTCCTCCCAGCCACGACTTATATAAAACAAACAGCAGCAGAGTAATCTGCTAGACCAACTGAAAGTGAATGAAGTATTCCAGGTAACAATTATTTGAAAGGACCTCAGATAGGACTATTTCAATATTACCCGTTTGAAGAGTGACTGACAGTGGACGTTGTCACCATGTTTCAGAGTACCTGAGATACTTGAGCAGGGAGCTTAAAAACCCTCCCATGCCAAACAGACAGACGTAGTTTTACGATTCAGACTTCTTGGCTGCTCAGGAACGTAGAGAACTGACACTCGGAAACATTCAACGACGGATTTCAAGAAAATCGAGAGTCTGGGTAACTTTCCACGGACAGTTACTGACGTCTCGACCCAAGATGGCACGAGAGGTAGGGAGGTACCACCACAGATTTCATGTGCAACGCTCCGTTGCAACGCTACCTCGAAATGGCATCGTGAAGTTGCGCAATCTGTAACCAAGACTGGGTTCCTGGAGCCACCGACTTAGTGAAACAGCAGGTACTCTAACACGGATTTGATTACCATCCTTTCCAAATGTGAATCTAGTGCGTTAAACACATGGTGATGTTTAGGAACGCTGTCTTGCAAGTTAGATGAAATCCCTGAGCGATTATTTCTCCCCTCTCCATTCTAAAGATCAGAGAATATTTGTAAACAAACACTTTAGTGATTGACATCCATAGAAACCAACAGCACAACTGATTGGCATCCATAGAAACCAACAGCACAACTACAGTAATGACATTATACATAGAAAGAGAACATAAGTGCAGTTTATTTGTTATTAATATTTAGAATAACGGAATTGTTAAACTTCTTACTCAGTTAAGAATTTGCAACAGACTTCGTAACTGTATAGGGAATGTTCTACTTTCAGCTTCTACGTGAATTAAGGCTATGCATGAATTAATACTTTTCGTAAAGTGTAAATAAATAACATTCGTCCTATTCATGATTTCCTCTTCATAGTAACATACCGTACTTATTATTTAACACAAAATGACATCAAAAATTTAAGTTATTCACGAGCAGCTAATTGAAAATTTTTATGAACTTCAAATGACACGACGAACCGTCTCGTTCTGCATATGGGTTAAAACCCAGGTCATGCAGACTAAGCAAAGACTTCGTGACTGACGGCAACTAACAGTCATTCCTAACTAGGCATACAGAGAGTGATATACCTCGATTTTAGACAGTAGCAGTTAGCAAATATCAACTTTAAATTACATAACGTAAACATTTTTAACGAACCCAGCATCTATTGTCCTTGTTAACGAACTACGAGAGATGTTAAATATTGCTTCTTCACAAGTAACTTACTTGAAATGCCGTGAGTTAAAGTTTTGTGTTGAACAAGGATTCGAACCCAGAACATAATCGGATTCTTATCGAAGCACAATCAACTGTGACATATCGGATTTTCTCGGCAGTAGCTAGATGTTTTAACTGAAATGACGTGACGAAACATTGATTTTTTCCTTCCCAGGACTCCAACCTGGCACCTATCGCTGTTATATTCTAGAGAAAACAAACGTTAATATATGGGCTTGTTACACCAGCAGCGACATGTGAGCATGTTTGAACTAGAAATAATATGACGAAGAGTTCAGTGCTAACTGGGAATCGAACCCCAGACATACCGCATCATTGAACTTACAGTGATCTCGCAAATGGTTCTGTCTCACTGGGCGTCAAAAATGTCAGATATCATTAGTGTTGACAACGAATGAAAATAAATTAAAAATCAAAATTAGTATCCACCAGCGTAATAGGTGTTCTCATGCTAGAGTTTGATTATACATAATGAAAACTTTAGTGCCGGGCCAGGATTCGAAGCCACTCACGCGCAATATGAGGAGATGTTGAGGAATCTGCAGTTCTGAACAAACAACAAATTGTAGTCGAGATGTATTGTCACGAAGGGATCAAATTCCGCGTTAAGGGCGGTCTGAGTTGCATTCCCAGTTCAGAACCAATTTTATCGAAATACAGAAGCTCAAATAAAAGATGGAATATGAGTTCTCTGGCCCTACATAACGTTTGTTTCGTCACTAGACATAAGTCACTAATATAAGAAAGGTTACTTCTGATAGAGTTTCTACACGTCACGACTCCTGACTTTATTGTGGTTCAACCTAACGTCTACTTGGTAGAGCACTTGCCCGCGAAAGGTAAAGGTCCCGAGTTCGAGTCTCGGCCGGGCACACAGTTTTAATCTGCCAGGAAGTTTCGTATCAGCGCACACTCCGCTGCAGAGTGAAAATCTCATTCTGGAAACATCCCCCAGGCTGTGGATAAGCCATGTCTCCGCAGTATCCTTTCTTTCAGGAGTGCTAGTTCTGCAAGGTTTGCGGGAGAGCTTCTGTAGAGTTTGGAAGGTAGGAGACGAGATACTGGCAGAAGTAAAGCTGTGAGGACCGGGCGTGAGTCGTGCTTCGGTAGCTTAGTTGGTAGAGCGCTTGCCCGCGAAAGGCAAAGGCCCCGAGTTCGAGTCTCGGTCGGGCACACAGTTTTAATCTGCCAGGAAGTTTCAAGAAATATCATGTTTAACATGAATTTCAGACCACAGTGCCATTATACCTTCTTCACTTGGCGTAGCCAGAAGAGAATAGAATCCATTTCTCCCTATCAGAAATCATTAGCAGAAGTTGGAATCGAACCCAGACCATAACTATATGAACCTATCATGAAATCAACAACCACTAATCCTCTTCTCTGTGACTCATTTTTCTATCATAACGCGTTTTTAGCACACTGGATAAGAATTCTGACACACAGGCTCCCTACAGTGGTTTGCAGCATGTTCAGTACTTTCATTTACTTGGTTGACCGAATCGCCATGAACTAGCTGCCTCGTCTAACCATTGCATACATTCGACTCTATTTTGTGATCACCGAAATAAATTCATGTAACTGCCACCTACACAGAACTGCCAACAGTGTAGGATGCCGAAATTTAAATAGGAAGTGTTCCTTTCCACATGAGCTACTCTATTGCGCTATCTGTTTCTTGAATACGTCGTGCAGTGCAAAAGAAAAGGTGCAATGTCTCTCTCTCAGAAGTCTAGATCCGGCCATATGCATTATCTCACAGCACTGTGGAATGCGGAAGTTTTGGAGGAATTGTTGTTGACTTCTGGAGCTCCTCTAGCTATATGTCTCCTAGTAGCGTAAAGGTAAACGTCGCGAGTTCGAGTACATTCATTGCTTAATTTTTTTTAAATGCAATTCTAGTGTCTGCTGAAGTTATCAGTCTTATAGAACTTTGAACATAATTCCCTTCACTTCTCAATCCGAAAGGCAACATGTGGAAAAAGGGCTAACTACTGCACACCGACAGCTTTATCACATGGCAACCATGAATATTAACACGGTTAGCTCTCCAGGCAAGATCCAGTTCCTGAGAGAAACAATACGAGCCAAAGGAGCGCACTTTGCATTCCTGCAACATGTGCGAACGACTGCACTCCTGAACTTCTATGGCTACGCAACGTGTGTAACGCCTCATCGTCCGCAGAGAATGGCGTGGCGATTTTAGTACGCGACAGTACTGAAGCCACCGACATCACGTATCTCCATTCTGCACGAGGATTAGCGGTCACAGCGCTCGACTACCGATTCATTAATATTTCTGCACCTTCAGGCACCACCGAACGTCGTGGCCCTGATCCACTCTCGTGACATTGCCGCCCTTTTCCTAAGACAGTATGAACACAGCGTCTCCACCGGCGATTTTAATTGCGTCATTCATAATAAGGTCCAAATCCCACATTACGAATCTTGTTTGGAACTTGATATTGTGATTCACGGTCTTCACTTGCGCAACACGTGGGAGAAGATACTCGGCAACAGCTCTAGACGCATGCATCTTACCAGTCATCTGGCGTGCCGACTGAATCACATACATGTGTCATGAGGTCTTACACAGGCTGTAGTGGCTGCTGAGTGATGGTCTCTCCCAGCTTACCAGTCATCTGGCGAGCCGACTGAATTACATATATTTTTATTTTTTATTTATTAATTTATTTATGGTTCCGTGGGACCAAATTAAGGAGAAGTCTCCATGGTCATGGAACGAGTCAATACATGAAATTATAACACGATATTAGAAACAGATAAAATGAAATATAAAAAAACATATTCAGGTGACAAGTCGTAAGTTTAAATGAAGAAAATCAACAATGTAACACTGGAATTTGCTCAATTTTTTAGCTCTTCCAGGAGCTCCTCGACAGAATAGAAGGAGTGATCCATGAGGAAACTCTTCAGTTTAGACTTAAAAGAGTTTGGGCTACTGCTAAGATTTTTGAGTTCTTGTGGTAGCTTATTGAAAATGGATGCAGCAGAATACTGCACTCCTTTCTGCACAAGAGTCAAGGAAGTGCATTCTAAATGCAGGTTTGATTTCTGCCTAGTATTAACTGAGTAAAAGCTAATAACTCTTGGGAATAGGCTAATATTGCTAACAACAAACGACATTAAAGAAAATATATACTGTGAGGGCAATGTCAGAATTCCCAGATTTTTGAATAGGGGTCGACAAGACGTTCTCGAACTTACACCACATACAGCTCGAACAGCCCGTTTTTGAGCCAAAAATACCCTTTTTGAATCAGAAGAATTACCCCAAAAAATAATACCATACGACACAAGCGTATGAAAATATGCGAAGTAGACTACTTTTCGTGTTGAAGTGTAACTTATTTCAGATACTGTTCTAATGATAAATAAAGCAGCATTTAGCTTCTGAACAAGATCCTGGACATGGGCTTTCCACAACAGCTTAAAATCTATCCGAACGCCTAGGAACTTGAACTGTTCCGTCTCGCTTATAATATGCCTATTCTGTCTGATCAAAATATCGGTTCTTGTTGAATTGTGAGTTAGAAACTGTAGAAACTGAGTGTTACTGCGATTTAGCATCAAATTATTTTCCACAAGCCACAAACTTATTTCATGAACTACATTATTTGTTACTGTTTCAATATTACACGCAAGATCCTTCACTATCAAGCTGCTGTCATCAGCAAACAGAAATATTTTTGAATCACTGTAATACTAGAAGGCATATCATTTATATAAATAAGAAACAGCACTGGCCCCAGCACCGACCCTTGGGGAACGCCCCACTTAACAGTGCCCCATTGGGACTGAACATCACTACCACTTTCAATATTGCGGAGAATTACCCTCTGCTTTCTGTTCTTAAAGTAAGAGGCGAACCAATTGTAAGCTACTCCCCATACTCCATAATGGTCCAATTTCTGCAGTAATATTTTGTGGTCAACACAGTCAAAAGCCTTCGTTAAATCAAAGAAAACACCTCGCGTTCGCAACCTTTTATTTAATCCGTCCAAAACCTCACAGAGAAAAGAGAATATAGCATTTTCAGTTGTTAAGCCATTTCTAAAACCAAACTGAACATTTGACAGCAAATTATGTGAATTTAAATGCTCCAGTAACATTGTATATACAACCTTCTCGATCACTTTAGCAAACACTGATGGCATAGAAATAGGTCTAAAATTGTCAACATTATCCCTGTCTCCCTTTTTGTAAAGTGGCTTCACTACCGAGTACTTTAATCGGTCAGGAAACCGACCACTCCTAAAGGAAAAGTTACAGATATGGCTGAGATCTGGGCTAACATACATAGAACAATACTTCAGTATTCTGCTAGATACCCCATCATATTCATGAGAGTTCTTGGTCTTTAGTGATTTAATTATTAACTCAATCTCCCTCTTGTCAGTATCATGGAGGAGCATTTCAGGTAACAGTCTCGGAACACTTTTTTCTAAGAGCGCTATATGATTCCCTGTTGGGACTAGGTTTCTATTTAGTTCACCTGCTATATTCAGAAAGTGATTATTAAATACTGTACACATATGCGACTTATCAGTAACACGGACATTCCCACTATGCACTGATTCTATATCCTTGACCTGTGTCTGCAGACCAGCAACTTCCCTTACGAGTGACCATATGGTTTTAATTTTATCCTGAAACTTAGCTATTCTACCTGCATACCACATACTTTTTGCCTTCCTAATAACATTTTTAAGCACCTTACAATACTGTTTGTAATGGGCTGCTGCATTTAGATTTTGACTGTTTCTAACGTTTTGATATAATTGCCACTTTGTTCTACAAAATATTCTTATCCGTCTAGTCAGCCACCCAGGCTGCCTGTTTGTGCTAGTACCCTGTTTTAAACGTTCTAACGGAAAGCAACTTTCAAAGAGCATGAGAAAAGTCTTGAGAAAAGCATTATATTTATCGTCTACTGTATTAGCGCTATAAACATCTTGCCACTCTTATTCCTGTATAAGGTTTACAAAGGTCTCTACAGCAACTGGATCAGCTTTCCTGAACAGCTGATGACTATATTTAACACGTGTTGCAGCACAAAAATCTTTTAAAGTTAAAACTTGTGCATCATTATCTGAAAGGCCATTCACCTTTTTGCTAACAGAATGCCCTTCTAGTAATGAGGAATGAACAAGAACGTTGTCTATCGTTGTTCTACTGTTCCCTTGCACTCTCGTTGGAAAGAATACGGTTTGCATAAGATTATATAAATTAAAGAGGTCTACCATCATCCTCTTCCTTGCACAATTACTTATACAATTAATATTGAAGTCACCACATATAACTAACTTTTTGTATTTCCTATAAAGTGAACCAAGAACCTCCTCTAGCTTTAACAAAAATGTTGTGAAATCGGAGTCTGGGGATCTATAAATAACAACAGTTAGAAGTTTAGCTCCGTTAAATTTAACCACACCTGCACAACATTCAAACACCTTTTCAGTGCAGTACTTTGAAACTTTAATTGACTCAAATGTGATGCCGTTTTTCACATACATGGCTACTGCCCCACACCGCAAGGGAAGCCTCTGAATTATCTCCTTAGTTAAGAAGTGTTCAGATATACCAATAATTTCAGAGTCAACATCTATAAGCAGTTCACTAACTTTATCTCTAATACCTTGTATATTTTGATGAAATATACTAATTCCCTCATTACTCGGATACTTAAGCTTTGTCAAAAGTGATTCCCTTGTTAGAGAGACTTCCCTTAAGCAGGAATACCTATCAGCTGACTTCAATCTAAAAAAGGTGCAGCTCTAACACCCACTACTGCAGGAATTTTCCCATGAGTGATCCCACCAACCCCACCCATGCTGTCACCTATAAGCTTTGCCAACCTCCCCTTCCCATGCCTGTTGAGGTGCAGGCCATGTCTAGTGAAACCAGTCCTGCTGATAGGCTCCACCGACACCACTGAAATGTGACCCATGCTTTCTGTCATCAGTGCACCCCCAAGTCTCATGTTATTACGCCTTACGGCTGTATGAAAATGAGGCAGATCGTGACGCTGAAACAGTTCCACGAAATGCACATTCGTGTTGCCAGTCTGAGTTGCTATCTTTTCCAGGTCACCATCTATGTTATACTCCCCATCCCTACCAATACTGTTACCAGCCCCACCCACAATCACTACCTGATCCTCTTTAGTAAAATCCCTACATAACCCCCCTATATTAACAGTCACCTGAGCCAACCCTGCATTAGGCTTCACAATGCTGGTGACCTGGTACTCACTCCCCAGCACTTCCTGCAACTGCTGGCCTACACCTCTGCCATGAGAACTACCTAACAGCAGAACCTTATCCTTCCCCTTCGACTTTGCAACTGTTCTAGGCACAGTAACTACTGAGGTCTACTGCATACTTCCTACACCTACAGCTACTAGAGATTCCTCTCCACTAGACTCTGACAGTTGGTCATATCTATTGTAAACACCAATAGTAAAACTATCTGAAAATCTTCTTCTCCTAGCAGATCTCTTGCCAACAGCCAGCTCCCATTCCCCAACCCCCTTCTCCCTCCGCATCCTATCTAGCTCCTCCTGTGCGTTTTTCAACTGCACCTGAAGGGAACAGATCTTACGCTTCTGCTCCTCTATCAACTTACTCTTGCTACATAACCTTCAGTTCCCGGAGAGGATCTCACCAGGATGCCCACTGGCTTCCCCACTGCATTCCCCCCAGTGAAATTACTTCGAACAAGTCTCATACCGCAACCCACTACTCACGAACCTACGGCAAATCCAACACTACTCACTCATGGTAAAATTTTACTTTTTCTAAGTTCCGCTACTACAGTTAGAAGATGTTAAAAACCTGACTGCAATAATCACAAACTTACTCTACAAGGGAAGTAACAACTATTATTAACAGTATAAGTAAACGACAAATGTGAATATAACAAATGACTAATATGGAAAGAGAATGAAACGTCTAATGACACAGTAATGTGTCATTAGGTCTTACACAGATAGTAGTGACAGCTGAGTGATGGCTGCTCAAAGCTTACCAGTCATCTGGCGAGCCGACTGAATCACATACATGTTTCATGAGGTCTTACACAGGGAGTAGTGGCTGCTGAGTGATGGCCTCTCCCTGCTTACCAGTCATCTGGCGAGCCGACTGAATCACATACACGTGTCATTAAGTCTTACACAAGAAGTAGTGGCTGCTGAGTGATGGCCTCTCCCAGCTTACCAGTCATTTGGCGAGCCGACTGAATCACATACATGTGTCATGAGGTCTTACACAGGGAGTAGTGGCTGTTGAGTAGTCCGCTCCCAGGTTACCAGTCATCTTGCGAGCAGACTGTATCTCATATTTGTGTCATTAGGTTTTACACAGCGAGTAGTGGCTGCTTAGTGATGGCCTCTCCCAGCTTACCAGTCATCTGGCGAGCCGACTGAACCGCATACATGCGTCATGAGGTCATACACAGGGAGTAGTGGCTGCTGAGTGATGACCTCTCTCTAAAAACCAGTCATCTGGAGAGCTGACTGTGTCACATACATGTGTCATGAGGTCTTACACAGGGAGTAGTGGCTGCTGAGTGATGGCCTCTCCCAGCATACCAGTCATATGGCGAGCTGACTGAATCACAAAACATGTGTCATGAGGTCTTAGACAGGGAGTAGTGGCCGTTGAGTAGTCCTCTCCCAGCTTACCAGTCACCTGGCGTGCCGACTGAACCGCACACATGCGTCATGAGATCTTACACAGGGAGTAGTGGCTGCAGAGTGATGGCCTCTCCCTGAACACCAGTCATCTGGCGAGCTGACTTTGTCACATACATGTGTCATGAGGTCATACACAGGGAGTAGTGGCTGCTGAGTGATGGTCTCTCCCAGCTAACCAGTCATCTGGCGAGCCGACTGAATCACATACATGTGTCATGAGGTCTTACACAGGGAGTAATGGCTGTTGAGTGATGGCTTCTCCCAGCGAATCAGTCATCTGGCGAGCCGGCTGAATCACATACATGTTTCATAAGGACTTACACAGGGAGTAGTGGCTGCTGAGTGATGGACACTCCCAGCTTACCAGTCATGTGGCGAGCCAACTGAATCGCATACATGTGACATGAGGTCTTACTTAAGGGAGTAGTTCCCACTAAGTGATGGGCTCTTCCAGCTTTCCAGTCATCTGGCGAGCCGACTGTATCACATACTTGTGTCATGGGGTCTTACACAGGGAGTAGTGGCTGCTTAGTTATGGCCTTTACCAGCTTGCCACTCATCTGGCGTGCCGAATGAATCATATACATGTGTCATTAGGTTTTACACAGTTAGTAGTGGCTGCTGAGTGATGGCCTGTCCCAGCTTACCAGTCATCCGGCAAGCCGATTGAATCACATACATGTTTCATAAGGACTTACACAGGGAGTAGTGGCTGCTGAGTGGTCCTCTCCCAGCTTACCAGTCATCTGGCGAGCAGATTCCATCACATATTTGTGTCATTAGGTTTTACACAGTTAGTAGTGGCTGCTGAGTGATGGCCTGTCCCAGCTTACCAGTCATCCGGCAAGCCGATTGAATCACATACATGTGTCATGAGATCTTACACAGGGAGTAGTGGCTGCTGAGTGGTCCTCTCCCACCTTACCAGTCATCTGGCGAGCAGATTCCATCACATATTTGTGTCATTAGGTTTTACACAGTTAGTAGTGGCTGCTGAGTGATGGCCTCTCCCAGCTTACCAGTCATCTGGCGAGCCAACTGTATCACATACATGTGTCATGGGGTCTTACACAGGGAGTAGTGGCTGCTTAGATATGGCCTTTCCCAGCTTACCAGTCATCTGGCGTGCCGACTGAATCACATACATGTGTCATTAGGTCTTACACAGGGAGTAGTGGCTGCTGAGTGATGGCCTCTCCCAGCATACCAGTCATATGGCGAGCCGACTGAATGACATTCATGTGTCATGAGGTCTTACACAGGGAGTAGTGACTGCTGAGTGATGCGTTCTCCCAGCTTACCAGTCATCTGGCGAGCCGACTGATCACATACATGTGTCATGAGGTCTTACACAGGGAGTAGTGGCTGCTTAGTAATGGCCTCTCCCAGCATACCAGTCATATGGCGAGCCGACTGAATCACATACATGTGTCATGAGGTCTTACACAGGGAGTAGTGGCTGCTGAGTGATGGCCTCTCCCAGCTTACCAGTCATCTGGCGAGCCGACTGAATCGCAAACATGCGTCGTGAGGTCTTACACAGGGAGTAGTGGCTGCTGAGTGATGGCCTCTCTCTAAATACCAGTCATCTGGCGAGCTGACTGTGTCACATACATGTGTCATGAGGTCTTACACAGGGAGTGGTGGCTGCTGAGTGATGGCCTCTCCCAGCTTACCAGTCATCTGGCGAGCCGACTGAATCGCAAACATGCGTCGTGAGGTCTTACACAGGGAGTAGTGGCTGCTGAGTGATGGCCTCTCCCAGCTTACCAGTCATCTGGCGAGCCGACTGAATCGCAAACATGCGTCGTGAGGTCTTACACAGGGAGTAGTGGCTGCTGAGTGATGGCCTCTCCCAGCTTGCCAGTCATCTGACGAGCCAACTGAACCACATATATGTGTCATGGGGTCTTACACAGGGAGTAGTGGCTGCTTAGTTATGGCCTTCCCCAGCTTACCAGTCATCTGGCGTGCCGTCTGAATCACATACATGTGTCATTAGGTCTTACACAGGGAGTAGTGGCTGCTTAGATATGGCCTTTCCCAGCTTACCAGTCATCTGGCGTGCCGTCTGAATCACATACATGTTCATGTGGTCTTACACTGGGAGTAGTGGCTGCTGAGTGATGGCCTCTCCCAGCTTACCAGTCATCTGGCGAGCCAACTGTATCACATACATGTGTCATGGGGTCTTACACAGGGAGTAGTGGCTGCTTAGATATGGCCTTCCCAGCTTACCAGTCATCTGGCGTGCCGACTGAATCACATACATGTGTCATTAGGTCTTACACAGGGAGTAGTGGCTGCTGAGTGATGGCCTCTCCCAGCTTGCCAGTCATCTGGCGAGCCAACTGAACCACATATATGTGTCATGGGGTCTTACACAGGGAGTAGTGGCTGCTTAGTTATGGCCTTTCCCAGCTTACCAGTCATCTGGCGTGCCGTCTGAATCACATACATGTGTCATTAGGTCTTACACAGGGAGTAGTGGCTGCTTAGTTATGGCCTTTCCCAGCTTACCAGTCATCTGGCGTGCCGTCTGAATCACATACATGTTCATGTGGTCTTACACTGGGAGTAGTAGCTGCTGAGTGATGGCCTCTCCCAGCTTACCAGTCATCTGGCGAGCCAACTGTATCACATACATGTGTCATGGGGTCTTACACAGGGAGTAGTGGCTGCTTAGATATGGCCTTTCCCAGCTTACCAGTCATCTGGCGTGCCGAATGAATCATATACATGTGTCATTAGGTCTTACACTGGGAGTAGTGGCTGCTGAGTGATGGCCTCTCCCAGCATACCAGTCATATAACGAGCCGACTGAATGACATTCATGTGTCATGAGGTCTTACACAGGGAGTAGTGACTGCTGAGTGATGCGTTCTCCCAGCTTACCAGTCATCTGGCGAGCCGACTGATCACATACATGTGTCATGAGGTCTTACACAGGGAGTAGTGGCTGCTTAGTAATGGCCTCTCCCAGCATACCAGTCATATGGCGAGCCGACTGAATCACATACATGTGTCATGAGGTCTTACACAGGGAGTAGTGGCTGCTGAGTGATGGCCTGTCCCAGCTTACCAGTCATCCGGCAAGCCGATTGAATCACATACATGTGTCATGAGATCTTACACAGGGAGTAGTGGCTGCTGAGTGGTCCTCTCCCAGCTTACCAGTCATCTGGCGAGCAAATTCCATCACATATTTGTGTTATTAGGTTTTACACAGTTAGTAGTGGCTGCTGAGTGATAACCTGTCCCAGCTTACCAGTCATCCGGCAAGCCGATTGAATCACATACATGTGTCATGAGATCTTACACAGGGAGTAGTGGCTGCTGAGTGGTCCTCTCCCAGCTTACCAGTCATCTGGCGAGCAGATTCCATCACATATTTGTGTCATTAGGTTTTACACAGTTAGTAGTGGCTGCTGAGTGATGGCCTGTCCCAGCTTACGAGTCATCCGGCAAGCCGATTGAATCACATACATGTGTCATGAGATCTTACACAGGGAGTAGTGGCTGCTGAGTGGTCCTCTCCGAGCTTACCAGTCATCTGGCGAACAGATTCCATCACATATTTGTGTCATTAGGTTTTACACAGTTAGTAGTGGCTGCTGAGTGATGGCCTCTCCCAGCATACCAGTCATCTGGCGAGCCGACTGAATCGCAAACATGCGTCGTGAGGTCTTACACAGGGAGTAGTGGCTGCTGAGTGATGGCCTCTCTCTAAATACCAGTCATCTGGCTAGCTGACTGTGTCACATACTTGTGTCATGGGGTCTTACACAGGGAGTAGTGGCTGCTTAGTTATGGCCTTTACCAGCTTGCCACTCATCTGGCGTGCCGAATGAATCATATACATGTGTCATTAGGTTTTACACAGTTAGTAGTGGCTGCTGAGTGATGGCCTGTCCCAGCTTACCAGTCATCCGGCAAGCCGATTGAATCACATACATGTTTCATAAGGACTTACACAGGGAGTAGTGGCTGCTGAGTGGTCCTCTCCCAGCTTACCAGTCATCTGGCGAGCAGATTCCATCACATATTTGTGTCATTAGGTTTTACACAGTTAGTAGTGGCTGCTGAGTGATGGCCTGTCCCAGCTTACCAGTCATCCGGCAAGCCGATTGAATCACATACATGTGTCATGGGATCTTACACAGGGAGTAGTGGCTACTGAGTGGTCCTCTCCCAGCTTACCAGTCATCTGGCGAGAAGATTCCATCACATATTTGTGTCATTAGGTTTTACACAGTTAGTAGTGGCTGCTGAGTGATGGCCTGTCCCAGCTTACCAGTCATCCGGCAAGCCGATTGAATCACATACATGTGTCATGAGATCTTACACAGGGAGTAGTGGCTGCTGAGTGGTCCTCTCCCAGCTTACCAGTCATCTGGCGAGCAGTTTCCATCACATATTTGTGTCATTAGGTTTTACACAGTTAGTAGTGGCTGCTGAGTGATGGCCTGTCCCAGCTTACCAGTCATCCGGCAAGCCGATTGAATCACATACATGTGTCATGAGATCTTACACGGGGAGTAGTGGCTGCTGAGTGGTCCTCTCCCAGCTTACCAGCCATCTGGCGAGCAGATTCCATCACATATTTGTGTCATTAGGTTTTACACAGTTAGTAGTGGCTGCTGAGTGATGGCCTGTCCCAGCTTACCAGTCATCCGGCAAGCCGATTGAATCACATACATGTGTCATGAGATCTTACACAGGGAGTAGTGGCTGCTGAGTGGTCCTCTCCCAGCTTACCAGTCATCTGGCGAGCAGATTCCATCACATATTTGTGTCATTAGGTTTTACACAGTTAGTAGTGGCTGCTGAGTGATGGCCTGTCCCAGCTTACCAGTCATCCGGCAAGCCGATTGAATCCCATACATGTGTCATGAGATCTTACACAGGGAGTAGTGGCTGCTGAGTGGTCCTCTCCCAGCTTACCAGTCATCTGGCGAGCAGATTCCATCACATTTTTGTGTCATTAGGTTTTACACAGTTAGTAGTGGCTCCTGAGTGATAGCCTGTCCCAGCTTACCAGTCATCCGGCAAGCCGATTGAATCACATACATGTGTCATGAGATCTTACACAGGGAGTAGTGGCTGCTGAGTGGTCCTCTCCCAGCTTACCAGTCATCTGGCGAGCAGATTCCATCACATATTTGTGTCATTAGGTTTTACACAGTTAGTAGTGGCTGCTGAGTGATGGCCTGTCCCAGCTTACCAGTCATCCGGCAAGCCGATTGAATCACATACATGTGTCATGAGATCTTACACAGGGAGTAGTGGCTGCTGAGTGGTCCTCTCCCAGCTTACCAGTCATCTGGCGAGTAGATTCCATCACATATTTGTGTCATTAGGTTTTACACAGTTAGTAGTGGCTGCTGAGTGATGGCCTCTCCCAGCTTACCAGTCATCTGGCGAGCCGACTGAATCGCAAACATGCGTCGTGAGGTCTTACACAGGGAGTAGTGGCTGCTGAGTGATGGCCTCTCTCTAAATACCAGTCATCTGGCGAGCTGACTGTGTCACATACTTGTGTCATGGGGTCTTACACAGGGAGTAGTGGCTGCTTAGTTATGGCCTTTACCAGCTTGCCACTCATCTGGCGTGCCGAATGAATCATATACATGTGTCATTAGGTTTTACACAGTTAGTAGTGGCTGCTGAGTGATGGCCTGTCCCAGCTTACCAGTCATCCGGCAAGCCGATTGAATCACATACATGTTTCATAAGGACTTACACAGGGAGTAGTGGCTGCTGAGTGGTCCTCTCCCAGCTTACCAGTCATCTGGCGAGCTGATTCCATGACATATTTGTGTCATTAGGTTTTACACAGTTAGTAGTGGCTGCTGAGTGATGGCCTGTCCCAGCTTACCAGTCATCCGGCAAGCCGATTGAATCACATACATGTGTCATGAGATCTTACACAGGGAGTAGTGGCTGCTGAGTGGTCCTCTCCCAGCTTACCAGTCATCTGGCGAGCAGATTCCATCACATATTTGTGTCATTAGGTTTTACACAGTTAGTAGTGGCTGCTGAGTGATGGCCTGTCCCAGCTTACCAGTCATCCGGCAAGCCGATTGAATCACATACATGTGTCATGAGATCTTACACAGGGAGTAGTGGCTGCTGAGTGGTCCTCTCCCAGCTTACCAGTCATCTGGCGAGCAGATTCCATCACATATTTGTGTCATTAGGTTTTACACAGTTAGTAGTGGCTGCTGAGTGATGGCCTGTCCCAGCTTACCAGTCATCCGGCAAGCCGATTGAATCACATACATGTGTCATGAGATCTTACACAGGGAGTAGTGGCTGCTGAGTGGTCCTCTCCCAGCTTACCAGTCATCTGGCGAGCAGATTCCATCACATATTTGTGTCATTAGGTTTTACACAGTTAGTAGTGGCTGCTGAGTGATGGCCTGTCCCAGCTTACCAGTCATCCGGCAAGCCGATTGAATCACATACATGTTTCATAAGGTCTTACACAGGGAGTAGTGGCTGCTGAGTGGTCCTCTCCCAGCTTACCAGTCATCTGGCGAGCAGATTCCATCACATATTTGTGTCATTAGGTTTTACACAGTTAGTAGTGGCTGCTGAGTGATGGCCTGTCCCAGCTTACCAGTCATCCGGCAAGCCGATTGAATCACATACATGTGTCATGAGATCTTACACAGGGAGTAGTGGCTGCTGAGTGGTCCTCTCCCAGCTTACCAGTCATCTGGCGAGCAGATTCCATCACATATTTGTGTCATTAGGTTTTACACAGTTAGTAGTGGCTGCTGAGCGATGGCCTGTCCCAGCTTACCAGTCATCCGGCAAGCCGATTGAATCACATACATGTGTCATGAGATCTTACACAGGGAGTAGTGGCTGCTGAGTGGTCCTCTCCCAGCTTACCAGTCATCTGGCGAGCAGATTTCATCACATATTTGTGTCATTAGGTTTTACACAGTTAGTAGTGGCTGCTGAGTGATGGCCTGTCCCAGCTTACCAGTCATCCGGCAAGCCGATTGAATCACATACATGTGTCATGAGATCTTACACAGGGAGTAGTGGCTGCTGAGTAGTCCTCTCCCAGCTTACCAGTCATCTGGCGAGCAGATTCCATCACATATTTGTGTCATTAGGTTTTACACAGTTAGTAGTGGCTGCTGAGTGATGGCCTGTCCCAGCTTACCAGTCATCCGGCAAGCCGATTGAATCACATACATGTGTCATGAGATCTTACACAGGGAGTAGTGGCTGCTGAGTGGTCCTCTCCCAGCTTACCAGTCATCTGGCGAGCAGATTCCATCACATATTTGTGTCATTAGGTTTTACACAGTTAGTAGTGGCTGCTGAGTGATGGCCTGTCCCAGCTTACCAGTCATCCGGCAAGCCGATTGAATCACATACATGTTTCATAAGGTCTTACACAGGGAGTAATGGCTGCTGAGTGGTCCTCTCCCAGCTTACCAGTCATCTGGCGAGCAGATTCCATCACATATTTGTGTCATTAGGTTTTACACAGTTAGTAGTGGCTGCTGAGTGATGGCCTCTCCCAGCTTACCAGTCATCTGGCGAGCCAACTGTATCACATACATGTGTCATGGGGTCTTACACAGGGAGTAGTGGCTGCTTAGATATGGCCTTTCCCAGCTTACCAGTCATCTGGCGTGCCGACTGAATCACATACATGTGTCATTAGGTCTTACACAGGGAGTAGTGGCTGCTGAGTGATGGCCTCTCCCAGCATACCAGTCATATGGCGAGCCGACTGAATGACATTCATGTGTCATGAGGTCTTACACAGGGAGTAGTGACTGCTGAGTGATGCGTTCTCCCAGCTTACCAGTCATCTGGCGAGCCGACTGATCACATACATGTGTCATGAGGTCTTACACAGGGAGTAGTGGCTGCTTAGTAATGGCCTCTCCCAGCATACCAGTCATATGGCGAGCCGACTGAATCACATACATGTGTCATGAGGTCTTACACAGGGAGTAGTGGCTGCTGAGTGATGGCCTCTCCCAGCTTTCCAGTCATCTGGCGTGCCGACTGAATCGCAAACATGTGTCGTGAGGTCTTACACAGGGAGTAGTGGCTGCTGAGTGATGGCCTCTCTCTAAATACCAGTCATCTGGCGAGCTGACTGTGTCACATACATGTGTAATGAGGTCTTACACAGGGAGTAGTGGCTGCTGAGTGATGGCCTCTCCCAGCTTACCAGTCATCTGGCGAGCCGACTGAATCGCAAACATGCGTCGTGAGGTCTTACACAGGGAGTAGTGGCTGCTGAGTGATGGCCTCTCCCAGCTTGCCAGTCATCTGGCGAGCCAACTGAACCACATATATGTGTCATGGGGTCTTACACTGGGAGTAGTGGCTGCTTAGTTATGGCCTTTCCCAGCTTACCAGTCATCTGGCGTGCCGTCTGAATAACATACATGTTCATGTGGTCTTACACTGGGAGTAGTGGCTGCTGAGTGATGGCCTCTCCCAGCTTACCAGTCATCTGGCGAGCCAACTGTGTCACATACATGTGTCATGGGGTCTTACACAGGGAGTAGTGGCTGCTTAGATATGGCCTTTCCCAGCTTACCAGTCATCTGGCGTGCCGACTGAATCACATACATGTGTCATTAGGTCTTACACAGGGAGTAGTGGCTGCTGAGTGATGGCCTCTCCCAGCATACCAGTCATATGGCGAGCCGACTGAATGACATTCATGTGTCATGAGGTCTTACACAGGGAGTAGTGACTGCTGAGTGATGCGTTCTCCCAGCTTACCAGTCATCTGGCGAGCCGACTGATCACATACATGTGTCATGAGGTCTTACACAGGGAGTAGTGGCTGCTTAGTAATGGCCTCTCCCAGCATACCAGTCATATGGCGAGCCGACTGAATCACATACATGTGTCATGAGGTCTTACACAGGGAGTAGTGGCTGCTGAGTGATGGCCTCTCCCAGCTTTCCAGTCATCTGGCGTGCCGACTGAATCGCAAACATGTGTCGTGAGGTCTTACACAGGGAGTAGTGGCTGCTGAGTGATGGCCTCTCTCTAAATACCAGTCATCTGGCGAGCTGACTGTGTCACATACATGTGTAATGAGGTCTTACACAGGGAGTAGTGGCTGCTGAGTGATGGCCTCTCCCAGCTTACCAGTCATCTGGCGAGCCGACTGAATCGCAAACATGCGTCGTGAGGTCTTACACAGGGAGTAGTGGCTGCTGAGTGATGGCCTCTCCCAGCTTGCCAGTCATCTGGCGAGCCAACTGAACCACATATATGTGTCATGGGGTCTTACACAGGGAGTAGTGGCTGCTTAGTTATGGCCTTTCCCAGCTTACCAGTCATCTGGCGTGCCGTCTGAATAACATACATGTTCATGTGGTCTTACACTGGGAGTAGTGGCTGCTGAGTGATGGCCTCTCCCAGCTTACCAGTCATCTGGCGAGCCAACTGTGTCACATACATGTGTCATGGGGTCTTACACAGGGAGTAGTGGCTGCTGAGTGATGGCCTCTCCCAGCTTACCAGTCATCTGGCGAGCCAACTGTATCACATACATGTGTCATGGGGTCTTACACAGGGAGTAGTGGCTGCTTAGATATGGCCTTTCCCAGCTTACCAGTCATCTGGCGTGCCGACTGAATCACATACATGTGTCATTAGGTCTTACACAGGGAGTAGTGGCTGCTGAGTGATGGCCTCTCCCAGCATACCAGTCATATGGCGAGCCGACTGAATGACATTCATGTGTCATGAGGTCTTACACAGGGAGTAGTGACTGCTGAGTGATGCGTTCTCCCAGCTTACCAGTCATCTGGCGAGCCGACTGATCACATACATGTGTCATGAGGTCTTACACAGGGAGTAGTGGCTGCTTAGTAATGGCCTCTCCCAGCATACCAGTCATATGGCGAGCCGACTGAATCACATACATGTGTCATGAGGTCTTACACAGGGAGTAGTGGCTGCTGAGTGATGGCCTCTCCCAGCTTTCCAGTCATCTGGCGTGCCGACTGAATCGCAAACATGTGTCGTGAGGTCTTACACAGGGAGTAGTGGCTGCTGAGTGATGGCCTCTCTCTAAATACCAGTCATCTGGCGAGCTGACTGTGTCACATACATGTGTAATGAGGTCTTACACAGGGAGTAGTGGCTGCTGAGTGATGGCCTCTCCCAGCTTACCAGTCATCTGGCGAGCCGACTGAATCGCAAACATGCGTCGTGAGGTCTTACACAGGGAGTAGTGGCTGCTGAGTGATGGCCTCTCCCAGCTTGCCAGTCATCTGGCGAGCCAACTGAACCACATATATGTGTCATGGGGTCTTACACAGGGAGTAGTGGCTGCTTAGTTATGGCCTTTCCCAGCTTACCAGTCATCTGGCGTGCCGTCTGAATAACATACATGTTCATGTGGTCTTACACTGGGAGTAGTGGCTGCTGAGTGATGGCCTCTCCCAGCTTACCAGTCATCTGGCGAGCCAACTGTGTCACATACATGTGTCATGGGGTCTTACACAGGGAGTAGTGGCTGCTTAGATATGGCCTTTCCCAGCTTACCAGTCATCTGGCGTGCCGACTGAATCACATACATGTGTCATTAGGTCTTACACAGGGAGTAGTGGCTGCTGAGTGATGGCCTCTCCCAGCATACCAGTCATATGGCGAGCCAACTGAATGACATTCATGTGTCATGAGGTCTTACACAGGGAGTAGTGACTGCTGAGTGATGCGTTCTCCCAGCTTACCAGTCATCTGGCGAGCCGACTGATCACATACATGTGTCATGAGGTCTTACACAGGGAGTAGTGGCTGCTTAGTAATGGCCTCTCCCAGCATACCAGTCATATGGCGAGCCGACTGAATCACATACATGTGTCATGAGGTCTTACACAGGGAGTAGTGGCTGCTGAGTGATGGCCTCTCCCAGCTTACCAGTCATCTGGCGAGCCGACTGAATCGCAAACATGCGTCGTGAGGTCTTACACATTGAGTAGTGGCTGCTGAGTGATGGCCTCTCTCTAAATACCAGTCATCTGGCGAGCTGACTGTGTCACATACATGTGTCATGAGGTCTTACACAGGGAGTAGTGGCTACTGAGTGATGGCCTCTCCCAGCTGGCCAGTCATCTGGCGAGCCAACTGAACCACATATATGTGTCATGGGGTCTTACACAGGGAGTAGTGGCTGCTTAGTTATGGCCTTTCCCAGCTTACCAGTCATCTGGCGTGCTGACTGAATCACATACATGTGTCATTAGGTCTTACACAGGGAGTAGTGGCTGCTGAGTGATGGCCTCTCCCAGCATACCAGCCATATGGTGAGCCGACTGAATGACATTCATGTGTCATGAGGTCTTACACAGGGAGTAGTGACTGCTGAGTGTTGCATTCTCCCAGCTTACCAGTCATCTGGCGAGCCGACTGAATCACATACATGTGTCATTAGGTCTTACACAGGGAGTAGTGGCTGCTTAGATATGGCCTTTCCCAGCTTACCAGTCATCTGGCATGCCGTCTGAATCACATACATGTTCATGTGGTCTTACACTGGGAGTAGTGGCTGCTGAGTGATGGCCTCTCCCAACTTACCAGTCATCTGGCGAGCCAACTGTATCACATACATGTGTCATGGGGTCTTACACAGGGAGTAGTGGCTGCTTAGATATGGCCTTTCCCAGCTTACCAGTCATCTGGCGTGCCGACTGAATCACATACATGTGTCATTAGGTCTTACACAGGGAGTAGTGGCTGCTGAGTGATGGCCTCTCCCAGCATACCAGTCATATGGCGAGCCGACTGAATGACATTCATGTGTCATGAGGTCTTACACAGGGAGTAGTGACTGCTGAGTGATGCGTTCTCCCAGCTTACCAGTCATCTGGCGAGCCGACTGATCACATACATGTGTCATGAGGTCTTACACAGGGAGTAGTGGCTGCTTAGTAATGGCCTCTCCCAGCATACCAGTCATATGGCGAGCCGACTGAATCACATACATGTGTCATGAGGTCTTACACAGGGAGTAGTGGCTGCTGAGTGATGGCCTCTCTCTAAATACCAGTCATCTGGCGAGCTGACTGTGTCACATACATGTGTCATGAAGTCTTACAAAGGGAGTAGTGGCTGCTGAGTGATGGCCTCTCCCAGCTGGCCAGTCATCTGGCGAGCCAACTGAACCACATATGTGTGTCATGGAGTCTTACACAGGGAGTAGTGGCTGCTTAGTTATGGCCTTTCCCAGCTTACCAGTCATTTGGCGTGCCGTCTGAACCACATATATGTGTCATGAGGTCTTACACTGGGAGTAGTGGCTGCTGAGTGATGGCCTCTCCCAGCTGGCCAGTCATCTGGCGAGCCAACTGAACCACATATATGTGTCATGGGGTCTTACACAGGGAGTAGTGGCTGCTTAGTTATGGCCTTTCCCAGCTTACCAGTCATCTGGCGTGCTGACTGAATCACATACATGTGTCATTAGGTCTTACACAGGGAGTAGTGGCTGCTGAGTGATGGCCTCTCCCAGCATACCAGCCATATGGCGAGCCGACTGAATGACATTCATGTGTCATGAGGTCTTACACAGGGAGTAGTGACTGCTGAGTGTTGCGTTCTCCCAGCTTACCAGTCATCTGGCGAGCCGACTTAATCACATACATGTGTCATTAGGTCTTACACAGGGAGTAGTGGCTGCTTAGATATGGCCTTTCCCAGCTTACCAGTCATCTGGCGTGCCGTCTGAATCACATACATGTTATGTGGTCTTACAGTGGGAGTAGTGGCTGCTGAGTGATGGCCTCTCCCAGCTTACCAGTCATCTGGCGAGCCAACTGTATCACATACATGTGTCATGGGGTCTTACACAGGGAGTAGTGGCTGCTTAGATATGGCCTTTCCCAGCTTACCAGTCATCTGGCGTGCCGACTGAATCACATACATGTGTCATTAGGTCTTACACAGGGAGTAGTGGCTGCTGAGTGATGGCCTCTCCCAGCATACCAGTCATATGGCGAGCCGACTGAATGACATTCATGTGTCATGAGGTCTTACACAGGGAGTAGTGACTGCTGAGTGATGCGTTCTCCCAGCTTACCAGCCATCTGGCGAGCCGACTGATCACATACATGTGTCATGAGGTCTTACACAGGGAGTAGTGGCTGCTTAGTAATGGCCTCTCCCAGCATACCAGTCATATGGCGAGCCGACTGAATCACATACATGTGTCATGAGGTCTTACACAGGGAGTAGTGGCTGCTGAGTGATGGCCTCTCCCAGCTTACCAGTCATCTGGCGAGCCGACTGAATCGCAAACATGCGTCGTGAGGTCTTACACAGGGAGTAGTGGCTGCTGAGTGATGGCCTCTCTCTAAATACCAGTCATCTGGCGAGCTGACTGTGTCACATACATGTGTCATGAGGTCTTACACAGGGAGTAGTGGCTGCTGAGTGATGGCCTCTCCCAGCTGGCCAGTCATCTGATGAGCCAACTGAACCACATATATGTGTCATGGGGTCTTACACAGGGAGTAGTGGCTGCTTAGTTATGGCCTTTCCCAGCTTACCAGTCATCTGGCGTGCCGTCTGAATCACATACATGTTCATGTGGTCTTACACTGGGAGTAGTGGCTGCTGAGTGATGGCCTCTCCCAGCTTACCAGTCATCTGGCGAGCCAACTGTATCACATACATGTGTCATGGGGTCTTACACAGGGAGTAGTGGCTGCTTAGATATGGCCTTTCCCAGCTTACCAGTCATCTGGCGTGCCGACTGAATCACATACATGTGTCATTAGGTCTTACACAGGGAGTAGTGGCTGCTGAGTGATGGCCTCTCCCAGCATACCAGTCATATGGCGAGCCGACTGAATGACATTCATGTGTCATGAGGTCTTACACAGGGAGTAGTGACTGCTGAGTGATGGCCTTTCCCAGCTTACCAGTCATCTGGGAGCCAACTGTGTCACATACATGTGTCATGGGGTCTTACACAGGGAGTAGTGGCTGCTTAGATATGGCCTTTCCCAGCTTACCAGTCATCTGGCGTGCCGACTGAATCACATACATGTGTCATTAGGTCTTACACAGGGAGTAGTGGCTGCTGAGTGATGGCCTCTCCCAGCATACCAGTCATATGGCGAGCCAACTGAATGACATTCATGTGTCATGAGGTCTTACACAGGGAGTAGTGACTGCTGAGTGATGCGTTCTCCCAGCTTACCAGTCATCTGGCGAGCCGACTGATCACATACATGTGTCATGAGGTCTTACACAGGGAGTAGTGGCTGCTTAGTAATGGCCTCTCCCAGCATACCAGTCATATGGCGAGCCGACTGAATCACATACATGTGTCATGAGGTCTTACACAGGGAGTAGTGGCTGCTGAGTGATGGCCTCTCCCAGCTTACCAGTCATCTGGCGAGCCGACTGAATCGCAAACATGCGTCGTGAGGTCTTACACATTGAGTAGTGGCTGCTGAGTGATGGCCTCTCTCTAAATACCAGTCATCTGGCGAGCTGACTGTGTCACATACATGTGTCATGAGGTCTTACACAGGGAGTAGTGGCTGCTGAGTGATGGCCTCTCCCAGCTGGCCAGTCATCTGGCGAGCCAACTGAACCACATATATGTGTCATGGGGTCTTACACAGGGAGTAGTGGCTGCTTAGTTATGGCCTTTCCCAGCTTACCAGTCATCTGGCGTGCTGACTGAATCACATACATGTGTCATTAGGTCTTACACAAGGAGTAGTGGCTGCTGAGTGATGGCCTCTCCCAGCATACCAGCCATATGGCGAGCCGACTGAATGACATTCATGTGTCATGAGGTCTTACACAGGGAGTAGTGACTGCTGAGTGTTGCGTTCTCCCAGCTTACCAGACATCTGGCGAGCCGACTGAATCACATACATGTGTCATTAGGTCTTACACAGGGAGTAGTGGCTGCTTAGATATGGCCTTTCCCAGCTTACCAGTCATCTGGCGTGCCGTCTGAATCACATACATGTTCATGTGGTCTTACACTGGGAGTAGTGGCTGCTGAGTGATGGCCTCTCCCAGCTTACCAGTCATCTGGCGAGCCAACTGTATCACATACATGTGTCATGGGGTCTTACACAGGGAGTAGTGGCTGCTTAGATATGGCCTTTCCCAGCTTACCAGTCATCTGGCGTGCCGACTGAATCACATACATGTGTCATTAGGTCTTACACAGGGAGTAGTGGCTGCTGAGTGATGGCCTCTCCCAGCATACCAGTCATATGGCGAGCCGACTGAATGACATTCATGTGTCATGAGGTCTTACACAGGGAGTAGTGACTGCTGAGTGATGCGTTCTCCCAGCTTACCAGTCATCTGGCGAGCCGACTGATCACATACATGTGTCATGAGGTCTTACACAGGGAGTAGTGGCTGCTTAGTAATGGCCTCTCCCAGCATACCAGTCATATGGCGAGCCGACTGAATCACATACATGTGTCATGAGGTCTTACACAGGGAGTAGTGGCTGCTGAGTGATGGCCTCTCCCAACTTACCAGTCATCTGGCGAGCCGACTGAATCGCAAACATGCGTCGTGAGGTCTTACACAGGGAGTAGTGGCTGCTGAGTGATGGCCTCTCTCTAAATACCAGTCTTCTGGCGAGCTGACTGTGTCACATACATGTGTCATGAGGTCTTACAAAGGGAGTAGTGGCTGCTGAGTGATGGCCTCTCCCAGCTGGCCAGTCATCTGGCGAGCCAACTGAACCACATATGTGTGTCATGGAGTCTTACACAGGGAGTAGTGGCTGCTTAGTTATGGCCTTTCCCAGCTTACCAGTCATCTGGCGTGCCGTCTGAACCACATATATGTGTCATGAGGTCTTACACTGGGAGTAGTGGCTGCTGAGTGATGGCCTCTCCCAGCTTACCAGTCATCTGGCGAGCCAACTGTATCACATACATGTGTCATGGGGTCTTACACAGGGAGTAGTGGCTGCTTAGATATGGCCTTTCCCAGCTTACCAGTCATCTGGCGTGCCGACTTAATCACATACATGTGTCATTAGGTCTTACACAGGGAGTAGTGGCTGCTGAGTGATGGCCTCTCCCAGCATACCAGTCATATGGCGAGCCAACTGAATGACATTCATGTGTCATGAGGTCTTACATAGGGAGTAGTGACTGCTGAGTGATGCGTTCTCCCAGCTTACCAGTCATCTGGCGAGCCGACTGATCACATACATGTGTCATGAGGTCTTACACAGGGAGTAGTGGCTGCTTAGTAATGGCCTCTCCCAGCATTCCAGTCATATGGCGAGCCGACTGAATCACATACATGTGTCATGAGGTCTTACACAGGGAGTAGTGGCTGCTGAGTGATGGCCTCTCCCAGCTTACCAGTCATCTGGCGAGCCGACTGAATCGCAAACATGCGTCGTGAGGTCTTACACAGGGAGTAGTGGCTGCTGAGTGATGGCCTCTCTCTAAATACCAGTCATCTGGCGAGCTGACTGTGTCACATACATGTGTCATGAGGTCTTACACAGGGAGTAGTGGCTGCTGAGTGATGGCCTCTCCCAGCTGGCCAGTCATCTGGCGAGCCAACTGAACCACATATATGTGTCATGGGGTCTTACACAGGGAGTAGTGGCTGCTTAGTTATGGCCTTTCCCAGCTTACCAGTCATCTGGCGTGCCGTCTGAATCACATACATGTTCATGTGGTCTTACACTGGGAGTAGTGGCTGCTGAGTGATGGCCTCTCCCAGCTTACCAGTCATCTGGCGAGCCAACTGTATCACATACATGTGTCATGGGGTCTTACACAGGGAGTAGTGGCTGCTTAGATATGGCCTTTCCCAGCTTACCAGTCATCTGGCGTGCCGACTGAATCACATACATGTGTCATTAGGTCTTACACAGGGAGTAGTGGCTGCTGAGTGATGGCCTCTCCCAGCATACCAGTCATATGGCGAGCCGACTGAATGACATTCATATGTCATGAGGTCTTACACAGGGAGTAGTGACTGCTGAGTGATGGCCTTTCCCAGCTTACCAGTCATCTGCCGAGCCGACTGAATCACATACATGTGTCATGTGGTCTTACACTGGGAGTAATGGCTGCTGAGTGATGGCCCCTCCCAGCTTACCAGTCATCTGGCGAGCCAACTGAATCACATATATGTGTCATGGGGTCTTACACAGGGAGTAGTGGCTGCTTAGTTATGGCCTTTCCCAGCTTACCAGTCATCTGGCGTGCCGTCTGAATCACATACATGTGTCATTAGGTCTTACACAGGGAGTAGTGGCTGCTGAGTGATGGCCTGTCCCAGCTTACCAGTCATCTGGCGAGCCGACTGGATCACATACATGTGTCATGAGGTCTTACACAGGTATTAGTGGCTGCTGAGTGGTCCTCTCCCAGCATACCAGTCATCGGGCGAGCAGACTGTATCACATATTTGTGTCATTAGGTTTTACAGAGTGGGTAGTGGCTGCTGAGTGAAGGCCTCTCCCAGCTTACCAGTCATCTGGCGAGCCGACTGAATCGCATACATGCGTCATGAGGTCTTACACAGGGAGTAGTGGCTGCTGAGCGATGGCCTCTCTCTAAATACCAGTCATCTGGAGAGCTGACTGTGTCACATACATGTGTCATGAGGTCTTACACAGGGAGTTGTGGCTGCTTAGTGATGGAGTCTCCCAGCTTACCAGTCATCTGGCGAGCCGACTGAATCACATACATGTTTCATGAGGTCTTACACAGGGAGTAGTGGCTGCAGAGTGATGGCTTGTCGACCTTACCAGTCATCTGGCGATCCGACTGAATCACATACATGTGTCATGAGGTCTTACACAGGGAGTAGTGGCTGCTGTGTGATGGCCTCACCCATCTTACCAGTCATCTGGCGCGCCGACTGAAACACATACATGTGTCATGATGTCTTACACAGGGAGTAATGGCTGCTGAGTCACGGCCTCTGACCTTCTCTGATCACAGGGGCTATTTCCACATCCTCATCCTCATCATCATCTTCATCCTCAAAAAGTATGGCAGTGTAATGGCCTTTGGAATCTTAATGTAACACACATCCAGGACACAGACTGCCACTGGCATGCCATCATAAAGTGAGCCAACTGTGAATGACGTCACTCCTGATACCATTCGATCTTGGCGTGGTGGCTCCTCTGTTGCCAAATTGGCACTCTTTAAGACCCTTAGGCTGTTTGCCAAGTATACAGCTGTGTGACAGCGGCACACCCTGGTCTATTACTATGCAGTACTGAAGGACTGCGTCACTCTACCCTCATTACCAGACAGGCAACGAGCACGACACTAAGTCAAGCCTCACATATCATCGTTGACTAAGTGCCGATTAGAAAACACCGTAACCCGCTCACGCAACAGGACCGAACGGCCGCAGTGGTATCCATTATGTACTACGTTGTGGAGGACACGCGGGGAGAACAGTTCATCACACCTCCTATGACGCAAGATGGTGCTCCTGTACAACCCAAGCATCTGTAGTGAAAGCCATGGAGGATCATTTTCGTGATCTTCACCGGGAAAGAACCATAGATACGGCGCCTCCGCAGAAGCATTACAACAGGTGACACGCACTGTCGTCAACGGTGATGGCATTAATGGAGGAAATCTCATCCAAGGAAGTGGGGATGCCTTGAAAAAAGTTGCAGTCAATAAATCTCCAGTCTAATTTTACTGGACCATCTATAACATTTTATTCCCTGTTGTGCTACAGTGTTCCAAGGACTTATGTCCCCAGGCTGACAATACTACAGATTTTAGTTGGACTTCTTATACCAGTACACAGGGCAGTGGGAGGACAGTTAGTCAATGACCATCACCCACCTTCAGTGTTGAATGCTGACTACAAGATCTTCGCCAGCCTAATGGCAGGTTGCATTAAGAAGTCTTTGCCAATAACTCTCGCCCCAAAATAGGCGTCGCAGGGGAGCGGATGCCAACATACAAATGACCACCGGACACTGCAGGATCTTAATAGCGATCGCCTCGGCGAACAACCTGAGAGTGGCGATCGTGTACATCGATTTCAATCGGAACTTCGATAGAGTGCACCAAAAAAGGTGACGGACTGTATGAGAGGGTGCCGGCTTCTGGCAGCAGCAAAACCCTCACGTCCGGGTCAACAGGTGGATGGTGGGCTCAATACCCATTAAGAGGCCTCTACGACAAGGTTGCCCCCTTCGTATCTACATTCAGGCAGTCATGAGCGAGCCACTTCTTAGGAGTCTGAACCACACGCTATCTGGCATCACCCTGCAGAACTTCAACTTCCGCTAAAGAGCATACACTGACTACCTGCTACTGCTGGCGCATCCCACTGATGAAGTCCGTGGCATTCTACACTGATCGAGCGATAAGAATAGGTTACAGAGAGTCTTCTGAACATCAGAAATATGGCGACGCTAGATATCGGGCGTGGTCTCTGGTTGGGCGCTGTCAGCCCCCTCCCGCCAGTTACTGAACTATTTGGGAGTCACGTTTATGAAGGATGTGTGCGGAACAGTAGCTGCAAACAGTCGTCGGTGAATGTAGATCGTACATGTGATGGTGCACCAGAACCCACTCTGAGACTTGAACCAGGTGCAATGTGTAGAATACCTGAACCTACATATGGCGTCAAAATTCCATTGAGGCGGCTTTTGATTATTTCCTATGAAACGGACACGTATTGAAAGTACGTTATGACACCTTCATCCACCCCCTACACTATGGAGGGCTGGGACTGGTTAACATCTGTGAACATGTGGCTGCCCATTATATGAGCAGTATATGAAAACGATGGACCAGTCAACACGTCTCCCTCACGGAGCGTCCATTGGAGGTTCTGAAACTGGTCTCTCATGTCAGTGACACACCTCGGAACACAGATGTATCGACATTCATTCTGGAATACAGCTCTGTGACCTCAGATCTTCCTCAACGTTCTCATCGAAGATCAAGGATTTTTCCACTACCCTTCTGCGGGCACTTTTACACAATGTGGTAGTAACGAAGTACCCGACTGTTAGCTGGCAACGGAGGTTTAAAACAATACACCATCACTTTCTGCCAACCCCAACATCTGTGGCTTGATATCAGGTCACCAAACAAAATATGTGACTGGACACCTGCTCTATCAGATTGACGGACCCATCACTTTGCCCTGATTGTCATCTCCTACACACGAATGAACGACGCTTCACATTCATTTCGTCCTCCGGCGTTTGGCGACTGACAGAACATTTTGTTTGTTACTTCTGTGTCACAGTGGTCATGGCTGAACGTCGGATCCTCCTGTATCTGGCTGACTATTACTTCCCCCTAAAAATACCATGAGCTTACGTGGTTAATGGGAATGACCATCGACAACATCTTCGGCTAAAGTGAGAAAGTGGAGCTTGGTTACTGGCTGTACTTGCAAAACTCTCACAGTGCTCTTGAATGCACACCAAAGTACCATAAGCTCTTTGCAAATTATCTACACTGTGCTTTCGTAACCCCCTCTCCCCTCCAGTTGGAGACTACCCGGCTCAGCGTGATTTTATGCGCAGCATCAGATTGAGGACAGAATGGCTTGAATTATAAGCAGTGATGGAGGTAACAGATTGGATAATTCATGGAATTATTATTATTTTGGTTTATCAATTTGAATCGCATTTTCGTGACAGTCTGTTTTGCACAATTTTCATTTCTACACATTTACTAATTATAATTATGTAATAAAAATAAGAAATAACTGAAAAAAGACTCTTAGAGCCTATCGCCTTGTGACAGTTTTTCGGAATAGTTTGGGGCAACGTCTGAGGAGGGATAGTTCATTTTTGTTATGGTAGGGTAAAAGTGGCGGTGCCAAGTAGAGGCAGATTTTTTTTCTTTTGATTAATTTCCAGTGTCCTGAGTCGCGGGTTCGAACCACACCACTGCTTAAATCTTGAATAAAAGATCATCAGCAATGCCAGCTGAACACTTCCGGCATAAGAAGTCATCTGGATTCTGCCATCGCCCTTGTCAGAGAGGGCCGGCCGAAGTGGCCGTGCGGTTAAAGGCGCTGCAGTCTGGAACCGCAAGACCGCTACGGTCGCATGTTCGAATCCTGCCTCGGGCATGGATGTTTGTGATGTCCTTAGGTTAGTTAGGTTTAACTAGTTCTAAGTTCTAGGGGACTAATGACCTCAGCAGTTGAGTCCCATAGTGCTCAGAGCCATTTGAACCATTTTGTCAGAGAGGGTGGAGAAGCCGCCAGAGATTTGAGCCCACTGTTGCCTTGTGGTGGGTTCAAAAATGGTTCAGATGGCTCTGAGCACTATGGGACTTAACTTCCGAGGTCATCAGTCCCCTAGAACTTAGAACTACTTACACCTAACTAACCTAAGGACATCACACACATCCATGCCCGAGGCAGAATTCGAACCTGCGACCGTAGCGGTCGCGCGGTTCCAGACTGAAGCGCCTAGAACCGCTCGGCCACTCCGGCAGGCTTGTGGTAATTAACTGCTCCTAAAAGACGATAAAATCAACGGTGATCAACGGCAAGAGGATGCAAAAGACAATGGAAACCATTAAATTTAAGACATAATGTGTATACAGTAGACATGTGGCTTTTAATTAATAAGTGACATGATTATCTCTCCATTGGGAAAAGATTTTTGACTCGTGCCGCAATCCAATCTCCGGGAGGGCGCTGCCAAGGTGGAGGAGAATAAGGAGCGAATTGATAACGTTCTACGGGTTAGGGCGTGGAATGTCAGAAGTTAGGATATCTGAAAAGGGAACTTCTAAGGCTCGGTCTAGATATAGTGGAGACCATCGAAGTGAAATGGAAAGAAGACAAGGATTTCTAATCAGATATCTGTAGAGTAACATCAGCAACGGCAGCAAATGGTATAATGTATGTTGTATTAGTTATGAGCAGGAAGAAAGGGCAGAGAGTGAGTTACTGTGAACAGTTCAGAGACAGGGCTCTTCTCATCAGAATCGACACCAAACCAACGCCTACGACAATAGTTCAGGGACACGTGGCCACACCGCAAGCGTACGATAGCGGAAGTATGTGTGGATACTGAAAAGAGGTGATTCAGTACGTAAATGGAGATAAAAGTATGGTAGTCGTGGGGAATTTGAGTGCGGTTAAAGGGGAAGAGTAGAGGAAGGGGTTATGGAGAGTATGAGCTTGGTAGCAGGAATGAGACAGGAGAACTGTTAGCTGGCCACTGGAGTAGAAAACGATACACCATCACTTTCTGTCAACCGCCACATCTGTAACGTGATATCAGGTCACCAACAAAATATATGTGACTGGACACCTGCTCTCCTCTATCAGATTAACGGATCCCTCATTTTGCCCTAACTGTCATCTCCTAGACACCAATGAACGACGCTTCACATTCGTTTCGTCTTCCGGCGTTTGACGACTCACAGAAGATTTTGTTTGTGACTTCCGTGTCACAGTGGTAGTGACTGAACCTCGGACCCTCCTGTATCTGGATGGCTATTACTTCTCCCTTACAAAATACCATGCGCTTACGTGGTTCAAGGGAATGACCATCAACAACATCTTCGGCTAAGGTGAGAATGTGGAGCTTGGTTACTGGTTGTACTAGCAAAACGCTCACAACGCTCTTCAATGCACACCAAAGTACCTTAAGCTCTTTGCAAATTATTTACACAGTGCTTTCGTAACCCCCTCCCCCCCTCCAGTTGGGCAGTACCAGGCCCAGCATGATATTCTGCGCAGCATCACAATGAGGACAGAATGGCTTGAATTGTAAGCAGTAAGGGAGGTAAGAGTTTTTATAATTCATGGAATTATTATTTTGGTTTATCAATTTGAATCTCAGTTTTGTGACAGTCAGTTTTGTACTGCAACTAGTAGAAGAAGCACATGAGCAGGAGATGTACTTTGAAGAGGCGGGAAGATACGGGTGATATCAGTTACATTACGTCATGGTCAAACAGAGATTCCGATATCAGATTTTCAGGTGCAGGTATAGACTCGGATCGCAATTTAGTGAGTAGTGGTGAGGAGTATGTTGAAGTTTAAGAGACTAGTCAGGAAAATCAATGCCCAATGAAGTGGGATACGGACACACTAAGTAATGAAGAAATACGCTTGAAGTTCTCTGAGGGTATAGATGTTACAATAATGAATAGCTCAGCTGGCAGTTCAGTTGAGCAGGAATGTGAATATATAAGAGCGGTAATCGCAGAAGTTAGAAAGAAAAATACAGGTACAAGGAAGGTAACTGCGAAGAAACCATGAATAACAGAAGAAATACCAGAGTAAGTCGATGTAAGAGGGAAGTATAAGAATGTTAAAATCACTCATGAATAAAATAGATAGGAAGTGCAGGGAATCTAAGGCGAAATGGCTGCATGAAAACTTTGACGTAATCGAAAAACTAATGATAATCGGAAAGACTGACTCAGTATACAGAAAAGTCAAAACAACCTCCGGTGAAATTAAAAGAGTGCAGTGGGAATTCCATTGTTGAATGCAGAGCAAAGAATGGATTGGTGGAAGAGTGAAGAGTTCATTGAAGGCCTGTACAGGGATTCGGGGAGTGGGAGTGGGGCAACTTGTCTGATGACGTGATTGAAGAAGAGACAGGAGTCCACAAAGAAGAGATAGGGAATCCACTATTACAGTCAGAATGTAAAGGATCTGTGGAGGACTTAAGATCAAACAAGTCGGAAGGGATGGATAACAGCCCATCAGAAATTCTAAAACCATTGGGGAAGTGGAAACAAGTCAACTATTCACGTTGGTGTACAGAATATTTGAGACTTGTGATACACTATCAGACTTTCGGAGAAACATCGTCCACACAATTCCGAAGACTCCGAAAGGGCCCACCAATGCCTGAAGTATTGCACAATCACTTTATCAGTTTATGCAGCCAAGCTGCTCACGAGACAAATATACAGATGAGAGGAAATGAAGATTGAGGACCTATTATACGAAGATCCGTTTAGCTTTAGGAAAGGTAAAATCTCCAGAGAGACAGTTCTGACTTGATGGTTGGTAATGGAAGCAAGACTGAAGACAAATCAAGAGACTTTTATAGGATTTATCGACCTGAGAAAAGCGTTCGACGATGTCAAATTCTGCAAGATGTTCGAAAGTCTGGAAAAAATAGGAGTAAGATATAGGAAAAATGGATAATATAAAACATGTACAAGAACCAAGAGGGAACAGTAAGAGTGGAAGATGAAGAAGGATGATTTTGGATTAAAAAGGGTAAAAGATAGAGACGCAGTTTTTCGCCCCTGCTATTCAATCTATACGTCGAAGAAGCAATGACGGAATAAAACAAACGTTCAAGAGTGCAATTAAAATTCAAGGTGAAAGGATATCATCGATAGATTCTCCGATGACATCGCTATTCCCAGTGAAAGTAAAGATGAGTTACAGAATCTGTTGAATGGAATGAACAGTGTAGCAAGTGCAGAATGTGGATTGAGAGCAAATCGAAGAAAGACGAAATTAATGTGAAGCAGATGAAGTTAAGGAATTCAGCTACCCACGTAGAAAAATAATACATGACAGACGCAGCAAGGAGGGTAAAAATAGCAAAATAGCCTAGGCAAGAAGAGCATCCCTGTCGAACACAAGTTAAACGTAGACCTCAATATGGGGAAGAAATTTTTGGGAATGTACGTTTGGAGCTTAGCGTTCTAAGGTAGTGAAACATGTACCGTTTGGAAAAACGGAACAGAGGAGAATCGAAGCATTTGATATGTGGTACTACAGAAGAATGGAGAGAAACAGGTGGAATGATAAGGTACGGAATTAAGAAGTTCTCTGCAAAGCGATGAGGAAAGGAATGAATGGAAAACGTCGACAAGAAGAAGGGACAGGATGATAGGACATCTCTTACGACATCAGATATTAACTTCTATAGTACTAGTGGGAGCTGAAGAGGATAAAAGCTGTAGAGGAAGACAGAGTTAGAGTACATCTTGCAATTGATTGAGGATACACGATGCAACTGCTACTCTGAAATGAGAAGGATAGCACAGAAGAGGAATTCGCAGCGGGCCGAATGGAACCATTCAGAAGACCGAAAAAAAGGGCGTGAATTACAGCCTGCCAACATACAAAATGCACCATTGGCACCAATATTAATGAATCTTTCTGACAGACAATGGGTTAATAGTAAAACATCAGTTAGAGCTTCTTTAATGCCACAACCTCGAGTGGTAACCTTCTTTATAACGAGGTCTAAGAGCTCTTCCAGTTCCTAGAAATTATTTGACGTACATGTAAATCTTACAAGTATGACAATTTGTGGTTGATATATGTAGTCTCGTCCAAGACAACAGTCACAATTGAACACTCGCTAATATCGTTTTGCAAATACACTACTGGCCATTAAAATTGCTACACGACGAAGATTTAACCGACAGGAAGAAGATGCTGTGATATGCAAATGATTAGCTTTTCAGAGCATTCACACAAGGTTGGCACCGGTGGCGACACCTACAAAGTGCTGACATGAGGAAAGTTTCCAACCGATTTTTCATACACAAACAGCAGTTGACCCGCGTTGACTGGTGAAACGTTGTTGTGATGCCGCGTGTAAGGAGGAGAAATGCATACCATCACGTTTCCGACTTTGATAAAGCTCGGATTGCAGCCTATCGCGATTGCGGTTTATCGTATTGCGACATTGCTGTTCGCGATGGTCGAGATCCAATGAGTGTTAGCAGAATATGGAATCGGTGGGTTCGGGAGGATAATACGGAACGCCGTGCTGGATTACAACGGCCTTCTATCACTAGCAATCGAGATGACAGGCATCTTATGCGCATGGCTGTAACGGATCGTGCAGCCACGTCTCGATCCCTGAGTCAACAGATGGGGACGTTTGCAAGCCAATAGCCATCTGCACAAACAGTTCGACGACGTTTGAAGCAGCATAGACTATCAGCTCGGAGACCATGGCTTCGGTTACCCTTGACGCTGCATCACAGACAGGAACGACTGCGATGGTGTACTCAACGACGAACCTGGGTGCACGAATGGCAAAACATCATTTTTTCGGATGAATCCAGGTTCTGTTTACAGCATCATGATGGTCGCATCTGTGTTTGGCGACATTGCGGTGAACGCACATTGGAAGCGTGTATATGTCGTCGCCATACTAGCGTATCAACCCGCTTGATGGTATGAGGTGCCATTGATTACACGTCTCTTGTTCGCATTGACGGCACTTTGAACAGTGGACGTTACGTTTTAGATGTGTTACGACCCGTGGCTCAGAAAATGTTCGACTGCTGCACTGGCCAGCACATTCTCCAGATCTCTCACCAACTGAAAACGTCTGGTCAATGGTGGCCGAGCAACTGGCTAGTCGCAAAACGCCAGTCACTACTCTTGATGAACTGTGGTATCATTTGAAGCTGCATAGGCAGCTGTACCTGTACACGCCTTCCAAGCTCTGTTTGACGCAATGCCCAGGCGTATCAAGGCCGCTACTGCGGCCAGAGGTGGTTGTTCTGGGTACTGATTTCTCAGGATCTGTTCACCGAAATTGCGTGAAAATGTAATCATATGTCAGTTCTAGTATAATACATTTGTCCAATGAATACCCGTTTATGATCTTCATTTCTTCTTGGTGTAGCAATTTTAATGGCCAGTAGTGTAGCTTACAACGTCGCTGCTGATAACAGAAACTCGGTTCGAGTGTTGTACGTCAAGCAGCAGGCATTTGGTCAACTATTTTTTGCTTTTCCTATTTTAGCGGCTCGAAAACGAAATGACTTGTGTAATATCCTTCTTTACAAATTAACTGTCTGTGTTAGATTTCTTTTATTTTGAGACATTAAAAATTAAGTTGAAGCCAACATCGAACGTTTAATCTGTTCCCTTTGTAAACACGGACGTAATTCCATTCTGATGTTGTAGGTTTTCCTTGAATGGTCTGAATTTAGTTTTGCTTAGCTGATAATCAGCATGAAGTTTTTACTGAATCTACTACGGTGTTACAGATTTCTCGTTTTGAAGCGTGATAACGTTATTAGGCAAAACAGTCATAGTGGTCTAACGTTTCTCTCCATAAAACCAAATTCTTGTTTACACTCTTTATTAAACACTTCTTTTCCCTTCTCGTATTTATGCTTTCTAGACCACAATATAACGGTTAGGTCACCGCCAATAATCTCAGTTTTTCGTAAATAATGTTAATGCAAGCAGAAAAGTATAATCAAAAATATCGATCAAGTATTTTGTGAAACGATTTGCCTAAATGTAGGAAATAACATAGATCAGAGAGTATTTGATACCTCTCATTTCCTGTACATGATTTCGAGCATCATTCTAAGGCGCATGAAATGTTTTCTTAGGAAAATCACTTCACAAATCCCTTCACTGATGTACTTTCTCATTTTCTTTAATGTTTCTCTTCAAAGAACATGATAATATTGAAACCTCATATGCTTTCCCAGTGCTTTCTCTTCTTGAAATACCCTGATTTTAGTACTTGATTAGAAGGAAACCGTTTTACCAGTTAAATATCATACCAACGTAAGAAAGTACCTGGGCTTTGAAACGATAAGACATCACTTGTCTTTCTAGTGTCTGCTGTTCTCGCGATGTGCTAAATTTAGTACCTGATTCGGAGGAAGATAATTTAAAAATATCACACCAATGGTACTTTCTTTACGCAATACAGATGAACATATTGGGTTCAAATGGTTCAAATGGCTCTGAGCAATATGGGACTTAACATCTGTGGTCATCAGTCCCCTAGAACTTAGAACTACTTAAACCTAACTAACCTAAGGACAGCACACACATCCATGCCCGAGGCAGGATTCGAACCTGCGACCGTAGCAGTCCCGCGGTTCCGGACTGAGCGCCTGAACCACTAGACCACCGCGGCCGGCAACATATTGGGCATTCTAGCTTCTTCTCCTCTCGAAATGCCTTGAGTTTAGTATCTGATTCGACGCGAGCCTTTTTGAGAGTTAAATATCACAACAAAGCAACTGTTTATGTACAAAGTTCACTGGCGTTCAAGAGATGAACGTCTTGACACTTCATTCACATAGCTGGGGGCAGCCTGTTCGTGAAATATTTCAATTTTCCCTCCTTGTTTATCTTGATTACTTTTAAGCTTTTTATTTGAAAACTAGACCTTAGGGTGGTCATTTCGATACCCATTTGTCCATTTCCTACTCTTCGTTTAGGTACGAAAATTCTGAGAGTAAACCATCATGTAATTTATAGGGATTCTGTTTTTACTCCACTCAAACATTTGTCCCTAAAATTCACATTGCTGGCTACCAGAGCGACTATCTACTATCTAGTGTATCAAGGTGGCAACAAGGTTACACCTATATATCAAGGTCAAGTGTAGAAAAGCCACACGAGTTTGAAGTAAGTGCTGAATGTTGTTCGTGAGTAGCTTTGTGGAACCTCTGCTATTCACTGCGACAGAAGTCACGGAATATCGATACGCACATATACAGGTGGGGGTGGTATCACGTGCACAAGGTATAAGAGGGTAGTGCATTGGCAGATCTGTCATTTGGACTAAGATGACTTATGTAAAAAGGTTTCCGAAGTGATTATGGAATTAACAGACTCTGAACTCCGAATGGTAGTTCGAGCGAGACGCATGGGACACTCCATTTCGGAAATCGTTTGGGAATTCAATATTCCGAAATTCACAGTGTCAAGAGTGTGCCAAAAAATCAGATTTCAGGCATTTCCTCTCACCATGCAGAACATAGTGGCCTACTGGCGTTACTTAACGACGGAGAGCAGCGGCGTTTGCTTCGAGTTGTCAGCACTAAGAGACAAGCAACACTGCGTGAGACAACCACAAAAATCACTGTGGGAAGTAGGATGAACGTATTCGTTAGGACAGTGGACAGTGGACAGTGCGCCGATAGTTGACGTTCGTGTGCTATGGTAGCAGACGACCGACTCGAGTGTCTTTGCTAACAGCACGATATTAACCGCAGCGCCGTTCCTTGACTCGTAACCAAATTGGTTGGACCCTAGGCAACTGGAAACCATGCCCTGGTCAAATGAGCCCCGATTTCGGTTAGGAAGAGCTGATGGTAAGGTTCGATTGTGACGCAGACCCCACGAAACCATGGACCCAAGGCTCTGTGTAAGCTGGTGATGGCTCCATAATTGTGTGGGCTGCGTTTACATGAAATGGACTAGGTCCATTGGTACAACTTAACCGATCGTTGACCGAAAGTGGCTATGTTCGGCAACATAAAGCCCATCTGCAGCCATTCATGAACTTCATGTTCCCAAACAGCGATGGAATGTTTATGGATGACAATGCGCCATATCACCAGATCAGAAATGATCTGGACGCTTGGAGCGGTTGATTTGGGCAGCCATATCGCCCGACATTTATCCGATAGATCATTTATAATCGAGAGGTCAGTTGGTGCACAAAACCCAGCACCGGCAACATTTTCGCAATTATGGACGGCTACAGAGGCAGCATGATTCAGTATTTCTGCAGGGGAGTTCTAATTACCTTGATTCCACTCCATGTCGAGGTGCTGCGCTACACCCAGCAAACAGAGGTCCGACACGATATTAGGAGGTAGCTCATCACTTTTGTCACCCCAGTGTAATTTTTTCGGCGTGAGAAGAGTGTCGTCGGCTACTGTCGTAAGCTTTAAGCCAGCAGTCGACCAGCGCAGAGATGCTGCATGCCAAATCAGCGTCACCGGTGGCGCCAATCCCGGCGGGGCTCGAACCACGCCCACCGCAGCTGCTAGCTGCCACCATTGCGCGGTCTGCTACTAAATACGGCAGCTCTGTTTTTGTTTGGAGTTGCTTGTTGCTGGAATCGCCGAGTCTTCATTATGCCGGGCTCAACAATGGTTGTCCAGCTGACAGGTGTGAGGTAACAGAGTTGCAAAGAACACTCGGAATTCAGGTACTGCCGATTTTCCTCTGAACGTGACCCTCGTCACTCTGACAGCAGGTATGTTGTGGTGCAATCATAGCACGCAAGCGGTTACAAGTGCCTGTATGCAAAACGTGTCTAAACGCGTTCATATGTTTTGGGGCCCAAAATTGTTAACTTGAGATGCCGTTACTTTCTTTGGAGCATTACGATAATGTACAAAATAAAATACACTCATGCTCATAAATTAAGGATAATTGCAGAATGTTGTGCCACACAAAGTGGCATCACACAAATCTGGCGCTAACAGCATAGGCACATAGGGAACACACAACACAGATCTGTAAGTCCACGGTATTGGTGGTAAGATAAGAAAACCGTCCCGAAACATATGTGCTACAAAACGCCACTGTTTCCTGCACATGAGCCCGACATCAATATGGGATATGATCACCATGCACACGTACACAGGCCGCACAACGCGTTGGCATACTCTGGATCATGTGGTCGAGCAGCTACTGGGGTATAGCCTCCCATTCTTGCTCCAATGCCTGTCGGAGTTCCTGAAGTGTCGTAGGGGTTTGAAGACGTGCAGCGATACGTCGACCGAGAGCATCCCAAACGTGCTCGATGGGGTATAGGTCTGGACAACAGGCAGGCCACTCCATTCGCCTGATATCTTCATTTAGAAGGTACTCCTTTACGATGGCAGCTGGGTGGGGCCGTGCGTTATCATCCTTCAGGAGAAAGATGGGACTCTCTGCACCACTGAAAAGGCGGACATACTGGTGCAAAATAACGTTCCGAAACATCTGACCTGTTACAGTTCCTCAGTCAAAGACATACAGGGGTGTACGTGCACCAATCATAATCCCACCCCACACCATCAAACCACGACCTCCATACAGGTCCCTTTCAAGGACATTAAGGGGTTGGTATCTGGTTCCTGGTTCACGCCAGATGAAAACCCGGCGAGAATCACTGGGGTGCCGTACGGTCCCGAGCAAGGCTACTTGAGTACTCCGTGGCCGTCTGCGGCCACTGATGGTGAGATATCGGTCTTCTTGTGATGTTATACACTGTGGACGTCCCGTACTGTAGAGCCTGGACACGTTTCCTGTCTGCTGGAATCGTTGCCGTAATCTTGAGATCACATTTTGTGTCACACGGAGCGCCCGTGCTACGACCTGCTGTGTTTGAACAGCCTCCAGTCGCCCTAGTGTTCTACCCCTCATAACGTCATCAATATGTGTTCTTTGACCATTTTCAACACACAGTCTGAAAATGTCTGCACACTTACTCCCTGCACCGTACTTTGACAAGCACCAAAACACCTCTGCGTATGTGGACTGCTGCCAGCGCCACCGTGTGACGACCACAGGTCAGGTGCACGGCATGGTCATACCCCGAGGTGATTTAAACCCGCAAACCGCCCACCAGAGCGTTGTTTAACCATGTATCAGCATTATCCTTAATTTATGAGCATGAGTGTAGCAAGAGGAAAAATAAACATTTATGCAGAATGTGTGGAAGCTTTATCAGTTCTGTACTGCAATGAAATATGTTGGTAGAAAAAAAAGGAGCAATGTAAGAAAGGAGACGGACGGTTTGAACTTCAGATAAACGGATGGTTTTGAATCAAAAGTTTGAGTTACATCTGAGTTGGTTAAACTACACTTGAAAGACTCGTAATTAAATCGTTGAAAATCCACCGTCAGTTTCATTTGCCTGAAACAACATGAGTTTTCTTAATTTGCCTACCTGTCATTCGACCTGAAGCTGACGCTTTTGTGATTGTCACATTTGCTTCTTGCAATGAACACTCTGTAGAAGTGGGTTTCATAAACTTAGCTTGTCTCGTAAGAAAGTAACACGGAGCCTGTGGAAGTTGTGAGAGGTGAGTAAATGACAGCCTCCTGGTTGCGGAGTGTTTCGCAGCAGGCCCTTCGATCATCCTCGGTGAAACTTCGCTGACGGTACACGGCCTCGCGTGGTGTGGCCTGACAGGAAAGTAATGAACTCAATGTTGCAGCTGTTTTACGACACTTGACGCAGGCACTGTAGGCGCTCCGGTTCCTCGGAAGTCAGTAACGCTCTTGTTGACTGACTGTTCATTGTGCGTCTCAGACTCAGTTTATGTCACTCGAAAGGAAAGTATCGGTGCCACATCAATATTTATTAATCAGACAGAATTAGGTTAATTTTGCCACACTGAGAGCGTCTAGCTGCCTCAAATTCGCTCACCAAAAGTATCACTGCCTTCTGGGCACAGTTTAAAAAGAATTCCCGCAGATTTTTGTCGAGAATACATGGGAAGGGTGCATTCACAGAATGAAACATTGTCGGTACTAGTTTCATTATGGGCTGTTACATAGTGAAATCCTCTATTATTAGGTGTACCAATTGCATTATTTTAATTTATGGAAACAAGGTCTTTATGAAACTTCAGTTATGGCGATGACTATAATTTTAACTTACAAAGCGATTCGTGAATCACAGTCAAAAGTTTCACCTTTTCGTATACTTCGTTTCTAGAAACAATGGCTAAGCCTCTCTTACGTCAGTTGTTTTTCGACTCATAGTAACTTCTCATACGAGGTGTACGCAGCAAAACCAGAAAGCAGAAACATAACTCCTTTCTTGTAGGCAAAAACGGTAGTTTCAAGTTGTTCTACCTCTGTCTCGCACTATCTATCGAACAACCGTAATCCGTGGAAAAGCGTCAGCTGGATTGGAGTGGTAATTTTTGTAATCAAAGTCTCATGTATTAGGAGTTGTGTATGTGACAAAGCGGCATTCTAAGGTAGGGAAATGAACAACAGAAACAGCCATTCCTCTTCGGTGGCCGTACGAGAAGGTAGCGTTGGACTATGAACGAGTTCACCGATGTTAATCTCCTTTTGAAAGAGCTCGGATGTCCACTGAATATTAACCTCAACGGGGACGTCTTTCGATTTACAGCACACATTAGAACATTGAAAAATCACTGATGAAATGGTGAGCTCACTCAAATATCTTGGAGTTCACGTCAATGCATTTTGACTGAGGATTTAAGCCGCGCTGGATTAGCCGAGCGGTCTAAGGCGCTGCAGCCATGGACTGTGCGGCTGATCCCGGTGGAGGTTCGAGTCCTCCCTCGGGCATGGGTGTGTATGTTTGTCCTTGGGATAATTTAGGTTAAGTAGTGTGTAAATGATGAAAAATGAAAGGAAGGCTTCTGAAGTACCAGTAAAGATGGAAACAGAGGACGGTGCCATTATTGAAGACCCAGGGAGTGTAAAAGACCTCTGGAAAGAACATTTTAAGAAGCTGTAAAACGCTGAGGAGCAGGTACATGAGGAAACAACAAATAATGGAGAAATTGAGAGAAGTTGGGAAGCAGAATTAGGACAAATTACACAGGAAGAAATGGAAAAAGCTGTGAAGAAGATGAATGGGTGGAAAGCCCCAGGACCTGATGAAGTATCAGTGGACATGATAAGAGCAGCAGCTACAGTGGGAATGCAGTGGCTGTATATAGTACTATCTAGCGTGTGGAGAAATAGTACATTACCTGACGACTGGAGAACAGGAGATATTGTTCCCATCTTCAAGAAAGGCAATAAAAGACTTTGTAAAAACTACAGAGGAATAACCCTTATGAGTCATACAACCAAGATTTTTGAAAGAATTTTACTAAATCGAATAAGTGAAAAGATAGAAAAGGAGCTGAGTGAAGAACTGCATGGGTTTAGGAAAGGAAGAAGCACGATCGACCTGATATTTTCTATCCGCCAACTGATGGAAAAAAGTTGGGAGTATAACAAAAGGGTGATAATGGTTTTTATAGACATAGAAAAGGCATATGACTCAGTTGATAGGGAAAGACTCTGGGAAGAAATGAAGAAGACAGATATAGAAGATGGATACATTAATGTTATAAAGACAATGTACAGAGGACACAATTCTAGAAGTAGAACACCACTGGGGAACTCTGAATACTTCGAAATAAGACAAGGACTTAAAAAAGGAAGTATTCTATCTCCTGCACTTTTTAATGTTGTGATGGAGGGAATGAATAGGGCAGTTAAAGATATAGTAAAAGAAAAAGACAAAATGATGATTTTTGCAAATGATACGGTAATATGGTGTGATAAAGAGGTAGATGTACAGTTACAGCTTTATGCGTGGAAGGAAATAATGAGAAGGTATGGATTAAAAATGAATAAAGATAAGAGTGAAGTAATGGTATTTGGAAGAGAGAAAGGGATCAACGGAAATATTACCTTGAATGGAGAACCCCTCAAAGTGGTAGAAAGTTTCACTTATTTAGGCATCTTTACCTACATACGTACTCCGTAAGTCAGTGTGCGGTCCATGACAGATGGTATCCTATAACACAGCTGCTCTTTCTCTTTCCCATTGCAGTTGCAAATTGAGCGATGGGAAAACGGCGGTCTGTACGCAGCCGTGCGAGGCTCTCACGCTGCATGTACGAGGGCGCGTTTAGTAAGTAATGTAAAATTGTTTTTCTACCAGTCGGTTGAAAAACTTCGGACTTTGTTGTGGGACTCTCTACAATACTCCCACTTCAGCCCCTACACTTTCGTGAAGTTCCGACAGATGGCGACGTTACACGAAGTCTTCAAAACGGCGTCTGTAACGGTGCGTTCCAAGCAGAGAGTTATCACTGTCACAGGCGCTTCCAGAATGTCCACTGAGACCTGATAGTGAGCAAAAGCACGGTGAATCGTGAGGCGAGGCGTCTGTCATCATCACTATAAAGTCGCGCAAACCTGTCCGACCTGCCGCGTGCCAGCCGGCCGGACACGGCTATGACTTCTGCAACATTGGAACGTGCGGACACTCTCATTCGCGGTGATGGATTACATTCAGACACCTCAGTGCATAACTGTATGTCTCTGTTGGTAGTGCTGACACACTCGTCCATCACTATGGGTGCTCAAAGATGTGAGATGTGTGCCCTCCGATTTCCTCACCGCCTAAAGGAAGACCCTTAGATAGCAATGGAGAACAGCGAGTGAGGAATTGCGCGTTGCGGAGGCTGATAGTGACAACTATTTGTAGAACATCACCACAGCGATGAAACATGGGTTCCTCACTTCCAACGGGAAACCAAACGGCAATCCATGGAGTGGCCACACACCACCTCTATGAGGAAGCTCAAACCCCTACCCTCAACTAGTCTTCTGGTGCTCTGAAGGGGCTATTGATGTCTTCCCTCATGGTGCAACGACCTACTCAGAAGTGTACCGTGGTACCATCAGCAAACTCAGCGTTTTCATCGACGTAGAAATGCACACGAAACACTCCTTCCCCATGACAACGCAAGACCTCACACAAGTCTATCCACCTGAAAGCTCAGTATACTCCACTAAACTATTTCTCCTCATCCACCATACAGCCCGGATCTCACACCTTATGCCTTCCATCTGTTTCACCCAATGAAGGATGCACTCCGCGGGAACAGTTACCTGGATGATGAGGACGTTATTGATGGAGCAAGACGTTGCCTCTGACGTCTACCAGTGGAGTAGTACCATGCAGCTTATAGGTCCTCCCAGAAAGGTGGCGTAACACCTTCGCACTGAACGGAGATTGTGTTGAAAAATAGTCTTTTACCGAAAATGACGGGAATGTACTGGAATCTTGAATAAAACACACCTACATTCAGAAAGAATGTGTTGCATTACTTGTTGAAGCCCGTCGTATGTTGGTGACAGTGAGATCGTTCTTCAGTCTGTCGCATGTGCCGGTTTTCTAAACCTTCGAAAATAGAAAATCTTCATCCCCTACGGGATTCTCATTTTATCTCGTGAAATATTTCCGTAATACTCGCATTTTAATCGATCCTACAGGTAACAAATCTGGCAGCACAGCTCTGAATCGCTTGGATGTCTTCCTTTAACGTCACGTGATGGGAACTCCAGGCACTCAAGGTGTGCTCAAGAATGAGTTGCAAAAGTTTTTTGTACGAAGCGTCCATTAAGTAAATTACTCTTTTCTATAAATTTTCCAATAAAGCGAAGTCGATTTTCCCTATAACAGGCGTTACGTTTTCGTTCCATTTCATTTCTCTCTCCTATGGCTTTTCAACTTTACGCCTAACTATTTGATTGACCTGACCGTGTCAATTAGCAAACCACCTAATACTGCATTCGAACATTGTAGACTATTTTCCTACTCATCCGCATTAATTTACATTTTTACACACCTAGAATAAGCCTGCCTTCCACTCGTGAAATAGAAGTTCTGTTCATCCTGTGTCATCTTACAGCCACTCAACGGCAACATCTTACCGTACGCCACAGTCATCGGTAAACGACTCACTGCGTGCGTCATATAACATGTCTATAGAGCACAGGAACGCTCCTATACCACTTCCCTGCAGCACTCGTGGCGAAACCTTTGTCTCTGAAGAAGACTCAATGTTGAGGACAATGTACTGACTCCTGTTACTTAAAAAGATCTTCGAGACACTGAGATATCAGAGAGCCTATGCTGTATGATGCTCGGACCTTCTTCATCTTCCGTGTGGCACTATTGCATCAACTTTCCTGCAATCTAGGAATGTGGAATCTGCCTATTGCCCTCATCCGTGCTTCGCAGGAAGTCATGTGCGAAAAGAGCAAGCAGAATTTCACGTGAGTGATGCGTTCTACATCCGTTCTTATTTGGGGACAGAACTGTTTCTGTTTCAAGGAAATTTACTGTCGATCTTAGAACTTGCTCAAAAATTATGCAGCATGCCGATGTTAAGGGTATTTGCCTCTAATTTTTCGAGTCCGTTCTTCTACCCATTTATGTACGGAAAAAGTCAACAGTTTCTTCCGCTAGCTTTGGACTTAGAACTGGCCGAGAGATTTGCGATAATTGCTCCCTAAGTATGGGGTGAACTCAGAAGAGAGAGAAAACCAAACTGGTTTCCATCCGGATCTGGCGATTTAACAGTCTTCAAATCTTTCAGCTTCTTCCCAAAGTCATGGATATCTACATCCGTAATGAGATTTTCACTCTGCAGCGGAGTGTGCACTGATATGAAACTTCCTGGCAGATTAAAACTGTGTGCCGGACCGAGACTCGAACTCGAGACCTTTGCCTTTCGCTGGCAAGTGCTCTACCAACTTAGGTACCGAAGAACGACTCACGCCCCGTCCTCACAGCTTTACTTCTGCCTGTACCTTGTCTCCTACCTCCTCATTCTGGAAACATACCCCAGGCTGTGGCTAAGACATGTCTTCGCAATATCCTTTCTTTCAGGCGTGCTAGTTCTGCAAGGTTCGCAGGAGAGCTTCCGTAAAGTTGGAAGGTAGGAGACGAGGTACTGGCAGAAGTAAAGCTGTGAGGACGGGGCGTGAGTCGTGCTTGGGTAGCTCAGTTGGTAGAGCACTTGCACGCGAAAGGCAAAGGTCCCGATTTCGAGTCTCGGTCCGTGTTCAACATACGAGAGTTTTCTGTCGTTAAGTCCTCCTTCGTAAATGGTTCCTTAGACGCCAAGTTTAAAACTTCAGATTTCCTTTTGCTGTCTTCTATGAGCAAATCAGACTGGTCAATAAGTGACTGAATAGAAGCTTCTCTTTCTTTTTTCCAAAAGTTTTTAAACCACGATGGATTATTTCCAGCAAGAACTTTTCCAATGGAAGATTTATAATCAACTTCAGCTTCGCCTGTAATTCTCTATGTCCATCATGTTGGAACTAAATGACATCTATTCATTGTGTAAGTACGATGCTAACATCTGCTTATATGCTCTTTCCTGCATAAAAAGTCTCCAAGTGCTCGTATGGATATATTAACTTCAGTGACCATCGTGGCTGTGATGACATCATGATCACTAATCCATGTCTCTGTGCTGACACTGTCAATAAGGTCAGTCCTACTTGTAGCGAACAGGAGTAAAATACTTTTGGGTGGTCGCACGAGTTGTTCAAGACGATTTTCGGAGAAAACATTCTTCTCTGCACGACCTGCAATGAATCCTCCAGTGCACTTCACATGTCTTCCCCTACACGAGTTGTTTTTTTTCTGTATAGTGGACTTCTGACTTACCAAGGGGAACCCTATAATCTTCCCTCGACAACGCAGGATCAGACATCTGCAGAAAAACCATCGTAGAATTCCAGCAGCCTCTGCATGAAATCCTCCACTATACTGCAAATTGCAATATCTGTTTGCATTCTTCGAACAAGCTGAGCAATATTCACCATCTCCTCCAGCCACCTGTAGGAACTGAGAATGGCCACAGAACCTAAATGCCAAGAGTCACTGGTGCCGACAGGACGACAGCTTGAAGATGATTTTGTTGTGCACCATTCACAGCCACTGACAGGATCTTCTCGAACGAGACTCTGCGACCTATTTTAAGTTATCTGTCTAGATAGTAGTTTAGTTTCTTAATTTCTTGCATGCTTGTATGTTTACAAGGTAGTGTCTACCGTGCTAATAGTTGTGTAGTGTACAGTTCCACCATATTTTGTATGGATAGAGACTGTTATTGCTATGTTCAGATGAGAGCAGAGTTGGTGACTTATCGCACACAGGTCCAGGTGGTGTTGGCTTCGGTCACACAGCTCGAGGCTGTTGTAAATGGGCATCACTTTGGCGGCTGGAAATTGGGACCTGTGGGTCGTCCGGCACGTCCCACATGCCCCACGATCAGTCCACTGCTGTGGCTGCTCCGGGTACTGCCCACACTACAGTTGACCCCTCACCCATGGTCGAGTGGGAGGCCGCTCTATGGAGAGGCAGGCAGTGAAAGACCTCTTGGAGGACTTATCGGAGGGCCTCAAAAGTTCGTCTGTCGAACAGCTTTCGGGCTCTATATGTGGTTGATGAAGTCCATGAACAGGTATCAGGCGCTATCTGTGTCTGAAGAAGTCTCTGAGCCAGATGAAATCGTTCGCCCTGTTCCAGAAGAAGCCTTTTGGTCGTAAAGGTCTGGGCATGTGCAGAGGGTGAGATTACTGGTTATAGGAAGCTCCAACGTTAGGCGTGTAGTGAGGCGCAATACACACACGGCTGCCAAGTTGGGGAAGAAGTCCAGTGTGCACTTCGTGTGTATACCAGAAGGAGTCATTCCAGATGTGAAAGGCTGCTTCCAGATGCCTCTGGTTTCAGGCAGCAACCAAAATTGATAAGGACTGACAGTCTAGATTGTGAACTGAAGAGAGAGCGCACCATCTGTAGCATCGTCAACAGAACTGACTGTGATCGTCTGCTATAGAGACGAATGTTTGACTCAGAGTCTCAGGGTATGTAGGCCATGTAGCCTGCAGGCACCTCGACTTACGCCATAAGGTGCTGGGTTCCCAGATTCCACTTGAAAAGTTAGGAGTCCACTACACACTGGAGGCTGCTACAGGGGTAGCGGAAGCTGTGTGGAGGGGACAGAGCGTTTTTTTTTTTTTTTAAATAGGTTAGAGGGTCTTGGAAAACTACAGGAATGGCGTCGGTCTGAAGGTTGCAGGCAAACACAGGAAGGTAGACCTAGAAACACTTGATACATTGCTTGTAAACTGTCCTAGCTCTGTTGGAAAAGAACCAGAGCTCCAAGTGCTAATAGGAAGCACTGAAGCTCAAAGCTTTATAGGTAGATAAAGGTGGTTAAAGCCGGAAATAAGCTGATCAGAAATTTTTACAAAGGACCTAACTGTGTTCAGCAACGTTAGATTAAATACAGTTGGTTGCGAAGTGTTTATTGCTGTCAGAAGAAGTTTACCTTGTAGTGAAATTGAAGCAGATATTTCCTGTGAGTTACTATGGGTAGAGGCTATACTTGACATGACGAATAAGTTCATAATTGGTTCCTTCTACCGAATCCGCGAATCAGATGATACAGTTGCTGAACAGGTGAAAAGAAACTTGAGTTTAATTTCAAACAGGTAGCCCATTGATAAAATTAGAGTTGGTGGTGACGTCAATGTACCCTCAATATGTTGACGAAAATACAAGTTTGAAGTCAGTGGTACGCATAAAAGTCGACCGAAATCGTCGACATTTGAAAACCAGACAGAAATCAGGTTAATTTAGCCACACTGAGAGCTTCTAGCAGCTTCAGATTCGCCCACCATATGAATCAGTGTCTTCTGGGCACAGTTTAAAAATAATTCCCACAGGTTTTTGTTGAGAAGACATGGGAAAGACGCATTCACAGAATGGATCAGTGTCGATACTAGCAACATTATGGACTGTTATGTACTTAAATCCTCTATTATTATGTGTACCAATTGCATTACTTTACTTTATGGAAACAAGGTATTTATGAAACTTCAGTTCTGGTCAAGGCCATAATTTTATCTTACAAATCTATTTGTGAACCACAGTCAAAAGTTCCACCTTTCCATATATTTCGTTTCTAGAAACAATAGCTAAGCCTCTCTTATGTCAATTGTTATTAGACTGAAAGTAACTTCTCACACTAGATAAACGCAGAAAAACGAGAAAGCAGAAACCGAACTCCTTTCTTGTAGGCAAGGACAGTACTTACAAGTTCTTACAATAGGTGCCTCTGTATCGCACTATTTGTTGAACAACTGTTATCCGTGGAAAATCGTCAGCTCGATTGGACTGGTAATTTCTGTAAACAAAGGCTCACTCCAAGTTGTGCATGTGACAAAGCGACGTTCTAACATACGGAAATGAGCAATGGAAACACACCTTCATCTTCGGTGGTCGTAAGAGGAGCAATCGTTGGACTAGAAACGGGTTTACCGCTGTTAATCTCGTTTTAAAAGTGCTTAGATGTCCACTGAAGATAAGCCACAAACGGGACGTCCTTCAATTTTCAGCACACAACAGAGTACTGAATAATCAATGGTGAAATAGTGAGCTGACTCGAATATCTTGGAGTTCACGTCAATGCATTTCGACTGAGGATTTGAGTGTAATGTGCCAAAATTGATCAGTGTGTTTTTTTGGATGAACGGCGTGTAGGATTCGACAAAGTTGAGTCTGATTTTCGTCTGATGAACATTACAGCTGACGTGACTTAAAGACCAAGCAAAACTATAGCGAATGGGGAATTACTTCATCGACACGACAAAGGAAAGAACAACCGTGACACCCAACCTAGGGCACTGTAGTAAAACGCTGATGTGCTCGTATTTTGACGTTTATGTCATAGTGTCCTCGAAGAGAAAATAAGTTTGCCGCCAACATTATGATAATGTGAAAGTCTCTGACCAGAAACGAGATGACAGCTTTGCACCCATACTTCTTAGCGCATCTGCTCTCTTCGGAACTTAAGCTTTTACCTTGAACTGAAAGGGACTCAAAGGGGAAGCAATTTCAGGACACAGAAGAGATCAATCAAAAATCGCTGTATATAATACAAGTCGTGTTTTTTCCATGAAAGCGTTATTATTGGGGGAAATCGTCTTATCTGACGAAACTTTTTGTGAAAGTAATTCAATTTTATGTCTATGAAATATCAAATGAGTAACTGAAATGTACTCGTCTCTTTTTTTTCTCATTTGGTAATTCGATTGTCATTGACTGGCAGAGACGGTACTAACACAAAAGTGGCTGTTTCATAACATATCAGTAAACCTCCTACACCCTTTCCCCTCCGATCCCTTAAAGAATCAACTTCCACTTATAAAGCGGAGTCAAATGTCTGACTGCCTTATAAATGAGTTAGTGTGATGAGTGTTTTGCGTAAAGCTTGAAAAATCTTTGTTGTTGAAGACACAAATGTTAATTATGTTGGTTTTATTAGTCTCATTGACCAAGAGGCTACTGAGGAAAGTTATAAAAGATTGGAAATTATGTGTAAGGTTTTTTGAATGTCGCCAAGTGATGTCATTCTCAGATATTGGACGAATTTAGGGTAATTTTGTCGGAGTGAGGTACGCTGCTTCAAATCGTTAACACAGATTTCAACTTCAATACTTAAGGTCTTAAACCTATGATATGTGAGAATACATTTTAATGAGGAGACTATGACAATATTTTAAATATATAAACACGCTCAAAATTATACGAAATACTGAAATTCACATTTTTATTGAGTGTGGAGGCCGTTAGGCAGGCAATCTTCAGAATGTACAGAGGACACGAATGAAATTTTATTATAAGAATTTCAGCAGGTCAGTAAGTCCGACGAAGGCAAGGATGACAGCAGCAAGTTAGCCGGAGAAAACCAGACAATTACCAATTTCTAAACTTCCTGGCATATTAAAACTGTGTGCCGGACCGAGAATCGAATTCGGGACCTTTGCCTTTCACTGGAAAGAGCTCTACCAACTGAGCTACCCAAGCACGACTGACGCCCCGTCCTCACAGCTTTAGTTCTGCCAGTACCTCTTCTCCAACCATCCAAACTTTACAAAAGCTCTCCTGCGAACCTTGCGGAACTAGCACTCCTGAAAGAAAGGATATTGCGGAGACATGTCTTAGACACAGCCTGGGGGGTGTTTCCAGAATGAGATTTTCACTCCGCAGCGGAGTGAGCGTCGATATGAGACTTCCTGTCAGATTAAAACTGTGTGCCGCACCGAGACTCGAACTCGGGGCCTCCCCAGTTCTAATTTTGACCCGGCATGCAGTGTTAATCTGATAGGAAGTTTCATATCAGCGCTCACTCTACTGCAGAGTCAAAATCTCATTCTGAATTAACATTTTCAGCCGTTAAGTAGTAATGCTGGTATTTGACTTCCTTCTTTGGTAAACTAGCGCACAATGTGTTACGCTGCGTAGCCCAGAGTTTCTGATTCCATGTTTTTCCTCATTTTGAGGATATCACAACTGTATATTTGATTCTAATGTTATTTATCGTTTGATAAAGGAGAACACATTGACATAATGAAAAATTTGCTTTATGCATATATCTCTGCAACGGGTCACACAAATGCGCTCATCGTCTGTATCCGTATTGAGACATCGTCAAATGATCTTTCTTAAAAAGAAAGAAAGAAGGTGACAGTAAAACCGTAGTACATTAAATTACAGAAACATACGAAGTTTCACATACGTCTACACCTCCATAAATAAGTTACATGGTACCGTTTCCGAGTATGACAGAAAAGACAGGGAGAGGCGCTCACGTGGTAAACATGTCGGCATTCTGATTGTTGGCAATCAACAGTAAACTTACTTACGTAACAGTGTAAAGTTCACAACTATTAAAAGTCAAAAATAGGATTAAAGTATTCACAATACAGAGTGAAGAGAATTGGCCTGATGAAGGACGTTGAAAAGAGCAAAGCTCTTCAACCAGCATAGGTCGGTGCAGCCCGTTTGTAATACTACGACCGTAAAACGACAGACAGACAGCGGCAAGAGTACAGAGGTTTCTCCCGGCAGGCGAACGCATCTGGGTGTGTCTGGCGCTGCAGGCTAACCTGCTGCACTTCTTATAACAAAATTTCATTCACTCTCTCTGTTCAGTAGCAAAACTTAAATGACTTGGTCATTTCATCTCATTATTAATAATTCATCACCTTACGTAGACTGTTGTAAAATGGGAACACAAGAAAATCGAAGCATTTGAGATGCGGTGCAACAGACGAATGTTGAAAGTTAGGTGGACTGGTAGGGTAAGGAATTAGGAGCTTCTGCGCAGAATCGGAGAGGGAAGGAATATGTGAACAGCACTGACAAGGAGAAGGGACAGGATGATAGAACACCTGTTACGACGTCAGGGAATAACTTGCATGGTACTAGTGGGAGCTGTAGAGGGCAGCAACGTTAGAGGAAGACAGAGATTGGAAAACATCTAGCAAATAATTGAGAACGTAGGTGGTAAGTGCTATTCTGAGATGAAGAGATTGCCGCTGGACAGGAATTCATGGCGGGCCGCATCAAACTTGTCAGAAGACGTGACTCAAAAACGACCTTACAAAACGCCAAGTCCACTTGCCTTACTGCAGTGTTATTTCCGCAGAGCAGTCTACTATCTTACAAAACAAACAGCATTACATGCTTACAGCGTACTTTGTTTACATCTTTATCTACATACATACTCCGCAAGTCAGTGTGTGGTCCACGACAGATGGTATCCTGCACCACTGCTGCTCTTTCCCGTTGCACTTGCAAATGGAGAGACAGGAAAACGGCGGTCTGTACGCAGCCGTGCGAGGCTCTCACGCTGCATGTACGAGGGCGCGTTTAGTAAGTAATGTAAAATTGTTTTTCAACCAGTCGGTTGAAAAACTTTGGACTTTGTTGTGGGACTCACTACAATACTCCCGCTTCAGCCCCTACACTTTCGTGAAGTTCCGATAGATGGCGGCGCTACACGAAGTCTTCAAAACGGCGTCTGTAACGGTGCGTTCCAAGTAGAGAGCTACCGTTGTCAAAGGTGCTTCCATATTGTTCACAGAGAAGTGGTAGTGAACAAAAGCACGGTGAGTCGTGAGGCGAGGCGTCTGTCATCATCACAATAAAGTCGCCCAAACCTGTCCGATCTAACGCGTGCCAGCCGGCCGGACACGGCTATGACTTCTGTAACATTGGAACGTGCGGACACTCTCATTCGGGGTGATGGATTACATTCAGACACCTCAGTGCATAACTGGATGTTTCTGTTGGGAGTGCCGACACACTCGTCCATCACTATGGGTGCTCAAAGATGTGAGATGTGTGCCCTCTGATTTCCTCACCGCCTAAAGGAAGACCCTTAGATAGCATGAAGAACAGTGAGTGAGGAATTGCGCGTTGCGGAGCCTGATAGTGACAACTATTTGTAGAACATCGCCACAGCGATGAAACATGGGTTCCTCACATCCAACGGGAAACCAAACGGCAATCCATGGAGTGGCCACACACCACCTCTAAGAGAAAGTTCAAACCCCTACCCTCAGCCAGTCTTCTGGTTCTCTGAAAGGGTTATTGATGTCTTCCCTCATGGTCCAACGACCTACTCAGAAGTGTACCGTGGTACCGTCAGCAAACTCAGCGTTTTCATCGACGTAGAAATGCATACGAAGCTCTCCTTCCCCATGACAACGCAAGGCCTCACGCAAGACTATCCACCTGAAAGGAGCTCAGTATACTCCACTGAACTATTTCTCTTCATCCACCCTACAGCCCGGATCTCAAACCTTCCGGCTTCCATCTGTTTCACCCAATGAAGGATGCACTCCGCAGAATATTCTACGTGGATGTTGGGGAGGTTATTGATGGAGCAAGACGTTGGCTCCAACGTGTGCCACTAGAGTTGTACCATGTGGGCATACAGGCCCCTTCCAATAAGGTGGCCTAAGGCTGCCGCATGAAACGGATTTATGTGGAAAAAATAGAGGTTTGTACCCAAAGGAGTTGGTGGGAATGTATTGGAATACTGATTGAAACCAACCTGTTTTCAAAAAAAAAGTGCTGGTGGCAGTAATATCGTTCTTCACACTGTCGCAAATGACTGTTCCAAAAACCTTCGCGGATAGAACATCTTCATCCCTGACGTGATTCTCAATTTACCTTATGAAATGTCTCCCTAATACTCGCATTTTAATCGAACCTAGAGGTAACAAATATGGCAGCACGGCCCTGAATTGCTTGGATGTCTTCCTTTAACACGACGTGATGGGAACTCCAAGCTGTCAAGGTGTACTGAAGAATGGGTCACAAAAGTGCCCTGTACGAAGCCTCCATTAAGTAAACTACTCTTTCCTATGAATTTCCCAATAAATCTAAATCGAACTGTACTACAAGCGACGGTTATGTTTTGGTTCCATTTCATTTCGCTTTCCTAGTGCTTTTCAACTTCACTCCTAGATATTTACCCTACGTGACTGTGTCAATCAGCACACCACCTAATACTGTACTCGAACATTATGGACTTCAACATGCTTGCATTCCATACATCAAACAGAAGTTCTGTTCATCCGGTATCCTCGTACAATCACCCAACGACGACACCTTCCCGTACACCACAGTAATCAGCAAACAGTTCGTCCCGTCCGTCTTATAATTTATGTATATAGTGAATAGGAGCACTCCAAAAACTGTTCCCTGCGGCACTTGTGACGAAACCGATTTCTCTGATGAACACTCAACGTTGAGGACAATGTACTGACTTCTGTTACTTAAAATAATCTTCGTGACACTGAAATATCTGTGAGTCTATGCTGTGTGTTCGGACGTTCTCTGATCTTCCGGACACTTTTCTGCAATCTAGGAATACGGAATCTGCCTGTTGCCCCTCATCCGTGCTTGGCAGGAAGTCATGCGAGGAAAAAGCTATCTGAATTTCACACAAATGATTCATTCTACATTCTTTCTCATTTGTGGACAGAACCGCTTCTGCCTTAAGGAAATATACTGTCGATCTTTGAAAATGCTCAAAAACTATGCATCTTTCCGATATTAAGGTTACTGCCCTCTAATTTTGCGAGTCTGTCCGTTATACCATTCTTATACACAGGAATCATCAGCAGATTTTTCCACTTACATTGGGCTTGGTACTGGCCAAGAGATTTGCGATAATTGCTAGCTAAATATGGGGTCAATCCAGAACAGTACTATCTGTAAAACCAAACTGGAATTCCATCTGGATGTGGCGATTTATTTCTCTGCAAATCTTTCAGATTCTTTCCAAAGTCGTGGACGCCTACATTCATGTTCGCCATACGAGATTTTTCTGTCGTATGTCGTACGTCTGTACGATACTCCTTCTTGAATGGTTCCTTAGACGCCAAGTTTAAAACTTCAGCTTCCCTTTTGCTGTCTTCTGTTACCAAACCAGACTGATCTAAAAGCGACTGAATAGAAGTCTCTTTTTCTTTTATCCACGATGAATCTTTTTCCGGCAAATACTTCTCCAATGCAAGATTTATAATCAGTTTCAACTTCGCCCATGATTCCTTCCATCATACTGCAACTAAATGATGTCTATTCATTGTGTAAGTGCGATGCTTACATCTGCTTATACGCTCTTCCTGCATGAAAACTCTTCGTCTCTTCATGTGATGGATTGATTAGCTTTACTAACCGTCATGGGTGTGATGATATCATGACCGCCAATTCATATCTCTATGATGACACTGTCGATAAGGTCAGGTCTATTTGTAGCGAAGAGGTGTAAATTACTTGTGGGTGGTCGCACAAGTTGTTCAAAACAATTTTCGGAGAAAGCATTCTCGTCCACACAATCTGCAACGAATCCATTTGCGTTGAAATCAGTATTCGGCAGATTAAAGTCATCCACAATTGATACTTCAAGATCAAGGAACTTCCATGCTACTGACAGTAGACTTTCTTTGAATGGTTCTATAACTCTTCCCGTAGAATCAGATACAGGGTAAGTACATCCAATGATAAATATGAATTCACGTCCAGATAACTTGGCAGCCAGACTCACCTTCGACGAATAGATTCAATATTTTAGTCAGTTACAATGATCACTCCCCCTCCTGTAATGCGAAATCACTCTCTTCGATATACGTTCCATATCTCGCTAAATGTTTTGGACCTTCCTACTTTGGGTTTTATCCAGCTCTCTCTTCACCGTCTGGTTTGTGCCTGACAACTTTCTTGGAGGACGGTAATTTCGGGGCTTCGTTGCGAATGTTTCCGACGACGATGATCTCTCGCAGGCAAGACTGGCAGTTGGTCAGTTTAGGTAGCCACCTGAAACCAAAGAGAATCTCTTCTGATGCAAAGTGACACACTTTATTAATTCTCACATGAGCCATCTGTAAATTGTCATAGCTTTGTTGGAAAAGAACCAGACCTCACATCGCTAATAGAAATCACTGAAGCTCAAATCATTATAGGTTCAGAAAGCTGGTTAAAGCTGGAAATAAGTTCATCCGAAATATTTACATAGGACTAACTGTGTCCAGAAAGGATAGATTAAATACAGTAGGTGATGGGATGTTTATTGCTGGAAAAATTAGTTAACCATACAGAGAAACTGTGAGATAATATGGGTTGTATTTGACAACAGGAATAAATTAATGATTGGTTCCTTTACCGAGAGTTTAAAGAAAATTTGAGTCTCATTTCAAATAGGTAGCCCACTCATAAAATTGTATTACCCTCGATACGCTGGCGAAAATCCATGTTCATAGTCGATGGTAGGCACGAACTGTCGTCCTAAATCGTTAACAGAAAATTATTTTGAACAGTTAGTTCAGGAGTCCTCCCGAAGCGTAAATGGTTGTGAAAACATACTTGATCTTTTTGTAACAAATATTCCTGGCAAAATAGGGAGCATCATAACGGATACAAGGATTAGTGACCTTGCGCTTGTTGTAAAGAGAGTGAATACTGTAACATCCAAACACACGAAGCATAAACGCGAAAAACTTCTATTTAAAAATGCAGATGTAAATTTCTTTGACGCCTCCGTAAGACACGCTCTCCAAGCATCCAATCTGACCTGACCAGATGTGTTTTAAATTCATAGTAGTAGTAACGGCCACAATTGAGAAATACCAAATAAATAGGGATGGTGCTCATCCCCCATAGTACATGAAACATATAAAAAGACTGTTGCAGAAGCAACAAGAAAGACATATCAAGTTTCAAAGAACTTCAACTCCCCCCCCCCCCCCCCCACCAAACTTGGCATGATTTTACAGAAGCTCGAAATTTATTGCGAACTTCAGTGAGAGAGTCTTTTAATAGTTTCCGCAATAACTCTTTCTCGAAATCTGACAGAAAATCCGAAAAGATTGTGGTCGTACGTGAAATATATCAGTGGACAGACAAAATCAATACCTTCACAGCGCGATAACAATGTTGATGCTACAGATGACAATGCCATTAAAGCAGAGTTACTAAACAGAGTTTTCCTAAATAGTTTCACCAAAGAAGACGAAGCAGATATTCCAAAACTCGAATCAAGAATAACTGCTAAATTGAGAAACAGTTGTAGATGCCATTGCTGTAGGGAAGCAGCTTAACTCGCTTAATAAAGGCAAGACCTTCGTTCCAGAGTGTATACGTCAGGCCCCTTTAGGAATATGCTGATACAATAGCTCCATACTGCGCAATCATAAATAACCGCTCGCGCGTCGAATTATCCCTACCTAAAGACTGGAAAGTTGCACAAGTCACACCAATATCAAGAAAAGGAAATAGCTGTAATCCTCTGAATTACGGACCCATATGGCTAACTTCGATTTGCAGTTGAATTCTGATTGCAGAAAATGTTCGAATATTATAAGTTACCTCATAGAAGGCGGGGACGGAGCCTCTCCGTCGTTTCTAGGCCCTCGGTTAACATACATTACAGTACAATACCTTGACATGGATTCAGAAAATATCGTTCTTGTGAAATACAACTGTCTATTTATCCTCGCAAAGTAATTAGTGATATGGACATGGGATGTCAAATTGCTTCTGTGAATTGCAGTGTAATCATGTAGATGTAGGCAGACATACCGAGTGCACACTGGATTTATTTCTAACAAGCGCCACTTGTCCGCTCGGGGCCGGCCGAGGTAGCCGAGCGGTTCTATGTGCTACAGTCTGGAACCGCGCGACCGCTACGTTCGCAGCTTCGAATCCTGCCTCGGGCATGGATGTCTGTGATGTTCTTAGGTTAGTTAGGTTTAATTAGTTCTAAGTTCCAGGGGACAGATGACCTTAGACGTTAAGGCCCATAGTGCTCAGAGCCATTTGAACCATTTTTTGTCCACTCGTACTGCAAATGGGTGAAGCCACACAGTCCTCACACTCACTCTCTGTCTCAACCGATATGAATGGGTTACCGTCTGCCACTGAATTCTGAGGTTACCTAAGTTCCCCCGCACTGGGTATGCTGGAAGGTGCCTCGCCCACATCTCATGGGGGAAGCAAGCGGCACATGAGGTATCTCTCTCGACGCTCCCAAGTTCTCCGCCACTCTTCACCGCGGAGGAGGAGCCTACAGAAGGCTGACTATGATCAAAAGCATCTTAGGCTTGTCGCCAACTGCAACCGTCTCCTCCTGCGTCTGCACACGGCAAGCAAACTGCATATCCGTCCTAATGCAAAAAATCGAATGAAAACTGGCGTGTCGCGAAAGCCGCTAGGCGCCGACGTCACACTACAACACACCGCCGTCGGGCTGGTTGCCAGCCCAGCCCCTGCGACTTCACGACTTTCCACCTCCGCCATTTCCAGCGCTACCTGCAGAGGGCCTTCGCCTACACCGGACCAAAGCACAGAGGGCGTGTAAATCAGCAAGAGAGGTCGGTCCTGTCACGAACCGTCTGCTGTATCCGCAGTGTCACGTGGCCCAAATCAGGAGGAAGTGAACGTCCGCGTTGCGGGTATTTAGGACCGCGCCCGCACTGATCACGCCAGTTACGACGCTACTAGCTAGGAGAAGTACTCTGCACCGGATCCAGCGTCGCCTCGACAACACCCCACTTTCGACGCCAACGGACTTCTCAAACGTGCTCGCCGGCCTATTTGTATTCTGTCTGGCTCATTTTGGCAAGGCTGTAGAAACTGTGAACTCGTAGAGATCGTAACTTCCGTGTTAGTGTGTTTCAAGGTACTCCGATCAAGGAGAGCGAGGACTTAAACATTTGGTTGTCGTAACGAGACATCCTCTCCTAGCATTACTTTTCCTCAACAGCAGTACTCGATAACACTATTATTTTTCGAGTTTTGGACAGGGCAGTATTATGTCAGTTGCTTTTCTGAAAACTTTCACGTAATTTTATACACAGTATGTTACATTTCAAACTAAAATTTGTGAAAAGGATTTACTTTATAAAATATTTTAGTTTCGATGTTATAATCGGTAAGAACTAGTTCTGAATGTACAATTAATTTTTTTTCCCTTTTCTTAGAAACATTTGAAATTCTGAATTACTTGCACACTTGAAATATCTATTGTTAATGATGCAATCCTGTACTGTTTATTATATTTATTTCTGGATTCATTTATGAAATAATTATCTGAATTAATAATGTAACGAAAACTAATAGGATTCATTTGTTAAGGAAAATGGTAAACCATTTGGAATATTGTTTTTTCCGCAAAGTGTGAGAGTCGTAAGTTTGCCTCTGATGTAATCGGACGAATTTTTGTATAATAGGTGTGAACAATGTAATATCGTCGCTGTTAATGCAAAACCTCAGAATACTGTATGATATACTGAAATGTGAGAAAATCAGTGGAATGTATATTTCCGTAAAAAAAGATTCTGCACCAACAAGCTTCCATTTTATTTAGCTCAAACCAACCGTGAAGAACTGATGTTAGATTTTCAGCTTCAAGAAACAGACCGTTAGACAAGAAGAACTGATCCATCTCAGCATGACAAGCTAAGTAAAGTTGAAAGATTATTGTAATCTTCGCTTCTCTCAAATCTTCCTACAAGACTTTGCATATTAATAACTTGGACGGTGTAATTGTTTAATGTAAACAATAGATGGAAGAGGGAAGGAGGGGGGAGAGTGCGTAGTCATTCTACTGGAGAAAGAACTCTGACCGTAGAAACGTTCATTGTGTTGTTTCCTCATCAAAAACTTGTATTCCAAGCACTTGCGTTTAGTCGTGAACTTATTTTCTGTTAGGAACTAGTTACAAAGTTTATTACTTCTTTGTGACGGCCGACGAAGACCATTTGTATTTAATTCATTGTGTTCTTAAATAAAAAGGGTGAACTACATGCTCGAGTGGTTCTTGCGGATGTGTTCCAAGTCCCGGATACTTCGAAAGCGATAAATTAAAATGAGCCCTGTTGTGTTAGACACCGATTTGCACTTCTAAACTTCTTCAGAGAAAAATGCAAGGTAAAACAAAGAGCTAGAACTGTGACTGAGACTACTTCATTGAACGTCGACAGCCATCCAGTAGAAGTCTTAGAAAATTCGTTCCTATCGGAATTAAAAAGTTTGCCTTGCTTTAACTGTTCAACTGAAACGATTGTCATCATCTGTTTTAAGTAGTAACAGAACTTCCTAGCATATATGGTATTAACTCAGGCACATCTGTAAATGCAAATTTGCTCGTTGCTGATTAAATGTTCTTTTTATTTTTTATTTTTGCCGTAGGTTAAACGGTGCTTCCCGTCTGTGGTTGTTTGAAACATTTTCTTCGAATCCACGCCCTCGTATTTTGCTTTGAGGTCGTAAGTTTTTTCGCCACTATACATAAAACCGTGAGATGATTGTCATCCTTAGAAGTACTCGAATAATCTGAATTGTTTTCAGGCTGATTTGTGTGCAAAGAGGTGTGCGAATGTGTGAACTTGATATGGCATAACATTAAGTTTAGTTTCGACTTGAATTCAAATCCAGCACCCCAAGTCATTGCTGAATAAGCGCAATAAAACAATAGATATCGATTATTTCACCAGTTATGAGACTACTGAAACAAATAACAAGACAAAAAGTTTTACCTTAGCAGGATTATCGCCGCTGTTCCCTAGCCACGAATAAACGTTATATTGGTTTATTTCACCAGCAGCGAGATGTGCACATATCTGAACTGGAAATAACGTGAAGAGTAGCTGCGTGCCTGACTGGGAGTCAAAACGGGCACCAGTCGTTGTTGGCAATGCACGAAGAGACATTAAAAAGTGGTATTATTTTCATCTGTAGTTTGTGCACTTGCTACAACTTGAAATGACATGATGGAAGTCTTTGTCCCAGACTAGGTTCTGAACTCACACAACTCTTTAGCGGAGATCTGGAGGAAAAAATGAAAATGAGTGTATATCATCGTTGGCCGGGAGGCCCCATTCGGGGAAGTTCGGCCACCAAGTGCAAGTCTTATTTCAGTCGACGCCAACGTGGGCGACTTGCCCGCCGGTGATGAGCATGAAATGATGATGACAACACAACACCCAGTCCACGAGCGGTGAATATCTCCAACCCGGCCGGGATTCGAACCCAGGGCCGCTTCCGTGGGAGGCAAGCACGCTACCACCCAGCTAAGCACCCAGACAGACCTTGAGCAGTTTCGGATCTTGGGTAAACAACGAAACGATTCAACTCTATCGTCCAAAAGGTGTCAAATACCACTAAAGGAGACATCAGAATTAAAATTCCAGACCAGCACCTACATTTTTAAGAAGTCAACTTCTAATACAACACGAAACAATTGAGGTGTGACCCAATAGGACGATTGATTCACTAATTAAATCAAATGTCTGTTGTAAGAAAGGTAACTCGCCGCGACTTTCGGTTCTGTCGTAGCTCAACCTACACCGTTGTCCTCCACTCGGTAGTGAATAAACCTCTTCTTTAACATGAATTTGGAACCACGCTGGAAACCCACGTTCTTCACTTGGCGTTAGCAGAGGTGAAGAAATTTCTTGCCTGGAGTGTGATTCGAACCCAGACATTACGCATGCAAAGCCAGAATCAGTCCAACAGACAAGCGAAGTAAACGTGTAGCTGGCAGACTACTTTGTCGTAACGAAGGGTACTCACCGGTGGATGAAACTTCTGACTACCTGAATGTTGATTACAGCCTGTTTAAAAAGTTCATTTCTTTCCTCGAGTTCTCAATGCATATTTTCAGCTGAATTTTTTGATGGTTAAAATAAAATAACATAGCGGCCATTAGCATGAAATGACAAGACGGTAAGATGTGTTAATTTCTACACTAACTACTGTTTTCCACTAGAGATCCTTTGGTGATTTATATATAATGGTCTACGGCAAACATGGTAGTGTTAACAAGAAGCCAAAATATAATGTGCGTTCATCTCTTTACTTGTAAACAGCATTTCACCTGCTATAACTGCAGAAGAAACAGCATTGTGGCCATTGCTCATGCACCATTTGACCTGAAGAATATTGAAGTATATAATTTACCACTGCAGACAAAATATTCTTGAAAAACGTAGAGTGGTACATAAGTTGGTGGAAATTTTGTCTGGTGTGTCGTCACGCACGTTGTTATAAGTACATAAATCAACCGTGGTATCTTATTTGCGGTTCAATCACTGTTCTTGTAGTGATGTAGAGTGTTTAACTTTCAGGACAAGGGGAGCGTTGTTTGAGTGATAAAAAAACGGAGTGTAAAATAGAAATAAAATTCCAACATTTGAGAGATTGTGCTCTCTTTGGATAAATTACAGGGCTGTACGAAATGACGACAGCTGCAAGCATTTGTGCCTTGTATGGGTTTAAGTGCGTCGAAGAAATCACGTCAGAAAATAGCAGTCTCGTTTCAAATATGATCTTCTCGGCGTTAATTATTCATTGCAGCCAAAGGGCTTCGAGGCGTCGATGAAGAACGTTTTTACAGTTCATCACTATGATCCACGTCAGGGAAAACCTTTATTGGAAAACGTGACGAACTGTGAACATTTAACCTTCGTAATCCACGTCCAGTGGGCAATGCTCGGGAGAAAATAATTACAGACCAATCAGAAGGTAAGACTGGGAATGATGGCAAAGAAATCGACTGTGGTTTCAAAGGAGAGATCCCCAAATTTGTCTTTGCTGATTTAAGAACATAAATCAGTACGATTGGACAGGGATTTTAACTACCGTCAGTTAACTTTACAGAAATAGAATAATTCTTGGCCCTAACAAAAAATATCTGAATCTTGGGACATTGTGACTACTTAAGGAGGAATTTTGTGTTACGAACAGCAGACCAGAGACGTGCCATTGCGGTTGGTATCCGGCGCCAAAAGCTAAACGTCTTCTGGTCACAGTATAATAAATTTGACCAAAAAAGTAGCATCAGGTATTGCTGTCGTACAACACACGTCTGCACTCTGCTGATTTCACTGAGGAATCTAACCAGGAGCTCCAATGGAAGGCGGTCACTACTGCACATTTTCCTGATTTAGCGGCATAAAAGGTTTCGCTCTTCATCGCTCTTCATCGAACAACTATCAAGCATTATCCTCTGTGCACTGAAATGCACTTTCAACTCTGACAAAATATTTATCTTCAAACCAGCAGCTTTCTACAAATGTGCGAAATCCAAAAACTGCCCGGTTATTATCAGATAGTTTGAATTGATGTGAGAGTGTGAACATAAATTCTAAATTCACGTATTTAACGATCCTCTTTCTTCAGTTTACGGAGCGGTTCGTAATGGTCCACGAATGCAAATAGTAGTCGACCGGTACTCCTTCTAAGTTCATACAGACGAGGTCTCTAAAATTATTTCTCCAGTTCTTCACAAAAAACGTAGGCAACATATGTTAAATACATTCCTGAACCCTGTAAGTGAGGTGGAAAATAAGAAACTAATAAATATATACAAAGATCCTTTTTTAACTGGTAACGAGTTAAATGGTAGTTGTTCATTTTCTGAAGCATTCATGAACTCATGTCGTTCATATCACTTCTGCTTCAGCTGGTTGAAGGCAGATTATCGGTGTCTTTCGAAATTCTGAATAGACCCATTTTTATAAATTTCTTGAAATCAGGATATCTTCTCACGACCTTTGACGTAAACTATACTCTCTCTCTGTGAGCATAAGTTCGGAGAAATTACACCATATATTCGTACGCCACTACATCATCATCCTAGAGTTTTGCACGGTAAAACAGTGTTAATCACACCGGTGTTATTAGAGTTTTAGCACAACGCTAAAAGGTCCGGTTGAAGTGATGCTTGTGAAATACCTCGTTAATACTTTTTCGACTTTCGAGAAACCGACAAGTGCAGTGGCGATCAACTCCAATCGTATAACAAGATCAATAACAATATTCAGTATAATATTTTTTGTTACTGTGCTTGTGTAGACATCCTATGATTAAAAATATTCAACTATTCAAAGGTAGTTTTCTATCATATTAGCAGGTGGTATCTAGGCACATCACCACAGCTACTTGCTACACGTGTACGGCCTTGAATGTCATTGATTGGAATACAATTGTCTTCCGTGATGATTGCCGCTTCGTACTGAGCCCCGACGACCAGCAAGGGCGGCTGGAGATGCCCCGCACAGAGATGGGATACTGTCGCCCGCCATACTGCCTGACAGCGAGGAATGATAGTCTGAGGTGGCAGTTCTTTTTATGGCAGGACCCCTTTGGTTGTAATCCACGGCATAGTGGTAGGCCGAAGATATTCTACGCTCCTTTTAGTTGCCCTTTCTGACAGGCTATCCTGGACTTGGACTGGCCTGGACTTGGATTTCAGGAAGATAATGCCATCCCTCACACAGCGAGTTTCCGCTGCTTGTTACTCTCCCGAAATGAACATCTCTGGAGCATTACCCTCCAACAGTCTCCGGATTATAGGGATCTAACGTGGCATTTAGACAGAATATGTCCAGTTAAAATTATTTCAAAATTGGAATCCGTAAACTTTGAACATAAGAATTCGACTGCGAGTATGTCTTGCAAACTGCGAGTAAGTTACTTGAAAGTTCCTATCTGGTTCTCTGTCTGAGTAAACATAGTAATGGCAAGAATACTGTCTAAACTGTACGCTGTAGCCCTGGAAAAATTAAATGTTTCCATGTTTTGTTGTTTAATAATGGCTTACTTGATGCACAATGGAACACCGTGACACCGTTCTTGTCTTTACAGCGCGTCACATTTGCTGAGCTACAAGCAACAACTGAGATGCGCCTTGTGCAAAGTGCTCTCTTTAAATAAAAGTCAAAGCATACTTGGTTCATAACAAGTCTGAATAAGTAAACGTGGTAGCTGGTATTTGTTTTACCGGAGCCAAGGTAGCCCCTGAGGGCCGGCAACCCATATAACACCACAGAGGACGAGGTTGTCTATGCCCAAAGGCGTACCCAAAAGCACCATAGCAAACACCGGCTATTTACACGCAACGTAATGGAAACAGACATTCCGAGCACTACTTCCTGCAGGGGGAGCTCGAGCCATGGCCTGCAGGAAGTATCACTACGCCGAAATCTGATTGGCTGGAGACAACTATTTAGGGACCAGAACCAGGCCAGAGGTTCACTTGAAACCGGATGCCGACCTCGTGTATTACAACCGTCGAAGATTACGTCTTCGTCTCGGAATTTGACTGTTCTAGTGTGTGAGTGTGTTACCTTGAACCTTTGTGGAAAATAAGAAGTGAACTTTTGTTTGCCTCAGTTAGGAGACTATTTTCGATATTGTTACCTTTCGTTTGTGTGTTCAGTCATCAACCTTGTCAACTTACATCAATAAAAGTTGTGTTGTGAAAATTTGCGAATTGTCAGTCACAAGAGTATTTTCCCATGAACGTTGGATGCGAACAATAACTTGAGATACACCTATATTGAGCAATTATCTCTTCTTTTCTTCAAAAACACTAGTAGACAATAAAAAAAGTTCAGTTCTAGAGTGGACGAACGTAAATAGTCTTCAACATCAAATGAGATGCTTTCAAAAATGCAATTCGTAAAAATGACATTAAATATCCAACAGTTACTCCTACCCATAAATTGAAATTGAACGTTATGTATGCCTTTTATTTTTCCCTGTACTCAATTCTCTGGGTGTCTGAACGAAGTATGCGCAACTACAAGTTTCCGCAATAACGTATACAAGTTGCAGCAATAACGCACAAAAACTAAAATCAATTACCTCACATTAAATCCTCTTCTATTACTCAAATGGTTCAAATGGCTCTCAGCACTATGGGGCTTAACAGCTGAGATCATCAGTCCCCTAGAACTTAGGACGACTTAAACCTAACTAACCTAAGGACATCATAAACATCCATGCCCGAGGCAGGATTCGAACATGCGACCGTAGCCGTCTCGCGGTTCCAGACTGACGCGCCTAGAACCGCACGGCCACACCGGCCGGCATTCTGTTACTCATTTAAATAAACATAATAAATTATTCTTCTCAAAATGCTTCAGTCTCTTTCCTCATCTCAAATAATTAATCAGTAAATTAATATTTTCCATTGCCTCAGAATATAACTGCAACCGCACCACTCGGCCTATGCCGAAATACTACTCTTGGCACACCACTGCCGATTGCTGTGTCTCCTCATCTCAAAGTAGAGCTGGTCCAAGCACGCATCCAGGAGATACATCATCACTGATGGCACTGGACGCATGTAATTTCAAACAGCGCAACGGCGCTTACGCGTTTATGACATGCAAATACTAAATAAATCCCCATGAAATTATCTGCCTCCCCAATCAACGATATCCATCAGGAAGACAACTCTACAAATCACTGCAAAGCTGAAAAACTGCTTGCATATAAGGGCCAGCGGTAGGCCAACGCATCATTGTCCTGCTTAGATTGTGAAGCTATTTCTGTTGAATAAATCGTCCATATTTTCTGAAATTGTAATAATTTGTTTTTCTGTACATGTATATCACATATATCGATTTAAGTCCCATTTGGATAAATACTTCATGGCGAATCGATTTTCTTTCTTTAGAGTGTAACAAACAAACACACACATTATTTGCATATACAAATTTATTTGGAATCATTGCTATGTAGTGTCGTTTTTAACAAGCAGCTGTGTTCTGTAAGTCTTAATGGAGCCCGCATTGCATAGAGAAGAGGCGCGAAAAGTTGCATTGTAATACCGTTCGTAAATTCAGTCTCTACGGGCCTCACAGGTTCGACACTTAAACACTTTGGTACAGGGGAAATAGGGGCATTGATGCATTGCTGCGCTTGTTCCATATTTACTCTGATGTTGCCCAAATACTTCACAAACTGGAAGTACACCCCTTTGTAAGGAGTACTGCTGCCTTTGACGTCAGAACGTTTAGATATTGCACTCCTTAGTTAAAGCAGACTTCTGGAATTTTCGAAACCGATTGCAGCTTTTCTCTGAAAGAGCATTGTCTCGATGAACACTATATGATCAAAAGTATCAGGACATCCACAAAAACATACGTTTTTCATATTAGGTGCATTGTGCTGTCACCTACTGCCAGGTAGTCCATATCAGCCACCTCAGTAGTCATTAGACATCGTGAGAAAGCAGAATTTGACGCTCTACTGAACTCACGAACTTCGAACGTCGTCAGGTGATTGGGTGTTACTTGTGTCATACGTCTGTACGCGAGATTTCCACACACCTAAACACCCCTCGGTCCATTGTTTCGATCTGATAGTAAAGTGGAAACGTGAAGGGACACGTACAGCACAGAAACTTATTGGCCGACCTCGTCTGTTGACTGACAGAAACCGCCGACAGTTGAAGAGGGTCATAATGTGTAATAGGCACACATACATCCAGACCATCACACAGGAATTCCAGACTGCATCAGGTTCCATTGCAAGTACTATGATAGTTAGGTGGCAGGTGAGAAGACTTGAATTTCATTGGTCAAGCGGCTGCTCGTAAGACACACATCAAGCCGGTAAATGCCAAACGACGTCTCACTTGGTGTAAGGAGCGTAAAACATCGGACGATTGAACAGTAGAAAGACGTTGTGTGGAGCGACGAATCACGGTATACACGAATCACGGTATACAGTGTGGCGATCAGACGGCAGGGTATGGGTATGGCGAATACCCGTTGAACGTCATCTGCCAGCGTGTGTAATGTCAACAGTAAAATTCGGAGGCGGTAGTGTTATGGTATGCTCATGCTTTTCATGGACGGGGCTTGCACCTTTTGTGGTTTTGCGTGGAACTATCACAGCACAGGCCTACATTGATGTTTTAAGCACCTTCTTTCTTCCCACTGTTGAAGAGCAATTCGGGGATGGCGATTGCATCTTTCAACACGATCGAGCACCTGCTGATAATGTACGGCCTATGGTGGAGTAGTTACACGGCAATAGCGTCCGTGGTCTGCACAGAGGCCTGAGCTCAATCCTATAGAACATCTTTTGGATGTTTTGGAACGCCGACTTCGTGCCAGACTTCGACAGACATTCTCAGTAGAGCACTCCGTGAAGAATGGGCTGCCATTCTCCAAGAAACCTTCCAGCACCTTATTGACCGTATTCCTGCGAGAGTGGAAGCTGTCATCAAGGTTAATGGTGGGCCAACACCATATTGGATTCCAGCATTACCGATAGAGGGCGCCACGAACTTGTAAGTCACTTTCAGCTAGTGTCCGGATACTTAACCTAAGTATAAACACAGTAAATATATTCAGAGAATGCCATTACGTTATTAAATTACCACAATATATCGGTGCGTCTGTCAAACGCACATGCTAAAGTTCAACCAGTTGTGGAGGGAAGCAATATAATGTTATCTGCTGTCCTCGTAGCGTATTCGAGTGCTGTGACATGCACTTGCAAACTGATGGGTTTTGCAGTAATAAAACCATATCGTTGTAACACAAAAGAATTGGGGTGTACTTACTGATAGTTTTCTTCACAGCTGCTTGCTGCTGCATTCTGGGCAAAGTACTAACAGAAAATGTTGATTCACATGCAACCGAAGTGTGATAATTAAAACTGCTCCAAGGGAGGGAAGCTGGGCTTCCATGCCATTGGTAGACACGACGATTACGTCGACGAGTTGGTACACAGGGCTGTAGGGGTCAGGGTGTTGGGGTGGACTCCACTGGGCAGTCACACGACGACATCAGAAATCTGTGACCAATGGTGTCGTGGCCTTGGGGATGCGATGGTGTCAGAATTCGTGGAGAGATGAAGTCAGTGTCTCGATGCACGTGTCCAGATGTGATGATGTTAGAATTCCAGGAATGCTGATGTCAACAGCTTTTGGGCCTGTGTACCCACTGATCCTCTACTTGCATCACCAGTTCAGAGGTGGAACAGGCCAAAAGGCCCAGTTCTTGAAGACGATCGTGTTGATGAAAACCAGGTAATCCAATTATTTGCACTTTTTGCTATCTTTTTATTCGCCAGGGTAGCTCTGGCGATAAGAAGTGGGCAGGCCCATCCCGAGCCCTTCACACTGGACAGAAGCGATTGCGGGTGCCGATCGCAGTGCTCCCCTGACGTCTTATAACGGCAGACTAATGTGCTGTGATTTGCGAGATGGGAGTCGCAGCAGCAGCTGACTCGCCTGCCGCTTCTGCTGAAGCCTCGCCCTTGAGAACGCATCCATCATGGGTGCCGAAATTGCCACGAGGCGCGCGTCCCGTCTGCACCTCGGACTTGTTTGTGATGGATCGGTGCTCCCCTAGCGCTGCGTCAATATCCAGAGTATTGAGGAGCCGTACGGCCGAGACCGACCAAGTTCTGGAAAGAAAATTACATTCTTACCTGGCCAGTCTCTGCAATGTTTCAGATTGGCTCGTCATGCCCTTTACATCTATACAAATCTCTGTAATCCGTAAACCACTTTATGGTACGTCATGGAGAATACTTCGCTGCCACTGTCGCTTCTCTCTTTCTTTTGACAGCCGTGAATGGTCCACAATAATAACGTGTACTGTTATGCCTCCGTGTGAATCGAATCTCTCATTTTACTTCAAGTTCCCTTTGCAAATTGTATAAATGCAATAAGCAATATGCTGGTTGGCTTCTACAGAAAAGTGCGCTTTGTCTTCTCGTGGCGCACTGATATACAGAGGGGCCCCAAAAATGTATCCACTGTTTAAAAGTCCATAAGTGGCAAACTAATGGACGGAGCTGTCTCATGTTTGGTAGTGTAATAGTTTGTAGTTCCAGCAATCGCCACACAAGCGTTGTATTGCGTTGTTTTGTTTTGTCAGATGACAGTCGCCAGATATTCAGTGTTTTGTTCTTAGTTGCACATAGTTATTCGAGTAAACATTGCCCGCACCAAGGCTTACATTCGACGAAGGGAAGTCAGTTCTGAAGTGGTATTTCAAGTACGAAATCATTAATAAGGTTCAACTGGAGTGGCGAAATGAGTATCAAACAGAGCCACCGACACGTTTAACGATTCGTCACATTCGAGACAAATTTGAAGCCGAAGGCTGTGTTAAAGATGTACATAAATAACGATCTGGACGACCCGTAAGAGTAACAAGTCCAGCCAACTCCCGTCATGTTGTTGTGGTCTTCATTCCTGAGACTGGTTTGATGCAGCTCTCCATGATACTCTATCCTGTGCAAGCTTCTTCATCTCCCAGTACTTACTGCAACCTACATCCTTCTGAATCTGCTTAGTGTATTCATCTCTTGGTCTCCCTCTACGATTTTTACCCTCCACGCTGCCCTCCAATGCTAAATTTGTGATCCCTTGATGCCTCAAAACATGTCCTACCAACCGATCCCTTCTTCTAGTCAAGTTGTGCCACAAACTTCTCTTCTCCCCAGTCCTATTCAATACCTCCTCATTAGTTATGTGATCTACTCACCTTATCTTCAGCGTTCTTCTGTAGCACCACATTTCGAAAGCTTCTATTCTCTTCTTGTCCAAACTATCGTCCATGTTTCACTTCCATACATGGCTACACTCCATACAAATACTTTCAGAAACGACTTCCTGACACTTGAATCTATACTCGATGTTAACAAATTTCTCTTCTTCAGAAACGATTTCCTTGCCATTGTCAGTCTACATTTTATATCCTCTCTACTTCGACCATCATCAGTTATTTTACTCCCTAAATAGCAAAACTCCTTTACTACTTTAAGTGTCTCATTTCCTAATCTAATTCCCTCAGGATCACCCGATTTAATTTGACTACATTCCATTATCCTCATTTTGCTTTTGCTGATGTTCATCTTATATCCCCCTTTCAAGACACTGTCCATTACGTTCAACTGCTCTTCCAAGTCCTTTGCTGTCTCTGACAGAATTACAATGTCATCGGCGAACCTCAAAGTTTTTACTTCTTCTCCATGAATTTTAATACCTACTCCGAATTTTTCTTTTGTTTCCTTTACTGCTTGCTCAATATACAGATTGAATAACATCGGGGACAGGCTACAACCCTGTCTCACTCCTTTCCCAACCACTACTTCCCTTTCATGCCCCTCAACTCTTATAACTGCCATCTGGTTTCTGTACAAATTGTAAATAGCCTTTCGCTCCCTGTATTTTACCCCTGCCACCTACAGAATCTGAAAGAGAGTATTTTACCCAAGAGGACGCCATCATCAGTTAATCATACAGTAAAGCTGCATGTCCTCGGGAAAAATACGGCTGTAGTTTCCCCTTGCTTTCAGCCGTTCGCAGTACCAGCACAGCAAGGCCGTTTTGGTTAATGTTACAAGGCCAGATCAGTCAATCATCCAGACTGTTGCCCCTGCAACTATCCAAAAGGCTGCTGCCCCTCTTCAGGAACCACATGTTTGTCTGGCCTCTCAACAGATACCCCTCCGTTGTGGTTGCACCTACGGTACGGCACGCAAGCCTCCCTACCAACGGCAAGGTCCATGGTTCATGGGGGGACTCCCGTCATGTGTTACAACAATTCACTCGCTCACCACAGAAGTCTGTGAGACAGTGTGCCCGTGAAACTGAAGTGAGTCACTCAAGTGTTCGGCGAATTTTGAAGACAGTAAAGTGGAAGTGCTACATTCCACGATTGCTACATGAAATGAACGAGGACGACCCAGATCATAGAATGGAATACTGCGAGTGGTTTACTAACATGGTGCGCAACGGTGAAGAGTTTGCAGAGATGATTGTGTGGTCTGATGAGGTACAGTTCAAACTCAATGGTACAGTAAATCGCCACAATTGCATCTACTGGGCCGCCGAAAATCCGAACGTCCCTGTAGATAAAGCTGTGAATTTGCCAGGAGTAAATGTGTGGTATGGGTTGTCTTACCGGGGCTTCATTGGGCCATTCTTCTTTGACGGCACAGTTACTGGTGAGATGTACCTTCAGAAGCTTCGGACACCCATTTTACCTACCATCCGAGGCTTGTATGGAGACGGAAGAGTTTACTTTCAACAAGATAGTGCCGCAGCCCACTACCAAAATTGTGTTATGGCGTATCTCGACGGAAATCTACCAGGAAGATGGATAGACCGTAAAGGTGCTGTGGAGTATCCACCACGTTCCCCAGACCTAACTCCTCTGGACTTTTACCTGTGGGGAACGCTAAAGGACGTCGTTTATCGACAAAAGCCACGCACACGGGATGAACTTCGAGAATCCATCGTACATTCATGTGCAAATATCTAACCGAACACGTTGCAGTCAGTAGTTCGTGCTGCAGTTCGGCGGCATCGTTTGTGTGTGGATGTTAATGGTGACCATTTCGAACACCTACAGTGATATCTTTAAGTTGGACTTTAAGCTACACTTTCACTAAAAATGAGACAACTCCGTCAATTAGTTTGCAAGTTATGGACTTTTAAACAGTGGATACATTTTTTTGGACCCCTCTGTATTTCTAAACAAATAACAGGGGAAAAAAGAGGTTGGTGGTTGGTGGATCAGCCAATAAAATTATCTGGCAAATACAAACCACATTACTCCGGCCTTGCGTTCTCCAGTTAAGTTGCTGCACGTGAGTATCGCATTTATAACCAACGCGATATGTGTGTAACACATGACTTCAAGGAACCCTCACGAGAGCCACTAATTCAGAGACGCCGTCCTCTCAATACACCCTCTACGACCTCAAGACACTCTAGCGACATTAAATAGGCGAGCATTACTCAGACATATTTAACGAAGCCTACTGAAATATTCTACCAGACAGGACTTTACTCGTTAACCGCCAGGATATTGAACTAATGTTTTGACATCGTTCACGAAAGTGTTCTCCATTCTTGTCGCATTTACCCACTCATCCGAGATCATAGGGCCTAAACAACGCGGCGAACATGCCACAGCAGGGTGGTTGGTAGAGTCTATAATGAACGTTTATTCTCATTCAGATCAGATGTTACGGGGATTTTGCTATGTGTATTTATCATCCAAACAGTATATTTACTTTATATATGAAGATAGTAACTGTTCTCGAAAGAACAGATATCTGTTCTTTCGAGAACAGTTACTATCCTCATATATAAAGTTAGAGGCTACCCAGCCATTGGCCTTCGTCTGTGCTAAAGGGCACAGGTTTCCCGAACTCTTACGGGAATCGTCATCTTAGTGTGCGCGAGTAATGAGTGGATGGGCAAATATCTATTAGGTACATTACGTATGTAGATTGTGGATAGTTGGGAGTTCCTCGGGAGGCGGGCAAGAGATAAGTCCCTGCAGTCGCGCCATTCAACTGTGTCCTCAGTGTCTCAGATGGATAGAGCGTTTGCCATGTAAGCAGGAGATTCCGGGTTCGAGTCCCGGTCGGGGCACACATTTTCAGCTGTCCCCATCGAGGTGTATCAACAACATCTGTCGGTAGCTGAGGGTTTCAATCAATTATCATTTAGTATGTTTACTGATACACTGATTCATGTATCTCCAGCTTCAGGGACCTGGACGAGCGCATTCCTCCCGGCTATTCCTTCCCTCAGATTGCGTCTCCCTTTCTATTTTCCCAGGAAGTGTGTCCAAACAGCAAGGTTTCAGAAGGTTCGACCCTCTGCTCTGCCGGCCGCCCCTCCACTCCCCTTCCGAAACGCTAGCAAACATGGCTACCTCCCAACCCTCCAATTCTGCTGCTCCGATATCTTGAAAACTTTCTTGCAATCTTATGACAAGTACGACTTCTGTGCAAATTATGCCAGTGATATGCAAATTTTACACATCATATTTTCAAACGTAGTAAAGAGTAGTTTATTCTTCACCCGAACTTATGTGCTTAGGCAATATTACGGTTGATATTGAGCGTGATCACTGCCACGTCTCAACAGCCTCTATTGTTGCGTCTGGCAGTTCCCTTTCAAAGATTCCTAAAAATGAGATATTTGGCTGCTGACACAAGTTGGGAATGAAAGGTTTAAATAGAAAAAATCCTGAAGTTGGATGAGCAACTTCGTGTCGCTTTCGCCCTTACCAAACAAACCTGTGAAGAAACACGTTACTCTTAACTGGATGTTCACATTTCCTCTATCAACTCTACTGGGTAAGGATATCAAACTGAAAATAAACATTCATGTATCAGCTGAACGATGTTTTGGGAATCTAACTACTTCGTTAATGGACTACACTTCTTCAGATTTCTTCCAGTTAACCTCAGCCTGGCGTCATCCTTTCCTACGACTAGTTTTTACATTAGTAACTTCCACATGTCTTGATCACACATTTTACTATCTCCGAAATCGCCTTACGCGTTTCGTCATCCCGTTATTTTCAAAGGCTGTAAAAAACAACACAAAACAAAACTGGCGAAAAGTTACGAGATACGTTACAATTTTACCACTGATTAGAAACATATCATCCAGAGTGCTGTATGCTACTTATGAGGCAAATGAATGGCGTTTTCAGGGTTGCATCTTTTTTTTCATTTCCTTTCTATGGGACGTTTTTGCATTTACTCCGAATTTCAGTGAGTTCTGCCCTTACTGGCGGAGATAGGCAATGCAAATGCGCCTCCTAATCTTCAAACGTAATTGCTGCATTCCTTGACTCATACTTCAGAATTCTGTCATGTATTCTAGGATCATATTTGTGAACGTGTACTGACGCTGTTATATTATACGTTTTAAATAGTTAAAAATTATGGTTGCTGACAGAGGATTTGAGTCGTTGTACCCTATCGCCGTCCAGTGGTTTCCGCCATTGTACTCGTATCATTGTCGACCTCTGAAAGCTGTAACACAGTGCTTCGTAAAAAAAAATATCTATTGTAAAACATTGTAAGGTGAATTTTCATGAATTCTTTACTGATGGGAATTGTTTTATACGATGTAATGATGGAAAATTTAGTTGCGAGGAAACAAATGCTTTGTATACCACGTGTCTAGCGGTTTAGCCCATTTCGCTTCAATGTTGTTCTTTGATAGCATCTTGCACTTACCTCTTGCTTAAGAATGGTGACGATTAAAAATGTATCTATTTAACAATTTTTTTATGTTTCTCACTGTCATGTAACATTTAGTACGCTAAAAATCATTGTACTTAATATACTATATCTCCGATCAGTGCTGAAAAGATAACATATTTCGTATCTTTTGATAATAGTTTTGTTTTATAATGTGTAAGATAAAGTGCAAAACAAAATAACGGAATGCTGAAACACGTAAGGTGGTTTAGGAAACAATAAAAAGTGTGGTAACGAGATCTGATAGTTGTTAAATTGCATCCAATGTCAACTTCCTCTCGTAGCATTTTCATGTAAACTGCAGTTGATCTGTTTTTATTTAAAACAATATCACACACATACTCCCACGTATTTAATGGTTTTAATAGTATCCAATGATTGGTGACTGTCAATGTCCTTGACATGCTTCACTGCCAAAGATTCATAATCTCCTACATTCCCAGCCTGATGGAATACTTGGCTGCTCACACGAGTTGGGAGTGAAAGATTTTAAAATCTCGTATTGTCAGTCAAGAACGGTTATTTCGGCATATTTATGAGCGTTACATTAGATGTTTTCGTATTTAATGCCAACTGCAAATCCCAGTACCGAGCTTCGACCCACCTGATTGCTAGTGGCCGTCTGTAATTGGTGAACTTCCGCAGGCCCACGTATTTTAATTAACACAGCGGACAGCGCTTTAAATTAATTAGAAAAGGGCAACCCTGATAAAACATGAGTTGTGGGTCAATTACATAGCATTATATAATTAATAACAGGGTGGTCATCTGATTACAAAATGTAATAGGATTCCAACTGAATTTAATTTATTAGAATGGTTCTAACTTTAAGTCCTTGAATATGAATTTGATTAGATGATCCAACTGAAGTTCAGAAACGCTAACAATGTTGAGTGAACAATCACTTATCATAATTTGGTAGGAAAGCTTTCGCAAAGAGGGATGGATAATGAGGTCGTCATCTGATATGCTGTGAAAGTACAGACTCGCGGTACTTGCTCAGTCACTAAATAATTAAATAATTAAGTAAGGCCTGCATACTAAATTAGAGCGAACAGCGAAGGAACCCTCAAACTAATCAAGAGTTTAGAAGATTCACAGCAGTTCCTCGTTCCTGTCCTTTCACTAACAAATAATCTCAGTGTTTCGTTATCTGTTCCCCTAAACTCGAGTAATTTCACCAAAGTCTGCAAGTCGCTGAGCAGAAGACTAGGTGATCCATCATCTGCTGCCCGCTGCTGTAGCGGAAAAGATGTACTCACTGCCGAAGAAGTACTGTAGTTTCTTGATCGCCGCCTCCCGTGGATGAAGTTAATTCCTACTCACTCTCCACACTGAACTCCCTTCTGCGTTTAACCGAGTTTCTGCATGCCAATGAGACGACTTGTACAAATCTCTGACCAATGATACGGTAGTAAGTAAATTAAAAATTTCCTAGTTTTTCAGTATTAATATGTAGATGAACACAACTCTTAACGACTCTGTCTGACATCCCCTCTCCACACTTCAGTTCACTCGCAAGCCAATGCGCCGGGTTCTACATTTGGAATATCTGGGAACCAGCATTCGGCTCCTCCCATTTGCTAAATGATTTCTGTTAAAAAATAACAAATTTTGCTCAAAAATTTCACAAAGAGGCCTGAGGTTCTCCTGTAAAAGAGTAGGGCGCCCACGACTCTTACGCTAGCACAAGATGGTTTTGTCAACAGTTAAGGTCGACTGCACCAGCCTGCTAAATCTGTCAGTTGGCCCACACTCATAGGCTCACCTCTTGGCCCCTAGGCTCAAAGGGTCGTCGTCGTCTCTCTATACATTACGGGACCTCAGCCCGGCGAATCGCAGAATTCGAAGAAAATCAAAGCAAACCACACTTGCAGCTGCCACCAGTACATATAGGGAAAAGTAGAAACTGTCGTCCTAATCACTGAGCAATCACTGAGAATTCATCAGCTGACATTCATCGAACTCAAACCAAATGATTTTAAACAAAAATGCGAAAACAAAACACGAAACGTGCCAGTCGAGCAATGGAATGTCACATAGGCCTATCGTGAAGTATTCTTGCATTTCATGACCGCGGCGCGTGGTCTTGAGGTAGCGTTCTCGCTTCCCGCACACGGGGTCCCGTGTTCTATTCCCGGCGGGGTTATGGATTTTCTCTGCCTCGAGACGACAGGGTGTTGTGTGTATTTCATCCTCATTCACTCGCAAGTCGCCGTAGTGGCGTTAAAGAACTTGTGGAGCAGCGGCCGAACCGCCCCGCGAGGTGTCTCCCGGCCACTAATGCCATACGCTCTTCCTTCCTTGCATTTCATTAGAATTTTCTGAAGTTTCGGCTTGTCTATAAACAACAGCATTTTTCAGGAACATCTTCATGGTGCTTCCTAAAGTATCCAGTTACAATCGTCATTTATGAATGATGCGAACGGTAATTGCCTGTAGCACTCCCTTATGGTACGCCAGGAGTTACTTTCACATCTGAAGACATACTTCTCATGCACCACGCATTCTAAATGCTAGAAACTCAAGTTCATACTATATTATTGTGATACTGTGTCATTTCCGTGCACCATTATTTTGTTCATTGCCCTTATTTTGCTCGTTCGGCGACAGTGCAGAACTGAATTGAATGTCTAATACATATCAAAAAATACGGCAACATCCTGGGCGCCAGAATCTACGGGTCTTGTTGACGGACAGAGTGAGATGGGTTTCAAAACGTCGTTGTTCGTAAAATGCATGTTGATTCGTACAGAGAATTTCCACACCCGGACGGATCACAACAGTCCAGTATAAAACGTGTTCAAAAATTCTACAACAGACGCGTCTGTATAAACATATAGCTGTGTGCATCTCCTCGACGACCTTACTCGAAAACTGGAATGAGCTGCACATATATACAATTACATGGAACACTTTTGTTCCGCAATTACCTTCAATAGAGTGTTGCTAGTTGAAGAGGAAGTTCTTTCGCATACTCGGTGTAGGGTACAGGTACCCTGCGACGTACAGTGGGGTTTCTGCGGTTGACATACGCAAGATGATTTTATATGTTGCAGCGATTTACCTGGTTAGTTTCAGCTTTGTGTCGTTGCGACGAGTGAAGGAAGGAACCTTAGTACATCTTCGTTTGAGAAAGGGCTTCGTAAAATATGATTTAATATTTCGGGCTTCTGTCTGTCAGCTTCCCTTTCGGTGCCAGTAAAGTCGCAGAATGACTGGACAGAAGGCCATCATCCGTTTACTTACCTAGTGTAACGGCAAAATATACTAGGATTTCCAGTCAGACCGTTAGATATAATTCTGCTTCAAAATTCGTTGAACGCTTCATAGCATTGTTCTCCTCAGCCTCTTTTCAGCTTTGAAAATTTTATATTTCTCAAAAAAACTTTTAATTACATTTTAATCTGTAATGTTCTCTTTGAAACTTACTGGCAGATTAAAACTGTGTGCCGGACCGAGACTCGAACTCAGGAACTTTACCTTTCACGGGCAAGTGAGTCATCCCCTGGTAGAGCACTTGTCCGCAAAAGGCAAAGGTCCCGAGTTCGAGTCTCGGTCCGGCACAGAGTTTTAATTTGCCAGGAAGTTTTATATCAGCGCACACTCCGCTGCAGAGTGAAAATCTCATTCTGGAATGTTCTCTTTGTTTCCGTCGCAACTTTCTCAGATGACAGTTGAACATCGTCAAGTCTTTCTCATTCCTCACAAACTGGCTCGGCAGATAAGTGCCTAAGGACTATTGTACAATATTTCATTATTCATTTTATTTAATTATTTATTTATTTAACCTTATATAATTAGAGCCATCAGCCCCTCTCTTACATCGGACCAGTTTTTCACACATACATCGTACTTACCCAAGAAATAGCAATTTTAACATGGCAAATAGTATTAAAATAATTTGAGTGTGTAAAGCACCAATGTGAGTAAATATTACTGACTGTTGTAGTGCCTAACGTCAGTCCTGTTGCGGAACTAAGCCAAAATGGTTTAGGGGGCTCTTGTTCTGCGCTGTAACTAACGGTCTGTTACCCTAATGTTGTTGATGAAAACATTGATCTCATTTAAGATTTACGGTCACCTTGTCTTATTCACCTGAAGCGGCGAACTTTCAATGCAGTGCCACTAATTGTACCGTGGGACTTTCTCGCCGTCTGCAGAGGCTCGAAGGCTGTACGCTAACTTGCTACGAAATATCATAAATGCCTTTTGGGAGAACTCTTCTGTATTTGATTGTTCCCATATTCAATATTCACAACGTAAGGTAACTAATCTCATTTTACTCAGAACAACATGCCTTATGTGAATCTCAGAACAGATCATAAGAGGACGTCATCTCTCATTAGCTTCTTTCAACTTTCTATGCCAGCTTTTGCACTATCAGCAGATGTGCTTACGCCATGCCTTCCACAACACCGCCATGACGGGACGTCAAAATATAAACGCCACCTCCATAGCAGGTGGCACTGCACCTTGCCGATGTCCCGTGCTCACGCCTTCCCCATCGTCTCTACACAAACCAGAATCAATGCGTGCACAGTGGAAATTCTCTACATGCGAAGAAGAGGTGGAACAACCCGTTACACCACAGCCCCAGACTCATAAATGAAAGATATATCATGTAAAATACTTACTTGACAGGAACAATCTTTTTATAATCTTAGAATTTTGGTAAATTATTATCGTTACTCTAATTAATGTCCCGTGAGACTGAGTTCAGTGTCGCTTCTCCACACAGGAGAAAATATACGATCATACAGGGTGACAGTTATTGAAGTATATGAAATAAAATCGTCCCGACTTCTGAAAGGTTTGCGTCAGGACGTTCAAACTGCACAATTGGCCAAGGGGTATGACGGGAATTAATATGCGCATGCGTACTCGCCTTGTTTTGTCGGCCCACTTCCATTTCTATGGTTTCGTCAATAAGCAAAATTGGCACGTTTGGGGGACTGAGAATCCGCATTTCGAGATCTAGAAGCCTCTCCACCCTCAACGGGTGCAATGTCTAGTCACAGGAATAATCGATGCGACATTCCTTGATGGCACGGTGACTACCGAACGGTCCGTGAGGGTTGTGGAAGACGATTTCAAAATGGTTCAAATGGCTCTGAGCACTATGGGACTTAACATCTGAGGCCATCAGTCCCCTAGAACTTAGAAATACTTAAACCTAACTAACCTAAGGACATCACACACATCCATGCCCGAGGCAGGATTCGAACCTAGCAGTCGCACGGTTCCAAACTGAAGCGCCTAGAACCGCTCGGCCACACCGGCCGGCAAGACGATTTCATCCCCATTATCCAAAATGACCCTGATTTCGACAAGGTGTGGTTCATGTAAGACGGAGCTCCACCCCACAGAAGCAGGAGAGTGTTTGATGAACTGCAGGAGCACTTGGGGACCGCATTCTGGCTTTGGGATATCAGAAGCCACTGGCATGGTCCTCGATTGCTCGTCATATTCTCCGTATCTGAACACATGCGACTCCTTTTTGTGGGGTTACATTAAAGACAAGGTGTATAAAAATAACCCCAAAATTGTTGCTGAGCTGAAAACAACCATTCAGGAGGTCTTCGACAGCATCGATGTTCTGAGACATCAGCGGGTCATGCAGAGTTTCGCTATTCGTCTGCGCCACATGATCGCCAATGATGACAGGCAGATCGAACATCTCATAACCTTAATCCAAATATTTGTAGTGACGTTTACATGTTGAATAAAGTGTGTACACGCCGTAGTTTGTAACTAATTTTTTTTCGTATAGTTAAATAATTGGCAAACCAATCATTTTCAGTTTGTGATTATTAGGGTTGCCAAAGGTTTCATTTCTATTTTAGGTACTTCTCTGGCAAGTAATTGTGCTTATTTATTTAAAGACTATTGTGTCTTTTGCTAAGTTAGTTTCTCTAGCCTCTCATTCTCTTAAACTACTATAGCCATTCAGTTACTTCGTAATTCGTAGAAAAAGGCAAACCATTATGAGGCTCGTCTCATTTGACAAGGCTCAATCGTTATTTATTACTTGTACTCGAAGGTTATCAGCTTTTCTTTGTCTTGTATCTAACAGCACCAAGTTTTTCGAATAGGAGTTGCATGCTGACATATTAATCTACGTCACTCCCCACGATCTCACATCTCAGATACTCTGTAAGTCAAACGTTTGGAAAAATAAATTTCAAGGATCTGTCATTGCCTAGTTAAGTCTATTAACCTTTGACTATTTTGAAGAACACTTTATTAGTGTGACCATCAGTCACATTACAGTTTTCTACTTCTGTCAGAACTGCGCTTACGTTTTGTTAGTCCTAATCTTCAACACTGGCAGATTTTTTTCGGGGTTTAAATTTCTTTATTGTGTCGATGTTAGAAAGCCCTTTTTCTTCTCCAGTCTCCGAGTCTACTAAATACATTGCAAGATCAAGTAGCTTAGATTATCTTATGTATGACTAGAACACTTGCCGCTGATTACAATGTACATTTAAAATTGTGTTCCAATTAAGCAACTATGGTATTTTATGTGTATTAGCCCCTTAATGTCATTGCGGAGTATGTTGAACGCTAAGCCTTTACTCTGTTGCTGAACCAGCGTTTATATTTAACTTTCGACTTTCTACCACTGCAGAGGAAACCGAATGAACACCTTATATCACTAGTTATGAAACATAAACTTTTTCTAATAAATTTCTGTACTTTATAAACCAATAAACGAGAAAAGCATTTTTATGGCTAACTTCGTCTCAGGTAAGTAATCAAGTAACTATAAGGCTATAACTGAAATAAATGAAAGGCCCTTTATTTGGCTTTTCTACTGGTAATATGAGGCACAACTCACCCGTAATGATATTTGGGTGTTTCTAAATTAACCATTTTAACTTCCTCCCGGATCGAGAGGGAGAATGCGTTGTAAATCTTTTCGATTCATCCCTCTGTTCGTACCCTTCTTCCTACAACGTACCATGAATCTATGTAACGTAGCGTTCCTGATACAGCACATGGCTCACTACTAATCAACATTCTTCCTTTAATGAACGAAAAACAAGGCGAGATCGTATTTACTACGTAATTATAGCGTTATGCTTCTCACGAGTAATCCCTGCAGTACGCTTAAGAGTTACTATCATCAATCTTAACATACGAACGAAAGATCTTCAGATACGCTATTTTCAAAGTTCAGATCGTCGGTATCGTATTATTTATACACTAAATAATTTTCAAAGGTAGGTTCCTTCTCATCATAGACTTCAGTAAGCTCAGTAGGACACACGAGTTCTCCCTTAAACCCTCTTTCAAACTGATAAAAAGTCTTAAAATTATACTGGTATTTGGAACCCCAGTATTCCTGATCCTGTTGTAAATGTTTAAGAATAAAGTTAATTTTAGTCGTATCTACCCAACCTGCAGGTAATACTTTCTTAAGCTGCTTCAAAAACGCCACCGAGTGTACTGAACGATATGGTTTGAACTTCATAAATTTCTTCTGCTATACTACAATATCGTCCAAAAAATTGATTGCACTGGTAAACTCAAGATTCTTTTGTTGTACTTTTGGTCATCTAGTTCCTGCAAGTCACAATATTTGGGGCACTACATGCTCAATCGAACTCTATATTTTGTTCTAATTTCTCTACCTACCCACGAGTATCTGATTTGTGGCTATTTATTCTTTCACGCTCAGAAGTTGAAAGTATATGTAGTACAGTCTGTGACGCCTTATGTAAATTTGCTGAGTCAGCGTCTACACTACAAATATTATCTACTTTCGTAGATAGCACCTCTGATTTCTTGCCATTTGTACTAGTATTACTTTTTACTCCCCGATCCCCTTGTCCTTTTAATTCGTCTAGCTCTTCTAACTTTTTTCAGTTTTTCTAATATTTCGGCTAAGACGTTTTCCACGTTGCGTCTAGTAGTCGGCATAAAACAAATACAACAATCTGTGGCCGGCCGAAGTGGCCGTGCGCTTCTAGGCGCTGCAGTCTGGACCCGAGAGACCGCTACGTGCGCAGGTTCGAATCCTGCCTCGGGCATGGATGTGTGTGATGTCCTTAGGTTAGTTAGGTTTAATTAGTTCTAAGTTCTAGGCGACTGATGACCTCAGAAGTTAAGTCGCATAGTGCTCAGAGCCATTTGAACCATTTGGCCAACAATCTGTACTCTTAAGGACCTCGATAACCTGATATTTCGTTTTGAAACAAACACAAAGAATCTGTCGAACTCTTATCTGAAACACCTCACGAACAGAACACAGCAGAAAAATAATTTCCTCTCGGGAGTATTACAGCTCACCTATCTAGACGTAGTACGAGCCGCACTGCGTTGCTAACGTGTTGTGCGTTGGCAAAACGACGTCTCGATCAGCCACTGTGCAGAATTGTCTAGTTTAGTCAACTGACCGGCTGACAGAATGCGAGGCCCATCCGCGCTGCCGCTGTTGTGTTGGCCGGCTGCTGCTCAATCGCTCTCGGAAGTCGCGGCTGCACTCGTAGAATCGGAACCAGCACTCAGAGGTCCCCCCTTTCGTCGACGTAATGTCTCTTGATTCACGTGTCAAAACTTTCTTCAGCAAGTAAAGATCTCTTGCTGCTGACCGTGTTGCTAAGGCCAAAAAATCTCCTTTATCTTGGCTGTTGTAAAAGGTCACACTTACATTGTTTTTACCAAATCGAAAGTTATTTCTTCTTCAATATTTCAATTCCTTTGGGTGACCCTACAGCCTGTTCTTCTTTCCTCTTTATTTAGGTTGCTTTACGCATCGTCATGTGTTCTTCCGTTACATTTTGAAAACTCTTTTTACGATCAGAAAAACAGTATTATTTCAGTTCCTGTTACCCTGGGCCCGAAATAGTGTTTACGGCTCCGTTTATGGCTCGATACGCAGAGAAAATAAAGTGTTTAGGGGGCCCAAGTATTGGGTTGTAACTGAACTAACAACTCTACGAACGGTTTGTTAACCTTATTTAAGATTTACGACCACGTTCTCGTGTTTTCTTGCTGCACTGAACCTGGGTAGAGGGCTGTAATAGAGCTCATATCTACGCCAACTCGTTGCGAAGTGATGCAACTACCCTTTTTAGAGAACTATCCCGTATTTAATTTCTGCCGAATAGCGTTGGATGACAAGTCCCTTATTACTCAGAACACATCCGAAGTGAGTCTCAGAACAGAAAGAGAAAGACATTTCTCCTCAGTTTCTTTCAGCTGTTTTTGTCGGCGTTCACATTGTCAACAGAAGTAATTGCTCTGCGTCTTCCAGAACACGGCCTAGCCGGTACGCCAAAGCATGAAGACTGCTGGAAGCTCTTGATAGCTTGCGTATTGCCGATGTCCTATGTTCACGTTCTTCCCATCGTCGCTGCAAAAATCAACAAAAGCGCGCACAGTGGAAATTATCTAAACGCTGCCTCTTATATTGCAATAGTAATAACAATAATAATAATACCTGCACAAAACACATGTTTTCTGGCGTACCGATTTCTAGGGAAAGATAATTTAAGTATACTGCATCAATTAAGGATACTGGGAAATGAGGAAGATCTGGTTGGAAAGAAGGATGTACAAGGGTGACGAGTGAGTACAACTACAATGAAATCATCATTGCTGCTTTAGTAGGTGTGTAATTAACTGCCTTCTGGAGCTGGAGACGTTATTATGACAGCTGGAGGTCATTCCTGAGTTGGATTCCCGCTACTGAGTAGAACTGTGAGGGGGTGGCTGAGGGGTTCAGTGGGACAGAAAAGATTTTGCTCTGGTGAGAACAGGTGATAGTGCTGTGTTGTTGAGACAAAAGCGTTGTGGCTAGGAGAGATATGAGGGACAGTGTACGTTGATGAGATAGTAGAGAGGACAAAGTTAATAGAAATCTCTGCCCTCATGTGCACATAGCCAGGACAGTTGTGCATTTGATAGTGAAATCTGATCAAAGAATCGAACATAACAAATATGACGATCACAGGCATGCAGAACCGGCTGCAGGTGCCGTGATCTTTCCTGAGAAAAGCCCTGCAGGATAACATCGCTGTAATCAATATTTGGAAGAGTAAGTGTCCGTACAAACTTTTAGTTTTAGAGATGAATGATATCCCCTGCTCAGGTAACGTGAATTGTATTTCTTTTTGCACTTACTAACCACAAATAGTTCCTGACTTTCTTTCCATTCTCATTTACATCCGCACTCATTGATCTTGTAATGGAGCTATAATCACTGATTCCATATTCTACGCTAACTAAAACGAAAAATTCATGGACATTGGTGATCAGGATATGTAATACACTGCTGGCCACCGTAAATGCAACACCCTGAAGGAAGCATCCGAATCAAGTGAAATTTACACCATGGGTTTGCAGCGATGAGATATGCAACTGATTAGAATTTCAGCGCAGACGCACATCACGCGCGCCTGTGGCGCCACCTCATAGCGCCATTTAAGGCTTCGCGATTTCGACGAGTGTACGTTCGGCACGTGTCTTTACCTTGTGGTTGTTTCACAAGACGATCAGTTATGCCTCGTTGACAACAGCGAACATCGTTTGATCAAGTGTCCGAGTTCGACAGAGGAAGGATAGTGGCTTACCGAGATTGCGGATTATCATACAGAGAAATCGCTAGTCGTGTTGGACGAAACCAAACAACTGTAATGCGGATATGTGACCGTTGGATGCAGGAGGGTACGACGGACCGACGTGGTCGATCACATTCACCTCGGTGCACCACTGCACGTGTTGTTGTTGTTGTGGTCTTCAGTCCTGAGACTGGTTTGATGCAGCTCTCCATGCTACTCTATCCTGTGCAAGCTTTTTCATCTCCCAGTACCTACTGCAACCTACATCCTTCTGAATCTGCTTAGTGTATTCATCTCTTGGTCTCCCTCTACGATTTTTACCCTCCACGCTGCCCTCCAATACTAAATTGGTGATCCCTTGATGCCTCAGAACATGTCCTACCAACCGATCCCTTCTTCTGGTCAAGTTGTGCCACAAACTTCTCTTCTCCCCAATCCTATTCAATACTTCCTCATTAGTTACGTGATCTACCCATCTAATCTTCAGCATTATTCTGTAGCACCACATTTCGAAAGCTTCTATTCTCTTCTTGTCCAAACTATTTATCGTCCATGTTTCACTTCCATACATGGCTACACTCCATACGAATACTTTCAGAAATGACTTCCTGACACTTAAATCAATACTGGATGCTAACAAATTTCTCTTCTTCAGAAACGCTTTCCTTGCCATTGCGAGCCTACATTTTATATCCTCTCTACTTCGACCATCATCAGTTATTTTGCTCCCCAAATAGCAAAACTCCTTTACTACTTTAAGCGCCTCATTTCCTAATCTAATTCCCTCAGCATCACCCGACTTAATTAGACTACATTCCATTATCCTTGTTTTGCTTTTGTTGATGTTCATCTTATATCCTCCTTTCAAGACACTGTCCATTCCATTCAACTGCTCTTCCAAGTCCTTTACTGTCTCTGACAGAATTACAATGTCATCGGCGAACCTCAAAGTTTTTATTTCTTCTCCATGAATTTTAATACCTACTCCGAATTTTTCTTTTGTTTCCTTTACTGCTTGCTCAATATACAGATTGAACAACATCGGGGAGAGGCTACAACCCTGTCTTACTCCCTTCCCAACCACTGCTTCCCTTTCATGTCCCTCGACTCTTATAACTGCCATCTGGCTTCTGTACAAATTGTAAATAGCCTTTCGCTCCCTGTATTTTACCCCTGCCACCTTTAGAATTTGAAAGAGAGTATTCCAGTCAACAATGTCAAAAGCTTTCTCTAAGTCTACAAATGCTAGAAACGTAGGTTTGCCTTTCCTTAATCTTTCTTCTAAGATAAGTCGTAAGGTCAGTATTGCCTCACGTATTCCAGTGTTTCTACGGAATCCAAACTGGTCTTCCCCGAGGTTGGCTTCTACTAGTTTTTCCATTCGTCTGTAAAGAATTCGTGTTAGTATTTTGCAGCTGTGACTTATTAAGCTGATAGTTCGGTAATTTTCACATCTGTCAACACCTGCTTTCTTTGGGATTGGAATTATTATATTCTTCTTGAAGTCTGAGGGTATTTCGCCTGTTTCATACATCTTGCTCACCAGATGGTAGAGTTTTGTCAGGACTGGCTCTCCCACGGCCGTCAGTAGTTCCAATGGAATATTGTCTACTGCTGGGGCCTTGTTTCGACTCAGGTCTTTCAGTGCTCTGTCAAACTCTTCACGCAGTATCGTATCTCCCATTTCATCTTCATCTACATCCTCTTCCATTTCCATAATATTGTCCTCAAGTACATCGCCCTTGTATAGACCCTCTATATACTCCTTCCACCTTTCTGCTTTCCCTTCTTTGCCTAGAACTGGGTTTCCGTCTGAGCTCTTGATATTCATACAAGTCGTTCTCTTATCTCCAAAGGTCTCTTTAATTTTCCTGTAGGCGGTATCTATCTTACCCCTAGTGAGATAGGTCTCTACATCCTTACATTTGTCCTCTAGCCATCTCTGCTTAGCCATTTTGCACTTCCTGTCGATCTCATTTTTGAGACGTTTGTATTCCTTTTTGCCTGTTTCACTTACTGCATTTTTATATTTTCTCCTTTCATCAATTAAATTCAATATTTCTTCTGTTACCCAAGGATTTCTACTAGCCCTCGTCTTTTTACCTACTTGATCCTCTGCTGCCTTCACTACTTCATCCCTCAAAGCTACCCATTCTTCTTCTACTGTATTTATTTTCCCAATTCCTGTCAATTGCTCCCTTATGCTCTCCCTGAATCTCTGTACAACCTCTGGTTCTTTTAGTTTATCCAGGTCCCATCTCCTTAAATTCCCACCTTTTTGCAGTTTCTTCAGTTTTAATCTACAGGTCATAACCAATAGATTGTGGTCAGAGTCCACATCTGCCCCTGGAAATGTCTTACAATTTAAAACCTGGTTCCTAAATCTCTGTCTTACCATTATATAATCTATCTGATACCTTTTAGTATCTCCAGGGTTCTTCCATGTATACAACCTTCTTTCATGATTCTTAAACCAAGTGTTAGTTATGATTATGTTGTGTTCTGTGCAAAATTCTACCAGGCGGCATCCTCTTTCATTTCTTAGCCCCAATCCATATTCACCTTCTACGTTTCATCTCTCCCTTTTCCTACTACCGAATTCCAATCACCCATGACTATTAAATTTTCGTCTCCCTTCACTATCTGAATAATTTCTTTTATTTCATCATACATTTCTTCAATTTCTTCCTCATCTGCAGAGCTAGTTGGCATATAAACTTGTACTACTGTAGTAGGTGTGGGCTTCGTATCTATCTTGGCCACAATAATGCGTTCACTATGCTGTTTGTAGTAGCTTACCCGCATTCCTATTTTCCTATTCATTATTAAACCTACTCCTGCATTCCCCCTATTTGATTTTGTGTTTATAACCCTGTAGTCACCTGACCAGAAGTCTTGTTCCTCCTGCCACCGAACTTCACTAATTCCCACTATATCCAACTTCAACCTATCCATTTCCCTTTTTAAATTTTCTAACCTACCTGCCCGATTAAGGGATCTGACATTCCACGCTCCGATCCGTAGAACGCCAGTTTTCTTTCTCCTGATAACGACATCCTCTTGAGTAGTCCCCGCCCGGAGATCCGAATGGGGGACTATTTTACCTCCGGAATATTTTACCCAAGAGGACGCCATCATCATGTAATCATACAGTAAAGCTGCATGCCCTCGGGAAAAATTACGGCTGTAGTTTCCCCTTGCTTTCAGCCGTTCGCAGTACCAGCACAGCAAGGCCGTTTTGGTTATTGTTACAAGGCCAGATCAGTCAATCATCCAGACTGTTGCCCTTGCAACTACTGAAAAGGCTGCTGCCCCTCTTCAGGAACCACACGTTTGTCTGGCCTCTCAACAGATACCCCTCCGTTGTGGTTGCACCTACGGTACGGCTATCTGTATCGCTGAGGCACGCAAGCCTCCCCACCAACGGCAAGGTCCATGGCTGATAGGCAAATTGTGCGCATGGCAGTGACGGATCGCTCAGTGATATCCCGAACCATAGAACAGCACATTGCGTCTGTAACGCATCATCCAGTGTCGGCGCGTACCATTCGACGCCGTTTACAGCAGAGTGGTCTGTCCGCAAGACGTCCATTGCTTCGTCTACCATTGCCGCAGAACCACAGACGTCTCTGTCGCCAATGGTGTGATGACAGACGGATGTGGACGGCAGAATGGAATGACGTTGTCTTTACTGACGAGGCACGCTTCTGTCTGCAGCACCACGATGGTCGGATTCGAGTGTGGAGACACCGTGGAGAGAGGATGCTGGACAGCTGCATTATGCACCGCCACACTGGTCTTGCACCGGGTATTATGGTATGAGGCGGTATTGGATATTACTCTCGCACGGCTCTAGTACGCATTGCCGGTACTTTAAATAGCCAGCGCTACATATCCGAGGTGCTGGAGCCAGTTGTCCTTCCTTACCTTCAGGGCTCGGCCACAGCCATATTTCAACAGGATAATGCGCGACCACACGTGGCACGCATTGTCCAAAGGTTCTTCGTCAATAACCAGATTGAATTGCTTCCCTGGCCGGCTCGCTCTCCGGATCTTTCGCCGATAGAAAGCATGTGGTCCATGGTTGCTCAACGAGTGACCCAGATTACATCCCCAGCTGCCACACCAGATGATCTTTGGCAACGTGTGGAAGCTGCTTGGGCTGCTGTACCCCAGGAACACATCCAACGTCTCTTTGACTCAATGCCGAGACGTGTGGCAGCGGTGATCTCCAACAATGGCGGCTACTCTGGCTACTGATTCTGGCAGGAACCACATGTCACAGACGTCTGTAAACGTAATCATTTGATACTTGGTCAACATGTTTTCTACAAAATAAATTTTGTTGTGCTACCTCTTGTCTTTCTTGGTGTTGCATTTACGGTGGCCAGCAGTGTACATTATTTTCATGAGTTAGTTTTGTGATTAGACATTTTTCGGCTAGTTCATTTAGAACAATTTCACATGATTTCCTGTCCCTACAAGTCCCCTTAATCTAATCATCAGAGTCACCCAGTTTGAGGGTGGTAAGCTCAAACCTCTCTCTCTCTCTAACCCTATAAAACGACCAGGAAATTTACACGAAACCATTTCCAGTTTATCCCTGAAATGTTCCGCCACTATGGCTCTTGAGGCAGGTGTATAAAAAACCATCCGATTACCATCTTTGATAAACTGTTAATACTCATGCTTATCCCAGTTATTTCACGTTCAGAATATCCAATCTGATTTTAAACTAGCTTTCTGCACTTAGCAAACGTGGGCATTACTGCGGCACATAAACAGTGCTAACTGTGGCATCTTTCCATGGACGCTCCCCCACTTAACTGATACTGTATTTTCTTTCACCTGCAATGAGGAGTGCTACCTTATTGTTATTCATTAGGCTAGCATCACTTGAATCAGTAAGTAATTTTTCAGTCCTGTGTAGGGAGTGACAGTGACCATTTACTTCTTCTCGAAAACACGAAAGAGAACGACTGGACTACACTATGTATGACACATAGTTTTTCTTATACATTAAATTAAATACCTTGAACGGCTGAGTGTTGATATCAACGAATTGCTACAAAACTGCACGGTTTACAGTACAGGCAAGTAGCTAGCAATTATCACAAATGTGTGCTTACTGTTTTCGTACATGAGGAAAGTTATTAAACCTCAGCTCATTAGTTTTGCAGGACTTGTTGGACTTCGTCATGCTGACTAGTAACCACCTGAACCTCTGCATCTGGCGTGGTACGGATTGTATAGGCCGTGATGCGTCAGGATCGCATGCGTCGCAGAGACCCGATGATCTGTGTGTGGTTCGCACGACAGCGGACCATGGCGACATTCATGACTTGGACTCAGCCTGTGGCAGTGGCGGTTCGTTCGGTGGGGTTGTCCAGAGTCGTTCTCATTGAATGGGATTGCAGGTTCAATAGACTGATTCTCGCAAACAAAGAGGCCCCTGACGACTTCTTCCTACTCTGTATACAGTACTGGACAAATGCACTGAACTAGCTGAGACACATCTGTATACACTCTTTCCCACATGTACACAAAATCTAATTACACCTATACAAAACTTGACATGCACCATAGTGAAGGAATTATGATCTGCCGTTCAAATACGTCATCCAGGTTGTTTGAAAGCAGTTGTTTCGGCTCCATTTTCGAGTACTTTGAAACTGAATAAGGAGTTTTTTTTCCTCGAACTACGATCAAGTTTTATTTACTTTGACTCTGATGAACCACCGCAAAAAGAGGCATAAAGTGAAAAATCCCCTGCAAAAATTAATCTGCCAGCAGAAAAAACACGATTGGGCGCTAGAATACCCATCTGGCTACGACAGTGGTGTTCCGTCCCCCAGGTATACCTAAGCTCCAAAGAACACTTAATGGAAAATCTGAGAACAACCAACTACCTCAATTCCACTCAGAAATCGATAAAAAAAATTACAGGCTTCACTCAGTTATTGGAAACAAAATTAGAATACTGTCAAATAAGTTCACTCTATAAGGAAAGTGACGGTCCGTTGAGAAAAGAATGGCATATATTCTGTAAACAACATCACAGGTTCTGCATCTCGTAAATTCAACTTTCCATCTCTCCTTACCACGAGTAGCACTAAATTTGCATAAACATAACCACGCCAGACCAATATGGTTACATTTACAAGATTTCCTTGTTTCGTCACGGCAGCAACGGGCTGTAGTGTTCTCCGTTCTGTTTGGCCCGTTGTTGTTTCATCACATGTTCATTAGTCTCACGTCTGGGTACTCATTCCCTGGAACTCGAGGTTGGGAGGTGGCTCTGTAGTTTTTTCTCGAAGACGTGTAACAAACTTTTCCACAAATTATTAATAAAAAGGACTGTTCCTACTTTATCGCCCTTCTACCATCACATAGTAACAACTTTCCCACATTTACATATCAAATTAATAGTTTACTGGAGAATAGAAGAAAATAGTATGTATCTCGAGCGTCACGTAGTTGTGATGCAACAAACCTAATATTAAAACTAGTTTTTAGTCTCTATGATACGCACCTTTCCTCATTGCGCAGCTACAAAATTCTGATCCCTTGCTTTCATTATAAGTGGGCTGTTGCCGGCACCAGCGACACTTCTGTGAGAAACTTTCGTCAGTTCGCTTAAAGTGAAAGTGATGTTCACTGGAGCGAATATTGAAGAGTCTGCAACTTCACACCGCTTCGTAACTCATTGTTCCTGGTGTTTTCTGAAGGCAGCTGCTCCTGCTTACAAATGAGAAAAATATTTGAGAGAGCTTCCGAGAAGTTTGATGCCGCTGAATGCGGGTTCATTGGACTACGTAATATGCCTGGGGATGGTAAAATAAATTTTTCTGACTGTCCCAAAAGTAATTCAGACGGCGAAGTCTTCATATTTTCTACAGCCAGCAATTACAGGAAGATAAATTGTAGAAAAGAAAAAAAAGTCGTGTAGTAATCGTTTCATTAGCAGAGTAGTTCTACGTGTTTAATATTCAGCACTACGTATCGTAAGAAGTACGTTGCACTCCTTCCGCGTATCACTGGTATCTGCTTTCGATTAAATATCTACTAAATAACTTCGGGTAACTATGACTCTGATCGAACACATACGTATGAAAAGGCTAGATCAACAGTACGAGATTATCATGATTAGGCTAATGTTAAACAGTTGACCAGTTGTTTAGAAGTAATAGATAATAAAATAGGTATAAAATTGACAGACAGTCGATAATTCAATATTACGTCCTTCAAATGCACGTAAATCATCATGAACAATCCGAACCTTGTCAATAATTTACACATTAGTAAATTAACACTTTTCATTTTATTTCAATCAACAATTATTTGTCTTATAACTGTACACTGAAGCACCAAAGAAACTGGTATGGGCATGCGTATTCAAATATAGAGATATGTGAACAGGCAGAATACGGCGCTGCGGTTGGCAACGCCTGTATTAGACAAGAAGTGTTTGGCGCAGTTGTTAGATCGGCTACTGCCGCTACAATGGCGGGTTATCAAGATGTATGTAAGTTTGAACTTGGTGTTGTAGTCGGTGCACGAGCGATGGGACACAGTATCTCCGAATTAGCGACAAAATAAGGATTTTCCCGTACGATCATTTCACGAGTGTACCATGAATTTCAGGAGTCCAGTAAAACTTCACATCTCCGACATCACTGCTGCCGGAGAAAGATCCTGCAAGAGCGTGACCAACGAAGAGAAACGTTCAACGTGACGGAAGTGCAACCCTTCCGCAAATTGCTGCAGATTTTAATGCTGGGCCATCAGCAAGTGTCAGCGAGCGAATCATTCAACGAAATAGTATCGATATGTGCTTTCGGAGCCGAAGGTCCATTCGTGTACCCTTGATGACTGCACTAAACAAAGCTCTATGCCTCGCCTTGGCCCATCAACATCGACATTGGACTGTAATGACTGGAAACATATTGCCTAATTGGACGAGTCTCGTTTCAAATTCTATGGATAGACGTGTAACGGTATGGAGAAAACCTCATGAATATATGGACCCTGCATGTCAGCAGGGGACTGTTCAAGCTGGTGAAAGCTCTGCAGTGATGTAGGGCTTGTGCAGTTGGAGTGATATGGGATGCCTGATTCGTCTAGATACGACTCTGCCAGGTGACACTTACGTAAACATCCTGTCTGATCACCGGCATTCATTCATGTCCATTGTACTTTCCGCCGGACTTGGGCTAATCCAGCAGGACAATGTGACATCACACACGTCCATAACTACTACAGAGTGGCTCCATGAACACTTTCCTGAGGTTAAACACTTCCACTGGCCACCAGACTGCCCAGAGATGAACATTCTTGAGCATACCTGCTATGCCTTGCAACACGCTGTTCAGAAGAGTTCTCCACCCCATCGTACAGTTATGGATTTATGGAGAGTCCTGCAGCATGCATGGTATCGGTTCCCTCCAGCACTACTTCAGACATTAGTCGAGTCCATGCCACATCGTGTTGTGACACCTCTGTGTGCTCGCGGGGGTCCTACTCAGTATTAGGCGAGTGTGTCAGCTTCTTTGGCTCTTCCGTGTAAAACTAACCCAGTTTAATATCTACATCTGAAAATACCCTGTGGGATAAGACCTCACTCAAGAAATGTAATGAAGGGAGTCGACAAGCTATTCTTTAATACACTAAACCATGTCACTGTTACTGCTATTGTCGCTGTTGTTCCTGCTCTTGCTGTTGTTTTTGTTAATTTTGTCTTTAGTCTTATGGCTGGTTCGATTCACTTCTCCATCCCAGTCTGTCCTGTCTAAATCTCTTTATCTATGCGCTGACTATTCTTTGTTGACTCACTAAGCGAACTATTTGTCGCTTATTTCAGTCAAGTTGTGCTAAAAGTTTCTTTTTCCCAGTTAGATTCAGTACCTCTTCATTAGGTATTCTATCTGCTGTTGTTGTTGTGGTCTTCGATCCTGAGACTGGTTTGATGTAGCTCTCCATGCTATCCTATCATGTGCAACCTTCTTCATCTCCCAGTACTTAATGCAACCCACATCCTTCTGAATCTGCTTAGTGTATTCATCTCTTGGTCTCCCTCTACGATTTTTAAACTCCACGCTGCCCTCCAATGCTAAATTGGTGATCCCTTGATGCCTCAGAACATGTCCTACTAACCGGCCCCTTCTTTTTGTCAAGTTGTGCCACATACTCCTCTTCTCCACAATTCTATTCAATACATCATCATTAGTTATGTGATCAACCCATCTAATCTTCAGCATTCTTCTGTAGCACCACATTTCGAAAGCTTCTACTCTCTTCTTGTCCAAACTATTTATCGTCCATGTTTCACTTCCATCCAGGGCTACACTCCATACAAATACTTTCAGTAACGACTTCCTGACACTTAAATCTATACTCCATGTTAACAAATTTCTCTTCTTCAGAAACGCTTTCCTTGCCATTGCCAGTCTACATCCTTTATCTTCTCTACTTCGACCATCATCAGTTATTTTGCTCCCCAAATAGTAAAACCCCTTTACTACTTTAAGTGTCTCATTTCCTAATCTAATTCCCTCAGCATCACTCGACTTAATTCGACCACATTCCATTATCCTCGTTTTGCTTTTGTTTATGGTCATCTTATATCCTCCTTTCAAGACACTGTCCATTCCGTTCAACTGCTCTCCCAAGTCCTTTGCTGTCTCTGATAGAATTACAATGTCATCGGCGAACCTCAAAGTTTTAATTTCTTCACCATGGATTTTAATTCCCACTCCGACTTTTTCTTTTGTTTCCTTTACTGCTTGATCAATATACAGATTGAATAACATCGGGGAGAGGCTACAACCCTGTCTCACTCCCTTCCCAACCACTGCTTCCCTTTCATGCCCCTCGACTCTTATAACTGTCATCTGGTTTCTGTACAAATTGTAAATAGCGTTTCGCTGCCGGTATTTTACCCCTGCCACCTTTAGAATTTGAAAGAGAGTATTCCAGTCAACATTGTCAAAAGCTTTCTCTAAGTCTATAAATGATACGTAGGTTTGCCTTTCCTTAATCTTTCTTCTAAGATACGTCGTAAGGTTAGTATTGCCTCACGTGTTCCAACATTTCTACGGAATCCAAACTGATCTTCCCCGAGATCGGCTTCTACCAGTTTTTCCATTCGTCTGTAAAGAATTCGCGTTAGTATTTTGCAGCTGTGACTTATTAAACTGATAGTTCGGTAATTTTCACATCCGTCAACACCTGCTTTCCTTGGGATTGAAATTATTACATTCTTCTTGAAGTCTGAGGGTATTTCGCCTGTCTCATACATCTTGCTCACCAGATGGTAGAGTTTTGTCAGGACTGGCTCTCCCAAGGCCGTCAGTAGTTGTAATGGAATGTTGTCTACTCCTGGGGCCTTGTATCGACCCAGGCCTTTCAGTGCTCTGTCAAATTCTTCACGCAGTATCATATCTCCCATTTCACCTTCATCTATATCCTCTTCCATTTCCATAAAATTGTCCCCAAGTACATCGCCCATGTATAGACCCTCTATATACTCCTTCCACCTTTCTGCTTTCCCTTCTTTGCTTAGAACTGGGTTTTCATCTAAGCTCTTGATATTCATGCAAGTGGTTCTCTTTTCTCCAAAGGTCTCTTTAATTTTCCTGTAGGCGGTATCAATCATATCCCTCGTGAGATAAGCCACTACATCCCTACGTTTGTCCTCTAGCCATCCCTGCTTAGCCATTTTGCACTTCCTGTCGATCTCATTTTTGAGACGTTTGTATTCCTTTTTGCCTGCTTCATTTACTGCATTTTTATATTTTCTCCTTTCATCAATTAAGTTCAATATTTCTTCTGTTACCCAAGGAGTTCTACTAGCCCTCGTCTTTTTACCTACTTGATCCACTGCTGCCTTCACTACTTCATCCCTCAGAGCTATCCATTCTTCTTCTACTGTACTTCTTCCCCCATTCCAGTCAATTGTTCCCTTATGCTCTCCCTGAAACTCTGTACAACCTCTGGTTCTTTCAGTTTATCCAGGTCCCATCTCCTTAAATTCCCACCTTTTTTCAGTTTCTTCAGTTTTAATCTACAGTTCATAACCAATAGATTGTGGTCAGAGTCCACATCTGCCCCTGGAAATGTCTTACAATTTAAAACCTGGTTCCTAAATCTCTGTCCGCAGCTCGTGGTCGTGCGGTAGCGTTCTCGCTTCCCACGCCCGGGTTCCCGGGTTCGATTCCCGGCGGGGTCAGGGATTTTCTCTGCCTCGTGATGACTGGGTGTTGTGTGATGTCCTTAGGTTAGTTAGGTTTAAGTAGTTCTACGTTCTAGGGGACTGATGACCACAGCTGTTAAGTCCCATAGTGCTCAGAGCCATTTGAACCATTTTCAACCTAAATCTCTGTCTTACCATTATATAATCTATCTGATACCTTCTAGTGTCTCCAGGATTCTTCTATGTATACAACCTTCTTTCATGATTCTTGAACCAAGTGTTAGCTATGATTAAGTTATGTTCTGTGCAGAACTCTACCAGGCGGCTTCCTCTTTCATTTCTTAGCCCCAATCCATATTCAACTACTATGTTTCCTTCTCTCCCTTTTCCTACTGTCGAATTACAGTCACCCATGACTATTAAATTTTCGTCTCCTTTCACTACCTGAATAATTTCTTTTATCTCATCATACATTTCTTCAACTTCTTCGTCATCTGCAGAGCTAATTGGCATATAAACTTGTACTGCTGTAGCAGGCGTGGGCTTCGTGTCTATCTTGGCCACAGTAATGCGCTCACTATGCTGTTTGTAGTAGCTTACCCGCACTCCTATTTCTTTATTCATTATTAAACCTACTCCTGCATTACCCATATTTCATTTTGTGTTTATAACCCTGTATTCACCTGACCAGAAGTCTTGTTCCTCCTGCCACCGAACTTCACTAATTCCCACTATATCTAACTTTAACCTATCCATTTCCCTTTTTAAATTTCCTAATCTACCTGTCCGGTTAAGGGATCTGACGTTCCACGCTCTGATCCGTAGAACGCCAGTTTTCTTTCTCTTGATATGACGTCCTTTTGAGTAGTCCCCGCCCGGAGATCCGAATGGAGGACTATTTTACCTCCGGAATATTTTACCCATGAGGACGCCATCATCATTTATCCATACAGTAAAGCTGCATGCCCTCGGGAAAAATTACGGCCGTAGTTTGCCCTTGCTTTCAGCCGTTCGCAGTACCAGCACAGCAAGGCCGTTTTGGTTAATGTTGCAAGGCCAGGTCAGTCAATCATCCAGACTGTTGCCCCTGCAACTACTGAAAAGGCTGCTGCCCCTCTTCAGGAACCACACGTTTGTCTGGCCTCTCAACAGATACCCCTCCGTTGTGGTTGCATCTACGGTACGGCCATCTGTATTGCTGAGGCACGCAAGCCTCCCCACCAACGGCAAGGTCCATGGTTCATGGGGAAGTTATTCTATCTACCCATGTAATATTCTACATTCTTCTGTAAGACCACATTTCAAGAGGCTCTACTCTCACTTTGTATCATCTGTTTATCGAGAACTTTTCACTTCCGTACAAGGCTACACTCCAGACGAATATTTACAGAGAAGACTTCTTAATTCATTCATGTTCAAAATAAACAAATTTCTCTTCTTCGGATATACTTCTCTTGCTGCTGAATTTTATATCCTATCGCCTCCACCATCGGTAGTTATTTCGCTGCCCAAGTGGTAAAGTTTTTCTACTATTTTTAACGTCTCGTTTCATAATTTAATGTCCAAAGCATCGCTCGATTTAATCCTACTATCCTGCATCACTCTTATTTTACTTTTTTGATGTTATTTCTGTAACCCGTCAAGGCACTGTCCATTCCGTTCAAACGAATTTGCAAGTCCTTCGCCGTATCTAACATGATTACAGTTTCACAGAGAAACCTGAAAATTTTATCTCATCACCCTAAGCTTTCCCTTTCGAGATTTATTACTGGTTTTATTTAGCTCTTGTTAAATGCCATCATCATCAGTTATCTGCTATATTAGCAGGTCCTTTGCCTCTCCATATTCTGCTATCCATTGCTTCCTTCTTAAGGCTGCTGTATATTGTACCGTTCATCATGTCATCCAGTATCTGTAATCTCTTCCTTCCTCGCTTCCTTTTCCCTTCTACATAACCTTCTAAAACTGTTTTTTATCAGTCCGTCATTCTTTCTTAATATACGCCCAATCCAATTTCTTTTTCTTCTTTTTGTTAAATCTAGTAACTGTCTTTTCTCTCCCACTCTTCTCAGTACCTCTTCATATTTTACTCTGTCCATCCAACTTACTCTTTCCATCCTCCGCCATGTCCACATCTCGAGAGCCTCCAGGTTAAGTAACATCCGTGTTGAGCTATGACTGTGTCTCATTCTCTTCTGAGCTATGTCTTCCCTTCTGTGACCTTCGGCACCTAAAACTGCAGTGTTTTTTTCTGTGCAATTTTTGCAATCTTTCCCTCCGTATATTTTATCTTTGCTTCTGCTATAATTTAAAAGTACATATTCTTGTCAACACTACCAAAACGTTTCTCTATCTGTACATATACTATAAATATGGATTTGCCTTTTTTTCCAGTACATTGTATAATTCAGTATTTTCTTGTTTCCGTAGATACAATTAATACAAGCAAAGGTTTTGGTACGTCTCTGGACAGAACCGTTATCTAAAACAGATTTGATACAGGATATTATGTTACAATGAAAAAAGAAATGCGCCAGGACACAGTAGTGGATCGTAGAAGTACTTTTGCGTTTCTTTGTAAAGAGTTCGTTTGTTGTTAGAAGTAATCACACACCGTCGACGTAAATTAGAAGTTCTTCAGTTCAAATATTTGTCAAAGGTTATTGGTCGACCGACCGGTCACCACATTCCAATCGCATATCGGTGTCTCATATTCTACTTTGAACGAAACGGGATATGTCTCAAAAAAGTGCAAACAATCGAGATTCCGGTCTAAAGATTACATTTACAAACTTATTTCGAATTTGAGTCATTGTCTATTTACTGTCATTTGATTAACACTCTCTGAAAGTATTAGGTTGTTCTCAAGATGCAAAATATTTGATTACTTACGAAGGCAATATACGAACAGTGCGGATTCGCAACGCTGTAGATGGGCGACCAACGTGGACACAGTGGTTAACGGAATGGACTCGAATTTGGAAGTACAGCTGCTCAGGTATCTGTCCGACCATCAGATATTAATTTTCTGTGCTTTCGCTAAATTCCTTTAGGCTAATAGCAGGGTGGTTACTTTGAAAAGGACATGGCCTACTTCCTTCTCTATACTTCCAAAACAGGAAATAGTGGTCTGTCTCAAATGACTTCATTATATTTTCGGCTTGGGACAGTCTGTACGCTATTTAATAGAGGCCGTGTTTGTATTTCCAGACGCGTTTCGCCTCAGTTTATTAAGTCATCATCGCAGATTTGCAAAACAACAGCTTTTAATTTGTAAGCAGCACTTTCAACTTCAGAGGATCAGTTCAAAACTTCTGCACACTGTAAGACAGATATGAAGAAAATTATTTTAGTTTTTAAAATACCTTTACAGGCCTTCAGTATAATATTCAATCCTGCTTATGAAGCTTCCTAACGTTTTGGAAAATACTGTGTTCCGGGTAATGCACCTTCATTCTAGAGGTGCCTGATTACTCGATTCACCTCGCTGGAAGATTCTTCAATAGTATCAAAACGTTTTACACGGAGTTGTTCCGTAAATATGGGAATCTAATCAATGCCTGGTGGGCTCTTATGAGGACTGCATGGCAGGTGGGGAAGTAGTTTCCATGCGTATTTGTTGAGCGTGTCTCTCACTGATCGGAGAACATCTCGTCTTTCATTATCGTTCAAGCATTTTAGTCCTTCTTTGACTAATTTTGGGATACGAAACGTTTTGTAGAAACAGCTTCAAGTACGCACCTGTTACCAACGTCCCCTGGGGCACTATGTTTGTATCTATGACTCCATTCATATCATACCCAAAGATCATCAACAGATTCACCTTTGATCGTGGGCAGCGTAATTTTTTCGAACGTGGAGAGTCAGAACTTTTCCATTAAGAATTGAGCTGTGGCTCTATATCTCGTATCCAAGGATGACACGGAACAACAATCCTTTTCAGAAATGGTTCTCCTTCTGTTCGATAACATTGAAGCAATTCCTCTTCACTTCTTTTGCAATCTGCTTTCTGCTCTTCACTCAGATCATGCGGAACCCATCTCGCTGCAAATCTCTCATCTTTAATTTTTCCGTTATGATCCTGTAGACTGAAGTGACAGCCATTATGGCCTCATATGCAATTTCCTCACATGTTTCTCGTCGAACCCCTATCAATTTTGATGTAGGAATGCTGGTCACAACACGTAATACGATCTGAATCGGTTTCAGCTTCCATTTTAAAACTGAACTATTCACGACACAGCCACGCGAACCAGCAAAGACGTATACGAAAGTTACATCTAAAGTCTCGCTCACTGCGGACATGAATTTCAACTTGATCACGCCACCATAATGGTCGCTTACAAATACTGTGCAGAACTTTTGAAAAGACCGTCGTACATTTTATGCTACTGTATACAGAAATTACAAATAGTCCTATCCTAGGCACATTTTCCTCAGTGCATCTCTTATTACAAACTGTATGTGTAAACGTGTTCTTGCCATTCTGCTGGTGAAGCTGCTGTTCTGTCTGTTCGACAATATAAAAGTTTCAGCGCAGTACACAAACTGTACACACACTCCACCACGCCTAGTGTTGGGCCGTGTAGCCAACTGTAGAATGTATTTTGTGATAGCCGTCTGTATTTCCGACGTGCGAAGTTCGCTGTGATGGAGGAGACGATACTGGGCCTTCAGAGTAGTGCTGAACTGTGTAGTAGGTGTCACAGCGACTCATAGTCATGCCACAGAGGTACTCCAAAGACTGTGCACGTTACGGCACGGTGAAATGCGCCCCGCAACTTTCCAAATAACTGAAATGAACAGGTCGTTGCTTTCTGTGATGTCGTAAAGAGACGCGAGGGGGAGGAGGACGTGTGTGTGTGCGTGTGTGTGTATGTGTGTGTGTGTGTGTGTGTGTGTGTGACAGAGAGAGAGAGAGAGAGAGAGAGAGAGAGTGAATGGCCTCTTAAAAGTCCCAGCAAGTCGTCCACATTCTTTCATACACAGTGTGGAGAGAGAAGTTGAGGGCAGCGAAAAACCGTGGCTGAAATGTGAGAGTCATTCAGACTCACTCATGCGTCAAGCGCAAACTCGGGTACCGCTCGGGAAAGCTTCTGCGATTCAAACACTCTCAGAAAGAGAAGGACATCGTAATGCTTATTGAAAAAGGCCCTTTTCACCACAGTATGATGAGAAGTAAAGTCTGTCATAATGTAAAATCCGAAAGTGGTTCTTAGCGTCGACTATCATTTCAAATACCTTCATATTATTACACATATACTAAATAATAGCGCTTGTTTACAAGAAATGACGCCAGGCACAAAACGTACTTCTTGTCTTTAATAAGAACATAGTGAATCTGAATAGGACGCAACAAGTAATGTGCACAGGTGAGCCAAACGATCTAAGCACCTGTTTAATAACGTACTGAACACTCTTTGGGATGCAGTACGGTAGCCGCTCTGCGTGACATGGATTGGACGAGCCGCTGGTAGCTTTCCGGTGGAGTGTGGCACCAGATGTCTGCACAAAAATCACGCATATTAGGGGGCGGAGCTGAATGGGCGCAGAGCTGGCACCCGATAACCACCCAAAAGTCGTCCATTTGGTTCTGATCAGGTAAATTTGGTAGCCAAGATATCAATGAGAGAGCCCAATCATTCTCCTTCAACGACTGTAACAAAGTGCTGGTCTTGTGACACGGAAGGGTATCCTGCTAGAAAGTACCATCGCCATAGCAGGGAGACATCAGTCGTGAAGGGATGCAGGTGGTCGAGAATAATGATCACGTAGTCAACAGTGTGCTCCTGTCTTCGACTATTTCCACAGGCTATACGGCAGCTCAGCTGAATTTCCCTCATAGCATAATACTGTCAGCACCAGCCTTCATCCGTGGGCGAAACATTTCTCAGGCAGGCGCTTGCTTGGATGTCGGCATATCCAGACACGACCATCTACTTGCTGTAATAAGATAATTGAATCATCTGACCAGATGACAGATTTCTGTTGATCTTCGGTCCAATCTTGATGATCCCGGGCCCACTGCAATCTTAAGTGACGATGACGTCGTTCAATATGGGAACACGTGAGGGTGGTCTGCTGCAGAGCCACATGCTCAACAATGTGCGCTGAATGATACGCATCGAATCACTTGTACCTGAACTAGTACTGTACTCTGTTGTCATATCTACCACAGATCACCATCCGTCGTGGTTTAGAGAGTGGGAAGTCTGTGACCTCCACGTTATGTGATAAGTCGTAGACGGCCAACACCTTGTCGCCTTGCCGTAGTTTCACTGTCCTTCAACCAGTTTCCGTAGATGGTCAGGACAGGGCCATGGGAAAACCGACCAGATTCACCGTTTTCCCTAGCACCGGCCCATAACAATCAGCTCTTTGTCAAAGTCGCATTGACCAACTGTCTGCGCAGGGTTCCATATTTTACACTGTAACAACACAACCGCAACCGTTGAATGCTAAGGCTTCCCGCCAACTGGAGCTGTAGAGAAGCCAGTATCTACCACATACCAATGCTACCAAGTGTTGAAAAGTTACGAAGGTGGAGGCACTACTTTTCAGTCAACTCTCGTACTTTCCCTACCGCGTCGCTTACTCGCTACGCGTCCAAGTGAAACACAGTCTTTCTACTGGCAGTGGCCATTATATTACGACCTCTAAGTGAGGGTGTATGAACTTGAACTCGACACACACACACACACACACACACACACATACACCTAGTAATTCCATTATAAACTAAAATTTGTTATACAATAAATAAATTAGAAGTTGCTTCAGTTCTGACCAAGGTTTCCTCGAGATTTCGATTTGTTACGACACTTATGTCATAAGAGAAAAGCCCTTCCCGCTAAATCCCGATTTGGAATCCACTAGAAGGCCGCTGTGGCCTAGTAGTTCTAGGCGCTTCAGTCCGAAACCGCGCTGCTGCTACGGTCGCAGGTTCGAATCCTACCTCGGGCATGGATATGTGTGATGTCCTTAGATTAGTTAGGCTTAAGTATTTCTAAGTCTAGGGGACTGATGATCTCAGATGTTAAGCCCCATAGTGCTTAGAGCCATCTCAACCATATCCAGTAAAATAAACAATAGCTCTAAAACAGCCTGTACTGTTCACTTCGTTATTGAATCGGTATGTAACTGCAGGAGCACAACGGCGGATTTATTTGACGCTATCGGTGTGCGCAACGTGTCGTCAAATTATGGGGCCTCATTCGTTCTAGTCTGAGGTATTGGCCATGCACAATCGTTTCAAAGCCCATAAATTTAACACAGAACTAGTCCTTAAACATTTTCAACAAATAAGCAGATTAGCGAAAATGAAAATAAATAGAAAAATGGGTGAATCCTGTAGGATTAGTGAAATTAACAAAACCACCTTGTTATATTTTTAATCAAATAAATGTTTCCTGAACTAAAGTGCATACACATAGAAATGGGGTCCTGACATAGATTGTGGATTCAAATGAAACAAACAATTAAGCATTGATTAATTGTATACTTACGCTGTACGTAGTACGAGAGGAGCGTTGAATACAGAAACACACGCTGGCAAAGTTCATTTAGCTGCCCACAAGTTTACGAAAGGTCAACAGAAACGTTCAAAGTCTGAACGTGCAATTCCCTGCAACCGATGGCGACGCAAACTAAAATTCATTATTCTGAACGACTAGTGTGAAAAACACATGCAAAGAGTCTGTCACACGAATAATTAATATATTAAATGCAGTAAACAATTAAAATTCACAGCTGCATCATATTCCATAAACAAAGCTAAAATCGCTCTAAATCATTCACCGAAAACAGAGTTAAATACTCGTAGTAGTGCTAGATTCTATAATTCATGCGGACCCTCCGGTCGAAAGTTAGAGTATTTGCATCTCATGCACGTTCTGGCCGCACAGCCTCTTCACAGAAACACTCTCACCAACACCGCCAAAAGTTAGCCGGCAAAAGACGACACGCACCTTTCCTCTCGCAGGGCACTGATTCCAGTTTAGATACTTAAAATAATGATCAGCATTCAAATTTAAAACCGATTACCTAAAGACGTATGGTACTATAAAACAGAAAGAATTATTACGGTCACTATGCGAAATCTTAATAAAATACCAGAACGCTTTTAAAAAATGGTTTAAATGGCTCTGAGCACTATGGGACTGAACATCTGAGGTCATCAGTCCCGTAGAACTTAGAACTACTTAATCTTAACTAACCTAAGGATATCACACACATCCATGCCCGAGGCAGGATTCGAACCTGCGACCGTAGCGATCGCGTCGTTCCAGACTGTAGCGCCCCGAACCGCTCGGCCACTCCGGCCGGCTGAACGCTTTTAAAGAATCTCCTAACAAACATTATGAACGTATGACTGCATTCGGTTTTACAGTGTAATACAACTTACGAAATGTTAAAATACTTACGAAATGTAAAAATACTTACGAAATAATAAATTTTGGACACTCATGTATGTTACGTAAGGATCTGGAAAACTCAACCTGCTTTCATATTATGTTTAACTGAGGACGATTACTAGTAGTGGGACATTTTTATATCGACTTTTAATACACTTGTCTGTAATACCTTTTACCTCGTAAAAACTGTGTAACACCACACCACACGTGGAAAATTTAGTTTTGTCTATTCATTTGCATGTGTAAAGGACTTATTGTAAATAATTCTTGTAAGGACGCATCAAAATTATTGCAAATACTTTGTTTCCGTTTGTTGTTGTTGTGGTCTTCAGTCCAGAGACTGGTTTGATGCAGCTATCCATGCTACTCTATCCTGTGCAAGCTTCTTCATCTCCCAGTACTTACTGCAACCTACATCCTTCTGAATCTGCTTAGTGTATTCATCTCTTGGTCTCCCTCTACGATTTTTACCCTCCACGCTGCCCTCCAATGCTAAATTTGTGATCCCTTGATGCCTCAAAACATGTCCTACCAACCGATCCCTTCTTCCAGTCAAGTTGTGCCACAAACTTCTCTTCTCCCCAATCCTATTCAATACTTCCTCATTAGTTACGTGATCTACCCACCTTATCTTCAGCATTCTTCTGTAGCACCACATTTCGAAAGTTTCTATTCTCTTCTTGTCCAAACTAGTTATCGTCCATGTTTCACTTCCATACATGGTTACACTCCGTACAAATACTTTCAGAAACGACTTCCTGACACTTAAATCTATACTCGATGTTAACAAATTTCTCTTCTTCAGAAACGATTTCCTTGCCATTGCCAGTCTACATTTTATATCCTCCCTACTTCGACCATCATCAGTTATTTTACTCCCTAAATAGCAAAACTCCTTTACTACTTTAAGTGTCTCATTTCCTAATCTAATTCCCTCAGGATCACCCGATTTAATTTGACTACATTCCATTATCCTCGTTTAGCTTTTGTTGATGTTCATCTTATATCCACTTTTCAAGACACTGTCCATTCCGTTCAATTGCTCTTCCAGGTCCTTTGCTGTCTTTGACAGAATTAAAATATCATCGGCGAACCTCAAAGTTTTTATTCCTTCTCCGTGGATTTTAATTCCTACCGAGAGGGGAGACCATCGTATTCGGCGTATGGCTCTGGCGCATCGTACTGCATCTGCAGCAATTTGAGCAGCAGTTGGCAGCGCTGTGACACGGCATACTGTTAAGATCGGTTACTTCAAGGACAGTTGTCCTGCACTTCCTTGTGTCCAGGTGAACCTCTTACCTTTCAGAGATGCTTCAAGGAGCCGAAGATACGCGGCTCACATGTGGAGATATCGGGACTATAATCAAGAGGTGCCACGACATCCGATCGAAATTTTCAAAGGAGCTCGAGGGTCTTCTTGGCCACAGGTAGCGTAGTGTTGTCCTGGCGAAGCACTGTCCGAGCCGAGAGCTTTCTCCTACACTTTTCCTTGATGGCGTGTTTGGGTCTCAGCAATGTGTTGCAATACTGCCGGAATACCACCACTTCACGCTCATCCGTTTCGAGGCTGGGTCGAAGTGGTGACACCACGTTTCATAACATTCCACAATCTGAGCAACGAAATCCGTTCCTTACTCTGCGTATTTCGACAGGTGGGTCAGTCGCACACCCGTTCCCGCCGTCGTCTGACTCTCTGTAACGAGCTTGTGCCGTAACGAAGTTTCTCGTAGATTATGTGTTGCACAGTTCCGTTGCTTGTAGTTAGCTCAACAGCAACGTCACGTGGGATGACCTGACGGTACGTCCATAGAAGCTCCTCCACACCCGGAATCGTGGCGCTAGAGGTGCGCCTGTCTAGGGTGTCGCATGTTTTTGATGTCTACGCGTCCCGCGTCATAACGTTGGCACCACCGGAATATTTTGCACCGAGCGAGACACCGCTCTCCCTAATCCTCTTTCATCCATTGATAAATTTGTGAAGTATGCTCCCCCTTCTGCTTGAATAATTTGGATAGTCATTCTTTGTGCTAATCGGGAGGAACGAACTGCGGAAACAACTCACCGGAAATAACGAAATTACTGTGAAGCCGTTAACTATGCTTGCGGAGCTGGCAATGCCACCACGCCATCTCTGGGCGAACACGTTCACCTAATGGGATTACGTACACATTGGTTATAATTAAACTTTCGCTACTTGAGCCGGAGTAGACGGAAAACTATTAAGCGTGTGGGTATCCACCTTCAAAGGAATGACTTTTAGACTGTGCGCTGAAGGATCTGTGTTGTTGTCCGGGACATCAAACACGAAAGGTTCAATCAGTAATGCAACATTCTTTTTGGCGGCCAATATCGGTTGAAAAACTGGTTTTTTTTGTGAGAAATCTTAGAATATTCCCGCTTCAGTCCCTGTAGTTTCATGAAATTCCGATAAGTGACGGCGATACACGCAGCTTTCAAAACTGCGTCTTTAACGGAGGTGCGTTCCAATGGTGTCATTGAGTTTCATTTGGAGGAAAACCAGAGCATCGTAGACAGCCATATGCGCTTAGAGAAAGTCTACGGAAAGCTGGCGGTGGACAAAAGCACGGCGAATCGTTGGGCGAAGCGTCTGCCATCGCAACAAGGTCACGCAAACCTTTCCCATCTCCAGCGAGGCGGCGGGCCGCACACACCTGTGACTGCAGTGTTGGAACGTGCTGACACTCTCTTCCGAGGTGATCGATGGACCTCGAGCAAACACCTCACTGCTTAGCTGGACGTCTCTGATAGTAGTTCTGACACTCGTCTACCAACTGCGGTACTGAAAGGCGTGTGTCCGCTGGATTTCTCGTCACCTAACAGAAGAACCATCTGTGCGGAATTGCTTGCGCGTTACATGTCTGACCGTGGCAATTTTTTGTCGCACATCGTCACAGGCGATGAAACGTGTGTTCACCACTTCTAAGCGGAAACAAAACGGCACTCCATGGAGTGACGCCACACCACTTCTCCTCCTAGGGAAAAGTTCAAAGCCGTACCCACAGCCGGCAAAGTCATGGGGACGGTCGGTCTCTTGTGACTCTGAATGTGTTATTCTCTTGGATGTCCTCCCTCATGGTGCATCGATCAACTCTGAAGTCGATTGTGCTACCCTCAGGAATTGAAGAAATAACTTCATCGTCTTCGCCGCCATAAAAGTGCAAACGAATTGCCTGCCGCGGTGGTCTAGCGGTTCTAGGCGCTCCGTCCGGAACCGCGCGACTGCTACGGTCGCAGGTTCGAATCCTGCCTCGGGCATGGATGTGTGTGATGTCCTTAGGTTAGTTAGGTTTAAGTAGTTCTAAGTTCTAGGGGACTGATGACCACAGATGTTAAGTCCCATAGTGCTCAGAGCCATTTGAACCATTTTGCAAACGAATTCCCCTTGTCCATGACAACACAAAGCCTCACACAAGTCCGCGTACCCGAGAGGAGCTCACAAAACTCCACTGGACTCTTCTTCCGCATCCGCCTACAGCCTGGATCTCACACCTTCCGACTGTTACCTGCCTGGCCCAACAGAGGATGCACTCCATTGGAAGCAGTACGTAGATGATGAGCAGGTTAGTGATGCAGCAAGACGTTGGCTCCGACGTCGACCAGCACATTGGTACCAGGCGGGCCTACAGACCCTCTTAGTAAGGTTGCGTAGGGCCGTCTCATTGAACTGAGATTATTTTGAAAAGTTGAGGTTTTGTAGCCATAAATTAGGGATTAACATGGTACGTCGTAATCCTGAACATTGCAGAGTAATATGAAGTAGGACAAGCATGTAATGGCAGTTGTGGGGAAGGCGGACAGTCGTCTTCGGTTCATTGGTAGAATTTTGGGAAGATGTGGTTCATCTGTAAAGGAGACCGCTTATAAAACACTAATACGACCTATTCTTGAGTACTGCTCGAGCGTCCGGGATCACTATCAGGTCGGATTGAGGGAGGACATAGAAGCAATTCAGAGGCGGGCTGCTAGATTTGTTACTGGTAGGTTTGATCATCACGCGAGTGTTACGGAAATGGTTCAGAAACACGGGTGGGAGTCTCTGGAGGAAACGAGGCGTTCTTTTCGTGAATCGCTACTGAGGAAATTTAGAGAACCAGCATTTGAGGCTGACTGCAGCACAATTTTACTGCCGCCAACCTATATTTCGAGGAAATACCACAAAGATAAGATAAGAGAGATTAGGGCTCGTACAGAGGCATATAAGCAGTCATTTTTCGCTTATTCTGTTTTGGAGTGGAACAGGGAGAGAAGATGCTAGTTGTGGTACGAGGTACCCCCCGCCACGCACCTATGGTGGATTGCGGAGTATGTATGTAGACGTAGATGTAGGTGAATGAAACTGATTTAAGAAAAAAAGTGTTGCATTACTTAGTACTTACTCTTGCGCCGAAGGCTGCGTTCTCGTAATGTCTCAGGTACAGATCTGTCAACTAATCAACTTTACATTTTGACGCAAACAGTTACCAGGCTTGCATATTTTAAACTGGGACAGTGTTGCCTCGGTATGAAATAAATGTTGATTCAATCCATCGGTTACTACCAATTTTTTCTATAGGTTTTAGAGAAAGGAAGTCGTAAAATTATAGTTTAACGTGGCATTCATAACTAGGACCTTGCAGACCAATATATTTCCAATTGGGAATCACTGACCTAATCCCTGTTAACTAAGATCTGTCTGAGAAAATATATTTCTACTACGACCTGATACCCTAATCTACTGACATTGCCCTCTAGCGCAATTAATAAAAAGTGCAAAAAGCAGTTAGTCTCTTATACATACCAGATGATGTGGAGAACTTCACTAATTACGTTCTATGGTACAGAAAGAGATATACGAACACAGACTAATTCGATCTTTTTTTATTAAAAGTAGTTTCATTTCCCCAATTCTGATACGGTATTTCATTTGATTCGAGGCAAATGCCATATTGAAAGTCTCATACTAAATACTGTCAGTTAGGTAATCGCTTTTCTCACTGCAATATCGCTGGGACCTAAGGTTTATTGTTACACTGTGAGTTTCCTTCTTAAACTTTCCGATACAAGAAACTACAAGGGCAACCCACCTTTTACATGTTCTGAATATAACTTTAGGGTTCTTGTGTACAGGTTGTGTAATGGGTATCTGAGATTCAGTTGCTGAAATAGGCTTGTTAATTTTATCGTGTAATGTGTAAGAAACCAGACTCACCGAATTGCTACACAATAATCAAGACGTGCTTGCAACACCACTCCGATTACTGCTATTTCCAACCAAACTGGAAACGCTTGATGACAGATAGCAAGGGTAGTTGTTGAATGTCATGATCGCTACTGGCATTGCAGGAAGTACCTGAAGAGCCAAAGAAACTGGTACACCTACCCAATATCATGTAGGGCACCCGCGTTCACGCAGAAGTGCCGCAACATGACGTGGCATGGACTCGACTGATGTCTGAAGTAGTGCCTGACGGAAATGAGACCATGAATCCTGCAGGAATATCCGTAAATCCGTAAGAGTAAGAGTGGGTGGAGATCTCTTCTGAACAGCACCTTGCAAGGCATTCCAGATATGCTCAATAATGTTCATATCTGGAGAGTTTGGTAGCCAGTAGGTGTCCAAATTCAAAAGAGTGTTCCTGGAGACACTCTGTAGCAATTCTGGGCGTCTGGAGTGCCGCATTGTCCTCCTGGGATTTCTCAAGTCCGTCGAAATGCGCAATGGACACTAAAGGATGCTTACGGCTGTCACGCGTCAGAGTCGTATCTAGACATATCAGGGGTCACATATCACTCCAACTGCATATGCCCCAAACCATTACAGACCCTCCACGAGGTTCAGCAGTCTCCTGCTGGCAAGCAGGGAAAATGGATTCATGAGGTTGTCTACATACCCGTACATGTTCTTCCGCTCAATGCAATTTGAAAAGAGGCTCGTCCGACCTGAAAATGTTTCCACTCATCAACAGTCCAATGTCGGTGTTGACGGGTCCAGGCGAGGTGTAAAGCTTTGTGTCGTGCAGTCATTAAGTGGTGGGCCTTAGGCTCCGAAAGCCAATATAGGTGATTAGAATTATGTTAAGGCCGGCCGCGGTGGCCGTGCGGTTCTAGGCGCTCCAGTCCAGAGCCGCGCTGCTGCTGCGGTCGCAGGTTCGAATGCTGCCTCGGGCATGGTTGTGTGTGATGTCCTTAGGTTAGTTAGGTTTAAGTAGTTCTAAGTTCTAGGGGACTGATGACCACAGCAGTTGAGTCCCATAGTGATCAGAGCCATTTGAACCATTTGAACCAATGATGTTAATACCTTCAGCTGCTGACGGGCGTTGATATATATCAAGGGGGGCTGGAGGAAATGACTGCCCCGACTGGGACTCGAACCCGCGATCTGTTACTTACAGGGCAGCCGCTCTGTCCATCTGAGCTACCGAGGGCACAGAGGATAGTGCGACTGCAGGGACTGTCTGTCGCACGCCTCCCGCGAGACCCACATTCTCACGTTGTATGTCCACACACTACATTCGTAGTGACCCACACCAACACACTCCTTACTTGTGGAAGACATTCTTACCAAGTCCCGTAAGAGTTCGGGGAATATGTTACATCCGCACGGAAGAAGAAGGTCATGGCCGGTATTGCCAGAAGTATATACTTATATGCATATGGTGTCTGTTCTTTCGGACAAGTCCGAAAGAACAGACACCATAGTCGTATAAGAATATAGATGATGTTTCGTTGAATGGTTCGCACACTGACACTTGTTGATAGCCTAGCACTGAAATCTGCAGCAATTTGCGGAAGGGTTGCACTTCCGTCACGTTGAACGTCTCTCGTCGTTGGTCCTGTTCTTGCAGGATCTATCTCCGGCCGCAGTGATGTCGGAGATGTGATGTTTTACCGGATTCCTGATATTTATGGGACACTCGTGAAATGGGAAAGTCCCCATTTAATCGCTAATTTGGAGATGCTGTGTCCCATAGCTCGTGCACCGACTATAACACCAAGTTCAAACCCACTTAAATCTTGATAACATGCCATTGTAGTGGCTGTAACCTATCTAACAACTGCGCCAAACACCTGTTGTCTTACATAGGCGTTGCCGACCTCAGCGCAGAAATATGTCTGTTTACATATCTTTGTATTTGAATACGCGTGCTTATACCAGTTGCTTTCGTGTTTCAGTGTATAATTTTGCCAGCACAGATCGCACCACAACATTGTGTGTTTAATTATTGTGACAGCGATATGTTGACCCACTAATAACAGAAAACTCTCCATTTACTGTGAAAGATATATGAGTGAGGCGAAAAAATCTTAAATTTAATGAAGACTGCAGTAGTTCCAATTCAAAGCAAGGGAGGTGCTGACAATTGTGAATACTACAGAGCCATCAGTTTAATAAGTTATGTTCCATTCTACTGCCGCGAGTTATTTACAGATGAATGGAAAACTGTTAGAAGCCGACATCAGGAATACCAGTTTAGGTTCAGGATAAATTTACTAACACGTGAGGACTAGTGACCGACCATAAGATATATCTTAGAAGATAAATTTCAAAACATATAAATCTACTTTTGTAGCAGTTGTGGATTTAGCAATAACTTTCGAAACTATTTACCAGAAATAACTGTTTGAAATTCTAAAAGTGGCAGGTAGAGAATGTTGTTGTTGTTGTTGTTGTTGTTGTGGTCTTCAGTCCTGAGACTGGTTTGATGCAGCTCTCCATGCTACTTTATCCTGTGCAAGCTTCATCATCTCCCAGAACCTACTGCAACCTACATCCTTCTGAATCTGCTTGGTGTATTCATCTCTTGGTCTCCCTCTACGATTTTTACCCTCCACGCCGCCCTCAGATGCTAAAATTGTGATCCGTTGATGCCTCAGAATATTTCCTGCCAACCGATCCCTTCTTCTAGTCAATTTGTGCCACAAACTCCTCTTCTTCCCAATTCTATTCAATACCTCCTCATTACCTATGTGATCTATCCATCTAATCTTCAGCATTGTTCTGTAGCACCACATTTCGGAAGCTTCTATTCTCTTCTTGTCCAAACTGTCTATCGTCCACGTTTGACTTCCATACATGGCTACACTCCATACAAATACTTTCAGAAACGACTTCCTGACACTTAAATCTCTACTCGATGTTAACAAATTTCTCTTCTTCAGAAACGCTTTCCTTGCCATTGGCAGTCTACATTTTATATCCTCTACTTCGACCATAATCAGTTATTTTGCTCCCCAAATAGCAAAACTCATTTACTACTTTAAGTGTCTCATTTCCTAATCTAATTCCCTCAGCATCACCCGACTTAATTCGACTACATTCCATTATCCTCGTTTTGCTTTTGTTGATGTTCATCTTATATCCTCCTTTTCCGTTCAACTGCTCTTCCAAGTCCTTTGCTGTCACTGACAGAATTACAACGTCATCGGCGAACCTCAAAGTTTTTATTTCTTCTCCATGGATTTTAATACCTACTCCGAACTTTTCTTTTGATTCCTTTACTGTTTGCTCAATATACAGATTGAATGACATCGGAGAGAGGCTACAACCCTGTCTCACTCACTTCCCAACCACTGCTTACCTTTCATGCCCCTCGACTCTTATAACTACCATCTGGTTTTGTACAAGTTATAAATAGCCTTTCGAGCCCTGTGTTTTACCCCTGCCACCTTCAGAATTTGAAAGAGAGTATTCCAGTCAACATTGTCAAAAGTTTTCTCTACGTCTACAAATGCTAGAAACGTAAGTTTGCCTTTCCTTAATCTTTCTTCTAAGATAAGTCGTAGAGTCAGTATTGCCTCACGTGTTCCAATATTTCTGCGTAATCCAAACTGATATTCCCCGAGGTCGGCTTCTACCAGTTTTTCCATTCGTATGTAAAGAATTCGCGTTAGTATTTTGCAGCTGTGACTTATTCAACTGATAGTTCGGTAATTTCGACATCTGACAACATCTGCTTTCTTTGGGATTAGAATTATTATATTCTTCTTAAAGTCTGAGGGCATTTCGCCTGTCTCATACATCTTGCTCACCATATGGTGGAGCTTTGTCAGGACTGGCTCTCCCAAGGCCGTCAGTAGTTCTAATGGAATGTTGTCTACTTCCGGGGCCTTGTTTCGACCCATGTCTTTCAGTGCTCTGTTAAACTCTTCACGCAGTATCGTATCTCCCATTTAATCTTCATCTACATCCTCTTCCATTTCCATAATATTGTCCTCAAGTACACCGCCCTTGTATAGACTGTTTATATACTCCTTCCAGCTTTCTGCTTTCTCTTCTTTGCTTAGAACTGGGTTTCCGTCTGAGCTCTTGATATTCATACAAGTGGTCCTCTTTTCTCCAAAGCTCTCTTTATTTTTCCTGTAGGCAATATACTCCTTCCAGCTTTCTGCTTTCCCTTCTTTGCTTACAACTGGGTTTCCATCTGAGCTCTTGATATTCATACAAGTGGTTCTCTTTTCTCCAAAGGTCTCTTTAATTTTCCTGTAGGCAGTATCTATCTTACCCTAGTGAGATAAGCCTCTACATCCTTACATTTGTCCTCTAGCCATCCCTGCTTAGCCGTATTGCACTTCCTGTCGATCTCATTTTTGTAACGTTTGTATTCCTTTTTGCCTGCTTCATTTACTGCATTTTTATATTTTCTCCTTTCATCAATTAAATTCAATATTTCTTCTGTTACCTAAGGATTTCTATTAGCCCTCGTCTTTTTACCTACTTGATCCGCTGCTACCTTGACTACTTCATCCCTCAGAGCTACCCATTCTTCTTCTACTGTATTTCTTTGCCCCTTCGTGACAATTGTTCCCTTATGCTTTCCCTGAAACTCTGTACAACCTCCGGTTTAGTCAGTTTATTCAGGTCCCATCTCCTTAAATTCCCACCTTTTTGCAGTTACTTCAGTTTTTATCTACAGTTCATAACCAATAGATTGTGGTCAGAGTCCACATCTGCCCCTGGAAATGTCTTAAATTTAAAACCTGGTTCCTAAATCTCTGTCTTACCATTATATAATCTATCTGATATCTGCTAGTATCTCCAGGATTCTTCCATGTATACAACCTTCTTTTATGATTCTTGAACCAAGTGTTAGCTCTGATTAAGTTATGCTCCGTACAAAATTCTACCACACGACTTTCTGTTTCATTTCTTACCCCCAATCCATATTCACCTACTATGTTTCCTTCTCTCCCTTTTCCTACTCTCGAATTCCAGTCACCCATTGTGGTGTCGCCGCCAGACACCACACTTGCTAGGTGGTAGCCTTTAAATCGGCCGCGGTCCGTTAGTATACGGCGGACCCGCGTGTCGCCACTGTCAGTGATAGCAGACCGAGCGCCACCACACGGCAGGTCTAGAGAGACGTACTGGCACTCGCCCCAGTTGTACAGCCGACGTTCATAGCAATGGTTCACTGACAAATACGCTCTCATTTGCCGAGACGATAGATAGCATAGCCTTCAGCTACATTTGCTACGACCTAGCAAGGCGCCGTATTCAATTGATATTTATTATGTGAAGCATGTATCATCAAGAGCGATGTTCTACAATTGTGGATTAAAGTTAAGTATTATATCAACCACTTACTTTATCTGCAATTCTCAAGATATTGTCCTGTTCCAGACCTCACGCCAGTCAGCGTGTAATTAAACGCGTGCATTTCGGCCTCCTCTAGAAAAACAGTGTTGGCTCTTCTGCCAACACTACACCCATGACTATTAAATTTTCGTCTCGCTTCACTACCTGAATAATTTCTTTTATCTCATCATTCATTTGATCAATTTCTTCATCAGCTGCAGAGCTAGTTGGCATATAAACTTGTCCTACTGTAGTAGGCGTGGGCTTCGTGTCTATCTTGACCTAAATAATGCGTTCACTATGCTGTTTGTGGTAGCTTACCCGCACTCCTATTTTTTTATTCATTATTAAACCTACTCCTGCATTACCCCTATTTGATTTTGTATTTATAACCCTGTATTCATCTGACCAAAAGTCTTTTTCCTCCTGCCACCGAACTTCACTAATTCCCATTATATCTAACTTTAACCTATCCATTTCCATTTTTTAAATTTTCTAACCTACCTGCCCGATTAAGGGATCTGATATTCCACGCTCCTATCCGTAGAACGCCAGTTTTCTCTCTCCTGATAACGACGTCCTCTTGAGTAGTCCCCTCCCGGAGATCTGAATGGGAAACTATTTTACCTCAAGAATATTTTACCCAAGAGGACGCCACCATCATTTAACCATACAGTAAAGCTGCATGCTTTATAAAATAGACGGAACGAAATGTTATTCACAACTTGTAAAGAAGGCAAACTGCAGTCGAAAGACATGATAAGGAGCAATAGTTGAGTAGGGAGTGAGACATGGATTTACTCTTCGACGACGTTATTGAATTTGTGAGTGGAGCAAGCAGATATTTGAAAAGAGAATTAAAGTTCATGGAGAAGAAACAAAAGGTATATGGTTTGCAGATGATTTTGTAATTCTGTCAGAGACGGCCAAGGATTCTGAAGGGCAGGTGACCGGAATGGACAGTATTTCGAAGAGGGGTGATAAAATGAACATCAAAACAGTGCTGACGGGAATTAGATCAGGAAAAGAGACACAGAAAATGGTTAAAGATAAATAACTGATAAAGCCTAAAATAGAGCAGATATAAAATGCACATTGGTTATAACTATAGAACATTTTTTTTAAAAAGATGAATTGTTAACAGTTAATATAAACTTAACTATTAGAAAGTATTTTCATGAGAAATTTGTCAGGGAAATAGTCTTGTACGGAAGTGGAACATGGGCAATAACTAATTCACATACAAAAAAAATGAAGCTTTTGAAATGTGGTATTACAGAAGAGTGCTGAAAATTAGGTGAACATATCGAATAACTAATGAAGTTGGAGACAGAGGGAAATGAATTTGTGTGTGTGTGTGTGTGTGTGTGTGTGTGTGTGTGTGTGTGTGTGTTGGGAGGGAGGGGGGAGGTTTGAAAAGGCTTGAATACCGTACGCACGTTCAAATTAATGTAGAATGAAATAGTTCTTCAAACATAAAGAGGCATACGATGGATAGACTAGGATTTATAGCTACTTAACACCACTGCCCAGACGGAAGTCAACAACAACAACGACAACAGCAAGCTTTAAGTATGCGACGGTCCTTTCGTCTGACCCCGCAGCTTCGGTGTCGTAGCGGTAACGTAAGTCCCACCCTCTGCAGATTTACTCGGATATAGTTGTTGACTAACCTGGGTTTATCTTATGCATTGCTGTACTGTCACATCAGTCTAAAATAGATTGACCAACTTTGCTTTGCATCGAAGAGAGCATTAAATTTCTCACTACTCACAAGTCAGTAATTAAGAGCCTCATAGTTATGTAACTACTCTCACGAAAATTCCGAGATCCGACCTTCGAAGTGATTAAGTAGGCTACACCACTGACAGTTTATGTATCTTCTCCAAAAGGCTGCTGTCAAATTCTGCCACTAATCGCCGCAAGAATAAACTGGAATACAATTCTGCATCTATATCTACACCCTGCAAAAAACTGTCAAGTGCATGGCAGAGGGTACTCCACGTTGTGCCAGTTATCGAGAGCTCTTGCCGTCACATTCATTTATGGATCGTGGGAAGATTAACTTAAGACGCCTCTGTGTGTGCTGTAGTTAAACTAATCTTTTCCTCATGATCCCCACGGGGGCGATATGTAGGGGCTTGTAGAATATTCCTAGAGTTAGCATTTAAAGCTGTTTCTTAAAACTTTTTAATTAGGCTTACTGGGGATAGTTTGCTCCTATCTTCAAACGTTTGCCACTTTCTTCAGAATCTCTGTCATACTCTTCCACAGATAAAGAAATTGCGATCATTCGTGCTGCCCTTCTCTGTATTCGTACATTGTCTTCTCTTAGTCCTGTTTGTTTCGGGTCCCACAAACCTGAGTGGTATTCTTGGATGGGACACACATCTTCTTTATGGGCTGATTGCATTTAGCAAGCATTCTACCAATAAATTTACATTTGTCACCAGATTTACCCACGACTGAGCCTTTTTGACCAATACACTTCATATCTTTGAGAAGCATTGCACTCAGACTTTTGTATGTGTTGACAAATTTCAACTGTGAATCGATGGTACTGTAGTCACTAGATGTTATGTTGTTTCCTTTTTTCATTTTGTTAACTATACAGTTTTATATTTTTGGTCAGTTAAAGGAAGCTGACAATCTTTGCACCTCTTTGAAATCAACTAATCAATAAAAAAACAAAAAAACGGACCACATGTTCTAATGAAAGCATGAAAGCCGTCTGACGCTGAATTGTAATGATTCGTAACCGGTAATGGTACATTTAGAATAAAGAAACTTAAAATAAATTTGTTGCTGGTTGCTGTTTCCACGCCATCAATATTTCTTTGCAAATTAGTTGTTGCTGATCACCATTTGCCTACGTGGCTCTGTATTTCATAGGGGTTTCATAACGGTGTCGAAAGTCCACAAAGTTGTCACTTAAAATAAAGATTACTTTTCATTTGCCACGTCTCACTCTGCCTCTTTTGTTTCGTATTTTTCTGTACGGTGTCTGATCCACACAGATAATGTCTGACACTACTGCCCTATTGTGTCGGTGTCGCAGTATACTGTCACAAAATGCTCACCGTCACGCCTCTGGCTTTCTTAGGAATTAAAATGTTATAAAACTATTTTTACCCAATTTCTGTAATTTGTCAGACTGACTTCGTTTCGTTGTAGTATTGCATCAGATACAGTGATATAACGCTCCTACCGTTATAACTAAAAAGTTATGGAACAGGTGTTCACAGACGTTCTGCCTTGATTTAAAGTCGCAGCTGAATTCCTTCAGACCATTATCGCTCGGTCGTAAAGCTGTGATACAAAAACTACTTGCCACCGTGAACAGAATTTAGCATGTGACCTTGAAAGCCATTACTGTACTGTTAGGTGAATTGGGATGGACACCTAACGGCAGGTCCTCCAAGCTACGATGTTATCTCTCGCAGTTAACTGCGTCATAACACGAACTTACCATAAAAGAAACATACAGAACGTTTATTCCACGGCTCCAGATTGACTCCTACAGTATGAAACACCAAACAACAATGTTGAACGATTTTCCCGCATTTTCGGAAAAGACAAAGCCAAATTAATACTCGGGGAAGAGACAAAAACAGCTCAACATTCTAAAGGAGAATATTACTAACCATCAGAAAAGCTGTTGCTATTGAGGGAGTACACGAGGTTGAATTCTCACATACTTCGGTTGTCACAGATCTGTAATAGTAGGTAGAATGACTCAACTTTGTAATCTCTCCTTAACACTGTGTTCATCTAGTCGACTCCAGCAGATACCGGACTTGATGACTGTTTGCCATCAGCTATTTTCTTATGACAGTAGGCCCACACAGAAGCGGAAAATTTTTTTTTAGATTTCGCAGTGAGGAATTAAGATGTAAGTTAAAGTCACAGGTATTCCTCTTGTTAGTGCACATTCAGACGTTTCTACATAGTCCTTGCGATATAGCATTGGAACTATGAATGTCGCTACATAGCAGTGGCGGCTCGTGACCAAAGAAGATGGTGGTGCACTTTGCTCACGAAGGAAAACATCAACAAAAGAGAGAAAATCAGTACATTGCTCAAGTTTTTGTAATGCCTGATATAAACAGATCGCTCGCTCGTGTCACTCGTACATCTACTCATAATAAAACGAAAAGAGGTACACAGGAAAAGTATTACTTTTGCAGAATAAAAGGAATTAAAATCAACTGCAGCTCTAGCTATTCAAAAAGTGGTAGGCATACTTTACTAACCTTTTTCAGCAGGACTGATGTTAACGCCATTCGATTTTATCTCTGAATCTTTGTTTGAAGTCTGTAATTCCTATCACGAGGTCTCGTTCAATAGAGAGCATTGCGAGTGCTGATAGCCTTTCATGGTCCCTAGTATTCCGCAACAAGGTTTTGATGCGTTTCAGAGAAGAAAAGCAACGTTCTTCAGGAGCTTCACACATTCGCTCAGAGTATCACAAAGATTATTGTCTGTTATGTAATCCAGAAATCTCAAAGCTCCACACATGTTTGTAAACTCCTCTCTTCCGTAAATAACAGAGAGTTCTGTTCGAAGTTTCTGTGCTTCCAAAAAAGAGTAGCATTCAACAGGAGCTCCGAAAGAAGTTTCTGGAAAACTGGAAGAGTAAGTAGCGAATTTCTGTGGTAGAAAGAGAAACGCTACAACTAGATGTCCAGTGAACTTGAAATTTTCTTTTGCCTCGTAACTTATGACATCAAATACTTCTTTTACCTCCCGCAGTAGATTACACATCGCTGCGCCATCTTCAGTTCTCCCTCTTTTATGGTACTCGTGTAAACCTGTTGAATTTTCACTCACTCCTTCCCCAATGTCCCCAATTCCACGCCCAAAAAGCTGGCAGCTGATTTTGTGCGTATGTTGGGTCAATATCGCTTTTTTGTAGCTGGTTATGCAAAATATTCACATGGATCATGATTTTATGAAAAAATGAAAGCCAAAAAATGAACTTTTCATCCTTCAAAACTCTTACTAAGCCACAGGTTTGCAGGATCGTGTTCTCATTACACAGTTTTTCCCCCTGGCTCATATTATTCATGCACGTGATAATATCTTCCCTGTATTCGAAAACGGTATTGACGCTCCTTGACTGAAAGTTCTTTGAGGAGATGCTGAAAAAAAAGCTGCAAAGTCCCTGAAGTTTAGTGAAGATATTCTCACAATTTTATTAATGGAAGCTGCTTTAAGCATAATGAGATTCAACTGGTGGGCATAACAATGAATGTATGAAGCATTGGGAAACTTTTCGTTAACAAGAGCCTGCATCCCACATGACGAACCACTCATGACTGCTGCACCATCATATGTTTGCGCTAAAGCAAAATAATTAAACTGGTTTTCCGCTAATGATGTACCTATACACTATAACCATGTGTAAAACACGGGCTATGTCACTGCTTTTGTCAGCTATTACGGCCAAAAACTCCGCACCCTTAATTTCCTTTCTAATTTCCTCTTGGCAGACTTGAAGCATGCACTAGAGGAGTTAATTCTGGATGGTTTTTGAGGTTCGTTTGAAAACTGTAGCTTTCTCTAAATGCGATTTTAATACAGAGTCGAATTCTGCACTAAAATTAATCAAGGAACTATAAACACCAGGATTGGAAGATGACTCAGTCTCATCATGTCCTTTAAGGGCAAGTTCCAACACACCACAGAAACGAATACAGTTATCAATTGGATTCAATATGTACCTATTATCGTTAACTTTTTGGTTGTGTAATGCCACAGACCTTGTGTACCCACTGTCTAATTGGGTAGCTATATTCACATTGTCTAGACTTGCTATATTCAAAACGTTATTTGCATAGACTGAATAAAGTTCGTGTTTTCTAATTTTCTAATGGAGGTGTTGAATGTCACAGACTCCGGGTTTAGACCATGAAAGATCTCCTCCAAATAATACACAAGGAAAACAAAATAAGGCATTTTTCAAGTCACAACTACACAGCCATTCATGCATGTTGTACAATTCAGAGCTAAATTTCCTATTGAATTGGCGACTTTTCGTTTTAACGGTCTGCAAAATTGTTAAAGCAGGAGTCAGCCTACCTAGCCTCTTGATTTCTAATTTTTCTTCGAATTTCCCTGAACTGAAGGGTTGAGAGAGCAATGAAATTACCTTATTCATTGTTTCACGTATTCACTTGTTACTTGAGCCTCAAAATTCACTGTAGCATACGCTAAAATAACTAACACAACGCGCAGGAAATAGTTCGCTCGCAGCTACACCTGAACTGGTAAGGTGGTGCCAGAAACCTGCTTTGTTCGAAGATCCGGTAGTTCCATTTCCCTTCGGAATAATTCAGGCCCTCTTCCTGCAGCTAGCAGGGTGGCCCAGGTGAGGTGTTTATACACACATGACCCGCATACGAGTACAATGTTGCCAAGCATTGCCCCTGCACCCTGCACCCCGTCTGTGACACCCAAGTCCGCGTTTGCAGCCACAGTGCAACACGCTGTCGCTGTCGGCTCATTTCGTACAAGTCCGCTGCGTTCGTCGTTTGGAGCCCGGGCATTTCAGAAGAGATAAACGGCGCGCTACTTCTCCACTAGTATAAAACGCTCAGAAGGCAAACACAGTTGAACAAAATTATTCCTTGGGGGTTGCGAAAACCTGCAAACCAAAAGAGGAGCCGCCCCTGCTACATAGATACCAGCATTTTGAATACTCGTCCCAAAATTATTGTCTTTGTAAACTAGGAGTGCTTATAAGATGGTGGCAGTGTCCATTCTCTGTGCTGTCGTGCTAACGCAACCATCATAACCCTCGTGTGTCCCAGAAGCCGGTGCCAAGTCCCGCCGCTGCGCTACACTCTCATTGGAGACCCGCTGGTACTGCGGTGGTTGCTCCACACCTGCACAAAAGCATTCTGATTGGCTGCGTTTTCCTCTGCGTTTTCCTTTCAATGAATTAATTCCTTGCGTGGCTCACATATTTAAAAATGCTTAGTACGTTGATTCTTCATTTAACATTTCATTATAGTCTCATATTTTTTCGATGGCAGAAGTTTTAAGTGTTTCCAACAATGTAATGATTATTCTAGTGTTGAGTGACATTCACCCTTATGTTTCTGCATTTTATGCTTAAAAGATACATATACGCCCATACTTGCACCTCTTTAGCGATGCTGTGAAATATAAGGTACATTAAACTTTCAAACGATTTAACACCCCATCACATCAGAAACGTTACAAGCTACATAATTATTATCCACATAGATAATAAAACTGCCAACCTGAATGTATCATACATGTTGCAATGCGACTGTTGAGTCTCACTACGTAAACAACCCCTCCCAGAAAGCAATATTGACTGTATGCTAACCTGGCACACAACACCCGGCTCTACAACAAAAATTTTCAAATACACATACTATGAGTACAGCACCATCATACATGTATTTTGAAACGAACTAATTCGAAAAAATCAAGTAAGATAACAAAGATTGGTCAAGCTGTGAGTAATTACTTATCATATGAACTACCAACACTGTATTCTGGAAACGAATAATAGAAAAACCATTCCCCCACACTATCGTGCAGTCTAACTTATCGCTAACAATGCATAAAAATAACATTGCAGATTACAAAAAAATAAAAAAATATATACTAAAGAAAACTGCGGCATCCAGTAGAACACTGAGAACTGTAGTCTCCTAAAATGAGTTATATACCAAAGTAGAATTTGTGAACTTAGATGGCAATATTCAAAAATGGTTCAAAGGGCTCTGAGCACTATGGGACTTAACTTCTGAGGTCATCAGTCCCCTAGACTTAGAACTACTTAAACCTAACTAACCTAAGGACATCACACACATCCATGCCCGAGGTGGGATTCAAACTGCGACCGTAGCGGTCGCGCGGTTCCAGACTCTAGCACCGGGAACCACTCGGCCACTCCGGCCGGTGGCAATATTCAACGCTATATGTTCACATTAGTGCAACAGTTAATTCTTTTAACCATTCTTTCATTGTTTCACAACAGTTTTTATCGTATTATGATGGATAACACAGCAGGGGCGTTCAAAAAGTAATGTAACACTTTTTTTCTCTCGGTCAATTTCAGTTGAAAAAATGTGAAATTTACCATGGGACATCTTGGAATATTCCCGCTGCAGACCCTATAGTTTCATAATGTTCCAATCGGTGACGGCGCTATAGGCAGTCTCCAAAATGGCGTTTGCAACAAAAATGCGCTCCAAGGAGAGAGCTCCCACTGAGTTTGTTTTGGCGGAAAACCAGAGCATCGCAGGTAGGCATATGCGCTTGCGGAATGTCTAATAAGACCTGGAAGTGAGCAAAAGCACGGTGAGTCGTTAGGCAAGGCGTCTGTCAGCACCGTAACAATGTCGCGCTAACCTGTACGATCTCCCGTAGGCCGGCCGGCGGCACACAGCTGTGACTCCTGCAATGGTAGAACATGACGATATTCTAATTTGAGGAGATCGTCAGATCTCAACGATACATCTCGCTGTGCTGCTGGACGTCCCTGTTCGTAGTGATGATACATTCGTCCACAAGTGGTACCATGTGGGCATACAGGCCTTCCAAGTACGGTTATGTAAGGCCGTCGCATTGAACGGAGATCGTGTTGAAAAATAAGGTTTTGTAGCCAAAAGAGCGGGGAATAACATCGTGTTGGAATCTCGAATAAAACCAACCTGCTTTCATCGTAGTAATTAAAATTCTGGAATTATGAAGTTCACTATGAAAATTCTAGAAATTTCGAGAGCTGTACTTCAGAAATCTTTGCACCAATTATCAACATCGCTGGGCATTGCTAAAGTAGTTATCACACAATTAGTGGTTGACTGGCATCTTCTTCTGTCTAGCTTTGTCTCCAGTTTAATTATGTGGTTTATTTATTTATTTAGCGTATGGCGCTACACATATGGTTTACATTTATTACATTATGAAATTATATGATAAAATACCCTATAATATACATAAGTGAAGGATACATATTCAGATAAAATATAATACATGAACACAATAAAAAGTAACATCACAGCAGATATCTTGCGTTTCACAAGTCTTCAAATTCTGACGTCCAAATTGGGGATCCATTCGAGGCAGGGCGGTGTGGCGTTGAAGAAGTCAGCCCGACTACCCTAGTAGGCTCTTAATTCACAGTCCTGGGCGATGTGCTGTATTGATAGATCAGGTGCCCCACAGTCACAGCTACGGCTGCCAAGCTTTCCCCACTTGTGTAAATGGTGTGCACATAGTCCATGTCCTGTTTGGATTCTGTTTAGGCTTTTCCATAGCTGTCGTTCGTGAAAGTTCAAAGCCTTTAGATTTCTCTGACGGACAGATAAGTTGTCAGGGGAGGCGCCATTTAGTATCCATGCTGAAGTTGGCAGCTGACAGTTGTTGGGCCAGTCTTAAAGGGGGATTCCTGGAGCGGAGTCGTATTCTTTCCAAAGTTGGGACATCTTCATGGCTAGGAAGTAGGGGGTAATTCATTATTTTTGTGTATTCCTTCATCAGAGCTTCCTGTCTTCACAGGAAGGGTTGAACTATATGACTAAGTGTTGAAGCCAATATAGCAGGGTAGTCTTTATGCATCCAGTTATGGTTCTCATAGCAGCGTTGAGCTGGGTGTCCACCTTGTTTACATGCTTGCTGGTTAACCACACTGGCGCACAGTACTCGGCTGCAGAGTACACTAAGGCCAGTGCAGAGGTTCGTAGTATGTCTGCTGCTGCCCCCCAGTTAGTGCTACAGAGCCTCTGAATGAGGCTGTTCTGTGAGCTTATTTTATTGGATACATTTTCCAGGTTTCTTTTGAAGGATAATGTCCTATCTAGAGTGACTCCCAGGTACTCTGGATGTGGCTGATATCGCAGTTGGCTGTTATTCATATGAACCTTCAGCTCATATCCCGCCATTCTGTTGTTCAAACGAAAACAGCTGACTTCAGTCTTGGTGGGATTTGGTATTAGCCTCCATTTGGTGAAATACTCAGTCATTTTGTTTAGGTCAGTTGTGAGGATGTTTTCAGTGTCTTCAAACTGCTTGCTTTGGATAGCTAGGGTCATATGATCAGCATAGCTGAACTTCCTTGAGATAGTTTCAGGCAGGTCAAAGATGTAAAGATTAAAGAGCATTGGTGATAAAACTGATCCTTGAGGCAGTCCATTGTTCAGTTTCCTCTGTTTGCTTATGTCATTACCCTGCATCACCTGGAAGTGTCTATCCAAAAGGATGTTGTTGATAAGTCTCAGTGGCATACGGCAGGGGATTACTTTTATCGGTTTGTGTAGAAGTCCTTCCTTCCACACAGTGTCATAGGCAGCTGTTAGGTCTATGAAAGCTACCGCAGTCTTTTCTTGTTTTTGAGAACCTGCTTCAATATATGTCGTTAGACTTAAAACCTGGTCTGTGCAGCTCCTATTGGGTCTGAAACCTGCCTGCTCTGGTGGGATGACTTCTAGGAATCGTGGGCCCAGCCTGTTGAGGACTATCGTTCCAGAAGTTTGTAGCAGCAGCTGAGAAGGGCGATAGGGCGGTAACTTTCGGCTTTATCTGATGGTTTGTTTGATTTCAGCACAGCAATTATTTTAGTCATTTTAAAAGCTTTTGGCAGGCAGTCCGATGTTAGTATGCATAAGTAAAACTTGGTCAGCCATTTCTTCGTTTCCTTCCAACATCGAGTCAGGAATTCAGGGTGCATTACATCATAACCAGGCGCCTTACCCGTCTTAACATCACTAAGAGCAGCTTCTAGTTCTTCAGTTGTGAAGCTGCGAGAGTACTCAGTTTCTTGAGGTGTTGTTCGCTGTATGTTTCTGGACTCCCTTTTTACTTTTTGTGTGTGGTGTTTGTCTGGTGGTGCTCTAGACAGTGATACAATTCGACTTGCTATTTGGTCTGGTAGCACTGTACGAGCTACTTTGATCTGTGGCTTACTTCCCCAAACTTCTTTAGTAAGCTCCAAGCTTTTCTGCTTGACTTCTTAAAATCCATTTCAGCAGTTGTCTTAATCCATCTATTTCTTCGAGCCTCATCCAGTGTCTGTAACAGTTCATCGCTACGTCTGTATCACCATGTTTTACGTATGTTTCAAAAAGTTTCTTACAATCTTTGTACCAACCCAGAATGTATTCCTTGCGGTACCCACGTGGGTACACTTTTTTGCTGTTGCAATCACTGCACCTACAAATCTGTTGTAATTTTTAGGTGTTGCTGGGATCCACCTTAAGACCTTGGCAAGTTCTTGGGAGAACAGTTCCCAGTTTGCCTTTTGGAAGTTCCATCTAGGTCTTGGTATAGATCGGATCACTGGGATTTGTATGCCTATTTCATATATGACTGGACGATGTTGACTGCATGGGAAATTTGTTAGGATCATTCTGGTTATGCTAACTGGTTGGCCACTGTGATTCTGGGTGGAGAAACATAGATCTGGATTTGAGTCTCTACCCCATGCTGCTGATCTGAAAGTTCCCTTATCCTTTGCATCGAATATGAGACTTAAGCTGTTTTCTTCCATCCAGTCTGTGAGTGCAACGCCATTCTGGTCACTGCTGTTGTATTTCCACAGTGTATGGTAAGTATGGAAATCTCCCAAGTACAGAGCTGGATGGGGGAGTGGGGGTAGTACCTCTGGAGGCCACTGGACGAGTGGAGGTTTGTAAACATTAGTTATTGAAACTTCTTCCACTTTTATAGTGACAATGTGGATTCAACTGTCAATGCCAGAGTGCAATACTTGGGCTTTTTCTATGTTGCTGCGGATATAAGTAGCACAGCCATATGTCTGATGGTATGTCGCATCTATTGTCTCGTATCCTTGTATTCTGCCTCTTGCCTTAAGATCGGCCACACTAGTTACGTGAGTCTCTTGTATAGAAACAACATCAATGTTCCTCTCACGGAGAATTCGAGACAGAGTTTCGCATTTGGATCTGCTTAGTCCTTCAATATTTAGTTGGAAAATTCGGAGGCTAGGTCTGATATTTCTTGTCATGCAGCTCCTGCAGGAGTCATTATCTGGCAGGCTTGCTTCAATGTGCGCAAGGCCAGGAGATCCTCAAGAGAAGATAAGTCTGGCGCCAGCTATCGTTCTAGCTCATTTAGCATCAAGCAGGGTGCACGTGTGGACTTCTTCCACGGATGCGAGCTGGTTTATACCCCATTCTGTGGCTAATACTGCATGACATTAAACGGTTTCCGTCATCCTCTCAACATATCCCACTTCATCCGCATCGAGCCACATTTCTTTTGCTTCGTACCACCATTGCATACACAGACATTCACAGCTACTGCTAGCCACTGAATGGCTCTTCGTCTCCTTGTTCAACAACAGATAAGCTCTTGGATTTTAGTAACACAGCTCTATTTAAATGTTACCAAAATTTATATCAGTGAATACTGTGTGCAGATTATTTAAAACTTTAACAAAACACATGAAAGAACGACGAAAGATAACAATGTTAGCAAAAATCGTAATAGTGTATATAGCCTTTGACGGTATAAATCCTGCTGTTTACATATTATTTAAATCTTTAGTAAAACACTTGAAAAAGATAAAAAAAAGGATTATGGTCACGAACAGATAATACAAAAATTGAAATATTTCCACACGCCTCTAACAGGTGGCACTGATTCTTCTATAGTATATTGTGGCATGTTATGTCATTTTGCAAAGTAAATTAAACAACAAATTTAGAAAGCAGAGAAGAAATAATTAATTATGTGTTAGGGCCTAGAATTTCCTGAATCATTACTGTGTGTGTTAACCGTTTTACAACTAAAATACAGCATGTCAGTTATTGAACTGTATGAAGAAAACGTAAATTAGTTACAAACTACGGTGTGCGCACACTTTATACAACATGCGAACGTCACTAGAGATATTCGGATTTAGGTTATGAGATGTTCAATATGCCTGCCATCATTGGCGATGATGTGGCACAGACGAATAGCGATATTCTGCATGACCCGCTAAAGTATGCGAACATCGATGCTGTCGACTACTTCTGATTGACTGTTTTCAGCTCAGCAGTAGTTTTGGGGTTATTGTTGTACACCATGCCTTTAATGTAGCCCCGAAAAAAGGAGTCGCATGTATTCAGATGAAGAGAATATAGAGAATATGGCAGCCAATCGAGGATCATGCCAGTGGCCTCTGGCATCCCAAAGCCAGAATGCGGTCCCCAAGTGCTCCTTCAGGACATCAAACACTCTCCTGCTTCTGTGGGATCGAGCTCCATCTTGCATGAACCACATTCTGTTGAAATTAGGGTCACTTTGGATAATGGGGAAGAAATCGTCTTCCAAAACCTTCATGTACCTTTCAGTAGTCATCGTGCTATCACGGAATATCTCGCAGATTATTCCGTGCAACATTGCACACCACAGAGTCACCCGTTCAGGGTGAAGAAATTTCTCGATCGCGAAATGCGGATTCTCAGTCCCCCATATGCACCAATTTTGCTTATTGACGAATGTATCCGAATGAAAGTGGGTTTCATCGCTAAACCAAACCATACATGCGCATACTAATTCCCATCATGTCCCGAGGCCAATCTGCAGTTTGAACGTCCTGGCCGGCCGCGGTGGTCTCGCGGTTCTAGGCGCTCAGTCCGGAATCGCGCGACTGCTACGGTCGCAGGTTCGAATCCTGCCTCGGGCATGGATGTGTGTGATGTCTTTAGGTTAGTTAGGTTTAAGTAGTTCTAAGTTCTAGGGGACTGATGACCACAGATGTTAAGTCCCATAGTGCTCAGAGCCATTTGAACCATTTTTGAACGTCCTGACGCAAACCGTTCAGAAGTTATGACGATTTTGTTTCATAAAGTTCAATAATAGTAACCCTCTATCTTTGATTCACCGAACAAATTTGGAAGCGAAAATTATTTAACTTCGTAGTTTGAGCTGCATGTCACATCAGCAACAGTCATTTAACAAACGCCGTTGGATTAAGGCCTTCTCTGCCCTTCATCGCCAGTTACTGTCTTCAACTATTCCCACGTGACCGAGCGAGGTGACGCAGTGGGCGGCAGACCGAAATCGCATTCGTGAGGTCAACCGTTCAAATCCGTCCAAACAGATTAAGGTTTTCCGTAGTTTGCCTAAGTCGCTTAAGGCCAATGTCGCGATGTCCCTTTGAAAGACCAGGGCCGATTTCCTTGCCCATTCTTGAAGCATTCAGAGGTCGTGCTCCGTCTCTAATGACCTCACTGTCGACGGGACGTTGAACCCTAATTTTTTTTTTCAGACTCACGCTTTCTGATGCCTCTACCCACCTTCAATTAAGCTGTAATCTCGTTCTTTTCATATATTTTAGAATCCAACAAAAAGCTTCCGTGTTCTCTCAGTGGTCACTTCCCTTGGTTACATGTCCCTCCATTTCGGTTTCATCTTGCCTACACCAGTCTCTTCTGTTAGATTTTTTATTTTGTATTCCTTATTCTCCTACTAACTGCCACGAACAAATTCTCTCTTAGTCATCAGAAGAGCACCACGTTTCACTCTTTTTCGCCTTCGAAGCCTGTGTCTCATTTTCGTATTTCAGAAATGGCAATCCACAGTGACTGGGATACTTCGGAGCTTATTATTATTATTATTATTATTAAGCATTACAATCCATGAAGGCTTTTTGCTGCAGAATGGACAATGTTGAACCACTTTGCTCTGTCTTTACAAGTAATTTGCCACTGTCTGTCATGTCCTAGTTTTCTGAGATCGTCTTGAATATTGTCCAAGTATCTCATGCGTGGGCGTCCAAGAGGTCGTCTTCCGGTGGGAATCTCTTCAGTCACTTTCTTGATGGTCCTGTTTGGTGGTGCTCTGATGACATGCCCTATCCATTTCAGTCTTTTGGCTTTAATTTTGGCCACTATATCGGAGTCTTTATATAATTTGTAAATTTCATTGTTATTTAGCAATCTCCATTCATCACTGATCCTATCTCTTATGGGTCCAAATATTTTTCTCAAAATTTTTCGTTCAAATACTCTTAATCTGTTTTCCTCTTTTTTTGTGAGAGTCCAGGTTTCAGATCCATAGGTGAGTACTGGTATAATCAATGATTTGTATACTTGTAGTTTGGTGTTCCTAGAAATTAACTTGCTTTTGAAAACTGTCAAGAGACTATAGTAGCATTTGTTAGCCTTCTGAATTCGTGATTCTATTTCAATTTTTATGGAGTTGTCAGAGGTTACTATTGTACCAAGGTAATTAAATTCATTTGTCTTTGTGAAAGCTGTGTTATTAATTTGCAGTACATTATTATTTGATGGATAGCGGGATAAGATAAAGTACATTGTTTTGTCTGTATTCAGCTGGAGGCCTGTGCCATTTGTGGCTTTAATTAATTGTGCTGTAAGAAGCTTCAAATCATTCTCACTGTCAGATAATAATGCAATGTCATCAGCGTATGCTACAATGTTAATTTTGCTTTCCAGTTGTGCTCCAATTTGTAGTAGCTTTACTTTTTGGATTATTCTATTGATTACTATGTTAAAAAGAACTGGTGAGAGTGAATCCCCTTGTTTGACTCCAGTTTTAACCTCAAAGTCTTCAGAAAGTTTGCTAGCTACTTTTATTTTGTATTTTGAGTTTAAAGTGCAAGATTTTATTAAATTTATCAATTTGTTAGGGATGCCAATCTGCCTCATGCACTTCCATAAATATTCCCTGTTGATACTGTCAAAAGCTTTTTTAAAATCAATGAAAAGCATATGTACATTTTGATTGAATTCATATTTCTTTTCACCCAACATCCTTAGGACATATATATTGTCAATAGTCGATCTGTTAGGTCTAAATCCACATTGGGCATCATCTAGGGAGTCTTCAACGTAAGGGCTTATCCTTGCTAACAGTATATTTGTCAGAATTTTATATGTTGTGTTTAGTAACGCAATTCCTCTGTAGTTTGAACAATTTGTTGGGTCCCCCTTCTTGTATATAGGGCACACAACTACTTCTTTCCAATCATGTGGGACCTGTTCCTGCTTCCAGATGTTGGTGATGATTTTGTGTAAGCAGTTTACAAAAGGAAATTTACTGAGCTTCCATATATCTGTGTCTATACCATCACTTCCAGGAGCTTTATGTCTCTTCAGCTTCTTGATGCTTTCTTTAATTTCTGCTAAGCTGGGCTCTTCGTCCGATGGGTCAGCAGTAAGATATTCATTGTCATCTTCCTGAGAGACGCTTATAGTTGGAGCATTTAGTAACTCATTAAAATATTCCTTCCATCTGTTAGCAATGTCACTTCTTTCTGTTAGCAAGGAGCCATCTGGGTCTGTTATGAACTGTCCATAATTTTTTATATTCCCACTTTTAAACATATTTATGCTCTTGAAAAATCCTCTGGAGTCTGTGGTACGGTCATTCTCAGCTCTTTTTAATTTGTAATTCATAAAATCCCTTTTCTTTTTCCTAATGAGTTTCCTGGCAAGTTTCTGTTTCTCTTCAAAAATAAGTTTGTTTTGTGTTATTGGTTTTTGTAGGAATTTTTCCCTTGCTAATTTTCTATCTTCGATAGCGTTCGAGCACTCGGCATCAAACCAGGGGTTCTTAGTTGTAGTAAAATGTCCCAAAACTGAGGTAGTTGCTCGTGTGATATTTTCTTTCAGAGCGTTCCAGGCTTGATTAGTATCATCATTGTTAATTTTACTTTCCACTTCAGGTTTGTGTGTTTCTAATTCTCTAATGTACTGGTTGAGAATGTTTGGGTTTTTCAGTTTCATTGTATTAAACCTAGGAACACCATTTAATTTAGACCATTTATGTCTTGAGAGTGAGATCTTGAACTTGGCTTTTACAAGAAAGTGATCCGAATCACAGTCTGCTCCCCTTTGACTTCTGATATCATGTATGCATTTATGATGTTGTTTTTCGATTAATACATGATCAATTTGATTTTTTGTGATGCCATCTCTTGAAGCCCATGTTTGTTTATGTATATCTTTATGTGCAAAATATGTACTTTTGATCAACATGTTTTTGGAAGTGGCAAAGCTAATAAGTTTTGTTCCGTTTTCATTACTCTGCTGATGTAGACTATGAGGTCCAATTGTAGGTTTATAATGATTTTCATGTCCTAACTTGGCATTGAAATCTCCTAGAATTATTTTAATTGAATTTTTCGAGAATGTATCATATACCTGTTCCAATTTGTTGTAAAATTCTTCTTTAATATTGTCCTCTTTATCCTGTGTTGGAGCATGGCAATTTATAACATTTAAAGTCTTATATTTGCATTGAATCGTAATGTGAGATATCCTTTCATTCACTGCCTCAAATTTCCTAATAAAAGGTAACAATTTGTTGTTTATTATAAATCCTGTCCCTAGTGCATGTATTTGTGTATCATTTCCCCCATACATTATTGTATACTTATTTTTGTTTATACTTCCATTACCCGTCCATCTGGTTTCTTGTACTGCAACTAAATCCATTTTATACCTTTCAAGTTCCTGTATGACATTTATCAGTGATCCTGATCTATAGAGACTTAATACATTCCATGTTCCCATATTCATAACCTTTAAATTTTGCAAGTTCGTCATCAAGTTTGGTGGCCCAGCATTCTTGTCATTCTGATTCGTAGCAATCCATTTTCTCCTACAGGATCCTGTGATAGGGTCGCTGGCCCTAAGCACAACCCCCAACCTGGAGGACCAGGGTCTTGATTTCGGGGATGCCTACCCCTAGAGCAGTTGCTTTCACTTCAGCTAACGAACTTGCTCTGCCCGGCCTGTTGGTCCGCGGGAGGTATTTGATTTCCCTCCTACCACCCATATCTGGGAGGCGTTCCCCGATCCGCCACCTGGGGACGCGCCCTCTAGGAGTTACAGGCTCTCCCGAGGAGCTTACTTTACAAAAATCACTCCAGGTCGTTTTTGCTCTTCCTTTTATTTCTTTTGTCAGCTGTTACTTCAGAGTCTTCAACCAGACTATCTTATCATCAGTATCTGGATGCCCATATGTAATGCTAACTGAGCACTATATGTCAAGAGACCTGGATCCACAATTACCTTGGCGGCACAGAAGCAGCAACAGTAGGATGGATCGGTGATGAGAGCTCAGTGATTTCGAACGTGGGCTACTCACTGGGTACGACCTGAATAACTAATCCAGGGATTTTTCCGCCCTTCTAAAACTGCCCAAGTCATGTGACTGTAATGTGGAAAAGCGAAGGACCAATCGCAGCTAAACCAACACCAGGAAGACCTTTTGAACTGACGATCAGGGGCCGTCGACCATTGCGCAAGATAGTTTTAAAAAGATCCAATGAAAATCAGTGGAAGGAATCACTAGTGAGCTGCAAACTGCTATAATCAATCCAGCTTGCACAAATACTGTGAGTATGGAGTTCACAAGAATGAGATAAAATGATCGAGCAGCTCCTCAAAGTCAGAAATCTCTGTAGTCAGTGCTAAGCGACGCTTGAGATCGTGCAAAGAACTACGCCACTAGACAGTGGATGACTGGAAACGAATGATTTGGTGTGATGAATCACGCCGTACCCTGTGGCAGTCCGATTGAAGAGTTTGGTTTTGGTGAATGCCGGAAGAACTGATCTTCCACGACGTGTAGTGACAATAATGAAGTACAGAGCATGCAGTGTTACTGTATGGGGGTGTTTCCAGTGGTTGGCGTGTACTCCCCTTCATCCTGTTAAGAAAAAGCAGCTGTTTATAGTAAATAAACAGTTTGGGGACGATGGTTATATCAGTATGACGATGAACCCTGTCTTAAAGCAGTATCTGTGAGGCAATGGATTGTGGAAAGTAAAACTGCTGAAACTATGAAGCCTGTCTAAAGCCCAACCTGAACATAGTGGAACACCTTTGGGATGTTTCCAGAATGAGATTTTCATTCTGCAGCGGAGTGTGCGCTAATATGAAACTTCCTGGCAGATTAAAACTCTGTGCCAGACCGATATTCGAACTCGGGACTTCAGCGCACACTCCGCTGCAGAGTGAAAATCTCATTCTGGAAACGTCCCCCAGGCTGTGGCTAAGCCATGTCTCCGCAATATCCTTTCTTTCAGGAGTGCTAGTTCTGCAAGTTTCGCAGGAGAGCTTCTGTAAAGTTTGGAAGGTAGGAGGCGAGGTACTGGCAGAAGTAAAGCTGTGAAGACGGGGAGTGAGTCGTGCTTGGGTAGCTCAGTTGGTAGAGCACTTGCCCGCGAGAGGCAAAGGTCCCGAGTTCGAGTCTCGGTCCGGCACACAGTTTTAATGTGCCAGGAAGTTTCACCTTTGCGATGATCAGAACGTCGACTTCGCTCCAGACCCGATCGTCCAACATTTCCTTCTTCTCTGATTTCTGCTCTTGTGGAAGAATGCACCACCATTTCTCCACAGACATTCAAACACATCACTGAATGTGTCCCCGTCAGAGTTCAAGCCGTTGTAGAGGCGAGGGGTGGACAGAGCCCGCAATAAAGTCCACTAATGGTTGTCCGGATAATCTTCATCAGATTGTTTACTTTGAGTGTAGGAACTCCTTAACTGTTTGTGTCACTTGATTGTTAATTTGCATTAATTGCTTTTAGATGTATCGATTACATATTTTTTTTATTTCGTACTGTATTTGATTTTCAGGCCACGTTTGAACTTGCTGTTATAATTTCTCGATCTGTTGTCGCTCTTTTGGCCTACAGGTGAATGTGTGCCTCATTGCTGTAGCAACATTTCTGGGGATGTCTTAGGAGATGCAAGAAGAAACAACTCTGAAGTCTTGATAGAGTGTTCAGGACCTCTATAAAGTAAGCATGAAAGAAGACATGGAAAAGAATGGCACTGTTAGTACTGTGACACGCCGGAGTATGATAAGTGAAAGTGTTACGTATATCTCGTGAAACCCTGTTCGGTAAAGTTAGGGAGCCTGTATTCTAGGAAGATATGCCACAGCTCGACTTCCACCACCGTATATCTTGTACAGGGACTGCCTGAGAATGAGATAACAGAAGGTATAATGGATGGGACGGCAACAGAGGCAGCCATCATGTCTCTGGTCAATATTTGAATACAATAGGCGATTAAAAATGGTAGAACGTCCCACCAAGGGATGTACAGTGTCTTGCAAAGTATATAGCAGATGCAGATGTAGTTAAGATAGATAGTCATTACAGACGCCCGGCTTTTTGGGGCAGCCTTAATCCATCAGAAAGCAAAGAATTCTACTGCCATGTCGTGCATCATAAAGTATCAGTGACGGCTTCAAAAGAGGTAAGTAGATATTTTACTATAAAACTACAGCGACCAGCCACTTTTTTAATGCGTTTTATTTATGCCAATATGCATTTCGGGTTTGCACACATCTTCAGCTGGCAAATTACATTTATCTTCAGTTTCTACAGTTGTACAATATTGACAGCAGTTTGGATGCTGCAGCTGGCCTGTGCAAAAGCAACGATTCCAATCACTTACTTCAATTACGCGAGTTTAAAGTTACGCGCTATCAGTTGTTCATTTTACTTACATTCTCCTCTCCTTGTTTTTTCTTGGCTTTTCTTCTTTTTTGCAACAGCACAAACACTTTTTGTCACGTATTGTACACAGGCACAGTGCGTTATGTACCATGTTGTCGACTGACAGTTTTTACATACAAGCAGTTTATCTATGGACAGAGTTATATTTTACTAAAGTTTTGAGGTTCTAGCTAAGCTACTGTTTACTAAACATTGACTTGGATGATATTTATTTATTTATTTATTTAGCGTATGGCTATACATGCAACATTAATACATCAAGTGTTAGACATTAAAATCTTATAACAGTCGTGAATATAATTTATGTTTATATTAGTCAGTTAAAAGGTTATATCGAGGTTTGAGATCCATTGTAGCGCCGATGGGGATGCCTCCAGGAAGTCGGACCAGTTCCCTGCATATGCTCGCAAGGAGCATTCACCATGGATGTGTTGGATCGTCTGCCTAGGGGCACCGCAGTCGCATTCTGGTGACACCGCTCTTCCCCATTTGTGTAGTGAATCCGCACACCTGCCATGTCCAGTACGTATTCGATTTAATGCGGACCATGTTTTCCGTGTTAGTTCCATTCCAGAGATGTTGCAGTTATAGCTCTCAAACCAGGTCTGTTGTTGGTCATGTGTCTTTTGGTTCCAACCCAGTCTGTATTGTTTCATGTGGTCATAGTTATTATTTTGAAGCTGCTCAGCTGTGCGTGTGGGTGTCTTTCTTGATTTCGATCGAGTGTGTCGCAGTTGTGAGAATCTTGGATGATAGAAGTATTCTAAGTACAATGTATACTAAGTTATTTTTTGGTTACTTAGGCAGTATTGAAGATAATAAACTAACATAACACATTTATACAAAGCAGTAATTCATACATTTGCAATGTAACAAAGATAGAATTGAGATTTTTATGTTGTATATTATTACATGCATTTTTTGGGTTTATATTAGATTATGTTATTTCTTCATTGAGCTTAGTAAGTGGTTTGATAAGTAGAGTGTGGAAGTTTTTCAGAAATATTCGGTTTGGTAGCTCTGTTTGGTCGTTAAGTATGTCAGAAGGGGATGCATGTTTATGTGATTAAATTTCGATTTCTTCTAGGAGGTTCACTCTTTTTCCTTTTTGCCTAGCTGGAGAACTTGTAGATTATGGGATATGTCTCTTACTTGATGTTGTTCTGCTACATGCTGGGCAAATGTGGATTTATTTAAATTTTTTTAAACGAAGAGCATCCATGTGTTCTCGAAAATGTATGTTGAAGTTTCTCCCTGTTTGGCCTATGTATGTTTTTGGACATGAGTTGCAGTTAAGTTTGTATATTCCTGATTGATTGTACGGTTTGGTATTATTTTTAATGTTATGGATACCTCTGTCCTTTATTTTGTTATTTGTATAGTAGCTCATTCTGATATCTGCTCCTCGGAACAGGTTTACTATTTTATATGACAGTTTTCCTACAAATGGCAAGCTTATATATTTTTCTTTTGGCTTCGTTGTGGTATTCTTAAATGCTGTTTTGTTATTGTATTTAGTTATGTGGGGATTTATCTTAGAGTTTAGTTCATCTATTAATTTTGGATTGTAACCATTATTGTAAGCAATTGCTTTCATGGTGTTTAGTTCTTCTATTTGGTCAGCTGGTTCTATTGGTATTTTGTGCATTCTGTTTAGCATTGCTCTGTATGAAGTCATTTTATGTTTATCTGGGTGGCAGGATGCTTTATTAGTTGTGTTATCTGTGTATGTTGGTTTCCTGTATATTGGAAATCTGTGATTGTTGTTGGAGCTACTTATGCAGAGATACAGAAAATTTAAACCTACTTCTGTTTGGTGTTCTACAGTGAAGATGATGTTCTGATGCATTTTAGTCATTTCTATTGGAGGGTTATCAATTTCTTCTGCTGTGCCTTCAAATAAGATTATTATATCATCAACATACCTTTTGTAATAAATTATCTTGCTTACTATTTGGGGGTTTTCTTTAAAAAATTTACATTTTAAGTTATTGATGAAAATATCAAAAGCAAACTGGCAAGGCAGCTATCATAGCCAGGCCCTCTTTCTGCTGGTACATTTTTTTATTAAAAGAAAAGTAGTTATGTGATAGTACTAGTGTTAATAATCAATGAATTCATATATTTCTGGTAATGCCTAATTTTTATGTTTAAGTAAATTGTTTATAATTATTTCTATTGATTCTTTGACTGGTATGCTTTTGTAGAGGTTTGTGATGTCAAGTGATGCAAACCTAGCAGTATCAGGAATCTGAATTTCCTTTAGACAATTAATAAGTTCATAACTATTCTTTACTGAGTATGTCCCTTCGAATTTGAAAGTGTTGCTAAGGATCTCATTCTGTTTCTTGCTGATTTTATAAGTTGGGCAGCTCTGAGAATTAGCAATTGGACGTATGGGACAGTTGACTTTATGCATCTTAAGTTTTGCTTGTAGGCGTGGTGCATAAGGATTCATAAAAGTGCATTCATGTATATCTTTTGCATTCAAGAGGAAATCACTTTTTTCATAATTTTTTAAGTTTATTCTGTAACTTAAGAGTGGGATCAGACTAAATTTCTACTATATTATTGTTACTGAAAAATTCAATGGTTTTGTTTACATATTCACTTTTACACACTACAACAATAGCATTGCTTTCATCTCCTTTCGCTATTAAAGCTTTATTGTCTCTTAGTTTCTTGTTAACACTTTTAAGTATTGTACTGTCATGGTGCTTTATACTATTATTATTATTTGCTTTCTCTATTTGTTTGGGTTATAAAATTCTTAACTTTGTGGCCTATGGCAATCTGATCGTTCTGAGTTAGTTTTGCAGTATCACAGGCTATTTTGGTGCCTACTCTTAATTCTTCAATATTATTCTCAGTCAAAGATGGGGTGATATTATGTTGATAGCTGTGTAAATCCAAAGATTGCTGGACTAATAGTTCTTTCATTGAACGAGTCAAAAAAATTTATTGTTATGTTCCAATTACAATTTGTCTAACTTTAATACATTCGATTAACTGTAGAAGATAAAATCTTCGAGATCCTGAATTGTGACCACGCCGTAACTGAAATAGAATTTCCTTAAATTATCTTACATCACCCTCTGAAACTACTAATAAATGCGAACTTATTTTCCAAAGCGGCGGTGATTTTGATTGATTAAAATATTTTCATTATGCTGGACTCAAACATCTTAACTGTTTTTCAATTAATTTAGGCACGAAAATGGTGACAAAGTTCCATCTATGTGGATGAAATTACTTGAAAGAATACATCAAACAGCAAATGCTGTGCTACGTCAGTGAAGCTAAAAGTGTGTACACTGTGCACATAAATGTGAGAAAGTAGTTACGCCTACACTTTACAGAGTAAAAGTTAGCTGATGCTTTCAAGACGTAATCGCCTAAATCTTTGTTTTACTGACGACATAAATATGCATTACTCCAGTTGAAGGTGAGTGAATCCCCGAAACGCGTCTAACAGTAAATAAAGTAGCTGGTAGCTTCATTCCTTCAAGTAATTTACCGTTTTGGTTTGATTGTATTCCGAAAAGCAATTCGTTTAATATGCTAATACAAAGTTTTTTTTTTTTTTTTTTTTTTTTTTTTTTTTTTTTTTTACTTGGTGCTTCGTCTGTTTTCTGCCAGTGGACTAGATCTGCAAGTGCTGTCTGTCTGCTGCTCTTTGGAATTGTTTTTTTTATTCGCTTGCAGCACTGTCTATTGCCCGATGTCCCACGGGAATAAATATTGCACCATTATTGCACATAAATATATGTGTTATATGTTTATGATTTTATGGTCCAACGTTGTCCTATGTACTTTTATGAGTGTAGTTTCGCCAAGTTCCCTGGTATTTTCGGCACTCATCTTGTCTAAAAATGAGAGACTTGCTTTACTCCTCCGTACGAGGTAACGTCTTATAACACCCCGGTTTTATTTTACAATTTTGTATGACAGGTTCTGGCACCCCTGCATTTGTAGCTGACATGATTGTTGGTTTCCTTTGCGCTTTTCACATCGGTTACCAAGCGAAGTATGTATCGTCTTTACTACGTATTCTACAGCTATTCTCCATCAACTATGTAACTACTATTTTCTAAATCGACAAATACTAAATCAGTTTCTTGATTATATTCTGCGTGATTTTTAAAGAGCTTTTTAATCACAAAAAAGCCGGCCGAAGTGGCCGTGCGGTTAAAGGCGCTGCAGTCTGGAACCGCAAGACCGCTACGGTCGCAGGTTCGAATCCTGCCTCGGGCATGGATGTTTGTGATGTCCTTAGGTTAGTTAGGTTTAACTAGTTCTAAGTTCTAGGGGACTAATGACCTCAGCAGTTGAGTCCCATAGTGCTCAGAGCCATTTGAACCATTTTTGAATCACAAAAACAACGACAATTGTTGTTTTTCTTCCTCCTCGAAATCCCGTTTCATTTTCGTTTAATAATCTCTACGGTATTACCCATCATCTGGCGTTAAGGTTTTTGATGTCAGTCTTATGTACTAATTCTAGAAGCTAATATCCCTTTGGTTCTGGTAGTTATTTCTATCTTCCTTGTTAAACAGCGACATAACGTCTGTCTATTATTATGTTGTTGGTGTGATTGTACTTTACCATCGTGTATTGAATTAATTCTGTAAAACATCAAATGGAAAGAAATTACATCGTATTTTACGGGCTCTTTCTCGATGTCGTCCACACATCCAGGTTTTCTTTTTTCTTTCCAGGGGTGTCAGAGTCCCGGATAACTTTTTTATGCATAAATCATGTACTCCTCGGGTGTCTGGATATTGTATTCTCCAGCTTTCTGTCAGTGAGTCGTCGTACCGATAACGTTTATAGTGTTCCACCCATAGCCACTGGTCTGTCTCATTTTCCTTTATTGTTTCTCTGCTTCGATAAGCACTTTTATTGATTGACGTAAAAGTAGAATCTAGTGAAGAAGAAATAAGGTGTGCCTGAGGCGATAGATCGCGCTTGCATTGTCTCCCAAGCTATAAGCCAACGGAAGGCTCCCCACAGCGATAAAACCAGCGCTGCGGTCGACGCTAACCCAGGGTCGTAAAGTGTCGATGCACCATGGGGTCTGGGAGAGCATAGATCGCTCCCAATAAATGGCAATGCTTGTACCGATTACATGGCCAGATTAGGGCGTCGTGGAGACAATATGAAGCTATGAATCCACGTCGTCAATAGGGCATTCAATGCTGCATTGCGGTGTCGTGTCAGAGGCTAAATCCAACTGTTTTCCTGTAGTCGTCAAGTTTGAGCTTCGCTATAAAACTCAGTTCCAAAACTGCGCTGTAATGTCATCAAGAAATCCCTAAAAGATGGAATACTGGAGGTGGATAATTCTGATATTCTTAAAATATGTACCTTCAAAACACTAATGAACGCATTCTGATCAGCGTCCATTAGCAGCCATTAAGAAGAGGAGCTTCATTAGTTCGATCCGACTAAAATTCATGCACTGGGTCTTCGTGAAAAACAGCTAGTGCAGTTATAGTGAATACATTGAGCGTCCGCCAGATTCTAACTTTCTTCTTTCCCTAGTATCTTTTTCCTTTCTGCTGCACTTCTCCGCAACAGGTATTAAGAATCTAGAAATTGGAGCATACGTTTGCCAACAGCACAGTTGAATTTGCCTTGTTCTTGTTACATTACGATTTATTACATTCTAAAATTAATTATACTAATCAAGAGCGGTGGCTTTCGGACATGAATATGAGTGCTCCAAATCACGGTCACTAATGTTTAAAACTAACCCTCCTGAAAATCCAGTTTTGGGTATTTTTGAATGATCTACACTTGTTAAAGGTAAACAAACTTTTGATTATCATGTTCTTTTCCTCTCTAATTAATTAATACAACCAGTAATCCACAGTACACATAGAACTCATATGAAATTATGTCGCTCCAGAGACCTTTTCAAGTCTCAAACATCTATGATGTACGTATACATACAGAAGCGACGGATGAAAATTCGTACTAAGGTCTGCCTGGGAACTGGATTGAAGAGGGTAGTCTGGACAGTAGTCCCGCATTCGAATCCCTACCTTTGTATAAATTTTCATTCGCCGTTTCAGTCTACATACACACATCAAAAAAAGTTTTGCATCACCCCAGTTCCCAGAACTCGTGAAGATAGACGTTGATTGTGATTATTATATCACAGAAAGAGCCCCTTCGCCGGCCGCGGTGGCCGAGTAGTTCTAAGCGCTTCAGTCCGGAACCGCGCTGCTGCTACGGTCGCAGGTTCGAATCCTGCCTCGGGCATGGATGTGTGTGATGTCGTTAGGTTTAAGTAGTTCTAAGTTTACGAGACTGATGACCTCAGATGTTAAGTCCCATAGTGGTTAGAGCCATCTGAACACAGTCCCTATGACTGTTCAGAGATGTCAGTAACACCGCCCAAAGACGTAAACAACCATGCATGAGCAGCGCCTATTAGAAGAAGGGGGCCCAACAGTTGATCAGTTGTGGGCATTCCACCAGGAAGGAGCTACACGGCTCATGTTGTCTGTAGTTCAACCATGCTTAGACGGTCAATACCGCGGTTTGATCGCGTCCGCATTGTTACTTTGTGCCAGGAAGGGCTCTCAATGAGGGAAATGTCCAGGTGTCTTGGAGTAAACCAAAGTGATGTTGTTCAGACATCGAGGAGATACAGAGTGTCGCATATGCCTTCAACCAGACCATCGTCGGAGACCTGTTTGGAGGCAACCTGGTCAGGCTAAACGCCGTAGACACACTTTCCAGCGAGTGCAGCAAGGTGTTGGTTCCCTGATGTTTTGAGTTGGCATTATGTCAGGAAGACGTACACCGCTGGTGGTCACGGATGCGGCGTAACGGCTGTACGATACATGAATGCCATCCTCCGACCGATAGTGCAACCATATCGGCAGCATACTGGCGAGGCATTCGTCTTCATGGGCGACAATTCGCGCCCCCATCGTGCACATCTTGTGAATGACTTCCTTCAGGATAACGACATCGCTCGACTAAAGTGGCCAGCATGTTCTCCAGGCATGAACCCTATCGACCATTCCCGGGATTGATTGAAAAGGGCTGTTCATGGACGACGTGACCCACCAACCACTCTGAGGGATCTACGCCGAATCGCCGTTCAGGAGTGGAACAATCAGGACCAACAGTGCCTTGATTAACTGGGGGATCGTATGCCACGACAAATACAGGCATGCATCAATGCAAAACGATGTGCTACTGGGTATTAGAGGTACCGGTGTGTACAGCAATGTGGACCACCACCTCTGAAGGTCTCACTGTATGGTGCTACAACATGCAATGTGTGCTTTTCATGAGCAATAAAAAGGGGGGAAATGTTGCTTATGTTGGTCTCTATTCCAATTTTCTGTAAAGTTTCCGGAACTCTCGGAATTCTGGGAACCGAGGTGATGCGAAACTTATTTGATGTGTATATTTATTTTGTAATTTTTTGTATTATTCTGTGTACTCGCAGAGCTGTTTATTATGTATATCATTATCTAAAATATCTCCATTTGAGCATATCTGTATTAATGTCACTTAACTTTTTCCTTTTTAAGCGTCTAACTTTGTCGTGTTTTGATTTATTCCACTTTATTATTGTACTGACGTATGCTTGATAAGCCAACTACAGACTTTACTTATTGTATCCCTCTTTTTACAATTACGTCGTTCAATTATCATTGAGGTTATGTGTACGCCTACAGTAGCGACATCTAGTGAGCCTGCAACACAAACTTTTCGTGGCTACTGCACGGCAGTTTGTTTTGGAACGGTAGTGGTGTTGACAAGATGACTTTTGTGTATACTATCATTTATATACGTGTGACGTCGCTGCCGCTGATTTTGTGTTTAGCTGTTGACGATCCCACTATGGCTCCAGTTTATTAGGACGCGTCTTTGTAAAACAAGTATGCCTCGTCATATTCAAAGCCCACAGTTTTCATACGTATGTCAGTAATACTTTTTATCATGGTCTATTTTATTGCTTAAAGACGTAGACAATCTGCTACTTGTATTTCTCTCCTCATATAGCTGCAGAGCTGAAGATGGTAATTGCTCACCGAAATCGGTAGTCTGAGAGCGTACAACTTCGTGGCCATAGACGTGAAACAAAAAAAACTTATTCGTCTAACGTCATATTTGTATGCAAAGTTATCTTTTTGTATCAAAGGCATCGTTATAAAACTCTGATATGTAACTGAGACCTTTAGTTTTTTAAAGAAGAAATGTTTCTATCTCTTTGAAGTGAGTCGTAGTTACTTTAGAAAATCGATCGTCGTAATATTCAATCACGTTTCTAAAACCTCAAAATAAATTCTCCCGGAACATTCAGGATGACTGGCAAAAGCGTAGGGTCATATGTTTTCGAGAAATATGGATCTTCCGAGTCTTCGACAACGAACTGTTTGATCAATATCAGGCAAGAGTTCCAGATTTCATCGAAACTTTCACCAGTTCGAGATAACTTCGCAACATCTCCGACACTATTAACATTTTCTATGGCTTTTTGGAGCTGTAGTAGGAATTTTGCAGAAAAGCATTCAAAATCTGAACTATGTCTAAAATTTGAATAAGAAGTGTAGTGACGAAGATAAATTCAAGACAAAACATCAGATTTAAGAAACCTCTTGCTTTAGCACCGGCTTCGAAGTTTTGGAGCTCGAGTTCCTCAAACAAACAAATTTACTGCTCGCAGTTCTGGAAAATAATTTTCGACGAAATTATTCTACATCACCTGACAGGGCAAAAGGGTCTAAAAGCTACAAGACAAATGAAGCCAGCAGCTTGGGCAGCTTGCGAAGACTCAAAACATTTTCCTAGTCGCTAAGTGGACCCGCGCACAAAATTGATCATTTCTTTCACAATTTAAAGATAGTATGTCACCATATTCTCATTCTGCTCTGCCTCTTAGCTCACAAGGCTCGAAGAATGGACCAAACAGAGAACATGCATAATTTGCCACTGAATGTCTTTGGTTTTTGCTTGCAGCCCAGAAAAAGCGCCTGTCATACTTGCCGCGCCGCCAGTAGGCATACCTCTGCATGCGTTGACATGTAGAGGAAAACAAGTGAGGACATCCATTAAAACTGTCAACAATACTTCAGCTTTAGTAGATTCAGTATTACAGAAACCAAAAAATAATTGAAAATAATTCATTATTTCAAAATTGTCACCACTGACTCATCGGAAGCATATGGAAACTTGCTCGTGTTGATGTATTTGTCAGGCTGAGTTTAGGAGCGTAAGTGGGCATCCACGACTGATCCAGTTTCACTCAAGCACATGGAATGAAAAATAAAGTTGCCAAAAAAATGCAGATACACTACTGGCCATTAAAATTACCACACCACGAAGATGACGTGCTACAGACGCGAAATTTAACCGACAAGAAGAAGATGCTGTGATATGCAAATGATTAGCTTTTCAGAGCATTCACACAAGATTGACGCCGGTGGCGACACCTACAAGCTGCTGACATGCGGAATGTTTCCAACCGATTTCTCATACACAAACAGCAGTTGACCGGCGTTCCCTGGTGAAACGTTGTTGTGGTGCCTCGTGTAAGGAGGAGAAATGCGTACCATCACGTTTCCGACTTTGATAAAGGTCGGATTATAGCCAATCGCGATTGCGGTTTATCGTATCGCGACATTGCTGTTCGCGTTGGTCGAGATCCAATGACTGTTAGCAGAATATGGAATCGGTGGCTTCAGGAGGGTAATACGGAACGCGGTGCTGGATCCTAACAGCCTCGTATCACTAGCAGTCGAGATGACAAGCATCTTATCCGCATGACTGTAACGGATCGTGCAGCCACGGCTCGATCCCTGAGTCAACAGATGGGGACGTTTGCAAGACAACAACCATCTGCAGGAACAGTTCGACGACGTTTGCAGCAGCATGGACTATCAGCTCGGAGACCATGGCTGCGGTTACCCTTGACGCTGCATTACAGACAGGAACGGCTGCGATAGTGTACTCAACGACGAACCTGGGTGCACGAATGGCAAAACGTAATTTTTCGGATGAATCCAGGTTCTGATTACAGCATCATGATGGTCGCATCCGTGTTTGGCGACATCGCGGTGAGCGCACGTTGGAAGTGTGTATTCGTCATCGTCATACTGGCGTATCACCCAGCGTGATGGTGTGGGGCGTATCAAAGCCGTTATTACGGCCAGAGGTGGTCGTTCTGGGTACTGACTTTTTAGGATCTATGCGCCGAAATTGCGTGAAAATGTAATCGCATGTCAGTTCTAGTATAATATATTTGTCCAACAAATACCCGTTTATCATCTGCAATTCTTCTTGGTGTAGCAATTTTAATGGCCAGTAGTGTATATCCTCCTCCTCCCATTCTGCAGAGAACATTTGGTTATCGTCTGCTACGCCCGCGGAGGTAACCACGCATGGAGGTGGAGGGCACTTCGCCCTCAATGGAAGGAGTAGGCGGACACGTCCATATGGTGGGAGGGCTGGCAGACCAGAGAGCGACTTGCTGCTGCGGCCACTGTCTCACTCTCCAACCCGCACACACCACATGACCAATCTCTACTCATCCATTGGTTGGCTTTGAACTTTTTGAAGGCGTTACTTGCTCAGCAGCCCCGAGGACAGTGTCCCTAGCTCAGCGGAATCGTCCGCAGCTCGTGGTCGTGCGGTAGCGTTCTCGCTTCCCACGCCCGGGTTCCCGGGTTCGACTCCCGGTGGCGTCAGGGATTTTCTCTGCCTCGTGATGACTGGGTGTTGTGTGCTGTCCTTTGGTTAGTTAGGTTTAAGTAGTCCTAAGTTCTAGGGGACTGATGACCATAGATGTTGAGTCCCATGGTGCTCAGAGCCATTTTTTTTTTCAGCGGAATCGAGCGTGGGAACCGCATTCGTTGCAGCGAACTGCTTATGTAACATAGATACAAACAGAGAATAATACAATATGTTCATGATTTTAAAATTTCCTTGTTATTTATCTCATTCATCACATCTGTTGTAGTTTCGAAGAAGTCAGAGGAGTTCTCAGACACTCTTCCACATCGTGTCTGATAGTCTTTCTTGGAAAGCCACAGTGCATTCTCCAGTGGCAGTCTTTCCCTGTCGCTATAGTAGGTTATCTCATCTCCCATTGTTGGTGCGGCTCCTGCTGAGCGTGCCCCATGCCCTCCGAGGCAGATAAAGTTCCCATGGTTTGTTGTTTGGCATGGGGAAAAGTCTGAAGCTCCAGACTGTAGCGCCTAGAACCGCTCAGCCACCCCGGCCGGCTATGGGCTATAAAGTAAACATTTTTCCATGGTAGTTGTCAGTACTCGGCTCAGTTGTATGGTGTGAGGTCAGGAAGTACACGGTTTAGATCGTGAGAAGGTGTGTTCAGCAACTGTATTCAATTTTGTGAGGTGGTTTTTGCTTCTTATTCCACTTGCACCTCGCAATTTGCGTAATAATCACTAGGATTTTCTGATTGATTGTTCGAAGTCAAGTTTCTCAATCGTGTCCACCCATTTCTCGCAGCATGTAGCCTCAAGGCTGTGCAGCAGTTTGTCTGCTGTTTCTTGCTCTCCAGTTCAGAGGAAATCCTCACAGAGTTTCTCACCGACCTTAGGCCACACAGGAACGTACTGCTTCCGTCTACCACCGGGAATAAACATCCTCATTGTGCTTAATACTGCACCCAGACGTCTTCCATAGTTACTGGTAAAAGGGGAGGAATCCATTTCAAAATCTTATGAAGGTTCTTAGAGACGTCAGACCATTTTACTTTCTGAAAGTTCCAGCGTGGGTGGGAAATAGAATTTGCCAGTGCGATACGTAAGTCTGCTTCCAGTGTTACTGGGTGGTGCTAGCAAATTGTATGGAAAGTCAGACAAGACTCTCAGTGTTGATGGAAATGGCTGGAGGTTACTGTCTGAAGACATAAAACATACATCAGGATTGTTTTCTTGTCTCCATGGAGCTGATCTAAATGTGAAAAGGACCTTAGCATCAAGAATTACACGGAGAATGTCTTTTCCTGCACATGAGCTTAAAGCTTCTCAACTGCATCATTGGAGTTGTACTTGCCCTTGGTGGCTGTTGAAATCATCTGTTTGGGATTGTTGAGGAGGACTTAAGATTATCATTGAAATGCTGGAAGTTTATAGTTGTTTGCAGTATGTTAATCTCCCTTTCTTGTAACAACTTCATGGATGTCGTTGTAAGTCCCTGTTCAAAGTAAGAAATCACTCTCTATTGTATTGCAAACAAAGGTGGCGCCCTTGAATGTGGTTGGTAAGTTGCTCCAAGGAGGTCGTAGCTTCGTATTTTACCCTTTCTTTTGAGTTGGTCTACATCATATGCATGTGTTTTTGGATGACAGTTACGTCAACGTTATTTTCCAGTCAGAGTTATGGTAAACACTGGCAATTAGAGACAGTACTCCTGGAGCAACTCTGTAGCAATTCTCGACGTCTGGGCTGCCGCGATTGTCCCGATGGAATCGCCCAAGTCCATGGATTATACTGTTGTCTCTATACGCGTCCATCCGCTCGATACAATTTAAATCGAGACTCGTCCGACCCGGCAACATGTTTCCAATCATCAACATTCCAATGTCGGTGTTGTCGGACCCAGGCGAGACGTAAGGCTTTGTGTCGTGCAGTCCAAGGCTGCACGGATGGACCTTTGGCTCCGAAGCCCATATCGATGATGTTTCATTGAATGGTTCGCACGCTGACTCTTGTTGATGACCTAGCATTGACATTTGCAGCAATTTGCAGATGGGTTGCGCATCTGTCACGTTGAACGGTTTACTTCAGTCGTCGTTGGTCCCGTTCTTGCAGAATCTTTTTCCGGCCTCAACGATGTCGGAGATTTGATGTTTTACCGGATTCATGATACTTATGGTACTCTCGTGAAATGATGGTACGGGAAATCCCCCACTTCATCGCTACCTTGGAGATGTTGCGTCCCAACGCTCGTGCGTCGACTATGGCCCCACGTTCAAACTCACTTTGAAACGTCCCCTTTGAAAAATTTATGAATTACTGTGCTGATAAACCTCTTACATCGTTTGCTTTTCAAACAGCTGAGCAAAACTAAAGTGACACACAATACTTTTAGCGCAACGCAATCTGACTTTCAATAATCCCTACAAAAGAATGGCCCTGACTAACATTAACCTATACCTTTCACAAATCACTTACCTCACAAAGATCTTCGTTACTCAAGCTACTGCAATACAGCGAGCGCCACTACTACCAGCTAAATAAAAGATTCAAACTACTGAAGGCACTAACTACTAATAGGCATAGTTAGCGAATGAAAGATTTTGATAGCGAACAAACAATGTATTTACCTTAATAGTGTTGAAAAGTCTTAATATACGTAGCAGTTCATGACATCCAGTCTTACAGATTTCAAAACTCCGCCATCTCTCTCCCCACATCCACCACTGCTGGCGGCTCACCTCCAACTGCGCAACGCTACGCGCTGTTAACATCCAGCTGCCCAACACTACAATGGCAGACAACAATGCAAACCAGCCACAGACTGCACACAGCACAGCCAGTGATTTTCATACAGAGCGCTACGTGGCGATACCAATATAAAAACCTAAACAGCCTACTTACAACTTAAATCTTGATAACCTGACACTGTAGCAGCAGTAGGCGATCTAATAACTGCGCCAGACACTTGTCTTATGTAGGCGTTGCCGACCGCAGAGCCATATTCTGCCTACTTACATATCTTTGTATTTGAATGCGCATGCCTGTACCAGTTTCTTTGGCGCTTCAGTGCACTTGCCAGGGTCACCAGCTCATGCCACCTATGTTTCTGAATGGGTTAGGAGAAGATATTTTGCGACTGCACATGATGAAATCACGTTCTCTGATTCCGCTTAAGCTAATAATCTGTTCAGACTGTTACAGTTCCTGTTCTGCCGTGATAACAGAGCTTATTCAGCAAGGAAAGCAACACAGAAAAACTTAAAAACAGAATAAAGAGCCATAAGTGCTCTGCAGTTATCGGTAGAAAATAGGTATTGGGTACGACTTAGTAGGAAAGATTCGTCCACTATCACGGCAAAAAAAAAGGGGGAGGGGAAAAAGCAAAGCTTACGACATTAACTCAAAGGACTGACCAGAGATTTTCGACTGTTTAATTAATACCGGCCCTTATGAAGTAACTTTATCGTCGTAGTCTTTTTTAATGAGTATGGTGGAAAATTGTCTTGCAATCAGCACATATTTTAATTAAGTATATGCAGATATTTTCGCCCCACACGAAAACTTAAAATGAAGAAATGTTTTCCGGGCATTAGGATGGTTAGAAGTTAACCGAGGGGAAAATTATGTGCGGTTTGGTTTTCTGTTTTCTGTCTAAATGAAACCAGTACTAGTTTAAGTTCTAAGAAATCTTATGTATGGAGTGTAGCATTCTATCGAAATGAAATAGTTCATTCAGGAATAGAGAGAAGACAAGCTTTTGAAATGCGTTGCTGTAGACAAGTCCTGATAATTATACTGGTAGGTAGTGTAACAGATGAAGAGGTACAGAATGGAATTATGGCGGAAAGAAATACATAGAACAAACTGACTAAAATAAGTCAACGAATTCTGAGTTTGATATTGGAAGGATGTGTGTGTGTGTGTGTGTGTGTGTGTGTGTGTGTGTGTGTGTGTGTGTGTGTGTGTATTTATCTTTGGGGGGGAGGGGGGATGTGGGAGGTGGTAAACATAGTAGATACAGAGCAATGATCGAGTACTGAAAGCTCGTCCAAGCGGATGTACGCCGCAGTGGTTGAGTAATAATTAAGAGGCTTGCACTCGATGGACTAGCGTGGAAAACCGAATCGAAACGATATCCGGGGTTAACTCAATAACAGAAAATATGTAAAACTGTTTCTAATGTTCCCGACTGTCTAGTTCTGTCTACGGTGCGCACATCGGTTTGTGCTAATGAAATACACGGAACCGACCATGACAGCGAGTAACGCGCATGGAGGCCGCCCTGTCATTTACCGCATCCAGCAGAGACCAGGACAAAGATAAATGTCGCTGGCGTTTTGTTCATTGGCTGATAACTTTGTCAGTGGTGCTTTTGTTCTCGCACAGACCACAATGCACGGACGCAGCACTTTAACAGACCACAAATAATTAATTAAGTCCGTAAAGGCGCGAAAAGCTTCTGTTCGCGGTACAATCAGAGCGCGGGCCAGTACAGCGTGTAGTGTCTGCCCGCGAAAACAAACGATCCCATTTTACTACGAATCAGGTTCCCTCGAAGCCTTAAGGAATAAAGAAACTGTGTAACTGATACCGTGTGGGCATTATGTCGGATTACTCCCACGTCATGCACTGTGAAAGAAATGAAAGATGGACTCTGTCAAGCAATAATTCCGTGTAAATAAACATAATTCAGACAATATACGTGTTGTATCCTGTAGATATGCGAGCCCACATTCATAAACATATGAATTTATCGTCTTTTATAAGGGCAATCAAATGAAAACCGAACACCCATCATAACACACAGGTTCGATTCCCCACGGGGTCAGGGATTTTCTCTACCTCGTGATGACTGGGTGTTGTATGATGTCCTTAGGTTAGTTAGGTTTAAGTAGTTCTAAGTTCTAGGGGACTGATGACCATAGATGTTAAGTCCCATAGTGCTCAGAGCCATTTGAACCATAACACACAGTCTGCACGAAAGGTGGTCTCTCAGTTGTTACGTATCGGTATTGTCCCCACTGTGGTATGGAAATGGCACAATGTCACATATCATGGTCACGCCGTTGTTAGGTTATGCCCTTTGTTGTTGGCGGGCTGGGGCCCTATTCTGTGTCATCCATACCGATCGGTGCAGCATGTTAGCCTCGGTAGTGACGTCATTTTCGGTTCTTTATCCGACGTTGCTATTCTGTAAGCTTCTGAGACCTGTTACCAATCAATCCTCCCGTCGATTTTTCGACAACTGTACCGAGAGGTTTTAGGTTTCGGCATGTTCCACTCGTTAGGTTCGATGTGATTTATTTACACCTAGAATTTGCTTTTTTAGACATATTGAGCGGTTTTATCTTCAGATTTAGTAATTGCGTTACTGAAGAATCACCAGGACACACCCGGGTGGAAAGTGAGTTCACGATAGACTGTTTTTCTTTATTAGAAATATGGTTTGTATTTTTGATACTGTGAATGATTGAAACATAAAAAAAACCAGTTCAGGTCAATATTCTCACAAAATGCCAGTAATTTTTGTGTCATTAAGAGTCCAAAAATCATTAAATTTCCAAAAGTCGGCTCTGATTACTAGAGATCTCGGGTACTTTTTTCCGCAAAACGGAAAACGTTTAAAACTTTTAAGTAAGAATGGAAAGAAATTTTGCGAAGCCTGTTGGAGGAAACCCTCCAAAATTTCATTCATTTTCGACTTACGTCCGCATCACTTAGCAACGATGTGAGCCTGCGTGTCTCTCGACTGGAATTATGTAGAATAAAGCACTAACGGCATCCGGGTTGTAGTAACCAAGCGGGATAGCCGACGCGGTAGCTCAGCGTGTTCGGATGGATAGCTGTCCTCTGTAATAAAAAAAAAAATGAGTGAATGGATCATCGAGAAACTTGAATGGGTGTCATAGGACGTCCGCCCCGAACATATGCAACGAACAGTAAAGAACAAAGATGAGATCAACAAAGAAAGGGGGTAAGGCAACGAACTGCTGCATCAAACGTCGTAGAATCGCATACCGCTGAGAACGAACATACTTTTATCCTCTTCGTGTTCGTAGCGCGTTCTGAGACTTCGTTAATCGTCAGAGCTAAATATTTTTCTGAAATATTCATTTTTATTTACACGTAAGAGCCCGCTTTCTCAGTAATGAGTACCTTCAATTTCGTGACTTCCATGTGTTCAAGAAATGAAAAATGAAATTACTGGGCGTGAGACAGCTGACAGTGAGATTTATATTTTTTCTTCTCACAAATAATTCACTTTTTTTCTGAATGCGTAGTGATTTCCGAGTGTGTGGTCAGACATAAATCTAAGAGCACAACTTAAATTACTGCGAATGAAACTAGCAGCAATCGTCTTTATAATCTTGCTTGTCACAAGTATTTATCTGCTATAGAATCCTTAACAACAGTAGACAGAGATGAAAGATTCCCAACATGATATTTTTAGACTATATTCCACCACATATGAACCATTTTGATTCATCAGATGCGTGTTCTGAACTACAACGAACTTCAATAGCTGCATTCGCCACCACCTTTCGAAAAGGCAAGTTTTTACATTTTGTTTTTAAGAACCAAATCGCTGATGTATCACATAGAGAAGTATACTACTTCATCATCTTGATCTCTAGAACCGAGCTACAATCAGATTCTATGCATCATCTTATTCTTTGATACTCTCTTAAACAATCTTTCAGCTTCATGGAGGTATGTTCCGTCTATGCAGCTAATTGAAGTCAGTTTGTTTATTGTCATATGCGTTTCGCTCTTTTATTTCTGAAGCATCTTCACAAACAAAAGAAGCGAAACGCGTTTGGCAATAAACAAGCTGCCTTCAATTAGATGCATAGACGGAATATACCTCCATGAATTTTGAAGCAACTAAGGAACGACGGAAAATAGAAAAAAAATGACGAATTTTTCCCTTGTTTCTATAGATGTATTTGTAAAATGTGGTACTATACTCCATTACTAACTCATATTTCGTATCACAAAATCCAAAACAACACGTCGACTTGAGTGAGAATAAAATGACATGATGTGTCATTTATGACAGTTTCGAGAGCATAGTCAATATCGTATCGTTATCATGCATTCATGGAAGCATGTGATCAGCGAAATCTGAACGGTATTACGTACTCTAACCATACTTGTCGGTACTATGAAGAATAATGTGCCTGTGTCACCTTCTAGCCGCTTCGGCTTCCTACCGCTGTGGATCTGCAGTGCGCATGCGCGGATCTGAGGCAGATTGATTTTGATTGGTTGGTGCGAGGAGAACTGACAAAAGCGTCTCGGAAGTTAAAATCTTCATCTACATCTACATTTATACTCCGCAAGCCACCCAACGGTGTGTGGCGGAGGGCACTTTACGTGCCACTGTCATTACCTCCCTTTCCTGTTCCAGTCGCGTATGGTTCGCGGGAAGAACGACTGTCTGGAAGCCTCCGGGCGCGCTCTAATCTCTCTAATTTTACATTCGTGATATCCTCGGGAGGTATAAGTAGGGGGAAGCAATATATTCGATACCTCATCCAGAAACGCACCCTCTCGAAACCTGGCGAGCAAGCTACACCGCGATGCAGAGCGCCTCTCTTTCAGAGTCTGCCACTTGAGTTTGCTAAACATCTCCGTAACGCTATCACGCTTACCAAATAACCCTGTGACGAAACGCGCCGCTCTCCTTTGGATCTTCTCTATCTCCTCCGTCAGACCGATCTGGTACGGATCCCACACTGATGAGCAATACTCAAGTATAGGTCCAACGAGTGTTTTGTAAGCCACCTCCTTTGTTGATGGACTACATTTTCTAAGCACTCTCCCAATGAATCTCAACCTGGTACCCGCCTTACCAACAATTAATTTTATATGATCATTCCACTTCAAATCGTTCCGCACGCATACTCCCAGATAGTTTACAGAAGTAACTGCTACCAGTGTTTGTTCCGCTATCATATAATCATACAATAAAGGATCCTTCTTTCTATGTATTCGCAATACATTACATTTGTCTATGTTAAGGGTCAGTTGCCACTCCCTGCACCAAGTGCCTTTCCCCTGCAGATCTTCCAGCATTTCGCTACAATTTTCTAATGCTGCAACTTCTCTGTATACTACAGCATCATCCGCGAAAAGCCGCATGGAACTTCCGACACTATCTACTAGGTCATTTATATATATTGTGAAAAGCAATGGTATCATAACACTCCCCTGTGGCACGCCAGAGGTTACTTTAACGTCTGTAGACGTCTCTCCATTGATAACAACATGCTGTGTTCTGTTTGCTAAAAACTCTTCAATCCAGCCACACAGCTGGTCTGATATTCCGTAGGCTCTTACTTTGTTTATCAGGTGACAGTGCGGAACTGTATCGAACGCCTTCCGGAAGTCAAGAAAAATAGCATCTACCTGGGAACCTGTATCTAATATTTTCTTGGTCTCATGAACAAATAAAGCGAGTTGGGTCTCACACGATCGCTGTTTCCGGAATCCATGTTGATTCCTACATAGTAGATTCTGGGTTTCCAAAAACGACATTATACTCGAGCAAAAAACATGTTCTAAAATACTACAACAGATCGACGTCAGAGATATAGGTCTATAGTTTTGCGCATCTGCTCGACGACCCTTCTTGAAGACTGGGACTATCTGTGCTCTTTTCCAATCATTTGGAACCCTCCGTTCCTCTAGAGACTTGCGGTACACGGCTGTTAGAAGGGGGGCAAGTTCTTTCGCGTACTCTGTGTAGAATCGAATTGGTATCCCGTCAGGTCCAGTGGACTTTCCTCTGTTGAGTGATTCCTGTTGCTTTTCTATTCCTTGGACACTTATTTCGATGTCAGCCATTTTTTCGTTTGTGCGAGGATTCAGAGAAGGAACTGCAGTGCGCTCTTCCTCTGTGAAATAGCTTTGGAAAAAGGTGTTTAGTATTTCAGCTTTACGCGTGTCATCCTCTGTTTCAATGCCATCATCATCCCGTAGTGTCTGGATACGCTGTTTCGAGCCACTTACTGATTTAACGTAAGACCAGAACTTCCTAGGATTTTCTGTCAAGTCGGTACATAGAATTTTACTTTCGAATTCAGTGAACGCTTCACGCATAGCACTCCTTACGCTAACTTTGACATCGTTTAGCTTCTGTTTGTCTGAGAGGTTTTGGCTGCGTTTAGACTTGGAGTGGAGCTCTCTTTGCTTTCGCAGTAGTTTCCTAACTTTGCTGTTGTACCAAGGTGGGTTTTTCCCGTCCCTCACAGTTTTACTCGGCACGTACCTTTCTAAAACGCATTTTACGATTGCCTTGAACTTTTTCCATAAACACTCAACATTGTCAGTGTCTGAACAGAAATTTTCGTTTTGATCTGTTAGGTAGTCTGAAATCTGCCTTCTATTACTCTTGCTAAACAGATAAACCTTCCTCCCTTTTTTTTATATTCCTATTAACTTCCATATTCAAGGATGCTGCAACGGCCTTATGATCACTGATTCCCTGTTCTGTACATACAGAGTCGAAAAGTTCGGGTCTGTTTGTTATCAGTAGGTCCAAGATGTTATCTCCACGAGTCGGTTCTCTGTTTAATTGCTCGAGGTAATTTTCGGATAGTGCACCCAGTATAATGTCACTCGATGCTCTGTCCCTACCACCCGTCCTAAACATCTGAGTGTCCCAGTCTATCTATGGTAAATTGAAATCTCCACCTAAGACTATAACATGCTGAGAAAATTTATGTGAAATGTATTCCAAATTTTCTCTCAGTTGTTCTGCCACTAATGCTGCTGAGTCGGGAGGTCGGTAAAAGGAGCCAATTATTAACCTAGTTCGGTTGTTGAGTGTAACCTCCACCCATAATAATTCACAGGAACTATCCACTTCTACTTCACTACAGGATAAACTACTACTAACAGCGACGAACACTCCACCACCGGTTGCATGCAATCTATCCTTTCTAAACACCGTCTGTACCTTTGTAAAAATTTCGGCAGAATTTATCTCTGGCTTAAGCCAGCTTTCTGTGCTTTCTGGGTTATTAGGCTACGTCATGTTTCTTCTAAAATATTCGATGTTTCGACCCCTCTGCTGGGATCATCCTCAGGATCTTTTGGCATCCACTACTGCTAGAACTCTCTAGCAGTATTCTAGCAGTAGCGGAACACTCTAGCAGTATTCTAGCAGTAGCGGAACACTCTAGCAGTATTCTAGCAGTAGTGGACACCGAAAGATCCTGAGGAAGGTCCCAGCAGAGGAGTAGAAACATCGAACATTTTAGAGGAAACATGACATGGCCTAATAACCCAGAAGATTTTAACGTCAGTGACAACGGCCATGAAAGCCTGCAGACTTACAAAAGCGTCTCGGTTCGCTAGATCCATTCGGCATTGCTTCCGAAATGCTTACGGAATAATGTTGTGACTCACCTTCGAAAACAAGACCGTTCGGTGCGCTTGCGTACCGAACCGATTGGTAAAACGGCGGAAAGATACAGAATAGGGCCCATGGTCTAATGTGTTCGACCAGATTTCATAGTATCGAACGGCTAGTGCCTATGATTCAACTATCCTTCAGAAAACTGTGTAGCAGACACGGCTCGCATTCCTCACCCGCTGGTTACGGGAACACCGGCGATCACATGGAAAGAAGTTACTCGGGCGTGACCACAATTTGGCGACCTGACGAAAGACACGCGCGGACGTCGGTTACAGTCAGACGAGGAAGTGCGAGAGTGGGTGTGCTTGTGGATACGTCAGCGGCAGACCGCGGTACGAGAAAAAAGAATAGCTCGTCTTATCCCCCAGTGGAAGAAATGCCTTAATGTGTGTGGTGATTAGTTTTGAATGGAACCGTTCCATGCTCCCGTTGTGGCGTGTGCACCACGATAGGTACAACCACCCAACTGTCTGATGATCGCTTGATAGTCTGTGTTTCACAATGTCTCCACTTACCACGATTTTTCGGTTGGCAACGTCAGTAATGCAGCAGGTATCAGATGCCCCACGTATGATCCGGGGGAACAGGGATGCAGTGCAGAGAAACATTTAAGGGTTAGCCCTTTGAACAGAGGGAGCCACAGAGAAACAACGTCTTTGAAAGTCTGGCCGAGTGGTAGGACTTGTACTGGCAATAGCGACAGTTTGTGCAGGGTGCAAGTGTAGTTGGTCGTCGGTGGGGAAGTTACAGTTGTTCGAGGGCACTGAGACCTCTCCTGCTCCACCCGCAGGGACTTGGATACTGTAACATTCCAAGATCGTCATCAGAGTGGTCAATCTGACTGTAAAATCAGCCTCTCAGTGTACCTTCTGGTTTAGGATTCGTTAGAGATTGTTGTGTTGTCAGCTCCCTTGGGACGGACTTCCTTCAACAAACAGTAGAGATGCTTATAATGAAAAATTGTGCATGATGAAATTTCTTCATTTAAAATGAGTGAGTCTGTACTTAAATTGCAGAATGATTGAGAAGATGAAGCTTCTACGTTATTTGATTCTGAAACAGCTGAGTAAATCTGAATGTACTGAGCGTACTTTCACTTTACTTTTTCTTATTATGTCAACACTGACCCACAATATTCTAACGCAACGCAGTCTGACTGCTCAAAAAAATTACAACCTGACTTCAAATAATTAATTCAAAAAAATGGCCCTGACTGAAAAGAAATCTTAACAATAACCTATACATTTCATTGAGCACTTCTCTATTATTCCAGTCTCGTATAGCGCGCGGAAAGAACGAACATCTATATCTTTCGGTGCGAGCTCTGATTTTCCTTAGTTTATCATGGTCATTGTTTCTCGCTATGTAGGTCGGTGTCAACAAAATATTTTCGCATTCGGAGGGGAAAGTTGGTGATAGGCATTTCGTGGAAAGATACCTCCGCAACGAACAACGCCTTTGTTTTAATGATGTCGTTCCCAAATCCTATATAATTTCAGTTACACTTTCTCCCCTATTTCGCGATTATACAGAACTTTTTCGATGTACTCCGTCAATCCGATCTGGTAAGGATCCCCACCGCGCAGCAGCGTTCTGAAAGAGGACGGACAAGCACAGTGCAGGCAGTGTCTTTAGCACGTCTGTTATATTTTCTAAGTGGAAATAAAGCGCAGTCTTTGGTTAGCTTTCCCCACAAGATTTTCTATGCGTTCCTCCCAATGTAGGTTGTTCATAATCGTAAATCCTAGATACTTAGTTGAATTTAAGTGATTTATCGCGTGACCGAGGTTACGTGCTCGATGTGGATTACCACACACTTTTCGTTATTTAAGGTCAATTGCGATTTTCGCGCCATAGAGATATCTTTTCTAAATCTTTCTGCAATTTTTTTATCTTCTCATGACTTTACTAGTCGATAAACGACAGCGACATCTGCAGATAACCTAAGACGGCAGGTGCCATTGTCTCCCAAATCATTTCTATACACTACTGGCCATAAAAATGCTACACCAAGAAGAAATGCAGATGATAAAGGGGTATCCATTGGATAAATATATTATACTAGAACTGACATTTGATTACATTTTCACGCACTTTAGGTGCATAGATCCTGAGAAATCAGTACCCAGAACAACCACCTCTGGCCGTAATAACGGCCTTGACACACCTGGGCGTTGAGTTAAACAGAGCTTGGATGGCGTGTACAGTTACAGCTGCCCATGCAGCTTCAACACGGTACCACAGTTCATCAAGAGTAGTGACTGGCGTATTGTGACGAGCCAGTTGGTCGGCCACCATTGATCAGACGTCTTCAGTTGGTGAGAGATCTGGAGAATGTGCTGGCCAGGGCAGCAGTCGAACATTTTCTGTACCAAGAAAAGCCTGTACAGGACCTGCGGTCGTGCATTACCCTGCTGAAATGTAGGGTTTCGCAGGGATCGGATGAAGGGTAGAGCCACGGGTCGTAACACATCTGAAATGTAACGTCCACTGCTCAAAGTGCCGTCAATGCGAACAAGATGTGACCGATACGTGTAACCAATGGCACCCCATACCATCACGCCGGGTGTATGCCAGTATGGCGATGACGAATACACGCTTCCAATGGGCGTTCACCGCGATGTCGCCAAACACGGGTGCGACCATCATGATTCTGTAAACAGAACCTGGATTCATCTGGAAAAATGACGTTTTGCCATTCGTGCACCCAGGTTCGTCGTTGAGTACACTATCGCAGGCGCTCCTGTCTGTGATGCAGCGTCAAGGGTAACCGCAGCCATGGTCTCCTTGCTCATAGTCCATGCTGCTGCAAACGTCGTCGAACTATTCCTGCAGATGGTTGTTGTCTTACAAACATCCCCATCTGTCGACTCAGGGATCGAGACGCGGTTGCACGATCCGTTAGAGCCATGTGGATAAGATGCCTCTCATCTCGACTGCTAGTGATACGAGGCCGTTGGGATCCATCACGCCGTTCCGTATTACCCTCCTGAATCCACCTATTCCATATTCTGCTAACAGTCATTGGATCTCGACCAACGCGAGCAGCAACGTCGCGATACGATAAACCGCAATTGCGATTGGCTACAATCCGACCTTTATCAAAGTCGGAAACGTCATGGTACGCATTTCTCCACCTTACACGAGGCATCACAACAACGTTTCACCAGGGAACGCCGGTCAACTGCTGTTTGTGTATGAGAAATCGGTTGGAAAGATTCCTCATGTCAGCACGTTGTAGGTGTCGCCACCGGCGCCAACCTTGTGTGAATGCTCTGAAAACAAATCATTTGCATATCACAACATCTTGTTCCAGTCGGTTAAATGTCGCGACTGTAGCACGTCATCTTCGTGGTGTAGCTGTTTTAATGACCAGTAGTGTAGATAAGGAACAGCAAAGGGCCTGTAACACTACCTTGGGGAAAGTCAGAAATCACTTCTGTAAGTGTTGGTTTTTATAAGTGACAAATTATTGCGTAAAGCCGGAGCCTTTACTTGTAGGAACCAACGTTTTCGAGCAAGGATACGTCTGACATATAACATTTTCAGTAAAAATTCGTAAGACGGTGGCAACGTTACATCACAGAGCGGTTGTTTCAGAACTTTCTGCAAAAAGAAGCCTTTAAACTGCTCATAAAATAACAATTCGTCTGTCGTCGGCTGAATCTTTTCCTCTGGACAGTATTCTTTAAACAGGATGCAGTGAGAACAGAGGCGACAAAACGCGCTTACGCGATAGCCGTAGTCTTCCGTCAGGTGACACGGGCCTGGAGTTCAGGCGCCATACTGGTAGCAAAATATGTTTAAAATGCCTCTGAGCACTATGGGACTTAACATCTGAGGTCATCAGTCCCCTACACTTAGAACTACTTAAACCTAAGTAACCTGAGGACATCACACACATCCATGCCCGAGGTAGGATTCGAACCTGCGACCGTAGCGGTCGCGCGGTTCGAGACTGTGGCGCCTAGAACCGCTCGGCCGCCCCGGCCGGCTACTGATAGCAGTTTCGAAGAGCAGTGAACCCTCAGGAGAACACGGAGTTGAACTAGTTCCGCGAGTAACTGTTTCGTTCATGTTATTACTCGCGAACTGGGATAGCACATTGGCTGATTTAACATTTTCTTCTGTAGAATGAAATTTTCACCATGCAGCGGGAAAAATCAAAGGTCCCGACTTCGAGTCTCGGTCGGGCACACAGTTTTAATCTGCCAGAAAGTTTCATCTTCATCTGTGCTCTGCAAGATACTGCGAAGTGCATGGCGCAGATTACTTCCCAGTGCACCATGTACTACCGTTTCCTTCTGTTCCATTTTCCCACGGCGTGAGAGAAGGAAAAGCATCAGTGACCCGTCTGATCCAGTCATCACAGTCCCTACGACAGCGATATGATAAGGGATGTGTTACTTCCTTAGAGCCATCGGTTAGTGCTTGTTTTTCAAGTAGTTTATCGCGGAATAACTGGCGTCTACGTTCAACATCTGCCTGTTCACATCAAATGCATTCACAATTGCGAATAATGACTACCATCAGATGTAGAATGGAATGGTGAAAATGAAAATTCGTGCCAGACCGGTACTCGACCTAAATTCCCTGCTTATCGCGATCGGTCGCCTTAAAATTTGGGTATCCATACACGACTCACTGCCAGACCCAAACTTCCATATGTCGTCAACCATGCGTACACGATCTGTACTCTACATCCATTATGTACAGGGTGGTCAGTTGATAGTGACCGGGCCAAATATCTCACGAAATAAGCATCAAACGAAAACACTACAAAGAACGAAAGTCGTCTAGCTTGAAGAGGGAAACCAGATGGCACTATGGTTGGCCCGCTAGATGGCGCTGCCATAGTACAAACGGATATCAACTGCTTTTTCTAAAAAAATAGGAACACCCATTTTTTATTACACATTCGTGCAGTACGTAAAGAAATATGAATGTTTTAGTTGGACCACTTTTTTCGCTTTGTGATAGATGGCACTGTAATAGTCACAAACGTGTAAGTACGTGGTATCACGTAAAATTCCGCCAGTGCGGACGGTATTTGCTTCCTGATACATTATCCGTGTTAAAATGGACCGTTTATCAATTGCGGAAAAGGTCGATATCGTGTTGATGTATGGCTATTGTGATCAAAATGCCCAACGGGCGTGTGCTATGTATGCTGCTCGGTATCCTGGACGACATAATCCAAGTGTACGGACCGTTCGCCGGATACTTACGTTATTTAACGAAAGAGGATGCGTTCAGCCACATGTGAAACGTCAACCACGACCTGCATCAAATGAAGATGCCCAAGTAAGTGTTTTAGCTGCTGTCGCGGCTAATCCGCACATCAGTAGCAGACAAATTGGGCGAGAATCGGGAATCTCAAAAACGTCGGTGTTGAGAATGCTACATAAACAGTGACCGCACGCGTACCATATTTCTATGCACCAGGAATCGCATGGCGACAACTTTGAACGTCGTGTACAGTTCTGCCACTGGGCAGAAGAGAAATTGCGGTACGATGACAGACATTTTGCACGCGTTCTGTTTAGCGACGAAGCGTCATTCACCATCAGCGGTCGCATAATATGAACTATTGGGCAACGGAAAACCCACGATGGCTGCGACAAGTGGAACATCAGTAACCTTGGCGGGTTAATGTATGGTGGACCATTATGGGAGGAAGGGTAATTGGCCCCCATTCTATCGATGGCAACCTAAATGGTGCAATGTATGCTGATTTCCTAGGTAATGTTCTACCCATGTTACTGCAAGATGTTTCACTGCATGACAGAATGGCGATGTACTTCCAACGTGATGGATGTCCGGCACATAGCTCGCGTGCGGTTGAAGCGGTATTGAATAGCATATTTCATGACAGGTGGATTGGTCGTCGAAGCACCATACCATGGCCCGCACTTTCACCGGATCTGACGTCTCCGGATTTCTTTCTGTGGAGAAAGTTGAAGGATATTTGCTATCGTGATCCACCGACAACGCCTGACAACATGGGTCAGCGCAATGACATTGCATGTGCGAACATTACGGAAGGTGAACTACTCGCTGTTGAGAGGAATGTCGTTACACGTATTGCCAAATGCATTGAGGATGACGGACATCATTTTGAGCATTTATTGCATTAATGTGGTATTTACAGGTAATGACGCTGTAACAGCATGCGTTCTCAGAAATGATACGTTCACGAAGGATCTTGTATCACATTGGATCAACCGAAATAAAATGTTTAAACGTAGGCCTACCTACGTCCTGTATTTTAATTTAAAAAACCTACCTGTTACCAACTGTCCGTCTAAAATTGTGAGCCATATGTTTGTGACTATTACAGCGCCATCCATCACAAAGCGAAAAAAGTGGTACAACTAAAACATTCATATTTCTTTACGTAGTACACGAATATGTAATAAAAAATAGGGGGTTCCTATTTAAAAAAACGCAGTTGATATCCGTTTGACCTACGGCAGCGCCATCTAGCGGGCCAACCATAGCGCCATCTAGTTTCCCCCTCAAGCTAGACGAGTTTCGTTCTTTGTAGTTTTTTCGTTTGACGCTTATTTCGTGAGATATTTGGCCCGGTCACGAACAGTGGACCACCCTGTATATTCCACTACAGGTCATACGCTGTGCTTGAAAGTTAGTTGCCGGCATCGGCACATAAATACGATATTGTAGTGCCTGTGTTATTGTGATTACGATGCAAAGTTCCCTTGGACATGCATGCATGTGCAGGTCGTAGACGCGTGGTTGGCGCCATTTGGAAGTTTTGGTCTGGCCGTGAGTCATGCACGGCTAGCCTAATGGTTGCCGGTATGGTAGATGAGCGTGTTCGGTCCGAGGGTTAGTGCCCTCTGGAATTTAAAAAAAAAAATGAGTTAATGGTTCAACGATGAACTTGAACAAGCGTCATAGATATACGCCCTGAACAAATAAAACGAACAATCATGAACACAATGAGATAAAAAATTAAAAAAATGGAAAGGCGACCGCTAGCGATAAGAGGGAAATCCGTGTTCGAATCCCGGTCCGGCAAGAATTTGTATTGTCGTTATTCCATTCTAGAGCTGATGGTCGTAATTATTCGCAACTGTGAAATCATTTGATATGTTTCGTAATGGCTGTGGCCGCCGCAGGCTCTATTCCTTTGTACATGCATGCCAAAGGAACTTTGCATAATAATCAGAATACCACAGGCGCTGCAATATCGTATAGTATTTGTCTGATGTGCTTTTACAACACCTCTGTGATGCTCTCCTATAGTGTAACAAACCTGTGACCATTCTTGCAGTCCTTGGTTGTATACGTTTACGTTAAAAATCGGTCGTTATACGGGGTGTTCAAAAGTCTCTGATTGTTAGCCGCGCGAGCCGTATGATTGTTCGCCTACTTGGGTTTGTCAACGAAACAATAAACGTGCAACGATACTGCAGTGATATTCTGTAACCATTCATAGGCGAACTTGTGTTAAGTGAAATACTGAACGGTTATTTTCAACAGGATATTGTAACAGCGCATACAGCTCGCCTTTCAATGTCACTGCTTGCTGATGTTTTTGGTGAGCGCACAATTTCACAGGGACTTTTGCCTCCACGATCGCCTGACCTAACACCACCTGACTTCTGTGGTGCAGCGAAAGCAACTGTCTATAAAAACCACCCAAAATCCATCGATAAATTGAAAACTGCAATACCCACTTTCACTGTTTCTGTTACAGAGTAAATATTACAGCTTGTATTTGGAAACATGATTAGACGAATTGAATTGTGTATTCAACAACAGGGCGAAACCTTCAACATTTAATGTGAAAATTTGTAAGTAAAAATGAATATTCAATAATAATAACTTGTATGTCACAGAGTTTCATTTCGGTATATTCACTGCGGCATATGGCACACGCAGCTAACAATCATACGGTACTGCAGAGAGACTTTTTGAACATCGTGTACTTATCCATTACGGGTCCCATGCAGTTGAACAAAATTCCAGGATCAAGCATTGGTTTGACTTGCAGCAGCCAGGTATTTGTGTTTCACTTGTGTCACCCAAATGTTTGTGTAAATTGACGGAGTGCAGTTGTAAAAATGAAATGAAATGTCGTGTGGCTAGATCTTTCGATTTGACGCGACTTCGGCAACCTGCGCGTCGATGGGGATGAAATGATAATGATTAGGACAACACAACACCCAGTCCCTGAGCGGAGAAAATCTCCGACCCAGCCGGGAATCGAACCCGGGCCCTTTGGATTTACAGTCTGTCACGCTGACCACTCAGCTACCGGGGGCGGACAGTGCAGTTGCGACAACCAGATATAATAATCGTAAGATACTAAGCTTTTTCGTTTTTTGAAGTGCACATTTCAAGATTTGTCAACATGTGAGGCAAGTTACGAAACATTTCTCAACACTGAAATCTTATCAAAATCTGGCCGAGTATGGTTCAATTGCCTCTGAGCACTATGGGACTTAACAGATGAGTTCATCAGCACCCTAGAACGTAGAACTACTTAAACCTAAGTAACCTAAGGACATCACACACATCCATGCCCGAGGCAGGATTCGAACCTGCGACCGTAGCGGTCGCGCGGTTCCAGACTGAAACGCCAAGAACCGCTCGGCCACCCCGCCCGGCCGTGCTGCTTCGTTATCCTACACATTACAGGTAGTTGTATGAAGCTAGGGTTACTCTCTTCCAGCTCAAAGCAAGGGTTCTACACCATCCTATGGCACACCTCAAGTTACTCTTACATCTGTCGATGAGCTTCCATCCACGACAATATTCTGCTTCATACCTGCTAAGAAATCCTCAATCCAGTCACAAATTTTTCATGACACGTGAAAATTACGAGTATTTGGTCTCTGTCTAGACCGTCCATACGTTCATAAGCATTAAAACGTTTCCCTGCTTTTATTCAAAACTGATTGTACTGTTCTCTTGAGAGAGGACAAGTTACTCTCTCACATATTTTTCATAAAGAGTTTGTTACAACGATACGCAACTTGAGCGAGGCTCTAGAAAGCTAACGGCCTGAGAAGACGTTGATGGAGTCTGGTAGGGCGCTAAAAGCATGAGCTATTTTTATTGTTCTTAGTTCATAGAAACGGCGTATTGGAAGTTGAAAGCAAGTGGTGGCGAGCCCATCCCTCAGTAAATCTTGCAGGACAGGCCCACGGCAGTACAGGGCAGACAGAGCACCCCCTAGCCGAGACAGGTCACCAGCAGGACAATGCTAAGCTATACCTACATTGGCTCCAGCCGAAGGCTGGGATGGAGGCAACGGACTGAAGGGACGCGTCTACACAGTGGAGTCGTAGAACGGGCATTGTGTGCTGTGCCACGCCTAATAAAAATGTACAAGTTTTCGTGTTTGTCGATACTGCAAATAGGCCTGTGACCCACCTTCATCGGCCACCTCAGTCGTAGAAGAAACTCTGGCGTCTGAGAAACGTTGAGGGATAGAATCCTTATGATATCTCATAGCTAGGACTAACATGCTCCAAGGCACAGACAGTTTAGATAAAGATCTTTAAGATTGTATCTGTTCGCTTGTTGCTGCAGGAAGCGACGCAACTTAGGAGAAAAACATCTTTTCCCTCCACGGAAACTTAAAAACGCCAGTAACTAGTGTTTTTTTTTTTCAGAGACGCTGGTTTCTTAACTCTTGCACTGGTTCGACATGAGTTTGTGCTGCCTTGTAGGAGGGGAGATTTAGCGCCTCTATAACCCCGTTATTGGCTCAAGATGGGGTGGAGGCGGTGTCGTTCGTGCTCTTCGTGGGAAAACGAAAATTTTTATCTGGAGGGATGCAAGGCACTCGGCTTGTGGACTTCAGTCGGGAAGCAAGATCTGGTCAAAGCTCTGGTATATGTGGTTGGTAACTGGGACCTGTCCTAAGACTGACTTCACTTGTGAGTATTTAGACTGGAGAGCCTGTGGTGATGTTCTTGCTGTACTGACAGTGTGACGTCAAAGGTCTTGGACTACTCGTTTGTTGAGGGCACACTTATTCGAATTTGGTTTAGCAGTCATGACTTTTGGCACCCTTGTGCGCTCTGTTGAATAAGTGAACCAAGTTGGTCCTTGATACGACCAGCGAACGGGTGTGTCACAAACTGAAATCTACCGTGATTTCAGGGCTCTGGTAGAGAGTATATTGCCATCCGTCTGCCTGATCACTAGTGAGCCGTGGTAAAAATTGCTGTTTTGAAGAGCGCGCCGCAGCGCGTTGTGTGAAGCAGTCGCTCTCCGTTTCTGGCGGTGGCGCCTCTGTGGCAATCGCAGCTTTGGTGTCTCTCTCTTGTGTAGAATGGGAAAGGTTGCCTGTTCACGTGCATTTAAGGGGTGCGGTAAGCTCGCAAGTCGGTCAGTTGGTCAGTCCGAGTGAGTCTGGGTCAGTCACTCGTCATCAGTTGCTGGTCTGTCTCTCGTTCGAATTTGTGCGGCAGTTAGTATCTGTCTGTCGTTCGGAGTGCAGGTATGTCTGTCGTTTGGATCAAACTTGAAAGCCGCCAAAATGAGAGTCTTGCCACTCCACCAGTAACAGAAATCAGATAGTGGTCGCCCGGTTGCGGGTGAGTTCCTGCATCTGAGCCTGCGCGTTAGGCTGCCAGTCTGCTCGAGTTTCTCCGGCAACGGTCTTTGGCGGTTGGGTCAATCGGTTGGTCGGTCGCGCACTGAGACACAAGATGACTTGACCGACTTGAGCGTCGGCACATGTGAGGTCGCCACGAGAGTCCAGTGGGCCGCGCCGTATAGCGGTGGATAGTGGCTCCACGGTCGACACGAGAGCAACAGGAGCTAACCCACGACATCGGTCTGGCCGATGCGAGCTGCGACGCCTTCGTGCGTCCGTTGAAGTGGCTGGCAGCGGACGGTCCGGGAGAGCGTTATGGGTGTTCTGCGGCAGGTCTTCGCCAGACATCGCAGTTCATTAGAAGTTAAGTGATTCGCGATATGTTGTTTCATTTACTTGTTAAATTGTACTTGTTTTCTTGGTCAGTCTCTCGTCCCTAGCTTGCTCGTCTGTCTCTCGTCCGCATTTGTTAGGCAGTTAGTGTCTGTCTGTCTGTCTGTCGGTCTGCCGTACGTTAATAGCTGCCTCTGTTATGTTTGTCGGATTCGGTGTTAACGAATTTAATGCTTGAAGTGCCGAATTCCTGAAATATGTTTTTATCTTGCCTATCATCTTGAGAGGCGGTATATGTGTAATGTAGAGCATGTTTGGCCAACGTTGTATATTTATGTAAGACTGCTTTTCATGGCTTTATTTAAATGGTCATTTTCGAATATAAAGTTGCCACCCTTCCACCGTAAGACTTTTTTTTCTTAATGAAGTTGCACCTTTGGTGGCAGCTTAATCTTTTAATGTTAGTGTTTTGTACCATTTCCATCCCTCCTGCGGGGTGCATAGTTTATGTGCTTGTGTGAGTTCTTAAAATTTTTAGTTTAAAGTAATCTGGTGTGTTGCAGACTACGGCCGTGTCAAAAGGGAGCGGCAAAGTTCTCAGCCCAAAAGCTCATACAATTTTAAATCTGTTTCTAAAAGAAAAGGGCTTTTAGGAATAAAATTTTCATTTGTTCAAAGAAATTGATTTGTTTTCATGAGTTACCCACTGGCAACTACTTCCGTGCTCACATAGTGTGATTAAATGTGTTAATGATCTTGATGAATCGCTAGTAAATAAACTAAATTCTTAAGAAAAGGTTTTGAAAGTAAATTCTCGGTTCAAGTAAATTGTTAGATTTCGCATTTCTTTCGTGGCCACAATCGATTCACACGTGCTGCCTGACGTCTCGCCTCCTCCGCACACGACTCGCCAGCTGCAAGTTACATCGCTGCACGAAGCAAACTGGGTGTAATACTGCTGCTCTGGCCTTGTCTGGGCATACAAATCCCAGTCAGCACTTGGCCTCAGCTGCACCTATAGAGACTTCTGTAGATAATCGATCAAAGTGTGCTCCGCTTCAGAACAATACAGATTTCGGTATACACATTTTTGGGGCCAGAGTACTTGTGTCATTTCTGCCACCTAAGATCCTTGTCCGTAGTGGTCTTAAGCCACCTGTTCGTTGTTTACGATATTCTGCCAGAATTTGTTCAACTTTAATTATGTCTGTCTTTGTTTTTATTTTTGGGAAAATAAATGTTGTCAGTAAACTATTTTTTTTTTTTTACATTCTCAATCAAGTCATCACTTTTGTATTGTCACCCAAAGTGTTCACTTTCGTTGCGGCGTCCTATACCAGGATAACTTTCATTGTGTACTATCCTGCCAGGATAACTTTCATTGTGTACGACCCACAACCCACAAATGGGTTAACTTTCTGTTATAAAAAGACAGAACTGAATTTGTTATTGTGAACCATGTGTCTCAGTGCACACATTTAAATGAAGGCAAAACTAACTGGCCTTCACTATACACGAAATTAAATCAATAGTGTTACTCGAAAACCATTACCAAAAACAAACTGTGGACTGCCCAAAAAAATTTAAACACTGATATTATGCAGCCCACTATGAAACACCCACCGTTCACACGCCCTTTACAAATATGAATTACAAAGAAAATGCTTAGAATTTGGGCAGTGGAAGCGTGAGATGAGAAAAGAAAGAGCCAACAAAAAATGAAAATTATCTCGCCTGAAAAATTCTAGCATAATCAGCAAGAACAGCACAACATGAAGAAATCGCGCCATCTAAAATATGCTAAGGTAAAACTAAATTACTAAGAGAAAGATTTGGATGGTTTTCTCATACTAAAAAAACTTCTGAATTGAAATGAAAATAATAATCCGATCATTACAATGACAACGCTGTATTTAAAACTCTTGTTTCACAAAAACATAAAACTCGCAGAAAACTAAAAGCTTTACTTTCTTTACAAAAGTCTTACAAGGCAATGGTTTTTTGATTATGCGAATTTTAATGAATAATACTGAAATGACCTAAACTGAGGTGAGGAGGTGGATTGTTCTGTTGCAAGAATAGTTAAGATTATCAGTACACGCAAGCAAAAATTATTACCTTAAAGACATATTCATAATGCAAAGCCATTCTTTCAGTTCCATAAATGCTACGTCTGTAAGTCCTTCCATCAGATTAATAATTTCTAACAGTTTTATTCAGCAAAATTCTCCTCCAGTATGCACTACACTAAAACTTCTGGCAGTCTATTCCGTATCCAACACTCGACTACCCTCCCCTCCACAACTGAGCCAAAGATACACAAGTTCAAAGATGCTACTGCCATTGTTGTAAGTCGACTATTCCGCAGATGTCGTACGCGACTGCTTCACCATGGTAACGTAAAATTTCCACTCACTCTCAAACTATCCGCGAATAAATGTCCAGTCCACCTATACACAGGGCGTTTCACTAAATGTGTTTTGCCTCTGTAAGTCACGAAGTAATAGACGACGGAAATATTTATGGGGTAGGTACCCATAAGAAACGTTACACTGTCTGCGGAGCTATGAACATAATTTATTGTGTTATTTTAAAAAGAGTTACAGCAAAAAACTACAGTTTTTTAAATGGATATTTAGTGTGGGAGGTACAATACTTTCAGGGGCAGATACCACACACGCTGCGCATATCGCAATGCGCCTTGTAAATGTGGTGCGGCCGAGTTGTAACGTCGCCGCCGTCACGGAAAGAGAAGCTTCCTTATTGCGCTGTTAGACTGCCGACTGTCGCCGCACACAGCCGTATACTCGACAGTTCGAGCCACACAAACAAACGGGGCTCAATATACCACAGTTACTGACATCGGATGAAGATGGCATACACGAAGAACGAGTACGTTGATATTTTGCTGATGCTCTGCGAGTGCCGACACGATGCTACTGAAGCAGCCATGGCGTACGCCATGAGATATCCTAGGTGAAGAGCTCCGGCAGCCATTACATTCTTACGTGCCGAACAACGACTTCGGGAAACAGGGAGCTTGGTAATGCGCCGCAGTAACAGGCGAAGAACTGCAAGAAGTGAGGAGACGGAGGTGTTTGTTTTACCTGCAGTACACCACGATCCTCATGTCAGCTTACGAGCCTTTGCTGCAGTCGCTGGTGTCAGTCTCACATCTGTGTGACGTACAGTACACAGCCACAGGTTTCACCCGTACCGCCTGTCACTGACCCAGAAGCTGTATGGGAACGATTTCCGTGCGAGAGTTACATTCTGTGAATGGGCCATGCATAATTCCACGCTGGAGTCTTTACAAGGTGTTATGTTCTCTGATGAGTCCACGTTCACAAATTATGGTGCAGTGAATCGCCATAACGTGCACTACTGGGCCGCAGACAATCCTCGGTGGGTACGACCTGTCGACCGTCAACGTAGTCGGTCTATTAATGTATGGTACAGAATCCTTGGGGATGAAATCATTGGTCCACACTACTTTCCAGGTACACTGACAGGTGAGTTACATCGCGCGTTGATAGTCGACAGTTTGGGTGGCCTCCTTCCACATGTGTGTCTACACATGAGAGTCCATATGTTGATGCAGCACGATGGTCTCCCAACCTATTCTGCGCGTGCTGTTGTGGAAGAACTAAACAAAAGGTTTGCAGGAAGGTGGTTGGGGGCCATGGTCCTCATTCAAGGTCCGCAAGGTCGCCCGATTTAACACCATTAGATTTCTTTTTGTGGGGATGTCTAAAGGATCGTGTTTATGTTACTGAGACCACATTCCCAGATGACCTAAAACGGCGCATCGAGGACGCATGTTCCTCCGTGACACCGGCGATGCTACATCTCATCACCAGATCCTTTAGAAGGCGCATTGCATTGTGCATTCAGGAACATGGACACACATTTGAACATTTCATTTAAATCGACTTCTCACTGCCAGAACATCCATCACCCACCACACAGCCATGTACTATGTACAGCGTGTGGTATCTGCCCCTGAAACTTTGAAGGGTTGTAGCTCCCAAGCTAAAGGGGATAGGAATCTAATTTAAATTGACATATACACAGCTGGTGTTATTGATTCCAGTGCTTGATTGAAACAACTATTGTTCCATTTAAAAAATTGTATCTTTTTGCTGTAACTCTTTGTACAATAACAAAATTAACTATGTTCACAGCTCCGCAGACAGTGTAACGTTTCTTATGTTTACCTACAGCCATAAATATTTCCGTCGACTATTACTTCGTAACTTACAGAGGCAAACACATTCAGTGAAACACCCTGTTTGTCCACTATCACACCGCCATACGATCGTACTTTCGATAATAAGCACAAGTGTCGTACTGAGTGAAATGGTTTTCGGAAGTCAAGAAGTACTAAAGTGCGCGTCATTTACGTTGGCGGCCGAGTTTAGATTCGTTCTGCGCATCTGACGTCACAAAACACAGTCAGCCAATGAACAGAGAATGACGTTGCCACATTTCGACTGCAGTGCAGAGCATGGACGAGTGTCTTCAGTTTTAGAAACGTTCAGACATAAATAAAGTAATAGAACAAAAGAAATGTCTTGATAGCAGACATTCTTTTATAGAAAGTTTGGAAAAAGCATTCTTTATACCAATTGCTTCATATTCTATTAATTAAACCAAACAAGCAATAAGACTCCTAATTCAGGCGATAGCAAGGAAAGGTGTTTGTATCACTCTCACGAACCGCTTTTTCGCAATAAAGAACAGCGGTAATTGTTTATTTCCTATCGTACTTCGACGAAGCATGAGTAATTCATAGTCATACCAACAGTGTTTGTCAGTATTTTGCGTGACGTGTTATAGTCCTATTGGCGTTGTGTAGTCAGACGAGGTGCGTTAGCGTAATGGTGAAGGTGTTGGGCTGCTACGTGAAAGGTTATGAGCTCAAACCTTGTGCAGTGCTTAATATTTTCATTATTTAAAAACACTATCGAAGTGTCTTACTTCACGAATTATATTCGTTTGAATGCAATTTTTTGAAATTTCTAGTGCTTTGTCTCTTCATTAACCCTTTCGCTGCTGCAGAAACGTGTTCGCCGCTTTCCGCGCTGTGCGCGATTTTGTCATCACTGCACTGCTCTCCTGTGCAGACACATGGTGTTCCCACTGCTTTGACAAAAACTGTTTGGCCCAAAAATTTGATTTTTACAAGTCTTCTTGACTGATACCTTCCCCCCATAAATGACTTAATTTTGTTTCGATGTTAAACTCAGTTATTATGCAGCATTAAATGTAGTAAACCACTGCACGAAATTTTGAAGAGTTTGCAGAGGTAGAAGTCCATAGCGTATACTTTCCGTATGGTCGATTTTAGTTGCCCCGATGTTGAGAATGAAATGTGGACAAGATACTTAAATTTCATATAAAATTTACTGTATAACAATATCTCATTTAATTTAAGTACGACATAGGTGTCGTATGTAACATTGAGAAATATTCCGTCTTTCGCCACTGTAATAAAAGTATTATTTACACCTGACGCGTTTGGCTTTATTTTAAAGCACTTCAATCAAGGAAAGGTATGGCACATACACAATTGTACTCATGTTCTCTTTCTTGTTTTTGTTCCACAGTCGCAGTTTTACCAATGGTACTGAAATATATTTCTCTTCTGCAACTGTAATAAGGGGCTTATTTACCCCCAGACACGTTTCTCTCTTTTGAAGCATCTTCAGTGGACAGTATTTTGTCTCCTCCATTGCCAATTCACCTTTCGTAGTTTTGTGCTGCAGTAACACAATATTCAACGTTTGTGTTGCCAGATCAGTGTTTTAGCAACTAAATGATGTTTGTGTGTGCCACACACAAAAATTATATTTGACAAAGCTCAGAGCATTTCACTGATAGACGGTATATTCAAGTCCTAATGTTTTTGTAAGTCCACAGCTTTGTTTAATGTATTTTGTCTACCTCCTTTTGATTGATTGAAGTGCTTTAAAATAAAGCCAAACGTGCTCAATGTAAATAAAACTTTTGTTACAGTCGCGAAAGACGGAATATTTCTCAATATTACATACGACACCTATGTGGTACTTAAATGAGCTACTGTTATACAGTAAATTTTATATGAAATTTAGGTATCTTGTCCACATTTCATTCTCAACATTGTGGCAACTAAAATCGACCATACGGAAAGTATACTCTATGGACTTTTACCTCTGCAAACTCTTCAAAATTTCGTGCAATGGTTTACTACATTTAATGCTGCATAATAACTGCGTTGAACATCGAAACAAAATTAAGTCGTTTATGGGGGGAAGGTATCAGTCAAGAAGATGTGTAAAAATCTAATTTTTGAGCCAAATAATTTTTGCGGAATCGATTGATAAGAGTGTCAAAGCAGTCGGCACACGATGTGTCTGCACAGGCGAGCAGTGCAGTGACAAAATCGCGCACAGCGCGGAATGCAGGGAGCACGTCTTTGTGGCAGCGAAAGGGTTAATGCGGCCGTGGTGGCTTTACTTCATGAACTGCGCGCTCCCACCTACACGTAAGCTTGCGAACTATGCTATACTATGGCGCTGCTTCTATTGGCGCGTGCGTCGTGTGCAACTGGCAACGCAGCAATCTCCCGCGTCTGGGCGGGCATGCGCGAGCCGCCAAGATAAAAGAATTGACCTACAGTCTACCTGTGTGCCTTCATCCGTGCCTTTCAGGACGTCATGTGAGAAAAAACGCTGGTTGTTTTTCGCGTGACCGACGATTCCGGAATCCATGTTAAAAGGCATGGAAGAGGTCATTCTCTTAGCAATACTCCACTATGATGGAGCTCAGAATAGTTCCTAAAACTATACATCAGATACAAATCAAAAGAATCGGACCACAGTTTGACGTACCACGTCTTCTAGTCCTGGTGTAGAACGATGTGACCTGCGCTTTTTTCCAACTGCTGGCAAAGGTTCTGTTCGAGAGAATTACTGTATACTATAGGTAAATGAGGTAGTGCATATGCGTTCATCTTTGCAGTCGTGAGATGACTTACGATAAAATTCCCCTACGATAGTCGTTAACAAGCTACAACCATTGTAGTTTTGACAGCCAAATGCGTTTTATTTAGCATTTCTCTACTTATAGCCCTGTGCTTTATTTGGCTTCTATTGAGCAGTGGTATCTGTTTGTTGAGATGCTTTTTCCCATGACGGCACAAGGCATGTACTGAAACACTCTTGACTGGTTTGAGTATTGTTAATCACCGACCAGCAGCCTACTAAATGAGTTGCACTGAACGCTTCCTGAGAATAAGGGGCTGATGGGCTAACACCGCTGTGTGAGTCGTTTTGTATCAGTGTTTCGTCTTCTGAGTAACGAATTAACACAGTCAACTAGGTTGAATTGTAATAATAATCACCACGATGTTCAGTGGTAATTAGGTGTTAAACTCATGGTTCTCCAAAAATATGAGGCAGTTACGCACTGGGTGACCTGCTTTCTCTCCTGTGTCCCTTATGTGGTCAGGAACGCGTAATAGATGGTTGTTTTTCGCCTCTTCGGCCAAAAGCGTTGTCTGCGCATCAGTGCGGGAAATTCTTGGGACCACCATTCTCTTCCCGGTAAGTGCTTTGACAGTTTCCTCTTCCTAACAGCTGCACATGGCCTTCAAGCCACGAATGTCCAGTGCAAGATTTACTGTTAAATAACCAAACCGCCTGCTTGTTTTTAATTTTAGAAAATACAATTCGAAGGAGAGCTACCATAGAGATCCCGCAAGTATTAACAGTGTACAAGCTTCCATCAGTGCCTGCTCATGTTGATAACTTCCTGTCGTCTCACAGAAAACGATGTCTGTGGTGAAATAACAACATTAAAGAAAAGCCTTGAGTATGAAATTAAGTGAGAGAGTGACTTGTCCTCTCTCAGTACGTATGTGTTATTCATGCCTAGATATGACTGTCGTCTGCCTAGTGTTTTCAAAGCCCTTCTTCTAACCTATAATATTATTTGTAGCTTTAATCATGCCAATGGTACTGAGCAAATTGACTATGTATAACTTCACCGTGCCAGAAGGAAAAGACTTCTGACACTTTGCTATTTGGTCCTGACAGAAACACCGTCCCAAATGAACAGAGGGAGCATTTTTAGCTGATAGAAAACAATATGTATATACGTATCACTATGATCCGAGAACATGGAGGTAGTTAAGATGTAATCCAGTCAAGTATGTGATCGGTCGATGGGGGTTGGAACAGGGGGGAGCTAGGGTGGCACGCGGTGGTCAGTAGGAGATTTATATGAGAGCTTCGCTGTCAGAAATGTGTATGTGGACTACGATTTTAGCTTGGGCTGTAGCTGTTAGAACGGTCAGATATAAACATGAAGATCTGGATCAGGGGGAAAGGGTCTGCTGATGAATTTTCCTTGAGGGAGGGTATGGGGTGTTTGGAGTTGTACGTAGTAGATATGGTCCTATAGCTTCGGTAGCAGCCATGAGTTGCTTTTAAGGTTTATGGGATATACAGGATTTGTGAAGACGTTAGAGGAATTTGAGAAAAGGGGGAAATTGCGTCAGCTTGTAGGGAGAGGGGGAAGACGATACTGAATGCGTGGCGTTCAAGGAACTGTAAGGAGTACAAGTTGGGGTTGCAGAGGTCCAAGCAATGTTTGCAAAGGTAAGGATATGTTAGATAAGGCTAATTTGAACCTCGGACCTCCCTTACATAGCGATACATAACGGTGTATAATACAATCACATTTCAGCTATACCTGATCGGGTACGCTCTCTGTATGACCCGCGGCCAGCAGTGTTATCGGATACTCGCTTAGTACTATGTCGTTACGCATACTCTCGCAACGACATGTGTAAGCAGGCTATTTAGGTTTTATTATTGGTAACGCCACGTAGCGCTCTGTATGAAAATCACTGGCTGTGCTGTGTGCAGTCTGTGGCTCGTTTGCATTGTTGTCTGCCATTGTAGTGTTGGGCAGTTGGATGTTAACAGCGCATAGCATTGCGCAGTTGGAGGTGAGCCGCCAGCAGTGGTGGATGTGGGGAGTGAGATGGCGGAGTTTTGGACAGAGACAGTAAATTTGTAAGATTGGATGCCATGAACTGATATATATATATATATATATATATATATATATATATATATATATATATATATATATATATATATACAGGGTGATACAAAAAGAATACCACAGCTTTAAAAATGTCTATTTAATGAAAGAAACATAATATAACCTTCTGTTATACATCATTACAAAGAGTATTTAAAAAGGTTTTTTTTCACTCAAAAACAAGTTCAGAGATGTTCAATACAGCCCTCTCCAGACACTCGAGCAATATCAACCCGATACTCCAACTCGTTCCACGCTCTCTGTAGCATATCAGGCGTAACAGTTTGGATAGCTGCTGTTATTTCTCGTTCCAAATCATCAATGGTGGCTGGGAGAGGTGGCCGAAACACCATATCCTTAACATACCCCCATAAGAAAAAATCGCAGGGGGTAAGATCAGGGCTTCTTGGAGGCCAGTGATGAAGTGCCCTGTCACGGGCTGCCTGGCGGCCGATCCATCGCCTCGGGTAGTTGACGTTCAGGTAGTTTCATAACTAACCTTTTTCGTAGGACTCTCCATTCAGTTGATTGTGGAATTTGCAGCTCTCTGCTAGCTCTGCGAGTCGATTTTCCTGGGCTGCGAACAAATCCTTGCTGGATGCGTGCTACATTTTCATCACTCGTTCTCGGCCGTCCAGAACTTTTGCCTTTGGCAAACACCCATTCTCTGTAAACTGTTTATACCAACGTTTAACACCATAATTCGTTCGAAATGCACGCTGAACAACTGTCGTCGATTCACTTCTGCCGTACTCAATAACACAAAAAGCTTTCCGTTGAGCGGTCGCCATCTTAGCATCAACTGACGCTGACGCCCAGTCAACAGCGCCTCAAGCGAACAAATGTACAACTAAATGAAACTTTATAGCTCCCTCAATTCGCCGACAGATGGTGCTTAGCTCTGCCTTTTGCCGTTGCAGAGTTTTAAATTCCTAAAGTTGTGGTATTCTTTTTGAATCACCCTGTATATATATATATATATATTGAACACTATTGAGGTAAATACTTTGTTTGTTCTCTATCAAAATCATTCTTTGCTAACTCTGCCTATCAGTAGTTAGTGCCTTCAGTAGTTTGAATCTTTTATTTAGCTGGCAGTAGTGGCGCTCGCTGTATTGCAGTAGTTCGAATAACGAAGATTTCTGTGAGGTAAGTGATTTGTGAAACATATAGGTTAGTGTTAATCAGGGCCATTCTTTTGTAGGGATTTTTGAAAGTCAGATTGCGTTGCGCTAAAAATATGGTGTGTCAGTTTAAGCACAGTCATGTACAATTTTTCTAAGGGGACGTTTCACATGGAGTTACAATGTAAAAATGCAGCTCTCGAACACAATTTTATTTTTAGGAAGCTTTGGTTAAGAACTACTTTCTACGGTATAATGGTAGATCGAAAGTGACCTTAGTGAAATATGGCCAACAGCTGTGAATTCAGCTGCGAAGTACTACATAATATGACGCCCCCAAGCAGATGGTTCAAATGGCTCTAAGCACTATGGGACTTAACATCTGAGTTCATCAGTCCCCTACACTTAGAACTACTTAAACCTAACTAACCTAAGGACATCACACACATCCATTCCCGAGGCAAGATTCGAACCTGCGACTGTAGCAGCCGCGTGGTTTCGGACTGAAGTGCCTAGAACCGCTCGACCACAGCGGCTGGCCCCACACAGCTCAAGAGCCGGAACAGCTGAGTAAAATGCCTGAAATGGTTCATCATTAGTGAGAGATTGCTATTTATCTAGATTGTCTCTTTACTTTCAGTGTTACACACTGATGAGACAAACCTTTATGACCATCTATTGCTTTGCCTCTGGAACGCGATACACTAGCCCATCTACATGGCAGGGATTCGACAACTTGTTGGTACGTCTGCTGGGGAACGGGAAGATATCAAGCATGAAGCAATGCAGTTGATCAGCAGTACTCTTCACTTAGTCTACAGCTGTGATGGCACCTTCGATTACTAAAACAGACCTGTGGAAACCAAAAAGAATCTTCCCTACTGTCCGCAACCTGCGGTCGCGTTCCCGCTTCCCGAGACGGGGTCCTGGGTTCGATTCCCGACGGGGTCAGGGATTTTCACCCACCTCGAGATGACTGGATGTTGGCGTTGTCCTCATCATTTCATCACCATTCATGACATTAGCGAGTTTGGACTGAGAAAACTTTGGGAATTTGTACAGGCGCTGATGGCAGCACAGTTGAGTGCCCCACAAATCAAACATCATCATCATAATCATCATCTTCTTCTTCTTCCCTATTGAAATGGTACGAGCAGGAGGGGGGTTGTAAGGTGCCATGAAACTTGACTTGCACACCGTAGAAACAGGTTTATTGTTAGTCTCATTAAAACTTTAAAACACTTGAATATAGATGGCCAACTCATGAAACATTAAATAAACTCTGATAACCAGCATTAAAGAACGTTATTAGCTTTAGAACTCTGATTGCTGACAGTAAACTAATATTGACAATCACCAATATGAGCAAAGAATTACAAGAATCATCCAGTATAATGTTTCACCTTAAAACCAATAATTACAACTGATAATGTCACAAACTGCTGACACGATAAATCACTCAAGACAATCAATTAAACAACAGACACAATCCTTGCGAATCCATTGACTACCAAGGGATAAACAACAATACTTAACTTCTTGGAAGGGAGTTTGTACGCCACAATATTGGTATTAGTTTTGTTCAGTGAACTTGCTGGCCTTTCTCTTTACAGTAGTCAATATTTTGGCAATTCTGGTTAGGATAACTAGTAATTACAAGTATTCGAACTATCACTTGGAATTAAACGCCACAAACCCATTTAATTTTAACCTTTTAATTTAGCGAATAGATGATTACACAATCTCATATCAGCTTAACAGACCAATAATCTGAATGACTTCCAGACACTTCACGTAAGAAGTAACTGTTTGAGCAATGCAAAAAAGAGTATTCGACTTAATGAAATAATTCCGGATCAACAGCAATGCAAACAGTTTAAGCCATTTACTCCTATTCCACAAGCACAAGTCAACAGCTAGTTCACAAACAGCTGCTTGGTTTACGAGAAGCAAAAGAGCCAGTCCACTTAATCGTATTAATTATAAAAAATTCAGTGATCATCCATCCACCTAATCTTTACGTAATGGCTGAGTAAAAGGAACTCCCTTTAAACAACAAAATATCTACAATATGGTAAAACAACAACAATAGCACATGGTAATGCTTTAAATAGGAACACCGTACTGAATTTCAGCCAACAAAAGTGAAGACATATCGTAACGGGCGAAAGAACAGTTACAGTGGGCAAATTAGTAATACCAAATCATTCAGAGCAACCAGCTGTTTCTTAAAATGTACCCTCAGTAGTGCAGACCGGTCGTAGAGCAGTACGTAATAGCGTAACTGAACTAGTACTTCTACTGTAAATAGACTGCGGGGCACACTGATGCTTTAAACAGCCGTTTAGCCACCAGACCAAACAAACTGACAAAACGGTCAGTGCTGTTGGTGAATACCAGTGCAAATTGGCCACTCAGACTTGAGTACAGTAGTCTCGTTGGACTCGCATTCAACGACCACGCCGGCTCCGCACAATCACAGCGGACCACACGCCCCTTACTTCATCGCCCGCTCTCTCTCTCTCTCCCTCTCTCTGTACCGGCAGCTGTGTGACCCGCAACCACGCGGAGTATCCTCGCACCACCGCAGAACTGTACTTGACGGACTCGAGAGCTACCGACACGCCGCACGCTTAAATAGTCTTCCATTCAGAGACCCTCAGACCGGCGTATCTGAGCGGAAGACATAAACCACGGAGGACCGTCAATAACCAGAGGGGCGCTACTCTGGCCGCGAAGACACCACAGCAAGCACGGCAAGCCTACAGCATAATACGGCTCCAACCGGCGAGGGTCCGTGGCGCGGTGCATCTTTTCAGCAGGCGTTCTCCTGGATGACGGAGTATCCGCACACGATTATCTACATGATATTGTAACACCGGAAATGCAAATAAAATACCTTCTGCACCGTCCAAAATTTTATCCGTTTAATGTCTGTCGATAACTCGCACTGTATTTTTGATTCTGAGGCTCTAAGCTGTGTTATACGAGGGTCACTCCAAGAGAAATGGACACTACTTTTGTAAAAATACAGTTTTCATTCTGCACGTGTGGAGGTTTTACAGTGTGTAGATACATCCCTCCCGCTTGTTTTCAAACTTAGTTCAACCTGTTCCCGTGAGTAGCACCGTCACAGCATGTCTTCAAGATGGCTGTTACACTTGACGTTCGTCAGAGGCAACGTGCTGTCATAGAATTTGTGTGGTGTGAAAACGAGACAGTGGGAAACATCCACAAGAGGTTGAAAAAGGTGTATGGAGATGCTGCTGTCGATTGCAGTACAGTTAGCCGGTGGGCAAGCAGGTTACGTGATGAAAGCGGGCACGGCAATATTAAGGATTGTCCTCGCAGCGGCAGGCCTCGTACTGCACACACTCCAGACAATGTGCAGAGAGTTAACGAATTGGTGACTGCTGACAGACGCATCACAGTGAACGAATTGGCACGCTACGTTGGGATAGGGGAAGGAAGTGTTTGCAGTATACTGAAAGTGTTGGCGTTAAAAAAGGTTTGTGCCAGGTGGGTTCACAGTATGTTGACAGTGGCTCACAAAGAAACAATAAAAACGGTATGCAGCGCACTTTTCGAACAGTACAAGAAAAAAAAAAGTCAAAACCACACCTTCTGCTGGAAACACGGCTACGGTGTTTTTCGATGCCGAAGGACTCTGGCTTGTGGACATCATGCCAAGTGGAACCACCATAAATTCTCATGCGTATGCGACGACACTGAAGAAACTTCAAGCTCGACTGAGTTGTGTTAGACCACATCCGCAAAAGCAGGATGTTTTGCTGTTACACGACAATGCACGGCCACATTTCAGTCAAGAAACCATGGAAGCGATCACAAAACTCGGATGGACAACACAGAAACTCTTGCCTTACAGTCCTGACCTGGCTCCATGTGACTATCATCTCTTTGAGAAACTGCAAGACTCTCTTCGTGGAAAAAGATTTGAAGATGATGACTCCCTTCTGCACGCTGCGAAACAGTGACTCCAACAGGTTGGTCCAGAATTTTACCTTGCGGGTATACAGGCGCTGGTTCCAAGATGGTGTAAGGCAGTTGAGAGGGATGGAAATTATGAGGAGAAATAAAAATATTGTTCCTAAAGGATGTATCTACACACTGTAAAAACTTTCCAACTTATAGAATAAAAGATGGATTTAAAAAAAAAGTTGTGTGCATTTCTTTTGGAGTGACCTTGGTAGAAGCTATATTTAATACCTAATCGATCTACTATATATTTATTTTTGTCTGAATATACACTGTAATTATAATGAGAGTATTTTAAATCGCTGGGTAATAGCCAAGCGAACTTTATTGAAATGTAAAGATAGCAACGACAGAGTGGTACTAGCTGTGTCGTTGTTTATCTTTGTGTATAGAGAGTCTCTGTCGCGTTGGGAGCAGAGATGAAGCAGAGCAGCTTGGGTGATGAAAGAGTGCGGAAGTGTTTGTTGGGTGCTACCACAGACGCAGTGTGGACCTATACTCTGGCCAGTGTAGACGCGTCTGATTTGTTAACCCGCGAGTATTAAGAGCACGGTATGAGTGGACCGGCGGAGGAAGCTGCAATTCCAACTACTGCCTGCCCCATAATTGTCCTTGGCTCAGGAAACGACTCGGGGCTCTCATCGAACAGCAGCAGCAGCAACAATGGCAGTTCATCATAGTCGTCGGCTACGTTCTTCATCGTCCGCAGGGCTACAACATCGTAAGACTGTTAATTGACAAATATAGTAATGTAGAGGCTTTGCCCAGCAACATTTCTTTCAAAAAGTAAGAATACTACTGTGATGTACTTCAACACGACACAAATAGTGAAAATTCGAAATGCCTCGAGCTAGTGATGAATGCTTGCGTTAGATACGTGTGCAATACACGGTTGTATGATCACATCAGTCCTTCATACGCCCAGCTTGGTTGGATACGCCCACATAAGGCACGCCATCTCCACACGATGTGCTTATTTCATCGATTTCTTAGCCACTGGTACCCCCAATACTTACCTTCTCACATTAAACGCCAATCATCATTCCACAAGCGCAATACCAGATCGGATACGTCTAGCATCTTGGCTGTACCTTTACATAACACAAAATCTTTCTCCGTGTCATTCTCCATCTCAGCCATACGACTATGGAACGCGCTCCCCTGTGATCTGCGTCTTATCCAGAACCACTCAACATTCAAGAGGGAACTCAAAACTTACATATTAGGGACGGTATAGCCACCATTGTTGTGCTCCTTTCATCTCTTTCTTTCTCCTCTCCATCATAGCTTCGAATTTTACCATTCTATTTCTCTTTCTCTAACCTATCTGCCTCTTCTACATCTCTTTCACCCCATTCTATCGTCTTATGTCTCTGCTCGATGAGAATAACTCACAAGCTGCAAGAACATAACGATAAAATTCCCAACTAGCAGTAGGACTGGCATTCATAAAAGAAAAATATGTTTACTTTCATATACATAGTCATTATTATTATTATTATTATTATTCTTGACTGTTGTAATTATCATTGTACTACTTTTGTAATCTCTATTTTTTTCTTTAACATTAATACTGTATAACACGTTATATGTCCTTAATGTTCTGTAGAAACTGAAATTCGTTCAGTCTGAGTATGCCTGGTTAGGTGTAAGAGAGGGCCTGAAGGCCCTAATCTAGCCAGGTAAAATAAATGCATAAATAAAATAAATAACTTGAATAATAGTTTGCAATAATTAAAACTTGTAGCTTTTGCGAATGATATGGCATTGATAACTGAAAACCGAACAGACGCTACAGTTATGCTTGATCTGTTACACGAGATTGCTGAAAAGAGTGGGCTAAAAATATCCTATGAAGAAGCCGAGTATATAGAAAACAAACATAATACAGAAAAGTTCATGAAAACAAAGTATGGAAAAATTAATAGAGCTGATAGATTCATATACCTGGGGGAATCCATCCAAGCCAATGGACTGGATAACGCAACAAATAAAGAAAGAATAAAACAGTTAGAATTTGCATATAAATTAACACAAAAATACTACAATAAGAAATCAACATCCATACAAGCGAAGATTTGACATTTTAATTCTATCATTAGGACACAAGCAACGTATGGATCAAAGTGCTTAACATTGAATAAGAAAGGCGAATTAAGAGAACTAGAAAAAAGAGAGAGAAAAAGACTAAGAAAAATTCTATGTCCTGAGGAAAACAAGGAAAATAGGTGGATTAAAAGGAGAAATGAAGACTTATACAAAAGTAAAGAAAAGATCACAGATACAATGAGGAAGAGACGGCTAAAATTTATGGACATTTAAAAAGAATGGAAGCAACACGGATTACAAAGAAAATTTTTAATTGCGTTAGTAAGCTGAAAAAAAAACTCTAGGATGGATAGAAGCAGTAAAGAAAGACGTCAACAAAACAGGTGTTACAGAAGAAATAATACGGGACAGGAATCACTTCGGGCTATAGATAGAAAACGCAGACTATGAAGAAGATGAGCCAAAATCTCGACCGAAGAGAGTGTGGACAGATGAGCACAGACGAGCAGTTGGCGAGAAAATGAAGAAGTACTGGGACGAACGGAAGAAAAGAAACACCATAAGTCTTAAGTTGTATGCGGTCCTTAGCGGGCCACATTCTAAATAATTTTTTTTTTTTTTAAATTAAAAAGAAATTGTAGGGCAGCGTCATTGTTCTCAATCATTATTCCATGCAATCACCGACTGTCGTAGGAATATGAAAAGTCATTAACTATTTACTGCCAGTTAGTGTGTTTAAAATCCAGTTTCAGTCTAAATTTTATGCCGCAGTAACTGTTCATCGTTTTGTTGCATAACAGAGGATACTTAAAGTAAAGTGAAATATCACTGGCAAAACTAATAACTAAGGATACAGCACAAATTAAGTAGTAGTAGTGGTTAGTGTTTAACGTCCCGTCGACAACGAGGTCATTAGAGACGGAGCGCAAGCTCGGGTTAGGGAAGGATTGGGAAGGAAATCGGCCGTGCCCTTTCATAGGAACCATCCCGGCATTTGCCTGAAACGATTTAGGGAAATCACGGAAAACCTAAATCAGGATGGCTGGAGACGGGACTGAACCGTCGTCCTCCCGAATGCGAGTCCAGTGTGCTAACCACTGCGCCACCTCGCTCGGTCACAAATTAAGACTGCGCAGATTCGTTTGTTCTGTATTTAGCTTAGCGAGTGACTTCTGCTAGTTTCGTAAGTGTTTTATTGTTGTTGCTTAAAAGTAAAACCAATTGCTCATTTGCTTAAAGTAAATTCTGTTCAACCTTTCAATAATCAAAAGTAAATTACTTGCTTTTTTTCTAAATTTTTACGTTACACCGACGTTATTGGCATATTTTTTTACATAACAAAGTTTAAGTTAAGCCAGTCATTTATTTAAACAGTAGTTTCATTTAACGTGAATTTCAAAATTTAGTATTTCAGAATGAGTAAGTGCAGACTCAGTGCTTTCTGATTCATTTATTTTCTCGTGAACTGTTGTGCTGTGGCAAAGGTTGACAACCTTCTGTTGCCACACAAGTGATTACAGTCACCCATCATTTTACACGACAATGCGCGGACGCATACAGCGCAAGCTGTGGCTGCTCTGTTCGGTCGATGGGACTGGGAAGTACTGTACCATCCACCATACTCCCCTGACTTAAGTCGTTGTGATTTTGATTTGATTCCGTAGATGTAGGAACCACTTCGTGGCATTCGCTTCAGACCTGTTCGAGAGATTCGACAGGCAGTAGACAGCTCCATTTACATTGATCCACGGCACAACGCCAGCGATGCCGTACCCACTGAAAACGTAGGCGACGATGTAGCGGAGAGAACGTTGGAACACGTTGGGATCGTCTACTGGTGAGCCACAACGTCAGCACTGTGCGCTGAGAGGTGTACTACGAACCATTTGTGCCTGCGCCACCATTGAATTAACTGCTATACGTCAATAGAGGCGGACCCGCCAGTATAAAATCAGGCAGGGCGTATTCTGTTGTCAGTAGAGAGTTGCTGCTAGATTTGTTACCGGTAGGTTCGAACAACGCGCAGGTATTACGGATATGATTCGACAATTCAGATGGCAACAGCTGGAGGAAAGATAACGTTCATTTACTATTGAGAAAATTTTGGAAACCGGCATTTTAAGCTGACTGTAGAACGATTCTACTGCCGCCAACGTACTTTTCGTGTAAGGACTGCGAAGGTAAGTTAAGAGAAATTAGGACTCGTACGGTAGCTTACAGACAGTTGTTTTCCCCTCACTCCGTTTGCGAGTGAAACAGAACAGGAAACGACTAGTAGTGGTAGAGGGTACCCTCCACCACGCACTGTACATGTGTTGCGGAGAATGTGTTTTTGAGGGTCGCCCAGAAGGTAGTGCACCGCATTTTTTTTCTCAGCCGAAAAGAACGCTACGAATGTGAAGCGTTACGTGAGTCTTATTTGAATTCTCCTGAGTGAGGGCCCAAGTTTCCGTCACTTCCAACAGACAGCGTAGCTGCAGGAGAGTTTCAAAATGGCGTCTGTAGGCGATGTACATGACAAACAACGTGCTGTCATCAAATGTCTCATTTCGGAGAAAAGAAACTGTGGGAAATATTCACAAACGCCTGTGCTAAGTGTATGGAGCATCTTCTGTCGACAGAAGTACAATTAGTCGCTGGGCAAGCAGGGTGAGGTTATCAGAAAGCGGTTTGGTGGAGCTCCACGATTTGCAGCGGTCGGGGAGACCATCCACGGCTGTCACACCCGATACACCTGACTTAGCCCGCTCGGCCTTCCACATATTTGGGCCATTAAAGGATGCCATTCGTGGAAGACATTTTGAGGACGATGAGAAGGTGGTTCACACAGTGGAGCACTGGCTCCATCACCATGACAAGGATTGGCACCGACAGGGCATACACGCCCTTGTTTCGCGCTGGAGGGAGGGCATAGAACACAATGGAGATTACGTGGAAAAATAGGGTGTGTAGACAAAACACCATTCTTTTGTGTGTGTATTTCTCATTATGTTCAATAAAGAATTGTTGAAGTAAAAAAATGCGGTGCAATACTTTCTGGGCAACCCTCGAAAATGCATATGTAGAAGCCGTAGCAGCGTAATGTATCGGTTAGGAGAGTTCTTTGAATTGGATCGTGGACTGGTTACTGCGTATCACCTGAGTAACAAATCTATCAGGGTCATTTTGACACTTCTAAAGTTGCCTAAGTCGACTGTTAGTGTTCTGACGGTGAAGTGCAAATGCGAAGCAAAGTCCACAGCTGAAACAAGGCCAGGCGTACCTCATGTACTGACGGATAGGGACCATCGAGCGTTGAGCGCAGAAAATACCGCTGGTTGCACTTCACTAATAAGAATAATACAAAATGCAAACTAACACCAAGAAACAGAAGGCGGCTAATAGCTCAGACAGACTCCACTTGTTGCGGTTGGTCTCACCGACCCTGGGAGCAGCAACACTCAAACAACAGCGAGATCTCAAACAGTGGAGGTTTCAGTACTGGACACGGTTCACTCAACTTCAAACGTCCTGGGTTCGGTCGTCGGCTACAGCACCTTGGTCTGACAGTGCCTGCACGCCGCCAGAAGTCCCAGCCTATCCCTCGCGCTGCGGACCTCCTCGCTGCTCTGTCCGAAGCTGAACTAACGACACCTGAACGCAGGCAGCATTTAAATAACTGGACATCAAAATCTGTGGTGTCACCGCCAGACACCACACTTGCTAGGTGGTAGTCTTTAAATCGGCCGCGGTCCATTAGTATACGCCGGACCCGCGTGTCGCCACTGTCAGTGATAGCAGACCGAGCGCCACCACACGGCAGGTCTAGAGAGACGTACTGGCACTCGCCCCAGTTGTACAGCCGACGTTCATAGCAATGGTTCACTGACAAATACGCTTTCATTTGCCGAGACGATAATTAGCATAGCTTTCAACTACAATTGCTACGACATAGCAAGGCGCCGTATTCAATTGATATTTATTATATGAAGCATGTATCATCAAGAGCGATGTTATACCATTATGGATTAAAGTTAAGTATTCCAGAAGCTACGTACTTTTCTTTATAGCATTCATTACGTATACTGTTTCAGCCCTCACGCCAGCCTGCGTGAGTTTAAGCGCGTGCCTTTCGGCTTCCTCTCATTGTGTCTAGGCTGTCTCGTCTAGACACAACAAAATCCACACAAGATAAACACGGATCCGTAAAGACTATTTCACAATGTCTCAAACAATACTAAAATCACTGTGAAACAACACGGACGAATTATAAGTCGGCACAAACGCAGAGAAGCCAGAAGCGGTCGGAAACCAAATGCACGTCGTCCGCTGCGATGACCGACCGAACGACCAACCAACGGTCGTCCCCACTCAAGTCAGGCACGCGAAAGATCCCAGCATAAATCGTCGACTGACGACTTATTGCCATGAGGGCACTTGGACAGGCGGACAAACACACACAGGTGAAAGTTGTACTTCTCGAATATCACGGTCCGTTCAACTAAAACTCGATCAATCCGGTCCCTGACGTGGTCGTGCACTCTCGCGAACACGTACTTCCGTCGGACAGTGCACGTGTGTCGCCAGCGGTCGGACGAATACTGGCTGTCGGGCCATCATTGCTGCTCCGTCCCAACTCAACTCGCTCGACACACGACGACCCGGAAAAACTCGGGGCCGCTCCAAAGACGGAACCACTGTACGTGCTATCGATAAGCGCTGCTGCTACCACTCACGGACAGACAAGGCGAGCAAACGTAGTGGCACCAGTGAACACAGTAAGAAAACGACAAGCCACTATCGCTATTACAAGATGCCAAGTTATGAACGGCAAGAACGCAAGCCGCACACGGCTCAATAATGACCATCAGGGTAAGTGAAATCCACATTGATCCGAAATACTGCACATATCTAATATGCCGTCAAATTCCTCTGCAACTTTCCAGTCAAGATAAAGTCCTACTCTCAAATAATCATGAAACGCTTTTTAAAAAATTACTATTCTGCAGATAGTTTTTCTACTGTGTCATTCTGTTTTGTGCGACCTTAACTATCAGAGGTCAAAATTTTCTTATCTCTGACCAGCCTATCCATGCACGTACAGGAGTTGGACAAATATATGGGAACGTCGCGACAAATGCGTGCTCGAGCTTAAACGCAGATGCTAGTCAAGCCTGCAGGTTGCACTTATGTATTCGACCACGAGTGCCACCTATGAAATGCCCGGGCAGTGCGTTACAAGTGTCATTCGTGGTGAAAACAGTGTTCTTTGTTCATAACATGTAAGCTTTCACGGCCGGCGTCTTCATTAATTAAAAATTCCGGGCTGAATTGTCGTGGTTCATATATAAAACTGCTTCTCCTTCGTGACGCTTCGTTGCCTACTGCGGGCAACATCTTCTGAGGTGAGTCAGCGACTGGCTGCTAGGCGATGGAGGTCCCGCTTATATAGAGCGCTTAGATGGCGCCACCACTCATCACGTGCTTTCACTAAATTTTATTTCGTGAGCACCGTCTTTGAAAGCATGTTCCGCTACAGCTGATTTGTCAATTTGTCCCAATCTACAGTTCCTTTTGTGTTCCGTTAGGCGGGTATTTACACTCCTTTCAGTTGTTCCAATATAAACCATGCCACAGCAACACGGAATTTTATACACACCTGGGGTAGCTAAGGGGTGTCGTGCGTCATTCACCGATCTTAAACTTTCATTAATTTTCTTGGTATGTCGAAAGATAGTCTCCACTTGAAACTTGGCCAAAACTTTCCCAATACGGTCCGTGATGTTATGAATAAATGGAAGAACAACTTTTCCAGCCGATGGTTGTTGTTGTCGTGTATTTTCGGACACCTTTCTTCTAGGGTGGAGTGCTCGATCTATTTCGTTGTCAGTGTACCCATTTCTCTTGAAAGCCGTTCGCAAATGGCTTAATTCATCTTGCAAATAAATTGGCTCACAGATGTTATTAGCACTATCCACTAAAGTTTTTATGACTCTTCTCTTCTGCCTAGGATAATGATTCGAATCCTTATGTGGGTAACGATCGGTGTGTGTGTCTTTCCTATATACCTTGTGCCTTAAAGTCCCTTCTGCCCGTTTAATAACCAATACATCCAAAAAATTTAGTTGTCCATTACTCTCTTTGTCCCTGGTGAATTGTATCTTTGGATTGAAATTGTTTATGTGCACCAAAAAGCGCTCTATATAAGCGGGACCTCCAGCGCCTAGCAGCCAGTCGCCGACTCACCTCAGAAGATGTTGCCCGCAGTAGGCAACGAAACGTCAGGAAGGAGAAGCAGTTTTATATATGGACCACGGCAATTCAGCCCGAAAGTTTTAATTAATGAGTGTTTTTTGTTGTTTTTGAGTGCATTTTGTCGCAGCTAAGTGAATTCTAACGTAGCAAATTTTAGGTGTTCATGTCGTGGGTGCTTCCGTTAACAAGGTACCCGAATTGTTGTGTGTTTCAAGAGGCACCGTATCGGAGATCTGTACCGCATACGGGGAAAATGAAAACACCGTCGTCCGCTAAGTCACAAAGCGAACGAAAGAGACTGATGAGTAATCGTGACCGATGGCAGTTGACGAGTATTGTGACCTAAAATAAGAGGACGAAAGCTGCAAAAGTCAGTGGAGAACTGAATGTTGCACTCACAAAACCTGTCAGCTCCAAATCAAGACGAAGGTGACTCCACAAGCAGGGAAGGCTGGCCGATCTGGGTTTCCAAAACCACTCATCATTGAAGCAAATGTCCATAACAGGGAAACGTGCTGCCGAAGCCATAAAACGTGAACAATGGAGCACTTGAAGAAAGTCATTTGTTCGAATGAGTGTTGTTTCCACCTGCTGGCCGAGTTTACGTCCCAGGAGTGAAACGTAGCAGGGGTTATGTGATGGTTTGGGCAGCCACACCGTGCTATTCCATGGGTCCCATGGCTCCTTGCAAGGTCGCATTACTGGCAAGGATGATGCGACTGTTTTGGTTAATCAGGGCCATCCCAATCTACAGTGTTTGTTTCCCCATGCTAATACGTCTTCCAATGCATCAGCGCCCTTGTTCACACATCTCGCGTCGTCCAGGATCGATTGTCACATCCCCGTTGTCCATCATAATCACCAATACCAGTGTTATTGAGCCTTTTAGGTTCACGTTGCAGAGATGGGTGCCTGATTGCTTTGCTCTTCGTAACACCCCAAATATGGAATCCCTAATGAAAGCCTTTTGGTAGTAAAAGAAGTAGCAAAATTAGTTACCTTGACATTGATGGGAGCTACTGACAACAAAATTAACACTATTGCCAAGTTTGACTAACAGGAATACTATGTAACTAATAACGTTTATTATAAATAAAGGACTAAATGAAAGAATATCAGATGATACGAAGCCTGAACTTAAATAAATAATTAAAAATATATTCTTTACGAAGGCTAAAGCCCAGACCATAAATAGATCAGAGATAACATTTATCCAAGAAGAGAGTTGTAGCTGTACGTTTGCAGCAGGCAGCGCATGAGCAATACATCGAAATTACATCTGCTCGGACCTCTTACAAGTTCTATGGGACTGATGACCACAGCTGTTAAGTCTCATAGTGCTCAGAGCCATTTGAACAATTTTTTTGAGAACCAAGGGCTTGTAACATCAACAGCCAATAAGCGTGAGCACATTCAACTTATTAACAGAAATACACCATGCAATCAACGACTACAGAATATGATGCTTAAAACGGCAAATACATAAAATATACTGGCACAAGTTAAGGCTCTTATAGGACTGTCATTACATTATGATGAGAAAATAGTGACGTCTGTGCATAAGTACGTTATTACAAGCATACAGACAGCAATGACATTAATGTCACCTTCAGTACATCGTTATCCAAGAGGGTAAAACTGCCAATGCATAAGCATGCTATTAAACATAATGACAATAAAGAGCAAAAATTCGTCGGCCTCTAAACAGTGGCAAACTAATAGAGGTGCGTGGTATAAATGTCCTAGTACAATTTTTTTTTTTTTCATCAGTCTACTGACTGGTTTGATGCGGCCCGCTACAAATTCCTTTCCTGTGCTAACCTCTTCATCTCAGAGTAGCACTTGCAACCTACGTCCTCAATTATTTGCTTACCTATTCCAATCTCTGTCTTCCTCTACAGTTTTTTCCCTCTACAGCTCCCTCTAGGACCATGGAAGTCATTCCCTCATGTCTTAGCAGATGCCCTATCATCCCGTTCCTTCTCCTTATCAGTGTTTTCCACACATTCCTTTCCTCTCCGATTCTGCGTAGAACCTCCTCATTCCTTACCTTATCAGTCCACCTAATTTTCAACATTCGTCTATAGCACCACATCTCAAATGCTTCGATTCTCTTCTGTTCCGGTTTTCCCACAGTCCATGTTTCACTACCATACAATGCTGTACTCCAGACGTACATCCTCAGAAATTTCTTCTTCAAATTAAGGCCGGTATTTGATATTAGTAGACTTCTCTTGGCCAGAAATGCCTTTTTTGCCATAGCGAGTGTGCTTTTGGTGTCCTCCTTGCTCCGTCCGTCATTGGTTATTTTACTGCCTAGGTAGCAGAATTCCTTAACTTCATTGACTTCGTGACCAATCCTGTTGTTAAGTTTCTCGCTGTTCTCATTTCTACTACTTCTCATTACCTTCGTCTTTCTCCGATTTACTCTCAAACCATACTGTGTACTCATTAGACTGTTCATTCCGTTCAGCAGATCATTTAATTCTTCTTCACTTTCACTCAGGATAGCAATGTCATCAGCAAATCGTATCATTGATATCCTTTTACCTTGTATTTTTATTCCACTCCTGAACCTTTCTTTTATTTCCATCATTGCTTCCTCGATGTACAGATTGAAGAGTAGGGGCGAAAGGCTACAGCCATGTCTTACACCCTTCTTAATACGAGCACTTCGTTCTTGATCGTCCACTCTTATTATTCCCTCTTGGTTGTTGTACATATTGTATATGACCCGTCTCTCCCTATAGCTTACCCCTACTTTTTTCAGAATCTCGAACAGCTTGCACCATTTTATATTGTCGAACGCTTTTTCCAGGTCGACAAATCCTATGAAAGTGTCTTGATTTTTCTTTAGCCATGCTTCCATTATTAGCCGCAACGTCAGAATTGCCTCTCACGTCCCTTTACTTTTACTAAAGCCAAACTGATCGTCACCTAGCGCATTCTCAATTTTCTTTTCCATTCTTCTGTATATTATTCTTGTAAGCAGCTTCGATGCATGAGCTGTTAAGCTGATTGTGCGATAATTCTCGCACTTGTCAGCTCTTGCCGTCTTCGGAATTGTGTGGATGATGCTTTTCCGAAAGTCAGATGGTATGTCGCCAGACTCATATATTCTACACAACAACGTGAATAGTCGTTTTGTTGCCACTTCCCCCAATGATTTTAGAAATTCTGATGGAATGTTATCTATCCCTTCTGCCTTATTTGACCGTAAGTCCTCCAAAGCTCTTTTAAATTCCGATTCTAATACGGGATCCCCTATCTCTTCTGAATCGACTCCTGTTTTTTCTTATATCACATCAGACAAATCTTCACCCTCATAGAGGCTTTCAATGTATTCTTTCCACCTACCTGCTCTCTCCTCTGCATTTAACAGTGGAATTCCCGTTGCACTCTTAATGTTACCACCGTTACTTTTAATGTCACCAAAGGTTGTTTTGATTTTCCTGTATGCTGAGTCTGTCCTTCCGACAATCATATCTTTTTCGATGTCTTCACATTTTTCCTGCAGCCATTTCGTCTTAGCTTCCCTGCACTTCTTATTTAATTCATTCCTCAGCGACCTGTATTTCTGTATTCCTGATTTTCGCGGAACATGTTTGTACTTCCTCCTTTCATCAATCAACTGAAGTATTTCTTCAGTTACCCATGGTTTCTTTGCGGCTACCTTCATTGTACCTATGTTTTCCTTCCCAACTTCCTAGTACAGTATAATCTGACAAACGAAACTTTAGGCACAAAAATAGTATAACAGAATTCTGAGGAAATAAACCACTCACTAAGGATACCGGCATTGTACTCCTGATGTTCTTGAACTTATTCTAATACCAAATAATGTTAATGAACACATTCTTGAACTCAGTGCATAGTGAAATGGTTTTTATCCGAGGAAAGTGGTGCTGGTTCCACTTGAAATGCTTTGAATGTAATGGCAGGTAACGAGAACTATTTATGTAGTTTTGCTTCGTACATTTAGCACATTTACGGACTATTTCTAAGAAATAGAATGTGACAAACCTTGATCAGACTTAGATAATTTCGGTAAACGACATCTTTCTTGTACACCACAAGTTGAACTTCCAGAATATTTACATGTCACACGGGAATTCTGTCACAGCCCATCATTGTTGCCACATTCTATGCACGCCACCTCCAACGACGTGGCTGTCGGATGCAAAATCTTTATGATGACAATAAGTTACATCAGTCTATAAAGTACACAGACTGTCGCGTGTATATGCTATATAACTTCAAAACGCTAAACGGTATAAGAATAACCATCACTTTAAAAGAAGTGTAAACACCTGTAGGTGACAGTGTCTTCCCTGAGTTGATTGTGGAATGGAATCATTCGTCTCTCTGTAAAAGAAAGCCGCGTGGGATTAGCCGAGCGTTCTAAGGCGGTGCAGTCATAGACTGTGCGGCTGGTCCCAGCGGAGGTTCGAGTCCTCCCTCGGGCATGTGTTTGTGTTTGTCCTTAGGATAATTTAGGTTAAGTAGTGTGTAAGATTAGGGACTGATGACCTTAGCAGTTAAGTCCCATAAGATTTCACACACATTTGAAAATTTGTAAAAGAAATGTAAACACCTTTAGGTGACAATGTCTTCCCCGAGTTGTTTGTGGAATGGAGTGTCATTCGTCTGAGCCACTGATCATGGGATGTATGCTGGCAAACGCAGCCCATGATGTACAGTGAGATCCCCATTATCAAACACATATAAGCTGCGAAACACACAGCTTGCAAGATTTTCTTGAAATCACTTCCTTTTCTAGCGTTCCTGAAGACTGTTGGAGAAAAGTGCGTAATTCCACTGGAAGAAATATGATTATAGACTGCTTTGCTAGATAAGAGTTAGAAGTGCGCATTGTACAGCGTGCCACATCCACTTTTACTATCGCCTAAACAAAATCGATTTTCGATGTCATGAACCCTTTATGAAACAAGAAGGGAGTGCAGCAAGTAATACAGCACTTTATTGCTGAAGGCGAGTTGGTTATATTCAGGATTACAATACACTACCCACACTTTTGGGTACAAAATCCTATTTTTCAACATAACCTCCGTTCAATGCAACAGTCTTACGCCACCTAACTGGGAGGATCTATATGACCGCATGGGACCGCTTTACTGGTAGACGCCGGAGACAACGTTCAGCCTCCCCTCATCCACGTACCTCTTCCCTTGGGCCAAATAAACGTAAGTCTTCATGGTCTTCTGTTAGGCAGCGAGGGAACCAGCGTGCACACACCTCTGAGTACCCCAACTAGGGGAGGAGTGTGTCAGCACTACCAACAGAGGCGTCGTGTTGAGCAGCGAGGTGTTTGGTTGTGATCTGCCGATCACCTCGATTGAGAGAGAATCCGCACGTTCCAACATGGCAGGAGTCGTAGCGGTGTGCGGCGAGCGGCGAGCGGCAAGCGGGAAATCGGACACCTTTGCGCGACATTGTTGCGATGATGACAGGCGCCTAGCCCAGTGACTCACCGTGCTTTTGTTCAGTGCTAGATTTCCGTAGACGCTCTGCAAGCGCCTATGAATATCTACAGTGCTCTAGCTTACCGCCAGAAGAAAACTCAATGACAGCTCTTTGCTTCATACGCACCTCCGTTACAGATGTTACTGTATTTTGAAGTTTACTTACAGCGCCACTACATATCGGAACTTCACGACAGTGTAGGGTCCGCAGTGTTACGCGACGTCCAACAACAAACTCCGCATTTCTGCGGTACAAATAGGCTGAGAAAGGAAGTGTTGCATTTCTTGTTCAACACCGCTCGTGTTACGACGTCGACCATACTATCACTGGGTAGCAAAACATTCTATAATATTTGAATGTAAGCTTCAACATTACGGATGACGTCTTTGTTGTCTGTTTGCAAGGCTCTCGTAATTACAAAATGTTCAATAGTAGCGCAGGTCTTCTATAAAAGTGGTGTGTCCGTCCCACCCTGTTTCCACACTCTGATTGCCAAGTAACAGATAACAATAAACTACAAATTTGGTTTAAAAAATGCCTCAAATTCCGTCCTCCCTCACCACCAGTAGTTGAACTGTGGTGGGACAGAATTAAGACGGAGAAGGTCCTACCACGCTACACAGCAACAAAATTTCACGTTAATGTCATGTTGTCTATAGATTTATCGCTGATACAAAGTAAAACAATTTTGGAAGAGTTCTTAACATAACATCTAGGTTGTTACATATATTATTACACATTTTTTCCTGAGGACAGTGTTTGAACTTGAATGTTACAAGCTTTTCAATTTTTTCTTTTTTCCTTCTTTTTATCGTCCCAAACTCTATTCTTTCTCTGAGTGTCCTTGTTTCCTTTGTTCTGTCCATATTTTTCCTTTCTTTTACTTCACACTTCGTTTTCATAATTTTGTTCATGAATTTGTCTCTGTCATTTATGTCGATATTGGTTCACTTTTGTTTAATGTCTTATTCTCTTTCTTGAAGCGAACTGAATTTTTGATTGAGCCATTTACTACATCAAAAATCCTCTTTGTATGCCTCTTTGGTGTTTTGTTCTATGTATTTGTTCACAGAATGTTAGTCTGCCTTTCCTAGTAATGTCTTTGAGTCTGTCTGTGTGTTTGTACAATTCTTTAGTTGGTCTCTACACATAAGTCATCTCTATGTATTGCTCCACAGTTTTTTTCTGGGGATTTCGCTTTCTATATTTTCTGTCTCTGTGACGTCTGATCCTTCGATTGTCGCCATTTCTGGTGTGTAAAGTGCTTCTAGTAGTACAACTGTGCAGTACTGCACGAATTTGGTCTGGTCTTGATGTGTCTTCTTATTGTAGTGTGTCCATGTGAGCTTGTATGCTTTCTGGTGGTTTTCTGTTCTTACATTGGTAGATGCCTTGTTTGAGCGTCCTATTTGCATCTACATCTATGTCTACATCATACTCCGCCAGCCACCTAATATTGTGTGGTAGAGGTTACTTTCGGTACCACTATCTGGTCCCTCCAACCCTGTTCCACTTGCGAATAGTGCATGGGAAGAATGACTGTCGGTAAGCCTCGGTACTGGCTCTAATTTCTCGAATTTTCTCCACGTGGTCAATACGCTAGATGTAGGGGGGGGGGGGGGGGGGGGGGAGTAAGGCGTTGTCCGACTCCTCCTGAAGAGTGCTGTCCTGAAATTTCAATAGTAAATCTTTCCTTGCTGCACAACGCCTCTCTTGCAACGTCTGCCAGTGGAGTTTGCTTAGCATCTCTGTAACACTCTCTTGCCAGCTAAACGATCCCGTGACGAAACGCGCGGTTCTTCGTTGGATTTTCTCTATCTCTTCTATCAGTCCTACCTGATAGGGATCCCACATGCTTGAACAATACTCAAGAATAGGACGAACAAGCGCCTTACAAGCCACTTCTTTTGTGGCTGAGTTAGATTTCCTTAAGATCCTTCTGATGAATCTGAGTCTCTGTTTTACATGGTCATTCCACTTAATGTCGCTCTGTATAGTCTAGATGTTTTACGGCAGATGCTGTCTCCAGCTGTTTGTCATCAATAGTGTAGCTGTTCAGTAGTGGATTTCTTTTCCTATGCATGCACAATATGTTACATTTGTTTCCATTCACGGTCAACTGCTGGAGACCGCACGGTTCATCAATTCCCTGCAGGTTATTCTGCAAATTGTTACTATTTGTATCTATCCACTTAGGTACTTGAATTTTTCCACTGTATTAACCTTTGCATATCTTATGAGCACAGCTTGTGCGTTGTTGCTCTTTCGTCCTGTGTGTTCCGTTTTGTATGAACGTATCATCAGGAAAGAAGTACACATTGGCTTCTCCGACAGTTGTGGTTTGCAGCATATGTTTATATATAAGTGCAACAAATGTATACATTATTTGTCTTGATATTGTTAGATACTGTGACAGAATTCTATCGAGAATGAAGTTATGCCATACTCTCCATTCCCATTTTAGCCGGAGCCTTCTGGATATCGCGAACACAGTGGGACGCAATCGTCGCCTCTGAGATTCGCGAGCGCTTCTTGCCGCCGCCGTCGCCGCAGCCGCCTCGCCGTGTTTTTACTGACGGCCTCGCCTCGCCTCCCCTCCCCCTTCGCCGCCCCCTCCCCATTCGCCGCCCCCGCCCCTTCCATCTCTCCCTACCTCTGCTGGCCGCTGGCTCCCGGATCCCCGTTACCGCCACTACTGGCAGCTTTCCAGACCCAGAAGCCGAGCCCACAGAAAAGGAGGACCGCAGCGTGCGAGTAGCGACGCAGGAAGAGACGCACTCGCCGCTGCCGTAACGACGGAAGGGCTGCCGCCTCGCCCGCTTTCTCCTTCCCGTGCTGTGAGCCGGAAATAATCAGCCCAAATTCACGAGTACAGCTTCTGTCTGATGCCTTTCTCTCTACCGTGCTGTATACTACACGGTCAGCACGTATAGCTTTTGGCGCATGCGATACGTTACAACATTCGTCTAGAGTAACGTCAAATTGTTAACGTGTACTACTCTGTCTATGCGGTAGATACAAGTTTAATTCCATAAACAATGCACATTATTTTTAAATTAGTTCATTTTTTCTATTATCTCTTTACAATCTGGAATTTAGTGGAGGTTAAAGATTTTACGTAATAATAAATGTCTTTACTATCACTATTGTTGGGCTGATGCTCGTAATAACTGTATTAATTACAAATAAACCTGAAGAGATCGGGCATAGTACCTGCTCGGTGTCGCTCCCAAGCAACTGGAGCGCGTGGTACCTTTCTGCTTGGCTTTGAGTGCGGGTAGCGTGACGACAGAATTACGATATACAGAACCACCTGCAAGTGCCTTATGGGTAGGTTTACTATCTTTGGACCGAAAAAAGCATGTTCTTTGAGAATTTTTTTCTCTGGATGCGTTATAGATATCACTGTCAAATTTTGTCAAAATGTTTATTGATATTTCCTCTACAAACTGGAATTTCTTCGGCCCGAAATGTTGGAGAGCAAAGGCGGAAGTGCCGTCGGAACGAAACAAAATTTCGATGTAGACCTCCACGCGCGGTATGTCACAGGTCAGCCGGCTAGTCTGATATCAAAATTGAGTTGATTTTAGCGAAGTATTTAAGATTCTTTAGGAGTTGGACCTGGCTTAAGTTAGTTGGACCATAGGAAACAAGATGGCGGCAATTTGAAACAAAATAGGTTTTTTTCGTCGATTTTTCGACTTCGTCAGCCAAGTGAAAATATTTATGGTTGATGGGTCGGAATAAAGGTAGTACAACTCCTAGATAATTTAGTTAGCTTGGTCGGAATCAAAGAATCATGCCAATCGGTTCAGTGAATTTGAAGTTACCATACCGCGCGATAAACAAAAGTCATTTCGAGAAAAACGCGTTTGAAGTTTTGACTACATATAAATGCAACATTACGCAACTTACGTTCAGTCTGCTATTCCGGGTCCATAAACTAGTCCTTCCTCTTCGTCATAGAGGGCGTTCTGCTCGATCTGGGCCATCCTGCGCTTCTCCAGGGCCACACGTACGGCCGGTGACAAGCGGTTTCCGGCCGCTTGAAACCTGTGGTCATCTGAATGCTTGGCGAACTGCTTCGAATAGAGTCCCAGGGTGACGTCGATCATTGTCATTGTCTTCAGAATTGCCAAATACCCTTCGTTGTCACTGTCAGGAAAGTCGTAATCTCCACAGTCTTCGCACCAGAATCCAAATGCTTGGGGGTTAACTTCCAAACATACGCATTCCAGATGGCTCTGAGCACTATGGGACTTAACATCTATGGTCATCAGTCCGCTAGAACTTAGAACAACTTAAACCTAACTGACCTAAGGACATCACACAACACCCAGTCATCACACGCATTCCAACTTTCATTTGAATTCTGTGTGTTTCCTCCAAAGCACCGGTACAATAACTCGTCCTCCGAAAGAGCCTCGTAGGTCGGATGAACCACTTTTTGAACTTTTTTCTGTGCGGCTGGTCCCGGCGGAGGTTCGAGTCCTCCCTCGGGCATGGGTGCATGTGTTTGTCCTTAGGATAATTTAGGTTAAGTAGTGTGTAAGCTTAGGGACTGATGACCTTAGCAGTTAAGTCCCATAAGATTTCACAAACATTTGAACAATTTTTGAACTTCTATGGAGAGCGGCTGGTCGTCTTGATGTCCATCCAGATGTCCGGTAGCCACTGCATTGCGCCGCTTTCACCAACTAGTTTCCCCAGCCGGACAATTTTGGTGTTGTGGGTGGTCATCCGTCGAACACTTGTGGAAATAAGTTGCCCAAATTGCCTTCTTCATCTGTTCCACCGAATTGGAAAGCCGTCGGATTGCCAACCCATAGTACGTCTTAAGCTCCTTGATCACTTGGGCAAGCACATAGAATGATTTTTCGCTGCTAAAAAGTCGAAATTCCCGAAAACGTCTGGTGCGTGAAAAAGGCCGATTTCAGCCAGGTGCATATTTTTTGTTCAACAGTGAATAGCAAACATTTCCGTTCCGTATTCGGGAAAACCGTTTCAGGAGTGGATTCTAAACACTTTTATGGATCCAAAAATGCAATTAAAAATGATTTTTGACCTAAAAGATAGTAAACCTCCGCTTAAATATTGGCCGTTACTGTTAGGCCGTGTCCTACGTGAACGGCAGAAGCGACCGACAGCGCTCGACAGCTTCAGGTGACAAAACACAACCGCAGGTGTAGTTACGGAAGTGTCCTACGTGGGCGACATCCGTGGCGCTGCCTGTTCTCTGCTACGACTATAGCGTGGTTCACGTAAGACGACGCTTCCACGCATAGAGGTGGAGTGATAGAAAGGGGTGGAGGGGATGAGATTTGCACATGCATGGTGGCAGAGAGCGTGCAAACGAGGTCCATGTTGCCGAACTGTGTTTCTGCATACAAAACCATGTTCATTTTCCTTTGGTACATTTATTATACTTTCAAATCTATGATGGAATAATAGATTTTACAACGGATTCAGGTTGTGGCTACTGCTACACAGCAATTGTCTGTGTGACATCGGAAGGCGAGGCGTCTGAAGACGTCAAGAAATTTTTTTCTGAAAACGACGATTGTCTAACAACAAGGTCATCGAAAATAGTTGTAATAACTGTCATTTATTGCGATTTGGATTTTATTATAATGATTCCGATTCACCCATGTTTCATCAAGGAAATGGACTGCAGAAGTACCTCCTCCTCTTGTATCGTGCATCTTTATAACGGACGTGCATCATGCTGCTTTTATGTCACTTCTTTCAATTGAAAACTCTCCTCTTAACATGTTTAAAACCAATGTATTTTAAATTCTTTCCATTGACGAAGCGCTATCTTTGAAGCCAATTTTATCAGGCATAACACTAACAAGTTTTCGTGATGTTGAGTATTCACTTCTTACAGACATTTCAAACACGGAGCGCTATAAAACATCGTTGCCAAACCATCTATTTGTGTTACAGGTATCTTGCGATTTCGATGATTTTCAGGTGACACGAAGACAAATTTTCATGAGGTTTCTACAGCTCCGACGCTTTTCTTTGCTTTTCTCTGAACAGTTCTCTTGCCGACACGTGCTTCTGCAGTTCGTTCTTGAGTCTTAAAAATGTCGAACCCGGCCGTTGTGGCCGAGCGGTCCTAGGCGCTTCAGTATCGAAATTCCACGTTTAAAACAGCTGCCATTAACATCAACTGTCTCATTTAAAATTATTGTCTAAAGCTCTGAAGGGTCAGGGATATGGACATTAATACAGGGTATTTCACATTTCCTGTCATCGGCATGTAGGGCTTGTACAAGGAACTCACCAGTTAAAGGTTTGATAAGCAACTCAAGTCTAGAAATGAATGGTTTTCACGTAAAATAAGTTTGAAGAATATGTAATATTTCTGGTTTTACAGCCGTCTTATTTAGCTAAAAGAATCTCATCTCAGAGCGGTTGAGAATTCAGCAGTGGGTAGATGAGCCGCGCGGTCCGAGGCTTCTTGTCACGGTCCGTTCGAGTCCTCCCTTGGGATGGGTGTGTGTGTCGTCCTTAGCGTAAGTTAGCTTAAGTTAGATTAAGGTGTGCGTAAGGTTAGGGACCGATAACTTCAGCAGTTTGGTCCCATAAGACCTTACCACGAATTTCCTGGGAAGATGACGTAATGTGGTGTGAGGTACCGGTGACAAATGGTTTATTCTATCGGGATATTGTGAGAAAGACAGCCTAAATTGCGCTCCTTCACCGCAGTTGGCAGCTGTAATCGGAAGTAGCGCGCCAAAATGATAAACTTCTGTCATTAATATTAGAAAAACTAAACAGTGAATTTACTTACATTTAATACAGTAAAAGCATTTCTCAGTAGCTGGCCATCATTCCATTAATTCAGATGTGTTAATTACCAGCGGAATAATAAACAGTTGCTAAATGAAAAGGCAGACGACGCACTTACGAGATATTCGGATCGCGCCTAACTTGTACGGGGCGCAACGTGGTTCGGCTGCGAAAGGTGAGCTGGGGTGCAGCCTCGGAAGGCAGACATGTTGTCTGTCGCCGTCGGTGTCAGTTAAGACTTAATTAGCAATCTATGGTTTTTAAACGTGATAGCTCTATCGGTAGCCTCGGAGGACAGACATGTTGCTCTCAGCGGTCGGAACTGGTTACGAACTTTATTAGCAATCTCTGTTTTTGGACACGTAACGGAGGACTAGTTTGATAGTAATTACGCAAACACGCAGTTCATTATTTTTTTTATTCTCTGTGTACATGTAAAAAACAGAAATTATTTGTGAGTCGTAAATTGGGCTATAATTGCGCAGGTTCTGGTACTCAGCTAGTAAAAAGCGAGAAGCATCCTGTTTAAACAATGCAAAACTTAATTATTTATACGATATGAGTTCCTTTCTGACAATTTATTACAGCGTCAAGATACGAACTCAGGACCTACGCGCTGTTGCCTGCACAGGGAACAACAACTGTAGAAGGCTGCAGTTCAGCGAACATTATTCAGAACTTACGCATTCTAGTGAGGGTGCTGGTAGCAACTGAGCGTCTCACGTGTACTGCAGTCGCAGTACAAATGAGAGCAGTGACACGTCCTCTGCGGTAACACAGAGGAGGTATGAAGCAGGGAAATTTTCAAGGGAAGGGACTTATCATACACATGTAAATGCCTCTCCTACTATCTTTCTCATTCCCTCTTTCACTTGCCGTAAACAGATCACTATCAAATCTCCCGCTACTCGGTTTACACACTAGCTGAGAAGAGGGCACAGTTCCTTTCGTAAGTATGACATCATATAGCATTTTCGCCTGACTAGAACAACGGACACGAAAAATTAGTCTGTACGCGTCGCATTCTCGACTGCGAAAAAGACGCCCTAAGCCACGAAGAAGAGAACCGGACGGCCAATACTCTCAACGCTGCCCACTCGACGGACTCCTGTGGAGCACACAGGCCAGAGCTGACTGTTTTCGCTGTGTGCTGACTGTGAAGCTGGAAATCTGAAAGTCATACAACCTTCCAACTTATTTTGCTTCCAAATGGCACGTTTCTGGACATGCGTTCCTTACCAGAACGTTGCGTTGTAAGGGCCCCCTAAAACCTCTAGAAGTTTGTAACAAGAGTCATAAAAACACTTTATACGCTCATGAACCAAAACGTTATGACCACCTATTTAAAAGCTTGTTGTTCCACCTCTGGATCGCAATTCAGGAGTGATTCTCAGTGTCACGAGTTAGGCAAGTACTTGATAAGTCACCAGAGGTTTGTAGCCCCAGATGGTCACACATTTCCCGTAATTTACGGGCGGTTGTTTTGTGGGGGCGGAGCTGGCGCCCGATAGCACCCCTGTTGGGTTACATCGGATTCAGATAAGCCGAATTTGATGACGAGGACACCAACGTGAGTTCACTATCACACTCCTCAACCACTTCAGTACCATTCTGACCTCGTGACACGGACATTTACCCTGCTGGAAGATGCCAACGCTGTCAGGGAAGGCATCAAGCATAAGGGGTTTCGGGTGGTCGCTAATAATGTTCATGCAGCCCACAGCTGCCACTGTGTCTTCCATTATTGCCGCAGGTCCCGTGGAAGCCCAGGTGAGTCTCCCCCACAACATAACACTGCCCCCACCGGCCCGCGTCTTAATAGGTGCGTGTTCCGAGCAGCCGTTCACATGGATGACGGCGTGTGTGGACACGACCAACGACCTAGTATAACAGCCAACGGGATTCATCCGACGAGGAGACATGAATTCATCAACCTGCGGTCCAGTCACGATGATCCCGTGCCCACTGTAATCATAACTGACAGTGTTGTTGGGTCAACATGGGAACACGTAGGGGTCCTCTGCTATGTAACTCCTTGTTTCTACATCTACATTTATATTACGCAAGCCACCCAAGGGTGTGTGGCGGAGGGTACTTTACGTGCCACTGTCATTACCTCCCTTTCCTGTTCCAGTCGCGTATGGTTCGCGGGAAGAATGACTGCCGGAAAGCCTCCGTGCGCGCTCGAATCTCTCTGATTTTACATTCGTGATCTCCTCGGGAGGTATAAGTAGGGGGAAGCAATATATTCTATCCCTCATCCAGAAACGCACCCTCTCGAAACCTGGACAGCAGAGCGCCTCTCTCGCAGAGTCTGCCACTTGAGTTTGCTAAACATCTCCGTAACGCTATCACGCTTACCAATTAACCCTGTGACGAAACGCACCGCTCTTCTTTGGATCTTCTCTATATCCTCTGTCAACCCGACTGGTACGGATCCCACACTGATGAGCAATACTCGAGTATAGGTCAAACGAGTGTTTTGTAAGCCACCTCCTTTGTTGATGGACTAAATTTTCTAAGGACTCTCCCAATGAATCTCAACCTGGTACCCGCCTTACCAACAATTAATTTTACATGATCATTCCACTTCCAATCGTTCCGTACGCATACTCCCAGATATTTTACAGAAGTAACTGCTACCAGTGTTTGTTCCGCTATCATATAATCATGCAGTAAAGGATCCTTCTTTCTATGTGTTCGCAATACATTACATTTGTCTATGTTAAGGGTCAGGTGACACTCCCTGCGCAAAGTGCCCATCCGCTGCAGATATTCCTGCATTTCACTGCAATTTTCTAATGCTGCAACTTCTCTGCATACTACAGCATCATCAGCGAAAAGCCGCATGGAACTTCCGACACTATCTACTAGGTCATTTATATATATTGTGAAAACCAATGGTCCCATAACTCTTCCCTGTACCACGCCAGAGGTTACGTTAACAACTGTAGACGTCTCTCCATTGAGAACAACGTGCTGTGTTCTGTTTGCTAAAAACTCTTCAATCCAGCCACACAGCTGGTCTGATATTCCGTAGGCTCTTACTTTATCAGGCGACAGTGCGGAACTGTATCGAAAGCCTTCCGGAAGTCAAGGAAAATGGCATCTACCTGGGAGCCTGTATCTAATATTTTCTGGGTCTCATGAACAAATAAAGCGAGTTGGGTCTCACACGATCGCTGTTTCCCGAATCCATGTTGACTCCTACAGAGTAGACTCTGGATTTTCAGAAATGGCATGATACTGTGCGCTGAACAGTTTGTTGCAAACCAGATGTGCCTGTGCCAGCACTGTACCCTGTCGTCAGATCTGCCACAGGTCGCCGCCTATCCTGCTCTAGAGAACGGGCCAGCCGCCGAACCCTGTGTTCCGTGGTGAGGTGTCGATGTCCGACTTGTTCTCCCCTACTCGTGGTTTCAGCAATTTCCGCCAAAATTCGAAATTCCCGCCAGTGTGGTAGGTTGGGAGTGGGGGAGGGTGGGAAGAGGGCTGGAGGCTGGGGAGGGCCACGTGCATGCTGAGGAAACCAAATGATATCATCCAGAGGTGGACGTGGGTGTGGTCAGGGGATGGGATATGCGTGATTGGGGGAGGGGCTGGGTGATTAATTGATCAATTTCATTAATTTGCATATTAATTTAATATCAAAATTGCGCTGATGCCACATTCTCCCTACTAATTCAGACAAGTACTCCGTAGGTTTCCAAAGGATTATGCCACCAGATGACTATGTGTAGGTCAGACATTTCACATAATTTACGGGCGGTTGGTTTGTGGGCGTGGAGCTGGTTCCTTCAACCAGTTTTCATAGAAGTTCAGCACAGTAGCACGCGCACGCGCACAACCGGTCAGATTCGCCGTTTCCGAGATCATGACTCCCAGGCAGTGGGCCACAACAATCTGGCTTTTGTCGAAGTCGCTTAAATCGCTTAAATCGGTCGCTTAAATCGGTGCGCTTTTGCGCCATTCGCTGTCGGTAATGATTCCGGATTCGTCTCTGCTCCGTTCTTACCACGTGACGTGCCCTCAGCGCCACCACAAAGCATACAGCCTCGCGGTGGGCAGGGATCATAATGTTTTGGCTCGTCAGTATAAACGGCGGTGTGCAAATCTCAAGGGAGAAAGTAACTTCCGTATGATTTGTTCCTGCTAAGTAACAAAGCTCAATGAAACTTGAAACACTCAGAAATAAGGGCTACGGTACAGTACAGAACGTAACTGAAAGGGTGTGCAATGACCGCAGTAGGCAATGAATGGTGTGTCACGTGCTCCCATGCTGACCACAGGGTTGCTAACGAGTTCTTGTAGTAGGGTTTTTCTTCCCTCCGCCAGTTTGGTTATCGATTGGTGGGTGGTAATTAACGTGCTGAAATACATCTTCATAACCGTTCCACAGGCGCTCGCTTGGATTTAAGCCAGGGGGACGGGCAGCCCAGCCCATTCGCCGAACACACTCTCGTTCCAAGAGGTCCTCCACTGGTGCAGTTCGATTGACTCACGCACTGTTATACGTAAAAATGAAGTCAGAGCCGAATGTACCGGTGGCTCTGAGCACTATGGGACTTAACATCTATGGTCATCAATCCCATAGAACTTAGAACTACTTTAAAACTAACTAACCTGAGGACATCACACACACCTATGCCCAAGGTAGGATTCGAACCTGCGACCGTAGCGGTCGCTCGATTCCAGACTGAAGCGCCTAGGACCGCTCGGCCACTGCGGCCGGCGGAACATTATCGTTTCATGGTCCAGGTGTTAGGGTGTAAGGACGTACACTGAAGAGCCGAAGAAACTGGTATAGGCATGCGTATTCAAATACACAGATATGTAAACATGCAGAATACGGCGCTTCGATCGGCAGCCCTATATAAGACGACAAGTGTCTGGCGCAGTTGTCAGATCGGTTACTGCTGCTACAATGGCAAGTTATCAAGATTTAAGTATACATGAACGTGGTGTTACAAACGCCGCACGAGCGACGGGACACAGCATCTCCGAGGTAGCGGTGAAGTGGGTGTGGTGTCACCGCCAGACACCACACTTCCTAGGTGGTAGTTTTAAATCGGCCACGGTTCATTAGTAAATGTCGGACCCGCGCGTCGCCACTGTGTGATCGCAGACCGAGCGCCACCACAAGGCAGGTCTCGAGATACGGAATAGCACTCGCCCCAGTTGTACGGACGACGTAGCTAGCGATGCACACTGACGAAGCCTCGTTCATTTGCAGAGCAGATAGTTAGAATAGCCTTCAGCTAAGTCAATGGCTACGACCTAGCAAGGCGCCATTAGTTGGGGACTTTCCCGTACGACCATTTCACGAGTGTACCGTTACGGCAAGAAAGGAAGAATGAATTGGTTGTTGGTGTTAATAACGACCATCCTCTTTCACCTCCTCTGCATTACTGCAGATGACGTGTCACTGAGCACATTTGTTCTGTGCATGCAGTACACGTGAGGCGCCTAGTTGTTTCCACTGCACTGTGTGGAATACGAAGGTTGTGATATAGTTCACTAACCTGCTGTCCTCAAGTTGATGTCCCCAGCACAGAAAACAACACGGAGGTCGTAGGTTCTGTATCTTGAGGCTGAAACTGACTTTTAGCGAGGTTCTGTTCTGAAATGATGTATCACTTCTTTGGGATGCCACTCGCGAATTTCAATATAGCCACACGAGAAGACTACATGGTCTTAACACAACACCTTCTGATACAGCAAAGTACATGATCAAACACAATATTTACGAACATGTATCTTTACAGTATTTGTGGCACGTGTCTGTGCCTCATGAATCTTTTAAAACTGAATACTGGCAAACACATCCTGCCACAGACACCATGACTGTACATCTCGACTGCCCAATCCAGAGTGACGAACAGGAACTTAAATAAAAATTGGAAACACATCCTACGACAGACAACATGTCTGTTCCTTTCGACTGCCTAATCCAGAGAGACGAACAGCCCGAAACACTTCGCGCGCCATACCAGAAAAGGCGTGACCCGAACGCTTCCGAAGAGCTTCGTCTGCAATTTCGTCAGTCTTCTGTTTTTGATTTAAATGGTTTTTAATAATTCTAAAATGACTGATTGATAGTCAGCTGTTGAGAGATATTAATATTAAAAAGTGAAGTCATTCCAATGAGTAGTTTAACTAACAATAATAACTATACGTTAACGTTTTGGCACCCTTGCAGCCAATCACAGAGCTGTAGCATTATGCAGGCGGTCTTTCTCACGTAATGGTACCGAATCTAACATCTGTCGCAGGTATCTCACACCACATTTCGACATCTATGTATTTATTGCATCTTCACTGGTCTGGGAACAGCTTCTTGGAGCCTATTATGATGGCTGACTCAGCCAGAAATATTACACCGTGAATATCAGGAATCCGGTAAAACATCAAATCTCCGATATCGCTGCGGCCGGAAAAAGATCCTGCAAGAGCGGGACCAACGACGACTGAAAAGATTCGTTCATCATGACAGAAGCGCAAAACTTCCACAAATTGCTGCGGATTTCAGTGCTGAGCTATGAAGAAGAGTCAGCGTCCGAACCATTCAACGAGACATCGTCGACATGGGCTTTCGGAGCCGAAGTGCCACTCGTGTACCATTGATGACTGCACAGCACAAAGCTTTACGCCTTGCCTGGGCCAGTCAGTACCGACATAGGGCCGGCCTTTGTGGCCGAGCGGTTCTAGGCACTACAGTCTGGAACTGCGCGACCGCTACGGTCGCAAGTTCGAATCCTGTCTCGGGCATGGATGTGTGTGTTGTCCTTAGGCTAGTTAGGTTTAACTAGTTCAAAGTTATAGATGAATGATGACCTCAGTAGTTAAGTCCCATAGCGCTCAGAGCCTTTTGAACCATTTGAACCATTTTGAACCGACATTGGACTGTTGTTGACTGCAAACGTGTTGCCTGCCCGGACGAGTCTAGTTTCAAATTATATCGAGCAGATGGACGTGTACTGGTATGCAGACAACCTCATGAATCCATCGACCCTGCATGTCAAGCTCGTGGAAGCTCTGTAATGGTGTAGCGCATGTGCAGTTGGAGAGATACGGGACGCCTGATACGTCCAGATACTACTCTGACAGATGACATGTACGTAAGAATCCTGTGAATCAGCTGCATCCATTCATGGCCTTTGTGAATTCCGACGGACTTGAGCAGCTACATCACGACAATGCGACACCCCACACGTCCGGAATTGCTACAGATTGGCCCCAGGAACACTCTTCTGCTGCCCACCAAACTCCCCAGATGTGAAAGTTATTGACCATATCTGGGAAGCCCTACAACGTGCTGTTTAGAAGAGAGTTCCACACCCTCATACACTTACGGATTTATGGACAGTCCTGCAGGATTCATGGTGTCAATTTCCTCCAGCACTACTTCAGATATTAGTCGAGTTCATGGCACGTCGTTTTGCGACACTTCTGCGTGCTCACGGGGCGCTACACGATATTAAGGAGGTGTACCAATTTATTTCGCTCTTCAGTGTATAATGTTTCGTGGGCGCACTGACCCCCGTGTCCCTGAACAAGGTACAGTCACCAGTGAACGTTAATGTGACCTCGCACTCCTTCCACATGTCCGTCTTTTCAGGGGTGCGTTCGGCCTTGACTTCACCGACCACACCGAACAGAGCAGGTGGAGGAGCTTTTGGGAAGAGAGGACAGTCAGCGAATGGACTGGCCTGCCCGTTACGTCTACTTACACTACTGGCCATTAAAATTGCTACACCACGATCACGCGAAATTTAACCGACAGGAAGAACATGCTGTGATATGCAAATGATTACTTTTTCAAAGCATTCACACAAGGTTGACGCCGGTGGCGACACCTACAACGTGCTGACATGAGGAAAGTTTCCAACCGATTTCTCATACACAAACAGCAGTTGACAGACGTTGTCTGGTGAAACGTTGTTGTGATGCCACGTGTAAGGAGGAGAAATGCGTACCATCACGTTTCCGACTTTGATAAAGGTCGGATTGTAGCCCATCGCGATTGCGGTTTATCGTATCGCGACATTGCTGCTCGCGTTGGTCGAGATCCAATGACTGCTAGCAGAATATGGATTCGGTGGGTTCAGGAGGGTAAATACGGAACGCCGTGCTGGATCCCAACGGTATCGTATCACTAGCAGTCGAGATGACAGGCATCTTATCCGCATGGCTGTAACGGATCGTGCAGCCACGTCTCCATCCCTGAGTCAACAGATGGGGACATTTGGAAGACAACAACCATCTGCACGAACAGTTCGACGACGTTTGCAGCAGCATGGACTATCAGCTCGCAGACTATGTCTGCGGTTACCCTTGACGCTGCATCACAGACAGGAGCGCCTGCGATGGTGTACTCAACGACGAACCTGGGTGCACGAATGGCAAAACGTCATTTTTTCGGATGAATCCAGGTTCTGTTTACAGCATCATGATGATCGCATCCGTATTTGGTGACATCGCGGTGAACGCACATTGGAAGCGTGTATTCGTCATCGCCATACTGGCGTATCAGCCGGCGTGATGGTATGGGGTGCCACTGGTTACACGTCTCGGTCACCTCTTGTTTGCATTGACGGCACTTTGAACAGTGGGCGCTACATTTCAGATGTGTTACGACCCGTGGCTCTACCCTTCATTCGATCCCTGCGAAACCCTGCATTTCAGCAGGATAATGCACGACCGCATGTTGCAGGTCCTGTACGGGCCTTTCTGGATACAGAAAATGTTCGACTGCTGTCCTGTCCAGCACATTCTTCAGATCTGTCAGCTATTGAAAATGTCTGGTCAATGGTGGCCGAGCAACTTGCTCGTCACAATACGCCAGTCACTACTCTTGATGAACTGTGGTATCGTGTTAAAGCCGCATGGACAGCTGTACCTGTACACGCCATCCAAGCTTTGTTTGACGCAGTGCCCAGGTGTATCAAGGCCGTTATTACGGCCAGAAGTGGTTGTTCTGTGTACTGATTTCTCAGGATCTACGCACCCAAATTGCGTGAAAATGTAATCAAATGTCAGTTCTAGTATAATATATTTGTCCAATGAATACCCGCTTATCGTCTGCATTTCTTCTGGGTGTAGCAATTTTAATGGCTAGTAGTGTAAATCCCACTAAGCACGTGCGTGATGCGAATGGGGAGACGTATTGCGTCAATTCCACATGCACCAGAGACCATCCAGGAGCTGTCAAACGCTCTGGTGGAGGAATAAAAAGTCCTACCACAAGAACTCCGTGCCAACGCTGCGGCCAGCATTAGGGGTCGTTGCAGAGAACGCATTTCCGTCCGTCATGATCACGTACGGAATTAAGATCCACATTTCACGGTTTGTAATGTCCAGCGGACCGTATAAAGTCGTGGTGACTTTAGAGTAATTATTATCTTTGTATAAAAGTGTCCTTCTGTTCGACTAACTGCGTATTCCTTTCAACGGCCTTCAGTACTACACTGTAGCAGTTCCTTCCGTGGATGGTTTAAGCTTCATCGACCTATGTTACTTGGTAGTGACACAACATGCGAAAGTTACTTTCGTCCTCAAGTTTTGCACTCCAGCGTATAGTAATTAAAGAGGTACAGAGAGTTCGAGCCCTGCATTCGGAAATAAAAGTGCTCCAGAAATCCCCTGAAAATATTACAGCTTCCATACTTACAGGAGGAAAGGATTCCAAATTAAATGTATTCGCAGTTCCGAATGATGGCAACCATCAGCTGTAGAATGGCATGAAGACAATAAAAAATTGTGCCGCAGCAGGACTCGAACTAAGATTTCCCGCTTATGGCGAGCGGTCGATTTGTCTTTTTTTTTTTTTAATCTCATTTTGCTCGTTTTCGTTCGTTGCATCTGCTCTGGGCGGACGTCACAAGACACCCGTTTCAGTCACGGTGAATTGTCCCCACTGAAAAAATTATGAATGACTGTGCTAGTAAACTTCTACGTTATTTGATACAAAGACAGCTGAGTAAAACTGAATGTAGTCAGGCAGCTCTCTCTTTACTTGTTTTGATCATCACTAAACTGACACACAATTTTTTTAGCGCTATGCAATCTGACTTTCAATAATCCCTACAAAAGATTGGCCCCGACTAACAATAACCTATACCTTTCATGAATCACTTACCTCACAAAAATCTTCGTTACTCGAACTACTGCAATACAGCGAGCGCCAATACTGCCAGCTAAATAAAAGATTCTAACTACTGAAGGCACTAACTACTGAAAGGCATAGTTAGCAAATGGAAGATTTTGATAGAGAACAAACAATGTATTTACCTTAATAATGTTCAAAAGTCATCACATATATATCTATCAATTCATGACATCCATCTTTACAAATTTCCTTTTTCTGGCTGACACACGTCCAGGTCATCCGCTTACAGCAACCCCTCAAAATTCTGGCATCTATCTCTCCACATCCACCACTGCTGGCGGCTCACGTTCAACTGTCCAACGCTAAGCGCTGTTCACATCCAACTGTTCAACACTACACAAACGAATATTCCAACAATGAGTTCAACCAGCCACAGACTGCACACAGCACAGTCAGTGATTTTTATACAGAGCGCTACGTGGCGTTACCAACATAAAAACCTAATCAGCCTACTTACAACAGCCACACCCAAACTTCTATGTCGTCAACCATTCTTCTACGACCTGTACTCGTACATCCATTATGTATGTTCCCGTACAGGTGAGACGCTGTACTTGAAAGTCGCTTGCCCCGTATCTGCAGATAAATACGGTACTGAAGTGACTGTGTTATTCTGATTACGATGCATGTTCAAAGGAACTTTGCATCGTAATCAGAAGAACACAGGCCCTGCAATATCGCATTCCAGTTAACTACACCGTCTAAAGAAGACCTGCTATGGTAATGGTGGGCACTGAAGTACATTCCTAACTGAAAGAGAAAGTGCTTGGCACTGTGACCGGTGGAAGAGTACGCGGCTGTGGTATGGGGAAACGCCGCTGCACATTAAAGCCCGCGGGCTAGCTCGGCACTTACCAGCAGACTGCCCGTCGAGGGACGTCATACGACTGTAATCGCGCCTGTTCAAGAGTTATTCCGGCACATTATACGCCTATTTTACACAACAGTGCCGGGTATCGGAAAATCACCACGTGGGCGTACTCGGAGAAGAGGTGCGCTGGCGATCGACCACAAAATGGTAGAGATTTGGCGCGTGAGTAATCACACCACGCAAGAACCGGAAGCATTGAGAAACGCCGTACGTGGTGTGGCTTCTGACAGCCTCTCGCTGTTGTTTGGCCCTCTCGTTTCTCAATGCTTCCGGTTCTTGCGTGGTGTGATTACTCACGCGCCAGATCCCTACCATTTTGTGGTCGATCGCCAGCGCACCTCTTCTCCGGGTTCGCCCACGTGATGATTTTCCAATCCCCGGCACTGATGTGTAAAATAGGCGTATAATGTGCCGGAATAACCCTTGAACAGGCGCGATTACAGTCGTATGAATTAGTTCGCTCGACGGGCAGTCTGCTGGTAAGAGCCGAGCTAGCCCGCGGGCTTTAATGTGCAGCGGCGTTTCTGTTTTCTGGTCGTACCAAGGACCAATTTGCCTCACTTATACGACAAAGCGCACAAGGATACCAAATGTCAAGATTGGTAAACCGAAAACGAATAAGTGTGCCCTCGGCAAATGAGTGGTCCGAGACGTTTGAAGTCACACTGTCAGAACAGTCAGAACTTCACCGCAGGGTGCCCAATCTAAACTACACGCAAGTGAAGTCAGTCTCACAACAGGACCCAAGCACCAACCACAAATGCCAGAGCATTGACCAGAAGTCTCCTTACCAGACCAAAGTCTGGCACCCGAGTGCCTCCCACACTCCAGAAAAAAAAAATCCGTTTTCCCACAAAGTGCACAAACGACACTTCCTTCACGCTATCTTGAGCCAATCATAGGGCTCTAGAGACGCTAAATCTCCCCTCCCATACGACAGCACAAACTCATGTCGAACCAAGGCAAGAGTTACGAAAATTGCATCTCTGGAAAAAGAGGAAACTCCCAATTAGTGGCTTTCTTTTAGTTTTCACGGAGGGGGAAGATATTTTTCTCTGATGTTGCGTCGCTTCCCATGGCAACAAACGAACAGATACAATTTTATAGGTCTTCATCTAAATCGCCTGTGCCATGGAGCTCGTCGGTCCTAGCAGTGAGTTGGAATAAAGATTCTATCTCTAAGCATTTCTCAGATGCCGGAGTTTCATTTACAACTGAGGTGGCCAATGGAAGTGGGTCACAGGCCTATTTGCAGTATCGGCGAAGATGGAAACTTGTGAATTTTTCTACACGTGGCTCTGAACACAATGCCCAGTTTACGACTCCACTGAGTAGATGTGTCCATTCAGTCTGTCGCCCCAGCCCAGCCTTCGGCTGGCGCCAATGCAGGTATTGTGGCTTTGTTCTGCTGGAGACCTGTCTTAACTAGGGGCTGCTCTGTCTGCCCTGTAGGGCTGTGGACCTGTCTGGCAAGATTTACTGAGGGACGCGCTCACTGACAATTGCTTTCAACTCCAAGCACGCCATTTCTATGAGCTAAGAACCATAAGAAAGTACTTCATGATTTTAGCGCCCTACCAGGCACCATCAACATGTGCTCAGGCCATTAACTTTCAAGAGTCTCGCTCAAGGTGCGTCTGGTTGTAATGAAACTTTATAATTTTCTGTATACGAAAAAACAGGTGAGAGAGTAACTTGTCCTCTCTCATGGTGAAGGAGTTAGATTTACTGGTAGAATTCAAAGCTGTGTGCTTCACACACAAAAGGAGTCACCTTCGAAATCTTGCACATTATTCTTACATTTATCATTTATGGCTCTTACCAAATTGATTTAATGTAAGAGAGAGAGAGAAAATAATGAACACCAGTTCAATCAGTACAAGATTCACATACTCTGCAGAGGAGGTTAGTACAAGCGAGACATCGCAGCCCAATGATCCTAGTCAGGCTTGGCATGTCTCCGGATTGTGTGAATGTGAGGCCTCTAAGAAAGAGAACTGGAGTACTCAATATTCCATTCATATCATCGCAGATTTCGGACCAATTGTTAATGAATTACTTGCAGGTGTAATTAATTTCGAGTTCTCGGTTTTATTTCGAGATTTCCTGAATTCTAAATGTACACTGATCCTCTATTAAATATTTAGAGAGAAAGGAGACTGTAATAGATTACTGAACTTCTCAGGAACACTATTCTGGGGGTCTGATTATGGATACGGTCATTTAGAGAGGATCTTATTATTTTCCCAAGATGGTGGTAACCGTTAAACTCAGATAAAAATCCTAACTGTTCTTTTCTTTTCGTCGAGAAGATGCAGTGATTCAAAGATCAGTACATATGTATGGCTGGAATCAGGGCTGGACGTTGAACTTATGGGGACAGAAGAAGGTTTTGTCTTCCAAGGTCTCAGCAGTCAGTTCTCAGTCACTGCTGCCTTCAGTAGTTGATACTGGGCTAGTGTTTTCATATTGGAGGCTCGCTATGGAGTGGACACTCCGAGATCACAAACACAGAACACAGAAACCTCAGTCTCACTTTGTGCCAGCTTTTCTTTGGAGCAGTGGTTGGAGCCACACGTCTCCGACGGTAACGGAGTCTGCTCTCGGCACTTGCCACATCTAGTCTGATTACAGTTTGCCTTTCCTTACCTTTAGCAGATAATAGAAATGTCACTCACGTTTGGGTGACACCGTTTTCACACGGCTTGAGTTGACTACATTCGCCTCAGACTTCAACTATACTGTACCTGCACCACCTCCCTTTGTCACCTCGACCATTCTCGTGGGATTAGCTGTTTGTCTAGCACGTTATGATTCCTGCGCAGGTGGCGTTTAAGTTTCATTGTTACGGTTTTCCTGTGTTCATTAGTTGGTGTCTTTGCCAATGTCCTCTTTTGTATGTAACTGGTAGCAAAATGTCAGTGAAGTCTGCACTTGGCTCCATGTTTCTGAATTCTGATGAAATACATCTCACTGTAAACTTTTGCCCTATTTCCTTGTAATTGAACCCATTGTACGCCGCCATAAGTCTCCTAATTAATTGGGGCCACCTTTAAGTTAGACGAAGTCTATTGCCAACCACAGTCGAGACTGAGGAAGATATGTACTAAACGCCTAACAGCTTGTAAGTTTCCTCTCCAAAATGGATAGCCCGTTTCTGCGACCTGCTATCCAGTTTTTGGACTCAATTGACGAGCTGGGAATGGGGGAAACGAGAGGGCCAAACAACAGCGAGAGGCTGTCAAAAGCCACACCACGTACGGCGCAGCGCCAATAGGGACACGCTCAACTTAGCTAGAAGACGAAGCAGGAAGTCTCGTGAAAGCCTCGAGCGGTTGGCCAGTCTGTGCCAGGTTCAAAAATGGTTCAAATGGCTCTGAGCACTATGGGACGTAACATCTGAGGTCATCAGCCCCTAGAACTTAGAACTACTTAAACCTAACTAACCTAAGTACCGGGTGATCAAAATGTCAATATAAATTTGAAAACTGAATAAATCACGGAATAATGTAGATAGAGAGGTACAAATTGGCACATATGCTTGGAATGACATGGAGAACCAAAAAAATACAAAAGTTCAAAAAATGTCCTACAGATGGCGCTTCATCTGATCAGAATAGCAATAATTAGCATAACAAAGTAAGATAAAGAAAAGATGATGTTCTTTACAGGAAATGCTCAATATTGAAACGCGTACGTTTCATATGTATTCATTACCAGCGTTGGCGAGGCATGACAGAATCTCTGACCAGAGAGTTATTTATCGTGTCTAGTCTGCGCTTGACTGCGCGAGAGTGCAGTTGCGAGTTAGTCAGTCGGAAGTTGTGTGTGTGAGGAGTCGGCGGGCGTCGACATGGGTCTCTGGTCAAGGTTCGGGACGAGGTATATTGTTAAATAAGGTAATGAAGCAGCATTGCGCACATCTGATAATGTAATGTATGTTAATTGTAATTAATTTGTTCAAGAAATGCCCCAATAATAATTTTGTTTTCAAAGCAATCGTTTTTTTTTAAAAAAAAAAAAGAATCATTCCAATTGAAACAATATTTCCTATGCTTTTCCTCCCTGAATCAATTTATCAGATTAATTATTGCACAGGGCCTAAGGTCAGCGATGTTGCCCTATTATTGTGCGTTTAATGATTAATGTTCATTTCTCAATTTTTGTGTTGAGTTTACATTGGGCCATTATTTTTCAATATTTTTGAAGCGAAGGTACAGTTGTTTTTATTTCAATTTAACGATATTTTGTGGGAGCTTAACATTTGGGTATATTTCCATTATCATTTAATTATTGTCATTTAAAAAATACTGCGGGGAGGTTACAATATGTCCACCATTATTCCTCAACAATAGCTGTAGTCGAGAAATAATGTTGTGAACATTACTGTAAAATGTTGTCTTTCAGCATCCCTAGAAATGTCGGTCGATCACGATACACGTGCGACTTCAGGTAACCCCAAAGCCAAAAATCGCACGGACTGAGGTCTGGGGACCTGGGAGGCCAAGCTTGACGAAAATGGCGGCTGACCACACGATCATCACCAAACCACGCGCGCAAGGGATCTTTCTCGCGTCCTGCAATATGGGATGGTTCTAAAAACACGTGCCGCCTCACGTCTCGTCTCCGCCTCACACATCACGCCAGCTGCAAGTTACATCGCCACACGAAGCAATCAGGGTACCATACTGCCGTTATGGCCCTTGTCAGGGCGTACAGATCTCAATCCCCACTTGGTCTCAGCTGCACCTATATAACTTCTGTAGATTTGAACAATCAAAGTCTACTCACTGTCAGATCAATTGAGATTGCGTTATCCACATTTTTAGGGCCACATTACTTGACTCACTTCTGCCACCCAGTATCCTTGTCCACTGCGGTCTTAAACCACCATTTAGTTGTTTACGTATTCAGTCATAACTTGTTTAGCATAATTGATGTCTGTCTTTGTTTTGGGAAAATAAATTTTGTTAGCAAACTAAATTTTACACACGTTCTCAATCATTTCTTATAACTCCCCCAAATGGAGGAACCTTTCAACCTCCGCTCCAAACGACTAGATTTAAACTGAGTGACAGAAACAGTTAAGCATCCAGAAAATATCGCCTGTTATCAGTATAACTGCGTAGACACACCCATTGTCGGCCGTTACATAAATTATTAGAGTTGCAATTCTGTCTGACAGGTTGAACGGCTACCAAAGTGCATTAGTGGTGTGACCAGACCTTTTGGCTTATCATGGGGCGTGAACGGCGTCAGATGTTGAATCGCCACAGCGGAGGACAAGTAAATGGCATGTCTCGTATGAGACAGCGGTGTCAGCTCCTGGCAGAATTCATTCTCAGACTCCATTTGGCCGGCTGATCAAATCGTGACATATACAGATTTGTTGGGCATCCTGACGTGATAACGGCGCGATTTTGGACTGCTAGGGAACTTGAGGGCAGCCACACTCGTGGGCAAGCTTCTGGACGACCACGCCTGGGCACAGCAAGGAAGGATCACCGTACTGTAACACTGCACAGCACGTCGTGACGTCTTCACTTCTACAACTGCCATCTAAGAGCTAGTAACGGACTCCCTCCAAAATAGTGTGTCATCCCGCGCCATCGATAACAGACTAGCAGCAGTCCAACTAGGGAATTACAGTCCCATGTGTAGGCCACTGACAACACCACAACACAGACGGCTGTGTTTCGACTCGTGGCATGACCAAGATGCAAGGACCGCTGGCGTATGGCGTCGCATTGTGTTCAGCAAAGAATCGCCGTTTTGCGTTACACTCGATGATCGTCACGATCGTCGAGGGTCGAGGGGCGACCTGGGCAGAGGTCCAATGCGTACGATGTTTTGGGGGGGGGGGGGTGTCACCCCTGCGTCATCATGTGCAGAGCCATTGGGTACGACTTCGTGTCACAGCTGGTAGTGATTAAGTGAACTTTGACAGGACAACTGTTCGTCATGGATATTCTGCTCCTCATGTGATATCCCTAAAGCGAAGGTATCACGGTGTCCCTTTTCTACAGGACAATGTTCATCCACACATATCATGTGTCTCTATGAACTGCCTGCATTATACACTGAACAGTCAAGGAAACTGGTACACCTGCCTAATATCGTGTAGGGCTCCGCGAGCATGCAGAAGTTCCACTACACAAAGTAGCAGCGGTCCACTAATGCCTGAAGTAGTGCTGCAGGGAATTGACACCATGAATCCTGCAGGGCTGTCCATAAATCCGTCAGAATACGAGGGAGTGGAGATCTGAACAGCACGTTGCAAGGCATCACCGATACGCTCAATCATGTTCATGTGTGGGAAGTTTGGTGGTCAGCGGAAGTGTTTAAACCGAGAAGAGGGTTTCTGAAGCCGATCTGTAGCAATTCTGGACGTGTGGAGTGTCGCACTGTCCTGCTGGAATTGCCCAAGTCCATCGGAATGCACAATGCAGTGAATGGATGCACGTGATCAGGCAGGATGCTTACGTGCGTATCAGCTGTCAGAGTCGTATCTGGACGTATCAGAGGTCCAATATCACTCCTCCAACTGCACACACCCCACACCGTCACAGTCTCCACCAGCTTGAACAGTCACCTGCTCAGATGGAGGATCCATCGATTCATGAGGTTGTCTCCGAACCGTACACGTCCATCCGCTCGATACAATATGAAACGGGACTCTTCCGACCAGGCAACATGTTTCCAGTCATCGACAGTCCGATGTCGGCGTTGATGGGCCCAGGCGAGCTGTAAATCATTGTGTCGTGCAGTTATCAAAGATACATGAATGGGTCTTCCGCTCCGAAAGCTCATATCGTTGATATTTCGTTGAATAGTTCGCAGCCTGACGCTTGTTGATGGCCCAGCATTGAAATGTGCAGCAATTGCAAGAAGGGTTCAAATGGTTCAGATGGCTCTGAGCACTATCGGACTTAATATATGAGGTCATCAGTCCCCTAGAACTTAACCAACCTAAGGACATGACACACATCCATGTCCGAGGCAGGATTCGAACCTGCGACCGTAGCAGTAGCGCGGTTCCGGACTGAAGTGCCTAGAGCCGCTCGGCCACCGCGGCCATTGCACTTCGGTCACATTGAACGATTCTCTTCAGTTTTCGTTGGTCTCCTACTTGCAGGATCTTTCTCCGGCTGCAGCGATGTCGGAAATTTGATGTTTTTCCAGATTACTGATATTCATGGTAGTCTCGTGAAATAGTGGTTCGCGAAAATCCCCACTTCATCGCTACACCGGAGATCTTGCGTCCCATCGCTCGTGCGTTGACTATAACACCACGTTCAAACTCACTTAAAGCCGGATAACCTGCCATTGTAGTAGCAGTAATCGATCTAACAGCTGCGCCAGATACTTGTTGTCTTACATGGATGTTGCCGACCGTAGCGCCGTATTATTCCTGTTTACATATCTCTGTATTTGAATACGGATGCTTATACTAGTTTCTTCCGCGCTTTAGTGTATTTGGCTACTTACATGTCCAGTAAGATCACCAGATCTGTCCTAGATGCAACATGCGTCGGGCCAGATCTGACGTCAATTCCGTTCTAGTTCCAGTTCCGGGATATCAAGGACCAGTTACACCCGATGTAGGCGAGCTTGCCCTTGGAGGGGAAACAATAGCTTCATCACACTCTTCTTAACTGAATCCTGCTTGCATCCAGGCCATAGGGAGTCAATCATCATACTGATATCTGGGCTCACGCTGACAAGTTATTAGTAAATTTAACTCAATATTGAATTCTCTGAAATAAAATCGCATACCCTGTTATCCCGTGAAGTTTCATTTCGCTCTATCCCCCTCTTCTGCGAGTTCCACTTTTTTTTGTCAGGTGGTGCACGTGTTCAGTCACCTTATAACCCTGCAGACAGACCTCATACTAACGTGTACTCGTCAGTACTGGGAATATTTATTTCAACATTTATTCAGTATTAATTTTGCGATTTTCGAAATGTATTTTGTAGTGACAGCTGACAGACTGACGGGTTGGTAGCCTGTGGTTTGTTGTTACTTGGCAAAGTCAGGGAACGGAAGAAGCTATCATACTCATCATGATTTACATTATTCCCTCTGGCATGTGTGTCAGTGACGTCCGCGTGATGTGACGCATCAGGTGCTGTGTTTAGTTAACGGAAAGAAATCGCGTCAGCGTCACGTTATTTTCGTGTTTGTGGAGCTACAGTTCCACGTTTTGTAATTTTTTTTTTACTTGTGGTCTACGAAACTGTACAGTACGGCTTTAAGAATATCACCGAAACGTATAACTTTGGTACGTTTTTTATGTAAAACTTTCAACAGATCTGACGTCGGTGAGTAAAATTGTTACTGAAAAAGATTTCATTGGAAGTAAGGTACTCCCGTCTGATGTCACACTTGAATTTCAGTTCTTTACGTAGGACGTAAACACTCATTTTAAGGTTATATACGAACCTCATCTACGGAGAAAGCCAATTTCAGCAATAAATAACTATCAATTAGTATCATTGGTGATCAGCCTTACCGAGATTTTCGATATTTTTAAACGTGACGAGCGACGAATTTCACAGAATTTCGTTAAAACAGCGAATTTTGTCTTATATCCTTAAAAGCGATATTTTTCACGTTAGCGCTCACGTATAACTTCCATGACTTTGCTGCTCTACCAAGCTCCAAAAGGCAGATCTGTTTCACAGTAGCGTAATTTCAGTTCTACGTTGAGTTTCAGTTGCGTGATACCTCTCTATTTTACTGTAACGAACATTGATGGTTGCACTGAGTCTATGGCTGTATTCGAGCGTGCTTACCGGGCGAGTGAAGAAACAGACCAAGCGAAGGAGACCACTTTGCGCGGCATCAGGAACTCGCCATCAGATCTCGACAAGGGACTCGTTATGCATCTCAAAGGACACGACGGAGGGTGTGAGGCAGTAGTTAGCAATGATGGCGCCGACGCGACGTTCTGTAGCCTCGCTGCTTACGAAGAGCGAGCCGTCCTGCATAACTAATGAGGCCACAAGGCGAGTGCTGGCGCGAAACGAGTGCAAAGAGGGACAGAGGAGGAATACTACTCCATACACTGGCTGCAAGAGGAGGAGGAGGAGGAGGAGGAGGAGGAAGAAGAGGAAGAGGTACCTGACGTGGTGGCCCACCAGTACCGGTCCACAGACGACGCCTTGCTGGCAGTTGAAGGTAATTGTGAGCTCAAGTCCCGCCAGCGTGTGGAAGACAGCGCAACTCTTCCACTTTGAGATGCAGATGCTACACCGTGCATTCAGGAATAACCATTGTATGATTTTCAATTTTCCGAAGAAACTGTTATTTTACCACTATAATAGAACGGGGTGGTCGAAGTGAAAATTAGTGCGTAATCAAATAGTGGCCTAATCTCATTATTTTGCACCGAATGAACCTCTGTGTTAGTCAAATGGTTCAAATGGCTCTGAGAACTATGGGACTTAACTTCTGAGGTCATCAGCCCCTAGAACTTAGAACTACTTAAACCTAATTAACCTAAGGACATCACACACATCCATGCCCGAGGCAGGATTCGAACCTGCGACCGTAGCGGTCGCGCGGCTCCAGACTGAAGCGCCTAGAACCGCTCGGCCGTGTGTTAGTCAAGAGTGATTAAATTCATGTGTAAAATTTTGAGATAAAAAGAATAAAATAAAATTTACAGTCCAAGTGAAAATCAATGAAGCTGTTCTCATACACTCCCCCTGTATGTTTTTGCTCAACTATGTGAAAAGCTGAATCAAAGCATCTTTCACTGACATTCATTGCAGTTTACACAATATATAAAGAATATAGGGCTAATGTTCTTGAATAATAAGTATTCACGACCCATAAATGCCCGCAGTTAATCAAAATATACTTACGCGTCCAGCCCAAGCAATTTCGTAATACTGTAAGCAAACCACACCCCTTTACATGTGATGCACCTGCCATATTTGAATTCAGCGCCTGCTGCTGTTCTCGACCAATGGGAACCAAGCACGTTTATCATAGTTTGTAACGCAACATGTATAATGGCTGTTTGCTAGCCTGCACGTTTGAGAATTTAAATTACTAGTATCATATGTCGTCGAAACTCGAGCAAGTGTATTTATAAAGCAACGATAATGATCACTGATATGCAGATCCTTAGTCCATACCTGAACAGCATGCAAATTTTTAGTTCTTACCTGAGTGTTATTAGGAAAGGAGTGAGAAAGGAGTAAGACGAAGCATGAAAGAATAAAAGACAAATGTGAGGGAAATAACTGATTTATTCTACAGTTTAAAAATGCAGAATATCATTATAAAGAATATTTTCAGTTAATATTCTTTCACCATTCGCTTAATGTTCTTGCTCGCTACGTTAACCCGTATAAAATTTAAAACTACCGAAAGATCGAATTTCATCTTTTGCATCACATATCTGACCATGCGTAAAAACAGGTTGTCTTGATGAAATCCCCACTTTTCGAATGTTTGTCTTCTGACTTTTTTAATGGTAATAGCAAATTGTGTTCTTTGAAACTGGAAAGCTAAAGAAGTACCTCAATAAGTCATATGCTCACATGGAATCAAAATTGCTTTATTTTGTACGATTCGAGCCGGTAGCATTATTATCCCTTAACTCACAAGGTGGCTTTCCTGAAATGTATACTACTAGGTGTGGTCTCTGAGACCCCTATCTTTAAACCACGATTTAAGCTGTAAACTATTTGAAAATACAATTTATCTTATATAACATTTATGGTTACAACTGTATAAGTGTTGTTTAAATACACTCCTTGTTGATTTTATTGCACAAAGTAAAGCTAACAGTACTTTATTTTTGTATCAAGCAAAAATCACATACTTTTGTGAAGTTTTTTCAATAGTACACAAAACGAACTATTAAAGAACTGAATCTAACGTTCTGAAAAATTATGATATCTCTGTAGAAATCAAATTTCACATAAAACTAATTTCTGGGGTTTAAAGTTTCATATAAAAACTGAACTCGATAGCCAGAAAAAGAAAGGCTGAAAAATTAATATTCAGTACTGAGCTCTACATCTTTCCTTACCACCACTCAGAACACATTTAATTTTAACCAACACTAAGTATTTTGTTGGAGAAACAGAAAAGTCCTCATGACCATTGTCCTGAAGTTCTTCCTCTGAATGGTCCTCTGGTCCTCTTGTGATCACTGGCTATTGAAAAATCGTTGTCTTCTTCTTCTACATCTTATTCTGTATCATTGACGTCACTCTTCATCCTCTGACTAAAAACTTAGAGTGTGTAAAGTTGTCACATTCTTGCTAACACATTTTGTACTGAACTGACGAAAGCAGATGCGTAGTTCACGAGGCGCGGTCTAGCAGATACCATCACATGTCAACAACATTCAAATAAGACGACAACGCTACTGACAATAATAATTTGTTGGGTTGGTGATCAAAAGAGGGTAGGTGTTGCATATAAACGTTCCCTCCCATAACTGACCCACGAGAGCGACTTGGAAAATTCTGGCGCGGTCTGAGGGACAATACTTCTTAAGTTAACATTTGACACGAATTCGGGTTGCATCAAATAATCCCTTTTTCGTATCTATATTTCAAATAAGAAGCACAACTTTTTAAATGCAATTTGTCTGCTGGTGAACCACTTAAGAAAGAGAATTCACAAATTTTAAAAGATAGTTATTACAGAAAAACTTGATCAAAGACGAATGTGTATAATTCGGAAATTTGCCCAAACCGTGGAAGTATTTCAGTCCTCAAGCGATAACGGCCTAACGTGGAAAGAGAATGCAGATTTTGTAAGTAGGCTGTTTATGTTTTCTTATTGGCAACGTTACGTAGCGCTCTGTATGAAAATCACTGGCTGTGCTGTGTGCAGTCTGTGGCTAGTTTGCATTGTTGTCTGCCATTGTAATGTTGGGCAGCTGGATGTAAACAGCGCGTAGCGTTGCGCAGTTGGAGGTGAGCCGCCAGCAGTGGTGGATGTGGGGAGAGAAATGGCGGAGTTTTGAAATTTGTAAGACTGGATGTCATGAACTGCTATGTATATTATGATTTTTCAACACTATTAAGGTAAATACATTGTTTGTTCTCTATTAAAATCTTTCATTTGCTAACTATGCCTATCAGTAGTTAGTGCCTTCAGTAGTTTAAATCTTTTATTTAGCTGTCAGTAGTGGCGCTCGCTGTATTGCAGTAGTTCGAGTAACGAAGATTTTTATGAGGTAAGTAATTTGTGAAAGGTATAGGTTAATGTTAGTCAGGGCCATTCTTTTCTAGGGATTATTGAAAGTCAGATTGCGTTGCGCTAAAAATATTGTGTGTCAGTTTAAACACAGTCATGTATAATTTTTCTAAGGGGGCGTTTCAATTTTAAGTCTTAATTAAAAATCCATTGAGTGATGCGGAAAAGAGATTGGTTCAAATGGTTCAAATGGCTCTGAACACTATGGCACTTAACATCTGTGGTCATCAGTCCCCTAGAACTTAGAACAACTTAAACCTAACTAACCTCAGGACATCACACACATCCATGCCCGAGGCAGTATTCGAACCTGCGACCGTAGCAGTCGCACGGCTCCGGACTGAGCGCCTAGAACCGCTTGGCCACCGCGGCCGGTAAAGAACTTAGATAGGACTACTGTGTTAGAGTATAAATTAGTTCTTCACGAATCTAGAAAGACTGTACATCCCTACCAAAGCTGTTGAGCGGCGCAAAACCAATAATAGAGGCTGGCGCAGCGCGATGCTGCGAGTGTGGCATCAAACCCCGCCGCTCTGTGCAGCAACAAACGAGTTAACACGCAGTGTCGGTGCGTCAGAGAAAATGGTTCGTTCGTGAGCGCTCTGTTTGTCGTGATTTCTTGTTTCCCATTATTACTGACGCGTGCGGGCGCTCACTGGAACACTGTTGCTTCTCAACAAACACTCTGCTGCCTTCTGCGCAGTGAAACAATGATTTTACTCGGCAAGGTCAAGCATTCCAAAGAACTGCACTCCATGCAGTATTTTCTGCCAGTTTCAGTTGACTACTAGCACTTTAAGTGATAAGGTGATGTCGAATAAAAAGTTGTTGTTGTTGTTGTTGTTGTTGTTGTGGTCTTCAGTCCTGAGACTGGTTTGATGCAGCCCTCCATGCTACTCTATCCTGTGCAAGCTTCTTCATCTCCCAGTACCTACTGCAGCCTACATCCTTCTGAATCTGCTTAGTGTATTCATCTCTTGGTCTCCCCCTATGATTTTTACCCTCCACGCTGCCCCCCAATACTAAATTGGTGATCCCTTGATGCCTCAGAACATGTCCTACCAACCGATCCCTTCTTCTGGTCAAGTTGTGCCACAAACTTCTCTTCTCCCCAATCCTATTCAATACTTCCTCATTAGTTATGTGATTTACCCATCTAATCTTCAGCATTCTTCTGTAGCACCACATTTCAAATGCTTCTCTTCTCTTCTTGCCCAAACTATTTACCGTCCATGTTTCACTTCCATACATGGCTACACTCCATACGAATACTTTCAGAAATAACTTCCTGACACTTAAATCTATACTCGATGTTAACAAATTTCTCTTCTTCAGAAACGCTTTCCTTGCCATTGCCAGTCTACATTTTATAACCTCTCTACTTCGTCCATCATCAGTTATTTTGCTCCCCAAATAGCAAAACTCCTTTACTACTTTAAGTGTCTCATTTCCTAATCTAATACCCTCAGCATCACCCGACTTAACTCGACTACATTCCATTACCCTCGTTTTGCTTTTGTTGATGTTCATCTTATATCCTCCCTTCAAGACACCATCCATTCCGTTCATCTGCTCTTCCAAGTCCTTTGCTGTCTCTGACACAATTACAATGTCATCGGCGAACCTCAAAGTTTTTATTTCTTCTCCATGGATTTTAATACCTACTCCGAATTTTTCTTTTGTTTCCTTTACTGCTTGCTCAATATACAGATTGAATAACATCGGGGAGAGGCTACAACCCTGTCTTACTCCCTTCCCAACCACTGCTTCCCTTTCATGTCCCTCGACTCTTATAACTGCCATCTGGTTTCTGTACAAGTTATAAATAGCCTTTCGCTCCCTGTATTTTACCCCTGCCACCTTTAGAATTTGAAATAGAGTATTCCAGTCAACATTGTCAAAAGCTTTCTCTAAGTCTACAAATGCTAGAAACGTAGGTTTGCCTTTCCTTAATCTTTCTTCTAAGATAAGTCGTAAGGTCAGTATTGCCTCACGTGTTCCAGTATTTCTACGGAATCCAAACTGATCTTCCCCGAGGTCGGCTTCTACTAGTTTTTCCATTCGTCTGTAAAGAATTCGTGTTAATACTTTGCAGCTGTGGCTTATTAAGTAAAAAGTATGTGTTGCAAAAACTTAACGAAAGCATTAAGGTAATCGACGTGAGTGGGAAAGACAAACTCCCTGTGCGCGAAATTACGGTGTTCGAAATGCAGTAAAAAAGAAACTTGTAATACTTTAAGAAACAAAGATAAGATACGGAATGAATGGATTAAAGGGAAACAGCAAATGAAAAGAAATGAGAAGAAGATGGGAAATGAAGAAACTAACGAGATAGTTTGGGAATGGTTCGTACGTAAGAAGGCAAAACACTTACCTGTGTCTGGAAACGTGTTCCGGAGTGAGGCTCTGAAAGTCACTAAAGATCTTGGAAATACAGAGTTTAAGGTATCCGCAGGATGGCTGGACATATTTAAGGCTAAGTACAAGATTGTGTGGTGTAAAGTATGCGGAAAGCTTAAGGATTTGCAGGAAAGTGTAGCAACAGAAGACAACACTGTACATCGTATTTGTGAATTATGACCCGTAAGACGTTTTCATTGCCGATGAAGCTGTAAAATGGGATATATATCGTGCATTGCCTTCAAAATCTCTAGCAATTCGAGATTGAAAGTACGCCTGCGGAAAAATGACCGAGAGAAACTAGCTGTAATGCTGTGTGGGAACTTGTAAGGTGAAATGGAGAAGCTATTGGTGATTGGAAAGGCGGAAAACCGAGTTGTTTCAAAAACATAGACGTCAGTAAGCTTCCAGTCACATGACAAAGCAATAAAAAGGCGTGGATTGTGAACGGTTTCGTGGAAGAATGGCTCGTTTCTTTCAGTGCCAAAATAAAAGAAAGGGAATTTCTAGCTTCTCCTTTTCCTGGACAATGCAATCTGCCACCCGAAAGTCATGATATCAAACGTGAAATTGGCTCGATTCTCAGCTGGTTCAGCCAGCTTCGCGCACCCCATGGATCAGGTGGTTTTTTACACATTAAAATCCCGTTATAGGAGTTTATTGGTACAGTCTGTTATTGTTAGTGTTGAAGCAGACAAAAGTGCTCTTGCTCTTGCATGAGCAGTCTGCCCTGGATGCAGTAAATTAGATTCGCTTGGCAGTAAGGGAAATAAAGCCCGAAAGTGTTCCCAAGTACTTCAACAAGAAGAGTTTTTGAAGACAAGAACAAGATTCTTCTGCGGCTGTCAAAGCTCAAGGATATGTAGAAGCAATTGCTGAATTAATCAAAATGTGAACACATTCCGTGTAGTGTAGATGACTACATTCGAAGTGATGATTTGGTGTCAACTCAGTCTACTGTAGGAGTCTGGCCCCATACTGCTAGAGTAATTCGGAGAGAAGCCAGGACGGATGTGGTGGTGAGGACCTAGCTATGCTCGAGAGCGCCAAGGAAACATCGTAGCCCGCATCTCGTGGTCGTGCGGTAGCGTTCTCGCTTCCCACGCCCGGGTTCCCGGGTTCGATTCCCGGCGGGGTCAGGGATTTTCTCTGCCTCGTGATGGCTGGGTGTTGTGTTCTGTCCTTAGGTTAGTTAGGTTTAATTAGTTCTACGTTCTAGGCGACTGATGACCTCAGCAGTTGAGTCGCATAGTGCTCAGAGCCATTTTTGAACCATTTGAAACATCGTTGACAGCGCAGCGAAGCGTCAGGTGGTGGCTGTTAAGACATCGGGTGGCCGTAGACTCAGGTACTCTGGGGGCGTCCAGCTCTGCGCATGGATCTCCAAAGTCCTCTCGTTAATGTCGAAGAATTCAGGCCCCAGGTACACCTGAAGTACTCGCTGGCATACAGGGGTCGTCTCTCAGGCGCTGTTTAGAATATATAATCCGTCAGAATTTGTGTCTGCCACAGGGATGGGTTGAGCGGATGCAGTGAGCAGCCCCCCCCCCTCCCCCACCACCCCTCACTCTCGAAGGTGGATGATGGACAGCGTCCAGATAAAACAGGGCAATCCTCCAGCAGGCCTGTAGGGTGATGGCGACCTCCACGCCCCATCAGTGCTGCCTTCGAAGTTGACAGTGCAGTGGGCAGCAGCTGCGTCCTTCGATCATGATGATGATGATGATGATTAGTGTTTTAGGGCGCACAACAACGAGGTTATCAGCGCCCGGCGTCCTTCGAGCTGGACTCCTAGTTGCATAGGCGACTGAACACAGCTAGGTGTGCTGAGGGGCGTCCTCCATAGCCGTCCATCTCACTGGATAACTGCAATTTGCACAATGGCCGAGACAACGCACTCAGCTGTCGGCCATCAGCACTCAGCAGTCAGTGGGGATGTCTATGACGTAACGCGCCCCAGGTTTCCCTCAACGTCAGCCCTCCTGGTGACTTCAGACTTCGCATTTCAAAGGCTCTTTACCGCTAGTCCGGCACCCGAATCCATAGTGTTGCATTGTACCTAGCCTTCCTGACGGCACTCTGCTTTGTCTCTAGTATGACGGTATCTCTTCGTTTATGCGATGTCATTATGCTTCACTTGCAGACTTGGACTTGGGCCCTCGGTCTCCCCCCCCGCTCCCCCCCCCCCCCTCCTCCCCCGTGCAGCGATAGCTTCCGTGTTTGCCGCAATTCTCTCATTATTTCCCTCTTGGCAGTCTACTGTTCGATGAACAGGCAATTGTGATTCCAGGGGCCACAAAGGCAGAACTTGGACGAAGTTTTAGTGTCCGCCGGGAATACTATCCAGGAGCATAACCTCTCCCCCTTCCTCCAGAAAATTCATCTCGACTTTTTTGTTTTAGAGTACCCTTAATAACCCCATCTTACATATTTAGCACCAGTAGTTACATGTTATACAACTTCAGTTTTTCTTTCTTTGCCATACTGTTAATTTACAAGGCTTTCAAAGTTTGATACGTCGAAGTGATACCGTAGGTCTTCTATCATCTATTAAACATAAAAAAATTCCGTACTATTCTTCCATTAGTGCACTTGTCTAGTGTTCTGTTGTAAAATATACAGTGAATGAACATCTATTGTGCAGGAGTGAAGGTACGTAAATATGTGTATAATTACGAATTTATAATTTTGTTGATGCTACCTGATAAATTTTATGTAGCCTGGTGAGTTTTGTGTAATTCGGAAACTTGTCCAGTTTGTAAAATTATTTTAATCCCATGCAACTTTGTTTTGAGGAAGTTTTACTGTATATGCATATTATATTCTGGCAACGTATTTGCCGTTATTTGTTAAAAATATTGTGTAGCGACTTACACGAGGGGTCTTGAAAGAGTAAGTCAGACGTTGCTATGGCAGGCCAAGTAACTATTACTGAATCCTGCACTACACTTCCGAGTTTCACAGATACGCGACTCTATTTTTAATCACAGCCACCAGGTCTTTGTAAACAACGACTTGATCGTTCTACCAAACGTTAAATGTACTGACGAATGAAATCCGCTTCTCTGTCGTGACGCCACTCGAGGACCTCTGTATGGAATCGTTATCGCTGAAAACTCTTCTCTCTCCTCATAGTTCAAATTTCTGGTCAGCACTACCCACACCTGTGTGGCCCACGCCAAATGGTTCACATCATTTCTCTACTAGCGGTAGCGACATTGCATTTGGTTCACTTAAAGCCAGAATTTCACTGTGAATCTGTGAGCAATGTAGACATTTCGCCCACAAGAACCGTTGTGCCTCGCGCATTTCAGTTTGGTAGCACTTACCCAGCTGCCGCGCCATTTGACTCTCACGCTGTCTGCAGGAAACCGGAGGACACGTAACGTACCACCTCCTGACTATGCGCCACACTTGCGCTGTGGTCTGTCACACGAGTAGCTTTGTGTCTGGAGTCCCTACGTAGTCTATATAATGCAAACTTTTCCCGTAAAGTATTATCCTCTTAAAAGACAGTACAGACATTTGTACCATTAAAGCTATTAAGCCTCGGGCGTTTTGCAGTAGTAATCTGTATTTGAGTAAGCAGTAAACGAAACAAAAGAAAAATTTGGAGTAGGAATTAGAATCCATGGAGAAGAAATAAAAACTTTGAGGTTCGCCGATGACATTGCAATTCTGTCAGACACAGCAAAGGACCTGGAAGAGCAGGTGAACGGAATAGACATGTCTTGAAAGGAGGATATAAGATGAACATCAACAAAAGCAAAACGAGGATAATGGAATGTAGTCGAATTAAATCGGGCGATGCTGAGGGAATTAGATTACGAAATGAGACACTTGAAGTAGTAAATGAGTATTGCTATTTGGGGAGCAAAATAACTGATGATGGTCGAAGTAGAGAGGATATAAAATGTAGACTGGCAATGGCAAGGAAAGCTTTTCTGAAGAAGAGAAATTTGTTAACATCAAGTATAGATTTAAGTATCAGGAAGTCGTTTCTAAAAGTATTTCTATGGAGTGTAGCCATGTATGGAAGTGAAACGTGGACGATAAACAGTTTAGACAAGAAGAGAATAGAAGCTTTCGAGATGTGGTGCTACAGAAGAATGCTGAAGATTAGATGGGTGGAGCACATAACTAATGAGGAGGTCTTGAATAGAATTGGAGAGAAGAGAAATTTATGGCACAACTTGACTAGAAGAAGGGATCGGTTGGTAGGGTGTATTCTGAGGCATCAAGGGATCAACAGTTGAGAATTGGAGGGCAGCATTGAGGGTAAAAATCGTAGAGGGAGACGAAGAGATGAATACACCAAACAGATTCAAAAGGATGTAGGTTGCAGTAGGTACTGGGAGGTGAAGAAGCTTGCACAGGATAGAGTAGCATGGAGAGCTGCATCAAACCAGTCTCTGGACCGAAGACCACAACAACAACAATCTCCCCTATTATTCCTATTTCGCCTCAGACAGATGCTCCGTGATTGTTGAACGTTCAGCAAAATAATGGTGCAAATGGCTCTGAGCACTATGCGACTTAACTTCTAAGGTCATCAGTCGCCTAGAACTTAGAACTAATTAAACCTAACTAACCTAAGGACAGCACACACATCCATGCCCGAGGCAGGATTCGAACCTGCGACCGTGGCGGTCTCTCGGCTCCAGACTGTAGCGCCTAGAACCGCACGGCCACTCCGGCCAGCAATGTTTAGCAACCTAGCTAAACTACATAACTTAGTTACGAGATTTTCAATTTTTTGTCGTTACTGTCTATGTGTAAAACACAATGTCGAAATGTTAACTTCAATGTTTTTGTTTGTAAAGAGGTCGCTTTTAGAGCTTCTTTTCCTCCGAGCTTTCGAGATAGATTGCAGCTTTTTACAAGCGTTGTTCTGCTATACAACAGAATAGTGAAAACAAAACGTAAAACGAAGGTCACATACATCAGTTTTGGTTCGAAACAAATGCAATGGTATCACAAACACACCTGCCTTACTTCTTTAAACGGCCGGTCGAAGTGGCCGAGCGGTTCTAGGCTCTTCAGTCTGGAACCGTGCGACCGCTACGGTCGCAGGTTCGAATCCTGCTTCGGGCATGGATGTGTGTGATTTCCTTAGGTTAGATATGTTTAAGTAGTTCTAAGTTCTAGGGGACTGATGACCTCCGCTGTTACGTCCCATAGTGCTCAGAGCCATTTCTCTAAACGTATTATCTTAAACACATTATTTACTGAAGTTACAAAAAAACAGTTTCCTCGTACATTGACTTACCTTCTTAATGGCTACATTTTCCAGCCCTGTGTGGTGCTAACGTCCCGGCGAACCGACAGGGGAACAGTTACGGCGGTCACCCGTGAGGAATGCACTGTGAGGAAGCAACGCCCCACGTCTCTATCATTCATTTCTTTCCTCCAGCTGTTGCCAGCACCTGCCGCCTCCGTCTTTCATCCTCGGCAGGAAGGTGAGTGATGTAAATGGCGCATTCATTCGCCGGCTTACCCTCAGCCGTAACGACCCTCCGCTCAGGAGCAGAGCAGAAATTAGAAACCGTGGCGCCACCTGCTGCTGTCGTCTGCCCTGCCACTGACTGTTAGGAAATGAAATTTTGTTAAAAAAAAAAAAAACTTTCTATAGCCCAGACTGCATAAATACTTATTAATTTCCAACAACCAGTTTCGACAGACTTTGTTGTCATCTTTTGGTCCTCAAACATTTTTCTTATTAACGTGTTCGTTGTGAGTTGGAATTATTTATGCGGTATTAATGCGAACTTGGCTATAGAAAGTTTGTTACCAAGTAAAACAGATCGTTCCTTCTCATTCCTCAACACTGAGAAAGTCATTCATAAGAAATAGTCCCATTGTAGCTTTTGCAGCAATTACCATTCTGGGTGGTGTCGATAAATAACAAGCTACTTTTTGGTAAATTTTATCAAAGTATCACTGTGCAGTTTTTGAAAACAAGGTAATAAACATTTATCAGGTTACCCTCCATTCAGAGGCTGTCGCACGCAGCGACCGTTATTTTGATTTGTAAATAATAGGTTTCAGCTATGAGTCGTCCTTAGGAATTTTTATTGGCAGATCTAGATTTCAGCCAGAAACTAGTCATTCTCAATGCACTAACATTTTTCGCCAATGCATGTAATGCCTGTTGGTCGGGCTTTGTCCACAGTTCAGATCTGCCAATAAAAATTCCCAAGGACGACTAATAAACATTTATTGCTTAATAAGCAAATAGTAATCAGTTTTCATACAGATATTAGGCTAGCTGTTATCTCACAAGGGGAGGCCGCCAGTTGTGAAATTCAGATTCGATTCATACGGCGCATAATAAAAGCTCATGGCCAGAGGTGTAATGTGGCAAAGCACCAAGATGCACTTCTCAGCCGTTGTCGAGAAAATCGACAGGTAAAAGAAACCGTTGCGGTGAAATACTCTCTACGACAAATAATTTTCTACAGCGCCGTGGCGCAGCGGGAAGCGCTCGGGTTCATAAATCGAAGGTCGCCGGATCGAATCTCGCGCCATGCAACATTTTTTTTTTTTTTAGTATTTGTTTTTTGTAATTCAAATGTGTGTGTGTATATATATATATATATATATATATATATATATATATATATATATATGCACACACACACACACACACACACACACACACACACACATTTATATATATATATATAATTCCCGGCAATCAGTTGCAACAATAATGCATATAATAAGTTGTTGAAAGTCGTTTGTCGTGGAAAAACTGCCGACTTCGAACATCATTATGTTTTCCGCAAACAAAGTTGTATTTCACAAATGTTATTAATTGTCTTCATAATGTTAACCACGTATAGTTAACGGAAGACATAACAACGATATTCCGAAACGAATACGTATAGCGTAAGTCAAACGTTCGAATTAGAATAGAAACCCCACGAACACAAATTTGCTGTGGCAGGTATGAAATATAAACTCCGTTACTCGCTCGTTACACTTGAAGGACAGATGTTGAATGGGCCGAAACGAGCCGCCGCATAACAGCGTAGTTGCCTGCTAACTTCGAAAGAAGGTAGATGCGGTCCCTAGCGCAACTTATAACATCGTCGAAAATCAGTGCGGACGGGAGAGCTTTGGTACACCCTGTTAAACAAACGGAAAAATGGAGGCGGTGCAATTGGAGAGCGATCCGCCTTCACCAACATGCATAAGCAATTCATTAATAGTTTTATATATATATATATATATATATTTATAACTATTAATTCATTAATAGTCTTTATATATATATATATATATATATATATATATATATATATATAAAAACTATTAATGAATTAATAGTTATATATATATATTAATGAATTGCTTATGCATGTTATATTTGAATTACAATAAACTAATAATAAAAAAAATGTTGCATTGCGCGGGATTCGATCCGGCGCCCTTCGGATTACGAACCCGAGCGCTTACCGCTGCGCCACGACGCTGTAGAAAATTTTTAGTCGTAGAGAGTATTTCACAGCAACGGTTTATTTTTAACTGTCGATTTTCTCGACAACGGCTGAGAAGTGCATCTTGGTGCTTTGCCACAATACACCTCTGGCCATGAGCTTTTATTACGCGCAGTATGAATCGAATCCGAATTTCACAATTGGCGGCCTCCCCTTGTCAGTGAAAAATTACGATTACTGTCTTATTCATAGCTTCAAAAAATATTCCTGAAACACTTTTCTGCACATTTGGGCACATTTTACTCACTAATGTAAGAGAAACAAGGACAACAATTGTGTATGAAACAAAAATATTTTACGTTATGTATCATCCAATCGTCTTTTGATATGGAACACATATTTTGTTTAATTATCGCTTATTGTGACAGACAATACATACCTTGTTTGCTTAGCACTGAGCAGTGTAGAGGGAACAGATGTCGATATGGTGGAAAGATACTGTATAGCGTGATAACGCGTAGTCAGTTCAGTGGAGGCAGCGAGCTTCGATTCTTGATGGAAAGATATAGTGCCCAAATGGCGTAGGCTATTCGCTAAAGGCAGCGAGTGTTGATTTTCAGAATAGAGCGTTAACTGAAAATGTTATAACCTGATCGACTGCTAGCACCTAAACACCTAATAATTGAAGCCTTTTGATTACTTAATACAATAACCGGAAAACATACAACTCTCCAAAACTACTTCTTACAAAGCAACACAATCCCCTCCAAAATCACTTCGTAATACTAACACACACAACATTGTCCCCAAGAAAATCACTGATTAACAATAGCACACAGATAAAAATCTGTTCCAAAAACCGTTTCTTTAGTGTATCTTGTACAAAAAGCCTGCACCAATTCGATAACACAAATATTGCACATACGAATCACTCTACAGTGAATATTGGTGACGTTATATTAACTCTAAGCGACATCCCATAATTTTAATCACAAAACAAACACTTTAAAAAGAACTTCGCTGGATTTCTGTTGCGTTACCATGTGATAAAGTGTTGGGCTCTCAGTTAAACTTAGTTCGTCGCATTTGCTGCATGCATTAGCTGGTTCATTACCAACATCCTGGCTGATGCCGCCACTTCCAGCGTGCGTATTTGGACGTGATGGGTTGTGGGATGCGTCTGTAGACGCCGTGAATTGCCTTCACTGTGTCTCCAAGACTGTCACTTCACTTTCAGTCGTACTGATTGCCTGCATGTAGTACTTATGGCGTCTGAGGCGCGCAACGGTTGGATTAACGTAAGCTATAAAATCAAAGCAGTTAACACATTGAAAGGAGTCTAATGTTGTACGCTTGTATGTGGCACCTGAATATGATAATAATATTAATGTAAACTAAAATGAAACTGTTATATTATAAACGATGTATGCCTCTGATAGGCTTATAAAGAGGATCGCTGACTGGGCACGACCACAGAGGCAAAGATACTGCTTCTGGTTTGCGATTGTAATGTTGGAGTAAGAGAGCACTTGGTGCACAGTAGTGGGTTACTGTCTGTGAGCGAAAGAGGATGGAGTAGGCAGTTTTTGTGGTGTGCTCTGTGAAGGCTCCAAGTGTTAGATTATAATGTAGGAATTACTAGTACATTTATTATTGGAAATAGAAACTTGGAAGCAGAAGTCTTCTCATAATTTTAGTGTACGAATTGTTGCTCTACTGTAGCCAGTTGACAATGCTGTGAAACGCGTACATATATTTCCGCAATTAGCGTTTTCTTCAGTACAATAAGGGAACTACAGCTGAACAAAATAAGCCGCCCCGTTTGGCCGAGCGGTTCTAGGCGCTAGAGTCTGGAAACGCGCGACCGCTACGGTCGCAGATTCGATCCTGCCTCTGGCATGGATGTGAGTGATGTCCTTAGGTTAGTTAGGCTTAAGTAGTTCTAAGTTCTAGGGACTGATGACCTCAGAACTTCAGTCCCATAGTGCTCAGAGCCATTTGTGAACAAAGTAAACACACCCACATAACGTAACACCGCCTTCTCCGTGTTTCACAGCTAGCACTACACATGATGGCAGATAGCGTTAAGCAGGCGCTCACCAAACTCTAACCCTAACCCTTCCATCAGATTGTCAAACGGTATAGCATCATTCATCGTTCAAAATCACTCCTTTCCAACCATCTACGGTAGACTGGCGTCGCCCTTTACCCCACTCAAGCTTCGTTTAGTAATTGTGCAAGTTGGACTGCTCGTGGCACTTTGGAAATCAGAAGTCATTTCCTTAGCTAATTTCAAGCAATTTTTTTACAGCCACTCTCCACAATGCTCGACTGTTCCCGGCCGTCAGTGCGTAAGGTCTGTCTGGTCTAAGTTCAGCTGTGGATGTTCCGTCTCGTTTCCACTCCACAGTAACGTCACCAACAATCGGTTTCGGCAACTTTAGCAGGTCTGAAGAGTCTCAATGGATTTGTAGTTCATTGATTGGCTATTCCGTCGGTTCTTGGTAGAATATTTTATGTATTATGAATGAAACACACGTAACACTGGTGTAATGTTCTACAATATTTATTATTTATTGTTGGTGTGACAACTGAAAACCGATTGGTCTAACAAATAATAAAAACTGTAGAGTATTACACCAGTGTGGTGTCTGTGTTTCATTCATAATTCGGTACTCAGGTGACTTCCAATGCCTGGGCAACATGTGAAGCCACTGAGCTCTCTTGAGCGACTCATCCAGCTGACATTGTTCCTCTACCGACAACGCAACACTCTTCGCCTCCTTTTATATTGGTGGTTCCGCCTCTCGTGACATCTCGTGGTCAATTCCGCATTACATAGGGCGTCCGCATACATCATACAGTGGGACATTTATTATTGGCCATAGCACGCTCGCACATTACTGTAACACATATCACTCCTCACGGGTTTGCATGTGAGGTTTACCTCGTAAAGAGCTGCACCTCGTTACCTAAGAACCCCCGGCACCCCTTTCCTTGTTAGAAAGTCTACGCAGTATCCAATATGTCATTGTGAAATGTAACAAGACACTTTTTATTTGTCGTGCTTCGTTATACTGGTAATCCAACTTCTTACGGAATATAATAAAGGTCGTCAATGACGGCTGATCTCAATAAACCATCAATAGAAAAATACTTGAGCACAGCTACTTGCTGAATAATTCAAGGTGTACAACTTTGCTTTCGCCGTTTGCCGACAGGTGGCGACAACGGTAAGTAGCGGTCGAAAGAAACAGATCGCAGACGTCAGGCAGTTAGCTTGAACGTCGGTTAACATGACCTCATTCAAACATTAGTCGATTTGTGTCTGCATCATAAAGTTGATCTTGATTGAAAATGTCATTTTACGAGCCTAATTCTCATCATTTGCGGGAGGTGTTACTGTTTTGTTTCAATATGAAGAAAACAGCAGCTTAGTCTCATCGAATGCTCTCAAGTACGTATGGTAAGGACGCTGTTAGTGAAAGAACGTGTCTTGAGTGGTTTCAACGCTTCAAGAACGGCGATTTTAACGTCGTACACCGGAATAGTGGTGGATGAGAGAATGTTTTCCAAGTTGCTGAGTGAAAACTCGCGTCAAACTCCAGAAGAGTTGGCACCACAACAAGCCATTTCAAAACGTCTCAAGGCTATGGGCATGATTCAGTAAGAAGGAACTTGGGTCCCGTGTGAGCTGAAAGCAAGAGATGTTGAACGGCGTTTGTGTGTTTGTGATCTGTTGCTTCAGAGGCAAAAACGGAAGGGATTTCTGCATCGCATTGTGACCGGGGACGAAAAATGGGTTCATTACGATAACCCTAAACGCAAAAAATCATGGGTATATCCCGGCCATGCTTCCACGTCGATGGCCAAACCGAATATTCACGGCTGCAAGACCGTGCTCTGCATTTCGTGGGACCAGCTCGTGGTCGTGTACTATGAGGTGTTAAAACCAAGTGAAACAATCACAGGTGCTCGCTATAGAATAAAATTAATGCTATTAAGCAGAGCATAGAAAGACAAACGACCGCAATACATCGAGAGGCGCGATAAAGTGATTTTGCAGCACGACAACGCTCGACCCCACGTTGCAGAACAGGTCAAAACGTAATTGGAAACGTTAAAATGGGAAGTCCTACCCACCCGAGGTATTCTCCAGACATTGCTCCCTCTGACTATTATCTGTTTAGATCAAAGGCTCATGGCCTGGCTGACCAACACTTCCGATCTTATGGAAAAGTCACAAATTAGATCGATTCGTGGATCGCTTCAAACGATGAGCGATTTTTTCGACCCGGGATTCGTACACTGCCCGAAAGATAGGAGAAAGTAGTGGCCAACGACGGAAAATACTTTGAATGATACATGTGCAATCAATTTGTTTCATTGAAGCCTCAAACGTTGGAGAAAAATGGCGGAAGCAAAATTTTACACCTTGTACATTAGTATAAATTATCTACATTTATAATCTGTACAATATTGTTGTAAACAGCTTCACATTTCCAAAGACTGTAATATCATTACAGTTAGAAAGAGTATAAGACATGGGTGTAAGATAGTTCCAAAAAGTTCATGCTTCAAGGTTTGGTAAATAACTGTTTTCTCGATGTTGTCCTTGAAAGGTAACATATGCATCTACTTCACACGTACAGAATTAATTTACGTGTTCTTGATTTATTATTTACTTTCAGTGGGCGACAATATTATTGAGACTTTCCTTTCCATTTGCAGAACACTTCCTCATCCTCAGTGGAATGCTAACCTGGAGCACGGTGTTTCGAAACCTGCAGCTGATATACTAAGGTAAGTTCCGGTCATTCATTAAAGCAGTGGAATTGAATTTTCTGCATGGTTTATTTAATGATGTTATCGTCGATTTCTTCCACGCAGTTCAGTAATTTGAGCGACTGTTTCCACGCTAACGACACGGTAGCCTACGATGCGTTAATTTATTCGAGAAGAGAGAGGCTCACGTAAACAGGTTAGCGCTCCTTCGCAGTCAGTTGCAGTGAAGTGGATCCGTCGGTTTAATTACCGTCTCGGTATGTTGATGTTAGCGTAGGTGGGGAGGGGGGGGGGGAGGTGAGTAAGACACTCGAATTCCCAGTGCAATTTGTCTTGGGTGGCGAGACTACCGTCAGTTGCAATGACTTCAAAGAGAATTCATGGCGTGTTGCCTGTTGCTCGATTTTGGAATAACTGTGCTGGGAGGCAGTCCACCAGCTAACACAAAGAGTTTGAATCGGCATGATATTTACGTAATGAGAGATAATTACTACTTGCAGTAACGGAATTAAAGCATGGATTCTTGTTGAAACTAAATTGGTGCAATGAACGATCTTCCTCGCAGCGTAAGGAAAATACAATGCAACATACAAATACTGAAGGGGCAAAAATTAATAATGTGCCTAGGATAATTTCTCTTACTCTATCGACGTAGATTTTTAGACTGTCTGATTTTGCAGCATACTTGGTACTTAACAAAAAGTCAATTGTTCAATTATTACATGTATATATATTTAATGTAAGTCACTAAGTTAAGCTGACATCATTAATTTACCTCTAATTATCTGTGGTTGCCGATCATATAATCCACTAAATCTTTCAGTTTACCACATGTATATTTTAAGATGTCTTGCAGGATGGAAGAAATTACTGTCTCTTCTTATGATTGCAGGCAAAAGTCAAACTTGTGAACGAATCAAATAACCATGTTCTTGCGGCTACGATAACTTTTAATATGTATATTTTCTTGCATTTTTGTACATACATAGCATCACGCATCGTTGACGCACGAGTAATAATTACACGTCCTTTTTGTGTGAGATCTAAAACATAGGTACTCCCAAGCGAAAATGAAACAGACGTTGTTAAAAAAAAAAAAAAAGAAGAATATTCTCCGGACAATGCTCATCTGTTACAAAGATAATTTTAAACGCCTATCTTTGCCGTCTTTTGCGGCATGTACAGATTTCTTACTACAGTACTAATGAGGAAAAGAAAAAATTCATACAAATTAATAGCGGGAGAAAAGAAAATGGAACAGTATGATATTGGGAGATAGTTGTTTAGGTATTACACAATTGCCCTCCACTGTACAGTTACATTGTATGGAGGCGTACAGTGTTAGGCGGTGTCATTCGATTAATAGGTTGCTATATATTACCGATGTGGCGGGGGGGGGGGTCAAAGCCCTTTATTTCTCGGGCTTTTAGAAAGACTTACGTCATGTTAAGTGGAAAAGTCAGCTTTATCTTATTATATTAATATATAAAAATATAAATAATTAAAAGGAAAATAAGTTATAAAAAAGGGGTACAAATATCAAATACTGTGCGTATTGAACAACGCTTGGTTTAGTCACGTCTCTTTCATTCCTGCGCCCACGCGCTCGGCAAGTAATTGGCGACCTGGCACTGTGACTTTAACGGTTGAGGCCTTGTCGAATACTTTAAACTCGTGCGTGTCCAATTCATACGGAGTGAAACAGTGAATTCGTCGTTTGTTGCACCATGGATTCCTCAACAAATATTTGCCCATTTCTTGGAAACGGTGTGCGTGCTTGTGGTAATTCTGATGCTGTGACAGAAGACCTCCAATTTTACGGCTCGGGACCCATTGCTTACCCGTCGCAACGCGCTTATTCAGCGGCGAGGAAATCATTCGATCAGCACCCGCCGATAAGGTAAATTCCTTATAAAACAGTTCTCCATTTATTCAGAGTTGTGCACAAGTACTGAGCGTCAACAAATTTCTTTTTTGAAAAAAAAAAATTCACTTTTACGCAGGTTCCTTGCCTAATTGCCGTCCAACTCTATTAATCACTTATTTTGTATAAAATGTCGTCTTTCGTATGCTGTTCCTCTTTAAACAAATTGATAGTTACGTAGTTACAATTTTAATACATTTGTATATTACATATTATTGCTCACATTCCACTCCCACTTACTTCATATTGAGTCTCAGGTTGAGAATATTTGAAACGCTACATTAGCTTTGATTATATTCATAAACAGTCATATCATTTTAGTTCGTAAATAATAGATTCATTTACATTAATATCATAGAGTAAACATGTGTAACCCCAGTTACATCGATCATTCTTATATACATATATGTTGGATATCACAAATATTGACATAAGAAACATTATTCATAATTCCTTTCACGTTATTCTGGGAGCTTGTTATTTATTTATGGAGCAGGTGGGAAAGCATCGATATCTACTTCAAATACACTAAGCCCTTCTTGCCTAAATACGCTTGGCATCGCCTTTAGGAATGAAGGAAGGAATCCTATTCGACTACAGACCCATCGGATTACTAAGGAAAGGACGTATAACTCGTATATCGTGTTACAAGAAGATTCTCAGTCAGCGTTGTTGATCGTAAATTCTTGTTATGTTCCTACTACATGAAATAGACATTGTTTCCTTCAGACGACGTGTAACTTAAATACTCATTACATGTGTTTAATTGCCATAAATGTCGTTGTTTACATAATGTAAAATGAAAAATGGATGCTGGGAGTTTCTGAAACAATGACTGTACTCTCTGTGTAGGTCGGCCCCTTACTTGTTCGGTAGCATCGAACCTGTATCATTACGACGTCACTTACCAGACTGTTACTGCGTATACTTTGAATCGTTCATTCGTATCACTTACGTGTATATTATTTCTTACAACTAAATTTTATTTGCTTGAGGTGCGGCCCGTTGAACTTGTAAGGTACCATGCCACATTCTAAACTTATCATCTCTTCTTTCACGCAGTGTCGATACACTGGTCGCTGGAAAGAAAAACTTAAAACCAAATGTGTAGTAGCTCAGTGGCCATTGATTCAGTCGTTGTTTTACGTCAGTATGCAGCCGTTTTACTCGCCTGTTCTGCCCAGTACATCACCAGCTTCACTTACTTACCTTTACCCTGTAAAGAGAAGTATCTACAAAATTCTATAAAGCGTGAGATACTTATGCTCATCTCCGTATTCTGCTTTCATCTTAGCTGCTGTAGGTAAATTATGAATTTTACAATCTTCACTTGCTTCCGCTATCGGGCTTGTGACAAGATGTGAATAACTATAACAAGCATTCGTCTTGGGCACATGTAGTTGAATATTAGCAACCTGACCTACTTCATTTGATGATTCGGTTTCCCTTTCCTTCATGGCCTCTTTTACCATGCCAACATATACTTTGCTTTCAGATACTAATTTCTGCGCTAATGTACTACTTTGCTCTAAAGTACCTGCTTCTGCTCTTTTGATGATATCGTCTAAATTTTTCCTTCACTGTGTTCTTTCTCTTTTGGCACATTTAGACTCTAATTCCAAGCTTTCTACTCTTAATGTTAGCTCCTCTGCTGACAATGGTAAACCTTCGAAGTCCTTGTGTAGCTTATTGACAGTAGTGGTCACTTTCTTTATAGTATTACACATTTTGTTTTGATTTGCTCTTATACTATTATTTGTGTCCGTGCTTTTCTTTGCCGGCCGGTATGGCTGAGCAGTTCTAGGCGCTTCAGTCCGGAACCGCGCGACTGCTACGGTCGCAGGTTCGAATCCTGCCTCGGGCATGGATGTTTGTCATATCTTAAGGTTAGTTAGGTTTAAGTAGTTCTAAGCCTATGGGACTGATGACCTCAGATGTTAAGTCCCATAGTGTTCAGAGCCATTTGAACCATTTGATTTTCTTCAATTCACTCTTTACGTGTTCTTGGTTGTCACTAATTGGATCTACCTTTTCGTTCTAAACATATGTACGTTCTGTAACGTCAGAAATAACCTCCTCTTCTAATTGTTTCCTTTCCTCATTTCTTTTAAATTTTCAGATATCTCCATGTGTAGATTCTCTGTCAAATCATGGAATTTTTGTGTGTCACTATTTTGGAAATCTCCCAACACCTTTTTTTGTTCTGTTTTGAAACCTTAAAAACCTTGTGACACGTCATTACATTTTGTTTTCAGGTTACTAAGCTGTTGTGTAAACCATTGAATTTCATGTTCACATCATAGAATTTAGTGTTCACACTTGTCAGTAATTGCTGTAACAACGCATTGGTGGTACTGTTATCGTTGGTGTTAGCTTTAATTTGCATGTTAATATTCCGATTACCGATAATCGGTGTTTGTCCTAAGTTGTCCAAATACTCGTAGATTGCTGTTTCACGTTCCTCTGTGTAATTCAGCAACGATATATCGCTGCGGGAGATGCGTGAAACAGTATCACGGATAGTCATCATGGTATCGCCATAGTTTGTGTGTGTATCTGTGCTGTCATTTGTTACTTCTGTGATACCTATCTCTGATTTATGTCGGCTTTCTGCCCGCTGCGCGGTTGGCGCTTCGTTTTCATTTATCTGTTCGTGCAAATCACCGCCATCTTGGCAGATTGCATCTTCTCAATTACGATCAACAATGGTTAATTTTTGGTCAGCCATTTTGATCGTGCTAGCAATTACCAATAACTCAATAAAAATCAGTACAAAAATTTTTATCTAAAGAAATCTTGCACCTGACACTTGCTATTTCCAATGAAATCGCATTTCGATAAGTTCCTGTCCATTTGTCGAAAAGTATTACGACACAAATGATTGAAATTTTCGTAATAATTTACAGTATACTCATGAGTCAAGGTTTGGTATGATCTTTGAGTGCTTTCGATTAATAAATTTTCTACTAGGGAAACGGTGAGGGAAAAGGAAAGAAAGCTAACTACTACAAGAGAATCGCTACTAAGAGTAATCATGCAAGCCACTGCGCAAATTTCCTAGTTCCTCTGCGTAGTCAAGCAGCTCACTTGCGTCTCCCGGTGGTGGATTAACTGGTCTTTGTAATTCTCTGCTCCAGGTTTTCATATAATATGGCTTTCTTGTACTTTAATAAGAAAATAGAGTTCTTCTTTTACACAATAATGACAAAATTTTGAGTATGTTCATTTAGCATCCGCTAGAAAAAGTCTGTTCATGCTTTGCTATGACTTCGTCCTGGAAAATCGGTCGCCAATTGTGTGAGCCAGCTGTTCGATTTTGGAATAACCGTGCTAGGAGGCAGACCAACAGCTAACACAAGGAATATGAATCAGCATGAAATTTACGTAATGAGAGATAATTACTACTTGCAGTACTGCAGTACAGCAATTAAAGCATGTATCCTTGTTGAAACTGGTGCAATGAACAGTCTTCCTCGCAGCGTAAGGAAAACACAGTGCAACGTACAAATACTGAAGGCGCAAAAATGAATAATGTATCTAGGATAATTTCTATTACTCTGTCGACGTAGATTTTTAGACTGTCTGATTTTTCAGCAAACTTGGTGCTTAACAAAAAGTCAATTGTTCAATTATTACACATGTATATATTTAATGTAAGTCACTATTAAGTTACGCTAACATCTTTAATTTACCTCTTATTTTCTGTGGTTGCCGATCATACAGTACATCGACTTGATGATTAGCACGTATATATTTTAAGATGTCTTGCAGTGTGGAAGAAATTATTGCCTCTTCTTACGATTGCAGGCAAAAGTCATGCTTGCGAACGAATATTGGCGTAATAATTAAAAATATTCTTGCGCCTACGATAACTTCTAATATCGATATTTTCTTGCATATTTATACACTCATAGCATTTACTACGCACATTGTTGAATCATGAGTAAAAATTAAACTCCTTTTGTGTGAGATCTAAAGCATAAGTACTCCCAAGCGAAACTGAAACAAAAGTGGTTAAGAAAGATGAATATTCTCCGGACGTTGCTCTTCTGTTACAAAGATAATTTTAAAAGCCTATCTTTGGCCTCTTCTGCGGCAATGTACAAATTTCTTATTACTAAGGAGGAAAAGAAAATATTCATACAAATTAATAACGAGAGAAAAGAAAACAGAAAGGTACGATATTAGGAGCTAGTTGTTCAGGTATTACACAGTGGGAAAAAATTAAGTTTCGTCTCCGAATCGACGTCGTCCCCTCTACGGAAGTATCCTTTTGTAATGAGTTTTGGGACCAGTCTTCCAGGAATATTTTCATCTTTACTATAAACTCCCAAATTTGTAATTTTTTTAAGGTTATCCGTCCGTAATTTCGGTAACAGCTTTAGCTGTTTCATCCACATCTGTACTCTCCAAAGTACCGTTAAATGCATCGCAGGAGGTATTTCACAGTGTACGACGTATTAGCATGTCTTCCGTTTTATTGGTCTACTGAGCGCGGTAAGTATGGTTGCTTAATGTCTCTGTACACGCCGTAACCAGTTGAATCTTGTCTTCACGGTGCCTACGGTACCGACAGGTAATGTAGTGTATTTCCTTGCGCGGTTCTGCGTCAAGGAAACCTGACTATTCGTGCTACCCCTCTCTGTAAACGTTAGAATCCACTGTTAATTCTATTTGCGTCCCACACACTTCGTCAGTATTCTATGGTGGGTAGTATACCATACAGGTGATTCATAACGTACGTCCTTTGCAGACTTACTGCATTTTCCCAGTTCCTACCAGTGAACGGAAGCATGTTACCTGCTTTACCAACGACTGAGTGTATCTAATCATTCCATTTCAATTCAGTACAGATTCTTACAACCGGGAACGTACTCGAGTTTACCTATTTCTATTCTGAGTCACTGCTGTTATAGTCATAGGATACCATTATTAGTGGCGAGGACAGTGTTGCATTTCTCAGCAGTACATTACAGACGTCATCCGCAAACATTCTGAGATTTCTACGAATTATCAACTGGTGTACAAATTAAGGTGTCACATAAACTTCTGTAAAATGTTCATATACATACGTACAAAGATGGTATTTTCGGTCTCTCGTCGCAACAACAACAAAATGCGTGTTTTCTTCACCAGACACATTTCGCTTTATTGAGGTAAAGCATCATCAGTGGTGGTGACTTCCACTTGGTTTTTCGGCTATATCGGGAAAAGCTCTGTGATATCAAAACTGTGGTGTTTTTCTTCACTAGATAGTGATACTTGAAGTCTAATGTTTAGTTGCTCTGCTGAATTAAACATATTTGACGTTTTATGCAGAACACTTTTTAGGAGTGCTGTGTAAAACGTAAGATATGCATAGTTTTGCAGAGCAACTAAAAATTACACTACAAGATCACTGTCTAATGAAGAAAAACGCCAAAGTTGTGCTATCGCACGGCATTTAACAATTTAAGCGAAAAACAAAACGGAAATAACCACCACTGATGCTGCTTTAACTCAATAAAGCAAAACGTGCCTGGTGAAGAAAACTCGCATTTTCTTGTTGCTGCAACGATGGACCGAAAATACCCTCAGAAATTGTAAGGCGACTACAGGCAGTATGGACATATAAATAAAGAACATATATATACGTAGGTGTGGTAACAATGCTTTTTCTTGAAATGGGGGCTTACGATATTATCGGGTAAAATAGTTTTAAGCACATTTTTAGCTACGAATTGAATGGTGAAGCTAACATCTTTGGAGTCAACTGTATTCGCGAAACTTAATCAGCTTCACATCTTTATAGGGAAATAGTGTCCAGATGTAATAAAGTTGAAACATGTTCTCAAAACTGAATAGTATTTTTCTGAAACATTTGTAAATCATGTTGCATCAAATCATTATCATCACCAAAACAATTTTCGTGTTTCTAAATTACTGAAGAACGTTTAATGAAGGAGAGAGAACTGTTTTAAGGTAAGGAATGTATGTCAAAATCCTTTTTAATACTTTAGTGGGTTAAAAAAATTCTTACACTTTTTCTAAGTAGGGTATCAGTTTGCAAATTTAAAGTTCACAGATACCAAATATGAAGAAGCACATCGTTTACATAATTTTTCAGGAAATCATACATTTTACTGATTCGGTTTACTGTAAGAAATGTTTAAAAAAGTTGATGTCTAGGTTAAAATGCGTTTGACACAGACTGTTAAATAAAGAACTATTCCAAACTTGTCCATGCACTGCGACCATCAACTGTACACATATTCGTCAATCAGCACGTGTCTCTAATGTTATCTACGCACCTTCCGTTATGCAACCTTTTCAAACTTATCTTTTAGAATCCAGCAGAAAACTTCACTGATGGATCTACCACTGATTCGCATGTTTGTATGTCCTGCTCACCGCCATTTCATTTTGATTACGATCATTCTAGGTCTTCCTCTCCAGACTATTCCCCGATCCGTTCGTCTTTACTTCCCAATCACATCAAACATACATCCGCCCATTCCTTGTCGAGCATCCCTCACTTTTGTTACAGTTTTAATATTAAAAGTCCATGTCTCAACACGACACACAAGCCAAAAGTGGTAAAAACAGTGGTTGTAATCATTACGTTTGAGACACACAGGAAATTAAGTTTTCAAAGGTCTGTTAAACCTACCTACATTACTATACCTAGATGGCCTAGTAGAGTCTTTGAGCCACTCTTTAACCTCTACTACAGTTTTATGTCCCCAACCATGTCTTCAATATAGTTCACATCCTCCCAGACTCCATACGACCAACTCACCTATGTGCTGCCAACGGGTCTCCTTCCTTATGGCTTTCTTCCTAATACTCATTTTGCCATTCTTTCGTCCCTTTTCAGTACGTCTTCCACGCATTCAATTCTGCCACTTGTTATTACTATTGTCAGATGCCGTTCATTGTGCAGTGCATGGCTTTGGGTCATTTTTTTCTGAAAACTGTATTTAATTCACTGTTAAAACAAAGACTGGATACATGGAAGAAGAAATAATCAAAAGACTGAACATAGTCAGTATTTTTTGAATTGCTTTACCAAAATACTTTTCTGCGTATTTCTTTTGTTGTTGATCACGTCGTTGCTCCCAACTTCCCTAAAAACAAACACTCCAACTTGCTCAACAGCTTCTCCAGTAACTTGTACAGTTTCTTCTCGAATTTGTTGTGTCTATTATTTTAGTCTTATAAAAATTTATTTTATGCGTGATGTATTGAAGAAATCACAGCTCCTTTCGTAAATATCACTGAAGAAAAAATGGAAGCAACCTAAATTTTTAATGGATGATTTCTTTCAGCGTGCATGTTCTTCATTGAAATAATTATAATTTATTTTGTGGCTTACGTTAAAACTTATGCTGTTAAGTTCCACGGTCCAATGAGAAATGTTCTGTGCACTATAAACAAACAGTAGAATATCACCAGCAGAAAGATGATGGTTCATGTAACATTAATATGTATTCATAGTTCATTTTACCAAATTAAGAAACTGAAAACCTCGCCTAGGGCGATTGAGAATATTGTTTTTTCAAGAGGTTTTAGTACAAATTTGATTGGAACTGCACTGAAAGCTCTTTCAGATCCTTGTATCTCCGACAAAGTGGTAATTCATGCTTGATCCTGTAGTTCTGTTCACAACTTGTGAATGGTCCATCGCACTGCATATACTTCAAAGCAGGCATGTCCATTTCCTCCAAAGTGAAAGTTTCCTTTCTCTATGTTGTGGGTGATAAGTGTCGTAAAGAATTATTTTTTCATGCAGACACACTGTTAGTAGTTTTGTGAGTTCATTTAATCTTACTTCCTCCAGCTTTAAGAATTCTATGGAAACACAATGTTTTCTAGGCACCTTTTCTTTCTTTTCCTTTCCTTTCCTTGCTCGATACATCATGCAGTACGCATTTCATCTGTTTCTAGTTGTAAAGCGACAGTACTTCCGTTAATAACTGCGTATCAGACCCATCCCTTGGACTAAACAATTTTTAAAATATTTTATTACTTTTACAGTTTCCTCTTTATCGTCAGTTCCTATGTCTTCTGCCATCTTAACTAACGAAATGGAATTTGTTCACAATGAAAAATTTTGTATATTGTCATGACACAGTTAAATTCAATTTCTTTCTGTTGACTTTTCTCACATCGTCTCGGATCTCCACTTCTTTCAGATTGGACCACAGACACAGCTGTCACGTATTAGGAAGATGGTGGACATCGAAAACTGAGGTAAACGATCAGAAACAAGAAAATCATCGTTCTATTTCTGAACGCGTGCGGAAACTTCGAATTTAAATTTTTGTGTGAACTTTCACCCGCGTATATATACGTAACCACCAATAAAAGGATTAAAGTGGCTGCATCGGTTTAAAGAACTGTATAACTGGATTTACTTGCCACTATCATTGAAGATTGTGTGTGTGTGTGTGTGTGTGTGTGTGTGTGTGTCTGTGTGTGTATCGAAGTTTGTCTGAGATGGCTCAAATAAAAAAATATAAATGATGCACATGCTTAGGCCGAGTTACAGTAAACTTCTTATGAAGTTTAGGAGGCCTTGTGACGCATTGGATAGACTCATTGGCGTGATTCTTTGTCACGGTCTCTTTATGGCTGACTTTTTCGCCATGCCATGCAGAGAACTCTGCCCACATCTAGATATGAATCAGGGAAAGTTTGGAGTTGTGTCATCTGCTGCGCTGCTGAAAGAATGGGCTGTACGTACATGACTACTAAGAGCATAAAAAATAAATCGCCACATGTTTTGGATTCGCTTTTCTTTCGCAATGCACTTGCTCTGAAACAATTGCAGTCAACTATATGTCACTTAGCCGACTAGCTTGACCCTAGCTAGTTATCCAAATGGGAAAAAGAGAGCTACAGTATAACGTTTCTGGTAAATCTCTACACCATTGAGACATGAATGGTAGGTTAAAAGACAGTCCAGTGCCCTCGAAACCAGGTTCTTACTCGCTGTTTTTTTTTTTAATAAAGAAGACCAGCATTGCTACAAAAACGAAATAAACTGTGAAACATTGTACCTGAAAAGGAGCCATGACTAGAAAACCACAAGGAGCGGCTAACTCAACCGAGACCTCCTTGACGACAAAGTTCAACATATTAGCAAATGAGTCACGATGTTGTGGCAGGTGCAGACATTTCCAACAAGCGGTGGCCATATACTGGTGCAAGGCGAGTGTGTCCGCATCGCCCCCTTCGTCTACAATGAGTAGTGAATAAAGCCGCCCAACAGGCATTCAGTTGTATTGGACATTGCTCTATGGAAGAAGGATCCTGGACGCAGCAGGATATCAGCCGAAAAGGCAGTCTCATCCAATCAAGTTAGAAACGCTAAATGTCTTTTAAACCCATATGGTGGGATAGCGACTACACTGATCCGTGACACTAAGTCCAATATGAAATAGATTCCCATTGATGGATAACACGTTGTTTCCCACTTAATACAACGAGGACACCACCGCCGCTAGGAGAACAGGAACGCTAAGATGAAACCACGCCGTCTCCAAAGAAGTTTGTGGCGATACCTGTACAACAGGCAACGTTCGGTCAACCCCTCCCTCGTACTTGAACAAAAAGTTGATACTGCGATGCAGCCTCTGTAGCATATCATCAGCCCCCAAGAAAATGACAGCAAAACAAAAAAAAAAGGAACACGGACATATTTTAACTGAAAATTCAATCGACCGACATTGAAAGGCAGACCAGGACTGTCCAGCCACAAACAGTAAAGCAACCAAGATGTGAATGTGTGGATTGCGTAAGAGATAGTCAACAAATAATTCAGATGCTTCTACATCTACATCCTTACTCCGCAAGCCACCTGACGGTGTGTGGCGGAGGGTACCTTGAGTACTTCTATTGGTTTTCCCTTCTATTTCAGTCTCGTATTGTTCGTGGAAAGAAAGATTTCCGTATGCCTCTATGTGGACTCTGATCTCTCTGATTTTATCCTCATGGTCTCTTCGCGAGATATACGTGGGAGGGAGCAATATACTGCTTTATTCCTCGGTGAAGGTATGTTCTCGAAATTTCAACAAAAGCCCCTACCGAGCTACTGAGCGTCTCTCTTGCAGAATCTTCCACTGGAGTTTATCTATCATCTCCGTAACGCTTTCGTGATTACTAGATTATCCTGTAACGAAGCGCGCTGCTCTCGGTTGGAACTTCTCTATCTCTTCTATCAACCCTATCTGGCACGGATTCCGCACCGGTGACCAGTATTCAAGCAGTAGGCGAACAAGTGTACTGTAACCTACTTCGTTTGTTTTCGGACTGCATTTCCTTAGGATTCTTCCAATGAATCTCAGTCTGGCATCTGCTCCACCGACGATTAATTTTATATGGTCATTCCATTTTAAATCACTCCTGATGCCAACTCCCATATAATTTATGGAATTAACTGCTTCCAGTTTCTGACCTTCTATGTTGTAGCTAAATGATACGGAATATTTCTTTCTGTGTATTCGCAGCACATTACACTTGTCTGCACTGAGATTCATTTCCATTCCCTGCACCATGCGTCAATTCGTTGCAGATCCTCCTGCATTTCAGCACAATTTGCCATTGTTACAACCTGTCGATATACTACAGCATTATCCGCAAAAAGCATCAGTGAACTTCCGATGTTATCCAAAAGGTCAACACTGGACTCGCATTCGGGAGGACGACGGTTCAATCCCGCGTCCGGCCATCCTGATTTAGGTTTTCCGTGATTTCCCTAAATCACTCCAGGCAAATGCCGGGATGGTTCCTCTGAAAGGGCACGGCCGACTTTCTACCCAATCCTTCCCTAATCCGATGAGACCGATGACCACGCTGTCTGGTCTCCTTCCCCAAACCAACCAACCAACCAAAAGGTCATTTTTATGTATTGTGAATAGCAACGGTCCTTCCCTTTGAATACAGGAAGGTCCCAAACCCCGGGGGGACAAGCACGTGCAACCACCTCATACCATAATCTAAAAATGTGGCAGTTCCATTTAAAACGGCTAGACAGCAGTTTGTTCCCTAGCCATCATAGCAGGAAGGGGAAAGACCTGAGCGATTTGGTATGCTTTGCACAAATGTAGGTATCGAGGAACCGAGTTTTCTGAAGCATATTACGGTAACGCCATTAATGTTCCAGGATTGCTCTTCGTATTAATTATGACAAGCCAAGACTTATGCCGATCGACCACCGTTGGCCACTAAATGGCAGCATTAGCAAAACTCCAAAAATTCAAAAATCGACATTTGCCTTCGTCGACACGGGCACCAGAAACAAGTCAAAAGGCACCCACAGTAGCCTCTGGCATTGGAATCTCAGCAGGAGAAAGGAGTAATACTATCACATCATCCGCGTATGCACACACCGAAATCGTCTCGCGCAAGTGTGTCCATCCGTGTAACTGATCGGCGATATTTCCAAGAAGGGGCTCGAGTAACAAAACCAACGACTCTGAGAGCGGGGATACCTGAGTAAAACACCTACGGATGTTAGTTGCTGGTGTCAGTTTTCCATTGACAACCAACGACATCTACATCTACATTTATACTCCGAAAGCCACCCAACGGTGTTTGGTGGAGGGCACTTTACGTGCCACCGTCATTACCTCCCTTTTCTGTTCCAGTCGCGTATGGTTCGCGGGAGGAACGACTGTCTGAAAGCCTCCGTGCGCGCTCGAATATCTCTAATTTTACATTCGTGATCTCCTCGGGAGGTATAAGTAGGGGGAAGCAATATATTCGATACCTCATCCAGAAACGCAACCCTCTCGAAACCTGGCGAGCAAGCTACACCGCGATGCAGAGCGCCTCTCTTGCAGAGTCTGCCACTTGAGTTTGCTAAACATCTCCGTAACGCTATCACGGTTACCAAATAACCCTGTGACGAAACGCGCCGCTCTTCTTTGAATCTTCTCTATCTCCTCCGTCAACCCGATCTGGTACGGATCCCACAATGATGAGCAATACTCAAGTATAGGTCGAACGAGTGTTTTGTAAGCCACCTCCTTTGTTGATGGACTACATTTTCTAAGGACTCTCCCAACGAATCTCAACCTGGTACCCGCCTTACCAACAATTAATTTCATATGATCATTCCACTTCAAATCGTTCCGCACGCATACTCCCAGATATTTTACAGAAGTAACTGCTACCAGTGTTTGTTCCGCTATCCTGTAATCATACAATAAAGGATCATTCTTTCTATGTATTCGCAATACATTACATTTGTCTATGTTAAGGGTCAGTTGCCACTCCCTGCACCAAGTGCCTATCCGCTGCAGATCTTCCTGCATTTCGCTACAATTTTCTAATGCTGCACCTTCTCTGTATACTACAGCATCATCCGCGAAAAGCCGCATGGAACTTCCGACACTATCTACTAGGTCATTTATATATATTGTGAAAAGCAATGGTCCCATAACACTCCCCTGTGGCACGCCAGAGTTTACTTTAACGTCTGTAGACGTCCCTCCATTGATAACAACATGCTGTGTTCTGTTTGCTAAAAACTCTTCAATCCACCCACACAGCTGGTCTGATATTCCGTAGGCTCTTACTTTGTTTATCATGCGACAGTGCGGAACTGTATCGAACGCCTTCCGGAAGTCAAGGAAAATAGCATCTACCTGGGAGCCTGTATCTAATATTTTCTGGGTCTCATGAGCAAATAAAGCGAGTTGGGTCTCACATGATTGTTTCCGGAATCCATGTTGATTCCTACAGAGTAGATTCTGGGTTTCCAAAAACGACATGATACTCGTGCAAAAAACATGTTCTAAAATTCTACAACAGATCGACGTCAGAGATATAGGTCTATAGTTTTGCGCATCTGCTCGACGATCCTTCTTGAAGACTGGGACTACCTGTGCTCTTTTCCAACTTTTCCAATCATTTGGAACCTTCCGTTCCTCTAGAGACTTGCGGTACATGGCTGTTAGAAGGGGAGCAAGTTCTTTCGCGTACTCTGTGTTGAATCGAATTGGTATCCCGTCAGGTCCAGTGGACTTTCCTCTGTTGAGTGATTCCTGTTGCTTTTCCATTCCTTGGACACTTATTTCGATGTCAGCCATTTTTTCGTTTGTGCGAGGATTCAGAGAAGGAACTGCTGTTCGGTCTTCCTCTGTGAAACAGCTTTGGAAAAAGGTGTTTAGTATTTCAGCTTAACGCGTGTCATCCTATGTTTCAATGCCATCATCATCCCGGAGTGTCTGGATATGCTGTTTCGAGCCACTTTCTGATTTAACGTAAGATCAGAACTTCCTAGGATTTTCTGTCAAGTCGGTACATAGAATTTTACTTTCGAATTCACTGAACGCTTCACGCATAGCTCTCCTTACGCTAACTTTGACATCGTTTAGCTTCTGTTTGTCTGAGAGGTTTTGGCTGCGTTTAAACTTGGAGTGAAGCTCTCTTTGCTTTCGCAATAGTTTCCTAACTTTGTTGTTGAACCACGGGGGGTTTTTCCCGTCCCGCACAATGTTACTCGGCACGTACCTGTCTAAAACGCATTTTACGATTGCCGTGCACTTTTTCCATAAACACTCGACATTGTCAGTGTCTGAACAGAAATTTTCGTTTTGATCTGTTAAGTAGTCTGAAATCTGCCTTCTGTTACTCTTGCTAAACAGATAAACCTTCCTCCCTTTTTTATATTCCTATTAACTTCCATAATCAGGGATGCTGCAACGGCCTTATGATCCCTGATTCCCTGTTCTGCACTTACAGAGTCGAAAAGTTCGGGTCTGTTTGTTATCAGTTATCCACGAGTCGGTTCTCTGTTTAATTGCTCGAGGTAATTTTCGGACAGTGCACTCAGTATAATGTCACTCAATGCTCTGTCCCTACGACCCATCCTAAACATCTGAGTGTCCCAGTCTATATCAGGTAAATTGAAATCTCCACCTATGACTACAACATGCTGAGAAAATTTATGTGAAACGTATTCCAAATTTTCGCTCAGTTGTTCTGCCACTAATGCTGCTGAGTAGAGAGGTCGATAAAAGGAGCCAATTATTAACCTAGCTCGGTTGTTGAGTGTAACCTCCACTCATAATAGTTCACAGGAACTGTCCACTTCTACTTCACTACAGGATAAACTACTACTAACAGCGACAAACACGCCACCATCGGTCACATGCAATCTGTCCTTTCTAAACACCGTCTATGGCTTTGTAAAAATTTCGGCAGAATTTATCTCTGGCTTCAGCCAGCTTTCTGTACCTATAACGATTTCACCTTCGGTGCTTTCTATCAGCGCTTGAAGTTCCGGTACTTTACCAATGCAGCTTCGACAGTTTACAATTACAATACCCAGAAAACAAATTTCACGAGACCCATCGTGAGTCAACAGTGAACCAAAGGTTGCCAATCCCTGCAACGGGAAGGCTTGGCTGACACGGTTGAATGCCTTTTCAAAATTAAAAAAAAAAAAGCCAGTGCAGCAGGAACAGAGGTAATAGCGACCACCGATGCGTCATCACGAAATTCTACACAGCTACTGGGGTCAGAGTACAACTTTGATGGTCAGCAACAACTTTCTCAGCAAAGCAGACAGCCGTCTATTCTGTACCCTCTCCACAGTCATATAAGAAAAATTTAATAAGACAGTTGGGCGAAACTAATCCGTTGGTGCCTAACCAGAACTTTTTAGGAAGTAACACAGTATTGCCAAGCTTAAGAGTCTATCAGTGAGATCACCGAAGTTAAGTGCTCTCGGGCTGCGCTAGCACTTGGATGGGTGACCATTCAGCCTGCCGAGCGCTGTTTGACAAGCGGGGTGCACTCAGTCCTTGGGAGGCAAATTGAGAAGCTGCTAAATTGAGAAGTAGCGACACCGGTCTCGTAAACTGACATACTGCCTGGAGAGAGGTGTGCTGACCACATGCCCCTCCATGTCCGCATCCAGTGACATCTGTGGGCTGAGAATGACACGGCGGCCGGTCGGTACCGTTGGGCCTTCATGGCCTGTTTGGGGCGGAGTTTAGTTTAGTTTAGTTTTAAGAGTCGCGCACCAACCCCCCTTTCAACATTTCGTTCATAAGCAATGTAAAATTAGTACCCAACAAATGCTAATAGCACGCATAAAACTCTTTTGCAGGCCATCCATTACAAAGATTTACGAGAAGGCGAACTGATAATAAGGTCATAAACATTGTCACACTGAGAAGCATCTAAAAACGCAGCATTACGTGCAGGTGTAAGTCTACGATCCATGATGATCGGATGACTTGTCAACAGGAATAGGTACCTCATACAGCCCAAGATAGAATTAATCGAAGGCATGGAACATGTCCTACTGTGCCATTCCAATATTGTCTTCCTCAGTCTTGAGAGATATAATACACACACGCCTATGACGAGTGTAAAATCGAGTCAGATGATATAAAGAAGTCACTTGATCCGTTGGTTTGGACCTCATCCTTAACGCTTCCATTTGACTCTGCGTCAACTGTTAGAACTGCGCCTTTACACCCCTGACGTCCGTAATCCGTTGCTGAGCCAGATGAGCGCTGTGATATAGATCACGTAATAAAGATTCATATGGTTCTTGCGTCCTTCGAAATTCACGCCGCTAGACCACCACACCAGATGCGCATTTGTTTACACTATCTGCTCCTTCAAGGTACTGGTGTTCTATCGAGTTAAATCAAATGGTTCAAATGCTCTGAGCACTATGGGACTTAACATCTGAGGTCATTAGTCCCCTAGAACTTAGAACTACTTAAACCTAACTAACCTAAGGACATCACACATATCCATGCCCGAGGCAGGATTCGAACATGCGACCGTAGCGGTCGCGCGGTTCCAGACTGAAGCGCCTAGAACCTCTCTGGCGCATCGGCCGGCACTATCGAGTTACAACAGTTGTTCGCTAGGTGGCAGTGGTGGCGTTTCCACTACTTAACTTCAATTCGTCTTAAGTCGGACACTATTTGTACTAAATATTTATAAATTATATGCAGAGACCTTCCTTGTGTATCAGTGTATCTGTTAGTCGAAACTGGATCAAAATCCATGCAGTGGTTACTGAGATTATCTTGCGCATACAGACGGACACGAAGAGCCGATTTTAACTTATATACACTGACATCAGTTGCTCTGTAGCGCCATGCACTCTGCCTCACTTATCGCATCCATCTCCCATCCCCCACCCGGATCCTTTATGATCTGATTCCCTTCCCCCATCTCCTCTTGTTCCTAGAACGAATGGCCGGCCGGAGTTGCCGAGCTGTTCTAGGCGCTACGGTCTGGAACCGCGCGACCGCTACGGTCGCAGGTTCGAATCCTGCCTCGGGCATGGATGTGTGTGATGTCCTTAGGTTAGTTAGGTTTAAGTAGTTCTAAGTTCTAGGGGACTCATGACCTCAGCTGTTAAGTCCCATAGTCCTCAGAGCCATCCTAGAACGAATGCGGATCCTATATGTCTCCCGCAAACTGGATACCCCCATACTTTGGTTTCCCCCATCCTCTCCCGCCCTATCCAGCCCCTGCGCCTGTACCACAGTGTCCCACCTGGTCTCCATCTCCACACACTTCAAAACCTCGCCCAAGGTGGGTTCTGCCAACTCCCCCTCCCAGATGATGTCCTCGTGCCTTCCATCTACCCCTCCTACCAGATCTAATCCCTCCTTCTTCCTCCCCTCCTCGTGGCTCCCTCTCTCTCTCCCTCTCCCCCTTCCCTTCTTGCTCCTTTTCCCCTGCCAAACACCCTCTTTTTCCTTTTCACCCCCCCCCCCCTTCCGGGGCTTCCAGCTCCTTTCCTTCTTTCCTCCACTGCCGCCTTCCTACCCCCCTCCTGGTTTCCCTCTACCATCTCTCCCCCCTTCTCTTCCCTCCTCCTCCCTTCACCCTGTGATAGGTCCACTTTGGTGCAGTGTTTTTTAACGTTTTCGTTGTGGTGTCAGTGTTACACCAGTGCTGTGTGCAGTGCTACATTCCACCAGCACCAGCAGTGTCACCAGCGTCACTCATTTGTGTTCCCACTTTGGTATGTCTTTGTTTTTGTGTCAACTCACAGTGTCACAGTGTTCATTCTTCCTACCCATGTGTGTATGGCTCTCGTCTATGTTGTTTTTAAATTTGCCATTTCTACTCATCTATTTTTGTTCTTGTTAATTCATCACTTTATACCATTCAATGGTACATGTTATTTTCTCATTTGCCTATGTTTTTCTCTGTAACTCTCTTGGCTGAAGAGTGGCATATTGTGCTGTTGCCAGCCCGCCACCATTTTGGGGAGTGAAACAACAATAAAGAAAAGATATTGCATTGTAAGTAATATGAGGTACAGCCGACTCTCCCTCACTCTCCCCTCAATGTCTTCCATCTGACCTGTAAACCAAACAAAGAAATGGCAAAAGCGTTCGGTTAACTGCAGTTCAGAGAAATGCACGAGCTGCTTGTAACAGTGGCTCACTTTGATTAATATTCCTGCTGAATACAGACAACATGTGAGGACTCATGCTGTAGCTTAAGGTACATTGTGTCCATAATTAATTGTTCCCGTTTCAAAAAGCTGTAAAAGGAGAACAACCGCTCAGAATGACGCGCCGGCCGTTGTGGCCGAGCGGTTCTAGGCCCTTCAGTCTGGAACCGCGCGATCGCTACTGTCGCAGGTTCGAATCCTGCCTCGGGCATGGATATGTGTGATGTCCTTAAGTTAGTCAGGTTTACGTAGTTCTAAGTTCTAGAGGACTGCTGACCTCAGATGTTAAGTCCCATAGTGCTCAGACCCATATGAACCATTTCAACCATTCAGAATGTCGCCAAATATGATCCGATTGTTATTGAAGCTGGGGGAAATGTCATGGAACAAGAAAAGTAACGGAAATTTGACCAATAGATGGCGGTCTAAGCGTCAGAACACGGAAGTCAAGAGGAAGGATCGCTCGCTGCTGGTAATGATCTTTCAGAAGAGCAGTGACCTTGCGTCAGCAACCCTGAAGAAGTTGCAGACACTCAGTGGTATGAAGAAAGGCATTGGTCTGCTGAACATCTGGGGAAAAGGACTACAAAATTCTAGAAGACGGGTTATTTTGAAGTGTAAAGTAGCAGTCAAACAAAAGTAGTTGACCTCTGGAAGCCGGCTGCTGTGGCGGAGGTTCAGTCTGGAACCGTGCTGCTGCTACAGTTGCAGGTTCGAATCCTGCCGTAAGCATGGATGTATGTGATGTCCTTAGGTTAGTTAGGTTAAAGTAGATCTAAGTCTAGGGGACTGATGACCTCAGATGTTAAGTCCCATAGTGCTCAGAGCCATTTTTGATCTCTGGAAGATGTGGCAACAACATTGCGGGAGGGGTCGAGAGATGGTGTGCACGGGAAATTGCCCGAACGTTGAACATGCCTGGGAATTCTGCTCTGGAATTTCTTGCTAACACGGAAGTGGTTAATGAATGGCCATGGAACGTTCTGTGGACAGACGTAGCCTATTTACATCTTGGAAAATATGGTAATAAGTAGAGCTGCAGAATATTGGCAACGGAACATCCACACACGCATCAACCGGTACAACCGGTACCACTTCATTGTGCAAAGGTGACTGTGTGGTGCGGGTTGACTGCGTCATTTACAGTAGGGCCGCATTTTTTTCGAGGAAGTGAGTCCTGCGGGTGCTGTTTCTTGTAACGGTAATGGTAAATGCTACGAGAGTCTTTTGCGCACCAACGTCATTCTACCCTTCAGTAGCTTGGATGTGTGAGTAGGATAATTTTTATGAAACATGGCGCTCCTTTGGACATTGCACAGCCAGTGAAGCAGTAGCTGCATAGGCATTTCGGGAATGCTACAACTATCAGCCATCATTTACCTACATCCTGGCCACCCTGATCACTTGACCTTAATCAATGTGACTTCTGACTGTGGGGTTATCTCAAAGATATTTTGGTTCAAATGGCTCTGAGCACTATGGGACTTAACATCTGTGGTCATCAGTCCCCTGGAACTTAGAACTACTTAAACCTAACTAACCTAAGGACATCACACACATCCACGCCCGAGGCATGATTCGAACCTGTGACAGTAGCGGTCGCGCGATTCCAGACTGAAGCGCCTAGAACCGCTGGGCCACCCTGGCAGGCGCAGAAAATGGTGGACAGTATACTGAACATATCTTGGGCCAGTGTCAGACATTATAAACGGGTGTTAATTTTGCTTTTTTTCGGTTTCCGACCGATTTTTCTCGTCCGCTGTGATATAAACTTTCTGCGATGGACTGGCTAACCTAGCTAGTAGTGCCACAATTGTTGACTGCCGAACTTGTGCGCTCATTCACACTGATCACTACGGATAGTGGAATGTGAAACTCAGATAACAGCCGTCATACAGCGATTCATCTGTCATTTATAGCCAACTCCATTTACGTTAAGACGCTTAACGGCTATCTGTTGGCAAATCATTCGTTGCCTTTTCTTTTTGTTCCGTGAAATTTCCCCCTAAGTCAATACTATGCTGTTCCAATTTGATGTCTTTCTGAGCAGTAGTTCTTTTCCTGCAGCGTTTTGAAATTGGAACTTTAATTATAGTCATCCTGCAGTTTACAAAGCGAGGTGGCGCAGTTGTCAGCACGCTGAAGGAAGACGGTTACAATCCACGCCCGGCCATCCAGATTTAGGTTTTCCGTGATTTCCCAAAATATCTACGGGCAAGTGCTGGGATGATCCCTTTGAAAGGGCACAGCCGATTCCCTTTCCCAACCCTCCCTAACGACCTCCGCCCATTGTTGACCTCACCGTCGACGAGACGCTAAACCGTAACCTTCATTTTTAATGAGGTCTAGAAGATGCACGCAATACTGCTGAAATAAGAGAATTTTTAATTTATCAGCTTCATGGGATTAGGAATAAACCTCTTAAGCTTTGAGTTGCGCAATAGTTATTTCACCTAAAAACATAATCGTTGCTGCAATAATGCATACAATCGTCCATACGTTAAACACGTGGTATAACGGATCACTATCAAGGAAAGAATTGAACAACAACATTTCTATATGATTTTTAAATGCTACCAACATTTTAGTAGGTGAAACTGTGATGAATGCGCCGTCCGGAGTGGCGGAGTGGTTCTAGGCGCTACAGTATGGAACTGCGCGACCGCTACGGTCGCAGGTTCGAATCCTGCCTCGGGCATGGATGTGTGTGATTTCCTTAGGTTAGTTAGGTTTTAGAAGTTCTAAGTTCTAGGGTACTGATGACCTCAGATGTTAAGTCCCATGGTGCTCCGAGCCATTTGAACCATTTGTGAAGAATGCAACAGTCCTATTATTCGGATGAACTAAAAAAATTCGCATCGTGTGAGCTTAAATACGATCAGGACGCCAATTGCATTAATTCCTTTGACAACTGAGAGAACCGATAATATTACAGTGCAAATGATCAGTTTCCTCGCGGATCCAGTACTGTCTTAAATAACGCAGATATTTAACGATTCTCTTATCTCCAGCATCTTCCCAACAGTCTGAAAGCGGGGAGGCATAAGACCATTACTCAGAGGAATCTGCCAAGAACGGTACGACCATTTGCATAATACCTGCGTTTTCCAAGGCTTTAGAATACATAGCTCACGGTCAACTTAACAGTCAGATTTCCGGAAAAATCATAGCACAACGATGCCTCTTACGAAAGTGGCCATCGAACTGAAACAAGCTATAGACAAACAAAAGGCTGATTTAGATTTCAGAAAAGTTTTCGACACTGTAGACTTTGACATTCTACACACTAAATTCACAAGTCAAAATTTTTCATAAAGTGCTGTAAACTGGTTCTAGTCATTCCTTGCATGCCATCGAAAGAGTATAATGATTGTAACATAACACGGGTCTCACTAGGATCAGTATTGGGCAATTACTTTCCTCAGTATTCTGCTGCATCCATTTTCAATAAGCTACCACAAGAACTCAAAAATCTTAGCAGTAGCCCAAACACTTTTAAGTCTAAACTGAAGAGTTTCCTCATGGCTCACTCCTTCTATTCTGTCGAGGAGCTCCTGGAAGAGATAAAAAATTAAGCAAATTCCAGTGTTACATTCTTGATTTTCTTTATTTAAACTAACGACTTGTTTCATTTTATGTGTTTCTACAATCGTGTTATAATTTCATGTATTGACTCGTTCCATGACCATGGAGACTTCTCCTAAATGTGGTCCCACGGAACAATAAATAAATAAATAAATAAATAAATAAATAATGACGTGTCGACTGCTCTCTCTTCTTGCAAACATCACTTACATGCTGATGCCTTGCAGAAATACCTAACAAATCTGTGCACAGCCAGCCAGCACGTAAATGTTGACTTATTTCCTATGTCACAGTGAGCGCAGAACATAGGTTTGAAACTAAAATGCGAAAAATATGTCACCCACGAAAGGCTTACTACACCTCAGTTCAGAGAATTTCTTCCACCCTTTATCCTAAAGAGCACAACAATAACTATGATCTTTTTTATCCAAGAACTTTGAAATAGTTCCAGACTATTACTTGACTGAAATGAGTGCACAACTGCAGTCTATAACAAGGTGTCAGCGTCATTTCATTCACTGCAGAAATACAAGAAGTACTTCCTCTCGAGCATAAAAGGAAACTTGTAGTGTCAGTAATACTTCTCATTCCTCATTGTGGTGATCCTGTTCTCTAGAAACTTTTGTATAAGAGCTCACGCTGGCTTTAATTAGTGGTTCATTCTTGTGTGCGATACTTTGGCGAGGTACGTTATTTCAACCCCAAAATTCCTACCTAGGAAGAATTATCAGGACTACACGCATGTAAGGGCACAGATAACACTATTCCGTGTTTATCGTTTTATCACTCACTGCACTCCTTGCGTATTTTCAATCCTTACACTACTATCTGAGCAGCACAGATGCTTTCTGTGCCACTACGTAATACTACCGTGTTATCTAATTCATTTTCCCCATCAGAAACCCTACTTTGGAATAATCTTCCTCAAAATACCATAAAAATTAAAACCTTTTCGAACTTTAAACCACAGCTAATGGTTCATACTCTACAACAACACCTATCTCTTATATGTATCTACACTACTGGCCATTAAAATTGCTGCACAAAGAAGAAATGCAGATGATAAACGGGTATTCGTTGGACAAATATACTAGAACTGATATGTGATTACATTTTCACGCAGTTTGGCCGCATAGATCCTGAGAAATCAGTACTCAGATCAACCACCTCTGGCCGTAATAACGGCCTTGATACGCCTGGGCATTAAGTCAAACAGAGCTTGGATGGTGTGTACAGGTACAGCTGGCCACGCAGCTTCAACACGATACCACAGTTCATCAAGAGTAGTGACTGGCGTATTGTGATGAGCCAGTTGCTCGGCTACCATTGACCAGATGTTTTCAATTGGAGAGAGATCTGGAGAATGTGCTGGCCAGGGCAGCAGTCGAACATTTTGTATCCAGAAAGGCCCGGAAAGGACATGCAACATGCGGTCGTGCATTATCCTGCTGAAATGTAGGGTTTCGCAGGGATCGAATGAAGGGTAGAGCCACGGGTCGTAACACACATGAAATGTAACGTCCACTGTTCAACGTGCCGTCAGTGCGAACAAGAGGTGACCGAGACGTGTAACCAATGGCACCCCATACCATCATGCCGGTTGATACAGCAGTATGGCGATGACGAATACACGCTCCCAATGTGCGTTCACCGCGATGTCGCCAAACACGAATGCGACCATCATGATGCTGTAAACAGAACTTGGATTCATCCGAAAAAATGACGTTTTGCCATTCGTCGTTGAGTACACCATCGCAGGCGCTCCTGTCTGTGATGCAGTATCAAGGGTAACCGCAGCCATGGGCTCTGAGCTGATAGCCCATGCTGCTGCAAACGTCGTCGAACTGTTCGTGCAGATGGTTGTTGTCTCGCAAACGTCCCTATCTGTTGACTCAGGGATCGAGACGTGGCTGCACGATCCGTTACAGCCATGCGGATAAGATGCCTGTCGTCTCGACTGCAAGTGATACGAGGCCGTTGGGATCCGGCACGGCCTTCCGTATTACCCTCCTGAACCCACCGATTCCATATTCTGCTAACAGTCATTGGATCTCGACCAACGCGAGCAGCAATGTCGCGATTCGAAAAATCGCAATCGCGATAGGTTAAAATTCGACCTTATCTATGTCGGAAACGTGATGGTACGCATATCTCCTCCTTACACGAGGCATCACAACAACGTTTCATCAGGCAACGCTGGTCAACTGCTGTTTGTGTACGAGAAATCGGTTGGAAACATTCCTCATGCCAGCACGTTATAGGTGTCGCCACAGGCGCCAACCTTGTGTGAATGCACTGAAAAGCTAATCATTTGCATACCACAGCATCTTCTTCCTGTCGGTTAAATTTCGCGTCTGCAGCATGTCATCTTCGTGGTGTAGCAATTTTAATGGCCAATACTGTACTTGTATGCAGCTTACTCGTACCCCTTAATAGACCACCTTCTTAGATCTCCTCTTTTCCCTCCCCTGTATCTAAAATGTTTTCTGCTGATATTCTGTTCTTTCTTTGTAGCCGTTCTCACTTTCATTCGAGTCTCCCTCCTGCGGTGTCAGGAGCTAGAAGAGGCCTGAAGTTATTCCCTGCCTGCCGTAAGTGGCAGCTAAAGGGAGTCTTACACATGGTGCCGCTTTCACGTTGGCGACTCAGCCATTATTAGGACACCCATTAGTTTTTGATGATTGCACAGTCTTCCCTTCAACCTTTTCGGCATAACTACTTATGGTCTCCGTCCAGGGGCTGATTTCCACTTTTCTAATTTTCACAGAAATGTGGGCCGTATGGGAAAGGACGTCTTATGTGGTGCATAACTTAATCTTATGATCGAAAATTATGGATCAAAACAGCAAACATAATTCACTGATATAATAATGAAGAGTGAATGTATTCTTTCATGTCAACCCAACAAAACATTATCATTAGATATAGAAAGACCAACAAAAACTGTATAAAAGTAAAACGTTAAGCTCTATAGGATCTTCTCGTCCTAAAGATAAATTTAAGCCTTTTGACTCAACAGTTAAATTCAAAAATTTATTAATAGACAATTGATTTCTCGTCAAGCCATTCACTGCAGCCACTAATTAAGAGACACGTTTAGCACCGTGCACTGTGATCTTCTGCAACTACTATTAGAGTGTGTTGCACACAGCATCCACCGCTTTGTAGCCAGTGCATTGTTGTGGAGGGGTGGGGGGTGTCCCGAATGGTTGTAGCCCCCTACAACGCAGGGATCGCACTTTTGATGCCAGAGCCATAACTCCCCTGCCCACGTGTGCCATGCAGCAGGCGTCTGTCCCAAATGGTTGTAGCCCCCCAACAACGCAGGGATCGCACTTTTGATGCCAGGGCTGTAACCCCCCTGCCCACGTGTGCCGTGCAGCAGGCGTCTGTCCCGAATGGTTGTAGCCCCCCTACAACGCAGGGATTGCACTTTTGATGCCTGGGCTGTAACCCCCATGCCCACGTGTGCCGTGCAGCAGGCTTCTGTCCCGAATGGTTGTAGCCCTCCTACAGTGCAGGTATAGCACTTTTGATGCCACGGCTGTAACCCCCGTGCCCACGTGTGCCATGCAGCAGGCGTCTGTCCCGAAAGGTTGTAGCCCCCCTACAATGCAGGGATCGCACTTTTGATGCCAGGGCTGTAACCCCCCTGCCCACGTGCGCCATGCAGCAGGCGCCTGTCCCGAATGGTTGTAGCCCTCCTACAATGCAGGGATCTCACTTTTGATGCCAGGGCTGTAATCTCCCTGCCCACGTGTGCCGTGCAGCAGGCGTCTGTCCCAAATGGTTGTAGCCCCCCTACAACGCAGGGATCGCACTTTTGATGCCTGAGCCGTAACCCCCATGCCCACGTGTGCTGTGCAGCAGGCGGCTGTCCGATCTGGGGCTCCGGGACTCCGGGCCACGGCTTCTGTGCTGGGTAGCCTCTGCTGCAGCAATATGGCGCCCATGGGGATAGCTCTCAATCAGGGTGAGTGGCACCGGGAGCGACGATGCGCAGTGAAACCGACCAACCCTCCGTAGTGGTGGCCATACAACACTGAGGACAGAAAGAAACACTTTTACAGTGGCATGGTATTTGGTGACAGTCAGGAAGGAGGAATGGAGGTGGACAATTCCCCCAAGTTCTTGGTTTGCTCCAGAACTGACAGAATCGTTTGCAACAACGAAGCCACAGCTTTTCGTTGGAAATATTGAATATAAGTTCACGTAAGTTTGTGCAATAAAGAGGATGAGAAATGAGTGTTTGTTGATCGAAACACTGAATGCTAACCAGTCACAGACACTTCAGGCATTTTATAAGCTCCGGGATATACCAGTTACCATCTCACCTCACAACAAACTCAGCATAATTCCACATCTTCCATAGCGATGTGACGCTACAAACAGCTGAAAACTCCTTCCTAACCTAGAGACGGGCGGAGCCCATTTTATTCGTTGCATCCCGAGAGAAGCTAATGATGATGGGGTGGGCATTGGAACTTCCGTTCTAGTAATCGATGCAAATGTTCTAGCTAACAATGTTAAGGTCAAGAGCTACAGGTGTGATGTCAGCCATATTTTCCTCCTCCTATGAGGTAAATTAGGTGGCATAGATTTTTATACACGTCCTCCCGCCACACTAATGATGCTACCTGTGTAATATTATTGGGCTTTCCGTCGTATTAAAGCTGTGAGTGCCCATGGAAAGGCATTCACCTAGCTGTGTGTTACATGATCTACTTATGAGGTGAGACCTATTCTTTGAAAGACATTGGTTTTATATTATTTACGTAACTGTAAAGATGAGCATCTAGCGCGAACGCTAATACATCGATTGCGCAGTCAATGAAACATTTTGACAGAAGCTGAACTCAGCGTTCCGCTTTGATCTAAATAAAAAATATGACGGTAAAAACCTTTACAGATTTTCAGATTTTATCCTACTACTTCTTGTAATGTGAAAGGGTAAAGAAGGTCGTCTTTAAGCCATAAAAGTGAGCGGTCTTGCCAGCATGCAGACAACAGTTAGTAATTAATAAATTTCAAGTAATTTATGTTCGATACTGTAAATCGGCAAGTTATTGTTATGAAGGTGTTGAACGCTGCAAGAATTGTCTCGAAGGTAGGAGAAAAGTAAAGAGTGTAATTTATGATAAAGACGTGAACCAAGAAGCGAGCACAGGACTGGCTGAAATCTGATAGCACCAACACAGTTAGAAAAGTACTTACGTAAGTTATACTGTTTATAAATAAGCCCTAATTGCTTGTGAGAATTATTTGAATATACACTCCTGGAAATTGAAATAAGAACACCGTGAATTCGTTGGCCCAGGAAGGGGAAACTTTATTGACACATTCCTGGGGTCAGATACATCACATGATCACACTGACAGAACCACAGGCACATAGACACAGGCAACAGAGCATTCACAATGTCGGCACTAGTACAGTGTTTATCGACCTTTCGCAGCAATGCAGGCTGCTATTCTCCCATGGAGACGATCGTAGAGATGCTGGATGTAGTCCTGTGGAACGGCTTGCCATGCCATTTCCACCTGGCGCCTCAGTTGGACCAGCGTTCGTGCTGGACGTGCAGACCGCGTGAGACGACGCTTCATCCAGTCCCAAACATGCTCAATGGGGGCAGATCCGGAGATCTTGCTGGCCAGGGTAGTTGACTTACACCTTCTAGAGCACGTTGGGTGGCACGGGATACATGCGGACGTGCATTGTCCTGTTGGAACAGCAAGTTCCCTTGCCGGTCTAGGAATGGTAGAATGATGGGTTCGATGACGGTTTGGATGTACCGTGCACTATTCAGTGTCCCCTCGACGATCACCAGTGGTGTACGGCCAGTGTAGGAGATCGCTCCCCACACCATGATGCCGGGTGTTGGCCCTGTGTGCCTCGGTCGTATGCAGTCCTGATTGTGGCGCTCACCTGCACGGCGCCAAACACGCATACGACCATCATTGGCACCAAGGCAGAAGCGACTCTCATCGCTGAAGACGACACGTCTCCATTCGTCCCTCCATTCACGCCTGTCGCGACACCACTGGAGGCGGGCTGCACGATGTTGGGGCGTGAGCGGAAGACGGCCTAACGGTGTGCGGGACCGTAGCCCAGCTTCATGGAGACGGTTGCGAATGGTCCTCGCCGATACCCCAGGAGCAACAGTGTCCCTAATTTGCTTCGAAGTGGCGGTGCGGTCCCCTACGGCACTGCGTAGGATCCTACGGTCTTGGCGTGCATCTGTGCGTCGCTGCGGTCCGGTCCCAGGTCGACGGGCACGTGCAGCTTCCGCCGACCACTGGCGACAACATCGATGTACTGTGGAGACCTCACGCCCCACGTGTTGAGCAATTCGGCGGTACGTCCACCCGGCCTCCCGCATGCCCACTATACGCCCCCGCTCAAAGTCCATCAACTGCACATACGGTTCACGTCCACGCTGTCGCGGCATGCTACCAGTGTTAAAGACTGCGATGGAGCTCCGTATGCCACGGCAAACTGGCTGACACTGACGGCGGCGGTGCACAAATGGTGCGCAGCTAGCGCCATTCGACGGCCAACACCGCGGTTCCTGGTGTGTCCGCTGTGCCGTGCGTGTGATCATTTCTTGTACAGCCCTCTCGCAGTGTCCGGAGCAAGTATGGTGGGTCTGACACACCGGTGTCAATGTGTTCTTTTTTCCATTTCCAGGAGTGTATTTAGTGTTTACCAGATTTCTTATTCTATTATTTTCCTTTTTTTAACCTCCATGTCATATTATTTTTTAAATGTCAAACAGCCTTTACTACAGCAGAGAATTCTGGGGCATCCTGGTCGTAGACAGAAGGACGCTCCTTGTTTCCTATACAACTCATAGCCGCTCCATTTATTAATGATTTCATTTGCGAATGGAATTATCTTATTGTTCATTTGTTAAAGGTCCCTTAGGTAATAATAAAAGTTATACTGATTACGTAAAAGAATCCGGGTTGTTCTTTTCCAAATAATAGAAGCCTTTGCGTAATCAAAAATTAGCCTCCACCTGACAACGATCAGAAGCCGACCAGAAGACGGACGTCTTCGACCTCTTTCGTGTTTCCTGTGGAAAAGATGTGCCAAACTGGGAGCACGAGATTCTAGTATGAAACACAATACATATATAATTATCAGATTAAAATTGAAAAAATTGAAATACATTTAATTTAATTTTTTTTCTTTTATCATACTAGACTGTGGAGCATCTGGAAGGACAACATATGAGGGACAGGGACGCCCCTGCAAACATCATCATCAGCATTGCCACAGGTTCGGGAAATCAGGTAAATCAGCGAGTATCAGGTACTTTCAGACATGTCAGGGAAATCGGAGCAATATCAGGGAAATTTGGAAGAAAAAACACTGGAAAAATTTCGTTTTTGTCTCAGTAGATGAAATGGTTTGTTTACTTAGGTGTCATGCACCGTCGCTGACTGGGTGCTGCGGCGTGCGTGCGCCGCTTGCCTATTCTCTCATTCTTAATTCTTCTCCGCTTCTCACCACTCCCCTCAGTTTGCAGGTAGTGCTGTCACCAGTACTTGCTGCAGCAGCTGCCGACGAGAGGCAGGGAGGCGTGAGGAGTGGTTTGTTTGGATCCGATTCTCAGAGACTGTTGATACAGCGGCCGGAGATGGCGGTCATGTGTGCGTGAGTTGCGTCTGACTGATTGTGTGAATGTGTGTGTGTGCCCTCGTTTTCTAACAAAAGCTGTGGCTGAATATTTAGTTGTGAGAGTGTGATTGTTTTTTCTACATGCCTGTCTGCGGCTCAGCAATCACCTTACGGTGAGTTGCTACCTATCCTCATTGTTATTGATTCTCAGAGTATATGAAATAGTTGTCCGTTGCATGGATTGATCACAGTTGTCTCATTTCATCAACCTGTTGTCTGTGGCTCATGAATAGGTGGATACACAAGTGGATTTCCGCGACGGGCGAAAACCGCAGGCTGTTTCTGCGGGTATCTGTAATGGATTGGGCCTACTGATCTAAATCTATTCGGTTCCTACTTATGTTCAGGCTCTGCCCGCCGGATCTAGTCTCACCGAACTCTCCGCAGGCCGGGTCTGTTTACGTGTGGCGTAATGCAGCGGATTTTCATGGTTTATCCGTGGAGCCAGGACTGCGGTGGTCCCCGGCAGGCCAGAAACCATGGGCAATGGATTTCAGGAACTGCGACTGTCTCGTCGCAAGTGTGTTGTACAGTGTGGCGTTTTATAGACATTTTATTTGTTGTAGTACATTTTGGCTCTTCAAAAGTAGTTTGTAAGTTAGAAAGTATGGATGGTAAGAAGAGGAAAATTGCGTCAGTCGCTGGCGGTTTGTACTCTAAGTACTCATATATATCTCGAAAGAAAAATCACACAATACCTTTAAAATAATATTTCATTGGCGGTCACGTACGCTGTTGGTTTACACAATTCTTTCCCACCTTATACACTTCTTTCAAGAGTCCTACATTTTTCTGAGGTTATTTCTGAACACAGTGAAGGTATTTTAAATGTCTTGCAACTCCAAGGAAATGTGTATATTTGTCACCAAATGTGTTTTGTTTTATTGAAATATAACAACATGAATGGTCTTAATGAAACACGAATACCGTTTGGCTCACATTAGGAAACGCCATCTGCTTGCAATTTTTTTTAGATATTTCCTCGTTTGCACTATTGTTTCTAGAACCGCAGCTGCAAAGACAGCTTGCCAACTTACGTCTTAACTTACCCTTGAGATGTGAAAATTGGTCAGAGAAAAATGCTTAAACTTGTCTGGAAATCAGGGAAATATCAGGAAATTTTATTTGGGGAAGCTAGTGACAACCCTGATCTTAACATGTGTAAATCGCCACGAATTCCTCCTCCCTCACCTGATGACAAGTTCAGTTTTTAAGAGGGAGAAGAAAATGCAAGAGCGTAAAACCGTTGACCGCCTATCCTATCCAAATGCTAAGAAAAAGTTCGAATGCCTCCACCTACTTTACATGATACCTATCCGTGCAGGTACTGTGCAAAAATCCAAACATGGTCCAATTAGAAGGTTTGAAACGGCAACTCCTTGCCCCGTACGTATGTTAATGCCTGTTTTTTGTTTGAAGGTTGGGACATAGGCTCTCTCCACCCCTAAATCCACAGCATCGATGGTACTCAGCCCATGAGTGCGGCCAGAGCTGCTTCATCCTCCTTGGAATTCATTAAGGAAGAGGACATCGGCAAAGGTGCACCCCTCCCAGGACGGAACAGACCGGCGCGGCAGTCTACCACAAACCAGTGGCTTATGGAGGTACAGGTTGAAGGTCGTAGAAAAGAATGGTCCTCTTCTGTCCCAGGAGTCAAGACAGGAAAATCGTCACAGAAACCGAAATCTTACTGGTGCAAGAACGATAAATCGAAAGTTAAACAGAATTCTGCTGCTCCAGTCGATCCGGTCCTCATCACCCCAAAGGTCAATACCACGAATACCGATGGTGACCCACACACTCAGGTGGAGCATGATTCAGCAGCGAAGTAATTAGTATCCTAGTTTCGCGTTCGCTGCTTCCTCAGATCTCAATCTGACGTTCCTTCGGTTGACCTGTGACAGCTGCCATCGGCACCTGGCCAAAGTCCGCCACTTAATGGCTACTTACTCTGTCCCTCGCGTGGCACTTCAGGAAACTCGGCTCTCTGAAATCCAATTTCCTACTACGGTAAACTACAAACACTACTGCAGAACTCGTGTCAACACCCAGAGGGCGTCTGTAGGAATCTGCATGTCCATACGCTCTTGACTCTTTCCGTGAGCATGTGCCGCTAATCACAGCGTTAGAAGTTGTGGCTGTTCGTGTCTGGCTGTCAGTTGGGGTAACACTGTGTAACATTAACCTACCCTGGGCACATCTATATCATATCATAGCTGGTGGAGCAGCTGCCTCCACCTTGCGTCCTACGAGGTGCATTCAAGTTCTAAGGCCTCCGATTTTTTTTTCTAATTAACTACTCACCCGAAATCGATGAAACTGGCGTTACTTCTAGACGTAATCGCCCTGCAGACGTACACATTTTTCACAACGCTGACGCCATGATTCCATGGCAGCGGCGAAGGCTTCTTTAGGAGTCTGTTTTGACCACTGGAAAATCGCTGAGGCAATAGTAGCACGGCTGGTGAATGTGCGGCCAAGGAGAGTTGGAAAAAGCCAAAAGTCACTAGGAGCCAGGTCAGGTGAGTAGGGAGCATGAGGAATCACTTCAAAGTTGTTATCACGAAGAAACAGTTGCGTAACGTTAGCTCGATGTGCGCGTGCGTTGTCTTGGTGAAACAGCACACGCGCAGCCCTTCCCGGACGTTTTTGTTGCAGTGCAGGAAGGAATTTGTTCTTCAAAACATTTTCGTAGGATGCACCTGTTACCGTAGTGCCCTTTGGAACGCAATGGGTAAGGATTACGCCATCGCTGTCCCAGAACATGGACACCATCATTTTTTCAGCACTGGCGGTTACCCGAAATTTTTTTGGTGGCGGTGAATCTGTGTGCTTCCATTGAGCTGACTGGCGCTTTGTTTCTGGATTGAAAAATGGCATCCACGTCTCATCCATTGTCACAACCAACGAAAGGAAAGTCCCATTCACGCTGTCGTTGTGCGTCAACATTGCTTGGCAACATGCCACACGGGCAGCCATGTGGTCGTCCGTCAGCATTCGTGGCACCCACCTGGATGACACTTTTCGCATTTTCAGGTCGTCATGCAGGATTGTGTGCACAGAACCCACAGAAATGCCAACTCTGGAGGCGATTTGTTCAACAGTCATTCGGCGATCCCCCAAAACAATTCTCTCCACTTTCTCGATCATGTCGTCAGACCAGCTTGTGTGAGCCCGAGGTTGTTTCGGTTTGTTGTCACACGATGTTCTGCTTTCATTAAACTGTCGCACCCACGAACGCACTTTCGACACATCCATAACTCCATCACCACATGTCTCCTTCCACTGTCGATGAATTTCAATTGGTTTCACACCACACAAATTCAGAAGACGAATGATTGCACGCTGTTCAAGTAAGGAAAACGTCGCCATTTTAAGTATTTAAAACAGTTCTCATTCTCGCCGCTGGCGGTAAAATTCCATCTGCCGTATGGTGCTGCCATCTCTGGGACGTATTGACAATGAACGCAGCCTCATTTTAAAATAATGCGCATGTTTCCATCTCTTTCCAGTGCGGAGAAAAAAAATCGGAGGCCTTAGAACTTGAATGCACCTCGTATTGGGGGACTTAAGTGACAAAAATCCTCTGTGGGGCAGCGAAACCACTTCTAGCAGGGGCCAAATACCTAATGGAACAGTTAATTTCCAAATTGGAAGTGTGCATACCCAACATGGAATCCACAACATATTTCTGTACGGCACATGCATTGTACTCTGCCATAGATCTTATCGTGAAGAGTGAAAATTATTTAAACCTACAAGCTCTGGGAGATGGCATGGCAATCAAAACAAATACTCTTCTCTTAATCTCATAATTATGTTTGAGCACTTTTTGATGCTGTAGAATGTGTAATCGCTCTCAGCACTAGTTCAATCACGCATAACGTGGGAACGAATCAGACGATTGTAAGAAACGTCTTTCACGTGCAACTGTTAAACCATTTCACTTACAGCATGTGCGCATCTTGGAACAAGATGGTTTCAGAGCACAGTTTTCATAGTGGTACCTTGAGCAGTGACAAATGCTTCTGGGCTGTTTACAAGTACAGTAACGTCTGGGTGTGATGAGGTCTTCAACATTCACAGTTCTCATGGTGAGGTCAGTCCACACCCCATATTTACTCGCGCTCATTAGATGCGGTTCTGTGTGAATGTGTGGGCAGGTATTCTAGGTGACTGTTTAACTGTGCAATATTTCTTACTTAGGCCATTACAGGGCAGGCAGGCATTATTACAGTTTCCTCGCCAGAGCATTGACAGAGTTTCTGGATGATGTGCCACTTGCTACAAGACAGCAGGTGTGTTTCCAGTATGACGGTGCGCCGGCACATTTCAGTCGTTCTGTGCGACTATTCTTCAGTCGACAGTTTCCAGGAAAGTGGATTGGCAGTGATTGTCCTGTATCATGGCCTACTCGATTCCCTTATTTGACCTCTCTAAACTTTTTTGTGTGATGAGAGATATGAAACCTTATTTACAAAAGCCATGCTTAATCAGAAGAGAATCTAGTTGCCAGGATAGCAGTAGCAGGAAATGGGGACACTCCTGCAGTCTTTGAGTGTGTTAGACAGAACATGATCCACTGGTGTAACTTCCAATTACAAATCAGTTCAGTCATTTTCGAATTTTTACTATAACTGGAGTAATTGTATTGCTTTAATATTGTTGTCTCCTGGTATTAATGAGTTAAAACATGTTTGAATTACTTTTTGTTCTCAGAGAAAAACACATTAGTAAAAGCGTTTTCACGTCCCTTGCAGCCCCTCAGACTTTGTTATTTTAATTAATTTTCATCCAGGGGAAACTCGCTGTATCGGTTTTAAAACATGCTCACAGGTAATTACGATATTAGAGAAACATATTTGTTTTGTTGTCCGTGCAACCTCGCAAAATTTGTCAGCGGTTTAAATAATTTTCACCCTGTCTCACTGTTGATCCAGGGATCTGTGGCGATCTCTACAACAACGAACACTTTGATATCACTCTGCGTTTCTCAGACGACAGACCAATGGAATATGCACCTCGATGATCCCTCAGGAAAGCCAACTGAAAAGTTGTCATCTCCAAAACAACTTTAGAAACCAGCCAAGAGAAGGATATCGAAGGAGTGGTACGAGACACAACTGACATGGTATATCATGCGGAAGCTACGATACGCTATTCTTCAGGTCTTTGCCGCCACTAACTGTTCCATGGCGCTCTGAACAAGTAGCGCCGGCCATCACAGAGCATCGAAAGGCACTCCAACGACAGAAACGACAGATTTTGCGGAACATTTAACAGCACTCTAAGAGACTTCGAGCAAAGATACGGTTTTACAAAAGAAGAGAAAACAGGAGTGTTGGGAACAGTATTTAACATCTACGGAAGACCATACACCATCATGTCACGTATCACCAACCGTCCACAGTAGTTCCTGGCATCTCCCTCAGTGGCGACATCTGTACTGATTACGCGATCGTTGCTGAATGTTCCGCGGCACTCTTCAAAAAGGGTTCGCGTACAGTAATGGCTCTGAGCACTATGCGACTTAACTTCTGAGGTCATCAGTCGCCTAGAACTTAGAACTAATTAAACCTAACTAAGCTAAGGACATCACACACATCCATGCCCGAGGCAGGATTCGAACCTGCGACCGTAGCGGTCACGCGGTTCCAGACTGAAGCGCCTTTAACCGCACGGCCACACCGGCCGGCGTACAGTAATTGCCATCCTAATTTCCTGACATGGAAGTGCGTGGCAGAGTGAATGCTAGTTTCGTGGCGCTTTAGTAGTGTCGCGACACAGCTCCTGGTACCAATAAATTCCTTTCTCTCTATCGGAACAGGCCTCGGTAGGACCAACGGTATCAACTGACGTGTCATCCTCAGCCGATAGGCGCCAGTGGATGTGGATATGGAGGGCCACGTGGTCGGGACACCGCTCTCCTAGCCGTTGTCAGTTATCGTGACTGGAGCTACTACTACTCCATCAAGTAGCTTCTCAGTTGTCCTCAGAAGAGGTAAGTACAGCCCACTTGCCAACTGCGCTCGGTGGACCCTCTAACAACCCTACCACGATAAAGGTCAAAAATTAATTATGATTGTAGTGTTGCTCACGCTGCTAAATATTGCATTTTCTGGCAACAACAAAGTTATATTATGTGGCGGGTGACATTAGAGCACAGTTAATAAAGTCATTTCATGAAATAATGGATAAACTAGGCACTCATCTTTTCGTGTTTCCCACGCTGGTCTCGTTGTGAACACATGGCTCAATCGCCGAAAATCTAGGTGGTGATGATTCAAAGCTAGGATGCAAAGAGTCCTAGGTGTTATTCTGCGATATTCAAAAGTTTTATAGATGTGTTTCATAAACCATTCTTGAAGATTAAACTTTTGCAAGTTAGCACAATGGTGATGTAAAAAAGTAATCAGCACTCCGAATTTAAGTTACACTTCTTTTTTATTAGTTTTGTTGCAATATCACGTCACTGACAAAACATCACTTCACAATATAAAACATACTTGAAAATATCTTCCTCACTGTTAAAGTTCACATTCTATAAACTGACTACAATTTGCGTCTTTTCAACATGACGACCAAGACTTAACTCTCTAATAACCGCTTACACGCCCATAAATCAGAGTTACAAGTACGTCAAAGATCGTAGTGACAAAATAAAGAATTCACATAAGAATAATATCATTGCAATATAAACATATCGATTTAGCAAAGTATCTCTACGTTAATGAAATCAAATTTGAATGTTGTCACAGAAATATGTTAACTATTTTACAGAAACACAGTATATTATTGCTGGTATCGAGAGGTTGATGTGACGTGCCACAATGGTTACGTAATTCAAGTACCATTACAACCCGGACTGTCACCTGTCCAAGGCGGACAACGATTAACTTCAGTTAGCTGACGGGAAACTGGTTTATCACTGTGGCAAGCAAACAGCTTAGTAATGACAGCATAAAACACATCGCATTTGGCGGGAAGGGAAGTCGCTACCCCCGTCCCCCCTATGGCGTGAGAATATTATTATTCCTATCCAAAAACGAGCCTTAAATTTTGATTAATCCAGTCCCTGTAATAAACGGGTCGTGTTAACTACACCAAAGAATGGTCAACAGACGATTGTGTTGGCGTCTGGAAGCCGAGGACATTTGTCGCAAATTGAAAGTCTTCCGGTCCACCACAGACCAAAAGGTACTTCTGGAATTTGCAATGCGCAATGCTGTTGTACCGCGCCAACACCTGATCGTTGTGCTCTTTGATATGCCTAGCGCCATCACGTTCTGTCTACTCTGGTCGAATGGGGCTTCTGGGGTTGCTTATCCACTTTCATTCAGCATTTCCTATGGCTCCACCTGCTTCAGAGCCAGATAGCTTGAGCCCACAGCGACCAATACGTACAGGGAAGTGGAGTCCGTCGAGAGCCGGCCGTTGTGGCCGAGCGGGTCTAGGCACTTCAGTCCGCTGCTGCTACGGCCGCAGTTTCGAATACTGCCGCGGGCATGGATTTGTGTGATGTCCTTAGGTTAGTTAGGTTTAAGTAGTTTTAAGTTTGAGGGGACTGACGACCTTTGATGTTTAGTCCCTTGTGCTCAGAGCCATTTGAACCATTTGGACCAGTCCGTCGAGGTTCCGATTTGAGCGTAACCGTCCTCGCGCTCGCAGTATCGTGACTCAGTGCCACGCACGGTCTCACCGTCACTGTATGTGGATGACCTCTGCCTGTAATACAGCTCTTTTGTGGTTATATTGGGTATCGTGAGAGGGCTACAACAGCTGCATTGAGCGGAGTCCTCTTGACTCAAAAGGAACTCGTGGATAAGTCTGGTGTGGCTCATGCGCAATCTTCACTGTTGTTTCGAGTTTGTCTTCTGTGGTTGCCTCCGTAGCTAATTTGTCAGCGAATTCATGTTCTGGAATACCTACGTGGCTCGGTCTCCAGATGAACGTTACTATCGTTCCGGAGGTGTGGAGGCTGTTTAATGCGATACGGATGTTAGCGACCAAAAGGTTTCTGCGTTAGCCCTGAAGCATGGTTTGTAGGCAGCTCATGTAATCGCTGCAAACTACGAAGTCTATTGTGGCAAGAGTTTTAATCTACTGCAGAGCCCGTGATGTGGCGATCAACTCTACTATGTATACACTGCATGCGCCAGGCAGAGAATACTTATGGTGCTCACATGCGCTTACAAAAGCAAAAGCGACGATGTCATTGACTTTGATCCGTCATTGACTTTGATCCATCGTGTTCTTTCAATTACACTCAAAGTTTAACAGTCTGCGAATATTTTAACATAATTTTTGTTTCGTAGTTAGTAAATATATATCTTTGTGTTGAAAATTGTTAAAGTGCGTACTGTAAACGTAATTTTTTCTGTAGTCACTCCTTTTCGATTAAATACCTAGGAAAGTGAAAGTCTGAGGATGATTATGAAGTTGTCTCTGTGATGAAGCATACGGTTCCACAGTGCATATGCGAGAATAATTACTTTTTTCGTAGATTCGGTGTTTATCGTTAGGTAGACATTAAGCACAGTTTCTTAAAACAATAACGTGATGTGGCGACACGCATCGGCTATCACGTCTTCCAATACAGTACACGTATTCTCTTGTACAAACTTTTCATCAGTTTCTCAACAAAATTCTTTCGCTTCTAGTAAAATCAGTTCACATTTACGAAATATGTCAATCGATCTGTTCTGTCGTTTAGTTTGAGATCTAGCTTGTAATGTAGTCCCAGTGTTTGGGTTACCATTGACAAACGTTGAGCTATCGGATCATTTTGTAACAAGTTGCTCAGTTCGTTTCTGGTCGCGAGGGTTGTATCTCCGTTTATTTATTTTCCTTCGTGGGGATTCTTTCATTCTGACTTGCATCTGTCGAACACATGTCGGCAGTTGCCCCATTCGAGCTCGCATCCATTTGCGATGCATATTTCAAAATGTTAAATGCATTACGTGTCTAACTTTACTACCCTTTGAGACGAATTTGACAATGACCTTTTATTAATTTTCCTCAAAATAAGAAGACAAAAGCATTAACGTAAAGCAGACATGCAGTAGTTAGGTAGTACAAATAAGGAATAGCCTAACACGAGAAATGAAGATCTGAAGCATTAGGTCTGCCTGAAATCAAACTCATAACAAAGTAGCGCACATCTTACGGACGTATATCCATCTTTTAGGTTACTTTCAACTACATGCGACCTCTGTTTTCTGCTCTGTAAACTTACTTTCGTATTTAGTGATTGCAAAAAGGAGTTTGATTAAGTTTCATATCAGCGCACGCTCCACTGCAGAGCGAAAATCTCAATCTAGAAGTTCGGTTACTTAAACTCAAAAACTAAATGCCATCATTTAAAACTGGGATATGAAAATAAATTAAAATTCTGTTGTCGAGGTACAACATTCTCACCTACTGTGCGGCCACAGAGCTGCCTGTGCTTAAGAGCGGTGTATCGATGTGCAATCGAAATAGCAGTAAACAAGCCGTGAAACTTTTCGCGTGGTGCTTCATCTATTTAACTCTTCCCTGAATAGTCACATCCCGTAAACGGGTGTCAAACACGCGCTTCGAATGCAGCTCGTGCACGCAGCTTTGCGCTCTGTTATTCCCCTCCCCGTTACGGTGCTACACGCGATCTGCTCTCACGTCATGCGCGTGCAGGGCTCACGCTTCGTGCCCTGAGTTATGCTGGAGACGTGGGCGCCCTCCGCGAGCTAACGCCTATGTTACCGAGCACACTCGAACGGAACGCTATACGCATACAAACCTCTTGCGGCTGAAGTTCTCTAGCTGATACATCATAAATAACGTTGCTTATAGGTTCGCGAGGAAAAAAGCGGTTTTGAGACAGAGGAACGAGGTACCTACATTTTAGCCGTGGTCCTCGTGTCTGTTCCGTCTTATACGCCACTTCAAGGTAGACACTCCCCAGACTGTTTAGAACGCCCTAAAATCGGCCTAACCCAAACAATTACCACCTTTGTCCTGTCAAGCTGACCGACACTGGCGTCGCATTCTCTAGAACAAACTAGACGTTATTATACACTGATGCGCCAAAGAAACTTGTATAGGCAAGCGTATTCAAATACAGATATATGTAAACAGGCAGAATACTTCGCTGCGGTCGGCAACGCCTATGTAGGACAAGAAGTGTCTGACACAGTTGTTAGATCTGTTACTGCTTCTGCAATGGCAGGTTGTCAAGAGTCAAGTGAGTTTGAACGTGGTGTTATAGTCAGCCTACGAGGGCTGGGACACAGCATTTCCGAGATAGCGATGAAGTGGCGATTTCCCCGTGCGACCATTTCACGAGCGTACCGCGAATATCAGGAATCCGGTAAAACATCAAATCTCCGACATCGCTGCGGCCGGAGAAAGACCCTGCAAGAAAGGGGCCAACGACGACCGAAGAGAATCGTTCGACGTGACATAAGTGCAACCCTTCCGCAAATTGCTGCAGATTTCAATGCTGGGCCATCAACAAGTGTCAGTGTGCGAACCATTCAACGAAACATCATCCATATGGGCTTTCGGAGAGTAGGGCCCCCGTGTACCTTGGCGACTGCACGATATAAAGTTTTACACCTCGCCTGGGCTGTCAACGCCGACAGTGGACTGTTGATGACTGGAAATATGTTGCCTGGTCAGACGAGTCTCGTTTCAAATTGTACTGAGTAGATGGACGTTACGGGTATGGAGACAACCTTATGAATCCGTGAAACCTGCATGTCAGCAGGGGGCTGTTCAAGTTTGTGGAGGCTCTGTAATGGTGTGGCGTGTGTGCAGTTGGAGAGATATGGAATCCCAGACATGTCTTGACACGACTCTAACAGGTGGCACGTAAGTAAGCATCCTGTTTGACCACTTGCATCGATTAGTGTCCATTGTGCATTCCGACGAAGTAGGGCAATTCCAGCAGGACATTGCGACAGCCCACACGTCCGGAATTTCTGCAGAGTGGATTCAGGATCTGTTTTCGGAGATTGAACTGTTCGGCTGGACACCAGACCTCCCACACTGAGCATTATTGAGCATATCTGGGATGCCTTGCAACGTGCTATTCAGAAAAGATCTCCACCTTCTCGTACTCTTTCGGATTTATGGACAGCCCTGCAGAATTCAATGTGTCAATTCCCTCCAGCACTACTTCAGACATTAGTCGAGTCCATGCCACGTAGTGTTGCGGCACTTCAGCATGGTCGTGGGGGCCGTTCACGGCATTAGGCAGTTATACCATTTTCTTTGGCTCTTCCGTGTAAATGTTTGAAGGGATTTAATAAATTCACTGTAGTTACACTAATTGACATATTGTCAAAAAAGTCATCATTCATATAGAAAAACTAGTAGAAGTTTGGTGTGGCTGCAGTCGCACTTCAGATTTCTGCCGCGAGACCGCCTCTTAGGCGAGACGGCGACAGGCGCCGAGAAAGCGGATATTGTGCTTGAAATGCATTCATATATGAGTGACACAGAGGACAGGCACAATGTGCGAGTCTGAAGGACGGAGAATATTCACGCTATCGTGCAGGACATTCGAGCTTCACCGAAAGTTAGTGTGTTCACTGCGGTGTCATGCTTTGAAGTTTACAGTTCGTTTTCCTTCGGCGAAAAGATGTTGGCGGACAGAAAATTAGCTCGTGACCCAATTGGAGACGGACTATGGGAACTTCGTCTACCAACAGCGCAGAGCTTCACCCCACCTCCGCCATAATATTCGTGGATTCCAGAAGAGGAAATTGAGAAACCGATGGATCGGTCGTGATAGGGGTGATAATCACCAACACGTGTGATTGCCTCCAGGCTGTCTCAACTTAACTCGATGCGATTTTTTGAAATGTGACGTTATGTGAAAGATTAAGTGGTTACGCCTCCTCTACTGACAAACCTACCAGCACTACCCGAGCTCGCATCATCAGTGCTTTTGAAAAGATTGATAGGGACATGCTGCGCCGAAAGTGGAAGAACTTGATTACCGACGCGACATTTGCAGAATCAGTACTGGGCACATGTGGAGCACTTGTAATGTGTCACAAAAACTTTTCCAGTTTTTCTATGTCTTTGCAAAGCCCTGTGAGAATGTGTCAGACAATATAGATACAGCAATCTATGAAATCGCTTCAATCAATTATAATAACCTTCTGTTTAAATTACCGTCCGGCCGTCCACATTTGAATTTTCCGTCGCTTCCCGAAAATGACTTATGGCAAACCCTTGAAAGGTTTCTTCGGAAAGGACGCATCCTACTTCCCTCTCCATCGTTCGCCTAATCTGAGCTAGTGTTGTGGCTCTAACGACCTAGTGGCCACTGGAACTTTAAATCCTGATCTTTCTTCCGTACTTCGTTATGACTTGACTTCTCTTCTCACTTGAAAATGTGCATAACGAAATTCAGTTGAACCGCGTAAGGAGCCAGTAACTTCCTGTGTGACTCGATACTACGTCCGTAATCTCATCAGCGGGTTTCGTTTTCGGACGACATACATTAGGTCCGGCCCGACTTGGAGAAAGGTTTTATATGTTTTGATCACAGTAAGTATTGTAAGACGTGTATATTTCTATTGTCTATTGTCAAACCACAATTTTTGAAAGATGTTTATATTTTATTAATAGGATTAAGTAGGAATAATTAATATTTGTCATATTGGAAATAATTGTGGTAGCAGGGAATGTCTGCACCAAAGTATTGTTGACAAGAGAGACTGCAAATTGATACAATTTTAAAAAGGGCGGGAGAGACCGCGTATGGATACATTTTAAGAAAAGAGCGAGAAAGACCGCGCATTGATACATTTTGTAATGGTAGCAGGCATTGTCTGCACCAGAAAGCATTGTTAGCAGGAGAGACCGCACTTTAGCGTTCGTAGGAAGTCAGTAGCAAGCGAGAAGTGAAGCGAGTCGGTAGCAGGTCTGAAGCGAGAGGTTGAGAGGAGCGGTGTGCCTGCCAGCCACTAGTTATTATTTACAATGGATTATAAACGGATGTACAGAGACATCAGCTAACTATTCCAATTTGAACGTTTGTAAAATCATTTCATTCAGAATATAATTAACTTTTGCCAGGAATATTGCATTTCTCATTATAATCCATCCCAAAAACCATCAACGTAAAACTTTGCAAAATTTTATTGTTGTCAAGAAAAAGTTTAACTATGAAGTACGTAACTTCAGTCAAATTAATTAAAGAATAACGTTAGCTTTGCTATTAAAGAATAACGTCAGCTTTGGTAATAAATACAGCCACTTATTATGAAAGCCCACCAGCAGCTAATAGAGTATAGTAAAACAGAGTAAGTATTTTCATGTCGCAGTTCGATGTAGCAGTCAGATGGCGACCCAGTAACAGTAAAAAAGGTAAGGAAAAGTTTTGGGTTATTGCAGATAACGACTGAGGGCCAAGACGATGACACATTCTATGTTTCGTCGAAATAATCAGAAAATCACTTTTAATAAGCAACAATTAAATTTGTATGCGAACATTGAGAAAGAGAATAAATTTCAAAGGGAAGATTTCATTTGTTATTATTAAGCAAGAGATAGAAATCCTACGGAAGGTTATTGTAAAAGGGAAGTTTATCATTTACAAAAGAAGTATAGAGGGGACGGGAAGGTTTCAGTATTCTTAAAGATTTCATGAAAGAGAGGGCATACAAAATTCTTGTGCAGTGCGGTCTTCAGTGGTGTTTTAATTCTTAATATAGTTTGGAGGGGTCTTACCGATGTCACAATTTTTGTTCAGGCAGTTCAGGGTGTAGGAGACACACAAGTCCCCAGCGGTAGAAAAAATGGTTCAAATGGCTCTGAGCGCTATGGGACTTAACATCTATGGTCATCAGTCCCCTAGAACTTAGAACTACTTAAACCTAACTAACCTAAGGACATCACACAACACCCAGTCATCACGCCCCAGCGGTAGAGAAAGACGTTAATATATAAGAAAGATCCTGGTAAATTTCCAGAGGAAACGTCCGTCGTAGTTTCTAACAATTATATCCAGTTTTAACGTTTACATTTCTAAGTTCCTTGTCACAATGATAAATTTCGGAATTATTTCTTTGTTTCACGTGTACTGAACGAGAGGCATACTGCAAAGATGTTTCTGTTCCAAGCAATCGGTCACAGAAAGTATCAAAGTCTTTGACGATTTTAGAAAGGACAGCCTATGTGATATACTTTGACTCATGGCAGGACTAACCAGTGGGAAGTGAGCGCGGCTCTCCAAGAGGACGACGGTTCAACTCCACGTCCGACTATCCAGATTTAGGTATTCCGGTATTTCCCTAAATCGCTCCAGCCAAACGTCGCGATGATTCCATTGATAAGGGCATGGCCGAATTCCTTCCCCAGACGCCGCTAATCCGGGCTTGTGCTCCGTCGCTAACGACCTCGCAATGCACGCGACGTTAAACACTAACCTTCCTTCCGAACATAACCACACTACTGCTGTATTCAGGCAGCAGTCGAGTAGAGTACATTCCGCTGTGTTCTGGTTCCTCCTGTCGGACGAATAATGCGTTAACATCCATTAAAGTTGCTTTCTGTTGGTCATTTTACAAATTACGTGTACCAAATGTATGGTGAGATGGTATCGCGCGACTCGCTGTAATATTGTCTGCAGATCATTAATGTGGATTTATCTACGTTCAAACGTAACGTTCGTTGTTCTGTGAGACAATTAGTTTTCGAAGAACATGGTACGCAATCCGGTTTCCATTATCTGTTTACTGCTTATTTAATCTAACAGATTAGGACGTTATAGCCCATTCTTAGACATGACCAGGAACAACGCATGCAAAATATGTATTTTATTTATTTATTTATTGTTCCGTGGGACCAAATTAAGGAGAAGTCTCCATGGTCATGGAGCGAGTCAATACATGAAATTATAACACGATTGTAGAAACAGATAAAATGAAATATAAGAAACATATTCAGGCGACAAGTCGTAAGTTTAAATAAAGAAAAGTCAACAATGTAACACTGGAATTTGCTTAATATTTTAGCTCTTCCAGGAGCTCCTCGACAGAATAGAAGGAGTGAGCCAGGAGGAAACCCTTCAGTTTAGACTTAAAAGAGTTTGGGCTACTGCTAAGATTTTTGAGTTCTTGTGGTAGCTTATTGAAAATGGATGCAGCAGAATACATACCGCACTCCTTTCTGCACAAGAGTCGAGGAAGTGCATTCCACATGCAGATTTGATTTCTGCCTATTAGTAACTGAGTGAAAGTTGCTGACTCTTGGAAATAAGCTAATATTGCTAACAACAAACGACATTAATGAAAATATATACTGTGAGGGCAATGTCAGAATCCCAGACTATTGAATAGGGATCGACAAGAGGTCCTCGAACTTACACCACACATAGCTCGAACAGCCCGTTTTTGAGCCAAATATACACTTTTTGAATCAGAAGAATTACCCCAAAAGATAGTACCATACGACATAAGCGTATGAAAATATGCGAAGTGGACTACTTTTCGTGTTGAACTGTCACTTATTTCAGATACTGTCCTAATGGTAAATAAAGCAGAATTTGGTTTCTGAACAAGATCCTGAACATGGGCTTTCCACAACACCTTACTATCTATCCGAACACCTAGGAACTTGAATTGTTCCGTCTCGCTTATAAGATGCCCATTCTGTCTGATCAAAATATCTGTTCTTGTTGAATTGTGAGTTAGAAACGAGTTAGAAACTGTAAAAACTGAGTGTTACTGTGATTTAGCATCAAATTATTTTCCACAAGCCACGAACTTATTTCATGAACTACATTACTTGATACTGTTTCAATATCACACACAAGATCCTTCACTACCAAGCTGGTGTCATCAGCAAACAGAAATATTATTGAATCACCTGTAATACTAGAAGGCATATCATTTATATAAATAAGAAACAGCAGTGGCCCCAGCATTGACCCTTGAGGAATGCCCCACTTAACAGTGCCCCATTGGGACTGAACATCACTACCATTCTCAATATTGCGGAGAATTACCTTCTGCTTTTTGTTCTTAAAGTAAGAGGCGAACCAATTGTAAGCTACTCCCCTTACTCCATAATGGTCCAACTTCTGCAGATATATTTTGTGGTCAACACAGTCAAAAGCCGTCGTTAAATCAAAGAAAACACCAAGCGTTTGGAACCTTTTAATTAATCCGTCCAAAATCTCACAGAGAAAAGAGATTATAGCATTTTCAGTTGTTAAACCATTTCAGTTGTTAAACCAAACTGTACATTCGACAGCAAATTATGTGAATTTAAATGCTCCAGTAACCTTGTATATACAGCCTTCTCGATAACTTTAGCAAACACCGATGGCATAGAAATAGGTCTAAAATTGTCAACATTATCCCTGTCCCCCTTATTATAAAACGGCTTCACTACCGAGTACTTTAATCGGTCAGGAAACTGACCACTCCTAAAGGAAAACATACATAGAACAATACTTCAGTATTCTGCTAGATACCTCGTCATATCCATGAGAGTTCTTGGTCTTTAGTGATTTAATTATTAACTCAATCTCCCTCTTGTCAGTATCATGGAGGAACATTTCAGGTAACAGTCTCAGAGCACTTTTTTTCTAAGAGCGCTACATGATTCCCTGTTGGGACTAGGTTTCTATTTAGTTCACCTGCTATATTCAGAAAGTGATTATTAAATACTGTACATATATGCGACTTATCAGTAACACGGACATTCTCACTACGCACTGATTCTATATCCTCGACCTGTCTCTGCAGACATATGGTTTTAATTATCCTGAGACTTAGCTATTCTATCTGCATACCACATACTTTTTGCCTTCCTAATAACATTTTTAAGCACCTTTCAATACTGTTTGTAATGGGGTGCTGCATTTAGATTTTGACTGTTTCTAACGTTTTGATATAATTGCCACTTTGTTCTACAAGATATTCTTACCCCTCTAGTCAGCCACCCAGGCTGCCTGTTTGTGCTAGTACCCTGTTTTGAACGTTCTAACGGAAAGCAACTTTCACAGAGCATGAGAAAATTCTTGAGAAAAGCATTATATTTATCGTCTACTGTATCAGCACTATAAACATCTTGCCACAATTGTTCCTTGATAAGGTTTACAAAGGTCTCTACAGCAACTGGATCAGAAGAGTAATAGGAAGATATGGGAACTAGCCTTAGATAAGGGAGAATGGGGAAGGAGGAGGAATGAGGATATCTACCTCATGATGCAACAACCAGCAGTCACAAGCTTGCAGTCCGTACGCTACTTCCACAAACTGCCTCCTTTTCTTTCTGTTATGTGCCTGGTTCCTCCAGGTGTCTTCAGTCTCCAGGGCTCCTAGGTCCTTCGCCAGGTTGTCCATCGGGAGCTGCCTTAGTCGTCCTACGGAACGTGTGGAGTTTGGATTTCCCTCAAACGCTTTCCTCGCGTCTTTATTCTGGCACACAGGCTACACGGCCTGCCCATTGGATGTTTTTGCTCTTCAGCCTCTGTTGTATTGCTGATTGTTGCATCATGAGGTAGATTTGCTGGTTCCTCCTCCTTCCCCATTTTCCCTTATCTAAGGCTGGTTCCCATATCTTCCTATTACTCTTCCTATTACTCTTCACGTTAATAGTCTGTTTTCTTTCCGTTTTTTGTCTTAATAAATCACGGTAATAATAATTTAAATTAATATTACCGGTAATAATAATTTTCAATAATAACAATAATGATAATAATAATAATAATAAGCGTGAGCATTAAGAGTGATATTGATTAGTTCACCACATCTGAATTCGTGTTAGTATCATCAGATGTGGAAGGGATAATGAAAGACAAGAAGACTTAAATGACGACGACGACGATGATGATTAAGGGTTTAAAGGGACTAAACTATTTGGTTATCAGTTTCTTGATTCACAGGAAAATGTCGGAAAAATGTGAAACGAGAAAAGTAGATTTGTCATTCCAGAGTCGTCGTTGAACATGTGCGTGTCAGTAGCTTTCAAAATGTTCAAATGTGTGTGAAATCTTATGGGACTTAACTGCTAAAGTCATCAGTCCCTAAGCTTACACACTACTTAACCGAAATTATCCTAAGGACAACCACACACACCCATGCCCGAGGGAGGACTCGAACCTCCGCCGGGAACAACCGCACAGACCACGGCTGCAGCGCCTCAGACCGCTCGGGTAATCCCGCGTGGCTCAGTAGCTTTAGCAGGATACTTAAAAGTGAGATAAGAATTAGGCAGCTGATAATTGTGGCTCGTGACTGAATGATACACCAAGAAGGGTCATCATAGTACAGCTAAAATTGGGCGAGAAACTAATATGAGGTGAGGAAATGCAGGGTGTACGGACTAGAGAGCTAATTACCTTAAACAGTTTGATAAATAAAATACGTATATAAAAGTTCAAAAACGTTCGATAGAGTGGAGGGAGAAAACAGCCTGGGGGCACTTAAGTCAAATGCATCAGGGAGAGGTATTCACCCCACAGCCACACAATCTCCCCAGACACCGAACGTGGACGTGCATCAAATTTTGTTATCAAACCCGCTTTCCCTCGGGACACGCAGGGATTCGGTAGCTCGCATCCTCCTCATGTGTTTGAAGTAATGAGGTAGGCATGGTGCTTGTTCCTCTTTGATCACCTTGCAGGGAATACTCGGCGAGAATACGGACTACCGTGAGAGGACTACCACTGCTGCACTGAGCGGAGTCCTTTGGACGCAAAAGGAACTCGTGGGTAAGTTTGGTGTGGCCGAGATGCAATTTTCACAGTTCTCTCGAGTTTGTCTCATGTGGTTGCCTCCTTAGCTAATTTGTCAGCGAATTCATGTCCTGGAATACCTACGTGGTACGGTCTCCAGATGAATGTTACTACCGTTCCGGAGCTCTGGAGGTTGTCTAATACGTCATGATGTTAGCGACCAAAAGGTTTCTGGGGAAGACCTGAGGCATGCTTGGTAAACAGTTCATGTAATCGCTGCAAACCACGAAGTCTTTCGAGACGAGAGTTTTAATCTACTGCAGAGCCCGTGATGTGGCTATCAACTCGGAAATGAATACACTGCATGTACCAGGCGGAGAATACCTCCTGTGCCCTCATGCGCGTGGGAAAGCAAATCCGACGCTGTCCCTGACTTTCGACCCACAGTGTTTATTACTGTCGGGTTTCGGTAGTCATGGAGGAGAACTGTGGGATCAGCATATTTCTTAGGACCACCAGAGAGGCTGATCCGAATAGCAGGACTGGGTACATATCACGAGGGATGCCGAGTGGGTACTCTGTGGAAACGTTCTGAATGTCACCATTGTTACCGATGGACAGTACAGTAGCCATGCGCTTAAAGTTGCCAAGTTTGGAGTCAGCTTACCCCTAAAGCAAAGTGAACGTCTGCCCAGCATTTAGAATCCGTCTTAATCTTCAGGATCAGAAAAGTGTTCCTTACGCATGCTTCACGTTCTGATTTCATCTGCTCATTAGTTATTGGAAACAGTTAAATGATGTGAAATACCCTTTCTCTTTATGATATAGCTCCAGCATTTATTATGGTTATCCACAACATATTATAGAAGTGAATGAATGTATGTATGTATTTGTATTTTTATGTTCCTCTTCTCCTAAACTACAGGATAGATTTCAACCGAACTTGGTACACATATCACCTACTGTCTGGAAAGAATCACTCTGCGGTTAAGAAATATCTCCCTCTCGAAGGGGTGGGGATGGGGGTGAAAAAGTATCGTACAGTTCATGACGCGCAAACAGCCAGACTACATTGATCTGATTTTCGAGATTGATAGCGCTTGTTGACTTGCAACAAAGTGGTTTACACGTAATTTAAAACATTTACTGGACTTCTCGTTGACACCCTCCACGAAATGATGAAAAGAAAAATTTTACCGCTTACTGCATTTTCGCTGTTCATCCAGTAAACCTCCATGCATGACTTTTTCATTTACAAATTCTTCCCCAACTACCTCCTTAAAAAAAAAAAAAAAAAAAAAAAAAAAAAAAAAAAAAAGGTTCCCCTACAGTGATCTTCCGGGGGTGATATTTCAATTCACACTTCTGAAAAACCTATTTTATTTTATGTCTTTCTGAGTATTTTAAAATTTGAATACGGCATTTGTTGTACATCGCTTCAACCGTAGCAAAAGTGTTGTCGTGCCACACCTCAAAATTTGCGGTTCTGATTTTTTCTCGTCAGTGCCTCCGGCACGGGGTACCGGTGCGTACCGACATCCATCCTCCCATGAATCGTTCTGCCACTCCTTGACCCTTGCAACGGACATGCAGCGCTCCTGAATACCACACTTACCACCTGAAGTATCCAAATACAGCTCTCGACCCGACACACCTTGAAGGGCGTCTGCTGCTAGACACCTTCCATGCCACATGTCAGTGCGTGGATCGACAGCCATTTGTCTGGGTCAGAGATGTGTGGTCACTTACGCGTCTCCTCGGGCAGTACATCAGCGTCTACATGCATCTTCCGCAAGGCACTGTACGGTGCGTGGCGTAGGGCACCAGGCAGCACTTCTGGTCATGTCCTTTTCTGCTCCATTCCCAAACAGAGCGAGGAAGGAACGACTGTCTATAACCCTCCATACAGGCCCTAATTTCTCTCTCATCTTATCTTCGTGGACCTTACAAGAAATGTACGTCGGCGGTAGTAGAGTCGTTCTGCAGTCGGCCTCAAATACCGGTTCTGTGAATTTCCTCACGAGAAGAACGTCGTCTACACTTTATGGGCCGGCCGCTGTGGTCGAGCGGTTCTAGGCGCTTCAGTCCGGAACCGCGAAAATGCTATGGTCGCATGTTCGAATCCTGCCTCGGGCATGGATGTGTGTGATGTCCTTACGTTAGTTAGGTTTAAGTAGTTCTAACACTAGGGCCCTGATGAGCTCAGACGCTAAGTCCCATAGTGCTTAGAGCCATTTGAACCAGTTTTACACTTTAGGGATTGCCATTTGAGTTCACGAAGCATCTCCGTAAAATTGGCGTGCTGATTGAATCTACCGGTAACAAATCTTGTAGCACGCCTGTGAATTGCTTCGATGTCTTCGTTTGATCCGACCCCGTATAGAAATCCAAACATTCGAGAAGTACTCAGAATGGATGTCAGCAATATTACTACGCCGTTTCCTTTACAGATGAGCTCCACTTTCCCAAAATTCTCCCAATCAACCGAAGTCAACAATTCGCCTTCCATACTGCCAAACTGACGTGCTCAAAAATGTGTGTAAATTCCTACCGGACCAAACGGCTCAAGTCATAGGTCCCTAAGCTTACACACTACGTAATCTAACTTGAACCAATTTACGCTAAGGACAACGCACACATACACACCCATACCCGAGGGAGGACTCGAACCTCCGACGGGGGAAGCGGCGCGAGCCGTGACAAGACGCCCCTGACCGCGCGGCGCTGACGTGCCCGTTCCATTTCATATCGCTTTGCAAAGCTACGCCTAGATACTCACGTTCAGAAAAAACACACCACCTTGAAGGATTGGAGATAGGACGTTCATGGTCACAGGACATGTACTGTACATTAGTGTGTTCGGTGGAAAGGCGCTGCAGTCTGGAACCGCAAGACCGCTACGGTCGCAGGTTCGAATCCTGCCTCGGGCGTGGATGTTTGTGATGTCCTTAGGTTAGTTAGGTTTAACTAGTTCTAAGTTCTAGGGGACTAATGACCTCAGCAGTTGAGTCCTATAGTGCTCAGAGCCATTTGTTCGGCGGAAATGATTACCATTTGAAACATGACGGCCCGCAGGTTCAGGGCCAATATCGATATCGCGACACAGTACCACCTACCGGTAAAATGTGCCTCCGACTCTCGTTGTCGCTATAACCCGAAGGTAACGGATTAGTGTGATTTGAGCAGACGTGCAGGATACCTCGCAGAAATACGCGCGAAACCTACCGTCACATCAGTAAGATTTAAAGAGGGCGTGTTATTGGCACCAGAGAACGTATCCATTCGGGAAACTGCTGTTCGTGTGGGACGAAGTGTTTCAGTAGTGCAACGGGTGTGTGCAGAGTGTTTCACGGAAGGCCGTAGAACACGACGACTAGAAGATCGACACCTCATCCCGATGGCATTGTAGGACAGATCTGCGTCTTCTTCGGCTCTGGCGCAACAGTGGAACAGTGTAGCACATCGTATATTGTTAGTGGTGAAAGTCCGTCGCCGTTTATTAGGCGGCATGGGCTACGTGCGCGTCCTCCACTTTTCCGACTACATTTGAGTAACGTGCAGGAACATGGTAAATGGCAATGGTGTATGGAACGACGTCACTGGGGACAGTAATGGCATCAGGCAGTGTTTTCGGACGAATCGAAGTTCTGCTGGAAATTGACTGCCGCATTTTGGTTCGGCACAGACAGAAGGAGTGACATCACACTGACTTCGTCAACTCACGGCCTTATGGTGTGGGGTGCTATTGGGTACAACCACAAATCGCAGCTGGTGCGTGTTCAGGGCACTGTAACCAGTATGACCTACGTGAATGACGTCCTGGGACCCGTAGCCATACCCTTTCTGGACAACACCCCAGACGCCATTTTCCTGCAAGACAATGCACACTCACACGAACACATGCCTTTTTGGTGTCACAGGATGTCAGCCGTTTGCTCTGGGCCGCCAGATCACCAGACATGTCGTCCACCGAAAATGTGTGGGACGTGGCGAAACTGTTGTGACTTGGCAAGACAGCCAAGCCACTATGAGAGGAAGCCGAAAGGCACGCGTTTAAGCTCACGCAGGCTGGCGTGAGGTCTGGAACAGTTAAAGGAATAGAGACTAGCAAAATAGGTACGTAGCTTCTGGAATACTTAACTTTAATCCATAATTGGTGAACATCGGTCTGACGGTACATGCATCACAAGATAAATAGCAAATGATAATGGCGCCTTGCTAGGTCGTAGCAAATGACGTAGCTGAAAGCTATGCTATCGTCTCGGCAAATGAGAGCGTAATTTGTCAGTGAACCATCGCTAGCAAAGTCGGCTGTACAACTGGGCGAGTGCTAGGAAGTCTCTCTAGACCTGCCGTGTGGCGGCGTTCAGTCTGCAATCACTGACAGTGGCGACACGCGGGTCCGACGTATACTACCGGACCGCGGCCGATTTAAAGGCTACCACCTAGCAAGTGTGGTGTTTGGCGGTGACACCACAGAAACAACGGGTGAACCCTGTGACCAAATGCCGACCACCACAGATGAACTTCGGGACCAGATGAATGCAACACGAATGGCTGCACCAAAGGACGCCATTCTCTCCTAATACGCGTCGATACCATCACGTATGGAAGAAGATATCAGGACCTATTGTGGACCCTGTGCCTACTAGGAAACAGGACATATTCTGAACCGAGATGCCTGAAACGCTAAGTCGTTCAAGGTGTTCGGTTTTTCCTGTATTTAATATAATGCTATATTTTAACGTTACGGGATTGTTTCTCCTACTCATCCGCATTCGCTTACATTTTTCTACATTTAGAGGAAGCTATCATTCATGAGACCAGCTAAAAATTCTGTCTACGTCATCCTATATCCTCCTATAGTCGCTTAATGACGACACCTGCAAGTACACCACAGCACCATCAGCAAACAGCTGCAAATTGCTTCCCACCCTTCCCGTCACATCATTTATGTATACAGAGGATAAAAGTGGCCCTATCACACTTCCCCGTGGTACTCCTGAGGATACCCTTGTCTCTAATGAACACTCACCGTCGGGGACAACGTACTGGGTTCTACTGCTTAACAAGTCTCGGAACCCACTACGCAAGCTCAGAATACGACACTAGTATTCAATCATCTGAATTAATAAAATTATTTTGCATTTAAAATTTGTCGTAATATAACAGTGATACGCAAAGACTATTTTAAAATTATGATATATGTGTTGTTAGAGTGCTTTGCTAATGTATGTTTATGACCTCTGTAAGGAAATATATGACGCGTATAATTTACTAAACAATATTTTGTCATGGCTTAATGAAATGAAAATGTTTGTATTTTTTATTTTGTATATTTGTGCAAGTTGTCATTTATATAAAATAGTATACGCTTAGGGACAATGTGTAGGATGTGTTTCATGTAAGAGATGGATGGTTTTGTACAGTACGGAAGGTACTGTGGTAAGCGTAAATGGTGGCTTGGAAATTTGGCGCGCTACCTGCAAAGCGAGTAGGAACGAGATGTGACCGTCTGTACGCAGCAGTGAAAGAGGCAACACTAGGACGGAGGAGGCGATCATTACGGTTTTGGTACAAGTTGTTGGACTATGTTAGGGACTTTAAAATAACGACAAGAAGAGTTAGTTAGTTCGTACTTCAAGAAACATGGGCTCCGTACCATGGGTAGTGTAGTCACCATTACTATCCGCCACACCCAACTCCTACAGCCAACAGGCTACGAACTGTATAATTATAATTGTAGAAGCGTGAACCATTAATTTAATAATTGACTTTTTTAAAATAATTATAGTGTTAAACATAAAATTTGTTTCACCCTATTATTTATTTCTAATCAGTCATCTATATAGGGTCCTATCCTGCTGTTTGATTTTTCCGAGTAGATCTATTAAAAAAACTTTGAAGAGCTTTATACGGTATCTATTGTATCACTGAATAAATGTCTAAAAAGAATTGTTGTGAACTAAATCTCAAAGTGAAAGAAAAAGTGCTGTATGATTTACGTACTAGATGTTCTGAAGTGAAATTTTGCTTAAGTACTGAAGTAGATACACACAGAGAAATTTAACGGTTGTAATATTCTTACTCTGTTTGAGGCAATAAATAAAGTACCAATGAGTAAATAAGTTTTCAGTGAAGTCCAGATAAAATTCTTTTAACTATAAATAAACGTCAGTAAAGTACGAACAGCTATGAAAAGAGAATTGCTTACATGGCTCAGTAACACTGAAGCAGAGTTGCCTAAAAATACAGAATGACAATATACAGTGATCACACCCTCCGTACCTTTCGCATTTGGCAGATCGTTTGCTAAGAGAAAGGTGTAAACAAAGCGTCGTAATAAATTTAAGTGTATTACGCTATTAGAATATTTAAATATTTAATTTGTTGGTTATACAACATGCAAACATAGAGATCCCCCAGGCCAAATTGTTTCTAGCACATAGTAATGATTAAAAATTGGTGGCCTTTCTAGATCACTCTACACTGAAGAGCCAAGGAAACTGGTACACCTGCGTAATATCGTGTAGGGCCCCCGCGAGCACGCACAACTGCCGTAACACTACGTGGCATGGACTCGACTAATGTCTGAAGCAGTGCTGAAGGGAACTGACACCTTGAATCCTGCGGGGCAGTCCATAAATCCGTAATAGTACTAGGGGGTGGAGATCTCTTCCGAAGAGCGCGTTTCAGGGCATCCTAGATGTGCTCAATAATGTTCATCTCTGGGCGGTTTGGTGGCCAGCAGAAATGTTTAAACTGAAAAGAATGTTGGTGGAGCCTCTCTGTAGAAATTCTGGATTTGCGAGGTATCGCATTGTCCTGCTGGAATTGCTCAAGTCCGTCGGAATGCACGATGGACATGAATGGATGCAGGTGATCAGACAGGATGCTTACGTACGTGTGACCTATCAGTCTTATATTGACGTATCAGGGGTCCCGTATCATTCCAACTGCACACGCCCTACACCATTACAAAGCCTCCACCAGCTTGAACAGTTCGCTGCTGACATGCAGGTTACATGTATTCATGATGTTATCTCCATACCCGTACACATCCATCCGCCCGATACAATTTGAAACGAGATTCGTCCGACCAGGCAACATGTTTCCAGTCGTCAACAGTCTATTTTCGGTGTTGACGAACCCAGGCGAGGTGTAAAGCTTTGTGTCGTGCAGTCATCAAGGGTACACAAATGGGCCTTCGGTTCCGAAAGCCCATATGGATGATGTTTCGTTGAATGGTTCGCACGCTGCCTTATATTGATGGTCCAGCTTCGAAATCTGCAGCAATTTGTGTAAGGGTTGCACTTATGTCACGTTGAACGATTCTGTTCTGTCGTCGTTGGCCCCGTTCTTGCAGGATCTTTTTCGGATCGTAATAATGTCGGAGATTTGATGTTTTACCGGATTCCTGATATTCGCGGTACACTCGTCAAATGGTTGTATGGGGAAATCCCCACTTCATCGCTACCTCGGAGATGCTGTGTCCCATCGCTCGTGCACCGACTGCAAAACCACGTTCAAACTCACGTAAATCTTGATAACTTGCCATTGTAGCAGCAGTGACCGATTTATCAACAGCGCTAGACACTTGTTGTTTTATATAGGCGTTGCGACCGCAGCGCCGTATTCTGCCTCATTACATATATCTGTATTTAAATAAGCATGCCTATACCAGTTTCTTTGAGCTTTAGTGTGTACATGTATGTGGGTGTAATAACTGAAAGATTATTGTGTCTTTCTCAGAAGCATATCCTCGGAATTATATTTATTTGTGATGTTGTATTACGGAACAGCAGGAAAGTTGGCCAAATTTACGTCTTCTGCTTTTCCGAAACTTAACCATTTCTTTGCCTATGGAGGCTGGTGATCGTAAATCCATTAAACAAGCCACTTAATGAACTTGATCCAGGGATGTCATAGATGGAGAATTATTCCATTTTTACTGCATTTCCTTCTAAAAGCTAGAAAACTCATAGAAAGAGGAACTTATAATCTGATTTCCATATCTATTAGTCACACATCACGGTCAAATCTTGTAAAAGGGGTGACATTATATTACACGCACAGTTCCCTGTATAATAATGTTATACGTGGTTTTCCCATTAGCCGGATTATTTGTTCTGTGGAAATATAGTGCTATAGGGCCTTCGTCAACAGCGTGCAGGGGTCGCCGTATCAAACGATTTCCGGAAATGTAGGAATCTGGAGTCTGCCTGTTGGCCTTCATCCATGGATCGCAAGATATCATGTGAAAAAACGGAAAGCTGGGTTTCGCGCGAGCAACGCTTTCTAAACCCGTTCTGATTTGTGGATGTAAGTTGTTCTGTTAAAAAATTCTGCAAAAACCGATGTTAAGGATTTTGATCTGTAACTATGAGGGTCCGTTCTTTCATCTTTCCTGTAAATAGAGATCACATTCATATTTTTCCAGTTCCCTGGGCTGTTGAGCTTGGCGAGAGATTCGCGATAAATGCAAGCTAAGTAATGGGCGTATGCTGCGAAGTAAGTGGTCGGAAACTCTTAACTTTAATGTCTACCAAGGCGTGCGAGCTTCGTCGGTTCTCAACCAACACGTAAATCTGGCGGCAGTATTTGTTTGCGAGGTTCAGTGGTCAGCAGAGAAGGACACACTGTAGTCTCGCGCCTGCTGTCGTGGTACCGAGGTGCCGAGTGTGCCTCGAATACTGCTTTGTGTTGTGACACTGGACTGACCACACACATTCGACTTCGTTCTGGCGTTTGGTGGCTTAATTGCTGGCCACCACGCTTTCTCTGCAGTTACTTAACTGTTTTTTTACGTAGTTTTCCTGATTACATAGTATTAGATTGCATTATGCTGCCGGCCCGGGGTGGCCGAGCGGCTATAGGCGCTGCAGTCTGGAACTGCGCGACCGCTACGGTCGCAGGTTCGAATCCTACCTCGGGCATGGATGTGTGTGATGTCCTTAGGTTAGTTAGGTTTAAGTAGTTCTAAGTTCTAGAGGACTGATGACCACAGATGTTAAGTCCCATAGTGCTCAGAGCCATTTGAACCATTTTTTTGTATTCCGCGATACATTTTGCACTCGAGTTAATGTGGGAAATATAAGGCATTCGTTTGCACGTTCAGCTTGTCAGAGCACGTTTATTCACTGCACAGTTTTATTTCAGTCATCAAAAGCTTCGTGTATCTCATTCCATTGCTTTTCCAGTCATAAAACAGTATTTCGGGCATTAACTCTAATATGTGGTGATTTTCCTTTGTCTGTTGCATTCGGATGGTGTGGTAGAGGCATGTGTTGCGCTGAACAGGATTGGTACGCGGAAAATGATATCGCTTAGTCAAATACTGAATGTTATGTGATGAAGGTGCATTATATGAGGCTTTTGAGAGCTCATTTATATGCCCTTTCGTCTGTGTTCAAGTTAACCATCCACGCATTCCACACGTCCATACACCATCCGTACAAAATTATCTGGACACCCCTTTGTAATGCGAAATGTTCCACTCGAAATCACGAGAGGCGCAGCTCTCTTTTTACAGCTTACACTCCTAGAAATGGAAAAAAGAACACATTGACACCGGTGTGTCAGACCCACCATACTTGCTCCGGACACTGCGAGAGGGCTGTACAAGCAATGATCACACGCACGGCACAGCGGACACACCAGGAACCGCGGTGTTGGCCGTCGAATGGCGCTAGCTGCGCAGCATTTGTGCACCGCCGCCGTCAGTGTCAGCCAGTTTGCCGTGGCATACGGAGCTCCATCGCAGTCTTTAACACTGGTAGCATGCCGCGACAGCGTGGACGTGACCCGTATGTGCAGTTGACGGACTTTGAGCGAGGGCGTTTAGTGGGCATGCGGGAGGCCGGGTGGACGTACCGCCCAATTGCTCAACACGTGGGGCGTGAGGTCTCCACAGTACATCGATGTTGTCGCCAGTGGTCGGCGGAAGGTGCACGTGGCCATCGACCTGGGACCGGACCGCAGCGACGCACGGATGCACGCCAAGACCGTAGGATCCTACGCAGTGCCGTAGGGGACCGCACCGCCACTTCCCACCAAATTAGGGACACTGTTGCTCCTGGGGTATCGGCGAGGACCATTCGCAACCGTCTCCATGAAGCTGGGCTACGGTCCCGCACACCGTTAGGCCGTCTTCCGCTCACGCCCCAACATCGTGCAGCCCACCTCCAGTGGTGTCGCGACAGGCGTGAATGGAGGGACGAATGGAGACGTGTCGTCTTCAGCGATGAGAGTCGCTTCTGCCTTGGTGCCAATGATGGTCGTATGCGTGTTTGGCGCCGTGCAGGTGAGCGCCACAATCAGGACTGCATACGACGGAGGCACACAGGGCCAACACCCGGCATCATGGTGTGGGGAGCGATCTCCTACACTGGCCATACACCACTGGTGATCGTCGAGGGGACACTGAATAGTGCACGGTACATCCAAACCGTCATCGAACCCATCGTTCTACCATTCCTAGACCGGCAAGGGAACTTGCTGTTCCAACAGGACAATGCACGTCCGCATGTATCCCGTGCCACCCAACGTGCTCTAGAAGGTGTAAGTCAACTACCCTGGCCAGCAAGATCTCCGGATCTGTCCCCCATTGAGCATGTTTGGGACTGGATGAAGCGTCGTCTCACGCGGTCTGCACGTCCAGCACGAACGCTGGTCCAACTGAGGCGCCAGGTGGAAATGGCATGGCAAGCCGTTCCACAGGACTACATCCAGCATCTCTACGATCGTCTCCATGGGAGAATAGCAGCCTGCATTGCTGCGAAAGGTGGATATACACTGTACTAGTGCCGACATTGTGCATGCTCTGTTGCCTGTGTCTATGTGCCTGTGGTTCTGTCAGTGTGATCATGTGATGTATCTGACCCCAGGAATGTGTCAATAAAGTTTCCCCTTCCTGGGACAATGAATTCACGGTGTTCTTATTTCAATTTCCAGGAGTGTATTTTTCACGGACATTTTATAGTCGATTGTATTGCGTACTGTGCGGTTCATGTTACTACGTATTTTATTTGTCTTTTATAACTAATAATCATAAAAGCTGCTCAGCTGGAGTAATTTATATACCCAATTCATCATACATATCAAGCCGGCCGCGGTGGCCGAGCGGTTCTAGACGCTTCAGTTTGGAACCACGCGACTGCTACGGTTGCAGGTTCGAATCCTGCCTCTGACATGGATGTGTCTGATGTCCTTAGGTTGGTTAGGTGTACGTAGTTCTAAGTTCTAGGTGACTGATGACCTCAAATGTTAAGTCCCATAGTGCTCAGAGCCATTTGAACCATACATATCTAAGTTTTACGCCAAATCGTAAATAAATGAATCCACGGAAGACCGAACGTACACTGTTTGTGCGTTGGTACCTTCCTTGTATACGGAATTGTTAAAATACATTCTGCAGCCAGGTCTAACGTGATTTCCCATCGAGGAAGGTTATCGCTTCGTGACACCAGCAACGTCACACCTCGGCCGCAGATCGTATCGCAGCCGCAGCGATTTGTGTATACGGGAAAATCGGCACTCGTTTGAACACCTGACTTAAATGAACATACCGACACCGGGGCATCCCTCTGAACACAATCAGCTATGTGCAGCATGTTGTATCATCTACATGATAGAAAAATTAATGTTCTGTTTAAAAATTATTACTCGTTGGGCTAACTGCCTGGAAAATAACTAAGGAAACTGTGTTCTAAACTCCGCAGAAAGAGTAACGTTTCTTGGGTTTGTAAGCATGTATCGAGTAGAACTGATATCGATTATAATAACATCGCTATGGTCGTTTCCTTGTTTTTTCATGCCAGAACTAGCCAGGGATTCACGTAGTGGTGTTTAACCGTGTGCTTGGTGTGAAGATGTTAAGGAATCAGGCTAGCAGAACAAGTAAATTTTGTGACTATAAAGGTTTCTGATGCTGTGTAATGATTCGTGTACCTCACGAGACGTAATCCGTGGTTCGCGGATTCAAAAACCACGAAAACAATCGCGAGAACATGATTAGATGCCCGCGAGCATCTCATCCGTGCCGGTAAATGAAACTCAGATTACCTATATTGCCACAAACACCGCATCTGGATTCCAGTGTGGGATGATGTATTGTGGTGTAGTGTTACTGTATGTATCAGTGTATCAACATATTTGTTACTTTGTGAAGAGTGTAACAGTGCAGCCCTGTGTAGCGCAAGTGTTAAAAAATACATCAATGGATTATACTAGGCTAAACTTTAATTTTTGTAATTGGCACTCCTTTGTTGTTCCCCTTGTTAGTTATCGTTTATTACAGCATTACTCAAGCTGCTACTCCTAGACTGCAAGGGAAGAAGCGAATGAAGATTGGATTTACGAGGTGAGTGGGTACAATTAGCAAACTCAGACGGAACAACAACCCCACCCTCCCGCATTCGCTAACAGGTTCACCAGTCTAAATAAATATTTCTTTCACTTTTTATTTTGTAAGTAACAGAGAAGAACACCTATTATAAGAAAGATCCTGTGTACGATGCAGCGTACTTCAAATTCATTGCTTTATATAGGGCTAATTCGCTCTCAGCTCAAACGTTTGCGTTTTAACGAGGCAGTGCATGCGTTTCTTTAACCTTAATGGGTGACAGATAGCATTTTCATTTGTATTTAGGAATTATCTAAACAGATTGTCAATATCCAGAATCAAATTTTCACTCTGTATCGGAGTGTGCACTGATACGAAACTCCATGGCAGATTAAAACTGTGTGCCGGACCGTAACTCGAACTCGGGACCTTTGCCTATGGCGGGCAACTGCTCTACCAAATGAGCCACCCAAACACGACTCACGACCCGTCCCCACAGCTTTAATTCCGCCAGTATCTCGTCAAGGACGTAGGAGACGAGGTACTGGCGGAATTAAAGCTGTGTGAACGGGTGGTGAGTCGTGTTTGGGTAGCTCATTTGGTTGAGCAGTTGCCCGCCATAGGCAAAGCTCCCTAGTTAGAGTCTCGGTCCTGCACAAAGCTTTAATCAGACAGGGAGTTTCAGATTATCATTTCCACTCAGCAGTAGAGCGAACACAGTTGCTGGATTTCATTTTTATTTATTAAGTCTATTCGAAACAGGGTACTAAAGATATACGAGGATTTTAATCATGTGTGAGCGAGCCTTTCGATACACGGGAGTGCGCCTGTGGATCAGTGGCTGAGAGCAGTCAAGAGTGTTGAAACAGAGCGTTGGACGGTAAGACGATTGACTGCTGATGGTGTATGAGTATGTGGCGAACGGAACTGTGTAAAGCAAAAACTGCACAGTTTCTTATGCGCTGAGATTAGGAAGACGTTTTCTCTAACATTTACATTCTATGTGGAGAATAAAGCTATTCAAACTGCAAGCTCCTTCCTAATTAGTCTACCTTTACTATGTAAAAAAGAAGTTCAGTACCTGATATTCCCGCCGAATGTTAAATAATCTGTCTAATTATCGCCCGCTGCGAAATTTCTGACGAAGAGTGTGCAGCAAAATTTCTCCGCCATAGCGAAGAACGTTTTCAGAGCAGTACAGTTCGCCGTGCAATGCCAAATATCCCTGGAGCGGTACCGAGATATTGAAGGCAACAGGAGAAGTGCGAGGTACGGTATCCTGTAAGGTAGTAGTGGTAGCAACAGGTGGCACCAAGCCGCGATGCGGGGCAAGTGATTCGCCGTTGAAAACAGTAAACGCGCACGTTTGCTGGCTAAGTACAAGATTTCGATACAGGGACCACGTCTGCAGGATTTATATCAGAATCCTGCACGTACTAACGCATATATGTTACAACAACAATGCTTTTTAAAAAATATGAACCAGTGGGTGAAATTCCTAATTCAAAATATCTTGGATTATATGGAAAAGTTGAAAATGTGAAAGGTGAAGTCTTACGGAGCTTGCAGCTTTAAAATCTTGAGAACTATTTCATACATTCTTCAGTGTGTTTTCATTTCCAATAAACATGCATCGAGTAACAACTACCGTTGAGTTTGTGTTTAATCCTTATATACTTATTTTTACATACGTTTAACTGATGTAAAAAAGACTGTATTTATTAACTTCTATGAAAATGCTGTAGAGTTAACGGAAAAATTGTGTAATGTCTCATGTCTATGTAAATCATCAAACTTGTCATTGATGTACAACGTCCCCAATCAAGGGTTAAGTTAGTAAGTTTGCACAGCAATTTGCGAAATGCTTCTTAAATAGATCAAATTAAGCCTCTGGCACGTATTAAAAATTAAGTAATCATAATAGAGATTTTTCAACTACTTCTTGGAATTTAGGGGCGGACGATATAGCAGAGATGATGGGACAATTATAAATCTCTTAAGAAACAGTGAAAAGTTGAAATATCCAGTTTACATCTACATCGATATCTACATACATAAACCGGAGGCCACCGTGCTGTGCGTTGCGGAAAGTACACTACTGCTCATATCGTTTCCGATTCCACCGGCAAATACAGTGAGGAAGAAACTACTATCTATATGTCTTCGCATGAGCCCTAATTCCTCGTACCTTATCTTCGTGGTCCTTACGCGAAATCTACGTTGGCGGCAGTAGAATCGTTCAGCGGTCAGCTTCAAATGTCGGTTCTCTAAATTTTACCAGTAGTGTTCGTCGAAAGGATCGTAGCCTTCCCTCCAGGAATTTCCATTACAGTCCCGAATCAACCCCGTAGCACTTGCGTATTGTTCTGACCTACCGGTAACAAATCTAGCAGCCTGCCTTTGAATTGTTTCTATGTCTTCTTTTAACTCGACATGGAACTGATCCCAAATACTCGAGCAGTGCTCAAGAATAGGCCGCACTAGCGGGCTATATGCGTTCTCCTTTTCAGATGAACCACACTTTTCCAAAGTTCTGCCAATAAACCGAAGTCGAGCATACACCTTCGTTACTATAATCCTCACATGCTCGTACCATGTCATATCGCTCTGCAACGTTACGCCCAGATATTTAAAAGACGTGATTGCATCAAGCAGCATACTACAAATGCTGCATTCGAACAATATGGGTTAGTTTTCCCTACTCATGCGCAATAACTTACATTTTTCTACATTTAGAGCTAGCTGCCATTCATCAGACCAATTAGAAATTTTGTCTGACTCATCTTGTATCCTCTTACTGTCACTAAACTTCCTGTACACCACAGCATCATCAGCAAACAATCGCAGATTTCTGACAACCGTGTCCGCCAGATCAATTATGTTTATAGAAAATAATAGATGTCCTATCACACGTCCCTAGGGCACTCCTGGCGATACCCATATCTCTGACAAACGCTCGCCGTCGAGGAAAACGTACTGCGTTCTATTATGTATTAAGTCTTCGATGCACTCACATATCTGGCAACTTATTCCATATTCTCGTACCTTCGTTAATAAATTGCATCGAGGCTCTGTGTCAAAACCTTTTCTGCAGTCTAGAAATACGGAATCTACCTGTTGCCCATCATCCATAGATCGCAGTATATCGTGTGAGAAAAGGGCAGACTGAGTTTCCCATGAGCGGCGCTTTCTAAAACCATGCAGATTCGTGAAAAAGCTTTTCCGTCTCAAGGGAATTTATTATATTCGACCTCAGAATATGTTCAAGGATTCTGCAGGACACTGATGTTAAGGATATTGGTTCGTCATCATACAGGTCTGCTCCATTATCCTTCTTATACACTATATATATATATATATATATATATATATATATATATATAAATGGTTCAAATGGCTCTGAGCACTATGGGACTTAACTTCTGAGGTCATCAGTCCCCTAGAACTTAGACCTACTTAAACCAACACCTCAGACTAGAACGAATGAGGCCCAATAATTTGACGATACATTGCGCACACCGATAGCGGCAAATAAATCCGCCGTTGTGCTCAAGGCTGTTTTAGAGCTATTGTTTATTTTACTGGATATAGGGGATTCAAAATAGTTGAGATGGCTCTAAGCACTATGGGGTTTAACATCTGAGGTCATCAGTCCCCTAGACTTAGAACTAATTAAGCCTAACTAACCTAAAGACATCACACACATCCATGCTCGAGGCAGGATTCGAACCTGCAACCGTAGCGGTCGCACGGTTCCAGACTGTAGCGCCTAGAACAACTCGGCCACTCCGGCCGGCCTACAAAATGTTAAGAAGTACACTATATGAAGGAAGAAGAAGCAACATTATCAGGTGTTTGGTTCTTGTAGGACTACTGCGTGAAAAATTTGAGAAAATATTACTAGACTTTAATGGTTTACAAATACAGTTTTCACAGTTGATCGATCATTGACGGCGACATGTTTGGCTGTTATTCAGTTCCATTATTTCAAAGCGTTACAACTTAATATGAAAAGAAAATTTATTCAAAACTCGAATGAACTTTTAAAATGTCATCATAAAATTTTAATTTGTGCACAGTGACATTCAAACGCGTATGTCCACTTACATTAGTGAGAATCGCTGACGTTCAGCACTAATGCAGTATGTATTACGACAGAATCCGACCTGCAGATAGATGCACTGGCCACCTAAAGAAAGTCATACACTTTATTGCAACATATACCGACTTCCGCAGTCGCCAGAGGGACCCATCTTGTCCCAGGTGCATGTTGAATGTAGTACCAATTCTCTGTTTCAGCCATGATTTCGTAGAGGTTTTCTTGGCTTAGAGGCAAACGCAGGAATCGAAAATGCCCTCCAAAATATTTCCATTTAAGATCCCCTCTGCTCTCTCATCAGTTTGCCTTGTCCTCTGTCTGAAACGAAGTGGACTCTATTAGTTTTTGTATATTCAATAGCCCTTTCACGCAATATTACAAAAAAATATAAATATTCACTCAGTTTAACAGCACTGCAGATGTCGAGAGACTTGCGAAATGTCCTCAGCGCATATGTATGTTTACATTAATAACCGGATGAAACGCGAGCCTGTTGTTTATCTAAGGGTTTCCACATATTACGCGTGTATAGGGAAAGAAATCCACATTTGTACAACTTCACTGTTGATGACAAATTGCTAGAAATAGTAACTAGCGTAGAATATCTAAGAGTATCTATGCGGAGCGCAGGTAAGTGGAGTGACCACATACAATAAATAATCGGGAAAGCAGATGCCAGACTGAGATTCATAGAAGGAACCTTAAAGAAATTAATTTATCACAAAAGAAGTAGCGCACAAGGTACTTGTTCGACCGGGTCTTGAGTATTGTTTATCAATCTGTCAGCTGGGATTGATAAAAAACACAGAGAAGATCTGGATCAGTTTTTTTTTCTTTGTTTTTTAATTGGGTTTCGGGCAGTGCGCTTACAGCGAACTCACCAGTGTAAGGTCAATTAAGAGGGTACGAGCGTAAGGACAACACAACTCCCAGTTCCTGGGCGGAGAAAATCACCGATCTGGCCGGGAATCGAACCCGGATTCCTTCGGTTAGCTATCCGATGCGGGAGCGTTATAGAGATGCTCGGAAAACTCTAGTAGCAGGAGCTACAACAGAGCCGCTGTACTTCACGATCAAGTTTACCACTGAAACGTCTGGAGAGCACTTTCAGGGAAGAATCGGGCAACACATTGCTTTCTCCCACATGAGCCTCGGAAAATTCGAGAAATTGGAGTAAATACATAGGCTTACCGACAATATTTTCCCACGCGCGATTCGCGAATGGAACAGGGAACGGGATATCGGTTAGTGCTGCCAGAAGAAATCTCGGATGAGGAGTATTGATGTGGATTTAAATAGTCTGCAAGTTACCTGCGATAGCTTGTTTGCGCAAATAAAGTTAGTCAGCTGATACGTACACAGAGCGAGAGTACAATGTGCAACACGGCTAACACAACGTGCATTTTCAATTTATTTTCGGGAATCGCACATGCCATCTAAGCATGTTGTTACATAAGTTGTACATCTGAAGATTAAAAAATTGTCCAACGACACACAGAGCACATAATAACCTAGCAACAAAAACAATCGTTTTAGACTGTTGGGGGAAGTAAGGTAGAAAATAACAGGATAACTTCAATGTGTCCTGAAACAAGCCCCCTCCTCCCCTCCCTCGTCGGACAGACGAGCGCGCTTCTGGGACACGGGGAGACGAGCTAGCCCCAGATCCTATCCGCGTCGAGGGCTGACGACGAGCGATGAAGAGCAGCCCAGTATGCATGTGATTTTTAGGTGGTTTTCCATATCCAATTCGGTGAATGCCCAGCTGGTACACAATTTCCGGCTTAGCTATACTTTAGGCAAACACATAGCAACCGTCAGCGCACTTGAACGTGAGATCGACATTACATGTAGACAGCCAGGGTAAACAAATCACTTCCCAGGGTGAGTGGTGCAGTCAGGGAAGTCATCCAGCCACTAACTGCCACTAGCATTGCCAAAACCAGTGTAACTAAGCCGACTCCACAGTGGAACACGAGAAGATAACGAGAGAGAAGGCGTGTCCTCAAATGAAACTATTACGTCACCTTCTGGTTGTATGATGGATGACACAGGTTTACAATTAATTAACAGATAAAGTCGTATCTATCACTTGATAGATTATCAGTAAGATGGCTCATAAGAACCAAGAGGGAACAATAAGACTGGAAGACCAAGAACGAAGTGCATGAATTAAAAAGGGTGTAAGACAGGGATATAGTCTTTCTACAGCTACATCATACTCCGCAAGCCACCTAATGGTGTGTGGCGGAGGGTACTTTTTGTACCACTAACTGAGTCCTCCAACCCAGTTCCACTTGCGTATAGCGCGTGGGAAGAGCCATTGTCGGTAAGCCTCTGCATTGGCTCTAATTTCTCGAATTTTCTCCTCATGGTCATTACGCAAGACGTATGTGGGGGAAGTAATAAGTTGTGCCACTCTACCCGCAATGTGCTCTCTTGAAATTTCGATAGTAAATCCGTGATGCAGAACGCTTCTCTAGTAACGTCTGCCAATGGAGTTGTTGAGCATCTTACTAACGCTTTCATGCCGACCAAACGATTCCGTGACGAAATGTGCCGCTCTTCAACCAAGACATCGACGAAGCAGTGACGAAAATAAAAGAAAGGCTTGCAGCCGCTAGTGCCTGTTGCGGCAAATGACGCCCGCTGGGCGCAAGTGTGTTGCGGGTTTGCCGGGCGCTGTCATGCAGGAGGGCGCAGCACTGACACTCGATTACCCAGGGTGATTCTTATTAACGTTTGAAAGCAACCGAAGCTATGTAGATGACGCTGAGATGAGTAATGTAATAAAAGAGACATGGGGCCGCAAATGTCTGGAAGTACCCCAGAGGTAGAAGATAAATGCTGAACACGTGACGTTAGCCGATGACATACCTCGCCCCACGTGCAGCTGCTGGACTTGTCGATCCTACCCTCGCCGGTAGGGGGCAGTGCTGCATTTCACCTTCCAAGGGTAAGGGCACCCGCTTCGTTTTTGCATTATGCGGCGTGACACGGTAGTGCTGGCAACAGTGGTAATATAAGACTACGATGAATCGGGTTACGTTTACGAAAACACAGTAGCCTAGAGGAGTGGTGTGCAGCACGGCCCCATAATGGCGAGGGTAGGTAGCTGCACGTGGGGCAAGGTACTTCATAGGTTGACGTCACGTGTTCAGCATTTGTCGTCCACATTTAGGGTATTTCCCGACTTTTGTGGCCCTATGTACCTCACATTAAGTTACTTGTCTCAGCGTCATGTAGGTCTCTTCTTGGTCTTTTAAGCGTTAGTAAAAATCATCCAGTGTATCGAAAATACAGTATACGACACAGTCCATACTGATACTGTGTGTTGTGGTCTTGCGAAATGCGATAACTGTGCTGATACTAGTGGGATATGGCTGTTGCAGCTCGTTCAGTGTTTAGATCAAAATGTCTTACAAGACGCTACACTGCAGGATTGAAAAACAACTTTCCAGCGATTAACGCACAGGAAACAAGAATTGCGGAGACACGCGGATTTTGGGTAGTAGAACGTACTAGATCCTTACTGGTTGTTAAACGAATACTTTTAAACACGTCATTTGACGCTCAACAGCCCGTCACAAACGCAACATTGCTGAACAATTACAGTGTGCTCTACCACATCACTGTTTTTGCTCGTACCTCTTACGGAATTTAATTTGATACCTTACAAAGTGCACTAACGTTTGGCCCTGCAGACTGCACGAGGGAGTACTAAAGCTCACTTCGGGTTGTGAGCATACAAACGCAATCACATTAAATTAGAAACCTTCACAAATATAAAAATCTTTTCCTCTTTAAAATTGTATTACATTGATTTATCCACAATTCTAAAAAAGACAAGTTCAAATTAACTTTAATGGAATGAGACTAATACAAAAATATTTACACTTATTGTACTGCAGAAGTTTCAAGGAAGGATATTGTCATGAACAGGCTTATAACCTATGACAGATTTCATATACGTCTTTAGCCACAACCTATACAAAAGAAATTAATGTGGCTTCTTAATAACCACCCTCCTTTTTTAACTGTTCTGGTCCTAGACAGTTCTAGTACCGTCTCTCTGGTCTTAACATTAGGGACTAAGAACCGAAGTTCGGAGCAGTTCGTCTTGCTATCACTCTTAATTATAATTAGACAGTGCAGAGTAATACACTTGTACTGAAACAGCACCGTAATAGAATTCAGTTACACAACTGGTCATTAAAATTGCTACACCAAGAAGAAATGCAGATGATAAACTGGTATTCATTGAACAAATATATTACACTAGAACTGACACGTGATTACATTTTCACGCAATTTGGGTGCATAGATCCTGAGAAATCAGTACCCAGAACAACCACCTCTGGCCGTAATAACGGCCTTGATACGCCTGGGCATTGAGTCAAACAGAGCTTGGATGGCGTGTACAGGTACAGCTACCCATGCAGCTTCAACACGATACCACAGTTCATCAAGAGTACTGACTGGCGTATTGTGACGAGCCAGTTGCTCGGCCACCATTGACCAGACGTTTTCAATTGGTGAGAGATCTGGAGAATGTGCTGGCCAGGATAGCAGTCAAACATTTCCTGTATCCAGAAAGGCCCGTAGAGGACCTGTAACATGCGGTCGTGCATTATCATGCTGAAATGGAGGGTTTCGCAGGGATCGAATGAAGGGTAGAGCCACGGGTCGTAACACACCTGAAATGTAACATCCACTGTTCAAAGTGCCGCCAAGGCGAACAAGAGGAGATCGAGACGTGTAGCCAGTGGCACCCGATACCTTCACGCCGGGTGATACGCCACTTTGGCGATGACGAATACACGCTTCCAATGTGCGTTCACCGCGATGTCGCCAAACACCGATGCGACCATCATGATGCTGTATACAGAAACCTGGATTCACCCGAAAATATGACGTTTTGCCATTCGTGCGCCCAGGTTCGTCGTTGAGTACACAATCACAGGCGCCCCTGTCTGTGATCCAGCGTCAAGGGTAACCGCAGCCATGGTCTCTGAGCTGATAGTCCATGCTGCTGCAAACGTCGTCGAAGTGTTCGTGCAGATAGTTGTTGTCTTGCAAACGTCCCCATCTGTTGACTCAGGGATCGAGACGTGGCTGCAAGGTCCGTTACATCCATGCGGGTAAGATACCTGTCATCTCCACTGCTAGTGATACGAGGCCGTTGGGATCCAGCAAGGCGTTCCGTATTACCCTCTTGAACCCACCGATTCCATATTCTGCCAACAGTCATTGGATCTCGACCAACGCGAGCAGCAATGTCGCGATACGATAAACCGAAATCGCGATAGGCTACAATCCGACCTTTATCAAAGTCGGAAACGAGATGGTACGCATTTCTCCTCCTTACACGAGGCATCACAACAACGTTTCACCAGGCAACGCCGGTCAAGTGCTGTTTGCGTATGAGAAATCGGTTGGAAACTTTCCTCATGTCAGCACGTTATATGTGTCGCCACCGACGCCAGCCTTGTGTGAATGCTCTGGAAAGCTAATCATTTGCATATCACAGCATCTTCTTCCTGTCGATTAAATTTGGTGTCTGTAGCACATCATCTTCGTGGTGTAGCAATTTTAGTGGCTAATAGTGTATGTTCTGGAACTCAAGCATTTCCTCCTGGCGTGACACAAAATCGATACCCTTGTTTTAAAAGTACACAACGACTTTTGAAAGTTCCCAGCGTTAGCGTTCCTTTTGCTTACGCAACATAGTCGGTCACCAGCTACAGTCTTCAGCATTCGTGGTGGATACATGCCAGTTCCTGCCGGTGGCGCCGCCATCAGCGGACAAGAGCCCCATCGCACTACTGGCCACGTCCCGTCGCCTCGAGTCGCAGAGTCCATACAGTGCAGCGCCCTCTGTCTGTATACGCAGAGGGATGCGTCTCGCAGCGGCATGCTCTGTGTCTGTGACCACAGCTGCTTCCAGAGCTTCACTTCTTACTGACTGCCCATCTATGCCTCACTCTATGACTGTATCCCTCCTTTTACTCTTTCTTGCGATTATATTTACGCACAGTATAGTTCATGTCTCTGATAACAGCTGAATGACGGTTCGACCATACTTAATGCAATCGGTAACATGAGGCAGCTCAGTCCATTATGATCGTGTACTTTGTGTTTCTTTCTTATCTAACGCGAGTATTGTGGTGACACTAGAGGCATACGCTTGTTAAAAGTTGTGTAGTATCTAGCTCAAAGCGATTCACAAACGAGAAATTTGGGTACTAGCACTCCAGGACTGAAAAACAATTTTAAAGCGAAAATGGCGCGAACGCTGTTGGAGTTCCAGCCAGATGTTACTTTTCGCACGACGTGGAATTTCCTCCTTTCTCAGCTCACATTTATCGGGGATGCCTTGCACACAGTACATTCTAAGCACGAACGTTGTGATATTCTTATAGGAAAATTGGCGGTTCCCAAAGAATAGCCAAGGTTTCAGGAGCAATCACTCATTAATAAACGAAAGCCTGCAAACAATACCTCCTTGTCAGTAAATAGATTCCACTTCCTAGGTTTCCGAAAGCTATCCTACACTGCAGTACATCGCCGATTATCAACCAAGATAGGCACTATCATACGTAGTTTCTACGCACATACGTGGTTGGCTCGAGGAATATATGTCTGCTACAATCTAGTAAGAAGAATCAAGAATCATGTTAGGCTAGTAACTTTTACGGAATGGTCCTGTGCACTTCAAGGTGACACAGATACATGACATTGTTTTTCATTGTAGTGACAACGATCGGAAAATTCTACCAACGGTTCAATATCTTGACGATAGAAATCCTCTTCTCTACGTGAACATCCTCATCTCTGGAAATTCTCTCTCTCTCCCCCACCCCACTTTCCTGTCTGTGCTCCTTTGCTTCTGCCTAGAAGACGGAAATCGTTTGGTGAAAGTTGTAGACTGTATAATGGATCAGCATCACTCAAGACTGTGTGACGTTGATCAGACTGTTCTCACCGTTTCATGGCGAATCTGTGCGCAGTTTGGATGTTCATCCCATAAGAATCGTACTGTTCCGCATAATTTAATGTCGTAGTATGTTTCCAGTTTCTGCGCCCCTTAATTCCCACGCTGTGGTCCACCTGCTGTCGGTACCGCAGCAGAACTCTGTCTGCAGCAGACCCACGCACTCAGCTCTCACCATGTGCCACTTTCTTACGTAATGGTCCTGGCGTGCGACGACATGTACAACTTACTCCCTGAAGTCTCTACGTACGTTATACATAAGCAACCCTGCGTGTACCGCAACGAAGAGTGATAGGACTTGTAATAGTCTCAGTATAAATAAATGATTTATCAGAGACGATCAGAACTTCTGTAACGGTTGCGACAGGGCGGTAAAAATAAAGAAAAAGTGCGGTTGCAGCGTTTTCACACGAAATGTGCATATACAAATGTAGATTAAAAATGTTATTGGAAATTTTGGCTCTCACATAAGTCTCAGGGTATGATTTCCACACTTGGTGCATTAGTACACTTCCACACACGAGCATTTGTTATAGTTTTTGAATTAATTATTCACTCACACATAAGTACAATTTATGCTAGGGAACAAGAATTAGGCGATTATTACACTAAAATAAGTTTTTCACGACACAGTTCAATCACTATTTATTGGCGTTGTTCTTTTCTTTCACACAATGAAATTAGCACTTGTGAGGCGGTTTACAGTTTTACTTTAATAATAATTCGACTCCGAGCCACTAATAGCAGTAGTGTAGGCTGCTATAAACGAAAATTACTCAATCAATTCGAACAGAACTACAAGTCCCACTGTCCTCTTTGTTCTAACAGTTTTGGAGCGAAATCACAGTTCACCACATGTTCACTTACGACGATGTATACCTCGTAAATCGTACTCACACAAATAATCGTAGCACTTCCAGTTCACCAAATATATGCGTGCACACATGCACTATTAAACACTACTCTTTGTCGAAATAAATCGGCGCGAAAAGGAATTCTCAAACGACCACATGGGCCACCCACCCTCCAAAACGACTGACCAACGACTGACCCTGGCCAAGATGGCCGCTCGCTTATACAAGCTCGGTAGTCTAGCCCCCATTGTCATGCAAGTACTAATCTCACCAGTTAAGGTTACAAATTTTGATACATACATCCCTCGACAGAAATAAGTGTACCATCGGAACCGCGCTATAAAGTACATCTTATTTACTATGTTACATTAATTTCTAGGATTATTCTATTGCCCGTAAATTTTTGCAAAATTTCGCCACTTATCGCAAATTTGTTTGTTGACATCTGTGCTGCAAAGTTTGAACATAGAACTGCATATAGCTCCGTTCTTAGACGTAATCTATGGCGATCTACACATTACGCTGCTCAAAATCTTCATATATAATAATTAACTAATTATGGGCGATAAATGTTAATAATAATTTGCAAACAATGAAAACTATTGCAAATTAAGTGTATAGTATAACTTAACTAGTTTAAAATACGTGTGATGCCACCCAATATATTATATAGTGCCGTTCTTTACGTCATGAATTTTCTATTGAATTTTATAAACAATTTTGACTCAAAGTTTGTTTATTGCTCTTTACGGGCTTAATTATTTATGAATCTTAACATATGACTACGGCACTCGATCTGCTATGACGAAACGTTTTTAATGAGTGCTCGCTGATCCCTGTAAGTTGGTATTTACTATTTTTATTAATCTTTCAGTATTCTTGATATTAAACGATTTTTAGGTTACTATAAAGTTTGCGTCTCGTGACTTGAAATGAAGATCGATCTTTCAGAAGGTGCATATTGCTGACCACAATCCACTGCCGCATCGCTCTTCTCCGTAAGTTACATAGTTTTCGCGTAATGCGCGAAAAACCAAACAATGCCCCAAGCTGCGGGTCACGTGGCCGCCGGAGACCATCCCACCGACCACTGCAAATCTCGTGTCGGAGCGCCACGTACTTCCGCAAATCGTGCACCGTGTAACGTGCTCGCTCTCCACAAAGCAATCCTTGCATACTACAAATATCCATCTAGTAACGGGGGTTTGTACCGTCACACGATGGCGTTCTGTACCAGAAACCATCGCACAGGAAGATGGTAAGGAAATTCACAACGACCTACAGAAAATTTTCATTTCTTGTGAGAGAAGGCAGATCAGTTTAAATGACGATAAACTGAGCATAATGCACATTTAACAAAGGAAAACAACCCGATGGCAACTGATTACAAGATTAATGCTAAGCATCATGAACGTGACAGTCAGTACGAGTGTTTTGGGGTAATATTAGGGAGTGATATGAAATGAGACGATCACGTAAAATCATCATCATCATCATCATCATCATTTAAGACTGATTATGCCTTTCAGCGTTCAGTCTGGAGCATAGCCCCCCTTATAAAATTCCTCCATGATCCCCTATTCAGTGCTAACATTGGTGCCTCTTCTGATGTTAAACCTATTACTTCAAAATCATTCTTAACCGAATCCAGGTACCTTCTCCTTGGTCTGCCCCGACTCCTCTTACCCTCTACTGCTGAACCCATGAGTCTCTTGGGTAACCTTGCTTCTCCCATGCGTGTAACATGACCCCACCATCTAAGTCTGTTCGCCCTGACTGCTACATCTATAGAGTTCATTCCCAGTTTTTCTTTGATTTCCTCATTGTGGACACCCTCCTGCCATTGTTCACATCTACTAGTACCTGCAATCATCCTAGCTACTTTCATATCCGTAACCTCAACCTTATTGATAAGGTAAACTGAATCCACCCAGCTTTCGCTCCCATACAACAAAGTTGGTCGAAAGATTGAACAGTGCACAGATAACTTAGTCTTGGTACTGACTTCCTTCTTGCAGAAGAGAGTAGATCGTAGCTGAGCGCTCACTGCATTAGCCTTGCTACACCTCGCTTCCAGTTCTTTCACTATGTTGCCATCCTGTGAGAATATGCATCCTAAGTACTTGAAACCGTCCACCTGTTCTAACTTTGTTCCTCCTACTTGGCACTCAATCCGTTTATATTTCTTTCCCACTGACATTACTTTCGTTTTGGAGATGCTAATCTTCATACCATAGTCCTTACATTTCTGATCTAGCTCTGAAATATTACTCTGCAAACTTTCAATCGAATCTGCCATCACAACTAAGTCATCCGCATATGCAAGACTGCTTATTTTGTGTTCACATATCTTAATCTCACCCAGCCAGTCTATTGTTTTCAACATATGATCCATAAATAATACGAACAACAGTGGAGACAGGTTGCAGCCTCGTCTTACCCCTGAAACTACTCTGAACCATGAACTCTGTTTACCGTCAACTCTAACTGCTGCCTGACTATCCATGTAAAGACCTTTAATTGCTTGCAAAAGTTTGCCTCCTATTCCATATTCTCGTAGAACAGACAATAACTTCCTCCTAGGAACCCGGTCATATGCCTTTTCTAGATCTATAAAGCATAGATACAATTCCCTGTTCCACTCATAACACTTCTCCATTATTTGTCGTAAGCTAAAGATCTGGTCCTGACAACCTCTAAGAGGCCTAAACCCACACTGATTTTCACCCAATTGCTCCTCAACTAATACTCGCACTTTCCTTTCAACAATACCTGAGAAGATTTTACCCACAACGCTGATTAAAGAGATACCTCTGTAGTTGTTACAATCTTTTCTGTTTCCATGTTTAAAGATTGGTGTGATTACTGCTTTTGTCCAGTCTGATGGAACCTGTCCCGACTCCCAGGCCATTTCAATTATCCTGTGTAGCCATTTATGACCTGACATTCCACTGTACTTGATGAGTTCCGACTTAATTTCATCCACCCCAGCTGCTTTATTGCACTGCAATCTATTGACCATTTTCTCCACTTCCTCAAACGTGATCCTATTTCCATCATCATTCCTATCCCATTCTACCTCGAAATCTGAAACATTACTGATCGTATTTTCACCTACATTGAGCAACTCTTCAAAATATTCCCTCCATCTGCCCAAGGCATCCACAGGATTCACCAGCAGTTTTCCTGACCTGTCCAAAATACTTGTCATTTCCTTCTTACCTCCCTTTCGAAGACTGCTAATTACACTCCAAAATGGTTTTCCAGCAGCTTGACCCAATGTCTCCAACCTGTTTCCAAAGTCTTCCCAAGATTTCTTCTTGGATACTGCAATTATCTGTTTGGCTTTGTTTCTTTCTTCAACATAACTTTCTCTGTCTACCTGAGTTCTAGTATGTAGCCATTTTTTATACGCCTTCTTTTTCCTTTTACAGGCTGCCTTGACTGTGTCATTCCACCAAGCTGTTTGCTTCCTCCTACTTTTACACACAACTGTTCCAAGACATTCTTTAGCCACTTCTAGTACTGTGTCCCTGTACCTTGTCCATTCCTTTTCCAATGACTGTAATTGACTACATTCAACTAACTGGTACCTTTCTGAGATCGCTGTTATGTACTTGTGCCTGATTTCCTTATCCTGAAGTTTCTCCACTCTTATCCTCCTACATATGGACCTGACCTCCTGCACTTTCGGCCTCGCAATCCCAATTTCACTGCAGATTAAATAATGATCAGTGTCATCAAAGAATCCCCTGAATACAAGTGTGTCCCTCACAGCCTTCCTGAATTCCTGATCTGTTATTATATAGTCAATGACAGATCTGGTTCCCCTGCTTTCCCAAGTATACCGGTGAATGTTCTTATGTTTAAAAAAGGAGTTTGTGATTACTAAGCCCATACTGGCACAGAAATCCAAGAGTTGCTGCCCGTTCCTGTTGGCCTCCATATCCTCTCCAAATTTACCCATAACCTTTTCATACCCTTCTGTTCGATTTCCAATCCTGGCGTTAAAATCACCCATGAGCAGAACACTGTCCTTGTCCTTTACTCTAACAACTACATCACCGAGTGCCTCATAAAAATTATCCATCTTATCTTGATCAGTCCCTTCACAATGCGAATATACTGACACAATCCTAATTTTCTTGCTAGACACTATCAAATCTATCCACATCAGTCCTTCGTTTACATACCTTATTGCAACTACGCTGGGTTCCATTTCTTTCCTGATGTAAAGCCCAACACCCCATTGTGCTATTCCTGCTTTGACTCCTGACAAGTAGACCTTGTATTCTCCCACTCCTTCTTCTTTCTCACCCCTTACCCGAATGTCACTAACAGCTAAAACGTCCAGCCCCATCTTACTTGCAGCCTCTGCCAGCTCTACCTTCTTCCAAGAGTAGCCCCCATTGATATTAATAGCTCCCCATCTCATTACCATTTGTTTGCCAAGTCGTATCTTAGGAGTCCCTGGTTTGTCAGTTAGAGGTGGGACTCCATCACCTCCGAAGGTCCGAGGCATTTTGCTCTGATTGTTGCCAGCATCATATTTAAAGTACCAGGGAAGCAGGTTGCTAGCCTTACTTGCCCCGAGTCCCATTGGGTTTTACCCCTAACGGCTGAGGGACTAACCGGTGGATTTGGTAGTCTTTGCCGTATGAGCACAAAGATGACCACGACTCAGAATATGTCCGAGATGCCCAGCCTTATTCCAAAGTAACTGGTATCCCGACTGTCGGGACCACTTACTTGGCCACTCATACGTTGCCCGTGGTTCATGAACTAGGACATGACTACAGGGACCCACACCATGAACCACACGTAAAATCAGTTTTGGGAAAAATCCAGTGGATAATATCGATGTGTTTGGAGCGTTCTGGAAGAATGCAATGCGTTTGTAAAGGGAATCGCATACCAACGCCAATTCTAGAGTGCTGTTCCAGTATTTTGAATCCTTATTTAGAAACGCACTAAAAATAGCGTAACAGGTCGGTGCAGTCCATACTAAAATCTAACACACACGCTCGACGAACTTAAATGGGAATACTCGGAGGCAGACTGACGTAGTTCTCATGCTGATGGGTAAGTTTTGAGAACTTGTATTTAAAGAAGTCTGTCGACCACTGCGCTGTTGCCCACGATGTCTCACATAGAGGTCATGGCCGGCCGCTGTGGCCGAGCGATTCTAGGAGATTCAGTCCGGAACCGCGCTGCTGCTACGGTCGCAGGTTCGAATCCTGCGTCGGGTATGGAAGTGTGTGATGACCTTAGATTAGTTAGGTTTAAGTATTTCTAAGTCTAGGGGATTGATGACCTAAGATGCTAAGTCCCATAGTGCTCAGAGCCATCTGAACAGAGATCAAGACAACAATATAGAAGATACAAGAGCTCAGAGTTATATGGACTGTCAAAGCTTCTCTCGCTCACAACTGTACTAATAGCACGAAGAACCCTCCGCCATGCAATGTACGGTGACTTGTGTCGTAAAGACGAAGATTTTACTCAGTATGGACATACTACAGGAGAGGATGCCTGAGAGTATAATGAGCAATAAATGCCATGTGGACATACGGGCGGAAACGCGTTCCAAGGGAGGCACACCTAGTTGAAGATGCAGATGAAAGATTTTTAGCAGTGACTCCGGTATCAGCACCGGGCAGCGTCAGAGAGGGATAAGCCAGATGGCCGCGTGGCAGGTTTCTCACGACAGCTACCACTATCTCTCTCACTTATAATCCAAGCAGTGCAGGCCTTATTGCCAACGGACTTGCCTCCGCGGCGACTGTTTTATCAGTTTTTTCAGCTCTATCACGTGGGAGACTATTGCAGAAATAGAGGAGAGAGCTGAACAAAAATAAATGGCAGGAAAATCAACGAGTTATAGAGTTTAAATATATAGGTTCGATAATAACAGAAGATAATAGGACAGCAGTAGAAACTCAGGAAGGGATACCGAGTGGAAACTGATGTCATTATTCCTTGCAGAATATATTCAACTCCATAAATGTTAGTAGGACTACAAAAATAAAAAATCAGAATTTCGCGTTACAAACTTCTAGAGTTTGTGGATGGGAGTGGCCACATAATATTTTGAACAGGACCTCATGTCCGGAGAAGTACCGTTTCCGCTGTACGACGTTATCATTTCAAATGTGTCAAGCGTCCCTATCTGTTGAGGGAAAGAGTTGCCTGTCCTGGCAAGCAGTAGGGTAGGCAGGATGACGTGAACTACCTCTTGTGGGGTCGTACGCAAGGCTTAATTTACGAGACTCCTGTAGAGCAGAGGAAGATCTCCTAGCACGAGTCCTGCCAGCTGCAGTAGAAACTTAAGAGGCAGCTTGTGGGATGGAGACTGTGTAAGAGAACATGTTTAGTAGCTATAATGCCTTTAACAACGCTGGTGGTTGCCCCATCGAGACGCTATTGTAATACATCAGTACTTTTCCTCCTCGTTAGCTGAGCGGTCAGCGCGACGGAATGCTATGCTAAGGAGCCCGGGAGACTGGGTGTTGTCTTCGTCATCGTCTCATCCCCATCGACGCGCAAGTCACCGAAGTGGCGTCAAATCAAAAGACTTCCCAACATGCGACAGCTCAACCAGACAGCAGGCCCTAGCCACATAACATTTCAGTTTTTCAGTACTGTTCCGTGCGTACAGTATACTGGGTCCCTTGTTGTTTCGGAATAATGTAAACACGAATGTTTAAGAGTTAATACAAACAAATGTGCTTATACACAGGTTGGCTGCGCATACATTTGTTACGTATAAATGCAAGTCATCAGAATACAAATGAGAGAGACAATTCCACACGTTATTAACACATAATGAGGAAAGTAATTGGCCAATACTGGTCCTAGTGAGACCTATGATACAACACTTAAGCGCCAAAGAAGCTGGAACAGGCATGCGTATTCAAATACAGAGATATGTAAACAGGCAGAATACGGCGGTGCGTCTGGCAACGCCTATATAAGATAACAAGTGTCTGGTGCAGTTGTTAGATCGGTTACTGCTGCTACAACGGCAAGTTATCAAGATTTAAGTGAGGTTGAACGTGTGTTATAGTCGGTGACGAGCAATGGGATACAGAAACTCCGATGTAGCGATGAAGTGGGGATTTTCCCGTACGACCATTTCACGAGTGTACCGTGACTATCAGGAATCCGGTAAAACGTTAAATCTCTGACATCGTTGCACTTGGAAAAAGATCCTGCAAGAACGGGACCAACGACGACTGAAGAGAATCGTTCAACGTGGCAGAAGTGCAACCCTTCCACAAATTGCTGCAGATTTCAATGCTGTGCCATCAACAAGTATCAGCGTGCGAACCATTCAACGAAACATCATCGATATCGGCTTTCGGAGCCGAAGGCCCACTCGTGTTCCTTTGATGACTGCACGACACAAAGCTTTAGGCTTCGCCCGCGCGCATCAACACCGATATTAGACTGTTAATGACTGGAAACATTTTGCCTGGTCGGACGAGTCTCGTTTCAAATTGAATCAGGTGGATGGGAGAGTACAGGTATGCAGACAACCTCAGGTACCCATGTACCATGCATGGCAGCAGGAGACTGTTCAAGCTGGTGGAGGCTCTGTAATGGTGTGGGTCGTGCGCAGTTTCAGTGACAGAAGACCCCTGATATGTCTAGATACGACTCTGACAGGTGACACGTACCTGAGCATCCTGTCTGATCACCTACGTTCATTCATGTCCACTGTGCGTAACGACGGTCTTGGGCAATTCCAGAAGAACAATGCGACACCTCACACGTCCAGAATTGCTACAGAGTGGCTCCAGGAGCACTCTTCTGAGTCCGTACTATCGGTCTTGGGCAATTCGAGCAGAACAATGTCACACCGCACACGTCCAGAATTGCTACAGCGTGGCTCCAGGAACACTCTTCTGACTATAAACACTTCCACGGCTACCACACTCCGTAAACATTAAAATTATTGAGCATATCTGGGATGCCTTACAACTTGCTGTTCAGATGATATCTCCATCCCCTCGAACTCTTACGGATTTATGGACAGCCCTGCAGGATTCATGATGTCAGTTCCCTCCAGCACTACTTCAGCCATCAGTAGAATCCATGCCATGTAGTGTTGCGACACCCCTGGGTGCTCGCGGGGGCCCTCGACGATGTTAGGCAGGCGTACCAGTTTCTTTGGTTCTTCAGCGTATGGCAGAATGTTGTTTCGCTAAGTTTCATTTTGAACTGCTACCTAATAACTGTACTGCATCACGCCTAATTCAGTTCCTCAAACAGTAGCGGATGTCTTAAAAATCTGAATTAAAATAGTCGTAGAACGGAGACTGTACGTTCCCCTAGAAGCCCTAGCAGTTTGTAACGGGAATCTCCGAACATCCTGCATATTTGTTTATATTAAAGAATAGGAAGGATGGGTGATGGCTACAAAGGAACAAGGCTGGTAACTGAGGTGGGAAAGGAAGATTTTGTGAAAGATATTTTCTGTTTTGCCGATGACTTTGTAATTCTTTCAGAGACAGCAAAGGACTTCAAAGAGTAATTGAACGGAATGGACAGTGTCTTGAAAGGAGGATATAAGATGAACATGAACAAAAGCAAAACGACGATAAAGGAATGCAGTCATTAAATCAGATTTGCTGAGAGAATTAGATTAGAAAATGAGACATTTAGAGTAGTAGATGAGTTTCGCTATTTGGGCAGAAAAATAACTGATGATGGTAGAAGTAGAGAGGATATAAAATGTCGAAAGGCAATGACAAGGAAAGTGTTTCTGAAGAAGAGAAATTTATTAACATCGAGTTTAGATTTAAGTGTCGGGAAGTCTTTTCTGGAAGTATTTGTATGGAGTACAGCCGTGTATGGAAGTGAAACACGGACGATAAATAGTTTATACATGAAGAGAATAGAAGCTTTCGAAATGTGGTGCTACAGAAGAATCCTGAAGATTAGATGGGTAGATCACGTAACTAATTAGGAGGTACTGAATAGAATTGGGGAGAACAGGAATTTGTGGCAAAAGTTGACCAGAAGAAGGGATCGGTTAGTAGGACACGTTCTGAGGAATCAAGGGATAATCAATTTAGTATTGGAGGGAAGCATGAAGGGCAAAAATCTTAGAGGGAGACAAAGAGATGAATACACTAAGCATGTTCGGAAGGATGTAGATAAAGAACCTTGCACAGGATAGAGTAGCATGCAGACCTGCATCAAACTAGTCTCTGGACTGAAAACCACAACAACCCCAACATTTGGGGCAGTGAGAGGAGAAGAAAGTCGGAGAGTAAGGACAAACACAGAACGACAAACACTTTTTGGGCAGTTGAATATTATGGTGAATATCAAGCAAGGATGAATAAGACGGGCTAGTCCTGTACAGAGAACGTCAGAAATTCGGAGTATTAAGGAAGTTTTCGTAGGAAAGGTCGAGGCGAGACGGAGAAGAGGAATAACCAGGAATAGACGGCTTGAAGATATGGAAGAGAACCTCAAAGCAATGGGAATTAGGAACTGGAGAAGGAAGCGAAAGACAGAGAAGAATGTACTCAGGTGGCAAAAGAGGCCAAGGTTCCAAGGGGCTGTAGCGCCGACCAGTAAGTATCCTGTTCACAGACTAACGTACCTCCATGATGGACGGCACCGTCAACATTCAGATCACAAATCTGTGGGCTACGGAGCTTCACCGCGCTGTTTTGGCAGCGAACCGTCAGCATCCACTTCAGCTTCAACGTGTGGACGGTGACGATTGGCGACCGCCTCGTGGGACCAGCCAGCCTTCCTCAGCACCGCACAGGCGAGGAATATCTGCACTCCCTACGGGGGATCCAGCCTGCCGTTTCGAAAGGCGTACCTTCGATAGTTCGAGTGGCAATGTGGCTACTACATGATTGTGCTGCAGCTCACTGCTGTGTTGAGTGTAAAGCTTGTAAAGTTACGCGTATTTAGGTGATCTAATCGGCCGCCTAGTATTGGTGCGAGGTGAGATTAATTTGCTGTACGTCTGACGCTAGTGAACCCAGGTCTCAGGGCGCCCTGCGCCAGTTCCTGCTTCCGGGTTGGTTACCGGTACGAGCGAGTCCAGCTATAGAGACTAGCAGCGTCGCCGGAAATGGCGGAAAATGCCAGAACGGGGAATTTGGACGACTTTCGCTCCCATGACCACTGTGCAGGAGACAATGCTCCGAGACATGGCGGAGTGTCGGTCAAGCTGAATGATAACTTCTTGCAGCTCTTTGAGTGCCTACAATAAATTACAATAAAATAGTAATATAAACATGAATACATTGGAGATCCCAGAAAAGACAGGCACATCCAATGGATCAACAATATTTCAGTATCTCTAAAACTGAATACTCCCTGTGAAACCACTTTCACAGTGAATAAACATTTACACAGTGAATCTATGAAGTAACATACTTAATCGATTCATGCGATTTCAACAAATTTTATCTCAGATGATAACATTAAACTATAGCTACCACCCCGGAAAGCTATATGTCTGTATATATTTTATTTATTGAATTACGACATCTTTTGCATCTTTTTATCACAAAAATGTTTGTCAGAACATCGTGTGAAACCCAGCTCGCGCTATTCATCCACGAGACTCAGAGGGTTCCTAGGTAGATGCCGTCTTTCTTGACTTCCGCAACGCGTTTGATACAGTTCCCCACAGTCGTTCAATGAACAAAGTAAGAGCATATGGACTACCAGACCAATTGTGTGATTGGATTGAAGAGTTCCTAGATAACAGAACGCAGCATGTCATTCTCTATGGAGAGAAGTATTCTGAAGTAAGAGTGATTTCAGGTGTGCCGCAGGGGTGTGTCGTAGGACCGCTGCTATTCACTATATATATAAATGACCTTGTGGATAACATCGAAAGTTCACTGAGGCTATTTTCGGATGATGCTATAGTATATCGAGAGGTTGTAACAATGGAAAATTGTACTGAAATGCAGGAGGATCTTCAACGAATTGACGTATGGTGCAGTGAATAGCAATTGAATCTCAATGTACTCAAGTGTAATGTGCTGCGAATACATAGAAAGAAAGATCCTTTATCATTTAGCTACAATATTGCAGGCCAGCAACTGGAAACAGTTAATTCCATAAATTATATGCGAGTAGGCATTAGGAGTGACTTAAAATGGAATGACCATATAAAGTTAATCGCCGGTAGAGCAGATGCCAGACTGAGATTCATTGGAAGAATCCTAAGGAAATGCAATCCGAAAACAAAGGAAGTAGGTTACAGTACGCTTGTTCGCCCACTGCTTGAATACTGCTCACCGGTGTGGGATCCGTACCAGATAGGGTTGATAGAAGAGATAGAGAAGACCCAATGGAGAGCAGCGCGCTTCGTTACAGGATCATTTAGTAATCACGAAAGCGTAACGGAGATGATAGATAAACTTCAGTGGAAGACTCTGCAAGAGAGACGCTAAGTAGTTCGGTATAGGGTTTTTGTTGAAGTGTCGAGAATATACCTTCACCGAAGAGTCGAATAGTATATTGCTCCCTCCTACGTATATCTCGCGAAGAGACCATGAGGATAAAATCAGAGAGATTAGAGCCCACAAAGAGGCATACCGACAATCTTTCTTCCCACGAACAATACTAGACTGGAATAGAAGGGGGAACTGATAGAGGTACACAAGGTACCATCCGCCACACACCGCCGGGAGGCTTGCGGAGTATGGATGTAGATGTAGATGTAGATGTAGACGTAGATGTAAATGTATTCTCCACAACTACCTAGAAAATAAATCCTGCATGAATGCCTCACATATTGAATACTTGAGTAGTTACCTAATGAAGAGTTTACTATTTTGCCAGTAACTTCATTTAAATGTTGACTGCAAGTGGTATTAAAAAAACTGTGCTAATTTCATAGTGGTCACTCGCAAGTGTTAGTGGACACCACAGTTGAAACTAGAACCAAAAGACACTTCTGTTGAGAAAGCATAAATAATTGTTTAAAAGATATTTAGCGACAATCTTTTGTCATGTACCCTTAGCACACTTGCGCAAGAATGCTGGCTCATTTATTTATGAATCATCTATCATTTATGTTTATTTCAAATGGTCCGAGTGTAACGGAATTTTTGCGAAGCTTCTTTATTTAAATATTGTTGCAGTATTTTAGTTTAGACCAAGAAGTGGTGAAGATGATTCAAATGAAGTCTGTAGAATGTATGAACGGTGTATGTTTGGAGGGTGTGGCCTTCAGACAGTTGAAAAGCAGAGAGTAGCGGAACACGACGCGAGTCAAGTGGAGACTGGGACTTTTCGAGTGAAGACCTCAAGGGAAAGATTCTGGACACTTTATGTGGAGTTCTTGAAGAAAGAAGACCTGCTTGAGGTAACGTACATGATTCAGTCTATAGGTGTTTGATTCTGGGTGGTGAACGGCCGCTACCATACCTTATCTTCTGAATGGACTTCATATTTTGTAAGATGTGAATGTATTACAGAACAGCACCAACTTGTTCAGCTTGTACCGCGGAACTGAAGAATAGACGGAGTATGAGTTACTATTCGTTTTATCGCGTGTGTAGTTTTGTGAATCATCATGTTGAATTCTGAACTGTTTTCAGCTGATGAATATTTCGTAAATTGTGCTCACGAAATGGACTTAGTTTTCGCGTATCATGGATAACTACTTAGTTTGGGGATCTTGCTACCGATATCGTAACGCTCTTAACGCAATTTCACTGCATCTGATAAGGCTATTTCTGTCTGTATTCCAAGTGAATATCGTAGGACCATTTTCCGTTTATCGCAGACGGCCTCTCTTAAACAAACATTATCCAATGTAATTCTCTGTCGTCTGCGTAAATTACAGATGCTAGAATAAAACCCTTTTTATTAAAAAAATAATCATTTATGTTTTAATTTATATTTCTTTGTATCTAGTAAGTTGCAGTTCTAGACAATTCATAGCCTATTTGACTGCAGGTTGTTATTTGCAGTGAATTAGCTGCGGGGCATGGAGGCAGGCGTGCGTGGCTCGACACTATGACTACATCGAGCTATTCCTTTTAAACAGAGGCGTGCGTAGTCCAAGTACCTAACGTACGAGCAATATCAGGTAAAGTCGCAACTGATTTGCTCCTATGAGATGCTGTTTGGAAGAGCAATTACTTCCGAAGTAACCGTTAGGAACTGTGACAACCTAGAACACTGTTAAAGAGAGATCATTCTCACATGCCTGGTATGTTCTCGCGTCTGCTCTCAATCGCCGAAACCTCCACTGTCAAACATCTTTTATCTCCACATTCAAGTGGGTGTACCTCCCTTGGGATGCACTTACCGCCGTACGTACTCATGACGTTTATTGCTCCTTGTTCTCTTGGGCATAATTTCTTTCAGTTTGCCCCTGTTTAACAAAGTCACTGGGCCGTGGCGAGCTGGCGCCAGACTTATTTTGTTCATTGTGTAAGTAGGCTGTTTAGGTTCTTATATTGGGAACGCCACCGCCACGTAGCGCTCTGTATGAAAATCACTGGCTGTGCTGTGTGCAGTCTGTCGCTGGGTGGCATTGTTGGAATTTGCTATTGTAGTGTTGGGCAGTTGGCTGTTAACAGCGCGTAGCATTGCGCAGTTGGAAGTGAGCCGCCAGCGGAGGTGGATGTGGGGAGAGAGATGGCGGAATTTTGAGAGCGGACGATCTGGACGTATGTTCATCAGAAAGAGTAAATTTGTAATATTGGATATCGTAGACATATATATATATATATATATATATATATATATATATATATATATATATATAATTTTGAATACTATTAAGGTAAATACATTGTTTGTTCCCTATCAAAATCTTTCATTTGCTAACTATGCCTATCAGTAGTTAGTGCCTTCAGTAATTTGAATCTTTTGTTTAGCTGGCAGTAGTGGCGCTCGCTGTATTGCAGTAGTTCGAGCAACGAAGATTTTTGTGAGGTAAGTGATTTGTGAAAGGCATAAGTTAATGTTAGTCAGGGCCATTCTTTTGTAGGGATTATTGAAAGTCAGATTGCGTTGCCCTAAAAATATTGTGTGTCAGTTTAATGTTGATCAGAATAGGTAAAGAGCGAAATGTCTGAGTCCGTTCAGTTCTGCTCAGCTGTTTGAAAATCAAATAACGTAAGTGGTTTACCAGCACAGTGATTCATTAATTTTTCTAAGGGGACGTTTCAACTGTACCGTTGAGATCGATTGTGGTCGAGGTAAGCTATCTTTGCTTTTCGCGTGTCTTATATTGCGGCTTCGCAGGCGAAGGGAGTTGGGTATTAGCCGTCGACGGGTAACCATGAAGATCTCGTGTCATTCGCGGGGGAGACGAGTGTCAACGGCCGCCGAACGAGTGTGATGACCGTTACACGTTGTGGTGTGAAATTGGCTGAGAGTTTTGCCGACATGGGCAGCTTGGAGATACAAGTTCTGTGACTTCGCTGGGAACAAAATTTGAAGGGAAGCGGTGAAGCTGTGGAAACCGCTCCCTCGTATTGTGTACCTGATATGGAGTAAGTCGTCGTAATTGTGTTTGCTCACCGACGCACTCAGAGATTTTAAACTTTATTATTATTATGGGAGACTTTTTTGGCCTATTTAAATGGTGGCCGTTATTTGAAAAATTTCTTAGAAGTTTTTTCTGTCCCTGGCAATCTGATCATTGTTTGTTGCTAATTTTTAAAGTCTGCACTCTATTAATGCAGTTGTCCATGTGTAAGTGAGTCAAAGGCTCTGTCCAGTGTTTCTATGTTTCAGAGTTATTGGAATATCTTTGTGATTCGGGCAGAAACTTTTAATTGTGTCAGCGCCTTGGCGGGGAGAGGTCTAGGCCTGGCGGTGTTTAAGAACCTGGCCACTATCGCAGTTGGCCACATATCCCCTTTCAAAGTTTAGTATTTATCTTCCTTCCGTCAAGGCGGGTTAAGCTGGTAGATATATATTTTGTATGTAACCTGTTCGTATATGAACTTGTTTTCTTAAATATTACGGACTGGCAACTGGCTTAAACTGCATACCATCTGCTGAGTTCCTTGTGCAGTTTTTTCTAGTAATTTTTTTACTAAGACGTCTGAGTACACAAATATTTTTTTTAAAGATCAGTGTCTCTGTTGTAGTTCTTTTTAATTAAATGATTCTATCATGTTATGTAATGGCATCTTAGTTTGTTACTAATGCTCAAGTGTTATTAAATCACCCTTTGCCTGTAATTGTTTCTTTATATCTATTTTTAGGGATGTCCTATACGGTAATTTGAAGTTCACAAGTTTCCCAATAACCCCCTTTTCTTAATTTGGAATTGTTTGTTAGAGTACTGAGTACGTTGGGTTTCTAAATCTATTTGCAAAGTTTTATCTCGTGTCTCGTCCACAATTTGTAATTCTCAATTTTGTTAAAAAAAACAGGTTTGTTACAGTACTGAGTACGTGGGGTCTCTGATTGAATTTGAGAAGTTTTATCTAGTGGCTCGTCCACAATTTGTAATTCTCAAATTATTTTTTTAAAGGCATAATGCCAATAAAGCGTCTTAATTATAAGGTGTGACTACCAACCACGATTCCGACTCGCTTCCTCTTTTATGGTATTTAACATATGCTGTGCAAGTGTGGTACGACTAAGAAATCACGTATCACTCACCCTATAGATGTAGGTAGTGACGAAGCTCACAAGAAAAGAATAGCTTATTTACATCACTTTCTGATGTTGAGTCACACGAAAACGTAGTGGAGTTGCTGATGCGTCTCGTATGAAAGTGAAAGTTGAAGACGCCATTTTCCAAATGGCGATTGTAGCTACAGGCTGAGGGAAAAGTCTGATAGAATTCCTAAGTAAATAATTCCGGTATCGTCTGGAGGTGGATACAAATCGTAGCACTCACCAATAAATTTTTCAGTTAAAGTCAATAAACGATACACGTGGGATAAAGGTGGCGGATGAGAACAGTTGTCTTAGCAGATCCTGTAAGTTTACGCTAAAATTGTTTGTTAAACCAAAGTTATAAGACCTGTAGCGTGACGACGGACGACTGTATCCTCTAGAAATAAATGTTCCGCAAGTAAGCAAATTTCCTTGAAAGCTCGAACAATGTAAGATTTCGCATCGTACCTAGTATCCCGTCTGAACGCCAGCGAATGTGTTTAGTTTCAGACACCACAACGAGCTATCGAGATATGCTGTCGGTTCACCTGGTGGAGCCAGACACAGAGGCTTTGGAATTACAGTGGGAAATAACAACTCTAAAAAACGAAAATGAAGAGTTTGGTTATTCTTGTTATCTTCTTGTGCTACTGTGTGTTGTCTCACGGTGTGCGTTGCTGCTAACTCTGGGAGATTAGATTGCTGATGTACTTGTTTACAAAAGCTAACCATCGTCCCACTGGACTTAACGCTCACTTTGTACAAACTAATTTCGGCTTTTTAGTTTGCTTCTTGCTCTCTTCGTCATGACTCTTATCGTCTACAATAACCAGCTTTTACAAGAACATTCCCATATTAATGTTAAGGAAACAAGGCTTCAAACCGGTATTTCTGCCAGAAAAATGAATAGACGTATGGTTTACCTTAGTGAATTCGCAGACATAAGACGGCAAAATTCATTTCACACGCCAAGCAGCTCCTAGGTGCGAAACCTGTCCAGTGTTTTTCCCAGCTCGTGTGCTCGCCATGAGAATGAAAACGCGGTGGCCGCTAAATTCCGACGATTCGACACACAGATCGCGTTGTTGTTTGCAGAGATATCAAACGCTGCTAAGCAGAAAATTCCGTATCCTTTGTTCCTCTGCTCCGCTGGAAATCGGCTACAGAAGCAATGTCAACAGTCAAAAACAAACTCCCTCACCCGATACGTGCAAACAATTGAATTTCGCGCAGTCGAACTGCTAAATTCTGTCTGCTCACGCCATACGCACGCTTAATGCGTACTGTGTTTGCCTCACGTGCGAATTGAAACGAAGTAAAATGTCACTACTGCAAACAAGTCGGCGTAATAATTTATCAGTGTAGCCTACTGTTCTCCACAGCCATACGATTCTCAGTTTTTTGCGTTTATTTCAGACTGCTTGTTCAGATAAATGAGGAGGCTCTAGTAGCCAAGTGTTATTTGGCATCAGAAAATAATGTGTTCTTCTGTTTCGTAGACAAGACTGTTGTTTTGTCGCGTTTAGGAGAGTTGATACCATTCATCGTAGTGGTATTACATACACGCTAAAAAAATTCCTACCATTTCTCTGCAGCATATACAGGGTGCTCCATTGATAGTGACCGGGCCAAATATCTCACAAAATAAGCATCAAACGAAAAAACTACGAAGAACGAAACTCGTTTAGCTTGAAGGAGGAAACGAGATGCTGCTATGGTTGGCCCGCTAGATGGCGCTGCCATAGGTCACACGGATATCAACTGCGTTTTTTAAAATAGGAACCCTCATTTTTATTACATATTTGTATAGTACATAAAGAAATATGAATGTTTTAGTTGGACCACTTTATTCGCTTTGTGATAGATGGCGCTGTAATAGTCACAAACTTATAAGTACGTGGTGTTACGTAACATTCCGCCAGTGCGGACGGTATTTGCTTCGTGATATATTACCCGTGTTAAAATGGACCGTTTACCAATTGCGGAAAAGGTCGATATCGTGTTGATGTATGGCTATTGTGATCAACATGCCCAACGGGCGTATGCTGCTCGGTATCCTGGTTCAAAATGGTTCAAATGGCTCTGAGCACTATGGGACTCAACTGCTGAGGTCATTAGTCCCCTAGAACTTAGAACTAGTTAAACCCAACTAACCTAAGGACATCACAAACATCCATGCCCGAGGCAGGATTCGAACCTGCGACCGTAGCGGTCTTGCGGTTCCAGTCGGTATCCTGGACGACATCATCCAAGTGTCAGGACCGTTCGCCGGATAGTTACGTTATTTACGGAAACAGGAAGTGTTCAGCCACATGTGAAACGTCAACCACGACCTGCAACAAATGATGATGCCCAAGTAGGTGTTTTAGCTGCCGTCGGGGCTAATCGGCACATCAGTAGCAGACAAACTGCGAGAGAATCGGGAATCTCATAAACGTCGGTGTTGAGAATGATACATCAACATCGATTGCACCAGTACCATATTTCCATGCACCAGGAATTGCATGGCGACGACTTTGAACATCGTGTACAGTTCTGCCACTGGGCACAAGAGGAATTACGGGAAGATGACAGATTTTTTGCACGCGTTCTATTTAGCGACGATGCGTCATTCACCAACAGCGGTAACGTAAACTGGCATAATATGCACTATTGGGCAACGGAAAATCCACGATGGCTGCGACAAGTGGAACATCAGCGACCTTGGCGGGTTAATGTATGGTGCAGCATTATGGGAGGAAGGATAATTGGCCCCCATTTTATCGATGGCAATCTAAATGGTGCAGTGTATGCTGATTTCCTACGTAATGTTCTACCGATGTTACTACAAGATGTTTCACTGCATGACAGAATGGCGATGTACTTCCAACATGATGGATGTCCGGCACATAGCTCGCGTGCGGTTGAAGCAGTATTGAATAGCATATTTCATGACAGGTGGATTGGTCGTCGAAGCACCATACCATGGCCCGCACGTTCACCGGACCTGACGTCTCCGGATTTCTTTCTGTGGGGGACGTTGAAGGATATTTGCTATCGTGATCCACCGACAACGCCTGACAACATGCGTCAACGCATTGTCAATGCATGTGCGAACATTACGGAAGGCGAACTACTCGCTGTTACACGTATTGCCAATTGCATTGAGGTTGACGGACATCATTCTGAGCATAGTTGATATCCGTTTGACGTATGGCAGCCCCATCTAGCGGGCCAACCACAGCGCCATCTGGTTTCCCGCTTCAAGCTAGACAAGTTTAGTTCTTTGTAGTTTTTTCGTTTGACGCTTATTTCGTGAGATATTTGGCCCGATCACGATCGATAGACCACCTAACAGGAATAGGTTACAAGCCAGAGGACACTTTCATATTCGTGACGAAGAATCTGTGCACCCATCCGCAAACCTCCTTCACGTCATTTTGGTTAGAGTTAAAAATACAACAACCCATATAAAGGAGGAGATATATAAAGCTTCAAACGTATGAAGGTAATAACAGATTGAGTCCTGCGCACAGCCAGCCGCGGTGGTCTCGCGGTTCTAGGCGCGCAGTCCGGAACCGTGCGACTGCTACGGTCGCACGTTCGAATCCTGCCTCGGGCATGGATGTGTGTGATGTCCTTAGGTTAGTTAGGTTTAAGTAGTTCTAAGTTCTAGGGGACTGATGACCACAGCAGTTGAGTCCCATAGTGCTCAGAGCCTTCCTGCGCACAACAGTCAGGGTCGTAGTTACGGATATGTCTGGTGGGTCAGTGCATAGGGCGCCGAAGGATATGAGCTGGTGTTAATGCTTTCGACAGACTTAGTCACACTCACCTAAAAGAGGACTGTATGTAACTTGAAAATGCGGAAGGTAAGCCAGTAGCAGTGGCGCTAGCGTAGCGCTTGTCTCATTATTCAGTTCCGTTGGAAGGAAGATTGAGAGTTTAACTTAACGTCGACGGTCCCGTCATAGGGACAGAGGAGAAGCTAGTATTACGAAAGGATGGGGAAGGAAATAAGCTGCGCCATTTCCAAAGGAACCACCTGGAGCGTTTTAGGGCAGTCACGGGAAACCTAACTCTGGATCGCCGGACGGGGATTTGAACCGACGTCCTCCCGAATGCGAGTCCAGTGGGCTAACCACTGAGCCTCGGTAGTGCAAGCTGGAGGACGATTATTAAGGCCACAGATCGCAACTGCTATACAGTTGTGTTTCTCATCGGTTTGGGCACAAGTTAATATGGCTTCAATTACATGTACAATCATGATGCGTTTTAGCTGTTTCTCTTTTCCAAAAAGAAGTCTAATCAAAATGATGAGTGACCTGAAGTAGCTAAGTTTTGTACAAAACTGAATACTTTGCTGGAAAAATTCTACGAACAGATTTCTATGTGTGCGCTACCTTCCAAGGTTTGTGCTTATATTCATTATTTCACCTTGATAAACATTTACTTCTCTTCTTTCTGTGAAACCGCATCCGTCTTATTTGTTTTACTGTTACTGTAAGGATAAAATGAGTATGCGTTCCCCTTCTACGTAAATCGAGCGATTTCCTTCTCTCACTCGGATAAACTTTTGCTTTGTACAGCAGACTGATATCTGTCAACAAGAAGATAACTTCGTATTTCAGAGACCATGATGTCTTAAGTAATTCCTTTACTATTTGTACTTTTTCGTAAGTGAAGCCTTAACTGTGCAGGGCAGCAGGAAAATTGTATGAAAACCAAAGGTGTCAAAACCCGGAAATAAACGGATTTTGGACTGGGAGGGAGGGGGGAGCGGAAGGGGGAGGTGCGTCTGCATGTATCTCGAGAGCATCTATATCTCTCTAGCTTAGAGCAGCACTGTCTGAAAAAACTGCATCCGCGAAACTTACACACAAACGTTTTCTAGAAAGCTGAAACACTCTATAATGAAACAGAACCCAGCCGATGATGAGTGCCTTAGACACATCACTGGGTTCCAAGCTCAGAATGCCTCCAGGCAACGCTCTGCTGGTTGAGCAGCTTCAGCAACAGTGAGCCGTTTATGAGTGCCAATGCCCTGGGACCCTGACCGTCCTTCGCGAAGCTTCTGCGGTTCGATCCACTAATGTTGAGGCAGTCAACGGACCTCAGTCACTCGACTTGACAGAAAATCCTAGGAAGTTTTGGTCTTACGTTAAGTCAGTAAGTGGATCGAAACAGCATATCCAGATACTCTGGGATGATAATGGCATTGAAACAGAGGATGACACGCGTAAAGCTGAAATACTAAACACCTTTTTCCAAAGCTGTTGCACAGAGGAATACCGCACTGCAGTTCCTTCTCCAAATCCTCGCACAAACGAAAAAATGGCTGACATCGAAATAAGTGTCCAAGGAATAGAAAAGCAACTGAAATCGTTCAACAGAGGAAAGTCCACTGCACCTGACGGGATACCAATACGATCCTGCACAGAGTACGTGAAAGAACTTGCCCCCTTTCTAACAGCCGTGTACCGCAAGTCTCTAGAGGAACGGAAGGTTCCAAATGATTGGTAAAGAGCACAGACAGTTCCAGTTTTCAAGAAGGGTCGTCGTGCAGATACGCAAAACTGTAGGCGTATATCTCTGACATCGATCTGTTGTACAATTTTAGAACATGTTTTTTACTCGCGTATCTTGTTATTTCTGGAAACCCAGAATCTACTCTGTAGGAATCAACATGGATTCCGGAAGCAGCGATCGTGTGAGACCCAACTCGTTTTATTTGTTCATGAGACCCAGAAAATATTAGATACAGGCTGCCAGGTAGATGCCATTTACCTTGACTTCCGGAAGCCGTTCGATACAGTTCCACACTGTCGCCTGATAAACAAAGCAAGAGCATACGGAATATCAGACCAGCTGTGTGGCTGGATTGAAGAGTTTTTAGCAAACAGAACACAGCATGTTGTTCTCAATGCAGAGACGTCTACAGACGTTAAAGTAACCTCTGGCGTGCCACAGGGAAGTGTTATGGGACCATTGCTTTTCACAATATATATAAATGACTTAGTAGATAGTGTCGGAAGCTCCATGCGGCTTTTCGCGGATGATGCTGTAGTATACAGAGAAGTTGCAGCATTAGAAAATTGCAGCGAAATGCAGGAAGATCTGCAGCGGATAGGCACTTGGTGCAGGGAGTGTTAACTGCCCCTTAACGTAGACAAATGTAATGTATTGCGAATACATAGAAAGAAGGATCCTTTATTGTGTGATTATATGATAGCGGAACAAACACTGGTAGCAGTTACTTCCGTAAAATATCTGGGAGTATGCGTGCGGAACGATTTGAAGTGCATATAAAATTAATTGTTGGTAAGGCGGGTGCCAGGTTGAGATTCATTGTGAGAGTCCTTAGAAAATGTAGTCCATCAACAAAGGAGGTGGTTTAAAAAACACTCATTCGACCTATACTTAAGTATTGCTCATCAATGTGGGATCTGTATCAGGTCGGGTTGACAAAGGAGATAGAGAAGATCCTAAGAAGAGCGGCGCGTTTTGTCAGAGGGTTATTTGGTAAGCGTGATAGCGTTACGGAGATGTTTAGCAAACTCAAGTGGCAGACTATGCAAGAGAGGAGCTGTGTATCGCGGTGTAGCTTGCTGTCCAGGTTTCGAGAGGGTGCGTTTCTGGATGAGGTATCGAATATATCCCTCCCGAGGAGATCACGAATGTAAAATTAGAGAGATTCGATGGCGCACGGAGGCTTTCCGGCAGTCGTTCTTCCCGCGAACCATACGGGACTGGAACAGGAAAGGGAGGTAATGACAGTGGCACGTAATGTGCCCTCCGCTACACACCAATGGATGGCTTGCGGAATCTAAATGTAGATGTAGACTAGCCTGTTTCCCAGACATTTTCGCCTGGCAGAGAAACGTGGACTCTTCCCCAATCTCAGTCCCGAGCTCCTGCGTTTAAACCCTAAGGGGACAAACTGTGGTGATCAGGCAGCTGGGCAGTAGTATGACATCCAGCACGAGCCGGTCAGTGCCATGCCAGTGACGCTGCTGTCGTCACTGTCACCATGCGTCCAACCTCCGCTCTGCCACCGGACTACCTGGGCGCCTGCAGCAGCTCAGCGCCTTCCTGTACACGACGTGGGGATCCAGCGTCCCCACCTCTGCCGACGTTCCAGCAGAGGACTCCTTCGACGTGTGTCACTGGGAGCAGGGTGTGGCTGGACACATTCCCTCTGATAGCACCCGGGCCGGGCCAGTCAGTTGCCGGCCGGGTAGCACGAGACACTGTAGACACTCAATAGACACAGAGGTAGAGCACGGTCAGCACGACAGCCCACAAGGCCAGGACAGATGTGATGCGAGCTCATGCCATGTCGTTGTACCTGCCGCGCTTATCATCCACACTAGCATCGAAGGCTAACAAATGTAAAAAACAGCAGTAGAGGGTTTTTGTATCCACGAGCTGCCTTCTCTGCTGTATCTGCTCCAGTCTTCGGAGGAGATCACAAGCAACACCCAACCATTCTGGACATGCCAGTTTAGTCTTTTCCTTACTATATTAGTGTAACATACAGCATTCCTCCACTCGTGCTCATAAATTAAGGATAATTGCAGAATGTGGTGCCACACAACGTGGTACTACACAAAACTGGCGCTAATAGCATAGTTACATAGGGAACACACACGACATAGATCTGTAAGTCCATGGTAATGGTGATAAGTTGAGAAAACCATCCCGAAACACATGTCCTACAAAACGCCACTGTTTCCTGCGCACGTACCCCGACATCAATATGGGTTACGATCGCCATGCACACGTACACAGACCGAACAATGGGTTGGCATTCTCTGGATCAGGTGGTCGAGCAACTGCTGGGGTATAGTCTCCCATTCTTGCACCAGTGCCTGTCGGAGCTCCTGAAGTGTCCTAGGGGTTTGAAGACATGCAGCAGTACGTCTACCGAGAGCATCCCAGACGTGCTCGATGGCGTTTAGGTCTGGAGAACAGGCTGGCCACTCTATTCGCCTGATATCTTCTGTTTCAAGGTAGTCCTCCACGATGGCAGCTCGGCAAGGCCGTGCGTTATCATCCGTCAGGAGGAAGGTGAGACCGACTGCACCCCTGAAAAGGCGGACATACTCGTGTAAAATGAGGTCCCGATGCACCTGACCTGTTACAGTTCCTCTGTCAAAGGCATGCAGGGGTGTACGTGCACCAATCATAATCCCACCCCACACCATCAAACCGCGACCTTCATACAGGTCCCTTTCAAGGACATTAACGGGTTGGCATCTGGTTTCTGGTTCACGCCAGATGAAAACCGGGCGAGAATCACTGTTCACACTATACCTGGACTTGTACGTGAACATAACCAGGGACCACTGTTCCAATGACTATGTACTGTGTTCCTGACACCAGGCTTCACGGGCTCTCCTGCGACCAGGGGTAAGTGGAATGCACCATGCAGGTCTCCGGGCGAATAAACCATGTCTATTCAGTCGTCTGTAGACTGTGTGTCTGGAGACATCTGTTTCAGTGGCTGCTGTAAGGTCCCGAGCAAGACTACCTGCAGTACTCCGTGGCCGTCTGCAGGCACTGATGGTGAGATATCGGTCTTCTTGTGGTGTTGTACACTGTGGACGTACCGTACTGCAGCGTCTGGACAGGTTTGCTGTCTGCTGGAATCGTTGCCAGAATCTTGAGATCACACTTTGTGGCACACGGAGGGCCCGTGATACGACCTGCTGTGTTTGACCTAGCATCCAGTCGCCCTAGTATTCTACCCCTCATAGCGTAATCAACATGTGTTCTTTTTAGCCACTTTCAACACACAGTCACCATTAGAACCTCAGAAAACGTCTGCACACTTACTCGCTGCGCCGTACTCTGACATGCACCAACACAGCTCTGCGCATGTGGACTGCTGACAGCGCCACCTTGCGACGGCCGCAGGTCTAATGCACTGCATGGTCATACCGCGAGGTGATTTAAACTCGCAAACCGCCCACCAGAGCGTTGTATCACCATGTATCAGCATTATCCTTAATTTATGAGCATGAGTGTACATGGAGGAAGTGTTGTTCACTTTTTATTCATATCTCACACAGCATATGTGATGATCACAGTGTCACACCTATATAGAGATTGTCTTGCATAATATATTTAATGTATTGCGTAGCCTCCTTTACACAGGACTACAATGTAATCCTGAAGTTGCGATTGGACACGGTCAAAGACATATCGCATACTTGACAATCTAACTGCAGCTACAGACAGTTCTGTGTCTCCTCTTGCCTAAGTACAGCTTGGCGGCCACGTTGTGTCAGCAGAACGGAAAAGGAAGTACTTTCCGCTCATTTTCCCACATGAGCCTGTTGCAACGTATGCTTCTGATATTAGATCAGTAACTAAATGAACTAGCGGAAAACAGGTGGCAGCGCTCCTACATTATTTCAGAACTGTAGTTTCACATGTACGTTGATAGGCTTTTTCCTTAAGGACGTGTTTGCGCCGCGCGCTAGTCTTTCGCAGAAATGTTTATTAAATGGGGCCCGGAGAGGGAAACTTAACTTTCCTAAGAACCTCTGAAACACCTTTAAACCAAGCATGGTCACCCTCCTGGCATAATATCTCTTGCGTTTATGCTTCACAGGATGTCTAACAGCAAAGTGGTAACACTACTTGTTACTGTGTAGATAAACACTGTAGATGTGGGTAGCGAAAGGTAATACAATATAAGACATAAAAAATTGCATTACAAAGGATTTATCCGAGTGGGACAGAAATCATTAGACGTGGTGTTCTAACACAAAAAAAACAAATCTTGAAGGTTTTTTTTTTCGGACGCATGTAGCATCATCAGTGGTTTGCATTAAAGTTATTTACATTTTGATTTGATTTGAGATCGAAGAACGGTTCGTAAGCATTATGTTGGTTTTTACTTACGGTGATTTCCGCTTGATTTCTTTCCTTCATCGGGAAATGCCGTCTGCTAGTACATCGTTGATCCTTATGGTCTAGTTTTCAGTTTCTCTCCAGCACAATGCATTTTTACAGGGTGTTTCAAAAATGACCGGTATATTTGAAACGGCAATAAAAACTAAACGAGCAGCGATAGAAATACACCGTTTGTTGTAATATGCTTGGGACAACAGTACATTTTCAGGCAGACAAACTTTCGAAATTACAGTAGTTACAATTTTCAACAACAGATGGCGCTGCGGTCTGGGAAACTCTATAGTACGATATTTTCCACATATCCACCATGCGTAGCAATAATATAGCGTAGTCTCTGTATGAAATTACCCGAAACCTTTGACAACGTGTCTGGCGGAATGGCTTCACATGCAGATGAGATGTACTGCTTCAGCTGTTCAATTGTTTCTGGATTCTGGCGGTACACCTGGTCTTTCAAGTGTCCCCACAGAAAGAAGTCACAGGGGTTCATGTCTGGCGAATAGGGAGGCCAATCCACGCCGCCTCCTGTATGTTTCGGATAGCCCAAAGCAATCACACGACCATCGAAATATTAATTCAGGAAATTAAAGACGTCGGCCGTGCGATGTGGCCGGGCACCATCTTGCATAAACCACGAGGTGTTCGCAGTGTCGTCTAAGGCAGTTTGTACCGCCACAAATTCACGAAGAATGTCCAGATAGCGTGATGCAGTAATCGTTTCGGACCTGAAAAATGGGCCAATGATTCCTTTGGAAGAAATGGCGTCCCAGACCAGTACTTTTTGAGGATGCAGGGACGATGGGACTGCAACATGGGGCTTTTCGGTTCCCCATATGCGCCAGTTCTGTTTATTGACGAAGCCGTCCAGGTAAAAATAAGCTTCGTCAGTAAACCAAATGCTGCCCACATGCATATCACCGTCATCAATCCTGTGCACTATATCGTTAGCGAATGTCTCTCGTGCAGCAATGGTAGCGGCGCTGAGGGGTTGCCGCGTTTGAATTTTGTATGGATAGAGGTGTAAACTCTGGCGCATGAGACGATACGTGGACGTTGGGGTCATTTGGACCACAGCTGCAACACGGCGAACGGAAACCCGAGGCAGCTGTTGGATCACCTGCTGCACTAGCTGCGCGTTGCCCTCTGTGGTTGCCGTACACGGTCGCCCTACCTTTCCAGCACGTTCATCCGTCACGTTCCCAGTCCGTTGACATTTTTCAAACAGATCCTTTATTGTATCGCTTTTCGGTCCTTTGGTTACATTAAACCTCCGTTGAAAACTTCGTCTTGTTGCAACAACACTGTGTTCTAGGCGGTGGAATTCCAACACCAGAAAAATCCTCTGTTCTAAGGAATAAACTATGTTGTCTACAGCACACTTGCACGCTGTGAACAGCACACGCTTACAGCAGAAAGACGACGTACAGAATGGCGCACCCACAGACTGCGTTGTCTTCTATATCTTTCACATCACTTGCAGCGCCATCTGTTGTTGATAATTGTAACTACTGTAATTTCGAAAGTTTGTCCGCCTGAAAATGTACTGTTGTCCCAAACATATTGCAACAAACAGTGTATTTCTATCGCTGCTCGTTTAGTTTTTATTGCCGTTTCAAATATACCGGTCATTTTTGAAACACCCTGTATGTTTTAAACCGCACACTTTTGCGCACGTCGCTGTTTTCTGTTTGTTTTTGTCCTTCTGTGTATGTATTGTGGTTTGTATGTAGCTAACATAACCTTGCTACTAGTTTGTCTTTTTTGGATGTGTTATCTACTTTACGTGCAGTTTTTTTCAGTAGTGCACGTTGGATGTGTTGGTGTGGTTTGCTTTTTTTCCCATTAATTGTGCTTTTATTTTTCTACTTTGTTTCTCTACCATTGTTTCTTTGTCTCCATTTTTGATGTTATTTATTGGATAAAGGCTAGCTGTTTCTGGTAATCAGAAGTGTTTAGGTAGATCCTGTTCAGTCTGTTTAACATGTGTCTGATTGTGGTCTGTTTGTGCTCCTGCGGGTGGTTTTAGATTGCATCTAAGATAGTGTTACTTGTTGTGGAGTTTCTGTATATGACCAGTGTGTGCTTGTTATTTGACATACACAGAAAACCAACAACAAGTGGCACTATCTTAGTGATGGAGTGTGAGTTGGCGGAGAAGGTGAGGAGCAGGAAGTGAAATGAAATTGGGGGGGGGGGGGGGGTTGTTAGGGTGTTGGATGGGAGAATGGCAGAGGGTGAAGGATGGAAAAAGCTCTTTCCCTTTTCACGTAATTTATTATTTATTTTATATAGAGTATTTTCTTGGAAAGGGAGGAGGTGTCTGCCTTTACCTATTTTTACGATATTCACAACACGTAACACTATCTTAAATGCATCATCAAACTACATGCAGAATCAAACAGGTTACAGTCAGATACCTGTTAAACAGGCTGGAAAGGACCAACCTAAACAGTTCTGATTACCAGAGAGAGATAGCCATTATAAAAAAATTGCATTAAAAATGGACATAAAACAAAACAATGGACATACAAACAAAACAAAAAATAAACACACAAATAATGAAAAAGCTAACCAAACCACACCAGAGTCAACAACATGTTCTACTACAAAAAAAAGGCATTCAATAACATACGACAACAAATTCACATATAAAATAGGCATCATATTTTTAAAAAAAGCATAAACATTGCTTACGAAACTCAATCTAAAATTACATGCCAAAACCGAAATCAAAACCAAAGAGATACCAACAATTTGATATCCGTCAGATCATTTTCAGAGACTGTGAAAAGATGTACTTTGGAATGACTGGCAGGACACTGGACTCAAGATATGAAGAACGCGTCGCGCATTTAAATATAGTACAATCCATTGAACATTTGCTGATTATCTAAATACGAGAACCCCATAGACCAAGCAACATTGAGACAGGTATGAACATCATAAGAACCAGTAAAGACAGACACCTCCTGCCTTTCCAAAAAAATTCCCACATGCATAAAGCGTTAACACAAAATAAACCGTCGCTCAATGACCAAATAAATATTCTAAATCAGACTCTGTATAAAATAATTGATGAAATTACATGAACAAGAAAAGAGCCTTTCATATCCTTCACACTCTGCCTCTCTCCCACTCACTCCCCCGCCCCCTACCAATTAAATTTCACCTCTTGCTCCTCACCCTCACCTCCAACTCACACTCCATCACACTACTGTACAATTATGTCAACTCATCATGGCTTCTCCCTCCCCAACCTCCCAAAAAACTCCCGTCACTATTCCTTCCTTATTATTACGCAGTATGTAAATACACGGCAAAATTATTAAATAGAACTGTAACGTACTATGAATTAAAAGAACGAATATAGATCAAAGGCAAACTAGTGGCAAGGTGATGTTGGCAACATACAATAGACAATACATACTTATAAGTGTAAAAGCAAACAGAAAACAGTGGCGTGCTAAAAAATGTACTGTGTACAACATAATAAATGCATAGTGCTGCAGAGCAATTACAACTAGACCACAACTATCAGTGTTAAAGAGGAAAGACCTCAACGATGTGCTAGCAGACGACATTTCCCAATGTAGACGAGAAATCAAGCGGAAATCACCGTAAGTGAATAGCAACATGTTAACGAACTGTTTTCCGATCTTAAAGCAAATCAAACTGTAAATAATTCAAAATTACCGCAATAAGGCGAAACGCGTGTGGTGAGAAAAAACACGCATTTTTTGTAGTTGCAAAACGAATATCCCCTCTAGAATTGTAAAGTAGCTACAGACAAATGACGAAAAACAAATGATTGCAGTTTCAGAAAAATTTCATGATTTATTCGCGACAAAGATCTTCACAAATTTAGCACGTCAGTAACGCGTTGTCCACTTCTGGTTCTTTTGCAAGCAGTTATTCAGTTTGGCGGCCCTGCTCGTAATGATCAAAACATTCTTAATTGAAGAGAGTTCCGGTGAATCCCCTGACCAAGATAACATTTGGCAAGCACTAAGATAAGCAGTAAAAACTCTCGCCATGAGCGGGAGGGGATTATCTTGTTGAAATGTAAGCCCAGGATGGCACGACATGAAGGGCACCGACGTACCGCCATACTGTAAGGGTGCTGCAGATGCTAACCAACGGGATTCTCGTATGAAACGAAATGGCACGCCAGACCATCGTTCTACATCTACATCTATACTCCGCAAGCCACCCAACGGTGTGTGGTGGAGGACACTTTAGGTGCCACTGTCATTACCTCCCTTTCCTGTTCCAGTCGCGTATGGTTCGCGGAAAGAACGACTGCCGGAAAGCCTCCGTGCGCGCTCGAATCCCTCTAATTTTACATTCGTGATCTCCTCGGGAGGTATAAGTAGGGGGAAGCAATATATTCGATACCTCGTCCAGAAACGCACCCTCTCGAAACCTGGACAGCAAGCTACACCGCGATGCACAGCTCCTCTCTTGCAGGGTCTGCCACTTGAGTTTGCTAAACATCTCCGTAACGCTATCACGCTTACCAAATAACTCTCTGACAAAATGCGCCGCTCTTCTTAGGATCTTCTCTATCTCCTCATTCAAACCCGACCTGGTACGGATCCCACACTGATGAGCAATACTCAAGTATTGGTCGAACGAGTGTTTTGTAAGCCACCTCCTTTGTTGATGGTCTACGTTTTCTAAGGACTCTCACAATGAATCTCAACCTGGCACCCGCCTTACCAACAATTAATTTTATATGATCATTCCACTTCAGATCGTTCCGTACGCATACTCCCAGATATTTTACAGAAGTAACTGCTACCAGTGTTTGTTCCACTATCATATAATCATGCAATAAAGGATCCTTCTTTCTATGTATTTGAAATACATTACATTTTTCTATGTTAAGGGTCAGTTGCCATTCCCTGCACCAAGTGTCTATCTGCTGCACATCTACCTGCATTTCGCTGCAATTTCCTAATGCTGCAACTGCTCTGTATACTACAGCATCATCCGCGAAATGCCGCATGGAACACTCCCCTGTGGCACTCCAGAGGTTACTTTAACGTCTGTAGACGTCTCTCCATTGAGAACAAGATGCTGTGTTCTGTTTGCTAAAACTCTTCAATCCAGCCACACAGCTGGTCTGGTATTCCGTAGGCTCTTACTTTGTTTATCAAGCGACACTGCGGAACTGTATCGAACGCCTTCGGTAAGTCAAGGAAAATGGCATCTACCTGGGAGCCTGTATCTAATATTTTCTGGGTCTCATGAACAAATAAAGCATGTTGGGTCTCACACGATCGCTGATTCCAGAATCCATGTTGATTCCTACAGAGTAGATTCTGGGTTTCCAGAAATGACATGATACGCGAGCAAAAAACAGATGGATCTCAGAGATATAGGCCTTTAGTTTTGCGCATCTGCTCGACGACCCTTCTTGAAAACTGGAACTACCTGTGCTCTTTTCCAATCATTTGGACCCTTCCGTTCCTGTAGAGACTTGCGGTACGCGTCTGTTAGAAAGGGGGCAAGTTCTTTCACGTATCTGTGTAGAATCGAATTGGTATCCCGTCAGGGCCTGTGGACTTTCCTCTGTTGAGTAATTTCAGTTGCTTTTCTATTCCTTGGACACTTATTTCGACGTCAGCCATTTTTTCGTTCGTGCGAGGATTTGGAGAAGAAACTGCAGTGCGGTCTTCCTCTGTGAAACAGCTTTGGAAAAAGGTGTTTATTAATTCGAGCGAATGGTTTAGCCACCCAGATCGCCCAACATCGATTCCATCGAGCATTTATGGAACATACCCGAGAGGTCGGTTCATGCACAAAAACCTGCACCACCAACACTTTCGTAATTATGGACGGGTATCGAGGCAGCATGGCGCAACATGAGGTATATTCAAAAAACTCCAAAACATTCGTCATTTCTCGCTAATGACGTGTTGGAACGAAATGCGGGTGGCATCCCTGCACATACTTGTGTTAAACGTGTAACTGACGGAAGTTTCATTGTTGTATGTCCGCCGTATTGAGTTGAACGTTGTGTCGTACAGTTTGCGAATTTCGAGATGACAGAGTTAGAGGAACAACGCGTCTGCATTAAATTTGCGCGAGACTTAAGAAAACCTTGACAGAGACACACCAAATGATGCAGGAAGCCTGCGATAATGTGTGCAGAAGCCGTACTCGGTGTTACGAATGGTTTACACGGTTCAAAAACGGCTGGACGGAAGTTAAAGATGACTTATTTCTGCAGGGGACATCCAGCGATTTGAGTCCATGCCACGTGGAGTTGCTGTGCTTCGCGTGGCAAAACGAGGTGCTACACGATGTTAGAAAATACCTCATGACTTTTGTCACCTTACTGTATATGTCATTCGCGTTCCTAATCATGTTGGTAAGCAGCTTTCTTGATTGTAGATTTGAAACTAGTAAGACACATTGGTGTTGGAAGATATTGTGCATCGTTAATGTTCCTCTTAGGTACGTGGTCTTACTATTTCTTTACGTAAAATTCAACGATGTCCTTTTATGCATAGCACATTGACATCTGCCGTCTTTTTATCTAGCTTTCATGATGGTATCAAACCTATCCGAACTATATCTGTAAATCGAATTTCTGTTTGTCGAATCCTCGATCTTGTAATTTCAGCAAAACGTTTTCGGAGTCCTCGAGGATCAATATGACCTAAAATGTCGGTATTCCACAGTAACGGGCCGAACGCATATGACGTGCTGGCCTAGAATTGCTCCCGATTTGACTGCAGAAAAATTTTCAGAGCTCGTCTTCCCAGCTTCCGAGCTAATGACTTCCGCGGGAAAATCTGTGGCTGTTTTTAACTTCCCCAGAACATATTTCACATGTTCTCCTTTTACGGATCACGCTCCGTCTGCCACCACCTGCAGCCATAGTGGCGGTTTATGCCTGAAGATGGTCCGAGGAAAGGGCCGAAACCGCTTGCCAACAAATAAAAAATCTGAAAACGCGATCGAGACTGTCTCTGTTCATTTCTAAGATTTTATACCGATCGCTGTATTCCACTTAAGAATGCTTCCTAAAATGTTAAAAATAAAGCGAAAAACATACAGAGAAGAAAATTTTAAGAAAAACAAATGCTGCAAAGATTAGACACTCACGCGGGTAAAACACAGAAGAGAACGAGGACACAAGTATGTCAAAAAAGGAAACGAAAAAAGGAAGAAAGAAAATTTTCGGAAACAACACCTCAAAAATGAAGATGCTCAACTTAAGCTATCTCTCATGAACAGCCGCTCTGTATCAAAATGAAAGTTACATTGTTGAAGATAACGCAGATGCTAAATGCATAGAATATGGAGAAAGTTATAACAGAACCTGAAATAAAGATGAGTGGCTGGAATATATCGTGTGTAAGAGCTGGTATCATGAACTATCTTCTTTTATAAACACTGCAGAGAGATTCGGCGAAATCGCATCAGAAGTAGAGCAAGTGTCCACCGAAGTCAGCTCATCTTTCGACAACAGTGTCTTTATTTTGAGGATACCTTTTGTTAATATCGTTTACTCCTTGATGCCGTCTCTTCCGTATTGCAACTGCCATCTCACTCAATTTGTTGGCGATAGATGGCGAATTGCATCCTTTTCTTGTTATAACTTCCGTATGAATGTTTTTCAGTGCCTGTATTTTAGGTTTTGGTGTACATGTTAGCACTGTTAAAAAGTAGCTGTGGAAATATGAGATCTTTTAAATCTTTATAATTAATTTGCTCCGGCCAGTTTGGCGATATCTGTTATTGCGGCAGTGGACCTGGCTGAGGCCATGTTGGCCTGCTGGTGTGGCCTAGCGGTTCTAGGCGCTTCAGTCTGGAACGGCGCGACCGCTACGGTCACAGGTTCGAATCCTTCTTCGGACATGGATGTGTGTGATGTCCTTAGGTTACTTAGGTTTAAGTAGTTCTAAGTTCTAGAGGACTGATAACCTCAGAAGTTAAGTCCCATAGTGCTCAGAGCCATTTCAACCATTTTGAATTAATTACCAATATGTGTCATTTGAAATACTGTCCATTTCACTTCACTTTCTTTTCAACAAGCTTTCTAGTATTGGCCAGGTTGCGACAGGTCTACGTTTGGTTAATGGAAAAGAAAAGGAATAAGTCATTGAATTACACTGATGTCCAAAATTAAAGCAACAAACCAGTATTTCCACTTCTTGTGTCTAATTCACGATGCAATCATACTGTCAATAGATGTCCTTCCGATCGTGTCCTGCAAGGAAGATGGCATTCTGGTCAACGGACAACCACGCCAACGATGATGTCAGTGCACCTATCGAACGGGATAGTGTTTGCTGGTTGGTCCTACATCCACAGTCGACGTGTGCACAGAGAAGACCCCTACTACACTCTCTGCGGTGGACGGCCATGGGAAGACTGGAAGCAGGACAGTCGCAAACTGATGTGCCCCGATGGCTTAATGTGAATAGTTCTGCTGTTCCTCGTATGGGGCGGCAGTTTATAGAGATCGAAACTGTATCCCGAAGACGGGGCGGGGCCGTCCACGTATAACATCAGAAACGAGAACCGTTATTTGGATGTAAGGAAACGACGGTACCGCCTTAGCACTGCACGGCAACTGGCATCTAACCTCACAGCATCCTCTGGACGTGCTGTAAAGAGACAGAATTTTTCGGGAGAGAGGACTTTATTGTCTAAGTCCTGTTGTATGTGTAACTGTGAAACGTCTACACAGAAGGGAACGTCTAGAGTTGAGCCGTCAACATGACACCTGGACGGTCGAACAGTGAGCCAATCTTCTGTTCACAGATGAGTCCCGATTTGGTGTGGACAGTGATTCTCGACGGATTCGCATCTGGAGAAAACGTGGAATACGATTTCGGAACCCAGTCATTGTGGAAAGAGATCAGTTACGAGGATGGTCCCTAAGTGTGTGGGCAGGGATTATGTTGACCATTGGAACTCTTCTTCATGAAATTGTACAGTTAAATCGCCATGGTCTAACTGGTGTCAGGTATCGTGTCGAGATCTTGGGACCTCATGTGCGGTTGCTGCGAGGTGCTGGCGGTCCAGACTTCGTATAGCTACCGAGTGAGGTGGCACAGTGGTTAGCACACTGGACTCACATTCGGGAGGACGACGGTTCACTCCCACGTCCGGACATACTGATTTAGGTTTTCCGTGATTTCCCTAAATCGCTCCAGGCAAATGCCGGGATGGTTCCTTTCAAAGGGCACGGCTGACTTCCTTCCTCGTCCTTCCCTAATCCGATGAGACCGATGACCTCGCTGTTTGGTCTCTTCCTCCAAAGAATCCAATCCAAATCGTATTGCTGGACGATAATGCTCGATCTCAAAGAGCACAGGTGGTTGATGTTTTCCTGGAAACGGAAGATAGTGCATGCATGGCAAGCCATGCTCACTCTTTCGATTTGAATCCTATAGGGAACGTCTGCGATGCACTAGGCACACAGGTTGCATCAGCTCAGCATCCAACAACCAGTATCCGAGGCTTGCTAGCAGCGCTGCAGGAAGAATGGGCGTTAGTGCCTCAACATGAGATTAATGGCATCATTCACAGCCCGCCCCGTAGCTCGCCAGGGCAGTATTGTTGCCAGAGGTGGTCACACCCCATACTCAGAACATTAACCAGGTGTCAGAATGTGCGTTAAATCGGTTAAGATGGAAAAACGAACAAGATTCTGTCGACCATTATGCATGTTGGAGGCTTTTACGTTCTGTATTCTTCATATTGTTTCTACTTTACTATCACCTGTTTCTTGTTTTGTGTCAAAATAAACGTACCTTGCAAACAATCGGTTTCTTGTTTTAATTTAGGACACCAGTGTACTTGTAACTGGAGAGAGTCGCATCGAATGAAACAGTTTGGCGCAGCGCCAGACAGTGATGCCTTCATACACTACCCTGTCAAATGTATCCGGACCTCAACGTGTGATGCAGAATTGACCGCTACATGTCACGAAAGGCGGACTCGCCAGTGTAAAAGGGGGCGCGGTCTACAGTGCTGTCACTAAAAAAGATGTAACAGGAGACTTAGTCGGTCAGCAGAGCTTACTGACTTAGAACGTGGGCTAGTCACTGGATGTCACCTGAGTAACAATTTCATCAGAATAATATCAATCCTTGCACAGCTGGTAACGGCACCGCGATCACCCACAGCTGGACAGAGAACAGGCAGACCTCATCCACTGGTGTACAGGGACCATCGAGCGTCGCGGAGAACGCTTATAAAAATTGTGTGAGATCAGCGGAAAGAATTGCTCGTGATTTCCAGCAGCCCACCTAGCACAATGATCGTGCATAGGGAGGTAAAAAAGGATGATGTACAATGGTCGAGCAGCCTATGGGGATAAGCCAAAGCCGGCCGGAGTGGCCGAGCGGTTAAAGGCGCTACAGTCTGGAACCGCACGACCGCTACGGTCGCAGGTTCGAATCCTGCCTCGTGCATGGATGTGTGTGATGTCCTTAGGTTAATTATGTTTAAGTAGTTCTAAGTTCTAGGGGACTTATGACCACAGCAGTTGAGTCCCATAGTGCTCAGAGCCATTTGAACCATTTGATAAGCCAAATATTTCTGTAATCATTGCTTGGCTACGCTTCATGTGGTGTAAAGGGCGACGTCACTGGAAGTGGATGACTAGAAACGAGTAATTTGGATTGACGAACCAAGCCATAACCTGTGGCAGTCCTGTGCAAAGTACTGGGTTGGGTGAATGCCCAGAGAAAGTTGCCTGGCACCATGTGCAGTGCCAGCGACGAAGTACGGAGGGGTATGGTGGTGTTTTCCGTGGTTAGTGATGGTCACCTCATTGCGCTTAAGAAAACGTAAACGCGGAAGGATACGAACATGTTTTACACACTAGTGTACTGTGTACAACAGAGGAACAGATGATTGTTTGCATCAGAATAACAATGAACCCCGTAATAAATCAGCATCTGTGAGGCAATGATTTGTGGACAATAACACTCCTGAAATGTCATGGTCTGCCCGACTGCTGGCCTGAAGGAAAATAGCACATCTTTGGAATGAGTTCGAACGTCGACTTCGCTCCAGACCCCCAGCATCCAACATCGCTACCTTCTCTGGTTTTTAGGCTCTAGAGCAGGAATGGGCTGCCATTCCTCCACCGGCGTTCGGGTACATCACCGAAATCGTCCTCAGCATAGACACATCCATTAGAAAGGCGAAGGATGGACGCATTCCATACGACTGTTCATTAATAGGTGTTAGAATACTTCTGATCCTGTAAATTCCATCGGTGTGACAGTCAAACGGAGGATGCGCAAGAATTGCATTACCCGTCTGTTCTATAGTGTCTGAATCGTCTTTGCTAGACGAAGAGGACACTTCGTGTCGACTCGATGTAGTGCGGATTCTGGGCCTTTGTTGTTCCATCGTGTCAGCGACGTACCGGGAGTACCTCGATTTGGAAACGCGTGCCAGTTGAGTCGAGTATCGCGCTCAGAAGGATGTCGATACAGGAGTTGCTTCCGACTATCGGGAAGAACGTCAAGGATGGGATGGGAGGAACACACAGCCGCTCGTCTCTCGGAAATCCAGCGCTCGGCATCCCCCCCCCACCCCCCACTTTTTGTGTGTTGTTCTAAGGTTCGTTTGAGCAGTTGCCAGCGGACTCGTGCGCATGCGCAGAGCTGATTCGCGTATGAGCAGTGCCTTCCTCCCGCTTCTGGCTAATTGAAGCGTGGCTGTTTGTAGTATGAGCAGTAGCAGCAAGTAGCCAGATGCTGCCAGACCCGCGCATGCGCAGAGCAACTGAGTTGTAGTGGGAGGGGGGGGGGTGTCCTTCTCCACGTGACCCGTGTATATGTTTCGTGATATTACTGGTCTCTTCGTTTACGGCTCCCATGTCAAATGAAATGGGAGCCATCAAGTGAATTAATATACATTCTCGTAATCATGAAAGACCAAAATAAATCATTAGTTTCAATTTTCTGATTTTATATTATTTGTATGTTATTAGCAACCAACCGTTAATGTCTTAATGAAGCTATTTCTGTCTATTTTGTAGAGAAATTTGCTTCTATTAATTTTTTTGCGCTGAGGCAGTTAATTTATTTGAAACGAAGTGTTTCGTTCCGCACTATTCGTTACTTTCAACTTCGTTCAATTTCAAGTGCAAATTTTCATTTTCTGGGAGGTATGACATTCTACTATAATAAAGAACCAAACATGAGAATACAGTATTGGACTTCCAAGAAAATTGGTAGCACGAAAACCACATAGAAAAGAAGAATATCAGGTACTTCAGAGTGAATCTGGACATATAAATGTGCAATTAGAGCGGAATGAATCATTTTAGTATGGTTTATGAAACTCCAATACTGCTGGAGTAGTCTCTGATGTCCTGTTCCTTTTACGTCACTGTAAGATATCTTAATGCTATATACGTACGAACATACGTAAACATCGACTTGAAGCTGACTAAATAGGCAAATTTGGTCAGTAGTTTTGAACTAAATACTTTGTTTCAAATATATTGACAGCTGTAGCAGAATTTTACAAAAAAAAATTGCTCTGAGCACTATGGGACTCAACTGCTGTGGTCATCAGTCCCCTAGAACTTAGAACTACTTAAACCTAACTAACCTAAGGACATCACACACACCCATGCCTGAGGCAGGATTCGAACCTGCGACCGTAGCAGCAGCGCGGCTCCGGACTGGAGCGCTTAGAACCGCACGGCCACCGCGGCCGGCAGAATTTTACAAATCTGCCTTCTGTGAAACAGTGTTTTTCTATCACAAGACACTTGTGTAGTACTTCCTCTAGGCCTGAAGTTATTTCTTAATTTGTGTTCACATCTTACATTTATAGAATGCCATTCCATGCTAAATTGTAGACTGGCAGCGTACCGTGTTTTATCGTTTCAACTACCGACATGGATTTATATTTATTCCTAGAGTAAAATATAAACTGTCAGTTGTACAGTTTCTTTGCCTCACAGACAAGCTTGTTAATTTCTTACACATTTTGAAATAGTCATGAAATTTATTGTCCTTCATTCTGGTGTAAGCTACCCAAGAAACTGTTTCTTTTATTTTTTTATTTTATTTTATTTTATTTTATTTATTTATTTATTTTTTTTTGCAAGAAATTTGTATTCCATCCTACTAGTTTTTTGCAGTGCTGTGTAGATGTAAACCTGATTGGTAATGCACACAATAATATTGCATAGTACGAATTAAAAACAAACAATCTGTCAAAGTCACCCCATAGCAAAATGTTATGGCACTTTGAGCTGTGGAGTCTAGTTTTGAAACGATATTATGCCAAGAACTGCTTTCTTATTTGCTTCCTTTATCTGGGTGGGATATGATAAAACAATTGCTCTAAGTACAACTCTGTATGTCCTCTCAACAATACGCCACAGGCCTGCACATGGTCACGTCATTCCCCACCATGCACGAAATTCCACACAGAAATGCGACGAAAAGCGTATGAGCAGAGCAAGCACCAAGCACGGGCTGCCTACGTCATCGTAGCTGCGCTTGCGCAGTACAGCCTATTGTCTGGCGCTGTCTGGTAACTGCTCAAACGAACCTCTATTCGCCTCATGCCACAGAAACTGACAACGTCACAGCAAGCATACCGTCGTTGAACACTCGAAGCGTGGTGAAAGGGTGCCTGCACTGATGGGCCACGCTATTACGTTATCACAGGCCGGTAGTAACCACGAGGTGTCCCTCACACGTGCGTCATCTAACAGTACAGGTACGCACTGTCTAATGGTGTTCTATAAAATTCCGTTCATTGCTCCCATCGTTTTCAGAATCTAAATTCGAATGAAAGAACTCGATTTACATTAAATCGGTTGCTTCAAGTGGAAGAATTTGTTCGTCATAACATAGACTTCAAGTAATGAACGTCGATTCTCATGTAATATGGCAGGCATTTTCGTTTACAGCGTAAAACTGCCTGAAATTATCCACCTCCTTATACACGATTCATTTGACTCATATTTACTCTTTCAGCTCAGGTTTTGTATTCGGTTTCCTTTTTAGAAGTTATAGCCAAAATTACTAAGCTTTTTCCAGAACCGCAACCACCTCTTATACTCAGCGAAATGGTAAGTTTTGTGGGCTCCGTCGTCCATAAACTAATACCAATCAAGCGTGATACGGAAGCACTACTCAACTGAGTTCTTTCATTTAAAAAAGCGTTTTAATTCAGTTGTGACATCGAAGTAGGTCAAAATTCCTCCAAACAGATTACTAGTTTCACCTAAAAGGTGAAAAAAATGGCTCTGAGCACTATGGGACTTAACTTCTGGGATCATCAGTCCCCTACAACTTAGAACTACTTAAACCTAACTAACCTAAGGAGATTACACACATCCATGTCCGAGGCAGGATTCGAACCTGCGACCGTAGCTGTCGCGCGGTTCCAGACTGTAGCGCCTAGAACCGCTCGGCCACTCCGGCCGGCCTAAAAGGTGAAATTTTAACTCATATTAATTACTTAAAACGTCGGTAACTTTCAAAGTATTTTGGTTTGACAAAGACTGTTTTCAGATGTTTACTTTTAATCTCTAAAAACACATTCTGCTCAATTTTTATTTGAGCATTTCTACGGTGATTTTGGTTTTCGTTTGCTTTAGCCCTTCTATTCATGACAAACCGATTCGACGACCAACGTATTATGAACACGATCAGCATGTGAAACAGCAATGGGTTAAGATTCCTGAATTCTGCTTTATGCACTTAATCTTGTTTAAAACTGCCGATACACGGTATTTTGAAGCTGTATGGAAGATAATTTGAATTAGAACACATTTTGCAGTTGTGAAATATATCTTGGTAGATGCCACAATCAAGTCTAACAAGGCACGCTTACAAAGAATATTCCTCAGGTGAAGTCCGGGATAGTATCGGGAAGTATTGACGAAATTAATGATGGTGGCAAGTATTGGTTTGTCTGCCAACAAGTGCGTCGCTTCAGATGGCACTATATATAATCCTACCTGTTCAACAACTACATAGCTACATCACCGATGGCAGTTACGTTGGTGTGGTTCAGGGATATGCTTTTGTCTGTAAACGTTTTTGTTGAAAATATCTTGTTCGCATAAAATTAGTAACTGTGTTGACGTGATTCAGCTGCTAAGCAGCCGTGATCAGAACTGAAAAAGAACACAAAAGTCCTAATGGAAAAGGTTAATATAAAATTGAGGTAAAGTAGTGCTTAAATATCAGAGGAAACGTACCGACTCAACTGTAATGGTAACAATATACAAATTGCCTTCGTGCTTCTACGTCCCACTTGTAGCAACGAGGTAAACAGTATCAGTTTAGGGCACGTAAGCAAGCTCGTCTTATATTTATTAGATGATCTACATACATACGAAACAGAGATGTGAAAGAAAATTACGTCAAATCTGATTATCTAAGAGTCACATACAATTCATGATTTAAAATGCAAAAGATTATATGTTTAGCGAGAAATTTGGATGACAAGTAAAAATCTTATCACAGGAAAACATTGTACTAAAGATTTCAGACTTCATTTCTGAACCCCTTAGAGGTAGGCTATTAATCCTGCCATGATTCAGTTTCAGTAGTAAACTTTTGGCTTTTCTCATTTCATACCCTGTAACATCCTCTAAACGCTGGACTCGCACCCGCTCCTGACGTACATCCTATCGGCCAAACCTTTACGCCGCGCGGGTTTGCCGTGTGGTTTAAGGCACAGTGCCACGGTTCGCGCGGTTCACCCCGTCGGAGGTTCGAGTCCTCCCTTGGGCATGGGTGTGTGTGTTGTCCTTAGCATAAGTTAGTTTAAGTTAGATTAAGTAGTGTGTAAGCCTAGGGACTGATGACCTCAGCAGTTTGGTCCCATAGAACGTACCACAAATTTCCAATTTTCCAAATCTTTACGCACTTGCACAATATTTATAGACATCCCCCTACACAGCAATTTAAGGACTGTGTGAGCAGGAAAACGAGGCACGGTATGATTTTAAACTTAAAAACAGAATTAAACTGTCTGTAGACTAGCGTTATTGTATTAGCTTGAAAGAGTACTTTCTTTACATATCAAATTTGTTTGAGTTTATATTAATGAGGTGGCAACCGTTCTTGAGGTCAGTATTATTTCCACAACCATGACTGCCATCTTAGCAAAATAAATGCAGTTTGTACGACATTTAAAAGACTAAGAATTGTTGTGCAAAGAGTCTCATCTTAAAGGAATTTTCCTGCAGATTTCAAAACAGGTCTTTGATTTTGAAAGTCTGCAATATTTTCGAAGTTGTGGATAATTTAGTTCTATTATTTGTATTTCAGCAGTATTCATTCATGTGATGTGTTTGGGTTACAGATGTATGTGTAACACATTATCATTTTCCCTGCTGAGTAAATGTTACCTTTCAAAACAGTCTTTCAGTTGAATTTTAATATTCCACAACAGCTTCCGTTGTTAATACATGACAGAATGCTGGGACCAGTCAAATGAGTTGTTTTTCCGTGAAACCTATAATCCTATTATGACCGCTAGCTGTTACGGATTCCAAAATCATGGTAGCAAAACATGGAGGGATGATTTTGACAGGTTGCAACCTTCGCAATATGGATTCCTTATAGGAATCCTAAAATACAATTTCGGGAGGATTGTTTGGCACCTATAGAATCAGCAAGAAATCAGAAACGTTATGCTGTTAAATATGTCTTATGCACGATATTAAAATGGAATTTACGTGATAGATTTAGGTTAGGGCCAAAGAGACTATCGCTAGGTATTGTGATCGACTTTGCTTCTATAAACGGTAATCAGTTGTACAATCGTATCAGAAAACCAACGTACAGAACTCAAGATGTCATAATAAGTCGGCTTGGTGGCCTAAAGAGGCCCCCTGTAAATTTGATGTCGACTCGTCAGTATTTTGCCACGACAGCGGCGGGTCCTGCATGTAAGTCGCTCGCCGAATTCTCAGAATTTCACAAAATGTCTTTACATTTCCATATCTCTAATTTATATTTACCTCTGTCTTGTAACTTAAATCAGCCGAAGATGCTTCTGCCTCTTCTGTTAAATTTTATCCCACTTTGTAAGGCTGACGCTGAAGTGCGAAAGGCTGTTTGTAATTGGTGACCACCCTTACATATGGACTCTGTAAGAAACGAATGGATATGTTTCCTCTAATATGCATGTACTTTTTTCTCTCACGCCTTACACTTACTTCTCGAATTCTGAATTTTCTGTTCTTTTTCAGTTCTAATGATGTTTTCATAGCTTTTGAAAATGGTCTAATTTTCACGAATTTTTGAAGTCAAGAGAACTTTACTAAAAACATTTTTTGAAACAGATCACGCGCTCCACAGAGGGTGTCCTGTTTCATGCGTTTTTTTTTCTCTATGCTGGACGTTTAGAATGAAGATATACTATTATTAGTGGAAATTAAGGTGGGATGCGTCCATCCTTGTCCTTTATAACTGTTTGTACTCTGCTGGTGGCACTTTCAGTGGGGTGTCCGAATGTCTGTGGAGGAATGTCTGCCCACTCCTCATCAAGAACCGCAGCCAGAGATGATACTCGTGTTGGACGCTGGGCTGCAGAAGTGTTGAAATGTCGCTGATGGATCTGTTACTCGGCTGACATCCAGCGACCAGTCCACGTCCGCACTAACTGAGCCCTCCAAAGCGACCAAACTTGATGTTGTTACTTCGCTGCTGACGACACAGTACTTCCCGTCTCCTTTTAAAATGGCGGGTCCGCCTCACGTGACATCTGGTGGACAGTTCCGCACTACATGTGTGTGTTTCCGGATACTGCTGATCAGACAGTGTAGATTATAAAACCTTTTTATGTTATTCAAATCACAGTAACAGCTCAAACACCAAATGAAGCCATGGAACTGTAACTTGGCCGTAAACGACATCAACAAATAAAAGTACACCCACGAGAGTTGTGGGTGTATCTACTGATGAGGTCTCGAGTATCTACTGATGAGGGCTGGAATACAAGCTACAAAACTAGTACAGGTAGATCTCAATGTGTTCACATACAACACCAATAAGTGGCCATGATCTTTGAAAATGTAATGCAACGGGACTCTCTTTCCAGTTCTACCAGTTTGGTTTAACCATTTCTTAAAGCACACAGTGATTTTTGGCCTCTCCAGATTATCTGACCTCAATCCTATTGAGCACATTGCGGCACTACCGAAACATGTAAACTCACTAGACACATCTCTGTGAACTGTGTGAGGTAGTTCAAAGGAGATGGAACGGCGCGGCTTCCCAAGATTTCGGTACATCGTGAAACGCGTACCATGAAACTTCACTGCCCCCACGAGAGCCAAGGTTGTAGTACACACTACTAGCTACATGTTGTTGTTGTGTTCTTCAGTCCAGAGACTGGTTTGATGCAGCTCTCCATGCTACTCTATCCTGTGCAAGTTTCTTCATCTTCCAGTACCTACTGCAACCTACAACCTTTTGAATCTGTTGAGTGTATTCATCTCTTGGTCTCCATCTACGATTTTTACCCTCCACGCTGCCCTTAAATACTAAATTGGTAATCTCTTGACACCTCAGAATATGTCCTACCAAGCGCTCCCTTCTTCTAGTAAAGTTGTGCTACAAATTTCTCTTCTCCCCAATTCTATTCAATACCTCCTCATTAGTTATGTGATATTCCCATCCAATCTTCAGCATTCTTCTGTAGCACGACATCTCCAAAGCTTGTATTCTCTTCTTGTGTAAACTATTTATCGTCCATGTTTCACTTCCATGCATGGCTACACTCCATACAAATACTTTCAGAAACGACTTCCTGACACTTAAATCTATATTCGATGTTACCAAATATTTCTTCTTCACAAACGTTTTCCTTACCATTGCCAGTCTACATTTTATGTCCTCTCTACTTCGAAAACGTCTAGGAGCTACAGTCTGGAACCGCGATACCGCTACGGTCGCAGGTTCGAATCCTGCCTCGGGCATGGATGTGTTTGATGTCCTTAGGTTAGTTAGGTTTGAGTAGTTCTAAGTTCTATGGGACTGATGATCTCAGAAGTTGAGTCCCATAGTGCTCAGAGCCATTTTCGACCATCACGAGTTCTTTTGCTCCTAAACAGCAAAACTCATTTACTACTTTAAGTGCCTCATTTCCTAATCTAATTCCCTCAGCATCACCCAGTTTAATTCGACTACATTCCATTATCCTCGTTTTGCTTTTGTTGATGTTCATCTTACATCCTCCATTCAAAACACTGTCCATTCCGTTCAGCTACCCTTCCAGGTCCTTTGCTGTCTCTGATAGAATTACAATGTCATCGGCGAACCTCAGAGTTTTTATTTCATCTCCATGGATTTTAATTCCTACTCCGAATTATTCTTTTGTTGCCCTTACTGCTTGCTCAATGTACAGATTGAATAACATCGGGGATAGGCTACAAACCTGTCTCACTCCCTTCCCAACCACTCCTTCCCTTTCATGCCCTCCACTCTTATGACCGCCATCTGGTTTCTGTAGAAATTGTAAATAGCCTTTCGCTCCCTGTACTTTACCCATGCCACCTTCAGAATTTGAAAGAGGGTATTCCAGTCAACATTTTCAAAAGCTTTCTCTAAGTTTACAAGTGCTAGAAACGTAGTTTTGCCTTTCCTTAATCTATTTTCTAAGGTAAGTCAGAGGGTCAGTATTGCCTCACGTGTTCCAGTATTTCTACGGAATCCAAACTGATCTTCCCCAAGGTCGGCTTCTGCCAGTTTTTCCATTCGTCTGTAACGAATTCGTGATAATATTTTGCAGCCTTCGCTTATTAAACTGATAGGTCGGTAATTTTCACATCTGTCAACACCTGCTTTCTTTGGGATTGGAATTATTATATTCTTCTTGAAGTCTGAGGGTATTTTGTCTGTCTTGTACATCTTGCTCAACAGATGGTAGAGTGTTGTCAGGGCTGGCTCTCCCAAGGTTATCAGTAGTTCTAAGGGAATGTTGTCTACTTCCGGGGCCTTGTTTCGACTCAGATCTTTCAGTGCTCTGTCAAACTCTTCACGCAGAATCATATCTCCCATTTCATCTTCATCTACATCCTCTTCCATTTCCATAATATTGTCCTCAAGTACACCGCCCTTGTATAGACCCTCTACATACTCCTACCACCTTTCTGCTTTCCCTTCTTTGGTTAGAACTGGGTTTCCATGTGAGCTCTTGCTATTCATGCAGGTCTTTCTCTTTTCTCCAAAGGTCTCTTTAATTTTCCTGTAGGCAGTATCTATCTCACTCCTAGTGATATTCTCCTCTACGTCCTTACATTTGTCCTCTATCCATCACTAGCTACATATGTCTAACTAATAAGCCGTGGTCTTGTATAAGAGCAAAGTCGGTTTGACGATAAACCTTTCTGCAATACTGCCTTGATATGGGGGTCACTTCAGCGGCTATGCGGCTATGTGGGCTTTTCGACAGCGCTGTTTTCGACCTATTTATAGGTGCTACAGGTACCTTCTGAACAAGCTGTTTTCCACCGTGGGTCTTCCGAACTGAGCCTGACCCCTGCCGATCACCGCCAGTAGTTCACCAGCAGCGCATGTGTTTCGATCGTGAGTCAGGAGGGGACCTCGTGGAAAACCTTCGTGTCCGTATAGCTTCGTAGGCGTAAAGTACTAAGCGATCGGAAGTTCCAGGTAATCACTGGGAGCAACATAAGTAAGGAGAGGAAGCTGAACAACGGATTGTCTCAAGGATCAGTTCTCTCACCCTTACTGTTCAACCTATTTCTATCTGCTCTACCTGACACTTCGTCCAGAAAATACTGCTATGCCGATGACCTGGCTCTGGCCGTCAAACACCAGGAAATGAAGACAACAGAAGAGATTTTAGCCAGTGACCTGTGTGCATTAGACAGTTACTTCAAAATCTGGAGACTCCAACCCAGTGTGAGTAACACAGAAGTGTGTTGCTTCTATCTAAATAACCAGTTGGCGAACGTAAAACTGGAGGTAAGTTTCAGAGGCAGAATTCTTCGTCACAATTGGAATCCAAAACATCAAAGCTGAGGACTCGAAACAACATCCTCCATAAGCTGTGCGGAACTACCGGGGGATCTTCAGCAACCACCCTGCGAACTTCAGCTCTGGGCTTGGTATACTCAAGTGCTGAGTATTGTGCACCTGTTTGGATGAATAGTCATCATACAAGGCTTGTTGATACCCAGCTGAATACGACAATGCGCATAATATCTGGCACAATCAGATCTACTCCAGTTTATTGGTTTCCACTATTAACTGGTATAACGCCTCCTGATCTACGCAGATGTACTGCCCTTATGAGAGAATGCCACAAGATCTCCAGGAATTCTAACCTACCCGTGCATAGCGACCTGCCACTTTTAAATCGCAAGAGACTGAAATCACGTCATCCAACTCTGTGCGATGCTGCTGACATGGTTGCTAAGAATTTCAAACCTCTTGAAGAATGGAAAGGTCGGTGGGAAGCAGTGACAGATGTGCACCTGCGTAACATCTTCTCAGGTGCTAAACTTCCAAGTGGATTCGACTTACCACGCAAGACCTGGTCTACTCTCAACAGAATCCGTACCAGCCATGGGCGATGCAGGGAAGCTCTCTTTAAGTGGAAGAAGCTTCCTGATCCAGCTTGTGACTGCGGGGCTCCATACCAGACTGTTCACAACATTGTCAGTGAATGCAGGATTCGTGCCTATCACGGCGCTAAAGAGGACTTCCTGCTAGCAGCTCCAGATGCAGTGCGCTGCATTGAAGGACTGGATATTCAGTTGTAAAGACAAACTTAAGTTTCTTGTGTGTCAATATGTACATATGTATATGTAATTTCATGATATGTCTGTATTAGCCATACGCTAAATAAAAAACTTGAGTTCCAGAGTCTGTGAGCAAGGGAAATGTATACAACAACGAAACGGAAACCGTGTCTGCTCAAGGATGGTCATCGCTGCCGTGTACACAGAACATGTGGTGAGTATATGACTGCTTGTGTGTGAAATACGAACGGAGTAAGCGCCAAGACCGTTTAAAAATTGAAAACGGCATAAGCATGGGTTAGCAGCTTCACTGGTGCCCACTTGGCGGAGCGGATGTGCAAATTGAGAAACAAGTGCTTAACTGCAGGAAAAGTGTTCAAGAAGAAAATACAGTGGCCGTTTCCCAAATTTTCCAGGTTCAAGATTTGAAAGATATAGGTTTAGATTTTGTCGGAAAGATACCAAATTATGGGATTTCCAAGTCTGCATTATGTGAAGTAGGAAGGGAAGCTACTGGAACGATCCAGAATCCTGCTACTAGTTCGGAGATTCGACTGAGCGAAGAGAACTTGAAATTAACTGAAGGTAATACTTCTTTGAAAATTGATGATGGGTCTATTTCTGACAAATGGATACTAGTATTCGGTAGTGAAGAATCGAAGAAAACCTTGTGCGAAAATAGAATTCTTCTACGGACGGGGCATTCGACAGTTATTCGAAATAATTCGAGCAATTGTACACCACACACTGAGACATCGGAAGCGCAGAAGAAGACATAACGACATTTCCCGTTTTTTTGCTCCCAGACGAAAGTCAAAATATATATGAAAACCCTTTCCCTGGCTTCTTACCGGAAACTGCAGTGTTAGGGTTTGAAATGGTTACAGTTAAAGCTATGAAAAGAGAACGCCCGAATCATACCTCTTTCGTTGTAATTTTCACCTCAACCAATGTCTGTGAAAGAAAATACACTACTCGCCATTAAAATTGCTACATCAAGAAGAAATGCAGATGATAAACTGGTATTCATTGGACAAATGTATAATACTAGAACTGACATCTGATTACATTTTCACGCAATTTCGGTGCATAGATACTGAGAAATCAGTACCCAGAACGACCACCTCTGGCCGTAATAACGGCCTTGATACGCCTGGGCATTGAGTCAAACAGAGCTTGGCTGGCGTGTACAGGTACAGCTGCCCATGCAGCTTCAACACGATACCACAGTTCATGAAGAGTAGTGACTGGCGTATTGTGATGAGCCAGTTGCTCGGCCACCATTGAACAGGCGTTTTTAATTAGTGAGAGATCTGGAGAATATGCTGGCCAGGGCAGCAGTCGAACATTTTCTGTATCCAGAAAGGCCCGTACAGGATCTGCAACATGCGGTCGCGCATTACCATGCTGAAATGTAGGGTTTCGCAGGGATCGAATGAAGGGTAGAGCCACGGGTCGTAACACATCTGAAATGTAACATCCAGTGTTCAAAGTGCCGTCAATGCGAACAAGAGGTGACCGAGTCGTGTAACCAATGGCACCCCGTACCATCACGCCGGGTGATACGCCAGTATGGCGAGACGAATACACGTTTCCAATGTGCGTTGACCGCGATGTCACCAAACATGGATGCGACCATCGTGATGCTGTAAACAGTACCTGAATTCATCTGAAAAAAATTACGTTTTGCCATTCGTGCACCCAGGTTCGTCGTTGAGTACACCATCGGAGGCGCTCCTGCCTGTGATGCAACGTCAAGGGTAACCGCAGCCATGGTCTCCGAGCTGATTGTCCATGCTGCTGCAAACGTCGTCAAACTGTTCGTGCAGGTGGTTGTTGTCTGCACGATCCGTTACAGCCATGCGGATAAGATGCCTGTCATCTCGACTGCTAGTGATACGAGGCCGTTGGGATCCAGCACGGCGTTCCGTGTTACCCTCCTGAACCCACTGATTCCATATTGTGCTAACAATCATTGGATCTCGACCAATGCGAGCAGCAATGTCGCGATACGATAAACCGCAACCGCGATAGGCTACAATCTGACCGTTATCAAAGTCGGAAACGTGATGGTACGCATTTCTCCTCCTTACACGAGACATCACAACTACGCTTCACCAGGCAACTCCGGCAACTGCTATTTGTGGATGAGAAATCGGTTGAAAACTTTCCTAACGTCAGCACGTTGTAGGTACCGCCACCGGCGCAAACCTTGTGTGAATGCTCTGAAAAGCTAATCATCTGCATATCACAGCATCATCTTCCTGTCGGTCAAATTTCGAGTCTGTAGCACGTCATCTTCGAGGTGCAGCAATTTTAATGGGCAGTATTGTATGAGAACTGCGATTAAAGAAGGAATAGAGAAAAAATCAAATTGTTTCGCTGCATGTGTGCTGCAGTAGCACATCTTTGACTAAACGGTGTTGATGAAGCTTGTATGGTAATAGTGGAGGAAGTTCTCAGTGGAGAAAAGGGTCACGAATTTTAGAGCCTATATGGTCAATCAGTGGATGAAAAATTCTGGTATACGAATACAAATGTGGAATTTTTAAACATGAAACACAAGACCACGAATGCTGTCGAAGGCTGCCATCGGAAACTAAACTTCCCAATAAATCAAAAACAACCGAACGATTACTTTACGATATATAAGCTGAAGGAGGGGACAGTAAATGCTATGTTTCCGAATAAAAAAAGTTTCTCCCATGGAAGAAAAGGGTACACAGATCTTGAAAAAAGATTAAAAAATATTATATGAACATAGACGGTAAATCAACTAAAACTTGCACCGCAAATATTTCGGAAATGGAAAGAGCTGTCTATGTCTGATTTTCACAAAATCGATCGGTAATCAGGGGCTCCAATTGTTAGACAATAAACAGATTGTCGTAATACTTAAGAAGTGTATTTTTGTGCAGACAAAAACTTTTTAAAGGGAACGATGTCTACTGACGTTAGCAAACAAAAAGCAGGGTAAATCAGAATGGCAGTGGGGTTTGTTGCAGGGTAATAGTGCGAGTCGTTTACGAGATATCGTATTTTGAAAAGTTCCCGCACCGGCACTTGTGCAATACCTGTGGTAGAAAACACTAAAGAACAATAGAAGTTAATATACTAGTTATGTGGATTCCGACAAGTAGTGAGAGAACTGACCATCACCTGTTATGTCCAGAATGTCAACGGCAGCGGCAGTAGGCACTTCCAGTCTGATATGGAACGAGTGCTTCACGCGCTGGCATTTTAGCGGAGATGTCCGAACAGGCTGCAGTAGTACGTCGTTGCATATCACTGAGTGCAGTTGGTATGTCCTTGTAGGCAACGTCCTTTAGCTTTCCCCACAGAAAAATGTTTACTGGCGTCAAATCTGGGAACGGACGGGCCAAGATACAGGTCCTTAGTGTCCAGTACAACGATTTGGAAACAGTTCATGAAGACATGCAGTAGTAATTCGCTCATTGTGGACCGGACATTGATCATCTTGGTACGATAGGTTCATCCCAGTCTGCAGAGAAACGTATTCCAGCATCCGTGGGAGATAGTCTGTTAGGAGGCAGCGATGCTGAAACCTCGCCTTAAAAAAATTACTGTGCTGATAAACCTCTTAACGTTATTTGATTTTCAAACAGCTGAGCAGAACTGAACGTACTCAGACATTTCTCTCTTTACTTATCCGATCAACACTAAACTGGCATACAATATTTTTAGCGCAACGCAATCTGACTTTCAATAATCCCTACAAAAGAATGGCCCTGACTAACAATAACCTATACCTTTCATGAATCACTTACCTCACAAAAATCTTCGTTACTCGAACTACTGCAATACAGCGAGCGCCAATACTGCCAGATAAACAAAAGATTCTAACTACTGAAGGCACTAACTACTGGCGGACACACGTCCAGATCGTCCGCTCTCAAAATTCTGCCATCTCTCTCCCCACATCCACCACTGCTGGAGGCTCACCTCCAACTGCGCAACGCTACGCGCTGTTCACATCCAACTGCCCAACACTACAATAGCGAATATTCCAACAGTGCAAACCAGCCACAGACTTCACACAGCACAGTCAGTGATTTTCATATAGAGCGCTACGTGGCGTTACCAACATAAAAACCTAAACAGCCTACTTACAATACTTCTGCGAGTTTATGAAAATCGGGCCGATGACTTGATGGTTCACTATCCCACAGCACAGGTTCGCACTCTATGGTCGGTGACGTTCCACCTGGCGAAGCCAACGGTGATTGTCAACATATCAATAGTGTATGTTCCGGCGGTTTACCTGGCCATGATCGGTAATGTGACTTCATGATACATGATACATCTGAGTATCCTACCTTAAAGCCCATGTAAAGAAGTTAATACGATTCTCAGAATCGTTTCCATGCTGCTCTTGATGGAGAAAGATGTGATTGGTATGGAATCCATGTCGGTGGAGAGAGAGTAGGGCACTTTCCTGACACCGCCACAGCCGCGTGCGATTGCTGCAAGAGCAGCAAGAACATAAATTACCCCTCTTCTGTCTTCACGTGTTTCCTTCTGTTGCATTGTTGTGGTGTTACTATCACATTCACATTACCGGTTGAAGAGGTTGACAAATAACTGCCGAGATGGTTGACGTCTATTGGGATATCTTACCGCATACACTGTACAAGAACGAACTGCATTCTTCCTACACTCTCCGTACAACATGAGCACATCGGTTATTTCTGCATTGGTAAATCCCCTCGTGTACTCACGACCTACAGTTTGGACTCCCACACAATGAGTAGCAACTCGTAATGCACTCCAGGAACACACGAGCACACTGTAAGCAAACACAGCAAAAATCATACCAAGCAACTATGCATGATGAATGCCACATACGAGTGTCACTGTGGACATTTTTAAAATATGAGATCTCGTAAACGACTCGTACTAGAGCTGCAACAAACATCATTGACACTATAACTTGTCTTATTTTCAGTTTGTTAAAGTCAATAGGAATTGTTCAGTTTAAAATACTATTTTTGCGCAAAAATGCACTTCCTAAGTATTATTACAGTCTGTTTATTGGCTAACAGTACGAGCCCCTGACTATCAGCCCATTCTATGAAAACCGCTCATATAGCAGTTTCCATTTCAGCAATATTAGCGGTGCAAGTTTTACGTGATTCACCCCGTGTATAATGACTTTGAGCATTTAAGAATCTGTCTTTCTTTAAAAAAAAATGGAGTTGCGAAATTACAGTTCATAAAATAAGACTAGAAGTTTATTTATTTTCTGCACTAATGATGTAGAAAGAAAAAGCTAAAAAAAAGTAAGAAATAAAAACATTTGAACATGTCTACGTACTATATGCACAGCCAGTGCTAAGCCAGGATAAAATGTGAAGGGATGTTCTTTTTACGAAACTGCCGGCAGAGCCTCGTCCAGTGTTGTGGCTTCCTTTGACGGTCGGAAAACCTGCAGCTAAAATATTCGCGGTTGGAAACACCGCGCTGACATCATGGCTCGCAAATCCCACAGCCGGAAAGCCCACGACACCGTTTCGGCTAGGCTGGTTCCGTCTGACGCAACCGGGTTACTGATATCGTCCTACGGATCTGGGTCAATTGCTCTACTTGCTCACGTTCCAGTAGGCGGCCACCTGTGTTAATTACATCCCCGTGTACACGATGTATAAAGGGCCCATCGATGCACGTAACATGCTGAACGAAATAATTGAGCGGAAAATTAACAGAAAATTAACCGGTATGGACACAGACATAATAACAAACACTATACAATGTTACTAAGGTTTGCCATTTGAAACATTCAGTTCTCACGGCACCACAGTAAACATCCGTGCAATAGACAAAACGGCACATTGAGAAACCTGTCAACGTACCATGTATTTTCCTACAGGCATGACACACAAATCACCAAATCTGCAAGAGAGCTAGGTAGCGTAGATGTCAACACATTCGACACGCGTTCATGAGGACAGTAGTTCAGATCTCTGATAGGGCATCCAGATTTAGGTCTACCCTGGATTCCGAAAATAGCATGACAGACGCAGTAAGGTGCTCTTCAAATCGACAAGGACAGCTGCGTTCCCAATTCTTCCCCCTCATCGGAAATAATGTTCCGTCACTAATGAACTCGTCTTCAGCGATACGCTAAAATCTTTCCTTCCTTCTCATCTTCGCTGAAACTGCAACCCCTAATCACACACGCATCACGCCTGTGTTCCAATGAACAGAAAATATTGCAGATGCTGCATTCTATTTACCTATTTCTTTTCTTTCTTCAGTTTATATCAGACCTATTCACTATGAATTTTACCGTGCAAAGAGTTAGACGATGGAGACAACAGTCCTTCTATTAACAATCTACAAACAAACTTAGAAATATTAATCAGTGTTACTTCAGAAATTTGGCTGTCTATTTCATCAGCTGAAAGTTTTGAGTGACTTTCTTCAATAAATATTCTCTAATTTTCCACCACGAATCCACGACCGCATTCTTAAGTCAGTGTTGCTTCAGGTGTAGTGGGCTTTTAAATTTTTAAGGCAATCGTTTACAGGGTGACCCAACTAAGCCGTCCATTGTGGCCGAGCGGTTCTATGCGCTTACGTCTGTAACCGCGCTGTTGCTACGCTCGTAGATTCGAATCCTGCCTCGGGCGTGGATTTGTGTGATGTCCTTAGGTTAGTTAGGTTTAAGTTGTTCTAAGTCTAGGGGACTGATGACTTCAGATGTTTGTCCCAAAGTGCTTGGAGCCATTCGATTTTTTTATTTTTTATTTATTTATTTATTTATTTTTTTTTTTTTTTTTTGACCCAACTATGACGGCCGGACTTATTCCTATTACGCGAAACACTTCCACGGAACTTGCGACGTACTCGCCCGCTTACCAGTCTCTGGCGAGTCTCGGGTAGATGTACGACTGATTCTGCGTCCGTCAGTTGCTGGATAAAATGCTTTATTAATTGCACTTCACATCGACGCTGCTCTTAGCGCACTTTGTGGACTTAGCAGACACGGCGGAAGATCTTAGTGGCAGCCCGGCTCCTAATACCTAGAACCAGCCGAGGGACATTGTTCAGAGTAGGACAAGTGTTGTAATAATTCCACACCTACCACATCTGTACACCGGAGGCCAACGTACGGTGCATGGAGGAGGGTACTTCTCGCACCAATGATATTTTTTTCACCTACCGTTACTCTCTTGGAATTTCAACAGTAAACGACTCAGTGATGCACAACGCTTCTCCTGTAGCGCCTGCCAATCAGGTTTGTTGATCTTGTGACGGAACACGTCGCTCTTCGTTTGATCTTCTTTCTCTCTATCGTTAGTCCAACCTAGTAACCACTCGAGATTTGGTTGAGCAAGTGTTTTGTTAGGCATTTCTTTCGTCGATGAATTACGTCTCCTTAAGATCTTCGCAGTGAACCTCAGTTTATGGTCTGTTTTTCGTACTATGTTTTATATGACCGCTGGGTTTCATACCACTCAGTACGGTCACTCCTAGGTAGTTAACGGTATTTACTATTTCAAGTGGTTTGTTGACAATAGTGCAATAGATCAGTAGTGGACTTCTTCGCTTGTCTATACATAATACCGTACGCTTGCTTACTTTCAGTGTCAACTGCCAACCCCGCCTCCAGTTTGCGTTGCTACAGTCTCCTGGCAATGCTACCTTTCTACAGTGGGCTGATTCTGTCAGTTTTGCTCCCGAAGAATGACGAGTTGAGATCTGCCGCCATTGAAGTCCTGTATCGTCTTAAGCCTGACCCGACTCCCGGTATGCTCGTACTTTGTCCACTAAACGACAGTGCGGGAAGGTTATAAACGCGTTCCTGAAGTCAAACAACACGGTATCAACCTCAGCGCCTTTTGCCTTCCGCGCTCTGAATCTCACGCAAGAACAGAACGAGTTGGGTCCGCAGGATCTGTTTTTCGAATACGAGTTTATTCCCGAAAACGAAAATCTTTTCAGAATACGAGTTGATTTCCGAAAACGAAATTCGTGACCATAAAAGATCCCCAATCCTACAACAGACAGACGTCAGTGATATAGACCTATAATTATCTGTGTCTGTCCGACGACGTTTCATGAAAACGGGAGTGATCTACGCTTTTCTTCGTTGCACCAGCGACCTACGAGAAACAGCTGATGGAAGGGCAGCAAGTTCCATCGCACCATAGCTCTGGAATCGTACAAGTAACTCATCTGGTCCAGATGCCTTTTGATTACTAACCTATTGTTGCGTTTCTTATATTCCACTCCCACTTGTCACAATATCTGTAGTTTCTGTTTTCCGCGGTGATAACGGTTTCCAAAAACCTAATTGAGTACTTCGGACTTCAAACACCCTACGTTTCACTGCCACTATGGTCAGTGGGCGACTGAGTATATCATTTCGATCCGCTCACTCACTTCACATAAAGAGCAAAACTTCTTAGCATTTGACTGAGACCGTTTGACAAAATTTTACTTTGAAATTCATTGAATACTTCTTCGATCTCTCTCGTCATGCTCACTTTGGTTTCATTCAGGTTTTGTTCGTAGACAAGGCTCTGACTTCTGTTAACTCGAAGATGAAGCTCTGTTTGCTTTCGCAGCAACTTTCTGACACCACTACTGAACCAGTATATTGTAGTATGTGAAAATTCATTTATTTGAAACCATTAAACAGACTTTCTCCAAACCTGGATTTATAATGTAGTTTGATGCTGTGAGTTCGGTGCCCTAGCGGGAACAATCGCAGTGAGTCGTGGGCTGTCAAGCGCTGGTACGGAACTGAGCGAAATCACAGCGCACGCCACCGTTCTTAGGAAAGAGAGGATTCCTTTTAGTAGTTGCTGGCATTTGAATTTATTCAACGTTACAAGGAAACCGAAAAAGTAGGAAATGAAAGTTTCTTTAGAGTAGAGCCGTAACCACGCGCAGTTCTGGGCTGTTCTCAGAATTCAGGAAAACTACGGGAATGATGACAGGATGTTTTTACGAACGGATGACATTGTTGCTGGTAAACCTTTCGGGGTAAAAGGTCGTGATCCACGAAACGCTTCCGTTCTTAACGTTTCGTCCAGAATTGCGCTGGGCATCTTCATTTATATTTAGGTCTACAACTCTGCTTCCGCCGTTTGGCAATAGACGGCACTAGTGGCAATTAGTGGTGCACGTCGTCTGTGGTAACTGTAATATAGTAAGCTTAGGCATTTGAGAACATAACGCCATCAAAATATCAGTCGGTTTTTGATTGCATCATAAAAGTATTCTCGATTGAATACGTCAACTTATGAGCCCAATTCTCGTCATCTGCGGGAGGTTTTAATTTTCTTCTGCGGCTGAGGCTCATAAAAAGGTTGGTAAGACCCATGATCAGACGCCTTTTAGTGACAGAACTTCGCAGAAAATTGTTTCCATGCTTCAAGAATGGTGATTTTGACGTTGAAGACCGGAATGGTTGTGAAAGAGAGAAATCTTTCGATGCTGCTGCAACCGACGGGAATAATCACAGGAGATCGTTATATAAAGCAATTGATGTGTTTGAGCCGAGCACTGAAAGACAAACGACCACACTACAGCGGTAGAGACGAAAAAATGATTTTTCAGCATGACAGTGCACGACCCCATGTCGAAAATCCCGTCGAAACATTCTTGGGAACGTTGAAATGGGTAGTTCTACCCCCCCCCCGCTGTGTTCTCCAGATATTCCTCCCTTTGACAGCCACCATTCTCGATCTATGACACATGACCTACCTCACTATCACCTGCGTTCATATGAACAAGGGTATAACTGGATCGCTTCATGGCTCCATTCAAAAGACGCCCAGTTTATACACAGCAGGATTCGTATGCTGGCATAAAGCTAGGAAAAAGCAGTGGCCAACGATGACCAATACTTTCAATCGTAAATGTTTTGTAAGTTTTTCACAATAGAGTCTCGAAAATCGAAAAAAAACGGCGGAAGCAAAGTTGTAGACTTAGTATTTTTATTTTTGTAAGTTAATTGGCTTTCGTTATGTGCCTATACAGTCATCTGGTCAGAGGATCGTTTGTTATCATATTAGAACCCTGTAAAAGTGACGCCGTAGCTGTGACAGACCTGCAGCTGTTTCCTGTGCTCGCCCCATCTGCCGGTGGGTGGCTTGTGAGGCAGATGTGACGCGGGTAGGTTCAAAACTTGACGATGTCATGCTGTGTAAAAGGGCCAAATGTTCTCGTAGAGATAAGTAATCGTGTATTCCTCTTCTTTGTGTTCTTCTTTCAGTGAGCATTGACCTCTGCCTATGACGGGGTCCGCTGTGCTTCAAGAGTTGGCACATTTCACCTGTTGTAGCTAATGTCCATCCTGGCGCTACCGTCACCCAGTGACCTGAGAGAGGGAAGGCGTGTGCGCCTCCTGCCTGTGAATCGTGTAGGTCGTCTGTCTGCGTATCATGTTTTCTGAGGCGGGATCTGGAGGGCAGCCTAGTATTTGCCTGTACGAACACAGGAAACCGCCGAAAAACTAGTCAGGCTGGCCGGATCACCAGACGACCATCGTCATTCTTCTCACGGGCTCGATCCTAGGATGGGTCACCTCCCAGTCTTGTAAGTTAGCGCGCAGCGCATTACGCCATACGAACAGGTGCTGGGCAATCGTCCATTACTTTTCAAAATTATTGACATGTGGCATCCACCCTGGATGCTGGATGATGACCGTTCGGACGACTCTGTTTGCGCAGTAAGAAAATAAATTTTTTTCTTGTCCAGCATAAGCAGCATTGTGCTGCAGTCCCACAACACTAGTATTGATTTCCAAACAAATAAACGCACCAGTAGCACTCGTACTTTTATTTTTACTGTCAAGACTGGATTACGCCACGAGGGCCACTTTCCGTCGGCTGCCTGAACAATATTGAGCAACAAAGTACAATGGAATAAGTTATATTACAAGGAAAGTATGAAAACTGTCAAGGACAAACACAGAAAAACACAGCCAGTTTCACCCAATAACCCCTTTCTTCGACATTAGCACGGGAATGCCTTATTTGCTATCCAGTGATGAAGACCCACCAAGGGTAGCCACAAGATTGTTGCCCAGTAATCCCTGTCCTCCAGCACAAGAGTGGTAAAACTCTAATTCATAAGAGATGGCAACACTGCTCTTTGGCAGTGCTCAGTCCACAGTGGACAGCACAAGATCCTGAAGACGATCGCAGCAGAGGGCTCGAAATATCTATCATTTCAAGAAGCACGATGTGCCCTGACAAAATGCAAGATTTTAACTTCAGTGTCAACAGACACGAAAGCCTGCAGACTTACATAAGATAATCTTGTACATCAGCTCGTCCACAAACATCATGGAAACTGCATAGTAAAATAAGTAATGCTATGTAACAACTCGTCCACAATTTAACAAAATAATATACAGGATCTTTGATACTCCTATTATGCAAGAAAACTGTCTATTGACACACAGTCTTCTTGGGTTTAGAAAACATCGTTCCTGTGAAACACAACTAGCTTTTTATTCACATAAAGTGTTTAGTGCTATTGACAAGGGATTCCAGATCGATTCAGTATTTCTGGATTTCCGGAAGGCTTTTGAAACTGTACCACACAAGCGGCTTGTAGTGAAATTGCGTGCTTATGCAATATCGTCTCAGTTTGTGACTGGATTTGTGATTTCCTGTCAGAGAGGCCACAGTTCGTAGTAATTGACGGAAAGTCATCGAGTAAAACAGAATGATTTCTGGCGTTCCCCAAAGTACTGTTATGGGCACTTTGCTGTTCCTTATCTATATACACGATTTGGCAGACAATCTGAGCAGCCGTCTTAGGCTGTTTGCAGATGAGCCTGTCGTTTATCGACTAATAAAATCATCAGAAGATCAAAACAAACTGCAAAACGATTGAGAAAAGATATCTGAATGGTGCGAAAATTGGCAGTTGACCCTAAATAGCGAAAAGTGTGAGGTCATCCACATCAGTGCTAAAAGGAATTCGTTAAACTTCGGTTACACGATAAATCAGTCAAATCTAAAAGCCGGAAGCTCAGCTAAATACCTAGGTATTACAATTACGATCAACTGAAATTGGAAGGCTAACCAAAGACCGTGTTTTATTGGCAGGACACTTCAAAAATGTAACAGGCCTACTAAGGAGACTGCCTACACTACGCTTGGCCGTCCTCTTGTAGAATACTGCTGCGCGGTGTGGGATCCTAACCAGATAGGACTGACGGAATATGCACCGGCACGGTTCTTTCCGTCCCTTTACGACGGACCTGCACCTACCTGTGAACATTGTCTCAGCAGATCATCAGTAGGAAAGCCGAGTGAAACCTACTGTACTTCCACGTGAACCAGGCTGCAATATAAGTCACTAATCTACGTTTCGGGAGAAAGTTTTCACACAAATGAAAGGTTGGAAATTTTGTCCTCAATTAATATATTCTGAAACTTAGGTGAACAAGTATCACTGCCAAGCCCGTGCTAGTCTTAACACAGTCACTCATAATTCCTTTCACTCACGTTAGCAAGTTTATGGTGTTGCAATTTCCGAAAACGTAATAGCTACAATAATATTAATTGTGTTTGATTGATAATGTTCGCCAAATATTAAGTCGGTATCAAATGCAGTCACAGTTTTTAGCCACCGACCTGTTCAATACGCCACGCGGAATATATGTCTTTTCTCGTCACAAAAATCACTTAAAAATTCCGAAATTTCTACACGCCCAACGGAATAATTATGCCGTCACTTTACCACACTTTTGATGTATGAAACACTGCTATATCCGGCAACTTACCGTTTCCATCGGAACTACTACTACACACGTCCGAACTGTTTCATGGCTAGGTTCCCACCCTTCTTTAGAATACTGTAAGTCTTCTCTACCAGCAGAGAAAGGCGCGCGAAGAATATTGCTTTACCACTGGTCAGTTTACTCAACAGCCAATAGCAAAACAACATTCTCCCGCGCCAGTCCGCGCTTTTCATCAATAACCAATCGCAAAACAGTAAACCTAATGGCTGCACATTTTACCGACGTAATTATCGAGTATGCTGAAGTTTTGCTTGTGCATATAGTTATTTACTGTTGTTATTTATACCTGAATTAACTTTCCCAGCCGGCCGAAGTGGCCGTGCGGTTATAGGCGCTGCAGTCTGGAACTGCGAGACCGCTACGGTCGCAGGTTCGAATCCTGCCTCGGGCATGGATGTGTGTGATGTCCTTAGGTTAGTTAGGTTTAACTAGTTCTACGTTCTAGAGGACTAATGACCTCAGCAGTTGAGTCCCATAGTGCTCAGAGCCATTTGAACCATTTTTTAACTTTCCCTTCACCATAAACTTACTTTACAAATCTATTCTACAAAAATCCCCTTTGTCCACATCCATACTTCTTCGAAATGTTCCCACACTAAATCCCACTACATAACTCGTTAAACAATTATCTTCATATTAACCTTAAAACACACTCACGCATCATTCATACTGCTAAACACATTTATAACATCTTACCTACACAAAAAGACATAATAACACTTTATGAAAATACTAGAACAGTTATGAAAAACATTCTATTACTTTAGTGTACTCTAGTGGGCACAATCGAAACTAAAAAACACACTCCTCCTATCCAATATTGTCGTCTATTAGGTGATACATAAACTACGTGCGCGTCCAGTCTCGCGTTACCATCTGCCACTATCCGGCTCTGAGACACATCTCCCACTTAACAGCCGAGGCAGGATCATTATATGGCGCTACGCCTCAAGTACATCGAAAAAGTTCAAAGAAGGGCATAACGTTTTGTATTATCGCGAAATATGGGAGAGTGTGTCAGAGAAATGATACAGGATTTGGGATTAACATCATTAAATGAAAGGCGTTTTTCGTTGCGACGTAATCTTCTCACGAAATTCCAATTGCCAACTTTCGCCTCCCAACGCGAAAATATTTTATTGACACCCGACCTACATAGAGAGAAACGCATAAAATAAGGGAAACCAGAGCTCGTACGGAAAGATATAGGTGATCGTTCTTTCCACGCGCTATACGAGATTGGAATAAAAGAGAATAGTGAAGGTGGTTCGATGAAACCTCTGCCAGGCACTTAAATGTGATTTTCAGAGTATCCATGTAATTGTAGACGTAAATGTATTATAGGCTTGTGGACGTTGCAGTAAGGACTTTGAAGATAAAGTTCTGATAAGGAAAATATAAAACAAATTTGAAGATCGGATCACATCAAAAAACTCCCGCCTCACGGTAGCGACACGGCGGAGGCAATAACATATCTGACCTGAGTGCCCAACACGAGCCCACGGCATGGGCAATGTTTTGGGTACTCGTCATCGGGTTCTGTACTGCCTGACAAATGACGTCTTGTTCGAAGACGAGAGTGCGGCACGTCCGTCGAACACCACAGCCAGTCCTACCACCTGCGAGTGTACCAGTTCCTTGCAGCCGTTTTTGTAGTGGAATGAAAATGTTACGTGACGTCACAAATACAACAGCGACTGACGACGACGCCGTCTCCTCAGTTTGTGTGCATATAGTATACAGGGCGATTTGAAAGTGATTCGTGCTTTAAACTTATTTTGTATCCAAACGGTACATTTCTGGACATTTGTTCCTTATCAAAACTTTATCTGCTACGTCTGCTGCCGGCCACTGTGGCCGACCGATTCTAGGCGCTTCAGTCCTGAACCGGGCTGCTACTACGGTCGCAGGTTCGAATCCTGCCCCTGGCATGGATGGGTGTGATGTCCTTAGGATAGTTACGTTTAAGAAGTTCTAAGTCTTAGGGGTCTGATGACCTCAGATGTTAAGTCGCATAGTGCTCAGAGCCTTTTGAATTACGTCCGCTCTACAAACCCTAGAATCGTGTGGTATGAACAGTGAAGGACCTTGTACATAAAGTGAACCTTCAGAATCTATGACACCTGCATAGAGCGACACTTGTACAGAGAGGGAATCTGTTAACATTTACTTCGAGCCGAGGACACTGTACGTAGTGGACAGGGTGTTCCAGAAGCAGAATTCAATGGTCTCTCCGACGCTACCTCCGACGTATTCTGGGGAAGGTCAAAGCCCATTTCCTGCACAAATTTCCCTGGCCCTGCACCAGCTCGTAGTGTGCGTGGTTTTATACCAGAGGTCAGTTCTGCAGCTGATCCTTGACTGTAAAGTAGCGTTCTGTGTTTTAGGGCTGTTATACTGGAGTTCATTGAGACCACCAAAGGGAAGCCTTTACTGATATACAACGGTCACTGATATGTAGTGGGCTGTACAGACAAACAAGAAGTGGCCTGCCGGCCGCTGTGGTCGAGCGGTTGTAGGCGCTTCAGTCTGGAACCGCGCGACCGCTACGGTCGCAGGTTCGAATCCTGCCTCGGGCATGGGTGTGTGTGATGTCCTTAGGTTAGTTAGGTTTAAGTAGTTCTAAGCTCTAGGGGACTGATGACCTCAGAAGTTAGGTCCCATAGTGCTCAGAGCCATTTGAACCATTTTTGAAGAAGTGGCTTATTGACGTTATGTAAACTTTAAGAACAATGAATGTAAAGAAAGATTATCTACTAAGAATAACACAGATTTAGGGGAAAGTATCCATGTTTGTAATCCAGATGAAGCAGCAATTGAAGTGAAAAACAATTTTGTCAAATAAAAGAAGCAGGCAAAAGAAATAGATGCTACAAAAAAAAATGGCTCTGAGCACTATGGGAGTCAACTGCTGAGGTCATTAGTCCCCTAGAACTTAGAACTAGTTAAACCTAACTAACCTAAGGACATCACAAACATCCATGCCCGAGGCAGGATTCGAACCTGCGACCGTAGTGGTCTTGCGGTTCCAGACTGCAGCGCCTTTAACCGCACGGCCACTTCGGCCGGCAATAGATGCTCCAGTTTCGTCCGTTTACGTTGAAGAAGTAGGGCAGCTCCTCAATCAGGGCAACGACGTAGTAAAATTATTACCATCATACAGAAGTGCGAAACATTTGTTACATCTCATTAAGCTAACATATATGGGAACAGCTTCAGATCCCACCCATTCTGGAGGACAGTTCTTCTAAGAAAATAATTTACTGGTGAATGATGGTAGTAGTTTTTTCCTCTCATATAATACCAGGGGACCGAATGACAAAATACTGGTGCTTGCCATCGCAAAAGTAAAAGCATTTCTAGCAAACGGCGAATCATTCTTTGTGGATGGAACCTTCGAGTGTGTGAGCAAGTAGTTTAGACTGTTATTTATACTCCACGCCGAATGTAATAGTTCTTGGGAATAAAAAACCACTTCCTCTGTTTAAACTTTGCACCCAAATAAAAAGTGAGAAACACATGAACGTATTTTTACAGCTATTAAAGCTGACGTGCCTGGATGGAACCCTGAATCTCCGATGATGGACTTCGAAATTGCCATCCTCCGAGCAGGTAACAGTTTGTTTCCTGGAACAGAGATTATTGGTTGCAATTGTCGTTTTAATCAATATTTGTGAAGACAAGTTTAGGGCTGCGGTCTCTTTGTGTTTTGCTCTAGAACATCTTCCCCACAAAATTTTTGGGATGGTTTGCTGTGTATTCAGGGGAGCACGCCTGAAAACCAGGACTTCTATGATTATGTAGTGAACCAGTGGCTCTATAACGAATACATGCGAAGAGAGATGTGTGCAAATGCAGTGGAAGGCGCCAACGCACTACTAACGTGTCTGAAGGATCGAACCGAAGAATAAATATGTTAATAACGAAAGTTCATCCGAATGTTTGCTCACTAGTGAAAAGTCTTCTAGAACATGCAGAGTACCACGGACACCAATGTGACCAACTAATTTTGAACTTTGATGGGAAAGAAGGAAAAAGTCTGCAATGGCTCTGAGCACTAGTGGACTTAACATCTGAGGTCATCAGTCCCGTAGAAGTTAGAACTACTTAAACCTAACTAACCTAAGGACATCACACACACCCATGCCCGAGGCAGGATTCGAACCTGCGACCGTAGCGGTCGCGCGGTTCCAGACTGAAGCGCCTAGAACCGTTCGGCCACCGCGGCCGGCAAAGTCTGCAATGAAGACCGACGAAACGATTGAATAGGTTTTAAAGAAACTTCAAACACATGGCACCTTAAAATCGTGTCTGACTAGTGTGGCCTATGTATTGAAAAATAGTTTAATGTAATCAGTGGCAATCTTGTAAATGTCGTAAATAAATTTAATTAGGGATGAAATGAGACTACCTTCTCGTGGTGTTCCCTGGAAAGGAAACAAAGTGACTAAGTGTCTTTTGAAATTTGCAAAATATTCTCTAATGAAGACTAACAAGACTATCTCAAAGGCCAAGCCTTTTCCAGGGAATGATCACAGCGTTCGCCTTGAGAGAGTCTTATAATCAGAAAATATATAGACGGACACCGAATACAAAATCTTTGCAGCAGAAATCCAGGTAAACGACAAGCTGTTAAATCCACGCGTTCTCCCTCCCTTAGAATATGAGCAAACCAGCACGAAACTGATATGAAGACAAAATAAATTGTCGCAAAAAGTAACTAGTCGTAGTTTTGCAGTCTTTCAGCATTTGTTAAAACTAATTTTTAGTAACACGTAACTACAGTAGGCCTATTGACGATGCGGCTAGGCGAGCAAAAGCGTTCACACACGTTCGCTGCCTGCTTTGTGAGCGCTCATGGTAAAACGTGACGTTCAGACGCTGTTACGTAGCGGATTACGGTCGACTGGTAGCGCAGAATCAGTGCCAACTATATGCTGCTTCCAGAGGAATGACAATGATTCCTTAGATACCTACATACAGTTTATAGGGCGCGCTGCTTAAGGGGAGAATCCACCTAAGAATTTAAATTTTCTCCTACTTTGCCAATTGCAAACAAATTTTAAAATCGTCTCTATAATATGAAGATGTAGCAGTTATCAAGTTTTGAAGTCCATGGCTTCACTGGTTTTCGAGTTTTTAATTTTTAATAGTGCATTCAGTTTATGGGAAACATTAATTTCTTCTCGGTGTTTTTTTTTTTCAAATTACAGCCTTAAATTTTTTTTAATTATCGATACATAAATGTGATGATAGTATATACAATTTACAATTTCGATAATAATATTGCATAGAAGTATGTAAACACGACAAGAATACTTCCTTCAAAAATTTCATTCAGGTTGGTTAATATTTCTGATAAAAATTTTGGAACTCATAATCTGATTTGATCCATTATAAATGGTTCTGAGAGCCTGCGACTGTGAAAACAATAGGTTTGTTTATAAATAACTCATCTGCTACCAATCACGATTTTCTTTACTTTCTTTTCCGCACGACGCGTTTCGGGAAATGATTCCAATTTTCAAGTGCATTTTTTGTGCTTGTTATGTCATTCCTATGTGATGATGTCAATGTATGAGATTCTGCTTCATTTTGTTGACTGTACTGCAATATATAAGAAAAAACGCGATTTTTAGTTGGTTGTCGACCTTTTTGTGAAGTTAGTGGTGAAATTTAGAAGAATTTGTATTTACAGTCTCTTATGGTCCATTTGTGCAGAGTCTGACACACACACTAAACATCACACGCAACTTGTTGTACACTTTTAAACATAGGAAACGTGTTACATAAATAAAACAGTGACACAGATGTTCTTACAAGTAGTCAACAGAGATGACATTGTAGGCCTTTCACAGAGTATGATATGCTTTTGTACAGAAGTTATTTACCTTAACAATTTGGATCATAATTTACTTATATGTATATTTTACAATTGTGCTTGTTTCTATGTGTTACTATTTTTTATTTGAGTATACCATCAAAACATCTGAAGAAATTCACTGATTCACTTTCAAGTTTTTCGTTTAATATTTTATCTTCATATTTTCTGTAATGTGAATATATCTCCAGTTCTTCTAAAAATCCATTTTATATCCTTTATTTAATCGGTGGTGTACGAATCGTAAGTTGATTTTTGAATGCGTGCATAGCGTACGTGATGTCTCTGCCAAGGGAAACCCCGTCGCATCGAGAAATAAAAAACGTTCTTGCAGACAGAAGAGGTACGGGCTATACGAGCTGAGTCAAATAAACCCGAACGGGTGAATACCAGTTGCTGTTGATTGGGTGTGCGAATGATCAGCGTTGTTATAATTATTAGCGAAACCCCGTTGATTCATAGTGCCACAATGGAAATAGATGACTTCACAGGAATAGCAGATAAGGAAGATTACATATTAATCTTCTCGGTGTATCCAAGGAAATGAAATTTTGACAGAACTTTATCCAGATCGCTACACAACTAACAGCCAGTTGAACAGGCCCCGGTTATCGGGTGCTTTAAGTTTCGTTCCGGAATAGCAAGGAAATAGCGTTGTACGAACACATAGGAACTCCTAACCGGAGAATAAACGCGGTATAACTGAACCTGTGATTCTGGCAAGGTTACTGAAGTTAACTGGAGAATAAGTTTTGAACATGGCAGGAATATTTACGGAATTAGTGATGACAAGATTGTTTGCATGTGAAAGGGATAAGAGATGGGGACATCACACAAATTTCCAAATTTTTATGAAAATTTCTTACAACTACTATTCGATCTCATGCATGAGAAACTGAAACGTATGAATGAAATGTGAAACTATTTCCTAACATAAAACTTTTTGCTTGTAGTAGGCCTAATTGGCATTTGATGTTGCTACTTTGTGAACTATATTCTGTGATTTTATTTATGTAAATGAAGTAGATAAAAATGACCATTGGTGCCAAAACAGTCTTGCTTATTTGGCGTGTGTTACAACTGCTGCAAATCAGAAAGGCCTATTTCATTTTATCTAGCAGACAGTGACAAAACAGACGTAGTCATATCGAGAAACGACACCGTGTTTCGTACTATTCGTATTAACAGCTTTTTCAGTATTAGACAACGGCATTTCGATTTTACATGTAGCAAAATGTTTGACGAACTTCGATGAACTAATTGATTCTTTCGTAGAAAGGAAAGAACGCCGTGTAAAGTTGTAGTAAGATTAGAGAGAAAAAAAAATGCTGGGACCTAAGGACTGAAGAAACATCTACTGTCTTGCTTGTCTCTTGTCTTTACTGGTTTTATGTTTGTTATATTTAATTACATTTAGTTTTATGTCACACAAAAGAGAAAGTTATTAAGTAATACAGAGTGTAAGTTTTCTGAAGAATTCTCATTCTCCCAGCTCAAAATAGTACGATCCAGTATTAATAGTGCCTTTTTTTTTTTTTTCAAGGCGGTAGCATCTCAATACGGCCGACTGGGAGCAGGAGATGCACCACAAGCATTATAATATCCACTGATGGCTTCCATTACAAAGTATACGAGCTTGAATTCCATAGAGAGAAATATTAGTGATGGGCGATAGAAGAATGTTGTGTGAAGAGACGTGGCACTGCACTTTGGCACACTTAAGACCAAATAAAATGTCTTAAATTTATATGTCAAACTCTTCAGAAATATGTGCGTTACGAAATGAACATATTTTTGAAAAATCTATTTTCTTTTTTTAAAATTTTGATGTCCTGTCTCAGACACTTGAGAGGGAGGATGGGCGCCACTATAAATTTTTTCCCGTGGTTCGGAAATATCGTAGATTCGTGGCTGAGTCTACGACGTTATTACTAGAAATTAGTCTTAACACATGTTGAAAGGTTGCAAAGCTGACTCAGTCACTTTTTTATGATAATTTATTTTGTCTTTGCTAGTTTCATGCCACATTACTCATCTTCTAACAGAGGGAGAAAGAACGAATTTCATTGCATGTCATTTGCCAGCGTTCCCGCTGCAACGATTTTGTATTCGGTGTCCGCCCATACAGATTTTGATTCTAAGAACCTCTCAAGGCGAATGCTGCGATTATTTCCAAAAAAAAAAAAAAAAAGCTTCGGCTTTGAGATAGTCTTGTTAGTCTTTACTAGGGAATATTGTACAAGTTTCAGGAGAGATTTAGCCAACTTTGTGTCACTTCCTGGGAACACCACGAGAAAGTAGGCTCTTTTCGTTCTCCATTAAATTTATTTACAATATTTACAAGATCGCCAATGATTACATTGAACTATTTCTCAATATTTAGAGATGATTCAATGATCCTGACGTTTTCTTTATCTTTGTAACTTCTGTGAGTAGGCCATACAAGTCAGAAGTGATTTTATGTTCCCATCAGTTTGGAGTTTCTTTAAAGCTTTTGCAGTCCTTTTGTCAGTCTTCATTACTGAATTTTTTCTTCTGTTTCCATTGAAGTTTAAAATTAGTAGGTGGCCGTGGTATTTTGCATGTCCTCGAAGATTTTTCATCAAAGATTAAACAATTGGATGAATTTTTGATAATAATGTATTTATTCTTCGGTTTCATCCTTCTGAGACATTATTAGTGTGATGACGCCTTCCGATGCAGTTCCATATCTCTCGTGGCACGTATTCGTTGTCGAGCCACGGATTCACAAAAAATCGTAAGAGTCCTGAAGCTTTTGGTTTTCAGGCGTGCTCACCTGAATACACAGCCAACCATCCTCCATAATTACCAGGGGAAGATGTTTTAGAGCAGAACACATTTTTATGTGGCAACATATTTCCTCGTTTTCCTTACAGGCTGGAACAAGGCCACGACACTAAACTTGTTTAGACAAACATCGATTAAAAAGATAATTGCAACCAGTAGTCTCTGTTCCAGGTAACAAATTATTAGTTGCTTGGAGGATGGCAATTTCTAAGTCCATCCTCAGAGATGCAGGCTTCCAAACAGGCACGTTAATTTTAGTAGATTTAGAAAAACGTTCATATGTTTCTCGCTTTTTATTTGGCAATAAAGCGCAAACAATTTCGATGGTGTTAGTTTCCTTCTAAGAACTATCCAAGCTGCTTGCTCGAACATTCGTACGTTCCATTGACAAAAAACAATTCGTAGTTTGATAAACTTGCGTTTTCCTTTACACTGGAAAACACCAGTCTTCTGTCATTCGGTCCCCATTTGTCATCTACAAGTAAAAAATTGCTACTATCAATTACTAGTAAATTATTTGCTTAGAATAATATTGCTACAGAATCGGTGGGGTCTTATGTAGTGCCCATATATCTTTGCCTAAAGCAATGTAGCGATCCTGTGTGATGGTAACGAAGTTACTAAGTCGTAGTCTTGGCTGAAGAGCTACCCTACTTCTTAAGCGTAAACTGATGAAACTGTAGTGTCTCCTTCTTTTTGCTGTTTCTTTGCGCTGACAGCCGGCCTGTGCGGTCGAGCGGTTCTAGACGCTTCAGTCTGGAACCGCGCGTCCGCTGCGGTCGCATGCTTCAGGCATGGATGTGTGTGATGTCCTTAGGTTAGATAGGTTTAAGTAGTTCTAAGTTCTAGGGGACTGATGACCTCAGATGTTAAGGCCCATAGTGCTCAGAGCCATCTGAACCATTTTTTTTGCGCTGACAAAATGTTTTCGCACTTCATTTGCTACTTCATCTGGAATGCAAACATGGCTCCCTTCCCCTAAGACTGCGATATTATTTGTGGATAGCCTTCTTTGTATTTATTCTTTTTAAAGTTTACTCAACGCCGGTAAGTCACTGTTTGTTAGTATATTCCACTATATACCAATGACCGCTGTAAATCAGTAAAGGCTTACCTTTGACCTCCATCATCACAGCACTAAAACACGACCGCTACTTGCCAGTCAGAGGTCAGCTGCAGCACGGAACTCTGAGATAATGCCACACACACACTAGGAACTGGTGCGGGAACAGGGAATTCTGTGCAGGACACTGGCTTCGGCCTTTCCCAGAAAACGTCGCAGGCAGCGTCGGACAGCCGTTCTTTCCTACTTTTGGAACACCCTGTCCTCGGCTTCGGAATTGTCAACACATACAAGTGTTGCTCCGTGCAAGTGTCACCGAATTCCCTGCACGGCCGGTCCCTAGCTGCTCCACCTCCTCCACTGCAGTTCGCAGATGTCACCTCGCGCAGTGAAAGACGCGCGCGACGCGAGGCGAGAGGAAGTCGTAACTCGGCAGGGCTACTGCCAGTTACCTGTCCTCCTCGCCTCCCCCCCCTCCCCCCACCAAGCCACCGCCCGCCTGCCTGAGTGCGACAGCTCCTTAACAGACTTGGTTGGTTTCCGCTGCGACAGATTTGCTAATGAGGCGAAACGCTCGCCGCCTAACCGCGCTCTGGCCTCTCACCAACGCAGAGATCGCGCTAGCACCCTTCCTGGAAACGAAGCAGCTACATGCCCAGAATATACTGGATCCTTTCTGCTACGTATACACTCTGCAAGCAGAATGAGATTTTCACTCTGCAGCGGAGTGTGCGCTGATATGAAACTTCCTGGCAGATTAAAACTGTGTGCCCGACCGAGACTCGAACTCGGGACCTTTGCCTTTCGCGGGCAAGTGCTCTACCATCTGAGCTACCGAAGCACGACTCACGACCGGTACTCACAGCTTTACTTCTGCCAGTATAGCACTTGCCCGCGAAAGGCAAAGGTCCCGAGTTCGAGTCTCGGTCGGGCACACAGTTTTAATCTGCCAGGAAGTTTCACTCTGCAAGCAGTTATACGGTGTGTGGCAGAGGGTACTTCTGGTACTACTAGATTCGCTTCAGCAGTTGCCAGCTGCCTCATGCGCATGCGCAGTGCTGAATTGGCCTTTGAGCAGTACCTTCTCCCATTTCTGGCTACTTGATGTTTGACTGTTACCAGTATTAGCAGTAGCAGTAATCATGGACATGCTACCAGGAAAATAGTTTTCTGGTGCAATCAGACTTCCAGATTCGCGCATGCGCAGAGCAGTCTGAGTTGTAGTGGGAGCAGAGGGCCCAGTCTCCTTGTGACCTGTTTATACGTTTCATGATATGTCTGTTTTCTCTGTGTTTACAGCTTCCACGTCAAATGAAAACAAAACAGATTTCTGTGTCCGGGAGCCATCGAATGAATTACTATACACACATCAAAAAAGGTTTTGCATCACCCCACTTCCCAGAACTCCTGAAGATAGACGTTGACTGTGGATATTGTATCACAGACACAGACCCTTTGACTGTTCAGAGATGTCAATAAACCCGCCCAAAGATGTAAACAACCATGCATGAGCAGCGCCTGTTAGACGGAAGAGGTCCGACAGCCAATCCGTTCCAGTCATTCCACCACGAAGGATGTACACGGCTCGTGCCATCTGTAGTTCAACCATGCCTAGACGGTCAATACCGCGGTTCGATCGCGTCCCCATTGTCACTTTGTGCCAGGAAGGGCTCTCAACAAGGGAAGTGTCCAGGCGTCTCGCAGTGAACCAAAGCGATGTTGTTCGGACATGGAGGAGATACACAGAGACAGGAACTGTCGATGACATGCCTCGCTCAGCCGCCCAAGGGCTACTACTGCAGTGAATGACCGCTACCTACGGATTATTGCTCGGAGGAACCCTGATAACAACGCCACCATGTTAAATAATACTTTTCATGCAGGCACAGGACGTCGTGTTACGACTCAACTGTGCGCTATAGGCTGCGTGATGCGCAACTTCACTCCCGACGTCCATGGCGAGGACCATTTTTGCAACCACGACACCATGGAGCGCGATACAGATGGCCACAATAACATGCCGAATCGGCCGCTTAGGATTAGCATCACGTTCTCTTTAGCGATGAGCGTCACATACGCCTTCAACCAGACAATCATCAGAGACGTGTTTGGAGGCAACCCGGTCAGGCTGAACGCCTTAGACACCCTGCCCAGCGAGTGCAGCAAGGTGGAGGTTCCCTGCTGTTATGTGGTGGCTTTATATGGGGCCGACGTACGCCGCAGGTGGTGATGGAAGGCGCTGTAACGCCTGTAAGATTCGTGAATGCCATCCTCCGACTGATAGTGCAACCATATCGGCAACATACTGGCGAGGCATTCGTCTTCATGGACGACGATTCGCGCCCCCATCGTGTACATCTTGTGAATGGCTTCTGTCAGGATAACGACATCGCTCGGCTAGAGTGGCCAGCATGTTCTCCAGACATGAACCATATCGAACATGCCTGGGATAGATTTAAAAGGGCTGTTTATGGACGACATGACCCACCTACCACTCTGATTTACGCCGAATTGCCGTTGAGGAGTGGGACAATCTGGACCAACAGTGCCTTGATTAACTTGCGCATAATATGCCACGATGAATACAGGCATGCATCAATGCAAGAGGACGTGCTACTGGGTATTAGAGGTACCGGTGTTTACAGCAGTCTGGACCACCACCTCTGAAGGTCTCGCTGTATGGTGGTATAACATGCAATGTGTGGTTTTCATGAGCAATAAAAAGGGCGGAAATAATGTTTATGTTGATCTCTATTCCAGTTTTCTGTACAGGTACCGGAACTCTCGGAATCGAGGTGATCCAAAACCTTTTTGATGTGTGTACATTCACGTGATCACGGAAGATTAAAATATGTTAGTAGATTCAGTTTTCTGATTTTATCTTATTTCTTCATTATTAGCAGTCAACCATCAATCATCTTGCTGACTAACGAAATTATTTTTGTCGGTTTGCTGAAAAAAATTGTTTCTATAAATTTTTTCCACTGAGGCAGTCAATTTATTTGAGATGAAGAGCTTCATTCCACACTATTGGCTAGTTTCAGTTGTTGGCTCAATCTCAAAGTGCATTTTAACTTTCTTTCACGCATGGCCATTCTATCATAATAAAGGCCCAAACGTGAGATAATAATGTGCTGGCACTTCAAGAAAATTGGGATCCCGAAAACCTCACGGAAAAGCTTAATATCAGGTACCGGTACTTCAGTGTGAATCTGGACATATAAATGTGCACCTTATGCCGAATTGTGCATTTTAGCGTGTGTGGTTCACGAAATTCCGATGCTCCTGGAGTAGTCTCCGATGCCCTGTTTCTTTTATGACATTGTAGGATCTCGTAAACCTATATATGTGTGTGAACATGCATAGATATTCACTTGATCCTGACTAATCAGGCAAATTTTGTCAGTAGTACTGAATTTAATATTTTGTTTCAAATATATTGACAGCTTTAGCAGAATTTTACATCTCTGCCCTCCATGAAAGATATTGTTTTTCGTCCTCAAGACACTTGTCTAGTACTTCCTCTAGGCTTACCGTTTAAATCTTAAATTTAAGGAATTCCATTCTATGTTAAATTTTAGACTACCCTCACGCCGTGTTTTATCATTTTAACTCCCAATATGGCTTTATAGTTATTCCTAGAGCAGAATATAAACTGCCAATTGTACAGTTTGCCGGCTGGAGTGGCCGTGCGGTTCTAGGCGCTACAGTCTGGAGCCGAGCGACCGCTACGGTTGCAGGTTCGAATCCTGCCTCGGGCATGGATGTGTGTGATGTCCTTAGGTTAGTTAGGTTTAATTAGTTCTAAGTTCTAGGCGACTGATGACCTCAGAAGTTAAGTCGCATAGTGCTCCGAGCCATTTGAACCATTTGAGCCAATTGTACAGTTTATTGGCCTTACGGATAACTTCAATAACTTTTTATAAAGTTTGAAATAATTACGATGTATAGTTTCCTGGCCTCACAGATAACCTTACTAATCTTTATACAGTTTGAAATAGTGATGAAATAATTTATTGTCCTTTCTTCTGGTGCAGGCTACACAACGAACATTTTTTTTATTTTTGCAAGAAATTGATATTCCACCTTACTATCTTTCTGCAGTGCTGTAAACCTGATAGGAAATGCTACGTAACAATATTGCAGAGTATGAATTAAAAAAAAATCTATCTTAAAGTCACCAAACTGAAAAATATTTTTGTACTTTGAGCTGCAGAGTCTAGTTTAGAAATGAATGTTATGCGAAGAACTGCTTCCTTATTTTGCATTCCTTAACCGGATAGAATATGATAAAACAATTGCTCGAAGTACATTTTCGTATGTCTCCTCTCAACAACACGTCGCAGTCTTTCACGTGGTCACGTGATGCCCCACCGCGCACGAAATCCCAAACAGAAATGCGACGGAAAGTATGAGCAGAGCAATCACCAAGCACGGCCTACCTACGTCAGCGTGGCTGCGCAAGCGCGGTAACTCCTGCTTTCTGGCACTGTCTTGCAATTGTTAAAACCAACCTACTGTCACTCCACCTCCTCCTCTTTGTTCTATTTGCGAGTAATGAGCGGGAAGTGGGTTGCCGACAGATTTTCTCTCCCCCCCCCCCCCCCCCCCCCACCATATGAGCTCTGATTTCCTAGTTTTACGAGACATACGTGAGAGATACTAATATGTTGCCCTACTCTGCTTCTAACGTATATTCTAGGGATTTCGACAGTAAATCTCTCCGTATTACCCAACACCTGTCTTGTGCGTCTACAGCTGGAGTTTGTCCAGTACCTCGCAACGCTTCCACACTTGCTAAATGATCCCCTGAGAAATCGTGCCACTCTTCATAGGCGCTTCGCTACATCTTCTAATAATCGAGTCTCGTAATGGTCCTGGACTGATGAGGAATACACAGGAATCGGCCTAACAAGTGTTTCCTAACACACCTCTCTCGTGAGTGAATTACGTTCTCTTAGGCTTCTTCTATTTCATTCAGCCTGCTGGCCGTCGTACTTATGTGGCTTTGGACGGTTACTCCTGGGTCTGTTAGGTTCGCTTCTCTTCCCAATGGTTTACCACAAGAAGTATAATGGAACAACCTCTAACGGATTTCTTCCCCTATTTATGTGCCTATTTTTTGAAGGCTATTTTATTTGTATTTTACATATATAATAGATAATTAACTATCGTTCTTTTAGTACCAAAATTTCCACACACAGCTGTCGGATTAAGGACTCTTACTACATTAACCATAACGTAACATTTCACCTTCTTAATGTGCCTGTATTTGGTGGATCTTCCTCATACTTCGCCTTAGGGATGGGAAGAAACGGCCCTTAAAAACTGATACCGTTATTTCAGTTCTGAATAAGCATTCTTTCTTTTTTGTCCCATTTATACCAGACGTTAATTTTTTGCTAATAACGGACTAAAAAATCGAAATAGCAGTTAGCCGTAGCAACATAGCTAATTTTTTTTCGTTTTTAATTAAACCTTTTTAAAACAAAGGGTAGTTTTTATTCGTAATGTTTGGATTGATTTGAAGTTTTGCGTTATTATAGAAAATGGGAAAAGCGAAGTTATATTTTAATAACAATGCCGCCAGAAACAAGCAACAAACACTCGGCATAACAACTGGTACAGCATTGTTGAGACTTCACTGTCCCTGCTGCCTGTGTCGTGGCTTAAGGAACGTGTGTTCCTGCAGTGTGCAACCTACCACCCACCCACACTTTGTTACATGGTAATGTCTCGCCGCCGTCGCCACACATCCGTTGTAGTGCACAGTGGCACTAACCCTAGCATGGAAACATTTGTATGAAGTGACGTAGTAGTGCACTACGAAGCTTCATTTGCTGTAAAAGATTAAAGATCTGTCTGCCATTTCTATGAAATGAAAGAGAACGGAAGTTATGGTAACAGTGATGTGAGGGCGTGCTGATAAGTAATACCTTCGAATTTTTATGTGAAAACTCTTACAGATTGTTAAATAAAACGAAAGTTATTAACATTCCACATCTTCATTCTTCATGTATACATTTTTATTTTTTAATATAGTCATCCTGCTGACGAACACATTTCTCCCAACGAGATACCTGTTCCTTGATACAGTCACTGTAGAATGTTTGACTTTGTTGACAGAGCAACAACCTCATCTCCGACTGCACCACTTCACCACCATTCGAGTGAAGATGTTCTCTAAGTTTTGGAAACAGATGAAAATCAGATTGGGCCAAGTAGAAACTGTATGGAGGACGATCGATGACTGCGAACAAAAGGCGTCGAATTGCAGCAGATGTCGAAGTGCTCGTGTGTGCTCTGGCATGTTCATGCTGAACAATACCACAGCCTCGTAAATTAAAAACTTAACAACAGTTCTTTAATAATATACCATAAATATAGAAACTAGCATATCTACTGCTTGTGTCTACTTAATATGCCTTTATCTGCTTGTAGCCCTTGAAAACGGACAAATTAACACCAAAAATGGAGTTATTCAACCTTAGTTTTCATCCTTCAGCACTGACTATTCGTAACGCCAAAACAGTGGTATGACTCCCGATTACAAAATGATTTTGAACAGAGTTTCAAATAATTACAATCAATAGGAGAATACCGGCGATTTTTTGTAGCATTCAAATATTTATCACTTTTCAAGAAAAGCAGCGAATTATGGACGGCTACGTTTCCTTTTATTTGCCTATTTAATTTAGTATTTGGTTCTATGTATCTTGAAACTGAAAGAGTCAAAGTTTTTCAGTCTTTGTGCGGTTTCTATGTTTATTACAGAAAATAATAGGGCATAAGAACCGAAAGTTGGTAATTTCAGAAACCGGCTATTTTGAGTGGTTTTAACAGTCACGTTAAACTGGCGTGAAGAAACAAAACCGCCCTCCCACCATTTCGCCTTGCGACTGTTCCAACACCGTAGAAGTCTCCAAGAGGGAAGGATTAAATCGCTAGCAGGCTGCAAAGGCAGTCACCCTTTTCACTTCGAATATATCCCGATGGCGTACCTGCATAAAATTTTTTGTCTGTTATCAGGTCACGTCACTTCGAACAAATTCTCGATCTCGCAAAAGATCAATTCAGCGGAATGGATAACGTCCAACAAAGGGGTTACATGATGAACATCAGAAAAAGTAAAACAAAGGTAATTCCTAAGTAATCGAATTAAATCGGACGGTACTGAGGGGCCTAGATAAGGCAATGATACATTAAAAGTAGTAGATCAATTATTTGGCCAGCAAAAGATGTGATGATGCCCGAAGTAGAGACGGTGTAAAATGTAGAGTGGTACATACAAAACAAAAACATTTCTGAAGAAGAGAAATCTCTTAATGTCGAATACACATTTAATTGTTAGCAAATTTTTTCTGGAGGCATCTGTCAACCTTGTACCGAATTGGAGTGAACGATAAATAATTCTGACAAGATGAGTTTAGAAGTTTTTCAAAAAATGGCTCTGAGCACTATGGGACTCAACTGCTGAGGTCATTAGTCCCCTAGAACTTAGAACTAGTTAAACCTAACTAACCTAAGGACATCACAAACATCCATGCCCGAGGCAGGATTCGAACCTGCGACCGTAGCGGTCTTGCGGTTCCAGACTGCAGCGCCTTTAACCGCACGGCCACTTCGGCCGGCTTAGAAGTTTTTAATGTGGTCTTACATAACAATGATGAAAATTAGATGGGTGCGTCGTATGACTAATAGGAGAAAAGAAATTTATAACACAACCAGAATAAAAGAGGGATCGTTTCATAGGATATATATTGAGGCAGCAAAGAACCATCAGGTCGATAAAAGAGGGAGCTTTGGGGGTTAATAATTGTAGAAAGAGACCAAGGCTTCACCACAACAAACAGGTTTCGGGGTATGTAGTTTATACTGGCTGCACAGAGATGAAGAGGCTTGCAGAAGACAGGCGAATGTAGTGAGTAGCATCTGATCAGTCTCTGGACTCAAAACTACAAGAACAATATTCTCGAGTTTTCTGCAGATCTCTCCACCAACGCCATTCTGATGACAATGGAGACAGCTGTCAAAAGCTCCTCATTTTTTCGAAGTGATTCGCATGCAAAAAGCCGAGAACGTTTATTCCACTACCATTTCTTTGTCCGATTATCCAACTCCTATAAACTCTCCCCGATGTAAAAATTTTGATTGGATGTGTTTGTAGTATGTGTGTTTTACTTACTTTCGTGATTTAGTCTACAGAAACACGAATGTTTCAGCGCTTAGCTTTCTCTCTAACGAGGCAGACATATAATTGAATTTCCTTGTTTTTTTGAAAACTTGGCGCATCTACTCCTGCAACATTTTCCAGCTCCTGCAACATTTTCCAGCTGACTGATCTTTGTGGCGTTGAATTGGTTAGCACTTAAATTGGAAAACAATAAATAAGCCCGAATGCATGCAGAATTAGAAATAATTTAGCATCGTGAAGTTCTTAGTGTCTGACGTCCACCTCATCTTCCGTCACAACAAATGCTGCAAGATGAAATTTAATTCCAGGCTCACATTCCTGACAAGAAATATCAAAATGATGCAGAACGCATCGGTTCACAGGTTAGTTAGACACTACTGGCCATTAAAATTGCTACACCAAGAAGAAATCCAGATGATAAACAGGTATTCATTGGACAAATATATTATACTAGAACTGACATGTGATTACATTTTCACGCAGTTTGGGTGCATAGATCCTGAGAAATCAGTACCCAGAACAACCACCTCTGGCCGTAATAACGGCCTTGATACGCCTGGTCATTGAGTCAAACAGAGCTTGGATGGCGCGTACAGGTACAGCTTCAATACGATACCATAGTTCATCAAGAGTAGTGACTGGCGTATTGTGACGAGCCAGTTGCTCGGCCACCATTGACCAGACGTTTTCAATTGGTGAGAGATCTGGAGAATATGCTGGCCAGGGCAGCAGTCGAACATTTTCTGTATCCAGAAAGGCCAGTACAGGACCTGCAACATGAGGTTGTACATTATTCTGCTGAAATGTAGGGTTTCGCAGGGATCGAATGAAGGGTAGAGCCACGGGTCGTAACACATCCGAAATGTAACGTCCACTGTTCAAAGTGCCGTCTATGCGAACAAGAGGTGACAGAGACGTGTAACCAATGGCACCCCATACCCTCACGCCGGGTGATGCGTCAGTATGGCGATGACGAATACACGCTTCCAATGTGCGTTCACCGCGATGTCGCCAAACAAGAATGCGACCATCACGATGCTGTAAACAGAACCTGGATTCATCCGAAAAAATGACGTTTGCCATTCGTGCACCCAGGCTCGTCGTTGAGTACACCATCGCAGGCGATCCTGTCTGTGATGCAGCGTCAAGGGTAACCGCAGCCATGGTCTTGGAGCTGATAGTCCATGCTGCTGCAAACGTCGTCGAACTGTTCGTGCAGATGGTTGTTGTCTTGCAAACGTCCCCATCTGTTGACTCGGGGATCGAGATGTGGCTGCACAATCCGTCACAGCCATGCGGATAAGATGCCTGTCATCTCGACTGCTAGTGATACGAGGCCGTTGGGATCCAGCACGGCTTTCCGTATTACCCTCCTGAACCGACCGATCCATATTGTGCTAACAGTCATTGGATCTCGACCAACGCGAGCAGCAATGTAGCGATACGATAAACCGCAATCGCGATAGGCTACAATCCGACCTTTATCAAAGTCGGAATCGTGATGGTACGCGTTTCTCCTCCTTATACGAGGCATCACAACAACGTTTCATCAGATAACACCGGTCAACTGCTGTTTGTGTATGAGAAATCGGTTGGAAACTTTCTTCATGTCAGCACGTTGTAGGCTTCGCCACCGGCGCCAATCTTGTGTGAATGCTCTGAAAAGCTATTTATTTGCATATCACAGCATCTGCTTCCTGGCACTTAAATTTCGCGCCTGTAGCACGTCATCTACATGGTGTAGCAATTTTAATGGCCAGTAGTGTACATTACTTGTTTGTGTTCACGGCAAAATGGAAATGAGCGTTTGGCGTCATTGGCCGGGAGGCCCCTTACAGGGTAGGCGGTAGGTCCGGCCTCCTTGGTGCAGATCTTATTACATTCGACGCCACATTGGGAGACCTACGCGCCGGATGGAGATGAAATGATGAAGACAACACAACACCCAGTCCGTGAGCCGGGAAAAACCCCCGCCCCAGCTGGGAATCGAACCCGGGCTCCTTAGTACTGCAGTCCCTCACGCTGATCATTCATCAATCGAGGCACGGCAAAATATTAACCATTTTCAGATCACTATGTAACACAACTATTTAAATTTATTAAAAATGAAGATAATAGTAATTAGCACTTTCCATGTTGGTGGTTACTTCCTTTACTTTCTGTGTCCGCGCAAGACCATCTAAACTCTCTCCCTCCAAAACACTGTACCTTTAATGGCCTTGTCATTGCACAAAAATAGATCTGCCTCTGTATAGTCAAACTCCATCCGCAGTCACTCGAGGAAATGTTCAATCGTTTGTGTTTGTCTGGTTAGTTGTTGGAGTTACAGAGACCAAACTGCGACGTCATCCTTCATCGTATATGTATCGAAACAGGAGTAACGCACAGAAGGAGGACACAAAGGGCAAATACAGGGAAGTCCGATATTCCTGGGAAGCCGCTCTGACCATAATACAGTTGGAAGTCCCCGGAGCACGGTATGCGGTGGGAGACCAACCCTCTGCATCCCACCAGCACCACCCTACCGTCCGCTACCCCAGGAAACGAGCAGCACAGACAAGATGATGAAAATTCAGGAAAAATAAAACATTAAGAAACAGCAGGAATAAAAGGACGAGGAGAATATAAAGGTGGGAAGGGTAAGTGCCAGACCAGACCGCCGAGCGAGGGCCGCCATTGGACCCCTGTGTCAGAGCCAGCGACGGGTGCCACCCCAACCCCTCAGGTGGTCAATGAGGTCAAACTGCCCCACCTCACAGAGAATCGTTTCTCTTTTCCATATTTAAAGTGGTCATCTTGAGAGGAGCCCCACTTAAACATGTTTACTTTACATTTTGAGATTCCTGTTCTTAATGGATTCAGTGTTCTCCACGTACTATACTGTAGTTGCTGCCATTGTGTGATTTCCTCTTTCGGGTGCACGTTTTATTCTGCAGAGGGTTCAACCATATACACAGGCGGCGGGTCACAGATCGGCCTTCTGGTGGTACTGTCATTGACTTGAGACGAGTTGGAACTGTTTGTTTGTTATATAGTAAATTTGGTGCTTTTCCTCTCTATTTCACAGTATACTTAGTGTCTGATATTTGGTTGTGCCATGCCCGAAAGTGGGTGGTGAAATATACTTAAATTTGCAGGCAAAATAAACTTGTCTTGAATGCTACATTTGTTGCCAGTTTTCAATTTAATACTGGAATAGTAAAACACGATAACCAAATTACTCACCTTGCAGTCCTACGCTCCGTCCGAACAGGTGTCGGAAGGCCCAACGGTACCGCCCGACCGCCGTGTCATCCTCAGACGACAGGCTTACTGCATGTGGATATGTAGGGGCATGTGGGCAGCATACAGTTGTCCAGGCCATCGCCAGTTTCCGCGACCGGAGCCGCCACTTCTCAGCCAAATAGCTCGTCAATTGGCCTCAAAAGGGCTGAGTGCATCCCGCTTGAACAACGCTCGGCAGACGCGAACGGTCACCCATCCAAGTGCTAGCCAAGCCCGACTGCGCTTAAATTCGGTGATCTGTCTGTAAGCGGTGTTACTGCTGCGGTAAGGCTGTTAATTATACATAAAATTCGTGTTTGTGAGATCGTGGAATAGATGTGCAAATGCTTAACATACGAAATGAAAGGTATCTTCCTCTGACGTAGCTATAACCATATTCACCACTAATTCAGTCTTCGAAATTTTTCCACAACTTAGACAAGAATGCCGAACTAAACACAGCCTCATAGGTTCCTACATTACTACAGCACAGTGAGAAAACTGTTTTAAAGAACACTAGAATCTAAAGAAACACTGGTAGTCTGTCTGTCACGTCCCGTTAAATAGTTTACTGCTACTGTAATACATATTATAAGAGAAAATTACGTATCTTTACGCTATTACTATTGTATAATTACTTACGTTCTGGTAGAGACAGAAACTGTATGTCTGTGCTAAGGCTGGCGTTTAATTTTTGTGCATGATGGCATGTTTCCACCTCGGAGAAATAGATACCCGTGTCACTAGCAGCCCCAGCTACAAAGGAGGACGTAAAGCGATTCTTCTCCGAAAGCTGCGCTCGAGCGACTAGCCGGTTTCCGCGTCACAACTGGCAGCAGGCACACCATCTGCTGTCAGCGAAAACAGAGAGATGGGAGACCGTTGCTAGGCGACGGCGCCTGTGACGGCAAACAAAGAGCCCCGTGTGGCACCAGGCGCTACAAAGTCTGCAATCTGGCGGGAACGATTCTTGGGTGTGGGTATGATGTACTGCAACGAATCTAAGATAATACGAAAACTGAGGGATATTCAAAGCATCTAACTGAACGAAGTCAGAGAACTAAATCACGTGACTGGAAAGCCACCTTAGGACTATAGGCAAAACGATTCACGGCGTAAACATTCCTAAGATTTCTCAAACACTATTTCCATCATGCGACGATGTCGAAAGACCACGGAAGCTAATGTATGTATAATTTTTGTTACTCGTTTCTTAAACCGAATTCTGCAAGTAACAATGTGTTTTCGACCATGTACTTTGAAAGGTATTAATCAGCCTTTTGGAGGATTTCTACGGTTGTTGTTCACGCAGATATTATTTTCCTAAGGAAGTCGTGATCTACACTTCTAGCACTCATTAAAAACGTTTCGTCATGGCACATCGAGTGCCGTAGTCATATGTTAAGATTCATAAATAATTAAGCCCGTAAAGAGCAACAAACAAAGTTTGAAGGAAAATTGTTTACAAATTCAATAGAATAGTCATGACGTAAAGAACAGCACTATGTAATACTTTAGGTGGCATCATACGTATATTAAACTAGTTAAGTTATACTATACACTTAACTTGCAATAGTTTTTATTGTTTGCAAATTATTATTAAGATTTATCGCCCATAATTAATTAATTGCTATAGATATGAAGATTTTGAGCAGCGCAATGTGTAGATCGCTATAGATTACGTCTAAAAATGGTGCTATATGCAGTTCTGTGTTAAAACTTTGCAGCACAGATGTCAACAAACGACTATGCGTTAAGTGGCGAAATTTTTCAAAAACTAAAACTTGATTTAAGTGCGATAGAATAGTCCTACAAATTAATGTAACATAGTAGATGAGATGTACTTTTTAGCGCGGTTCCGATGGTGTACTTAGTTCTGTCGAGGGATGTATGTATCAAAATATGTAACCTTAACTGGTGAGATTGGTACTTAAATAACCAGGGCGGTGGTCATCCTTGCCTATAGAAGCGAGCGGCCATCTTGGCCAGGGGTCAGTCGTTGGTCAGTCGTTTTGGAGGGTGGGTGGCGAGCGAGCCCCACTTGAGGGTGGCCTATGTGGTCGTTCGAGAATTCTTTTTCGCGCCGATTTATTTCGACAAAGAGTATTGTTTAGTAGTGCAAGTGTGCAAGCATATATTTGGTGAACTGGAAGTGCTACGATTATTTGTGTGAGTACGATTTGCGAGGTATACATCGTCGTAAGTGAACATGTGGCGAACTGTGATTTCGCTCCAAAACTGTTAGAACAAAGAGGACAGTGGGACTTGTGGTTCTGTTCGAATTGATTGAGTAATTTTCGTTTATACGAGGGCTATCCACAAAGTACATTACGTTGTGGAATTAAAAATAAAGTATTGGAAATTTTTTTATTATATACAGATGAAAGCCACACTTAAATACTACATAGTTGCCATTTAAATTAAGGCACTTATCGTAGCGATGGACGAGCTTGGAAATTCCTTCGTCGTAAAATTCGGCCGCCTGCGCCTTCAACCACGTGGTTACCTCTTCTTGAAGCTGTGCGTCGTCATCATAACGCTGCATAGCCAACAACTTCTTCATTGCTGGGAATAAGTGGAAGTCGCTCGGTGCCATGTCGGGACTGTACGGAGGAAGAGGAAACAACTCCCACTTAAAAGATTCGAGAACTTCACGAGTGGCATTTGCCGTGTGGGCCCGGGCGTTGTCGTGAATCAGCAAGATCTTTGAGCCCACCGTTCCCCTGCGCTTGTTTTGTATTGCTCTTCTGAGGTTGTGCAGAGTTTGGCAATACCTTTGAGAGTTTATTGTAGTGCCTCTTTCCAGGAAATCCACAAAAATCACCTTCCTTGCCGACACTGTCTGCATGCATTTCTTGGGTTTTGGGGGGAATTTGTGTGCCCCCACTGCATTGACTCCAATTTTGTCTAGCAGTTCACATGCTTAATCCATGTTTCGTCACCAGTAACGATCCGATCGAGTAATGATTCGCCATCTTTCTCGTAAGCGTCCAAAAACGTTAACGCTGCAGCCATTCGCTGAGTTTTGTGAATCTCTGTCAAGATTTTTGGTATCCATCTTGCACAAAACTTGTGGTAACCAAGCTTTTCGGTAATGATTTCGTGCAACAAACTTCGTGAAATTTGTGGAAAACTCATAGAGAGTTCCGTTATCGTGAAATTACGGTTTTCACGGACCGCGGCATCGACTTTTTCGACAAGTTCGGCAGTCACTATGCTGGGTCTTCCACTTCGCTCTTCGTCGAGAACGTTAGTTCGGCCATTTTTAAATTTTATGACCCATTGACGCACTCCACCTTCAGTGATTCTGTTGTCCCCATACACTTCACAAAGCTGCCGATAGATTTCTATCGGTGTACAGTTTTTTGCAGTCAGAAACCTTATTACAGCACGCACTTCACACTTCGCGGCATTTTCAATTAACGCTGACATTTCAAACTGTCACAGTAACTCAACCGAGTACAGTACGAACCTCTCACTAGCACGGCAGGATGCCGACTGAGCGGCGGAATGCCATGACACTAAGTTGGCCACGCAAGCCCCGCCCCTAACGGACACAAACGAAAACGTAACGTACTTTGTGGATAGCCCTCGTAGCAGCCTACATTAGTGCTGTTAGGGGCTCGGAGTCAAATTATTATTAAAGTGAAACTGTAAACCTTCTTACCAATGCTAATTTGATATGTGTGAAAGAAAAGGACAACGCCAATAAATAGTGATTGAATTGTGTCGTGAAAAAACTGATTCTGCTATAATAATCGCCTAATTTTTGTTCGCTAGCATAAACTGTACTTATGTCTGAGTGAAAAATTAATTCAAAAAACTATAACAAATGCGCGGGTGTGTAGGTGTACCAATGCAACAAGTGAGGGAATAATGCCCTGAGATTTACGTGAGAGCCAAAATTATAATTAACATTTGTATATGCACATTCGTGAAAACGCTGCAACTGCACTTCTCTTTATTTACCGCCCCGTCGCAGGTTTGACAGGCACAGAGACAAGCAGCAGAAACTCTTGCCGTGAGCAGGCGGCCATTTCATTGCTGAAATGCAAGTCGAGGACAAAACGGGGCGTAGAATATCACCGGCGTACTGTAGTGGTGTGGCGAGCGACAGCAAGAGAGGACTCGGTAGGAAAAGAAATGACGTCCCAGACAAGCACTCCCTGTTGTCAGGCTTTATGGCGGGCGATAATCAGATTGGTATCTCATCTCTGTCCAGCGCCTCTTCACACACGTCTTCGCTGGTCGTTAGGGCTCAGTTCGATGCGGAAATCATCAAATGGTTCAAATGGGTCTGAGCACTATGAGACTTAATATCTGAGGTCATCAGTCCCCTACAACTTAGAACTACTTAAACCTAACTAACCTAAGGACATCACACACATCCATTCCCGAAGCAGGATTCGAACCTGCGACGGTGGCGGTCGCGTGGTTCCAGACTAAAGCGCCTACAACCGTTCGGCCACACCGGCCGGCGCGGAAATCATCAATGAAGACAATTATCTTCCAGTCAATGAGATTCCAGGCCACGGGCGTGACTGCGTATTGGGTCAATTTGTGTAACTGGTTGCATCTGCTCTTATTATTATTATTCTTTCCTTTCTCAGACGTTATGTCTGGTTAAAAATGGAAAGTGACGCGGACCTTGACGAAGCGTGACTTCCTTTTAACTGTACGGTATATGTTACATTGCATTTAGGAACTTTCGGGTAATTGAACATGTATCAATAATTACAGATTTCTGTAGTTGTATATATCTATAAGTTTGGATGTAGCTGTATTGCGTTGATGTACTGGTGGACATTGTGTGGTACGACTACTGTAGTTATCCTGATGCCACATGCCCTTGACTATTATTATTATTATTATTATTATTATTACTATTATTAGTACTACTACTACTACTAGTAGTAGTAGTGGTTTGGAAACGATAAATTAAAAATGTCTTGTAAGAAAATCGTTCATGTTAAATCTTAAATACTGCAACCACTGTAATAGCATTGTAGCATAATATATTTGATTTAATGTTTTGGTTTAAGATGAGTTATTATATCCGACATGTTCATGTAGTATATGGCGTAATGCAGCTGGATGCGATTAACAGAGAATATTGTTGACGAAGTGTGGAACGCTGGTGTAAAAACTCGTGAAACTCCATTTGCTGACGTGGATAAACCACGCATATTATAAAAGTGGATGATATACCTCTGCATACGTGCATGTCTGTCTGTTCTCCTCAAAAAGCACTGGACTAGTTTCAGCTAAACTTGGTACACACATTACTTTCTATTTGGAAATAAATATTATGGGGTTAAGAACCACCAGCCCGCTATTGGGGTGGGGGTGATTAATCGATGATGGTGAGGGAAAATGAGTAGGAGGAGATGGACAGAGTGAGGGGCAGAAGGAAATGAAAAGACAGAGAGTATGAAGAGACTGACAGAGTGGGGGACGATGAGTTGTACTGAGATAGATGGGAGAAAGAGGTTCACTAAAACGGGGTGAGGAGATGAACTTAGATGGGGGAAGGGGACGTGAATTTAAAGGGGAGGGGAGTTTGGCCTACAGGGAATGGAGGTGATGGAGAGCGGGGAGTTTTTGATTGACAGGGGAGGAAATGGATAGCGGGCGAAGGAACACAACATTGGAAGCAGTACATACCCAGGCAATAGCAGGTACTCAGCTAGTATGACATAAATTTGGAATCTATTTTGCAGTTAAGAATATCAATCTTTCAGATAAAACCATGCCAATAGCTAGAGTAAGAAGTAACGTGTAACGAACAGAAGATAAATAAAAATAAAATTAAACATTCTGAAATTTAAATTCAAGTAAGTTCTAACCTCAGTCTATTATTTATTTAAAGGTATTGAGAAGAAGTAACACAGACCAGACCACAGTAGCTTTTAGTTAGATTTCCTATGGATTATTATAAATTATTTCAGTATAAAGCAAGTAAGAAAGAGGTCAAAAAGGAAAACAGGCATCATTAATGAAATATTAAACGTGTAGTAGTTACAGAGAGGCGGAGAACGTTCTTTGACTGAAGAAGCAAAATTGAAACTCTCCACTGCAGGTTCTCTTGGGTGGGCAATACCATATTCCGAGACAGGCCAGAGAGCTCAGAGAGGTAACTGCGCTCAAAAGCATTTGTTAGAAGCGACAATGATGGATGGTTCTTACCACAAGACTATATCGAAGCTGGCTTCTTAAGTCCAGCAGCCAGCCTTCCCCATACAGTCGCTCGCGCCACCTTAAAAACGGTGGTAGTTTCTTGCGGATGTCACTAGTCATCTTTCTCCAAGATAATCAACATCTATTCAGCGTACGGCTATACAAACTGAAATACGTACATGCATAATTTTACACAATAATTAGAACTATATCACTAAATGTGCAAATTAGTGTCGAAATTTTCAGTCCAATCAATGGCTTTCTTTGCCACTTCAAAGAAATCTTCTAGATTTCCAGGGTAAGCTCGTTTGTTACATATTGATACAATGTCTTTAATTGGCTGATGTTCACTGCCACAGTCGCACTGGGAATATGAAGCCTTCGCCCATCGGTGGAGGCTTTCTGCATAGCTGCAAGCCTGTACGAACCCTGCTATTTGTCTTCCAAGCCACGTCGCGCTAATTTCGTGCCGGCTAGTCTTGTATCAGATCTTATGTGGCTCTGATATTCCTCATGGCCAATGCTGTTCCATTCTGACCATTTGCTATTCGTACTGGAATCCTTTGCTTTCAGCGATCCTGCAAATATGATCGACTACTGCTTCATTTTTAATCGGCTCATTCTAAGTGCAGGCACATCACGGTGGATTGGGTGCTGGAGAATTTTAATCAGTTTTTCATATTCCTTAAGAAGGGCATTCAGTCTTCGCACATCTTGTAACGTTACAGTTGTGTAGGTGAGTTATTTGCCCACTACTGAGGAGAGCTAAATTTGCTTCCTGGGACGGGTGCGAGGGGACTCGTTAGCGCCAGGAATTCACCCAGAATAGATGCCGCCCATTCACTCCCCCTCCGTCCGCCCCCGGTAGCTGACTGGTCAGCACGACAGAATATACATCCTACGGGCCCGGGTTCGATTTCCGGCTGGGCCGGAGATTTTCTCTGCTCAGGGACTGGGTGTTGTGTTGTCCTAATCATCATCATTTCACCCCCATCGACGCGCAAGTCGCCGAAGTGGCGTCAAATCGAAAGACTTGCACCAGACCACCGGTCTACCCGACGGGAGGCCCTAGTCACACGACATTATTATTATTATTATTATTATTACCCCCATCCACCGTAAGGAACAAGTATGGGAATAAGTCCCCCCCCCCCTTCACCCCTTCCACAGCGATTAAGTGCAAGCAAGTGTACTCTTTGGGATCTTCAAATAGAGTGCATAGTCTTTGGTCCTCATTGCATGTTTCCAGTTGACCCACGTAGTTTACTATAACGCGTTTCCTTGACATCTTAGCAGTGTTTTACCGCTTCTGCTTGTGCATTGTAGCAATATATGCTTTTTTCTGTTTCCTTTGTGTCTTAACAGCGGTTGCTTTGTCGTTGTAACACTGTTTTACCGCTTGTGCTTCTACCTTGCGACGATGTTTTGAAATGAGTGTTTTTAAACGTGAAGTTTGAGGAAACGAGTACAATTACCGCAGGCCTCTAAAGCGGCATACTTCCCCAGTGAACCCACAGAAGCTGAGCGAAATAATGCATCCTGTTACAAATACTGGACCTTCGTACACCTATCAGTGCTACTTACGCGATAATGTTGTTGTTGTTGTTGTGGTCTTCAGTCCTGAGACTGGTTTGATGCAGCTCCCCATACTAATCTATCCTGTGCCAGCTTCTTCATCTCCCAGTACCTACTGCAACCTACATCCTTCAGAATCTGCTTATTGTATTCATCTCTTGGTCTCCCTCTACGATTTTTACCCTCCACGCTGCCCTCCAATACTAAATTGGTGATCCCTTGATGCCTCAGAACATGTCCAACCAACCGATCCCTTCTTCTGGTCAAGTTGTGCCACAAACTTCTCTTCTCCCCAGTCCTATTCATTACCTCCTCATCAGTTATGTGATCTACCCATCTAATCTTCAGCATTCTTCTGTAGCACCACATTTCGAAAGCTTCTATTTTCTTCTTGTTCGAACTATTTATCGTCCATGTTTCACTTCCATACAAGGCTACACTCCATACAAATACTTTCAGAAACGACTTCCTGACACTTAAATCTATACTCGATGTTAACAAATTTCTCTTCTTCAGAAATGCTTTCCTTGTCATTGCCAGTCTACATTTTATATCCTCTCTACTTCGACCATCATCAGTTATTTTGCTCCCCAAATAGCAAAACTCCTTTACTACTTTAAGTGTCTCATTTCCTAATCTAATTCCCTCAGCATCACCCGATTTAATTAGACTACATTCCATTATCCTTATTTTGCTTTTGTTGATGTTCATCTTATATCCTCCTTTCAAGACGCTATCCATTCCACTCAACTGCTCTTCCAAGTCCTTTGCTGTCTCTGACAGAATTACAATGTCATCGGCGAACCTCAAAGTTCTTATTTCTTCTCCATGAATTTTAATACCTACTCCGAATTTTTCTTTTGTTTCCTTTACTGCTTGCTCAATATACAGATTGAATAACATCGGGGAGAGGCTACAACCCTGTCTTACTCCCTTCCCAACAACTGCTTCCCTTTCATGTCCCTCGACTCTTATAACTGCCGTCTGGTTTCCGTACAAATTATAAATAGCCTTGCGCTCCCAGTATTTTACCCCTGCCACCTTTAGAGTTTGAAAGAGAGTATTCCAGTCAACATTGTCAAAATCTTTCTCTAAGTCTACAAATGCTAGAAACGTAGGTTTGCTTTTCCTTAATCTTTCTTCTAAGATAAGTCGTAAGGTCAGTATTGCCTCACGTGTTCCAGTATTTCTACGGAATACAAACTGATCTTCCCCGAGGTCGGCTTCTACTAGATTTTCCATTCGTCTGTAAAGAATTCGTTTTAGTATTTTGCAGCTGTGGCTTATTAAACTGATTGTTCGGTAATTTTCACATATGTCAACACCTGCTTTCTTTGGGATTGGAATTATTATATTCTTCTTGAAGTCTGAGGGTATTTCGCCTGTTTCATACATCTTGCTCACCAGATGGTAGAGTTTTGTCAGGACTGGCTCTCCCAAGGCCGTCAGTAGTTCCAATGGAATGTTGTCTACTCCGAGGGCCTTGTTTCGAATCAAGTCTTTCAGTGCTCTGTCAAACTCTTCACGCAGTATCGTATCTCCGATTTCATCTTCATCTACATCCTCTTCCATTTCCATAATATTGTCCTCAAGTACATCGCCCTTGTATAGACCTTCTATATACTCCTTCCACCTTTCTGCTTCCCCTTCTTTGCTTAGAACTGGGTTTCCATCTGAGCTCTTGATGTTCATGCAAGTGGTTCTCTTATCTCCAAAGGTCTCTTTAATTTTCCTGTAGGCAGTATCTATCTTACCCCTAGTGAGATAAGCCTCTAAATCCTTACATTTGTCCTCTAGCCATCCCTGCTTAGCCATTTTGCACTTCCTGTCGATCTCATTTTTGAGACGCTTGTATTCCTTTTTGCCTGTTTCACTTATTGCATTTTTATATTTTCTCCTTTCATCAATTAAATTCAATATTTCTTCTGTTACCCAAGGATTTCTACTAGCCCTCGTCTTTTTACCTACTTGATCCTCTGCTGCTTTCACTACTTCATCCCTCAAAGCTACCCATTCTTCTTCTACTGTATTTCTTTCCTCCATTCCTGTCAATTGTTCCCTTATGCTCTCCCTGAAACTCTGTACAACCTCTGGTTCTTTCAGTTTATCCAGATCCCATCTCTTTAAATTCCCACCTTTTTGCAGTTTCTTCAGTTTTAATCTACAATTCATAACCAATAGATTGTGGTCAGAGTCCGTATCTGCCCCTGGAAATGTCTTAAAATTTAAAACCTGGTCCTAGATCTCTGTCTTACCATTATATAATCTATCTGATACCTTTTAGTATCTCCAGGGTTCTTCCATGTATACAACCTTCTTTCATGATTCTTAAACCAAGTGTTAGCTATGATTAAGTTGTGCTCTGTGCAAAATTCTACCAGGCGGCTTCCTCTTTCATTTCTTAGCCCCAATCCATATTCACCTACTACGTTACGCGATAAGGACATTACTTAAGTTAGTTTACAACACCAAGAACAAAGTATTCGTGGGGAAGAGCAAAGAAAAGGTGAAGTGAACGATGTGTGCCTTTGAAACTGATCCTAAAAAATGCTGGATGGATCCTTTCCAATCTGCACAGGAATTGTGTGTGAAATCAGAAGATCTAGAATTCTTCAGTGAATATTTCGTGTATCGTGATCACGAAGTGGTCTTAATTTTTGTAACGCTTTCAACGTAACTTTACTATATTTTATGAAGGTGTTTTCTGTTCTAATTTTAATTGAATATCGTAGGACTACTTCCTGTTTATTTCAGATGCCCTTTCTTTTAACAAACTTTATTCAACTTCATTTTCTGTCGCCTACATTAATAACAGACTTTAGAATGGAACCCCTGTCATTAAGCTATTCATTTAATTTTTATTTTATATTTCTGTGAATTTTATTAACTCGCAGGTCTAACCAATGCAAAGACTAATTGTCTGCAGGATCACAGCTACAGGTTATTATTTGCAGCGAAGCACGAAAGCAGATATACGTGGCTCGATCCTATGACTGCATCCAGCTATTCTTCTTGAACAGAGCCGTGCATGGCCCAAATACCTAAGGTGCGAGTAATATAAAGCAAAGACGCAATTGATTTGCTCGTGTGGACTGCTGTTAGGAAGGACGACAGCACAAGCAGTAACTCTCAGGTACCCTCGCAGTCTGATGGCACAATATAGCTTGGAGGTCGTAATCATTGAAGACCTGATGCATCCTGCTAATGTTCCCACTGTTATATTTAGCTGAATATCTGTCTTTCTCACAGGTGAACATTTAAGCCACGCTAGGGCACAGTATTCGGCAGCAGAGTAGACAAGACCTAAAGAAGAATATCGTAGTCTTATATCTCCTGTATCACACGAGACACCACTCCGCTTCTGCATCATGTTACTGCGTAATTTCGGGTTTGCCGAAGTGTTTTTTTTTTTGTGTTCCTTATGGGACAAGGTTCTATCAAGAGCTATTTCTAATTATTTTGGGAGGACCTGACAATTAAACGTGGCTTTAGCTTTACATTGTTAAGATGAAATATGATTTTCCTAAGATTTCTGTTTGTATAGAAAATAGCGTGTATAAAAATTTAGTTTTCCTTAATTTTTTTATTTATTCACAGAACCTACACCTTAAAGTTTAAAATAACACATGATATCATAACTTACGATCTGAATTTTAAAACTAAATTTTTTGCATCGAAATATCGAGGGATCAATATTTTTCCTTCAATTAATCGCTGATATCGATACTGAGTTCGGTAAAACTCGATTTCATCGCAAATCACTGTTCATTCCTACCTTATGTGGCAGAGTTGACACAAGTGATCGTAACAGAGCTCAAACAGTTCGGCCCTTCACACACAGACCGTCAAATGAAACCTGTTGACGATGCGATTTGCTAATTGGTCGCATGCGAATTACTTTTGCGTAGTTAAATACCGCTGTGCGACGCGACTGCAGTGAGTGACTCACCAGTAAACGGTTCGTGACGCGTAACCAGCCAGTTGCCAGCCCACGTTGCCGACCGATCCGGAGTTGCTTCGCATCGCCGAACACAGCTCTGTGTTGGTTTAATTTGGAAATGAACGAGTAGGTTGTGATCGTTAGCTTTTTGTGCGAAGTGCAAAAACAACCTATTGAATGCAACAAGCTCCAATGCTATTGCAGGGGAACTTTGACAGAGAAAGCGTAGCGTGAAGTGGGGAAAAAAAGTTCAGTGATACGTATGTAGTGTACTGTGGGCTTATTGTTTAAAATAAAATTACTGGTGCGTCAGTGAGAGCAAATATACAAACAATCTAACTAAAATCGGAGGTACATTTTGTATAATCAGCAGTGCCTGAGTCGTCACGTATAATTACACTGTCGTTTGTAAACGAACTGTGAAAACAGCGAGGAAAACGACAAAAGAGCCACAAATCGCCGATACGCGTATACACAATGGGGTACAGATGGAAATTATTTGATGGGCACGAACCTCATATGCATTTATTTTAATCTACTGTAATCTCGTTTTTCACAATAAAATTAATCGATAACGTGTTAAAATGAAAGATTTAATTTCTATTTATTCAAAGAATTCAACAACAGACTGGATGAAATGAACATTCAAGTGCAATAATTTCACTGCCACGAGGAGATGCACATGGGATAAAATAATCCGTTAAATAATTTCTTAATACATTTGCTTGTGAATCAGCACAATTTCTAACATTCTGAGGTGATTATAACATTGCAGTATCATCAGCAGTTGTATGATTTTCTTGCAGCTTTTCGCCTGGTACAACATGACTGCACTTTATGTTCCTCTGGTTAAACAGATGCAGCCCAGAATTCTCTTCGTTTTCTCGTTGGTGTATAATAATAACAGAGCACCATATCTTTCTCTGAGTTTGAATCTCTACCCAACCGGTGCCGACTGCAACCAAATCATTCCCGGTGCAACAAAGAATACACTTTCTCCCCGACGCTTGCATACGGCAACTGCATTTTCTCTTATTATAAGTGGGCAGTGTGCGAAAATACGTTAAAGGTCACGCGGCAACCAGTTGCCGACTTACATCGCATGCCCGTTGCGTTCCTTTTCAGTCGCACCGTGTTCGGAGGGCCCTATGGGAGAACTGCATGCGCGCGCGAACTACCTACCTATTCCTAGGTGCGGAAATTTATCCCAGCGTGCTGCTGAACACGCTCGCTTCTTTGCTGTCCGATACGGGCCGCAGGACGCTGCGTGAAACGTTTTCTGCGCGCGGGTCGGTGCGCATCAGAACGTAAAAAATGAAAGTGGTGATTATTATAATTTCACAACAGTGACAGAGTGATACGAGAACTACCTTCTGACACTTTCTTTTAATTCAATGGAAATTTTGTGGCATGAAATAGAAAAATATTTAAGTTTTAAAGAAAAGTTGGTTTTTCTCGTTGCTCAATATTTATCACGCCATATCTTCTATGCTATGTGTCGTACAACATATTTTTATTGTTGGGCCGGCACGCATCTCGATAACGTATGCAAACCTTCTGGCCACTGATTCACTAACAGTGAAGTAATAAATTAAAATGTCACCTACGACGTGGAACTTTTAGCAGACCAACACCCGAAATGTATTAAGCGACAAACTTTTTCCCTTTACGCTTTTTGTGTGGGCCCATAGCGAGAAAAAGGTTCGGAAAGGTTTTAATTTATTTTTATATTCTGTTGGAAGCCGGTGGGCGCTACTGTTTCCCTAAACAAGAACGGTGTTGTGTGGTTCATTGGACCGACGCGAGTTCCAGCGAGCTGTGAAGAACAGTCTGCTGTTACAGTCGCGGTTTAGTGCAGCGGAGGCAGCGAAGGCAAAACATGCGGCGCAGTGATCGATCTAAAAATCTGTCAGTTTCGACACTCCGAAAGTACATGGAAGTTTGGGAAGAGGAGGAAGACTGAACTGCCAGTGTCGTCGTAACTGTCGTCTACTTTACATCTCCTGTGCAGCAAGCTACGTAATTTAAGTATTAACTGTGTTTTTCTTACTTGTCACTTCTTTTTCCGTGTGTTTTTTTCTTTTAGGAAGGTTTAATTTTCGAGTACTAGTAATAGTGTTCCATAGAGTTCTTCTTTCTTTTGAATACAGTCCAGAGACAGTTAGTGTTTATTTTCATTGTTTCCAAAAAGGAGTGTCTAGTAACCACAGTTTAGTCAGCTATCAGCCGCCTTTAATGAATTAGCAGTTTAGTTAAAACTTGATTACTTAACTCTCTCCAGGAAATTGTTGGTTTTTATAGGATGGATAGGATGTGTGACTGCTGCGTACGGACGCAGGAGGAGCTGGCCGCTGTTCGCGAACAACTGAACGTGCTGATGGCCGCGGTCAGCTGTCTTCAGGCTGCTGCCTCGGAGTGTAGCGGCAGTGGGGAGTCTGGTGCGTCGCATGGTACACCCCAGGTGTTACATGCTTCACCCACGGTCCCTGCTGTCTAGACATCTTCGCGGGCATCGCGCGCGGTTGTGCCACCCTCTCCCCAAGGGGAGCGGCGGGTTCAACGGCGTTCGTGTCGCACGAGACGGAGGGTCAATTTGGAGGCTGGACGTGTGGCATCACTCGTTCTGCCTGTGAGTGGACATGTGGCCGCTCCTTCAGCAAGGTCCGAGCAGACACACGGGGGAGGGGTTTATTAGTCATTGGGAGTTCCAACGTTAGGTGGGTGATGGAGCCCCTTAGAGAAATAGCGGAAAGGTCGGGGAAGAAGGCCAGTGTTCACTCTGTCTGCATGCCGGAGGGTCTCATACGAGATGTGGAGGAGGCCCTGCCGGTGGCGATAGAGAGCACTGGGTGCACCCGACTCCAAATTGTTGCTCATGTCGGCACCGTAACTGCCGTCTGGGTTCAAAGGTCATCCTCAGTTCACACAGGCGGTTGGCGGATTTGGTGAAGGCGGAAAGCCTCGCTCGCAGGCTGGAATCTGAGTTAACTATTTGTAGTACCGTTCCCAGAACCCATCGAGGTCCTCTCGTTTGGAGCCGAGTGGAAGGCTTAAACCAGAGGCTCAAACGATTCTGCGGGGATATGGGGTGCAAATTTCTCGACCTCCGCTATCGTGTGGAGAAATGTAGGGTCCCCTTAAATAGGTCAGGCATGCACTACGCGCAGGAAGCTGCTACAAGGGTAGCGGAGTACGTGTAGAGTGCACATGTGGGTTTTTTAGGTTAGAGAATTCCCTCCCTAGGCCCGACAAGACGCCTCCTGAGACGCGACAAGGTAGCATTAGGCAAAACGCAGCAGGAAATGACTATATTAATGTGGTAATAGTTAACTACAGGAGCGTCTACAGAAAGGTCCCAGAATTGCTCTCATTAATAAACGGTCACAATGCCCACATAGTACTAGGGACTAAAAGTTGGCTGAAACCAGACGTAAACAGCTATGAAATTCTAAACTCAGATTGGAATGTATACTGCAGAGACAGGCTGGACAGTGAAGGGGGAGGCGTGTTTAATGCCATAAAAAGTGCAATAGTATCGAAGGAAACTGACGAAGATCCGAAATGTGAACTAATTTGGGGTAAGGTCACGGTTAAAGCAGGCTCAAACATGGAAATTGGATGTCTCTATAGGCCCCCTGGCTCAGCAGCTGTTGTGTCAGCACACGTGAAAGAAATTTTGGAAAATATTTTGAATAGATTTCGCGACCGTGGTATAGTTTTGGGTAGAGATTTTAATCTACCAGATATAGACTGGGAGACTCAATCGTTCATAACAGGTGGCAGGGTCAAAGAATCCAGTGAAATTTTTTCAAGTGCATTATCTGAAAACTACCTTGAGCACTGAAACAGAGAACCGACTCGTGGCGATAACATATTAGACTTTCTGGTGACAAACAGACCCGAACTATTTGAAACAGTTAACGCAGAACAGGGAATCAGCAACAATGCGGTGATTTCAGCCGTAAATAGAAGTATTAAAAAAGGTAGGAACATTTTTCTGTTTAGCAAAAGTAACAAAAATCAGATTTCAGAGTACTTGACTGCTCAACACAAAAGTTTTATCTCAAGTACAGATAGTGTTGAGGATCATTGGACAAAGTTCCAAACCATCGTACAATATGCATTAGATGAGTATGTGCCAAGCAAGATCGTAAGAGATGGAAAAGAGCCACCGTGGTACAACAACCGAGTTAGAAAACTGCTACGTAAGCAAAGGGAACTTCACAGCAAAAATAAACATAGCCAAAGCCTTGTAGACAAACAAAAATTACACGGAGCGAAATGTAGTGTGAGGAGGGCAAAGCGAGAGGCGTTCAACGAATTCGAAAGTAAAGTTCTGTACATTGACTTGGCAAAAAATCCTAAGAAATTTGGTCTTATGTCAAAGCGGTAGGTGGATCAAAACAAAATGTCCAGACACTCTGTGACCAAAATGGTACTGAAACAAAGGATGACAGACTAAAGGCCGAAATACGGTACTAAATGTCTTTTTCCAAAGCTGTTTCACAGAGGAAGACTGCACTGTAGTTCCTTCTCTGGATTGTCACACAGATGACATAATGGTAGATATCGAAATAGATGACAGAGGGATAGAAAAATAATTCAAATCGTTCAAAAGAGGAAAGGCCGCTGCACCTGATGGGATACCAGTTCGATTTTACACAGAGTACGCGAAGGGACTTGCCCCCCTTCTTGTGGCGGTGTACCGTATGTCTCTAGAAGGGCGTAGCTTTCTAAAAGATTGGAAAAGGGCACAGGTCATCCTCGTTTTCAAGAAGGGACGTCGAACAGATGTGCAGAACTATAGACCTATATCTCTAACGTCGATCAATTGTAGAATCTTGGAACACGTATTATGTTCGAGTATAATGACTTTTCTGGAGACCAGAAATCTACTCTGTAGGAATCAGCATGGGTTTTGAATAAGACGAACGTGTGAAACCCAGCTCGCGCAGTTCGTCCACGAGACTCAGAGGGCCGTAGACACGGGTTCCCAGGTAGATGCCGTGTTTCTTCACTTCCTCAAGGCGTTTGATATAGTTCCCCACAGTCGTTTAATGAACAAAGTAAGAGCATATGGACTATCAGACCAATTGTGTGGTCGGATTGAAGAGTTCCTAGATAACAGAACGCAGTATGTCATTCTCAATGGAGAGAAGTCTTCCGAAGTAAGAGTGATTTCAGGTGTGCCGCGTGGGAGTGTCGTAGTACCGTTGCTGTTCACAGTATATATAAATGACCTTGTTGATAACATCGGAAGTTCACTGAGGCTATTTGCGGATGATGCTATAGTATATCGAGTGGTTGTAACAATGGAAAATTGTACTAAAATGCAGGAGGATCTGCAACGAATTGACGCATGGTACAGGGAATGGCAACTGAATCTCAATGGAGACAAGTTTAATATGCTGCGAATACATAGAAAGAAAGACCTTTATCATTTAGGTACAATATAGCAGTTCAGCAACTGGAATCAGTAAATTCCATAAATTATCTGGGAGTAGGCATTAGGAGTGATTTAAAATGGAATGACCATATAAAATTAATCGTCGGTAAAGCAGATGCCAGACTGAGATTCATTGGCAGAATCCTAAGGAAATGCAGTACGAAAACAAAGAAAATAGTTTACAATACACTTGTTCGCCCAGTGCTTGAATACAGCTCACCGGTGTGGGATCCGTACCAGATAGGGTTGATAGAAGAGATAGAGAAGATCCAACGGAGAGCAGCGCGCTTCGTTACAGGGTCATTTAGTAATCACGAAAGCGTTACGGAGATGATAGATAAGCTCCAGTGGAAGACTCTGCAAGAGAGACGCTCAGTAGCTCGGTACGGGCTTTTGTTGAAGTTTCGAGAACATATCTTCACCGAGGAGTCAAGCAGTATATTGCTCCCTCCTACGTATATCTCGCGAAGAGACCATGAGGATAAAATCAGAAAGATTAGAGCCCACACAAAGGCATACCGAACAACAATACGAGACTGGAATACTAGGGAGAACCGATAGAGGTAGTCAAGGTACCCTCCGCCACACAACGTCAGGTGGCTTGCGGAGTATGGATGTAGATGTAGATGTAGATCATCGGGAAGAGTACTCAGCAAGCAGTAACAGTCGCACAAATTTCCTACGTCGTGAAGAAGAAAGAGCGTATAACATTTTAGTGACAAAAAATTGCTCGACGATGCTGGAGAATATCAGTTTCCCCTGGCTTATGACGGAGACGTATCAGCAATTAATGAACCGAACTGCACAACAGCACCATGATATTCCTTGTCGGCAGCTACGTCAGAGCTGATTGACTATGAGGAGCGGATTCACCGATTACTTCAACGGGCCGAATTTTAATCGACGTTCACAGTAATCGTCACAATAACGACAACAACATGCAATTCATTATAACTGTTATTAAAGGCTCAGTACAAATATACACTGAATCTCCAAACAAACTGGTGTAGGCATGCATATTCAAATACAGATATGTAAACAGGCAGAATACGGCGCTGCAGTCAGCAACGCCCATATAAGTGTCTGGCGCAGTTGTTAGATCGGTTACTGCTTCTACAATGGCAGGTTATCAAGATTTAAGTGAGTCTGAACGTGATGTTATAGTCGGCACACGAGCAGTAAGAGACAGCGTCTCCGAGGTCACTATGAAGTGGGGATTTCCCGTATGACCATTTCACGAGTGTACCGTATCAGGAATCTGGTAAAACGTCAAATCTCCGACATCGCTCCGACAAGAATAAGATCCTGCAAGAACAGGACCAGCAACGACTGAAAAGCGTCGTTCAACGTGACAGAAGTGCAAATTTTCCGCAAACTGCTGCAGATTTCAGTGTTGAGCCGTCAACAAGTGTTAGCCTGCGAACTGTTCAACGAAACATCATCGATATGGGTTTACGGAGCTAAAGGCCCACTCGTGTACCATTGATTATTGCACGACACAAAGCTTTACGCGTCGCCTGGGCCCGTCAACACCAACATTGGACTGTTGGTCACTGGGAACATATTGCCTGGTCGGACGAGTATGGTTTCAAATTGTATGTCCATACCGACCGACATGGGCAGTTCCAGCAGGACAATGCGACACCCCACATGTCCAGAACTGCTAAGAGTGGCTCCAGGAACACTCTTCTGTGTTTAATCACTTCCGCTGGCCACCAAACTCCCCAGATATGAATATTAGTGAGCATAACTGGAATGCCTTGCCACGTGCTGTTCAGAAGAGATCTCGACCCCCTGGTACTCTTACAGATTTATGGATAGCCCTGCAGATTTCTGGTGTCCGTTCCCTCCAGCACTACTTCAGTCATTAGTTGTGTTGCAACACTTCTGCGTGCTCGCTGGGGCCCTACATGATATTAGGTACGTGTACCAGTTTCTTTGGCGCTTCAGTGTGTTAACAAATGTATTACATTGAACATAACCAAAGACATTTCTTCTTACATGTTTCTTTCATTTTTCTTCCTGTTTCTGCCCAAATTATCTACAAAATATGCTGTTGTGGAACAAACTCGATGCATTGCTCATCCTCTGAGGCAGAGAGGCGGCCAGCCGACGTTCCTGGTGAATGTTTCAATGAGTAGATCGGAAGATTACCTGATGTGTTGCTGCCCGTGCGCGCGAAACAAATGCTCCAACTGACGTGTAGTAGTTCGCTGCTGCTCACAAGGGGAGGCCACGACGTTTCGAACGCAAATTTCCTGCAAACTTCGTACACTCGTAGTACTCCATTAGGACAACAAAATGTGTAAGCAGTAGAGCGTACTTATCGAGCGTTATTGAGAAAATCGCAAGATAATTTCGGTCGTCAAACATATACCTGTGCGCGGGCATTTTTACCATGAAGTGCAGGCAGCCGACTGGTTCTGCCCTCTGTAATAAAAAACTGAGTTGATGGATCAACGACGAACTGAAACGGGTGTCTTGCGACGTCCGCCCCGAGCAGATACAACGAACGAAAACGAACAAAATGAAAATTAAGAGAGAAAAAAAAGTGGTTAGCGTTCAAGCCCGGTAATCATTGGGTCGCTTTATCTAGTCCTGCTCGTCATTTTTTTCTAACACATTCATTTTTTTTACTATTTACATTACAATCGATGTAATGGGAAAAATACGTGTAATCGGATGAAATTTTATTAAATTTACAAAGTTATCTGGCAGCCTACAAATTTTTATTATCAGAAATAATATAATGTTCATAACTACCGTCTAGTAAACGACCAAACGCACAAAGTTCAAAAATGGTTGAAATGGCTCTGAGGTCATCAGTCCCCTTGAACTTAGAACTGCTTAAACCTAACTAACCTAAGGGCATCACACACATCCATGCCCGAGGCAGGATTCGAACCTGCGACCGTAGCGAACCTGCGGTTCCAGACTGTAGCGCCTAGAACCGCACGGCCTACCCGGCCGGCAAACGCACAAAGTGATACTAAAAATGCATGCTTGCCCGTGTCATCAAAATTGTTCGTATTTAATCGAAAGAGAACAAGAAATTGCTTCTCGTGCAGACACTATTAAAATACACTCGATACTGCATGACCAATGATCAGCGCCGATATTTAAGGAAATGCTGCGTTACGCATGGTTTGCTCCCAAATTATCGGCTGCAAGAGAGGTTTTTGAAAATGTTAACGAGGTTTGTTTTTCCACGGAAAACCTCAAAATAAATTGCGTGTGCGGAAACATAGCATTTATTCAATGCAGCTGGTGCCGTTTAACTTTGTTTTTCATGTTTTTACGAAAAATGCCATCCGGCAACTTGTGCTCGTAATGTCGAAAGCGACGATTAATTGTACACCTTTTGAAAACCGTCTGTGTCGTTCAAAACTTGGAGGTAACAAGTCGTTTCGGGCTCCTTCCAGGTATAAGGGATTTCTCAAATCACGGACAAGCAAACATTTACGTATTTTTCCCATCACACCAATTGTAATATAAATAGTAAAGAAAATGACTGTGTTGGAAATAAAAAAAACTTACGACCAGGACTCGATCCAGCGACCCAGAGATTACAGGGCTTGAACGCTAGCCACTTTATTTATTTATTCATTTTTTTTTCTTTTGTAATCTTATTTTGTTCGTTTTCGTTCGTTGCATCTGCTCGGGGTGGATGCCGCAAGACATCCGTTTCAGTTCGTCGTTGATCCATTAACGCAGTATTTTAATTGCAGAGGGCAGCTATCCCTCTGACCGAACACGCTGAGATACCGTGCCGGCGGTTCACGGTAAAAATGGCCACGCGCAGGTATATATTTGGCGACCGAAATTATCTTGCAATTTTCTCAATAACGCTTCAGAAGTACGCGCTACTGCTTATACATTTTGTTGCCCTCGTGGAGAACTAAGAAATGTACGAAGTTTGCAGTAAATCCACGTTCCAAACGTCGTGGCCTCCCCTTGCCTCCCTCTCTTGCAACCAAGCAACACTCTGGGTCGTGCGGGACACACTCCTCCCGAAGAAACGCAAACGTTTCCAGCAGACATAATAGAGGCCGCAGCGGCACTGCGTTCTGCGCACCCTAGGAAAACGGTATGGTACGTCTGCATTGTGCGAGTGGAGCGCGCGGTCTCGCACGCATTTTACGCAGCTCACTGCGGGAAATTCACGCAGCTAGGAAAACGTAGCTTTAAGCGGACGTTCGGCTGACCGACATTCGGACACTTCACGCTCCTCTGTATTTGGAAAAATGACTTACGACTAAACACCTGGAGCAACAGTTAAATCTTTGATCAGTTGTTCGGGTAAAGGTCGTTTCACACCAGTTACGGCAAACGTGACGTCATTTTGACGTCACACACAAATCGACCACCGCGTGATCGTGTTACATCAGAATTCGATACGAGCCTCTCACAAGATTTCATGCGCGTTTACAGGAGATTTACAAAAACACGCCATTCTTTTAATGATTTATTTTAATTATTGCTGTAATAAAATGTCACGTAATGATTTATGGATGGGTAATGCCTCTGTACGAGAGTGCTATCTTAGGAGTGAGTAATTATTGTCAGTAACTTACAAATAAAGAATTAAACATATTTGTTTTATAATTTGTAATATGCCGTTTCAGTGTAACAGGAATACTGAAAATTTATCATAAACACATTATCATTAAATATCACTTAATAACGCATCAACGACACAAGCCTTCAAGAGAGAGTATGATAATCAAGACCACAATTAAACATCGTAACTTCGTGGTTTCTGGTGTCGAAAGTTGTTGGTTCGCGCCCCATTACATGCAATTCCCTTTTTTTCATGTTATCATTGTTAACAAGTTCTGTTAATTCCTTATGAATGTAATACAAGTATGTTCCGCAATATTGGATGTTATTTACATTCAGTCTGATCTCAGAACAAAAGATGAAATAAATATTTTGCCATTTCCGAGTATGTGGTTAGTCAGAAACCTAAGAGAACAGCTTAAATTGTTGCGACTTACATGAGCAACCATAATATTCGTATTCTCCCTTCTCGCAAATATTTGGCTCTTTATTTCAGAATATGTGCCACCTTTCGAGTGTGCACTTAGGCAGGAACCTAAGAGGACAGTTTAAATTGAAGCGAGTGAAACGAGGAGCATTAACATTCATATCTACATCTATATTCTACATCTGCTCTTCCTTGTCTCAAATATTTCGCTGTTTATTTACGAGTGGATGGAGTTTTCCGAAGGTGATGTTAGGCAGAAATGTTAGAATACAGCTTTAACTGCTGCTACGGAAACGAACAGAAATAAAATTCATATTCTGCCTTTTCACTAACATTCGGCTCATTATTTCCGAATATGTGGAGATTTCCGAGCGTGTGGTTAGTGTGGTACCAAAGAGTACCGCTTTAAATGCTGCGACTAAAACGAGCTGCAATAAAATTTGTTTTTTTCTTCTCACAAATATTTTTCTTTTTATTTCCGAATGTGTAGAGACTTGTGAGTTTGTGGCTAGGCAGAAACCTAAGAGGACAGCTTAAATTGCTGGGAGTAAATTGAGGAGCAACAGTATTCATGTCGTTTGTTGTCATAAGTCGTTGGGTTCGCCGATATTGCGCTTGATGTCAAAATGACGTTTCGTTTGCGGGTATTGTTGGGAAACGAGCATCACTCAAGTCGACCACGCACATAAGGTATATTTTGCTGTTCACGTGCGAGTCCTTGCTGATTATTACCTCCACTCGCTGATTCGTTCGTCTCAATCAAATGAAACGCAATGCTATTGAAACCGTTTTTGTCCATGACTTAAAAAGATGGAATAACAGGTACGTTGTGTATTAATTACGATATAAGAAACAGTCATTTTATGCAGTTATCGTCTTTAAATATTCTACAGTAAAATCCTGACCTATAATGTTACGAAAAATATGGGACATGAAATAAAGCGAGAATTCACTTAAAGAGCCATCACCTCTATTGGGAAAGTGATATTGTAGTATGTCGTGGGTCGTAATCATATCTGGTGTGTTTTTACGTAATGAAATTTAATCCTCTGATTGCTCAATGACACTATAACTACCGCCTTGTATAAGAGTACCATATCGAAGATTATTTTTATTGGCACAAAAATACGGATTTTGTAAATACGATTAACACCAGATAGGACGGACAGTGTATACTACTAAATACATCCGGTTCGCATGACGTGTATACCGGACGTACTCTATTTCGATATCCAAACAAAAAGAATGATGTGAGATGGCCATGTTCCGGAGTTTTATTACCTCAGAGAGACAGCCTCCAAGCAAATTTACTGAACCAAAAGGTCAATCTCCTTTCAATTGCTGAGAAAGACAGTGTTCAGTATCTCATCTGTTGGGGTCACGAGAAACAGGTGTATTCGTTCCTCGTAGATTTTCAATTCTTGCTTGATGTCAGCTGTGGCAAGGGAGGACGTTTTACGTACCAAGGCACCTCCTGGAAGAAGAAAGAGCCGTTCAGACTTACAGCGGATTCTAATTGTCGTCGTCATTTTGGAGAAATTGCTAACTTTTCTCATGATGGTCCTATCAAGAGCAGATTCCGCTATGCTGCTCTTCAGCACGTAAGGAATTGGGCTACTATTGTCTTTTTGCTCTTCAAATCATCTTTCGGGGGAAATCTACATGTGAAGTTTTACAGGCATTGAAATAAAACTAATATTAAAAAATGGAATAGACGAGAGTGTTAACTGTAATCAGGGGAAGATTATTCCGTAGGAATGTATATCAAAATTTAATTAACTGGGGTCGCCTGCCTTATTATTTGACCTTGCACGAGCTGCAGGAATATAAATCTAAATTTAATTGATGGGAAGCTCATTCTTTGTTATTTGGTGTTGCATGAGCGCTCATGCATGCGTCTCGATAAATGGTGAGAGTGATTTGAGTTGTTCACTCACACAATGATTTACAGTTTTAAAGTGCAGCGCATTTCAGTTTCTGTATGATGGCGGATAGAAATTTTTGGTAAATTTTAAGTTACACATAGGACTACAATTATTATTTTATTTGCAAAAGGATAACTGATAATGCAAGGTTATATCTTTTACATGCATGCATATACTCGTACATCCTAGGGGTGTTTTTTTTACAAACATGTTTAAGATCAAAGGTTTCATTTACTTTTCAGAAATGTTCACTGTCGTCTCAACGCACCCAGTATAGACACACATACGTCAGTCAAGGCCGTTGTCCCGTACGCTGGAGAGCACGCCAAGGCTTACTGTATTCAGTGGACGCGGTGTTGCCGTTGGTAGAATGAATGTGACTTCTTATGCCGGAAGTCTTCGGTCACCAATGCTGATTATTAATGGAAATTTAGGCAGCAGCGTGATTCGAACCCGGGACCGAGTACAAGTCGATTATGAATCAAATACGCTACCTTTTTATTGGGGAGGGGTTAGTGTTCGATATAGTTCGTTGCGTTTTGTCTGGGTGGATGTCACAAGACATCCGTGCAAGTTGATCGTTGATTCCTTGACTCAGTCTTTTAATTGCAGAGAGTACGCAGCCCTCTGACTGAACACACTGAGCTACCGTGCCGGCTAAACGCTTCACGATTTTCCGTGTCGTCCTTGCGTAGGGGCCATGCTAATCTTCTGTGTATTGTTCCAATTTTAGTTTATGTACCGCCAAAGCGAGTATGTCCCTAGACCACGGGTAACATGCTAATGGACATAAAATTCCGTCTGAAATGTTTAAAAAGCGTGACTCAAAAGCTGATGGCTCCGGTGTATGTGTATTTCTGCGGTAGTAAATACTTTGGGGATAAAACCCTGCCCCGGTAGATGTATCTGCTGGTATGCGCCGAAATATGTACTCTGCTGTTAAGCGTTAAAGTACAGTCTCAGTAGTATGCTTTTCTCCTGTCTGTCTGCACTACATACGTACAGGAAATGTTTGATACAAAATCCGACACTCATTTCATTTAGAAGTGTAGCACGTTACAATGATCTCACAGTATGATAAATTAAATGAAATTTTATAAACTAATTGTATTTCTAAGATTTAAAAGTATCCAAGTTTTGACAAAAACTTACAGTACGTTTCCAATTGACTGCTCAGTACTGCAAAAATCTTTCTCAGAAAATTTCGCCAAGTCCTTTAAAACAAATGCGATAGAAAGTTTTAGCGTAAAGCTCGTACCAAGACTGCGACAAGTTGTGCCGTGTAGGGGACAGCCAAAGGAAACCGAGTCAGATGAAAAAAAAGGAAGTAAACCGCTTATTATTTCAAAAGTGATAGTCGTAGCCATTAATAGAGTTATTCCATTGTGAATTCAGACGATCAGTGGGCCTTCATGGAAAAATGCTTGAGGTTATCTACGGAGCTGTGTTTGTACCCTGGTGTGAACGTCTTCGTCCGAAGCAAACAGACGGCCATGAATGTCTTTCTTCAGGGCTCCAACAGTACGGAAATCACACGGGGAGTGATCAGGACTGTATGGAAGATATGTATGGACTTCCCAGCGAAACTTCTGGAGCGTACTGGAAACAACTTTGGCAACGTGTGGGTCCCATCACAGGTGCTCCACACAGTCCCGCTCTCTTACCATGCGATTTTCATATTCGTGGCAGTCGATTTCCTTCGGATGAAGAGATTGACGCCTGGGTACAATTAAAGTTCCCTATACAGCCGCAAACAATTTTTCCAAGAAAGGACTGATCGTCTTGTCTCGGAATAGGATGAATGACTGTGGTAACATTTATGGTGATTACTTTTGAAACAATAAACAGTTTACTTACTTTTTCGCAAGTGTCATGTTTTCATTTGGAAGCCCCTAATATTAAAATAAGGTGATGATTGGCTTTTACTTTTTTAAACATTGTGCTGTAAATTACAAAGCTGGAACTGGCCAGAAAACAATTTTGGCCAGTTGTAAGTTTATCAGTTGAGCTTCGGTTTACCTTCCGGTTTGCCGGCCGGGGTGGCCGAGCGGTTATAGGCGCTACAGTGTGGAACCACGCGACCGCTACGGTCGCAGGTTCGAATCCTGCCTCGGGCATGGATGTGTGTCATGTCCTTAGGCTAGTTAGGTTTAAGTATTTCTAAGTTCTAGGGGACTGATGACCTCAGAAGTTAAGTCCCATAGTGCTGAGAGCCATTTGAACCATTTTTTACCTTCCGGTTTAAAGTGGTTTACAAAAGTTTAATATCCGCAAATGTTGATGCTGGTAAAATATGTGGAGTTGTAGAAGCGTATAACATCTCTAGCTGCAGCATATCATCTCTAGTTGAGTCTTCAATCTACAACACTAGAAGTAATATTAGAAACCTTCATTTACGTATTTCACTTTAATAAAGAGTGAGTTTTTTGATAAGCTGCAGTGGGAGCTGTGAGCATCCCCTCTTCCGCCTTCCAAATGCTGAAGTCTTCAGTCATATAATGCTCATGAATAAGTGAGTTATTCCTCAATGGTAACATGGAAATGAAGTCCCACGCTTCTTGACTGAGCGTAGGGGAACGATGCGGGAGACTCGCACCGCCGTTCTAGGCAAGGTCCTAATGGAGATGGTTAGCCTTTGCTTTCCTCCGACCGTAATGGGGATGAATGATAATGATGAAGACGACATAACAACACCCAGTCATCTCGGGGCAGGTGAAAACCCCTGACCCCGCCTGGAGTCGAACCCGGGACCCCGGGCTCGGGGAGCGAGAACGATACCGCGAGACCACGAGTTGCGCACCAATGATAACACAGTAAAGGAAAAAAAATTGTCTTCAAGGTAAACTATTGGCTAGCCACAGCCTGCAGCTACCAGGAAGTGAGCAGAGGCGCTCGATGCTGTGTTGGGGAAGCCTCCAAACAATGGGAGGAGAGAAGCCGGTAAGAGGACAATCGATACGGCGGCACAATGGCCGGCGGGCGGCTGTGGAGTGCCCTCGGAGGCACCTCACGACGGGGCGCTGTGCTGGCCACCAGAGGCGCCGTCCCAGCACGAAGACGTGCCCGGCGGGCCCTCTACACATCACGCTCCTTCCCGAAGCTCAACTCGCTGATATGGTTAGTTGTTAGTTTATTCATCAGTGCACTGCAAGAACTGTTTAATCTTCGAGATCTGAATAACATTTAAGCAGCTACAGGGGATAGGCAAAATAATGTGAACAGTTGTAGTAATGGGATGGGGTTGTATTTGACGGTGAACAACGCAGTTCGCGCCTTTGAATTCAGAGGCCGAGGTCGACGTACTATGAAAGACCTAACAGAGTTACAAAGAGGGCACATTTTGGGGGCCCTATTAGCTGGAGCATCAGTAACCAAGACAGCCAACTTACTGAATGTTTTTAGAGCAAGTGTTTTAACCGTCGTGATGTTGTTGTTGTTGTGGTCTTCAGTCCTGAGACTGGTTTGATGCAGCTCTCCATGCTACTCTAGCCTGTGAAAGCTTCTTCATCTCCCAGTACTTACTGCAACCTACATCCTTCTGAATCTGCTTAGTGTATTCATCTCTTGGCCTCCCTCTACAATTTTTACACTCCACGCTGCCCTCCAATGCTAAATTTGTGATCCTTTGATGCCTCAGAACATGTCCTGCCAACCGGTCCCTTCTTCTTGTCAAGTTGCGCCACAAACTCCTCCCCAATTCTATTCAATACCTCCTCATTAGTTATGTGATCTACCCATCTAATCTTCAGCATTCTTCTGTAGCACCACATTTAGAAAGTTGCTATTCTCTTCTTGTCCAAACTATTTATCGTCCATGTTTCACTCCCATACATGGCTACACTCCATACAAATACTTTCAGAAACGACTTCCTGACACTTAAATCTATATTCTTCTTCAGAAACATTTTATATCCTCTCTACTTCGACCATCATCTGTTATTTTGCTCCCCTTTACTAATTTAAGTGTCTCATTTCCTAATCTAATTCCCTCAGCATCACCCGACTTAATTCGACTACATTCCATTATCCTCGTTTTGCTTTTGTTGATGTTCATCTTACATCCTCCTTTCAAAACGCTGTCCATTCCGTTCAACTGCTCTTCCAAGTCCTTTGCTGTCTCTGACAGAATTACAATGTCATCGGGGAACCTCAAAGTTTTTATATCTTCTCCGTGGAATTTAATACCTACTCCGAATTTTTCTTTTGTTTCCTTTACTGCTTGTTCAATATACAGATTGAATAACATAGGGGAGAGGCTACAACCATGTCTCACTCCCTTCCGAACCACTGCTTCCCTTTCATGCCCCTCGACTCTTAGTCATGGTAGCCTACACAAAACATGGAAAGACATCATCTTGTAAGCGTTGTAGTAGGCGCATATCAAAACTAAATGACAGAGATCGTCGTACGCTTACACGAATTGCATCAAAACAACACGAAACTACGGCGGCTAAAGTGACTGCAGAGGTCAATAGCTATCTTTGAGACGCAGCATCTACCGTCACTGTACACCGAGAACTACATACAGCAAATACTCAAGGACGAGCTGCCACACCGAAACCATTAGTGACGACAACCGACGGAAAGAAGCGTAAAACATGGTGTCAGGAATATAAATCCCGGACAGCTGATCAGTGGAAACACGTCATATGGTCCGACGAGTCAACGTTTCCTTTATTTCCAACATTGGGCCGAATTTGCGACTGGAGAACGCCAAAAGAAGCCTACAATCCTGACTCCTTGATTCCAATAGTTAATTATGGGGGTGGAAGTATGATGGCATTCTGCTGGTCCCATCATTAGTCTAAAAGACCGTGTTACAGCCAGCGATTATGTGATAATTTTACGTGTTAAGGTGCACCCCGTGATTCAGATGTTGTTCCCCAACAGTGATGACATATTTCAGGACGATAATGCACCCATTCACATAGCCAGGACACGCTGGAGCATGCAACTGAACTGCAGCATCTTCCCTCGCCAGCACAGTCCCCGGACTTGAGCATTATCGAACCCTTGCGGGCAGTATTGGAGCGGAGACTCCGGAGCAGATTTCCGCCTCCCTCGTCACTACAGGAGTTAGAAGAGGTTCTGATCAAAGAGTGACATAACATTCCACTGGAGACTATACAATCATTACATGCCAGTATTCCAAGGAGAATCACAGCTGTATTACGGGCAAATAGAGGTCCAACCCCTTACTAATAAACCATTCCCAAACAAGTAAAGGTGTCCACATTATTTTGCCTATCCCCTGTACGTCCTCACTATTCGGTAGTTCGGACTTTAGCTGGTTGTTCATCTTCACCATTTCGCTGTCGCTATTTACAGCAATGATACGCACTTTTACGACGAAGTTCTACATTTCGATATCACCAGTAGTCCGATATCTGCACATGAAAGTTCCTTGAAGACCCGGTAATGACTATTCCAAAGTAACTACAGGTAGGTTTAGTTTGTAAAATAAGCTTCGTCCTTTTGGGTAAAACAAATCTTGGGAACGAAGTTTTTCGTGACGGCACTTATATGTAAAACATTCTCGGTTTTCTTGCCGCGTCAGTTCTGGATAAAATCTCAAGCTTTCGACGATTAACCCCATCGTCATAGTCAGGAGCAACTGACGGTCTTCACTGCTGCTGTGGTAGCGGTTTTATAGCCCGCGGACAGCTTCTAATTTGTCGGCTTATGCTTGGTCGGCGATTACGTACTGCTGTCGCAGACGGTGTCAATGTGTGCGCCGGTGGCGCCACCGCTTCCGTTGGAACGTAAACCTTGGAAGGAACGTCTCTGCTGCTTCTCTGCATCAAGCGCTCGTTTCCATGCACAGGTCAGGTGGTATTCGCTATCGTGGTTAAAGTTCTTTTGGCTGTTTTCGCTCTCTTTCCGAGAAGCGTTCTAATTTAGAACATAACTCTAACTACTCGACCAAGCGAGGTGGCGCAGTGGCTAGCACACTGGACTCGCATTCGGGAGGACAATGGTTCAATCCCGCGTCCGGCCATCCTGATTTAGGTTTTCCGTGATTTCCCTAAATCGCTCCAGGCAAATGCGGGGATGGTGCCTTTGAAAGAGCACGGCCGACTTCCTTCCCTGTTCTTCCCAAATCCGATGAGACCGATGACCTCTCTCTCTGGTCTCTTTCTCCCTAAACAATCCAATCCAACTACCCGAAGACTGGAAGGTTAACTATAAAACTGTGAAACCGTGAAGCATCCGTCAGATATTTATCACGCTCTGCGAATATGTTCAAAGCGTAATGGCTATTAAGTGGTTAAACTTCCATCTTAATCGGAACTGGCGGCGGTCATCGGCATTAGTATTAGCTGCAACCCAGTGGGCACTAACACGCTTCTTCATTCCCTTTGGTACGGAAGCCCACAGTCTCGGAGCCCCACCATGAGGAATTTCCTGCCGTGCCTGACACACACGATGTGTCAGTTCAACAGCATTGTTGGTTGTAGGCCGGTATGAAAGTATACGACTTCAGTGCTCATGCCAGCATGCACTGTGGCCAAGACAGCAGAGGAACAAGAAAGCCAGTAAATGCATTTCTTCAAGCGTTTGTGATGTGAACTGCATTGTGGTACTGAGAGTATGACAACAGGATTTACCATCTTGCCACATTCTGACATGCATTCAGCCTCCCTTAAAAAAACTGCCGAATCAATCAAGATGTGTATCCAATAGATCTCCGCACCATGATGCCATGAGCTGGAAAGGTGTAGTTCTTGAGAATCGCAGACTCATCTACGGATGTTTGGCGTCAATCTGACGGCTGCAGACAGAAGAGAGTCTCATCGTTGAACGCCACCCGATGTCCCAGTTGACTGTGGCTCTGCTCCGTGCAGCGTCTGTTGTATGTGCTGTGGCGTGGTGCCAGTGGTGGCCACTGCAGCTCCCAACCTAACTTCCATTAATCTATCACAGAGTGTTTGAGGAGACACTCTGCCCTGCAAACTGTGCCCGAATTTCAACTGTTGTTTGTTCATCAAAGCTATATTCTCGTTGTGCAGTCTCTCCGGGAGGACCCGTGCCTATTCTTCTTTCGACACTGTTGTCCTGAGTCTTGTAATATATTGATTATTCCTTGCTACTGTAGTGTTCTCTTAAAGTTGTGAGAATGGAGGACAGGCGTTCCAAGGCGCGGAAGCAGAGACGATGCTGAGGGCAGGTAGGTGAGATATTGTTACGTGAAGTAAACCGCAAGGGGAGAGCCTTGCGAAAATGCATACTCGCCCAGACGCCCTCCCATGGCGTTAGTTACTCATCAAGGAATTAACGTGTAACTTCATATGTCGTCTAGACGCTGTAGTAGGTTGTCACCGTACAACTTTGTATCCAACAGGCGCGTACTAGTGTATAAAGCGAGCTTGATACCAGCCGTGAGAACAGCAATGTCAGTAGAGTCGCAAGGGTTACAAAGAGAGCGAAAACCCCAAAAACTGTTGACCTAGCAGTCCCTACTCCGGGGAGCCCGAGGGGCAGGGCTAAATGACGTATAACTATAATGTTGCAAGCCTTATTTGGCAGAACAGTTACGTTTAGCTTTCAGCTGAACAATGTTATACCAAATACGGACTTAGTTAGTGCAACTGCATTAACATCCCCGCCTTAGGAGCAGTAGAGGGGACTTATCTAAACCGTGATTGGCAGGCACCTGCAAGAGACTTACGAGATCGGCTGGGTGGCTTTAAGTGGGAAAAAACAGTGCCCCCACGCGACTCTTTAAAATCCCTAGACTCCGCACTTTGGCAGAGTTCTCAGTCAGACGATCTGGGCGCCGAATCCCTGTCCGTCGACTCCATCCTCGGTCCAGCTCCGCGTAAGTCTGCTCTCTCTAACTTAGAGTGCCTCAGTGAACAATGTCGCTTTTAGTATGTATTGTTTTGCAACTAAGTTGTTACATTAAGTTGCTGCTAGTGTTTGCTACTGTGATTAGCATCCACTCCTGGGACTACTGCACTGGCTTCTGTTGTAACAGTGTTATTCATGCTTTTTCTAACCCTAGAACTAGCCTCCAGTGTATTAGTTAGTCCTGTCTCGAATAAACAACTATTTCAAAACCCTGTTTGCCCAGGAGTCTACACAACGAGTTCCCTACCGAGTCTCACCACCTGCATTTCTAGTGAATGCCTGTACCAGTGTGGGATCAGATAGAAGAAAACAATCAAATGCCTTCACTGTGAATTGTCCTTCAGCCTTCTGCTCTGTACCGCTCGGGAGCGCAGACTGACCAACAACCCCTTTTTCCCTGTCCCACCTATGTCAGGACACGACAGTCTGTCTGATCTACTGTCGTTCAGCAGACATTGCGCTAAAAGCAACTATCTTCGAGATTGTTGGTATGGTGCTCCCATGTTCCTCATGTCAATGAGTCAACCATTAACAGAGCCCCAAAGCTTTTGGTACTCTGCACGTGTATGTGTCTGGGCATCATTCATGAAAGTGCCGAGATTGGACTGAGCAAAGGTTGGGAATTTGTACGGGCACTGATAACCACGCAGTTGAGCGCCCCATAAACCAATTATCATCATCATTGTCTGGGCATACTGTGTTTGCGATGTTCACTTGAGAAGTTCAGGCAACGGTAGACATACGGTCAGTAACCACCATGTGCTGACGCCATTCTTCATCTGCAGGAATTAACTTTTTCTCTGCCCAAGCTCGGAAAAGGACAAAATTTTATTCAGCATATGCCATAGACATGAAAGTACTGGAATATCAATTTGACAGCTTTTACTGTATGACAATTTATGTTAGCGTCTGTGCAATAATTTTTGGTCCAAGAAATGTGTTCAGAACTATTTTCGAATGCTATTCAGCTATTTACATTATGTTACCTAAGAAATGCTTTGGAATGCAATGGCGACAGGACTCAGGCAAGCCGTCGGTCATTTGTACATAGAACGTTCTTGGGGCAAGTTGTGGCATTCTTTTGTGGAATAAAATCAAGGGAATTTAGACTTTTACTATCTCGTCGACAGCCACGTCATTAAACACAGTACTCAGTCGTATGGATGAATTTGGCGGACGAAACCTATCGTGCCCTTATTGAAGATATCGATTCAGTAATATTATTTAAAAGATTCATAGTTATTTAAGAGATTATTATTGAAGCGAGTCTCTGAAAAGCTAAATCACTATGTCCACATTCATTACTGAACTCAACTTCTGCTGAAAGCGATTCGTCACAACCACTGAGCCATCATACTCTGCATACGGTTTCCGTGGATTCGCTCCGAGGGATTTGTCGCAAAGCAGACCATGAAGTGAACTCGTGGTCAGAAGTTATTACACTTTCGTAACTTTTTTTCTTGTGTTTGATATTTTCAGAAGGTACTGACGACCATCAAATAATACCCTATTCCATTATTGGAAATCTGTTCATCCAGAGGCCCACAAGTAAAGATATCTCCAGCAAGTGATGTAGAAATCTTAGCACTGGAGGGTTCAATCAATGGGAAACATCGTCCAGAGTTCCCTAAAGCTGTGACTTCGGCACCGACGGCGTAGCTTCTTAAAGAGCTTATCCGAACCATTCATCTCTGCAACATCGTCTGCCTCATTCCGTCAGTGGATGTAATTGAGCATTTTCATAACGGAGACAGTACCTATAGCCTACAAAACCCAAGAGTCTGGTTAACTTCGAGCCACGTACTTATGACTCTCATTGTACATCCAGTGACGAACTTAATGAAAATACAAATATGAACTGACCAGAACACGGCAGCCTACTAAGAAGTAACGTAGTTATTACTGCTTGCGTTCTATCTCAGTAAACTATATAACCGTGGTCACTACTGTATGCAGACAACATTTTTTTTAAACTGTGGCATTTTAACAGACTCGGTTTCTGAATCGAAACGAAAATTGCTGAGTTTGCTCTTCATCCGAAGAAGCTCTCGGAGAAACTTGAGTCTGTGTCACACTAGCGTAATAATGATACTAGGGATTCATTAAAGTTTAACGCCTACGTAATCACATTACAAGTGTAACGCTTTATTTTCGATCAAAATCTGGAGGAAGCCGTGTTGTGCGTCATGGGATTCTGCGAAGTTGCCCTCCAGGCTATTTCGCTTTCAGTCCAAACCTCACTGCTAATTATATGAGGAAGCCGCCATTCCAACTCTACAAATGTGTCTCTCTTTCATTTTCTTATTCTCCTTATAATGTACCAGTCTAACGTACATGTTTTCTGCTACTGTTACCTTGTAATTTACTGTTTTTATCAATACAGGTTGTATTTGTGACCCAGCTTTGCACTACTTTAGAAAATCTGGGCCCAGTGTGATCCTCAGAGAAATGGTTATAAATGACTGAAAAAACTGAGGAAGACGTTCATGACATCCTTGTCTTTGGGAATCTGTAATTTTTTTTACGCACACCTCCAATTCAAATTATGCTCATCTCCTTGCAGCGAATGTTTCGGTGAATGCATTGTGAATTTACTAATGACAAATTATAAACACAATTAGTAACGGTGCCATCAGGTAAATCAGGAACCACTGGTACGACCAGCGCAGGAGAATGTAGAGTGGCTTCTGACCAAAAACTTAAGTCGGAAGAAACATATACATTCCTTCCGCCTTTTCTTTCTATGTACTCAGAAGATTAGCACATAAACTGGAACTCACGAATCGTAAACACCTGTAACGATATCAAAAACTTCACAATACTTGTGATACCCAAGTTTTGATGTAAAGTATCGGAAATATGAAATATTTGGTACTGGAGCTTAAGAGCTCTGGGATATGCAAGCTGTTGAATATAGGAAAAAGATGATCCATTACGAATTGAAACAGTAAACTGTGACCCTATTACACATGAAAATGTATGCAGATTCAACAGAACGAAACTTAAGTGAAAATATCGTTCACGGTATACTGATATTTATCACAGAGGAATCGAACATGAAACTACCAGATATCTATTGGAGAAAAAATAATCTTCCTCTGAAACTATACACAGCTTCTCCATGAGTTACGATTAAGAAGATCATCCATATGAGATATGACTTGTGTTTAGTACACACAAAGCTCCTCAGCTGAAGCTCTTCACTGTGCATCTGTAGTGAGATAGTGATTTAAATTAACCTTTGAAGCACAAGAACTCTTGAAACCAAAGCTTGGTCTTACCTAGAGATATTTGAATTTCAGATATGCGACTTCCAAAGGGTTTACGGATGTTTGGCGACGAATTTCGACGCCGCTCTTCAAGAATAAAGAATCCAGTTTGCTGGACTTTGAGCTGCTTCCCTTGGTGAAACGATGGCAAGGACATCGATATCGTTACAGACTGACTGGTAGCTCAGCTGGAGAAAGGTGTGGTAGAAAATGGGCTGTGGCCTCTCTCTGGAAGATTTTTGGAAATCGTGGGAATGATGTTAGGAAACCAAAAGCAGATCAAAATCTGGTGGGTGGACGTGTGTTGGACCCCTCTCCTCTAGAAAGCAAGTCGACTGTACCTTACTGCAGAGGGTGCTTCACGTTGCACGCAGACTTCTCTCTAGGCCTTGCCCGTTAGCCAATAACGGTGAGGTATGCACCGAGCGCAGCATACGCTGCATCCCATGCCTCCCACTCCAGCAGGTGGAGTATCGGTTCCAGCTGAAACGAGTTAGTAGCGACCTCGGAAGGAATTCCAAGAATACGGAAGCACCATTCAGCTCCCCAGACTGGCGCGAGAGCAGCTTCTGCTCACAGGACTATGCACAAAACTCTGCCTGAAACCTCACAAAGTAAGGGCAGTGCATTAACTGACCAATTCAGATGCTGCTGCGCTACGTTTAGTTCTTCAGCTCGCTTATGCAATCTGTACATCATGGTGAAGTTAATTCTGACGTGGCCTTTTTCTCTGTTTGAGCATTTACAGGGGTTTATGAACTTTCCCTGAAATTCCCCATTAGTTACATCATACTATATGATCAAAGGTATGCAGACACCTCCATGTAGTGCAGAATTGACCACTTGATGTCAAGAGAGGCCGAACCGCCAGTACAAAAGGATGCGGGGAGTGTTGTGTTGTCAGCAGTGGTCATGTCTTTCTGACATAGGATCATCAAACAATTGAAAATCCAGGATGGAATTAAACAATACCAGAGAAGAAAGGTTGCTACTCACCATGTAGCGGAGATGCTGAGTCACGATAGGCACAACAAAAAGATTCACACAATTATAGCTTTCGGCCATTAAGGCCTTTGTCAGCAGTAGACACACATACACACATGCACGAACACACACACACACACACACACACACACACACACACCGCGCGCAAACGCAACTTCCACACACGTCTGCAGTCTCAGACAGCTGAAACATGTAAGTATGACAACCAACAAGCTGTCTGTCCACATGAACGGCCACCGACAATCTCTGTCCAAAAAACAAGTGGACCACCCTGTTGCTGAACACGCTGCCAAATATGATAGCACCTATCTCAATGACTGCTTCACAGCCTGTGCCATATGGATCCATCCCATCAACACCAGCTTTTCTGAACAGCGCAGGTGGGAACTTCCCCTGCAATACATCCTACATTCCCGTAACCCTCCTGGCCTCAACCTTCGTTAGTCACTGTCCTCACCCATCCAGCCCCCTCTCTGTTCCCATTCCAGCGCTGTACAGCCGTCATTTCACTGCCGCACCCATTCTTTTAATTTCTTTTTATTTCTCTCTTTTCCGATACTTACCCCCTCCGCACCGTCTCTCCTGCCCGCCTTCTAAGCTGCAACACTTCACTGTCCACCACTCCCACCATACTATCCCTTTCCCTCCCCTCCCCAGCTTTCTCCTTACCCCCACAAAGTCGCCACTCCGATCATGCACTGGTGCTGCTGCTTGCAGTGTAGTTTCAGCTCACTGAGACTGCAGATGTGTGTGCAAGTTGCGTTTGCGTGAGTGTGTGCGTGTGTGTATGTATGTCTGTCTACTGCTTACAAAGGCCTTAATGGCCGAAAGCTGTAATTGTGTAAATCTTTTTGTTGTGCCTATCACGACTCAGCATCTTCGCTATATGGTGAGTAGCAACTTTCCTTCTCTGGTATTGTGACATAGAACCATCTCATTTTTGGGTCTATGGAGCGAAAACTGAATCTAATCTAATCTAACGGTAAAAGCAAAAAGGTTCAGGGAGGAGAACTTAGTGACTTCCAATGTGGAGCAGTCGTAGGATTTCAGCTGAGTAACAAATCCATAAAGAACTTTCAACCTTTGTACAGCTGCCGAAGTCGACTGTTAGTGATAGGATTACGAAGTGGATACGCAAAGAGACAACCACAGTTAAATGAAACCCAGGCAGACCAGACAGGGACCATCACGCACAGCGAAATATGATTGTAAACAGGTCGCATCAAATCAATGGAAGGAGTCACTTCTTAGTTCTAATCTGCTGCCAGCCGCCCAGCTAGCACAAAGATTGTGGAAGGGTAGTTAAAAAGAATGGGGAAAGATAGGTGATTAGCTCCTCAAAAGCCACACATACTTGTGGTTATGTAAAGAGAGTGTCACTGGACGACTACGTCACTGGACACGAGTGATCTGTTGCAGTGAATCAAGCTATACCTCGCGGCAATTCGATGGAAATACTCGGATTCGGCGACTGCATGGCGTATGCTACATTCCATCATGTGTAGTAAAAAATGGTTCAAATGGCTCTGAGCACTGTGGTACTTAACATCTGAGGTCATCAGTCCCCTATAACTTAGAACTACTTATACCTAACTAACCTAAGGACATCACACACATCCATGCAAGAGGCAGGATTCGAACTTGCAATTGTAGCCGTCAGGCGGTTCCAGACTGAAGCGCCTAGAACGGCCCGGGCACATCGGCCGGCTCATGCGTAGTATCAACTATGATGTATGTACGAGGTGGTGTAACGGTATGGGAAAATTTATCGTGGCCACGGTCTCCTACCCTTTTCGCAGTTAAGAAAAAGCACAGGTTATGGATACAATGGATACATTATACACTACTGTGTACAGCGTACAGTAGAGGAACAATTTGGAGAGGTTTATTTTTTGTGTAAGCATGACAATGCGCCCTGTTGTAAAGAAAATTCTGTGAGGCAATGGTTTGAACACGTAACATTCCTAAAATGGAAAACGCTGCCCAGAATTCCGATCTGGACCCAACGGAATACCTTTGGCACGAGTCAGAATGTCGAGTTTGCTCCAATCCCAGCTTCCAACATCACTACCTTCCCTAGTTTCGACTCTTGAGGAAAAATGGGCCGCCGTTCCTCGGCAGAGGAACCCAGGCGCCTCATTTAAAGTGTTACAAGTAGAGATCCAGCCTTCATAAAGGCGAACAGTGGACACACCCCATAGTAATCTCCAGCAATAGTTAACCAGATAGATTTGATCCGATAGAGTATGAGCACAATATACCTCGACATTTCTCAGAGAACTAACAAATGGTTCAAATGGCTCTGAGCACTACGGGACTTAACTTCTGAGGTCATCAGTCCCCTAGAACTTAGAACTACTTAAACCTAACTAACCTAAGGACATCACACACACCCATGCCCGAGGCAGGATTCGAACCTGCGAGCGTAGCGGTCGCGCGGTTCCAGACTGTAGCGCCTAGAACAGAGAACTAACAAGTAACAAAAGTACCACGGTTACTTGGTGCAGGACAGTGAAAAGATGAACACCGCCAGTGTGTCGATGCACTATTACAAGTTGTTTTTGATTATACGAAGTAATTTATCCAAATTGGTTAGTCGTTCCACTACCGTTACTTCGTAAAGGTTTCAGTTCTAGTCTGTACAGAGTCCTGCAGGAGATTCTGCTGTAACGCCATTCTGAAGTGCTGAATGGCGGAAGGATTTACACACACTTCCACCCAAGGCCGCTCCGCTCTAGACCGCTACGCCACCTGCCACAGTCTGGGGAACGGGTCGCAGCGCGGGCGCCGGTCGCAGACTATCTGTCCGCTGCTGGTTGCCGAGCAACGCTGGGCACACCACCGGCGTCATACGTGCACTGTTGTGTACATGTACATGGCAACTGAATCTCAATGTGGACAAGTGTAATGTGCTGTGAATACATAGAAAGAGAGATCCTTTGTCATTTAGCTACAATATAGCTGGTCAGCAACTGGAAGCAGTTAATTCCATAAATTATCTGGGAGTACGCATTAGGAGTGATTTAAAATGGAATGACCATGTAAAGTTGATCGTCGGTAAAGCAGATGCCAGACGGAGATTCATTGGAAGAATCGTAAGGAAATGCAGTCCGAAAACAAAGAAAGTTGGTTGCAGTAAACTTGCTCGCCCACTGCTTGAATACTGCTCACCGGTGTGGGATCCGTACCAGGTAGGGTTGATAGAAGAGATAGAGAAGATCCAACGGAGAGCAGCGCGCTTCGTTACAGGATCATATAGTAATCGCGAAAGCGTTATGGAGGTGATATATAATCTCCACTGGAAGACTCTGCAAGAGAGACGCTCAGCAGCTCGGCACGGGCTTTTGTTGAAGTTTCGAGAACATACCTTCACCGAGGAGTCAAGCAGCATATTGTTGCCTTCTACGTACATCTCGCGAAGAGACCATGAGGATAAAATCAGAGAGATTAGAGCCCACACAGAGCCATACCGACAATCTTTCTTTCCAGAAACAATAGGAGACTGGAATAGAAGGGCGAACCGATAGAGGTACTGAAGGTACCCTCCGCCACACACCGTCAGGTGGCTTGCGGAGTATGGATGTAGATGTGAAGGTGAACTCCAGGGCTCACTAGAATACTACGGAGCCTGTCAGACGCCATCGCGCTATTTTTGTTCATAGACCCACAAAGATAAATGCAGTTACCATGGATAGGAACAAACAGAAAACATACTGGAAGAAATTAAACTAACTGCAACAGTGAAGACCTTACTAAGTGCAATGAACGCTGGCCTACCTCTTTTATTTCCCACCTTCTTTCTCCCCATCCTTGCTACCCATTACTACACATACTCGAGCAGTGCGAATGAAAAACTGATGAATGAATTAAAACCCGAAACGAAATATTTGGAAGTATTTGCATGTTCCGTAGTACCAGAAAATGTCGTATCCGCTGAGTTCCCGTTCTTGTTTACGATGCCCTTATAGTTTTTCCTTCTTTTTCCTCGCTTAATAGCCTGCGATTAGTTGAACTGCAAACTGAATTGCTAATGCAATCTCCCTGTAGAGTCTGCATTCTGAATAATGCAGTGCAATTCTAAACCCAATTTTTTGTTGTCGCTGGAAAAAATAGAAGTAAACAAAACGATGCATACGTAAACCTGCTTCATAGGTTGCGACATACTTCATAATGGTGTAGTATTTGATTACGCCAATAGGTGATCTTTACTGTTTTAGTGATATCCTCCCAGTAGCACGTACTTCTGAAATTTATTTCCGTTAATGTTTTTCAAATAAATAGTGGTTTCGAGATGAACTGAGACATCACGTAAGTGAGAGTCCACTCGCGAGTCACATTAAATAACTTAAATGTGTGCACTGTATGGGAACAACCATAAAAACAGAAGACGAAACAACAGAAGACTCTAAAAGAATTTAAGAAATGTTAACTGAGATGAAGTTTGTAATGAACCTAACACAAGAGCTAAATTCATCCCATTTCTCGGTAGGTTTTTTGTGCAGTTTCAAACATATTCGTAGGACACTTTTAGATCATCACAAAAACTTGAGATTTCTTATAAACCATGATAGTCTCTACAAGTCATTACGGAGAAACACTTTTTGGTATTGTAAATAGTACTTCAAAATGTAGTGCTGTGGAAACATTCAAATTTATGCAGATTGTGACTGAATTGAGGCGTTAGACGGTAAAATAAAAACATTGAGTTGTATTGTTTGCATAGAGAGACATACATGTTCGAAATGGCTCTGAGCACTATGGGGCTTAACTTCGAAGGTCATCAGTCCCCTAGAACTTAGAACTACTTCAACCTAACTAACCTAATGACATCACACACATCCATGCCCGAGGCAGGTTTCGAACATGCGACCGTAGCGGTCGCGCGGTTCCAGACTGCAGAACCTAGAACCGCTCGGTCACCCCGGCCGGCTAGACATACAGGAAACGAAGCCATCGAATTTGCCACTCTTTCTGTGTAAGGGAATGGAAACATTCCCGTTTTATGTTGCCCATCCTGTGTCAGGAGCAGGTAGAAAATTACCCAGGTGATCTAAGATTCCTTTAAATGTTTGTGCCTCAAGAAATTTTGGAAATTTGTGGTAAGGTCTTATGGGACCCAACTGCTGTGGTCATCGGCCCCTAAGCTTACACACGACTTAATCTAACTTAAACTAACTTACGCTAAGGACGACACACACACCCATGCCCGAGGGAGGACTCGAACCTCCGACGGGAGGAGCCGCGCGGGCCGTGACAAGGCGCCCTAGACCGCGCGGCTACTCAGCGCGGCGTACCTCGAGAGACTAATCAGATCATAATGAAAATAATGACATTCTGGAAGGATTGGCAGAAAAAATGTATGGAGTCATTACCGGGGTGAAGAAACAGACAGGAGTATGAAGATGACCATAATTTTAAAAAATGACTGAAGTGGAAATTCGTTAAACAGAAACGAACGAAATGTAGAACCCACCAGCGCAGAGAAATTTTCTTTGACATATATACATTACTGGCCATTAAAATTGCTACACCATGAAGATGACGTGCTACAGACGCGAAATTTAACCGACAGGAAGAAGATGCTGTGATGCAAGAAGAAATGCAAATGATAAACGGGTATTCATTAGACAAATATATTATTCTAGAGCTGACATGTGATTACATTTCCACGCAATCTCGGTGCATAGATCCTGAGAAATCAGCACCCAGAACAACCACCTCTGGCCGTAATAACGGCCTTTATACGCCTGGGCATTGAGCAAACAAAGGTTGGATGGCGTGTACAGGTATAGCTGCCCATGCAGCTTCTACACGATACCACAGTTCATCAAGAGTAGGGACTGGCTTATTGTGACGAGCCAGTTATTCGGCCACCATTGACCAGACGTTTTCAGTTGGTGTGACATCTGGAGAATTTGCTGGCCAGGGCAGCAGTCGAACATTTTCCGTATCCAGAAAGGCCCGTACAGGACCTGCAACATGCGGTCGTGCATTATCCAGCTGAAATGTATGGTTTCACAGGGATCGAATGAAGGGTAGAGCAATGGGTCGTAACACATCTGAAATGTAACGTCCACTGTTCAAAGTGCCGTCAATACGAACAAGAGGTGACCCAGACGTGTAGCCAATGGCACCCCATACCATCACGCTGGGTGATACACCAGTATGGTGATGACGAATACACTCTTACAATGTGCGTTCACCTGCGGTGTCGCCAAACACGGATGTGACCATCGTGATGCTGGGAACAGGACCTGAATTCATCCGAAAAAATGACGTTTTGCCATTCGTGCACCCAGGTTCGTCGTTGAGTACACCAGCGCAGGCGCTCCTGATTGTGATCAGCGTCAAGGATACCCGCAGCCATGGTCTCCGAGCTGATTGTCCATGCTGCTGCAAACGTCGTCGAACTGTTCGTGCAGATGGTTGTTGTCTTGCAAACGTCCCCATCTGTTGACTCAGGGATCGAGACGTGGCTGCACGATCCGTTACAGCCATGCGGATAAGATGCCTGTCATCTCGACTGCTAGTGATAAGAGGCAGTTGGGATCCAGGATGGCGTTCCGTATTACCCTCTTGAACCCACCGATTCCATATTCTGCTAACAGTCATTGGATCTCGACCAACGCGAGCAGCAATGTTGCGATATGATAAACCGCAATCGCGATAGGCTACAATCCGACCTTTATCAAAGTCGGAAACGTGATGGTACGCATATCTCCTCCTTATACGAGGCATCACAACAATGTTTCACTAGGCAACGCCGGTCAACTGCTGTTTATGAATGAGAAATCGGTTGGAAACTTTCCTCATGTCAGCACGTTGTAGGTGTCGCCACCGGCGCCAACCTTGTGTGAATGCTCTGAAAAGCTAATCATTTGCGTATCACAGCATCTTCTTCCTGTCGGTTAAATTTCGCGTCTGTAGCACGTCATCTTCGTGGTGTAGCAATTTTAATGGCCAGTAGTGTATGAATGCTAATGTTCAGCTACGTACGCTAGTTCGGCAGTAACATTATCCTAAGTCGATGACAAGTAAGGAACGTTGTTCTCGCTCGTGTCTACTACGACGGTAGATACACATTACAATGACAGACGAACATTACTTTACAGCCACATAAAGCGACTGTGTAGACTTATGGCTATGGTAGTAGCACTTGGAAATGGAACGTTGCCGGAATCACCTGATTCGCATGAAGAGAGAGTGTATAAAAGCCAAGGTGGGGAATGGAATTGTTTTCTACATTATTATCTACTTGATGTTTCCGCAGCAAGGCAAATCTTGAAAACTGCAGCAATACTGTAATTTCTCTTCTCCACAAGTTAAGGTAGGAAGGAGACATTATAAGACAAAAAAAGTTGCTTTTAGCCAGACACGAGGACCAGTTGATGTTAGGTGTATCTCCGTAGACCGTTTACAAGTCATGGTCAACATCATAGAACGGAGTAGTTAGTATGAACTAATCACCACTTAAATGGGGTACAGAGACTCCGAAAACACTTCAGAGTCAGCTTCAACGAGAAACGAGGTACTGATTCAAGTTGAGTATGCGTCAGATAATGCAGGTCCATGCCAAAGTATTTAGTAGATTTTATCAGGGGAGTCCGACATTCAGAATAGAAATCAGACCCCTGGAGGAACTTATCGCATCCTTAAATTGAGGAACCATAAAAGCACCACGTGTTAACGAACTACTTTCGAATTACTGATGACTTCGTGCTGCTTGCTTCTAAATGAACTCTTGTAAGCTGCTCTGTTTTTGTATAAGAGATTACGTATTCATAAAAGGTCGAAGCATTTACTTAGACCATGAATTTGGTAGTAAAGTCTTTCTAAACATCAAGTATTAATTGTTTCACTAGCTCTCAGCTTAACGAATAGTTCCGTATGGGTTACCTCTGGAAATATACCTTAATATCAGTTCTTTGTTATTGCTTAATAGTCTATAAATCTCCGCCACTTGACCAACGTTAATAAGTGCAAGTTGTTCGTCTCCGTCGCCTCAAAATCTTAGAGAAAACTGCAACAGCGTCAAACATACCATATCGTCTGAAAATCACTTATGAAAGATACGTTTAAAAGCAACAGGGTAGTGCAATGCGTCGTCACTTATATATCAGAATCTATGGGGCTAGTTGATCAATTTCATTCAGAATTCTAATGTGCATACCGTGCCATATGACAAGTTTGTGACCCAAGAAAAGGTGGAATAAAGCTATGAATGTCTGTGGGCATATTAACGCGACTGACGCTATAATGGTCACGCCACAAACTGAAACAGACAAACCTTAGATACTTTCACTACAATATCTCCAAATTATATTACAAAACTAATATTCCACGTGGAATAAATACGTCATTTCAGGTAAGATAAGCTGCGTGTAAGCCACCTCTGATTCTGGACCATGTGCTTAGAACAAGTGCTAAGTCGAACAAAGGACCACATTTAGCACACGAAATTACAAACCCGATAATACTGTAAAGCTCATTCGAAACGCCGGTAAACACATCTGCGCGGCGGTATGCCTCTCACCATATTAAATCGAAGTGTGCTGCTTAAATCACGTTCACTAGACGAAAGAAGATGCAGCACTCCTGCCGTACGGAACAAAGATCAACCACAAAGAAGAGTAGTTTGTGTGCCATTAGCTGCGTGAGCCGGACACGCGAAACTAGTGCCTAGTTTTCCGACTGATAGTCTCGGGTTCCTTAGGGTCTCACATAAAACAAAGACGTGTTGCTCCTGCATTCTGCAATCGGCACACTGATCGATAGGGTGACCAAACAAGTGACAAACGCAATGCATATTGCAGATTAAGAAAGAATGAAAGGCGTTTGTTATCTGTGGCCGCGTTGCATGTTTCAACAATGAACGGAAAAAACTGAATGGAGAAAATTAGCAAGTACAGCTTAGAAACCAAGTACTGTACCACTAAAATACTGAGCAATCAACATACCGAAAGTAAAACAATATAAATCAATAGGAAGTCTAAAACATATTGACAAGGTTTCATATTTGGAGCAATTGAAGACAGCGATTATATGAACAGCAAGATAAACAGAAAAGTAAATATGGCGTATAGCGTTTTTGGTAAATCAATGAAGTTCCGATAACTAAGCTTCCGATGTGTCTGAAATGGGACGTCTACAATTACTTTTACTATCAGTATCAGCTCATGAGAGTGACGTAGCACCTATTAACGAGAAAATCATTCAGAGGTTGACGGTTGTTCACAGACTAATGGAGAAGTAAATATTGGAAATTACAGGGAGAGGCAGAAAGAAAAGAGGACCAGGGAACACACTTGATTGGAAGTGATCGCACTAAAGCTCTATAAAACTGGAGCAGACGGGCCCTGTCAGCTCCCAAAGACCTGTAACTAAGGCACTTTTAAGATGATCAGTGCCTTCTGGGTTCTGGCTTCGGAAATGAGGCCCAGAAACCTCACTAACGGTTTAAAATGTAGAATAGTGATCCTTATACGAGAGTCAGGTAAATTAAAAATACGACGAGAACGATTAAAATGAACACACACACACTTATCTGAAGAAAACTGAAAAGGCGTCTTTGCAGCCCAGTCTTCTAACCTCTTCACTGTAAATTTCAACTGAGGAGTCTCTCTAGCAACAGTGGAGGCGGAACAGTAAACTGCAGTCGTCCACAAATAAGGAGTTCAGTACAGGACTCCTTGCCGTACATGTGATGTTGTACATGGCTATAGCAAAGAATCCTGAGGAATTCCATATTCCAAGTTCTGACAGCATGTCACCAACTCAGGACCGAAAGAAGTACTTAGATACAAAGGACAGTGCGAAGCTGCGGAGGTGGTCACGAAACCCCCACTGGTGGAGCTGCACTAGTATACTCTGACTAAAAACAATGTCGTACATATTTCTGGTGTCGATTGGATTGGATTGGATGTTTGGGAGAAGAGACCAAACAGCAAGGTCATCGATCTCATCGGATTAGGGAAGGACAGGGAAGGAAGTCGGCCGTGCCCTTTCAAAGAAACCATCCCGGCATATGCCTGGGGCGATTTAGGGAAATCACGGAAAACCTAAATCAGGATGGCCGGACGCGGGATTGAACCGTCGTCCTCCCGAATGCGAGTCCAGTGTGCTAACCACTGCGCCACCTCGCTCGGTGTTCTGGTGCCGAAGAATATACCGATACAGAGACAGTTACTTTGGAAAGGCTGCTGAATAGCCATCTTTAGCAGGATCAGATTGTCGACAGTGGATCGAAATCGACACTGAGAGCGGCTGAGGAATTGCCTGGCCTCTAAAATCCAGACTGAACAACAGTGAACCATTCGTTCCACAGCTCGTAAAGGTGACGCTCAGGTAACTACTGGGACAAGTTCAGTCGTTTCCTTGTTTGAAGAGAGGTATCAAAACCTCTTCTCTCCACGAGCTGGAAACGTGGCATATCTACTATACCAAATTCAAACATTGAGGACTATTTCTTTTGAGTCTGCTTGTAAATGTCGAAGCATGCAGTTCAGAACATCCAAGTTCAGACAGTGCCGAAGTTAGCAACTACAGGTCTCAACTGGCCGCTTTCTAGGGTCGCACTGTAGCTGAGGAAGGCCAGTTCCTGGCTGGCGTTGGCAGTATTCTGTGCAAAATGCTCTGCCATCGTCTTGGCGATGTCTCTGGGTGTTATTTGGAGACACCTCTGTTTCGGCACTGATGCTATTGGTAAACTACTGCATTTACTGGAAACGCTCCTCACGCCTTCCCATGCTTCTGTAGAACAAGTGGAACGGTTGATAGAGTCCAGGAACGCTTGCCACTACCTTTTCTGGCTCTCCTTTATTACGCGTAGAGTCTTGGCTCTAGTGACTCGAAAGGGTATGAGATTGTCTGCTATTGGGAGGGATTTGAACCGCCGTAGAGGCGCACGCATGTCGCAGATTGGTGAGCACCACTGACGTCGCTGTTTAAACAAAGCCAGCTGCCTGAACAGGGTCCATTTAGTTCTGCTGATCTTATTCCTTTCAAGTAAAGCTTGATCCGATAGGTAGTTCCATAGTGGGAAGCCGACACTAAAATGAAGCTCATCAGTTGCTTCTCACTGAGGACAGTCTGTGAGGGCTGGAGAGCAGAAATAGTGGTTGATGGCTGATGATGAACTGGTGGCAGCTGAAAAATGGGTTGGTTTGCCTGTATTGAGGGTGCAGAGCTCCTGAGACATCACGATGTTCTCCAAAACTCGACCACTGGTGCAAGTTGAATTCGAGCCCCCATAACACAATACATTACGAGCATTGAAGTACCTAGTGCCAGAAATGATCTTGGGAGTTCTTCTACATCATCTGTAGGAGATTCAGCATCCAGTGGAGTTAAATACAGCGAGCAGATAGTGATCTTATGGCCAACATGAACTTGAATGATCACTGCTTGTAGGTCAGCAACAAAGAGAAAGCAGAGGAATGGTGTGCATTATTGACAAACATAACAATTGGTTATTCCCCAGTCTGGCCATCCTTGCAGTATAGAATATAACACAGGGGTGTCAGTGGCTTTTAAATGCGTTTCTTGTAAACACATGCACTGGGGATGTGCCCATGATAGGAGTTTCAGTTCCTCTGTAAGGGACCTGAACCCATTCATGTTCAGCTGGAGTGTGGGAGTCATTTTTCACGGGGATTACACTTTCACGCAGTCTCTTCACCAGGGTGGGATACCTGCAGTGGGTGGAGGTTTAGTCTTGGGGCGAGATGGGTGTCTTTGGCAGGTTCCGCATTCCACTGCCTATAAAGCAGATTCATGAGGACCATCAGGTCGAACGAGACCGACGTGGTCTGACAGTTTGTTATCTGTTTTTGCTTGCGGTTGAAGCTTCCCGTTCGCTTTTTCTGGTTAGGAACTCTTTGATGAAACTACTGCAGCAGCAGTAGAAGCAGTGGTGGACTGTATACTAGACTCTGCCCTTGGAACTATCAGCAGCTCAGAGATGATGGCTGGTGTGGCTATTTTTGATATTCTCTGGGGCGTGAGGCTATCGGCTATGACGTGACTGCAGCTTTAAAGTGTACTGACAAACACTGGCAGTGTTACTGACACCTGACACCTGCATTTGTGTGGAGGTATCGACCATCGGAAGAGGGTTTTTAAAAGTTGGAACCGAAGATGTAGTGAATGTGAGAGGCTGCATGGCCTTACAGGTCTTTCTCTCCTCACCATGTGGGATGCGCTTTGCTGTTTTAACCTCCTGTGTCTTTCTTTTTTCAAGGTAGACGCTGCAGTCTCTGCTCCAGATATAGTGGTCCCAGAGCAATTTCCATACTTTCGAGGAGATGAACAAATAACAAATGACACCTTCACGTGCGGTCTAACCACACTTGCCGTAAGTGGCTTGTTCCTAGGTTGGTGTGCTCAAGGCGCTGGCATTTAAAACAGCACATTGAATTGGTAACATTTGTTTCGCGTTATTGAAGTTAAGGATAAACAAATCGGATTTCACCGGATCCCTGTCCGCCCCTTTCGCGATTATTGCACGTCGAGTGCACTTAGCCTTCAGTTTGTCTTTGGGAAAGTCGACAAAGTCTGTGCATGACGCAACACCTTTGCTGTAGTTCAAGGTGTTGTGGAGCGCCTTTCCGATGGCATATTCAACGAGGTATTTAACTTTCCGGAGAGCTGTCGCTTGTTGCGTACTAAAAATTTCATCCAACGATTTCCCATTTCGCAATCGCTTGACTGATTTTGAAGTGTCAGCTATGCCCTCTAAACCTTTTTCAGTGTAGAAAGGTGAAAATTACTCAAAGCTGCCCCCTTTCCTTTTAATAGTCAAAAACACATTTTGATCACCAGCTTGTGTTCTGTTACAATAAACTGAACAAATCCGTATAATCCCTGAGTCAGACCGACTGACCACACGAGTCCTCTCTTTAGACTGGGTGTTGATAAGCGCTGGGAGTTAATGAGTTGGGCTGTGAGACTTCCACTGAATACTTAATACAACATTTAGACAGCATTGGGACGGTAGTTCAGAAAACGCAGAATTAACCACTCTCATCAAAGTTAACACTTGTATACTTTTATCTGCGGCGAAAATTAAAACGAGAAGCCTGTTATGAAGCGCCGACGACTCTCTAAGGCATAAAATGCCTTTTAACACGGGCCTGTGCTGCTGTTACCTCCAGATGAAACTCAACGTGGAATATGGTTTCTGGAATATGGTTTCTCCAGAATCACTTTATATCGTGCAGCAGCGCCCAAGGTCAACATTTTGAGCACTATATGAGAGCCGTGATAGTAAACACACAACTGTACACGGATTTCGAGATAGTTTACATTTGGTATAACATGGCAAATGTGTCTGGAACTTCTTCTCATGACAATAAGACACTGGTTTGTGGAGCTGTTGCCTTAATATCCGATCGAGTCCCCATACATGTTATATCATTCGTTGTAGATCTTGTTAAAGCTCCATTCAAATGTCACAGACAAATACGAGGGCCGTTCAGAAAGTAACCTCCGGTTGATTTAAAAAAAATACACCAAGTTAAATAAAAATATTTTAATATATACATCTTACAACTACATCTTTACTCTATTTTTCTACATAGTCTCCATAGCGATTGAGGCACTTATCGTATCTCTTCACAAGCTTTGAAATTCCTTCTGCATAAAAATCACCCGCTTGTGCCTGGAGCCAGCCTGTGACTGCATCTTTGAGCTGTTCGTCGTCATCAAACCGCTGTGACCCGAGCCATTTCTTCAAATGCATGAAGAGGTGATAATCACTTGGCGCCAGGTCTGGGCTGTAAGGTGGATGGTTGATAACGTCCCACTTGAAGGACTCAAGAAGGGCCGTTGCTCTGCGAGCAGAGTGAGGACGGGCGTTATCATGCAAAAAAACGATACCGGAAGTCAGCATACCACGGCGTTTGTTCTGTATAGCCCGTCGTAACTTTTTTATTGTTTCAGAGTACACGTCTTGATTAATGGTCGTACCATGTTCCATGAATTCAACCAACAACACCCCTTTGGCATCCCAAAACATCGTTGCCATCAGTTTTCTGGCAGAAAAATCTTGCGAGGCTTTTCTTGGTTTGGTAGGCGAATTTGAATGTGCCCACATCTTTGATTGTTCTTTTGTCTCAGGGTTCACGTACTTAATCCAGGTTTCGTCACCGGTCACGATTCTGTTTAACAATGGTTCTCCTTCGTCCTCATAACGTGACAGAAAGTCTAATGCAGAGGCCATTCTTTGAGTTTTGTGGTGGTCGGTAAGAATTTTGGGCACCCATCGTGCACAGAACTTACGGTAACCCAATCTTGCTGTCACTATCTCGTACAAGAGAGTCTTAGAAATCTGTGGAAAACCAGTAGACAATACCGACATTGAGAAACGTCGATTTTCACGAACTTTTCCATCAACTGTCTGAACGAGTTCGTCAGTCACCAATGATGGTCTACCACTCCTCTCTTCATCATGAACGTTTTCTCGTCCACTTTTAAATAAACGTACCCATTCACGGACAACTCCTTCACTCATAACTCTTGGTCCGTACACGGCACAAAGCTCACGATGAATAGCTGCTGCAGAATATCCTTTGGCTGTAAAAAACCTTATGACAGCACGCACTTCACATTTGGCGGGGTTTTCTATTGCAGCACACATTTCAAACTGCCACAAAAACTAAAATAGCGCAGGTGCGACGTTCACTCGACCACGGCTTGATGCCGACTGACCTGTTGAGTGCGTGAACGCACAGATGGCGTCGCTACTCCCCCCACAACCCGCATTGTGACCAATCGGAGGTTACTTTCTGAACCACCCTCGTATATATTGCTGCATCAGAAAAAAAGGTCTGTCCCATAACAGGGCGACTATTAACGATAAAAGTTACTTTCGCAAGTCAGGAAATGCACCATATTGTCTGCTATAACAGCACCCTCGTGTATTTATTAATTCTGGATATATTTGGGGTGGTGTACACTCTAACAGAAACGTTCGGGCGTCACACACGACCTAACCTGAGACGGGACAACCCTTCCCGTAACTTTTGGTCACTCAACTTAATTAGACCGCGCCAGTTTCTGAATACAGGGCATTTGACTACATTCATTTCAGTCAGTTTGTGAAACTGCAGAAATATTGAAAAGAAAATTTTTTGACACGGCACATCGGTAAACGAAACTTTCGAAAAGAGATTATGCGTTAGGGTGAGAAACAGTCCGACGGCTTGCTATTGTCACTGGATAAGCGACTTACTCTGGCTGAACACTTGTTTCGCACGGTCTAATTATGTTGTGATAACGGAAAGGTATTCTAGCCATTCGTCTGCTGTCATGCTCCTCTTCAAACGATTAGAACTGTATAAAATGACGGATCTTTCGACCTGTCTACAAATCGGGTTGAGAGAGTGAAAAGTGCGTGTATATAATTTTCTTATTTTTGGGTGTCTTAGGACGCGCATGTAATATTTGTATTTTTTAATTACGCTTGCGCAGCCTCGTCAGAGACGCTACATTTCCCGGAGACTTGTTAGGTCGTCTTCTCTCTGCGAAGATGCCCGGCTATTTGGAGTTGATCGCGAAGAGAGGAGATAGGGCGCTGCAGCGGGCTGTCGTTGCAGTGAGCTTGTACAGCAGGAAGGTTGCAGAACATGGTGCTCATGAGGATTTTATTATTTGATGGAATATATTATTATTATTACAAAAGGAATATCATCATTATGCACTGAATAAGATGGAGTTACTAACGAGTAACGCTACCCAACTGCCACTCGCCGTTTTCGATACTCGTCGAACATGTTGTAGTGTAGGTCAAAATATGAGACACGTATTTTTTGTAGGTGTCCATACGGCCGTTTAGATGGTGAAAACTCTCCTGGAGAAAACGTGGTTGTTATCTTTCTAAGCACATACCCTAAGTTGGAGTTATAAGAAAAATGTTGACACACTACTTCCGTGGTTCGTCCTGTACTTTACATCTGTGCAATCATGTCTTTAAACATTTTGATACATTTCGAAACGTTACTCTCACCTCACAATTTTTCGAACCGTAAAAAGTTTATGTGTAGTAAATCTAATAGTATATTTAACAATAAATTAAACCAAATGAGATAAAGTTAGATCCCTAAGTCGCAGTCATGAGACGTAAAGTAGACGCTTGTGATATTTAGCGGTAGTGTTGTTTGCAATTTTCGTAGTGCAGCCATAACAGACGGGCTCCTGAAGGATTTAACAGAAACAATAAGGCCACGTTCTTTCTCGAGTCTGGAATAAACAACGTGGAGGTGGCGAGACGCTGTTTCCGTTTTTTTCAGTGGTCTTACTTTTATTTGTTTGTTATTTATTTTGTTTCGTTTCTTTGTAGTTTGCTTTTGTGTATTAGGTTTGACATCTACTTTGTTATTTTACGGTCTTTACGTTGTGGTGCGTTATCTGTGACAGTCAGAGCAGTATGAGGGGACGTTGTATTATCCATTGGAAAGAAGTGCTGCATACACATACATATTGTGCACCACGAACATCTGATTATTACAGTATTATTGCACAATTTACAACATGTATCACATTTTTTAAAGAAATGATTGACAGGAGGTTCACATTTATGACTTTTTTCTGTGAGGCATACGCTCTCGAACCAAGCGTACCTAAACATGTTCAAAAATCGAGGGAATGAAAACTGATTACGAATCAGAAATTGAATTTTCAGTATACTTATTCCTCAGATGCAAATTTATATCACAGCCGTACAGTAGGATTACATCAGGGAACTGTTTTGGAACATTTTTCCACGATCTGAATGCGTAAACATCAAGTGGCTGGATTATGCAGGTTGAATTATGCACTGGATAAAATTAATTTAGTAAGACAGATAATATTTTGAGAAGATTGGGACTGAGGGTAACGAATGCACATATCTTGCTTTAATGTGGCAGAAGTTAGTGAGGCATGTTTGGTTCAACACAGACATCCAGATCAGGAATTTCTTGCAACTTTTATAAACTTTTGTTGCAGTAAATGTTAATGGATATGAAAAGATGAAAATAATTTAAACATTAGTATGAAGACTACTGTGTCAGAATAACTTGTTATGTTGAGTTAAATTTTTGTATTTCTCCAGTGTCGATCTTATGTAATTGCATTTAGGACTGAAATATTATTTTTAATTGCTTGTAAGCCGTCTTTTGTGAAAATTTGTAAATGTTCGTAAATGGAATTGTGTTAAGAATTGTTTCTGAGATGAATTTTCAATAGTTTATTGAGAATAATTTTTATGTAGCGAGTAACGTAGATTATCCCATGTCATTATCCAGCCCCCGTTACCCGATGAATATTCTTTTCTATGAGAGATAAATTTTATGTGAACCAAGTTTGCACCGCAAGTGTTTAAGAGATGGCATTGCACTACCGCGATTATCTGTACTCAATAGCAGCTCAGAATTTGAGAAGTGTCTTTTCTTTTTTTCCTACGAAGGCAATTCACGACGTTTTCGTTGCGATATAGGTAAGCCGACTACAAAAAATGGTTCAAATGGCTCTGAGCACTATGGGACTTAACTGCTGTGGTCATCACTTACTACTTAAAACTACTTAAAACTACTTAAAACTACTTAAACCTAACTAACCTAAGGACATCACACACACCCATGCCCGAGGCAGGATTCGAACTGCGACCATAGCGGACGCGTGGTTCTAGACTGTAGCGCCTAGAACCACTCGGCCACTCCGGCCAGCGACTACAGAAGATAAGAGTTTTCAATTTCACATGGTCGGTTGACAGTGTTGAGTTCGATTACTATCATTAATTTTTTTTTTACAGACAGTGTTGGTTCAGACAGATCATATTTCATTACATCATTACATTCTTGTTGTGCTTCCATTCTCGCAGACTTATTTAGTTCTTAATTGTAAACGTGAGGTTAATATTTCTTTTCTATGAATGGAATTTTTTGCTGTGCATCAGCCTACATTCATAAAGAGACTATATGTTCAGAAAGAGACAATCCAGAAGTAAAGCAAACAGGTGCACAGTCACCTAATCTCCTTAATCTTTTTGTTTATTGAGATAACTTTCTAGGGAAACATTAAGCATTCCCATCTCCATTATCTCTTATTGTTATTCTTATCATTTTTATCAAATCTGTGTATTTCTAAAGAATTTTCTTGTCCCAGAGAAGTGAAATAGAAACGATCTGCAGTGTCATTTAGCGAACTCGGTGCAAGCCGTTGTTCAGTTGTGTAAGAATTCTTCACTCTGCCACCCTTGAACACGTTCCCTCAGGTTATTTCTGGTAGGACACTATTATTCATCGGCTATAGAGGATAACAGTCATATCGGGGGCCGCGGGCCATCTCACGGTAGCGTACATCGCAGGGGAATTCCAGAGTCCTGAATCTCCACAACCAAATTTTGTGAACCAGGTCTGGCGCCCAAAATGCACAGTCTAACATTGCAGTATTTCTAATTTTCTTATCCGTTATACTATACATTTGGAACTCTATTTGCGATACGGTGAATTTCGTAAAGCAGGAACTTCTAGAAACAGTCGAGTTACGTGCATGCTGATGCATGCATTCTAGATATGTAACAACAGAGCCACCACGGAACGCCCTCGTAGTCTTTGGTTCATGAGAGTGCTGGGAAAGTTCCCCCACGCACTCCCTAGAGAATTATGTGAGGAACGTGCGTCCGCATTACGTGATTCGTTTACGCTACTGCGGGATGTGGCGGTCGCAGCACACGAGCGTAAGTTCGGAAAGGGGAAGGGGAGAGGAAGAGAATGGGAAATGATAGCTGGGGAATATTCTTGACACATGGACAGACGTTACTTTGGAAGTGGAGACAATACTTTCCATTCACAGACAGCCACTGCAACACGTCAAGTACTCGAAATGTAGGCCGTTATAGCGTTTGGGAGGACGAATGTAAAGCAAAACATCTGCGTAGTTTCCAGCGTATTTTCAATCTGGTGAAGTCGTGTAAGAATTCTTGCTAGCGACAGCCGTATTTCCATCGAACAGAACTCTCTCTGGAGGACTAGCACCAAAAACAATTACGTATAACTTCATTAATGCAGCAATTATTTTCGTGTTATTTCTTTCATCCTGTTGTTCTGTAATCGTTGGAGGAGTAAAATGAAAACAGTATATCCCAGTTGGGCAAGCAGGGAAAAAAGTCCATCACCGACGATTGATTTCATGGCTCTCTCTCGGAACATTAAAACACAGACGTTTCGTTTCATTATCTGCAGATATAGTGAGAGATTTCTGAAGCTTTTACTTCCTTTCTGATACAAATATCCACTTTTATACTTCGTATAATGTGTTAACACTGCATAATATCAAAAGTTGAATGTTGTCAGATGCGATTCGCAGCAGATCATTACTAAATAGCACATAGCAATGAAGCTGTTCAATCTCTCAGAGGACAGGCAGCTTTCAAATATGATGGAGGAACCAAAACGTATATTGATGTTCTGGAGACATTGGCAACTGCTATAAATACACAGTGAGGTCATAAAAGTCATGGGAGAGCGGTATGCACATATGGAGACAGCGGTATCGCGTGCACAAGGTTTAAAACTGCAGTGCATTGGGGGAGCTCTCATTCCGCCTCGGGTGAGCCATGTGAAAAGATTTCCGATGTGATTATGACCGCAGGACAGACATTCAACGCGGTAAGATAAGTGGAGCTAGAGGCATGAGACATTCTATTTCGGAAATCGTTAACTAATTAATTATTCCGAGATCCACACTGTCAAGAGTGTGTCGATAATAACAAATTTTAGACATTACCTCTCACCACGACAATGCAGTGGCCCACGGCCTTCACTTAACGACAGAGAGCAGCAGAGTTCGCGTAGAGCTGTCAATGCTAACAGAAACGCAATACTGCGTGAAATAAACGCAGAAATCAATATAGTGCGTACGACGATCTTATCTGTTAGGACAATGTGGCGAAGTTTGGCGTTAATGGTCTATGGTAGCAGACGACCAACGCGAATGGCTTTGCTAACACGACGACATCGCCTGCAGCGCCTCTCCTGGGCTTGACCATATCGGTTTGACTCTAGACGACTGGAAAACCGTCGCCTGGTCAGATGCGTCCCGATTTCAGTTGGTAAGAGTTACCGGTAGGGTTCGAGTGTGGTGTAGGCCCCACGAAGTCATGAACACAAGTTGTCGACAAGGCACTGTGCAAATTGGTGGTGGTTCCACAATGGTGTGGGTTGTGTTTACATGGAATGGACTTCGTGTTCTGGTCCAACTAAACCGATTACTGACCGGAAATGATTATGTTCTGCTACTTAGAGACCTTTTGCAGCCATTCATGGAGTTCACGTTCCCAAACAATCATCGGCTTTTTACGGATGACAACGCGCCATATCAGTGGGCTACTTTTCTTTGCCGTTGGCTCGATGAACATACTGAACGATTCGAGCGAATAATTTGGCCATCCAGATCGCCCAATGTGAGTCTCATCGGACATTTATGGGACATAATCGAGACGTCAGTTAGTAGTTCAATATTTTCGCAGGGGACTTCAAATGACTTGTTGAGTCCACGCCAAGTCGAGGTGCTGCAGTGCCCCGGGCAAAAGGTGGTCCCGCACTATATTAGGAGGCATGTCACGACTTTTGTCAGTTCAGTTTAGAGCGCCGAGAAATTGTCAAAAATGTCGGATACGGTGGATATTTGAGATTAGAGGCTTCGAAGTTCAGCTCTGTGGAATGCAGTGCTTATCTGGACAATGTACCGTGACGAAGGTATGACTCGCATTTGCAATCCACCTTCTGATGACTTCACCGTAGACGTGACATTGAACTCCAGCCTATCTTCCTTCTTTCCCTCGCATTCGCACGTACTCGCTATTCCAGAAGACGCCTTATGCGTTACCCGCGTCTTTTGGTGAAAACGATTTCCTCAGCCCAAGGAGAGCATTACGTAAACGCTATCAATCAGAGAATTGCTAAAAAAATGGTTCAAATGGCTCTAAGCACTATCGACTTAACTTCTGAGGTCATCAGTCGCCTAGAACTTAGAACTACTTAAACCTAACTAACCTAAGGACATCACACACATCCATGCCCGAGGCAGGATTCGAACCTGCGATCGTAGCAGAGAATTGTCTGTTTAGTCTTTTTTGCGGATGTCAGTGTTAGTTTTCAGTGTTAGCTGGTGAGCTTGTACAGACATACCGGTGCAGGTTTGACCCGGCAGTTGTACGTTACGGTGACTGTTTTCATGACATAAAATTAATCCTTTTATAATATTACTGCAATCCCTTTATTTCCAGTTACGATCCACACAATGTAATTTTTTTCCGGACAAAGCTCTCGTTGATATATCATGTGCTATGAAACTGTGGTTCTTAAACCACTGTGCAATCATTTGTCTTCTTTCAGTAAATCCCATGATCACCTTATCTAGATGATATGGAGAACATGTGGAATTTCCCAGCTCTTGTTCTCCATCTTCATATGTACTTTAAATTACTCGATTCTTACATGGTGGTTGTACAATACCACCATAACCGGTATTTAACTTTAACAGTGACAATCAGATCGCTGTTGGACAGAAGGGCTTAGAGTGATACTTTTGTTAGGCTCGCTTCGGATAGCTGATGAATGTGCTAATATATGTTCTACTACTGCCAGCATGAGAAGATAACTCACCTTAATCATATACACTACTGGCCATTAAAACTGCTACAACTCGAAGATGACGTGCTACAGACGCGAAATTTAATCGACAGGAAGAGGATGCTGTGATATGCAAATGATTAGCTTTTCAGAGCATTCACACAAGGTTGGCGCCAGTGGCGACACATACAACGTGCTGACATGAGGAAAGTTTCCAACCGATTTCTCATACACAAACAGCAGTTGACCGGCGTTGCCTGGTAAAACGTTATTGTGATGCTTCGTGTAAGGAGGAGAAATGCGTACCATCACGTTTCCGACTTTGATAAAGATCGGATTGTAGCCTATCGCGATTGCGGTTTATCGTATCGCGACATTGCTGCTCGCGTTCTTTGAGATCCAGTGACTGTTAGCAGAATATGGAATCGGTGGGATCAGTAGGGTAATCGGAACGCCGTGCTGGATCCCAACGGCCTCGTATCACTAGCAGTCGAGATGACAGGCATCTTATCCACATCTCTGTAACGGATCGTGCAGCCAGGTCTCGATCACTGAGTCAACAGATGGGGACGTTTGCAAGACAACATCCATCTGCACGACCAGTTCGACGACGTTTGCAGCAGCATGGGCTATCAGCACGGAGACCATGGCTGCGGTTACCCTTGACGCTGCATCACAGACAGGAGCGCCTGTGATGGTGTACTCAACGACGAAGCTGGGTGCACGAATGGCAAAACGTCATTTTTTCGGATGAATCCAGGTTCTGTTTACAGCATCATGATGGTCGCATCCGTGTTTGGTGACATCGCGGTGAACGCACATTGGAAGCGTGTATTCGTCATCGCCATACTGGCGTATCATTCGGCGTTTTGGTACGGGGTGCCATTGGTTACACGTCTCGGTCACCTCTTGTTCGCATTGACGGCATTTTGAACAGTGTACGTTACAGTTCAGATGTGTTACGACCCCTGGCGCTACCCTTCATTCGATCCCTGCGAAACCCTACATTTCAGCTGGATAATGCATGACCGCATGTTGCAGGTCCTGTACGGGCCTTTCTGGATACAGAAACTGTTCGACTACTGCCCTGGCCAGCATATTCTCCAGATGTCTCACCAATTAAAAACGTCTGGTTGATGGTAGCCGAGCAACTGGCTCGCCACAATACGGCGTCACTACTCTTGATGAACTGTGGTATCGTATTGAAGCTGCATGCACAGCTGTACCTGTACACGCCATCCAAGCTCTGTTTGACTCAATGCCCATGCGTATCAAGGCCGTTATTAAGGCCAGAGGTGGTTGTTCTGGGTACTGATTTCTCTGGATCTATGCACCCAAATTGCGTGAAAATGTAATCACATATATTTGTCCAATGAATACCCGTTCATCATCTGCATTTCTTCTTGGTGTAGCAATTTTAATGGCCAGTAGTGTATATAATTTACAAGCAATGTGCTTAAGTGCAATACTTACAAACACTAATAAACGGATTAGGAATGTGTCAACAGCAGTTTACTTACACGCCAATATTATTGCTTTTATTTCCTCGAAGTTTATCTACTGTACAGCACAGCCAAATTTGTTGTAGTTAACTTTTGCGAAGTTACTTAATAACTCATTCTGAAACAATTAGCATCTAAGATTAAAAGACAAACAATATCACTATATGGTTAAGCACTTTCCAATGTCCTGCAAAAGTTTCCAGAACACTGGGAAGTGTTTTCCTATTTAATTTTATTATTACGTTCTTCTAAGCACCGATAGAAAATTAAGTTAAGAGGAAACAATAGCCTGCACTTTAAACACAGCTCAGTGTCATTCGGTTAAGCGCCCCTTATTACAAAGACATAAAAAAAAGAACTTTTACATAGGTAAGCTGTTGCATCTCTTTAATACGCGACGCGAGGCCATTGAGTTAACTTAACGAGATTGGTGGCATTTCCAGGCGGAAGGCACTGTTACTGTGTAGGTGCCAGGTGGACTGGGCTGCACCTTAAATTTAACAGCGATGTCCGTAACTGATGTTCACCATCGGTACTCACAACGAAAACCTTCTGCGCATTGTATGGGAGAAGAGCTGTTTCTAACCTCTAGCGCTATCGACAGCACCTGTTGCGCCACCTCAGTCTGAGCTATGGAGGAACAACACCGTTCAGGCTATTTGAGTCGCCACAAGTTCTCTGTTTATAGTGAGTTTTCCGGTGCGTCAGTTTAACTATGTAGTGTTCTGTTTTGTTTGTAAGTAATAACACAAGTATACTGTTTCTTTAGACATAATTGATATTATTTTCTGTGTTGTAGAGTGTGACAATATCCTGTTTAAGTTATACGAGGGGTGTCCAGAAAGTAAGTTCATATCGCTAGCGAAATGGAAACGACTATGAAAATCCGATGAAGTTTTGCACATATGTGTTGGGCAGTGTCCCTAGTATGACCCTAGATAGCATCACGTCGCTCTTCTCATTTCCGAGCTCACAGTGAGCGCGTAAAGATGTCTAGAAAATAGTGTCTCCCGCCAAGTACGAGGGTCTGGTGAGAAATTTCGCCTGAAACTATGCAGCCAATATTACATAACTATCGTGCAGTTTCTTCTTCAAGACAATTCTCAGCCACATTCTGCAGTGTCAATGAAGATGCTCCTGCATCGTTTTCAATTTGAAATGTTTGATTACCTACAATACAGCCCGTAATTGTGTCCCTCTGAGTTTCATCTCTGCTCACATGAACCGCTCTCTATGAAGACAACATTTTGAACATTTTTGTACAGACAACGAGCTGTAGGCCAGCGTAGATAATTGGTGGAACGCACTGGCGGCTGCCTTCTATAACGGGGGTATTGGAAAGTTGGTACAACGCTACGACAAATGTCTAAGTCTGAACTGCGACTACGTAGAGAAGTAGCTGGAAGGTGTAGCTAACTGTTACAAATAAAACATTTCTGATTTTCACTGTGGTTTCCATTTCGTGATCAAACGGAACTTACTTTCTAGACAGTCCTCGTATCAAAGTGAATATTCAAGTAGCACGGCGTTACGTTTTGGCTGTATCGGGAAAAACAGATACCGGTACCATAAAAGCTTAAATTCTCGCAGTTTTTTCTTCCACACGAAAATATGGAGAAGTAATGAAATAAGTGGGATGAAAATAACGTAACAAAGCCACAGAAAAAGCCTGAATTCATGAAATGATTATCAGCAGAGGCACTGAGTAATATTCAGGCCCAAGAGATACATCAGGTGACAGATTTTAAGCTTTGCGGGAAAACAAAGAGATGGACGTGAAATCTGTTTTAACATATTGCAAGTTTGTGCGAGAACATTCAGTGATGAACAGCAAACTACGAGGGCAGTTCAATAAGTAATGCAACACATTTTTTTTCTGAAACAGGGGTTGTTTTATTCAGCATTGAAATACACCAGGTTATTCCCCAATCTTTTAGCTACACAACACTATTTTTCAACGTAATCTCCATTCAATGCTACGGCCTTACGCCACCTTGAAATGAGGGCCTGTATGCCTGCACGGTACCATTCCACTGGTCGATGTCGGAGCCAACGTCGTACTGCATCAATAACTTCTTCATCATCCGCGTAGTGCCTCCCACGGATTGCGTCCTTCATTGGGCCAAACATATGGAAATCCGACGGTGCGAGATCGGGGCTGTAGGGTGCATGAGGAAGAACAGTCCACTGAAGTTTTGTGAGCTCCTCTCGGGTGCGAAGACTTGTGTGAGGTCTTGCGTTGTCATGAAGAAGGAGAAGTTCATTCAGATTTTTGTGCCTACGAACACGCTGAAGTCGTTTCTTCAATTTGTGAAGAGTAGCACAATACACTTCAGAGTTGATCGTTTGACCATGGGGAAGGACATCGAACAGTATAACCCCTTCAGTGTCCCAGAAGACTGTAACCATGACTTTACCGGCTGAGGGTACGGCTTTAAACTTTTTCTTGGTAGGGGTGTGGGTGTGGCGCCACTCCATTGATTGCCGTTTTGTTTCAGGTTCGAAGTGATGAACCCATGTTTCATCGCCTAACAATCTTTGACAAGAAATTGTCACCCTCAGCCACATGACGAGCAAGCAATTCCGCACAGATGGTTCTCCTTTGCTCTTTATGGTGTTCGGTTAGACAACGAGGGACCCAGCGGGAACAAACCTTTGAATATCCCAACTGGTGAACAATTGTGACAGCACTACCAACAGAGATGTCAAGTTGAGCACTGAGTTGTTTGATGGTGTACCGTCGATCATCTCTAACGAGTGTGTTCGCACGCTCCGTCATTGCAGGAGTCGCAGCTGTACACGGCCGGCCCGCACGCGGGAGATCAGACAGTCTTGCTTGACCTTGCGGCGATGAAGACACACGCTTTGCCCAACGACTCACCGTGCTTTTGTCCACTGCCAGATCACCGTAGACATTCTGCAAGCGCCTATGAATATCTGAGATGCCCTGGTTTTCCGCCAAAAGAAACTCGATCACTGCCCGTTGTTTGCAACGCACATCCGTTACAGACGCCATTTTAACAGCTCCGTACAGCGCTGTCACCTGTCGGAAGTCAATGAAACTATACGAGACGAAGCGGGAATGTTTGAAAATATTCCACAAGAAATTTCCGGTTTTTTTCAACCAAAATTGGCCGAGAAAAAAAATGTGTTGCATTACTTATTGAACTGCCCTCGTATATCGGACAGTCAGTGAAACCTTCCGAGAAGATTGGATTCAGTGCTACACTTGTGAGGGTAGGCCCATAAGAATTTTGCCCCTGTAGAGCAGAACTTTTGCTACGCGCCATTTGATGGAAAAACAGAGAAAGACAGAGGAGTGTACATATGGCATTTCTAGACCGGGAAAAGGCTTTCGATCGTCTCCCACACTATCTTATATGGCGAGCTCTTCGCTGCCATGGCGTCCCAGAAAACTATGTAAGCTGGGTGCAACTTTTGTACCCTAATTCGACTAGTGTTGTTCGTAATCCTGCTGGAATTTCTCCTCCCTTCGTTATCACTGTGGGTGTTCATCAGGGTTCTGTGCTTTCACCATTGTTATTCATCCTTTGCATGGATACGGCAACAGCTGGCATATAGACTTCACATCCCTGGACCCTTCTTTATGCAGATGATGTGGTACTTGCCCACCCTGAACTCCAGCATCAGGTTCAAACGTGGAAGGACGGACTGGCTGAAAATGGACTGCACCTCAATATCCGGAAGACAGAGTACCTAGAATGCGGCTCCCAAACCAGAGGTACCATAAGTATTGGTGAAGAAGACCATGCGTTTTAAGTACCTAGGGTCTGTCGTCACCTCAGACTGCGACACAACTCTTGATACTCGGTGAATGCAGCTTGGCTCAGGTGGAGACAGGTCATTGGAGTCCTCTGCGATGAAAAGATGCCTCAGTATGTAAAGGAAACGGTATATAAGACCATAGTAAGCCCACCAGCAATGTATGGGACTGAGTGTCGCTCTATGACGAAACAACAGGAGCAAATGTTGCACACCGTGGAGATGAAGATGCTTCGATGGTCCATGGGGCTGACACGACGTGACCACGTAAAAAACACGGACGTCCGGCAAATTCGGTGTGGCGCCGATCACCGACAAAGTGAGGGAAGCCCGTCTCCGCTGGTACGGCCACGTCATGAGAAAGCAAGACAACTCAGTCGCAAAAACGGCGCTCCACATCAACCCAGGAGGAACAAGACGACGAGGAAGACCGGCGAAGAGATGGACTGACAAAGTCAGGGGAGACATGCACCTTGTTGGCTTAGGACCAGAAGATGTCAATGACAGGAAGAAAGCCGTCCGGTGTGGCCGAGCGGTTCTAGGCGCTTCAGTCTGGAACCGCGCGACCGCTGCGGTCGGAGGTTCGAATCCAGCCTCGGGCATGGATGTGTGTGATGTCCTTAGGTTAGTTAGGTTTAAGTAGTTTAAAGTTCTATAGGACTGATGACCTCAGACGTCCCATAGTGCTCAGAGCCGTTTGAACCATTTTTGAACAGGAAGAAATGGAGGAGATGTAGCAAAACAGCAGACCCTGCAAGTCGGGATGAATGCTTGGAAAGAGAGAGAGAGAGCAGAAAAGTGTTTTCTATAACTGTAATAAATGTTTCACTGAAAGTTACATGAATATGTCGTTTTACGCTTATCTTGTTCCAAACGTGAACTTAATAACTATTTTATGAATTTTTGCTTATTTTAGTCAGACTTGTCTCAATGCAGAAACTTTGTACTAAGATCTATAACCTGTAGTGACAATAGTTTAGTACGTGTAACTATTTACAAAGCAATTTTCTGCAACAGTAATGTTCCTACATGTCACTGTTTCATGTCCGACACAACCCAGCTAGGTTTAAACAAGAAAAGTGCAAAACTAAACCAGACTAAACTTCGTCCGAACAGGCCTTGGAAGCCCCAACGGTACCGACCGGCCGCCGTGTCATCCTCAGCCGACAGGCGTCACTGGATGCTAATGTGGAGGGGCATGTGGTCAGCTCACCGCTCTCCCGGCCGTATGTCAGTTTACGAGACCGGAGCCGCTACTTCTCAATCAACTAGCTAAGAAAAGTGCAAAGGGTGGGAAAAACAGAACACGGTCCCAGCAGCAGGTTTTCTCTCTAACGGCTTTCAGGGATAACAAAAGTGTGAGTTTTAAATATTTCATTAACTATTGACTGAATGTAAAAATTTAAAAGACTGTCGTAATCGACTCATTAGAAGGCACAACCTTACATTAAAGGTGTAGCACAGTAGGTCAAGTACTAAAGTTAGAAGACTTTTTATATCTTGAGGCTTTGAGAAAGGAAGCACATTGAGATTCCTATGTAAAATTCAGCTGTAGTGTTTGCCGATTTCCGGCTGACACGCCCATTTTCAAATCACGCGCCTTGCTATTAACCGTTATTGTTCATATAATATGGTGCCAAAAGACACAGCGAAGTAGACAGTGGGCAGTAAGCACCTTCACTGATCTCAGACTACGCGTCCGTTGGTATTGACCGTCAGTCAGTAGCAACGGAAGCATAGTCTGAGATCAGTTAGGGTACTTGTTGCCCATTCTCTACTTCCCTGTGTCTTTTGGCACCACATTGTTTCAACAATTACGGTTAATAGCAAGGCGTGTTGTTTGAAAATGGGCGTGTCAGCCGGAAACCGGCAATCTCTAGAGCTGAATTTTATGTCAATGCAACAGAAATGGACGAAAAAAAAATCCAATTTCCTCAGTACTGATCAGTTGCGGACCTACCATCCCGTGGCAGCATGCTTCGAATAAGCAAGTTTATAAATAATTTCAAACCATTTCGAAATACATAATGCAGCGAAAAAATTTATTACTTACTACTTTTTGGCTGTTCATTCAATAAAACTTCAGCATTAGGGATGACGTTTAGATTTGCTACTTCTTTAGTACAAACTGTTCGCAACTCACATTGCGGACAGTATCCACATAAAATACTGACTGCACCTGTAAAAGTATATCACTGTATGGCACGTGGTTCGGGAGATACGATTATACATGAGAGTTTGATTCTTTGATGAATCGGGGCATGGTTTACTGGTTTAATGAAATCAACAAAAGTGTACTCTTCTCATGCTGAGTTTTATAATTGTATTAAGTGACGTAGCATAGTACTGAAGAATGTTCCCCTACAACCTTCAGAAAAAAATTGAAGTTTCTAAAACGCTAACGTGTCCTGTGTTTCCTGATTTTCCCGTACTAGTGGAGTGTTCCCTAGTACTCATAGAAATATGCCTAAGCCATGTCTCTCCCCTGGCGTTACTCAAAAGTTTGCCTCGTGTGTGTCCTTACGGTACATTGGGTGATTCAAAGTCTTTGTCTCGCCAATCGAATCATTAACTTACGTTTTTTTTTTTTTTTTTTTTACTTCACGTTCTTCTTGCCTGACAACTGCCAATCAACGTCAATTCTGAAATCATTACGAGACATGGTTCAGTTTGCTGATATCTCAGAATTTATAACCCCAATGTCGTGTGTACGTCCGCGTACCAAGGCTTCTGTCTTGTTCTCTCTCTGTGCATTAACACTGCCAGACAATTTCTGCAACGTCGTGCTCGGGAAGGGGTTCAAATGGTTCAAATGGCTCTGAGGACGATGGGACTTAACAGCTTGTCTTGTTCTCTCTCTGTGCATTAACACTGCCAGACAATTTCTGCAACGTCGTGCTCGGGAAGGGGTTCAAATGGTTCAAATGGATCTGAGCACTATGGGACTTAACAGCTTGTCTTGTTCTCTCTCTGTGCATTAACACTGCCAGACAATTTCTGCAACGTCGTGCTCGGGAATGGGTTCAAATGGATCAAATGGCTCTGAGCACTATGGGACTTAACAGCTGAGGTCATCAGCCCCTAGAACTTAGAACTACTTAATCCTAAGTAACCTAAGGATATCACACACATCCATGCCCGGGGCAGGATTCTAACCTGCGACTGAAGCAGTCGCGCGGTTCCGGACTGAAGCGCCTAGAACCGCTCGGCCACCGCGGCCGGCTCGGCAAGGGGCAGACCGTGGTATCAGAACTGCAGCATTTTTCGTCTTCGCCTATCTGCTGCGAGTAAGTGAATTTCATAATACTATTCATCTATTTATCCATGTTCATGTAATAACTGTCGTCAGAAATTCTGATAACTTTTGTGTTCAAGTCCATTTGGTGTCTTCATGCCTAATACTTGAAATTTCGGGTATAAAAATTCTCTTAATGGGTATAGAGCTCGTACAGTGTCCAACATTACAGTGACAACTACACTAAATATATTCTACAAGTAAAACTAAAGAGAAAAGTTCAAATAAATATAGATCCGCAAATGTTTAGTTACGGAGTTACTGCTGATAAAAGATTTTGCCTGAAATTTAGCAACTTCGCTAATATGAAGCCATCGCAAAACCGTACAAAGTTAAAGTAAAGCACGATTTCCATTTATTTTGTTGTTATTGATCTGTTGTTATTGATCTGATAAATCTGATAAAACACGTCTCAGAGGTGTATCTACAGTAGTTTTCCAGAACATCCACAGAAGCGAAGATTATTATACAGGTAAATTTGTTTCCATTAGGATTGTAGAAACGCTTATGCCACTGTCGGCAACCGTTAGTGAGTTGTTTCAGTCGCTTCCTAACATAGTTTATGAGGCATTACGTGCTCGCATTATGAATGCGATAGACGAAATTAAGGAAAACCTTGTGAAACTGAAATGAGCAATAAAATCTGTTCATACATGTGCAGCCAAATGCATAGAACGTGATGGAGACGTTTTTGACCATTTATTGTGAAAATATTGTGAAATTGTTTGTAAACTGTACAATTTCCTTAACACTGAGTTTTCTTTTTTCCGGTTTAACATGAATTCACGTGTGCCATGGTATTAATAAAAGCAGATTATCTGACGAATTTTGTTTTTTCCGGTTTAACATGAATTCACGTGAGCTATGGTATTAATAAAAGCAGATTATCTGACATTCATACAGTTTCAGTTAACGTTATTACCATCATTTTTCTAAAATTAAATTCTCTAAAACTTCTGTTGAAACCTTTGTGCAGTTGTCTAGTATTTAAAAAATAAATTGGGCCAAATAGATAATAAATTAAACATTTTTCGGAATTACTTCTTTTGCTTCTCTGGATGTTCTGGAAAACTATTGCAGATAAACATCTGGGATATGTTTTATTAGATTCACCAGATCAATAAACACAAAATTAGTGAGAATCGTGCTTCACTTTGACCTTGTACAGTTTTGCGATGGCTTCATTACGTTGCTAAATTTCAGGCAAATTCTTCCATCAGCCGTAACTCCGTAACTAAACATTTGCGGACCTATGTTTGTATGAACTTTTTTTCTTTAGTTTTACTTGTAGAATAACATATTAAAATATTTTCATGTCGTGATGAATCTCCCTGAACATATGCCAGTAATACTTTCAGTGAAACTATCTTATTTGTCTTACTCGTTTTTTGATTCTGCAATTCTGCAAGCTCCGCTCTTTATACGGGGTGTTCAAAACGTCTCCCCGCAGTGCCGTATGATTGTTAGCCGCGCGTGCTGTATGCCGCAGTAAATATATCGAAATCAGACTCAGTGAAATATAAGTTGTTAATTTATTTAATATTCACTTTTACTTACAAATTTTCACATTAAATGTTGAAAGTGTCCCCCCCCCCCCCACCACCACCTGTTGTTTAATATACCATTCAATTCAACTAATCATTAATACACAATGGATTTGTAGTGCTCCACACACGAGAATTTTGGGAGTTCATGTACCCGGTTAAATGAAACCATGCCTCATCAATGAAAAACATTTCATTAAGAATATCCCTTCCATTTTGTAACGAAATTTTTGAACCATTGACAATAATGCAGTCTCTTGCCGTGATAAGTATTTTTATGTTCTTGCACGACTGTCAGTTTGAATGGGAAAAGTTCTAATTTTTTCCTTACAGCTGTGCGAGCCGTTCCGACACTAACATCTATTTCCTGGGCGGGTTTTCTTACTGACTTGTTCGGACTCATGGCCATTTTATCGGAATTATCGTGTAGTTTATCATTAGACAAACCGCTAGGACGACCACTTCTCGGTGCATGTGTCACTGAACCCGTACTTCGAAATTTGTTAATCAACTCTCGCGATATGGGATTGTTGTCTCTGGGAAAACTGAATTAAATGTTTGAAGAATTGAAACCGTGTATTTACCGCCAGCTTTGAATACTTGTTCGACTAAAAACACATGTTCTTCAATGGTTAGCATTTTAACAGTGACAAAACGAACAAAGGAACTAAACTTAATCGTTCACGTCAACACGTAAAGCCGTCGGCACACGGACCGTGCGTCCGAACGTTGAGTGTTGAGCGTGCCGAGTTTCTGACGTCACGGCATGGAATAGCACGCTCGGACGTCTTTCCGAATGTGCAGAGCAATATCTGGCATGTCAGATATTCTGAGCGTGCGTCTGAGCGTTGACCAATGAGATGGCACAGCGCCTCCTACGTCACAAGCACGCCGTCTCCTTTCAGTACGGAGTTGTGAGATGCCATATGGGCGTTCCGAGCACCAGAAAATTGAGAATCACTGCAAAACCCGTTGTTAACTGCGTGATTCGTTCCAATAAAATAATGAGAAACATCACATTCGTGGCAAAAGAATTATTGTAACTTGCGTATAATGCGAGTAGGCAATTTGAAGGCAGCGACACACTGAACATCCACGCAAAACGCATTGTTGTTGGTACAATTCCTTATAATGAAATTTCAGTTAGTAACATATCTACGAATAAGGCTTTTAGCAAGTGGTAAGATACTATGAGTAGAGACGGAATGTGCGATGTTCGTTTAGCGTACTGAATAGCGTCAATGTCAGTCGGCTCTCAGCCGTGGCAGCGTGCCGACGGCCCCGCGCGCCGGCCAGTGCTCCGCTGCAGGCGTTGTTTACTTCCGCGTCGTAGCTTTCAGGCTTGCGTCCGTCCACCGTGAACAACATGTCGAGCGCTTACCGCCGTGCGACCCTTAAAGTTTCCTTCCCAGCTGAACATGCGCGACCTCGTGCACATGAAGTTGAAACGTTCATACGTGAAGAAGTTCGTTTAGATCGTAACCACGTTATCGGAATCCATTTTTCGATCACGAGTAGTGTCGTTCATATTAAAATGACAAACACCGAGGTGTGTGAAGATGTTATTCGCCGCCATGCCAATGGACTTAAGTTCAAATACTCTGATGGTCACGTCGGAGCTGTAACACTTGAACTCGCAGAGTACGGTCAACGCACGATTAGGGTGTTTGAACTACCTTTTGAAGTGCCGAAGGACGAAGTTGTCTCTGCGTTACAACCATACGGTAACGTCATCGGTTACGTAGAGGAAAAATGGCAAACCTTCACGACCTACCATGTCCTTAATGGTGTGCGTCAGGTCAAAATTGAACTGAAAAAGCATATTCCATCATACCTGATCATTGGCGGGGTGCGAGCCATTGTCATGTACGACGGCCAATCCCGAACATGTGCGGGTTGTGGACAAGAAGGCCACGTCAGATCCGCCTGCATGCGACGCCGCCTGATCCAGACGCCTGTCGGCGAGGAAGCGTCCCCAGCGGTGATGACTCAGATCCCTGTCACATACGCCAAGGTTGCCCAGGAAGGTAGCACGTCTACACAGAGTCTTCCTGCTCCGTTGACGTCGTCTGATCAGGTAGATGCAGCCGCTCCTGAGATTCCTTCTGAGGTGGCCCAGACGCCAGATCCTAACCTGCCGAATCATCGCAGCACTGTGACTGAAAATGCTACTGAGATGGACGTTGATCCGGGAGTGGTACCTACTTCTGCTTTCCTTCAGACTGGTCCGGAGTCAGACGAAAGCCACCCGCCATCGGACTCTGAACGACTTGTTCGAAAACAAGGGTCGACACGAAAGAGAAAGAAACGTAGCCGTACACCCCCTGATGAATCCATTCTACGGATGGATACCGGGGATGCAGACCCGAAGATGGACGACAAACCGATCTCTGATGACCGAAAGGCTGATGCGAGAGACCCGCCACAGGCGACCACTGGCAACGAACACCCCTCATTACTGACGCCGTCGCCCCTACAGGTCGACGTTGAAGAGAGCCTATCCGATGAGACGAAAACTACGTCTCTTCTCCACGTGGATGCCGTGCACAGCCGATGCCCTACCGCAGCATCAGTCTCCTGGGCAGACGACGTGGAGATCGAAGGGACTGGGGTGGATGCTGCTGATGATGGGGCACCCCCATCGGTTGCGCCCGCGCCCGCAAACTCTCCACAATGGCAGCCTCTTCAGCGGACCGGCAAGATCGACGACCTCTCGCTCCTGAAGAAGAAGCCCCGCCTGTGCCTGTGGGACTCCAACACCAGCATTATCGTGTCGCAACGATTAACCTCGCGACCATTCGTGCGTCCCACAAACTAGCGCTGCTCCGTGATATGATTTATGATGCGGACATAGATATTGCGCTTTTTCAGGAAGTGCATGTCGCCGATTTTTCACCACCACATGGCTTCACGGTGCATCTTTCTCCCGCTTCGGACACCGGTAGTGGTGTTGCCATCATCTTACGCGAAGGTCTTCCTGCCGAAGATGTCCTATACCTCCCCAGCGGCAGAGGTATGGCCCTTACTCTCTTTAGTGTACGCATCATCAATATTTATGCGCCGTCGGGCTCCAGCTACCGTCGTGAACGCAGTGCCTTCTTCGCGAATGAAGTCACACCTCTTTTTATGGGACCACACGATGACTGGATCATGGGTGGAGACTTCAACTGCACCCAGCGACCTCAGGATCAATTGCCGCGTCACTCACCATGCGCAGCTCTGGAAACAGTCGTCACGCGGCTACAATTTGTCGACACGTGGAGACATGTTCACGGTGATCTTTTGGGCTTTACGTACCACACTGCGCACTCATCTAGCCGACTGGATCGCATCTACATCTCGCGATACCTAATTCAACACACTCGACAGGCTGAAATCTGGCCTGTTGCTTTCTCAGACCATGAGGCTTACTTCTGTGATGTTGTTCTCACAAGACAGGCAGTATGGCACGGACGTGGTTTATGGAAACTGAACACGGCACTTCTTAATTCACCTGACTGTCGACTTCTAATAGAAGACACTTGGATCACATGTAATAGACGCCGACCCACGTATCCGTCTACCATATCCTGGTGGATCCAGTGTGCAAAACCTGCTCTTCGAAAAACTTTAATCCGGTATGGCAAAGATGTTGTCGCCTGGAGGAAGAGCACTATGGACTTTTACTACAGGATCCTACGAAAATGCTCCACGATGCCAGCCTCCCCTGAGCGCCATACAAGGATGAACCAAGCTAAGGCCCAAATCTCCAATCTCATGCGACGGCATTTGGAAGGGGCGATAGTACGATCTCGTACTGCTGATCGCATGCCTCATGAACATCCGTCGATGTGCCATATCATCCAAGAACGACAAAATCGACGCCGAAAATTGATTCACGTCCTAACGGATCAAGAAGGGCGTCGCTACGTAACCCAATCTGCCATAGGGAATGTGCTTCACGCCCACTACCGGCAGCTCTACGCTGCAGTTCCACATTCCCCAGAGTTGATCGAGGAAGTCTCACAGCTCAACTTCGGTGGTATCCCAGGAGATGCGGTGATTGAATTGATGTCGGAGGTGACTGATGGGGAAGTCCGCGATGCGATCCGGGCAGGAACCATCAATCGCTCCCCGGGCCCCGACGGTCTTCCCCTCGAATTTTATCGCACCTTCCATGATTTGTTAGAGTCCACCATCACCTCCATCTGTCGGGAACTGATGTCTCCGGAAGTACCTGTGCCGGACGCTTTCATGGAAGGAATTATTATTCCTGTACATAAACCGCACGGTGGCAACAATATCAGTGATTATCGGCCCCTCACCCTCCTTAACAGTGATATGAAAATCTTCACTCGCCTTTTGGCAGCACGACTTAAAAACGTTGCCCGATATGTTGTGTCGCCAGACCAAGCCTCTTTGGGAGGCGACAACAATATTCGAACGGCTTTATGCCGCTACAGGGATATGATCGCCGTTACCCAGGCACAACGCCTCTCTGGGGCACTTGCGTCTTTGGACTTCAGTCAAGCTTTTGATAGGGTTGACCATTCGTTCCTTACGGCCGTTCTCCACCATATGGGTTTCCCGGTCGCCGTTATCACGGTAGTGATGCGCCTTCTGCGGGGTGCCTCATCCAGGATTATGTACAATGGCAGACTCACTCCACCGATAATAATAGGTCGATCCGTACGTCAAGATTGCCCTCTATCAGCAATTTTGTACACCTTTTCCTTGGAATCCTTGCTATGTGGACTAAGACAACGTTTGGTAGGGTTGTCCATAGATCGCTTCCGATTCTGTTGTACGGCCTATGCTGACGATGTCGTCATCTGTTTACGTAATGCTGACGAAGTTCGAGCTGTTTTGACGTGGGTAGCGACTTATGGTGAGGCGTCGGGTAGCTCTTTAAACGTACGTAAGTCACAAGTTATGTTCATTGGCACGGGACTTCCCGTGGAGTGCGTTACACCTCTCACCACCGTTGATACCATTCGTTGTTTGGGAATAGATTTTTCATCTGATCTCCGGCGTTCAGCCACCATCAACTGCCGACGCCTCCTTTTAATGATCAGAGCAGGTCTTATGGACCATCGCCTTCGATCCCTAGATATTCTCCAACGAGCTCGATATGTCAATACATATATCGCATCCCGAGTTCCCCATGTAGCGCAAGTTCTACCTTTCCCGCTTACTGTGGCACGTCGCATGTTGGCAGCGATGGCATCTTTCGTCAGCTCTGGGATGTTGTTCAAAGTTAACTATGCGACCCTTACTCTTCCCCGTGAACGAGGTGGGATAGGTCTGTTTCACGTGCCGGATAGAGCTCGCGCCCTATTTGTCAGCTCCCAGATGACGGTATGGACACGTTGCCCAACGAGCCTCACTGGTCTCCTCCTGTCGGCATACTCGCCGGTCTCACTGTCAGCCCCAGTGATGATCTCGGATGTTCCGGCCCAGTTCCATTATATACGGTACTTCTTTCTGGAACTCAGTTATCTACGCCTCACCTTACCAAGACAGCTTTTACTCAAGACAAAGGCAGTATACAATGTCCTCCAATTAGGTCGTCCACCTAACCCGATTGAACTAAAGTTCCCACAGGTTGACTGGCGTCATGTATGGCGCGCGGTGTTCGCCTGTTACCTTGACACGAATGTTCAATCTGTCTGGTACATAACTGTCAATGGTAAGCAAATCAACCAATTTCGCCTTCATCGTATCCACCTCGCCCAATCACCTCTATGCTCCACGTGTGGAGTGCCAGACAATGATGAACATCGGTTTGTTTGCGGACCGGCGGCGGAGGTTTGGCACTTGGTTCGACGTATTGTGGCTTTTCTAACGCGGGACATTCCGGATCGGATTACTCCCCTTTCATTATTATTTCCGGAACGTGACTATTTTCCTCGGACAAAGACCAATGCTGTGAATTGGATTCGCGGACATGCCATTCACTACTTATTTGGACAAACTGTAGACTCTGTACTCGATTTTTGGACATACCTCAATGACCGTCATTATGTCGTTGTCCGTCACCCAAAATACAGACAATTTTTCTCGAACTTCCTTGGGAGTGCTTTCCACGAGCCGCCTCGCAGCTGGAATGTGTTAAGCCAAGAGAGGAGAAGGTTTCCTGTTTGAACCAATGAACATTTCTGAACAATTGAACGGAACACATCAATTTCGAGAAGACGTGACTCAACATATTACCAGCGGGGCGCAGAAGGCCTCTGATCAATTACACAAAAAAAAAATGAAATAAAATAAAATAAATAAATATAAAACAAAAAAAATTAAAATAAACTTCAGAAAAAAAAATGTCCTACAATGAATATTTTGTTGGGGCGGTGGTTCGCGTCCTGACACAACCAATTTTTTTTTCCTAACATTCGCGTTTTTATTAGGTTCTGATATTTTATTATTAGTTTAATATAAGTGTAGACTATAATATTTGATGTTATGTAAATAAAAGTTCACCATTTTTTGAGGGGTGACTTTGTTCGATTGGCTTAATCTAAAGGACAGCTTGCGCTTCTTGTATAAAGATATTTTGCTCCTTCTTCTTTTACGCTTCGTAATTCACATGCTGCAAAGATTCTGCTACTGGGTAGGAACAATGACGAAGTAAGACTGACCTTGGGGTTTTACTAAAATGTGGGAATGATGAAATAATGTTTCTCTTATGCGGAGAAGTATTCCAAATTTGTAAAGCACAGTTTGTAATGGAACTTTTATAAGCCTGTGTCCTTATTGATTGAACATGGTACTTTCCTTTTCATGGACTATGGAAGAAATGTGCGTTTTAATAGAACTAACGTGGGAATTTTACGCGCGCCCGTTGAATAAACAGTGTGATTTACGAACTAGAAACATCTCTCAACTGTCTCTGGAGTGCGTTACGATCGCGTATAGCACGTTGGGGCCCACGTACCGTATGCACAAGTCGCATCGTTCCTGAGCGTTCAGCAGCGCGTTGAACTTGGCACACTGAACGTTAACGTTCGACAGCACGGTCCGTGTGCCGACGGCTTAAACGACAGACATCAACGATACTGCTGACGCTTGCTGCTATAAAGGGAACAGTGGAATGTTGGGAGAGTCCACTTGAAGGGAAGTAACCCAGGCAGGCGAACAATCATACGACAAGCGCGGCTAACAATCGTACGGCACTGCAGAGAGACTTTTTGAACACGCCGTACAATATGACTGAAGCTGTACGAATGTCATTACAGACACTGCCTGGCAATATCGTTTAGCGTAAGTCATCTGGAATATAAACTGCCCGATAGGGGCACCTCGTGAAAACTTTAGCTTTAAATACACAAAGGTCGTAATTTACCACTTCGTGCATGATGCCAGACGCTGATGCGATTAGCAATACAAAGGCCCCACAACACAATTTTCCGTGTCGTTTCACGATAAAGTCGAAACCCGTGATTACAAACGAGCACGTTCATTTACCGTATCACGGCGGACGCGCTCTTACTGCAGCAGATAACCGCCATTAGCCCGCGGCGGTCGGCCCGTCCCCGCCTGAGCTGGGCAGAGGCGGCTTCCGGGGGCGAGGTGCCGCGGTCAGCGCGCTAACTGTCTCACGAACGCCGCAGCCTGCGGGTGATTACACAGCCCCGCACAGTGTGCTGCAGGCCGGCCTTAATCGCCTCTTAATTAACCTCGACGATAACGGCTGCTATACGGTACACTGGAGTAGCGTAACCAGAAGACAATTACATGCGAAATTTTTATCGCCAGTCCTTCGGAGTTCTGGGCTATCAGATAGCAACAGCGAAAGAACTGTACCAGAGTTTTTACCTGTTCTGTAATTTGGTGATGACTACGAGTTTCCTACCCTTGGCTACTGATTAACCACGATTGCAGTGCTGTGCTACCTGGTCGGTCTTCCAAATAACTGACGTTGCCACAACTCTGTTTATGAGAGTACAGATTTCAGTCGGTAGGAATACTAGCGCTCTTACAATTTCTACTGGCGATTTTCCATTTCTACTAGTGACTTTTTTTAATTCACTTTAATTCTTTTCTTGGCCTGTCCACTTAGGAATGGTAGCCTACGAGTTTAGTTTCTTTCCATTTCGCCAAGTCCATCCGCCTGCGTGTCTCCAGAATGCTCTGTGAAATGACATTAGAACGAGAACGGTTTTATTTCTTTACTCGCTGTTAGGTCCTCTGGTTGATCCTGCCCCACCTGTTGAATGCTTTTGCTCAAATTCCAAACTTCAGCTATCTCTTTCGCACAACGAGGTTTTCTTCCAATACATCGTTGTAGATTTGGGACAGATAGTTTTCCTCATTAAACAACCACTTATGTTTAGTCTAAACTCTGTACTTACGCTAGTCGAAACTTGCAGTGGCAGTTATTAAGATATTAGCTGCTTCTTAAGCACAGTTTACAGTGCTGCCCACAAGGGTCTTCAGAGGTTCAGATATTCGGTTTATCATTAAATGTTGTACATGAGAAACCGAATATCTGCGCTTCTTAACAGGATCGCCAACAGCACTGTACTGTGCTCAGCAAGCAGCAATCTTGTCCCCACTATGGGGTTCCCTTCTTGGGAACGTGTGGGTGGAAACAACATGAGGTCTTAGGTATCTGGCATTAATTCCACTTACCTGTGTCAGCCTTCTTCTGTTTCCCTATCTGTCGACCTCCCTAGGCCAACTCTTGTTGTTTCTACGCCAAAGGTATTAGATTTCGAGGCCCGAGAGCGTCTTTCATTTTCCTTTTCTATCTCCAACGTCAGAGGCGGCGGAGAAGATAGATTTCAATACGACGTCGAGGGCAGAAGAAGAAAACTGTAGATTCTGTTCTCAGACAAGCGGCTACAACACCATCTGACTCACTGAGCGCCTGAATTTGGCTGGGCAACCATCTACCTATATGAAAATTAAAGCGTCTTATTTTTTCCCTGGAAAGACATGTTATGGCTCCCTTTGTAACAGAATCCGGAAGCAAAATTTCCACTCAATTGGATCTGAGGGACGAAATACATTGAGATCAAATACAGAAGTGCTACAGGAGGATGAAGAAAGAAAGAGGAAACGGAGCAGGAAGAGGGAAGAGAAGTAAAGGATTGGAACATAGAATGTGCTCACACTACTCCAGGCTGGAAAGCCGTGAAATCCCAAACAAGAAATGATGAAGAATTGACTGGATGTATTAGGTATGAATGAAGTGAAGTGGGAGAGTGAGTAATGCAGAGTTGGATAATGGAGAAAATAAATTTTTTACTTCGGGAGGCAGAAGAGTGACAGCTATTTCCAATTATAATATGAAAATGGCCAATGAAAAACGCACTGAAACTAGGCTACATTGATGAAAGACTACTAATGATGAGATGATAAAAAGGATGCCCTTTTATTACAAACATACGTGTCAACAAGTCAACAAACTGATGAGTAAGTAGAGAAATATTATGAAAACACCGAAAAAAATGTGTGTGAATCCCTAAGGTATCAAACTGCTGAAGTCATCATTAGTAGTAGGGAGCTGGCTGCGAGAGGACACTTTTGATAGCAAATTGAGAAGCCCCCAGACGACGTCAAATATTTTCTCAGATGCACATGTGTCCCAGCCCCTCCTCCCCCCTTCCCCGCCTCCCACCCCTGCCATCAACCTACCCAATTGATGGGAATTTCGAATTTTGGTGTGAATTTCGAATTCAGGTGGGAATTTCGAATTTTGGCAGGAATTTCGAATTTTGGAGGGAATTTCGAATTTTGGAGGGAATTTATTTGTCCCAGGACTGTGCCAACATCCCAACTCACCCTCCACCTGGGAATTAACTGGAAATTAAAAGTGGTGGTGCCCTTTCCGGGACTCGAACCCTGGTCCAGCTGGGTGGAAAGCCCAAGTGTACCCCCCTAACACAATTAAACCACCAGAGGCACTTGGAATTGACAGGAAATTAAATATGGCTCTGCCACTTCTGGGACTGGAACCCTGATTCTACTGGATGGAAAGTCCAAGTGCACCCCCTAACACATGGAAACTGTCCAGATGCGGAACAGAAAGGTTAGATTAGTGTACTTTATTTGTTTTCGGTCGGGAAAGTGGCACAAAGATCGATCCTGATTACGTAATAATCACAAAGATCAGGAATAATTACACAACTATATGCATACCGCTTCACAAGGATGGCATAAACCGCAATACACCGCAAAACCGATGATACCATACATCTGGTGTTTTCCTGCTGGGAAAAAATTTCGCAGTACCACTCGAAACACACACACTCAAACCTTACCCAACAACTACAAGCTGACAGGAAAAGGGCTGGGGTGTAAGGTATTATCTTTATTCTTTTTGATGGGAAATACGTTCAACTGACGAGATGCTGGTGTTGGACAGAGAGGAATTTAAAAAGAATGTTACCTGTAAGGATACAGTATTAGTCGTTGTTTGACGTCAGAGATCGCTACAGGTGCCCTGCTCGAAAAATCATCCTGCAGCCAATACACACTATCACAACTGATGTAAAAGAAAATGCCCACAGTTCTAATATCACATCAAAATTGTCGTGAAAAAATCGGTACTCGTAGTGAATGGGTTACAATGCTGTACATGTACTGAGGAAAATCCTTGTCCTAAAACACAGCAGAGGAGGCGGTATTTGAACGTGCGTTCTCCTCAATAAGCGTCCAAAAACTGCCAAAAACCAAGGCCTTCTCACTTCCCCTCACGCCTCCACATCCCCGCCTCTACGATGCTCCGCCGTGTGTCTCACACCCCTGCTACCACCCTCTAAGGCTTTCAACCATCTGGCTGCCGCCTTAAGGCGACGCTCATACGCCTGCACCTAGTCAACTAAACAATAGGAGATAACGGGATGGCCGCCTCAAGTGCAACTTGTTCATCTAAAATATAGCGACAGAGTCCCCACGCACTGCAGACGTGCCCCCACTGCCGCTCCCTTTGCGCCACTCACGATACGGTACATACCGTCAGATGACGGTACCAGACAACACAAAAGGAAAATTAAGTAGCATAACCCCGCCCATACGGAGGATGTTCCAGATGGCTATTTCAAAAGTCGGCAGTTTGCAAAACAGGAAGCCCCTAGTGCAGTGCGTTCAGTACAAAGCGTGACACCGGCATCACTCAATAGCATGATAAATGACGGTTATCCCGACCAATGGACAATCACGGCCTCGTGGGGACGTCGCCCGCCCTTCTGCACTGGGCTATTCCACTCGGCTCCTATAATAAAGCAACTATGAAAAAAGGAAAAACATTTGCAACGATAATAAATGTCCTCTTTCCACGAAAATAGGCAAAGTCCACCGTCTTTTAGTTTTATGAGCAAAATAGGTATAGTTTTTATGTTCGACTGCAATCTTTACTTTGTGATGTCCAGCGAAGTGTTCCGCCACCGATCCCAAATGATCAGCTGAAACATGCCCACCCTGCGTAAAATCAGGAAAAAAGCTTTGACTATTTTGATGCAAAAACTACCGATCACCACAGAAAGTCCTTGTTATTTCGAAATTACTTGATCATGAGAGTCCTTTGCAAGGCGAGTAATTTTTTTTTCTGTACTCGCATTACACTCACCAGGTAGGTTCAAGTGGTTCAAATGGCTCTGGGCACTATGGGACTTAACTTCTGAGGTCATCAGTCCCCTAGAACTTAGAACTACTTAAACCTAAATAACCTAAGGACATCGCACACATCCATGCCCGAGGCCGGATTCGAACCTGCGACCGTAGCGGTCGCTCGGTTTCAGACTGTAGCGCCTAGAACCGTTCGGTCATACCGGCCACACCAGGTAGGTCAAATGGGAATTCATGGAGGGAACACGATGTTCTTTCCGAGGAACCATATTGAGGAATGACATCTGACGCTGACCACAGAGGGATTCTACAGCCCACAACATACATTTCGCGTAAGGATCGCGCTATTAAAAAATACAATTGTCGCGACTACATTACCGTCACCCTGAATAAAAAGTGGCCTTAAGTTTACAGGCACACACATGAGTCGCTGACAGTGTTACGCTTTCTGGTAGAAATGCTGTCCGAAATGCTGTCTGCAATTTGGAGTCAAGTCTATCCATTCAACCACACATTTGCATTGGATCCTGTAGAGACGTCTTCTAATTATTACAGCCACTGGTGAATCATATTCGTGCCACTCTCGTACCTCGAAATGAGTCACCTTTTTCGAACCTGTCTGCTAAGGATCCCATACACCAAGAACTCCAGCACAGTTTTTAGACAGTCCCTCTGCATCTTGTAACTGCACCTAAGTCTCTGCCCCGCCCTCCTTGCAGTTTAGTCCATGTGATTGTCCCAATTTAAGTCTGACCTGTACAGAAGTCAAAGAGCGCTATATCTAAGACCATCTGTATCCTGTGGGGAAACAGGACGAGCTGAGTTAGTGTGTCAGGAGCGTAGAAATGGGAACATGATGTCATAGCTCCGCCAACCATGTACAGTGTGTAAGGCCAGCGCCAAATGAAGCTTTCCCCTGCAACACAGGGTAGTAGAAGACATATTACGAGCAGTTACAGTGGTGTTTCTTGTTGGGGAAATTAGGAACACTACACAGCATACATGGTTTGGAGCAAGAACGAAGATTTTGCCACTGCATTGTGGGACATCACCAAACTACATACGGATAGTCCAAAGGAAATCTGTCTCTCTCATGGTACATTCATGTCTATCACCCAAACATATGTAGCGATCCTACTAAATATGCAGATATTGGTTCATTGGAGCAGGTGGTTCATGATTGAAGTCACTTATACAGACCAGTGTAAAGTTTCATCACCTGTACTGTAGGATGCCCATATCCAACAGACAATCAATCACACGAGAGGGTTCCTGTATTGTACTTAATAAGAAGTTTAATACATTGTTTCTTTTCCTGTTGTAACATGCCCAGTCAGTGTACACTGCCATACACTTCGTTCTTTCTACCAATGAAATTCAGTTTAAGAGAAGCCTAAAGGATTTATTGGTGGCCAACTCCTTCTACTCCATTGATGAATTTCTTAGGAAAACCAACTGATTTGTATATAAGTACAACATAACTTCTGCACAATTTCAGTGCAGTAATGTGTTCACTGAAAATTTGTGTGTGTGTGTGTGTGTGTGTGTGTGTGTGTGTGTGTGTGTGTGTGCTTGTGTGTGTGTAAGTGTGTAAGTATAATCTAATTTCTGCACCATTTCAGTGCAGTAATGTGTTCATTGTAAATAAGTATTACAGTAGTTGTATTACATGTTTCTTACCTTATAAATAAATAAAAAACTTTTTTATTTTAAATTCAGTGCAATAGTATTTGTAAAATGACTCTTAGTGTTCATTAAAAAATGACGATCATTCCACTTGGGACCTGTGGAATGGTACATTAGCTTATTTGTTTTAGTTGTAAATATTTGTCATGTATTGTTGTTTTCCTGACATGTTCCACATCCTGGAGGACCTCCTCACTACGGATCAATTGGAATGAAAGTAAATCTAATCTAATCTAATCTAAGAGACCCATGTCAGCTGCTGTCAAACCGACATTACCGCGTTTCGATCCTCTGGCTCTCACAGAAAAATGAAATTTGCATAGCATAAACTGTACAGCTACCACACCACACGCCGGCAGAAATAAAACACAGACGCGATGTTTCTCACTGACAAAAATGTGGAAGACATCGCAACATATGGAAACTGGAAGATTGGTTCAAATGGCTCTGAGCACTATGGGACTTAACTTATGAGGTCATCAGTCCCCTAGAACTTAGAACTACTTAAACCTAACTAACCTAAGGACATCACACACACCCATGCCCGAGGCAGGATTCGTACCTGCGACCGTAGCGGTCGCGCGGTTCCAGACTGTAGCGCCTAGAACCGCTCGGTCACTCCGGCCGGCAAACTGGAAGACACTGCGGTATTGTAGAGCGCTTCCAACAACTATTCGAAGTTGGTTACCTGTACAGTTAATGTCATCTTCCCATTGAAAGATTAGCGGATGTCTCAGTGATCCATTTCGAAAAACACTGTTCCTTCATGTTGCAGCCATGCACGTGATTGCTGCTCCGGTGTTGACCATTGCCAGAAGGTCCTGTTAACACGTGTGAGGTAGCACAAATAAAAAGAGGTACTGTTATCTTATTGATGTAAAAAATAAAAAATTAAACTACAAATATGTGTAGGATGTCGCAGCATATGAAAATAGGACGAGCCTGTAGCAATGAGGAACGCTTCCAAACAACTGTATTAAGGTGATGACCTCTACATTTAATACCATGTTCCACAGAAACATGTAGCAGGTATCCAGTGTTGCATCAATGTTCCCTCCATGTTAACGGAGTGGTGTCAGACAGTCATTATGCAGTAATCAACAGCGTATGTAGAGGACAGTCTAGATTGGAAAGAGGCCATTGATATAGAGCGATGTACTATAATACACACCGCAGTTGATAGCGAGATCAGTTTTAGTTATTTTTCCCAGAAGTCAGAAAGAGTAATATCCACCACATTCTGCAACCTGTGTAGAGACAGATTGAGCTGAGTTAATGCTATAGGAACGTGTTTTGACCACCTGTTGGCAGTGGGAACATGTTATCATAGCTCCGCCATCCATGTAGGATGTGTAAGGTGAGCATCAAATGAAGCCTGCACCTGCAACACGATGACAGTACGAACAGTTATGGTGGTGTTTCTAGATGGGAAAATTAGGAAAACTCAACATCAAAGTAGATCTGCGTCACTCAGGATCCAGTCACATCTATGACCCAAATATTACGAACTACAAAAGGCCCATTAATTTCATCCGATAGATTTTTACCATATCTCTCTCTTCCGATACATCGAAAACGAATACCGTCTACGTGCCAGCATCGAGCATATGCGGCGATCCTATTAAATATGCAGGTATTTATCCATTGGAGCAGGTGGCCAGTGATCGACGTCACTTGCCCAGACCAGTGTAAAGTTTCATCGCCTGTACTGTAAGAGAACCTTCTCCCACATGTTATCAGTCGTAGGAGAGGGATGCTGTTTCGTTGTTTGATACACTGCGTTTTCTGCTGTAACACGCTCTGTACGCAGCCATACATCTTTTTCCGCCACGACTTCGACGTCTGTGTTAGATTCTAAACTGACATTAATATGTCTGGTCCATTGTCTCCCCCAGCACGGTGTAAATCACATTATGCGGTAATCAACAGCATACCTGGACTGTTGGGAAGGAAAAGACACCGTCGATGTACTGTAATAATAAGCATCATAGTTGACAGTGAGATCAATTTCAGCAATTTTAACATAATTTCAACACCGACCAGTGACGTGGCAGCATACTAAATTATGGACCATATGAGGTGGAGGGGGAAGACGAATAGCAATTGCGAAGAATGCATCTAATAAGAAGAGGTATCTGAGGAAGAGACAGGTGAAACGTTGTATATGGAGCGTGGCATTACACGGAGCTGAGACATCGACATTAAGGAAAGAGAAAGAAGCAAGAACAGAAGCATCTGAGGTGTGGATTTGGAGGAGGATGGAAGGGAAAAAATGGAGAGAAAAAGTGAGAGATGTGGAGCTGCTCAGAAGAGTGCGGGAAGAGAGAGAAATTTTAAAGGTAATCAGAAAGAGGAAAAACAGTTGGCTTGGATACTGGTTGAGAAGAGATTGTTTACAGATAGATGCTATGGAGGGAATGATCAATGGCCGAAGAAGAGGCGGATGCGCAAGTCACCAGATGGTGGATAGTATTACGAAACAATTATGAGAAAACAAAGAGAATAGAAAATATCAGGAGTGCTCGGAGAGTAACTTGTGAATATCGTCCAAAATACTGGTGATGTTGATGACGATTCAATGTTGTAACGCATCTTCCCCATGGCGATAGGGACGTTTTAGTTCGTCCCTTAATGGTGTCAGATGGCGAATACAATGAAGCAGGATTCAGTCCTAGTCGGTATTAGGATGTACGTTTTGTTTCTTATCTCTGCTTTCACGTCTGGCTGTAATACGTTAATGTGAAAATAAGTAATTTGTACCGTGGTTCGGAGTCAACATCAAAATGTAGGTCAACCTATAAGTCGATTCAAAGATGAGGGGAAGGGAAGAGGTTGCCACCTCCACTAAGAAAATAGCCAATAAAGTTCTGAAATATTCAAACTAATCTTCGAGTTCTGCAAAACTTTACTTTAACGGTGGGTGTCGACGGATCATTTATTCCATTCCGATTTCAAGTCGAAGAGTAATTCTATGGCAGTCCCGTATTCCTTGAAACGTGTGGGGACCTCAGCGAAATTTTTGAAAAACGTTTGTAACTCTCGAAAAGCTGGTGCACTTTTGTGTTGGCAGTCCCAGGAGAATAATAGGATTTTCTTCAAAACCTAACAAAGCATAATTTTCAGGAATTATTTGACTTAGGGTGATATTCAGAGCGATCCCCGCGATGTCACGCGAACTATTCTACTCATTTGCAAGTCAAATAATTACACTGCATGACAAATTAGCCATCCCAAGAGACATCAGGCTAGTAGTGTGTGTGTGTGTGTGTGTGTGTGTGTGTGTGTAGCACTACCTGTAGCCTCGGTAATGGCCCCAATTCGGCGAGAAACAGCGTGCACCATTCCCAGACGAAGCCACTCATTGGTGATCAGATCCTCAAACATTATCCAATTACGTGAATGGTTGCTAAGTTTCACCCAGAAATAATTTCAGACATTTTTTTAAGTAATTAAGAACCGGCTATTCGCCTTACCACTCGACGTTTCATACGATGTCTGTGTGTTCCTCAACCCAGCCAAATGTGCTTATTTCCTTGGGAACGTGACTGTCATCTTGGAAGACGGGAGTGCGCAAACGTACTCATCATGAAGACCCAGAAGAAAAGCAATGCTTGGTCACCGAGAATGTCGAATTAAATATCCTAGTTTCATGTTCACGGTAACGTGAATCAGTGGACCAAAGTCATGGTACGAAAAACAGCTGCAAAACGTCATACAACCGTACCCGCATGAACTACAATATCCAAGCGGGCACACACAGTTGTTCAATACCTGCACTTGCTGTACGATGCATTCTGAAAGATGCGGGTGTCTTAATAAATGACTGTAAATTTCATAATATTTGAGTTTCTTCGCCTGCAAAAATAGATGATACATGTCTTGATGATGTCTTTGGTTACCAGTGGTTATGTTAGGGGCGGGTGACACATGAAGTCTCTGTCTTCTTATCGGATAGTCGTGGTTTGTTGTGTGCTGTTGGTGGCCATGGCTGGCAGTAGGCGTCTACTGAAATACTTCCCCGCGTGCCTGTAGACTTGAAGTGAGGGAACACCACTGATAATCGTAATACTCGCACCAACCGGTTTGGTAACTTCATTTACATCCCGAATTATTTTTACCTGAAGGTGAAATTCCGATCGACAGTCTCTTTTTGGTTTCCATCTCACGATTGTGAGCTATGTGTTCAGGAAACTGGTAAATAATTTTTCACCCCTTTTAAATGCACTTCGAAAACACAGGGATTGAATTATACCGAAAAAATAAGTACTGAAATACGCGAAAATCGCTTAACGAATTGTCTTTGGTTCATGCTTGTTTCGGGCTCATTGTTTGTGACAATGCCTAATGAAGGTCAAAAGTTATCAGTCTAATGTAAGCCAAAGAAAAAATACACACTATGAAGGAATTACCAGAATAGCAGATAAATCAGTACATTCATAGACTAATAGCTTATTACAAATTCACAAAAATATGGATCATCTGTTCAAGAGAAAGATGTTCACAAATTGACCAAGTCAGTGTCGCGTTGGTGCACAAATTCTGACCAGTTGATCCGTTAGGTCGTCCAGATCCTGGGATGGTTGGAGGACATTGCCCATATCGGCCTAAACTTTCGCAATTTGATAGATCCGGCGACCTTGCTGACCAATGCAGAATTTGGTAAGCATGAAGGCAAACAGTATGAACTCTCACTGCGTGCAGGCGAGCATTATCTTGCTGAAATATAAGTCCAGCATGGGTTTCCATGAAGGGGAACAAAACGGGTGTAGGATATTGTCGACATGCTGCTATGCATTAATGGTGCCGCAGATGACAACTTATGAATATAGTTATGTCTTATTCTTTGTATATTTAAAGTTATTGGTTTTTTTTTTTAATATTTCCATTTCCTTTTGCCAATCTGTGGTAGGGTCAGCTTTGTCTCCACTGCAAGGTGATGATTGAGCACTATTCTTGTGAACGCTGTTCTGTAAGGTAATGCGGGAATTCAGAGTGGATTTACGCAATGGTATCTTAACAACTGAAATGCAGAAATTTCCATCGTTTTGCATGTACAACAATGAATACTTCTATACTTTGAATTCTTTTGAGGCTTATACTGAGCACTTTGGAAGACGTGTTGCAAGGTTTTTTGATGTCGTTACTAAAGTCTGCATGTGGTATTTCTAAGTTGTGAGGATTCTTGTGAGTATATTCGGCTGAGACGGTAATGTTTTCTTGTGATTAGAAGTTCTGCTATTTAGGACTGATTGTATCATTGTTGGTGTGTTGCTCTTGTGGGTTTTTAGACGCCATGGAACTAGTCTAGTGATCTTTTGTACAGCAGTTTCTATGTATAATAATTATTTCTTGGTGTTTTGATATTTCTGTTCTTGGTTCATTGCTCTCTCGTTACACAAAATGTTGGTTACTGCTAAATCCAAAAGCGAAACTGGAGGGATAAATGGAGCTGCATGTAATAGTTCACTAGCGGCAGAGATCAGCAGTGGAGGAATCTCAGAGTTCAATGAGGCAAGTGAGGTCTCTGCCACAGAAGTAAAGATGCATGATCACAGTAGTCAACTTCCTGCATTGAGAGAGGAACAAGAAAATATGCGAGAGTTACTATTTGTTAACAGTTCTGTGACATATGAGGAGTCGCAGCACTCTAGTTCAATGGTTGAAGGCTCGACTACTTCATCTTGTACATATATGCAGGCCTGGTCCAACCTCTCCATCTTAAGTTTCATTACCACAACCAGAGACACACACTTGGTGCAAATTTTATAGGATGCGCACAAAAAATAAATAGAAAGTATGACTAAAAGTCGAGAAGAAAGTACTAAGAGATGGAAGGAGAATATTGTTAAGAAGTCAGAAGAGAATAATAAAGAGAATAATAAAATTTAGGAAGGGAGATTTAAACACATAGAAGAGAGTAATAAATAGGTTGAGGAAGACAAAAAAGACTAGATGAGGTAATTAGGTGTGGTTGAAAATGAACTTTTGCTTAAGATTGATAACCTGTCAGTACAGATTAGTCGGAAAGTGCGTGAGGATCTCGAGCCTGTGATTAATAATATAAAAACCAGCCTTGGAAACGTGGAGACAGAACAAGCTAGGAGAAACGAGCAAGAAAAAGATAGGATGACGAAGAGTTGGTGACAAAGATACTGGATGACAATTATTGAACTATGTGAGAAAAAATAAATTAGTTAATAACTATGGCGTGCACACAGTTTATTCAGCATGTAAACGTCACTACAGATATTCTGATTTAGATTATCACATGTCGATCGCCTGCCGTCATTGGAGATGATGTGGAGGAGACGAATGGCGAAATTCTACATGACCCGCTGAAATGTCGGAACATTGATGCTCTCGACGATCTCCTGAATGGCTGTTTTCAGCTCACCAATGGTTTTGGGGTTATTGTTGTACACCTTGTCTTTAATATAGCCCCATAAAAAGGAGTCGCATGTCTTCAGATCCGGAGACTATGGCGGCCAATCGAGGCCCATGCCAGTGGCCTCTGAATACCCCAGAGCCAGAGTGCGGTCCCCAGAGTACTCCTCCAGGACTTCAAACTCTCTCCTGCTTTGATGGAGTCGAGCTCCGTCTTGCTTGAACCACATCTTTTCGAAATCAGGGTCACTTAGGATAATGCGGATGAAATCATCTTCCAAAACCTTCAGATACTCTTCGGTAGTAACCGTGCCAACGAGGAATGTCGCATCGATTGTTCGGTTACTGGGCATTACACACGACATGGTCACCCGTTGAGCATGAAGAGACTTCTGGATCAAGAAATGCGGGTTGTCATTCCCCAAAATGCGCCAATTTTGCTTCTTGACGAACCCATCCAAATGAAAGTGGGCTTCGTCGCTAAACCAAAACAAACAGCGCATATTAGTTCCCATCATGCCCCGCGGCCAGCCATGCAGTTTGAACGTCCTAACCCAAACCGTTCACAAATTATGACGATTTTATTTCATATAGTTCAAGAATTTCTCCCTGTAGGTAGCCTGTTGGCAGTCGCTGAGATCACCCAGCTTAAAAATCAGGGACATCAACATCATTAGTTTATTCATGAACTGGGACGTCAGTCTCAATCTGTTAAAGTACAATCAGACGTTCAGAAAACTAAGAATCAATTTAGTAAAATTTCAGAACAGACGGAGCAGTTAGCTGCAACCTTAGGCCATCTGTCCACGGACCGTGACAGGAATACTGATGCGATTCAGTTCACTGGTTACTGTCGCTGATATGGAAGAATTCTAGTCGTTGCAGCGATTCAAAGAAAACTGTTAATCTTCGTCTTAAGGGATATGTCAAAGAATCATATACACAATTTTCTCTAACTGAGAATAAATTAGGGCACTTAGGTAGTTTCAGCGGACTTGGTGATTCTCCGCTTAGAAATCATGAAAAGCAGACGTACTTGTGGCAGGTAGACGAGCTTGTTCATGATCATGACTTGTTTCGCGGGCAAGATAGTCGTCATTCAACCTATGGCGTGAAAGACATTTCTTGTGCACAAGGGAAAGAGCTTTGACTGCAAGTGTTTTCTAACTGTTTGGAAGTTTAATTTTTCGTTATGTGAGGAACGAAATCCATCTGACGGCTTCGCTTAAATAGTTTGATTAACCATTTGATTAACCACTACCACAAACATGGCGAGTTTGTCATCAATTGGAATTTATATCCGGATACCTCGAAGGGAACCGGTGATTAGAATGCGCCCACTAGCTCACGAGTGCAAAAGATTGGAGATTTTTATCATGCCTTTCTTGCAGCCTACTGCTCGCAACAAACACAAGACCGCATCAAACAAAGCATTATTATGTATAAAAACTTCGAGCAACAAGAATTTTCGAGTCCTGTGCGTTATTTTGTACGTATAGTTCGACAGAATCATTTTCTGTCTAAAACTTGCAGTCCTCTGGCAGTTAGTTGAATATGTGTGACCAAATTGACGTTTCGACTGAGGCATATTATACTAGCAGTTTGTTTTAAAGATGACAATTAGAAGTTTCAAAGTCTTTTACAAGAACTTGAATTTAACAAAGTTGACCAACTACTGAAAAACAATAATCAGACTAATAACAGGGAAGGTTTCTGAACGCAGCATATCCAACCGAATAACTAGCACTCAAGAGAACTATTTAATGTACGGAGAATAATAGACAAGGTTTCAGTCACCAGCCTTTTCTTACTGATAAATAGCATTCCAGGGAGCAGCTTAACAGCCTGAATATGTTCCATAGCAGAAATCAAGAGCGTGGCCTTTGGAATCAGAGAAGGTATACAAATGGAAATCAGTACAACTCTAATGCTCACAGGGATAAATTTCACATAAATCATCACGGTCAAGGAAGGTTTAGTCGACTTAGTGAACGGTCCAGGCTACATCCCCAGGTATTGTTCAGGAAGGCAACGTTTTGGCTTGGTTCAAATGGCTCTGAGCACTATGGGACTTAACATCTGAGGTCATCAGTCCCCTAGAACTTAGAACTACTTAAACATAACTAACCCATGGACATCACACACATCGATGCCAGAGTCAGGATTCGAACCTGCGTCCGTAGCGGTCGCGCGGTTCCAGACAGAAGCGCTTAGAACCGCTCGGTCACACCGGCCGGCCGGCAACGTCCGTCTGGCCAGTACAGCTGCGGTTGTCTCACATGAAGTAGGGTAACTCCCATCATAGCAGCTGGCAAATGAAGCGTGACCCCATAATATCACACATAGACATGTTGATCAACAGTTCACTGTCACGTAATTCCAAACGTCTCGTCTCCATTCGTTTCGCCCGCTATCAGCAACCGCCACTACGTCATTTTAAACCAATTCCATTTCATGTAAACACGCCTTTCTAAAATACGGTTTCAGTTTGAGTACATATTTGTTGCTAGGACGTCCCTTTGTTTTACCCTGGAAGAGTTAAATAAAGCATATACTCCTACTTGTCACCATTTTGCGAGTCGGGCATATGGTGACTACCCCACTTTCACATTACTGGAGCTCACCCTCGGACATAACCACATGTTGATCCCCACCTTCTGCTAACAGCAGCACCCTTCTTCTCTTACTTACACATATTTTTCAACTTCCACTAACTTCACCAGATAAGTGTGCGCTGTTTAACACCACAACACCGTGTGCTTGCCCGCCGATGATACCTTCACCGATGCGGTGCGCTGTCCATTGTAACACCCATATTGCATCATGGCTAGTTCTGGCTCATCGGCTTCACTAGCTGTAATTCCGGCGGCTATCCTCCTTGCGAGTTTCTCAGTCCTCTCAAATATTGTTCAGCGACAGCAAGAAAGGACTCAGCTGTCCATGTAGTGCTAGATGGACGACTTCCTGTAAAATAGTTAACTCAACCCTCCTGTCTCACCGCTGTGCCTGCAATAGCCTACTCGACGTTAGTCTTGCATACAGTAGCTGAATTCGAGCTTTTACTGCCTCCAAATCCCATTTCAGAGTGCTAGCTGAGGTCACGGCATAATCCAAAATTTCTTAATTTTTGGAGCATTCTTGTGTTGTCTAGCTATTTCGTACAGCTTGTTTATGTCACTTAGTCTCCACCAGTCCCGAAGATGATCTTCAGTGTTCCACGCCCCCACCCCCCACCCCCACCCCCCCACCCCCACCCCAGCGTCTATCCATCTCCTTTTTACTCTCCTGGATTCGTGTGGAATCACTCCGATTACCTTCTTCATCTGTTCCATTACTTGTCCATATGCCTCAAGCACATTCCTATGCACCTTCGAGACCTCTCTCAAGTTCTCATTACTAGCCGCTAACTGTTTCACCCCCGTAAACGCTTTCTCCAACCTCCTCATTTCATTCTGCATCTCCCACACATTCAACTTAAGCCCATAAGCACCTGTGGCTGGATACCATCAGGTCTGGTCCGATGACATAACTAGTTAACGGTTTGTGCACACAAACTTGCTTGTAGACATTATTGCCGTGGTGACTTTACAAAAGGAGGTGGTCAGCATTGTGTTCTCAATAGAGAAGCAGTGACAGTAGAATGGGTCGATCAGGAGAGCTCGATGACGTCGAAGATGGACTGGTCACTGGACGTCACCTGAATTCAGATACATCAGGGACATTTCAACTCTCCTAAAGATACCAAAATCGAGTGTTGATTATGCGACTGTGAAGTCTGAAAGATTACCGTCAAACCTCCTTGCCTAGGGACACCAGATGAAAGTTGATGTCGTCAAGCCTTGAATGAAAATTGCGCAACGGATAACTGGGGAGTGGAGCTTGAGAGCGCTACCTAGAGAGCGTGCCCTTTCTGTAAGATACTAGGCAAGGGGTGGAGGGCTCACACGCTGATGTGTGGGTCCCTGCATTTTATATCTTTTATTTTAAACTAATTCCTTTAACTTGACTCCTTTGTGATTTTTAGGGTATGTTAAAGATTGATGACAATTGATTATTTATTTATTTTAAATACTATCACTCGACTTTAAAGCGATTGCAACAATTGATCCAGTTTACAGATATTGCAATTTTACAACTTATAGCTCGGGTATATTATATACTAATGTGTACGCACATTTCTACGGGCAAGACAGACTTGCGTTGGCCAAATGTATACCACCAAAGTCTTCCAATATTTTACATGGGACATTCACTATGTGAGGAGGATAACGGGCAAACTGCGGACCAGATACATTAATACAGGGAGTCAAATTTCCGAAATTAAACGAGAACATTCATTTCCTTACACAATCCGAAGCTGGAAATAAAAGAATTAGAGAAAATATTCAAATACCTCTCTTCCACGAGTGAACATCGAGATAGACGCTCTGAGGGCACGTCTGCTCACTTACCCGTCTTCTGTAACACTCCCCGAATATCGCGGGCACCCGGAGGTCTTCCTGGGCCCCGGTGGAGGGGATGGTCGAACTACTTGGCCGTGACCAACCTCTCCACCCCAGATCTTCTGACACTGGAATGTCTTCGACTTTGATCTGCCTGTGCTGTCTCTCTGATCCCCTACCCAGGAGTAAGGATGGGACTACTGTACTACAGAACTACTTCTCAACTAAGATTTGACCACGCTTTATGGAAAGGTGTGAGGAGGATTAGAGAAGTTCACGTCCAGATTCACATTCACGTACAAGAAATGCATAATACACAACAACAACAACTACTACTACTACTACTACGTGATCAGGCCCAGTGGACCGCACGTATCTACAAGTTTCCTCCTCCACTGTATTCTGTCCATTGCTGCTATCCGCCATCCGTTCACATCTATTGACACTTGGTTTAAATCTTCATGGAGTCCATCCGTCCAACGCTTCTTGGGTCTCCCTGGCGGTCTCTTTCCTGTAGGTGTGAAATCCAGGAGCTTCCGAGGCCACCTGTGATCCTCCATTCGGGCGCATGGCCGGCCCACTGCATTCGTTTGGCTTTGACAGTTCCTGCTATTTTGAGCTGCTGGTATAGTTCCTCAAGCTCTTGGTTGTATCTGATCCTACATTCCCCCGTATCTGAATCCAGAACCGGACCGAAGATCTTCCGAAGCACTTTTCTCTCAAAAACAAGGAGCTTATGGAAGTCCTGCTTCCGGATACTCCAGGTCTCACAGCAATATAGAACAACAGGCTGGAGCAGGGTTTTGTACAGTCGAATCTTGAACTGTCTGGAGAGATATTAGGACCAAAGCAGTCGTGCTAGGCTGTGGTAAGATCGGTTTCCTGCTTGTATTCTGGCATTGATCTCTGCTTTGCATGACGAGTTCTCAGTGAAAAGTGCCCCCAGGTATTTGAATTCTTGCACTCTCTTGTGGGAATGGTCCCCAGACTGCAGTGATTGTAGATGATCAGCAGTCTCACAATATCCACGCTTCATAACGAGGTACTCTGTCTCGGTTTCGTTTATGTTTAGGATAATATGCAACACATATAAATATGTATTATGAAGCTTGACACATTTCTTTCCACCCGTCCACATGGGTTCTGTTGCACCCACAGCCAGCCGCGTATTGCAATAAAATTGGCGGCGGTGCGAGCGAGCAGCGAAACCTGCTGCTTATGGAGCGGAAACTACTGCACCGTTTCAAGTTGAAATGCAATGGAACGACTACAGCTAAACCAAGACCAAGCAGACCTCAGGTACTGATAGAAAAGGGCTGTAGAGCATTGCTGAGGGTGGTTGTAAAAATCGTATGAAATCAACAGAACGAATCACTCTTCAATTACAAAGTATATAAATGTGTGGTGTCTGTTCTCTCGGACATGTCCTAAATCCGCAGCTGTGAAACATTGAATGTAAATTGAAGGGGATCAGTGCTGTCATCTGCAGCTGGACATCACGCGGAATCAGAGGCGACATGTGAAAATGTGTTCCGGACCGGGACTCGAACCCAGGATCTATATCTACATCTACGTCCATACTCCTCAAGCCACCTGACGGTGTGTGGATGGTACCTTCAGTGCCTCTATCGGTTCTCCCTACTATTCCAGTCACGTATTGTTCGTAGAAAGAAAGATTCTCGGTATGCCTCTGTGTGGGCTCTAATCTCTCTGATTTTATCCTCATGGCCTCTTCGCGAGATATACGTAGGAGGGAGCAATATACTGCTTGAGTCCTCGGTGAATGTATGCTCTCGAAACTTCAACAAAAGCCCGTATCAAGCTACTGAGCGTCTCCTTTGCAGAGTCTTCCACTGGAGTTTATCTATCATCTTCGTAACGCTTTCGCGATTACTAAATGATCCTGTAACGAAGCGCGCTGCTCTCCGCTGGATCTTCTCTATCTCTTCTATCAACCCTATCTGGTACGGATTCCACACCGGTGAGCGGTATTCGGGCAGTGGGCGAACAAGTGCACTGTAACCTACTTCCGTCGTGTTCGGACTGCATTTCCTTAGGATTCTTCCAATTAATCTCAATCTGGGATCTGCTTTAACGACGATTAATTTTACATGGTCATTCCATTTTAGATCATTCCTGATGCCTACTCCCAGATAATTTATGGAATTAATTGTTTCCAGTTGCTGACCTGCTATTTTGTAGCTAAATGATAAATGATCTTTCTTTCTGTGTATTCGCAGCACATTACATTTGTCAACATTGATATTCAACTGCCATTCCCTGCACCATGCGTCAATTCGTTGTACATCCTCCTGCATTTCAGTACAATTTTCCATTGTTACAACCTCTCGATATACTACAGCATCGTCCGCAAAAAGCCTCAGTGAACTTCCGACATTATCCACAAGGCCATTTATATACATTGTGAATAGCAACGGTCCTACGACACTCCCCTGCGGCACACCTGAAATCACTCTTACTTCGGAAGACTTCTATCCATTAAGAATGACATGCTGCGTTCTGTTATCTAGGTACTCTTCAATCCAATCACACATTTGGCCTGATAGTCCATTTGCTCTTACTTTGTTCATTAAACGACTATACGTAACAATCGCCTTGCGGAAGTCAAGAAACACGGCATCCACCTGGGAACCAGTGTCTATGACTCTCTGAGTGTCGTGGAGGAATAGCGCGAGCTGGGTTTCACGGGATCGTCTTTTTCGAAACCTATGCTGATTCCTACAGAGTAGATTTCTAGTCTCCAGAAAAGTCATTATACTCGAACATAATACGCGTTCCAAAATTCTACAACTGATCGACGTTAGAGGTATAGGGTCTATAGTTCTGCACATCTGTTCGACGTCCCTTCTTGAAAACGGGGATGACATGTGCCATTTTCCAATCTTTTGGAACGCTACGCCCTTCTAGACACCTACGGTACACCGCTGCAAGAAGGGTGGCAACTTCCTTCGCGTACTCTGTGTACAATAGAACTGGTATCCCATCAGGTCCAGCGGCCTTTGCTCTTTTGAGCGATTTTTATTGTTTTTCTATACCTCTGTCATCTATTTCGATATCTACCATTTTGTCATCTGTGTGACAATCCAGAGAAGGAACTACAGTGCAGTCTTCCTCTGTGAAACAGCTTTGGAAGACATTTAGAACTTAGGCCTTTAGTCTGTTATCCTTTGTTTCAGTACCATTTTGGTCAGAGGATCTCTTGATTACGACACATATGAGTTAACCACTGCGCCAGCCTAACAGAGCGTTATCGCACCTTCAAGGACTATCTCGGCTCACTTCACGATCACTCCCACCGAGCGCCACTTGTCCTCAATACCTGTCCACTGTACTCCCGTTTGCCAGTCTGAGATTTCCACAGGTCAGACGTAATGGTGCATTCGTGCTGAAGAATGTGGGTCCATTGCCCAGCTAGGGGTATCAGTTATATGAATGCGTGGTGTCTGTTCTTTCGGACATGTCCGAAGGAAAGCATCTGCCTAGTAAGTCTGCATAAAGTTCCGATGCAGCTCATAATATGGACACCTTTAATTTACATGTAATATTTCACAGCTACGGATCCTGCATTGTGTCTGTTCTTTCGGACATGTCCGGAAGAACAGACATCACGGATTCATATAACTGATACGCCTAGCTGGGCAACGGAGCCACCTTCTTCAGCACCACGAATGCACGATTGCGTGTGACCTCCTGTGGGAATCTCAGAGTAGCGGACGGGAGTACAATAACAGGGACTGCGAACAGGTGGCGTTCGGTGGGAGTGATCGTGACGTGAGCCGAGATAGCCCTTGTAGGTACGATAACGCTGTGTTAGGTGGCGTAATGGTTAACCCAAATACCTCGTAATCAAGAGATCCTGGGTTATAGTCCCGGTCCGCTACACATTTTCACTCGTCGCCGCTGATTGCGCACGACGTCCTGCTGAAGCTGACAGAAGTTCTCCCCTTGAATTTACGTTGTAGCTACAAAGTGGTACCAGCAGTCCAACTAGTACAATGGCTGTGCGTGTTAAAAAGAATGGCATACACTGGTCAAGCAGCTGCTTGTAAGTCACAGGTTTATGTGCAGTCATATTAAGCGACGCTTGAGGTGGTGAGGGACGCCGCTGGACAGTGGATGACTGGAAAGGGTTTGGGGTGTTGGATCACATGACACCATGTGGCGATCCGATGGATGGGTTTGGCTTTGCTGAATACCTGGGGAACGATATGTGCCATCACGTGTAGTTCCAGCAGTGAACTACCACGGAGGTTATGTTACGGGGGGGGGGGGGGGGGGTTCATTTTCATGTTTAGATAATGGTCGCATTATGTTCTTAAGGAAACGTAAAATGCGGAAGGATATGAACATATCTTACAGCAGTGTATACCGCGTTCAGTAGAGGAACATTTCGGGGACGTTGATTGTGTCAGCATAACGATACATACTGTCATAAAGCAGCATCTGCGAAGCAATGATTTGTGGGCAAAAACATTTCTGAAATGTATTGGCATGCCGAAAGTCCCGACCTGAACCCAATAGAACTCCTCTAGGCCGAGTTAAAACGTCACCTTCCGCTATTGAGGAAGACTGGGCTACCATATCCACACAGTGACTGAGATGTCTCATGGAAAGAGTTCCCAGCTGAGTTCAAGTTGTCATGGAGACAATGGGTGGACACAGGTCATATTAATGTCCAGTAATAAGTACGCTGCATCTGATCACATAGTGTACGCTCTAGGTCTGTATGTTCAGTGTGACAACCAATTGGTGACCATCTCTGTTCATGCACTGATCAGCCAGAACATTATGAGCACCTACCTATGGTCAATACAAACCAGTTCAGGCGATCGCAGCGTCATCTGGCGAGGAATGAGTGCTAGTCAGACACATGCACGGCGAAAGTAGTGTTAGTGAGTGTGCTATTCGTTTGTAGAACGGGAAACGAGGGCCGATTATGATGGCCTGGAGGCTCGGCACGAGTATTTCGGAAACTGCACGACTTGTCGGTCGCTCGAGGAGTTCTGCGGTGAGTGTCTTCAACGCATGGCGAAACCAAGGTGAACCACGTCCAGACGTCGTGGGGTTTGGCGGCCAACCCTAATAACAGTTGTCGGAAATCGTAGGCTGGGCAGATTGGTAAAACAGGACAAGCGACGAACTCTGACGGAACTAACATTAGACCTTAATGCTGAGTACAAGTGTGCCTAAAAACACACAGTGCGCTGGACCTCCTCACGATGGGCCTCCACAGCCGACGACCCACGCATGTGCCAATGGTAACACCATGACATCGGCAACTACGACTGAAATGGGCACGTGACCATCAGCACTAAACGTTGACGCAGTGGTAGAGCGTTGCACGGTCTGATAAATCCCGACACCTTCTTCATCATGCCGATGGGAGAGCGCAAATCCGTCGTCTACCAGGGGAACAGCTCCTTTAGAGCTGTACTGTGGGGCGTAGACAAGATAGCAGCGGCTCCATTATGCTCTGGGGAAACATCAAGCGAGCATCTATTGGTCGAATGGAGCACGTGCAAGGCACCATGACGGCCAAGGAATGTCGTACACTGGTTGTAGACCACATACACCACATTCGTGTTGAGCATGTTTCCCGATGGCAGTGGCATTTTTCAGCAAGATAATGTGCCGTGTCACAAAGCCAGGAGTGTGATGGAGTGCTTCGAGGAACACAGTGCCGAGCTCCAGTTGATGTGCTGGGCCCCCAGCTCGCCAGATCTGAACCCGATTGAACACATCTGGACTTGGACTGAACATGGCGTCAGAGGTCATCGCTCCCCTCCCCGGAATTCACGGCAGTTAGGTGACCTGTGTGCGCAGACGTGGTAACAATTCCCACCAGTGACCTACCAAGTCTTTGTTTCCATGCCATCATGCGTCGCCGCTGTTATGCATGGCAAAAGTGGACATATCGGCTATTAGGTAGATTACCTGATCAGTGTACATGACATCACTTTATAGTACTTGTCATAAATTTAGAGTCTAATCTGGATACGAGTGCTGTGGTAATACCATAAAATTTGCCGAAGACAAAAATTACTGTATTTTGTATTTCTCAAGGGAAGTGACGTTCATGTTACATGTGACTATGATCAGTCTTTGTGCGAGGTAACTCAGTCGTCTACTTCTTCTCTAAGAATACCGTCTGCGATACCGGCTACGTACGTGAGGCCTGCAGACCGAGCACCGATACCTGCCTGATCGGTGACAGGACCGGAGTGTGTGTGACGACTGTGGTGTCCCAGGCCAGCTAGCGGCGCCGAGTTCCAGGCGAGAGCAGTCTGTCTCTCGCGAAGGCGGGCCCGGCAACAGGTTGCCCCGCATTGATCTCCAGTCGCCGTGACGTTAAGCGGGCCATCACGCGTAACAAACTGGAAAATAGCTCACTCTAATGGCTGCTGCGACGTAGTACTCATTACCATCTTAGAGCGGCGTGAAAAATCTATACTGGGAACCGATTTAAATACCATTTCATAGTAATACAAGCAGTAAATAAAGGGTAAGAACACTGCACCATACATACAGAATATTTCACAACGGAGCCACTTAAGATTGAACAAGCCGATCTCACAAAGGTTCATTTTGTATTAATTTTATCACATCTAAGGTATGTTGTCCGTCTCCTCCGTTTTATTTCTTGTTTTCGTAGGAAAAATACGTCAACATTTGCTCTTTTCTCTCCCGTGGTTGTATTTCCGTCCTGTCCTTAACTATGCATTTCGCTTATCTCTGATTCAACAGACGCTACTTTGTGAGGTAATAAAGGATGATAAATCATATAATTAAACCGTTAAGAGCCGGCCGCGGTGGCCGAGCTGTTCTAGGCGCTTCATTCCGGAACCGCGTGACTGCTGCGGTCGCAGGTTCAAATCCTGCCTCGGGCATGAATGTGTGTGATGTCCTTAGGTTACTTAGGTTTAAGTAGATGTAAGTTCTAGGGGAGTGATGACCTCAGATGTTAAGTCCCATAGCGCTCAGAGCCATTTGAACCATTTTTGAAACCGTTCAGACGCACCACTGACGCAAAAAACGTACTTAAGGGGAATCCGAAACAGAATGCTTTGCGATGTAATGGTAAGTGAATTCAGTTCCCTCTAAACCGTAGTCCAATCTTTCCTTCCCGCGTGTCCTCTCAGTTCTGAAGGTTCAAATGGTTCAAACGGCTCTGAACACTATGGGACTTAACATCTGATGTCATCAGTCCCTAGAACTTAGATCTACTTAAACCCAACTAGCCTAAGGACGTCACACATCCATGCCCGAGGCAGGATTCGAACCTGCGACCGTAGTGGTCGCGCGGTTTCAGACTGTAGCGCCTAGAACCGCTCGTCCACCCCGGTCGGCAGTTTTGAAGGACACCAATTTCGATCCGTAAGGGAAACCCTCTCACGTACCGAAATGAACATCTACATGACATAGAAAACTTATTTGTCTTCTACCTAATATGAGTAAGCCTCAAATATTTTATAATAAATTGCTGCTGCTGCTAAGTTTTTTTTCTGCAAAAGTACATCTTCGTCTATCATAGACTTGTTTCTTCACTTCCAGTCTAATACGACAAAAACTGTCGTCAGACTATCGATTTTCGTCTGTGATGTCCACCTTCAGATATGCAGAAAAGGGGGAAACCAAATTTAACCAACTGACAGTGTACATCACATAAACAATAAATTACGAGGTAATGAAAAGTTACTAATTTGATACACATACAGTACATGAGTTTAAGAAATATGACGGTGTTTAAAATATGTGCTAAAAACTATAAGGCGCTGTAAGTTTTTACAGTATAAAATGAAATACATTAAAAAGGTAAGAGACATTAATTGTTTTTTATTATTAAAAAGGAAGTAGATAAGTGACAATATTTGATGCCGGAACATTACTTCGGCAATTTTAGATGAACAGGACAAATAAAACCAAGTATCAGGTTTACGGCACTAACAGAACTACATAAAATGAAAAAAATAACTAATGACAAGAAGTCAAACAAACAAAAGTAAACAGCCGCCAGAGAGCGGCGCAGTCGAGAACTGGCCACAGGAGCACAGCTGTTAGAGGACACACGTCACGCCAAGAAAAGGAACACAGGCATTTTACCAGTGAATTAATAATTCCTGGTAATCAGAAAAATGTATCATAACAGCACAAAAGACTCAATTCAAAAAGAAAGTGACACGAGGAGAATAATTAAGTTCAGTACGTAAGGACCGCCACACACGTTTCGGTGTACCTGTCGGGTAAATCTGTACAGATACTGTACAGGCGTAGCGACCGGAGAAGAATCAGGCGCGTAGACCGAGCACGTGTGTGTGTGTGTGTGTGTGTGTGTGTGTGTGTGTGTGTGTGTGTGTGTGTGCGTGCATGTGTCACTCTCTCACGCCTATACAGGTTTTTGGTTAGCTGGGGCTAGCTCCCTGAGTAGAGAGCGCCGGTTGTCTTTGTATTTACGTGTACAATAGTGTTAACAAGTGACTACACGCACTGTAGTGCTCAACTCTTGTGATCAACATGTAAAACCGTAACCGGAACCAAGTGATAGAAGAGTTTATCGAAATGCATAGGTTGGAACCTTGTCTGGCAGGTGAAAATTAAAGAGTACCACGACCACGAAAAGAGAGATGCAGCCTATGAAAGACTTGTTATTAAACTGAAGCAGTTAGAACCCAATGCTACAAAGAAATGTGTACTTAAAAAAATAAATAATTTAAGAAGTAATGTACGTGAAGAGAAGAAGAAACGCGACATGTCAATGAAATCCGGAGCTTCAACAGACAACGTCCACATATCAAAATTGTGGTACTAAGATTTATTCGATTTTCTTGGCGATCAAGATACTCCTGGTACGTCTGTGTCAAACCTGGATGACGAGGATTGATGCGAGATCGATGAAGTAAGTCTCAGATTATTTATAATACTCATATGATTTAATTAAGCTACATTTTGTATTTACAAATGGAAAGTTTATATTTAGAGACCACATTTTTTATTAATTAGTGCCAAACGTTTTGAACTGTATGAATTATTAACTTACTAAGGCCAAACTTCTTCTTTTTCGAAGAACCCTATTGTCTTGTCATGAAGTATGAAGTGAACCCATTTCTAAGCTGTTTCCCAGCAGACGCTATGTTCTCCGTGGTTCAGACGTTTCAGTGCGGTCGTATTTGATTCCGAGGTATCCAAAGCTGTAATGGTAGTAGTTCCATCGTACGTCTCCTGATAGGTACTGTTTGGAGGAGCTTAAAAGCTTAGATGTTGTTCCATCAAAAAATTATACAATGCATGTGTTGCCATCACCACTTTTATTGAGTTCTCTGGTTCCAAATAGATTATTGTATGGAATATACGAAATCTGAATGCAAGTATTCCAGAACAGTTTTTGAGAACATGTCTTGCAATTGAAATGCGATAGTTGTAAATTTCTTTAATACCTGAATCTAGTTGTGCTTGTCGAAAAGGCTTCATAATATTAAGTGTAAGAGGAAAAGCGTCATCAGCCAAAAAACGTAAGGGACATTTTCGAAATTTTCTGTAACACTGATGGCTTTGAAAGTTAGAGCTCACTACTCCCTAACCTTTCATAAAATTTTGTATACTGAAGAACGCCTCCATCAGAAATACGTCCATTAGTTCCAAAATCCACTAAAAGGAACCGAAAGTTACCTCTGTTGCAAGAAGTACCATACTGTGTCTGCCTTTGTAGCTGAAGTAAAAGGTTCCGGAAGTCGCTGGGGGAACTATGTCCCTATGTTTACCATCAATGGCACCAAGACAATGTTGGAAATTCCATCTGTCTTTAAATGTTTTAGCAGTAACTTTCCATTTGTCAGCGAGTCAGGAAGCTGAAATAACAGCAAATAAATAATATATTTTCACTCTGTGGAAGTATAGCGATGATGATTGCAACAGGCTTTATAAATTTACTTTTACAAGCAAAATAAAAATAACATTTAAAGTAACACAAAACCAAATCTTGTTTATATAGTTTGGTTAAAATAAGAAATAGAGTTTTAAAATACTACAGTAAAACTTCCACTTCCACTCCCAGCAGCAACTAACTTAGCTACCTTCAATAATATTTGATTTTTGAGGCATTTTTAATTTTTCTATGGTCATAATTGACGAATACTAACAAATTTTCAATTATTTTGCTAATTTCATGTATTACTCATTATTATGCCTCAATTAAAACTTTGTATTTGAATTGTAAAAAGAGTTACTAAGAAAAAAAACTTAAAAATGTGTATATTTGTTATACATATCTGAAGATACACTCCTGTCAGCGCATTCTAAATGGCGCCACATGTCTCTGGAGTTATTTTACCGAGAGCTTGGGATGATATTAAAGCATAATATTTGAGAGATGCGTACGATCGACATGTTGGAAGAAACCTCAGAGTAGCTGTCAGTCTTTCATGGGCAGAAATCGAAGCTCTCATAACTGCATTTTTCCTTTGTATTAAAGGAGTCGCAAGCGACAATACTTTTTGGTAAACGTCTTCATTCATCCGGAAATAATTTCGGTAATTTGAAGGATCTGAACATATCTCTCTTACTGATCTCGTATAAGAGTATTCGTTTCTCTTTGTAAGGCATTCTTTACACCACATTTTTCGTTTTTTCTTCCTTTTACACTTCATGATCACTAACAAACCGACTAACGCGATCGCGTCGTCTCCTTGTCTGCTCGCCATTTCTCGACTACTTGAGTTAAAATCTTCCGGTTTTCCGTAGCATGTGTGTGCTCCAGCCCGCACAGGTATACCTTTCCGGTATACCTGTGCAGGTTTATCTGATAGGTATACCGGAACGTGTGTGGTGGGCCTAACAAATGCGCTCTATAGGAGGTAGCAACCATGGAATGTATATATAGAAGAGACGTTAGGTGATGAAAATCACAAAAATGATTGGAGCTTCTTAACTCTCAACGATCGAAAACCTAGAAGCTGCCCTTCGAGATTCACATTCTCATAAATAAGATCTCCCTTTCATTCCCTCGTAATATCGACTCCACTATTCAATTCATCGCCAGTTGTCTTCGCTGCATCGACGTCGAGAGAATAGCTTCTTCTCTCGTGGGCGTACGCTACCACCACCGCCGGCCGGCACTATGACGGTTAGGCTATCGAAATGAGGACATCGCCCAAAACAACAATAACAGCCACACTCTACAAGACATCGCCTGTCAGCTGGACAACAACATAGGGAGCGACTACCTGCTGGACGTTCGCAGTACTTGTCCACAATACTCTAGCACCACCAAGGATGCCACCGACTGTCCAGGCAACAGCACCGTCACCGCCACCTTCGCAGCAACAGGTACGACATCGTCAGCAGCGTCATTAGCTGCAGCATCGCCAGCACCAGCAGTAGTCACATCGTCACCAGCGGCAGCCACAATTCATTCAACGGTAGCTGCAGGTACACAGCCCACCTAAGCCTTTCACAGAAACCGAGAACAAGCCCTGTACAAATGTGTGTCGGGGTGAAACCAAATGGACTCAGTTAGCCGTATCAGACACTGACGATATGCAGGGTGAAATCATTTCAGAAACTCAGGACATAGTACCCTTCACTTCCTTCTTATTAAGCAAATGCGACCCCGCCGGCCGGAGTGACCGAGCGGTTCTAGGAGCTACAGTCTGGAACCGCGCGACCACTACGGTCGCAGGTTCGAATCCTGCCTCGGGCATGGATGTGTGTAATGTCCTTAGGTTAGTTAGGGTTAAGTAGTTCTAAGTTCTAGGGGATTGATGACCTCAGAAGTTAAGTCCCATAGTGCTCAAAGCCATTTGAACCATTTTCAATACGACACTAAATTTCTAAATCCAAAGGCACTAATCACTCATATTCAACCATATACCACCACTGTCAATCCAGCGACTCACCACCAAGAGGGGCTGCATCGTTATCAAAACCAGTGACCCATATCCCCATCTGTCGCTACTCAGAACTGCTCCTCTTTTGGATGAATTGCCTACTTAGCAACCCTCAGCCTAAATTACTATAGCCTCGATAGCTACTGCCAGCATTCACAGCAGTAACTGAAAATGTTGAACTAGAATACACAGATGAATAAATTGAATATGAACTGAACATATTAGTAGGAATTAACGTATGCAAGGCACTGCGCTCTCGGAAAAGTAATGAGACACGATATTTAGAGCATTTCCAGGTTCACCCTACACAATAAACAAAGAAGCCTACAGTATGACCGACTAATCACTGTAAGCAACATCACCTTCACAAACAATGATCGAATCTACAGTCCCCAATTACCTCAACACATGTTATCATTTTCACCCCAACCGCTGCCACAAGTGCGAATCCAGACCCCCTCTCCAAAAACCTGAACTCACTATCCCCAAACGCACTTTTGATAAACAACTCTATACAAACGACTTCCTCTATCCCCCACTTAGCACTGAGGAGATAATCCGTTTCGCAACCTTCGTCCTCCAAAATATCCACCCTTTTGAAATTCTCTACACGCTACAGTAAATAACCGTCATCACCTACACCATCTTCCGTCTCAGTACATACCTCATAAAATTAAGCCCATTTCATTTCTGATCTCCTCGAAACACTTGTTTGAACCTGATCCTCAATCACATCCCTATCACCGCAGACATACAAAATCCTATTCCAAAATATCCATTCCCTCCAATTCAATAACCTTCTTCTTACGCCTACCCTCAGGTAACACGAAACCCATGTCCTGCTCCTTTGAAAAACATTCCTCCAACCCCATCATTAAATACGAACTTCTCTTTAAATCTTGATCGAACGGATGCTTTGAATGCAATTGCCTTTGGTGGAGTAGCCATCGCCGCTCTTCGAAATGACCCTTCTATCTCTCAGCCTCTCCCAAATGATCCATTTGAGCACATCTTCATCCCAAAACTCAAATTAACCATTGCTATTATCTGCATCTAAATGTACAGTCCACAAGCCACCTAGCGCTGTGTGGCGGATGATACTTTTCATCACTGTCACTTCCCCCCTTTCCTGTTAAAGTCCCGAGTGGTACGCGGAAGAACAATTGCCGGCAAGCCTCCAGTGAGCTCTAATCTCTGTAATTTTATCTTTATGATTTTTTCGCCGAGATATACGTAGTAGGAAGCAGTATATTTGTTGCTCTTCTTGGAACGTACACTTCCGGAACTTTCACAGTAAACTACACCGTGATGAAGGACGCCTCACTCGCAGCGACTGCCACTGCATCTATCTGAGCGTCTCTGTGACTCGTCCATGCTTACTAAGTGGACTTATAAACGCGCTGTTCTGTCCTGGTCACTTCTGTTTTCGTCAGACTTTTAGAATTTTGAAGGTCAGTGACAGGATATCGATTTCCTTGACAATTAAGTCACAATTCTCAACAAAATTCGAAAAACTTGCTTTTAAAATTTCAAGATTTTCGACCATTGTCAACAAGAGAAGATATCGAGCCATTTAATGTAGTTGTCAGTATGTGGTCGTTGGACCACTTGACTTTTTCTCTGTCCAAAATCAGTGGCACTGATATACAGCAATAATAAAAAAATCGTATCAAGGAACCACATACGAAATGGCACTGCAAAATCATCTGTGTGCGAATCTCGACACAGAAGGGGAAATGACGACGAAGACTACGCAAAAAGTAGGTAACTCAATTACATTATGGAACGACAAAACTGGAAAAATCATGTTAAGTTACAAAGAAAAAAAAACTAAAAGTTCAGACTGCTTTCAGCCAACATATATGAACGCTAGAGACACAAATCATTGTTTCGTGTAACTTTTCGTCTTTTACAAATTTTATTATTGGTATTTCAAGTGTAAAAGAAGGAAATATGTTTTTCATCTCACGTTTAATTTCATATGGATACTGTTTTAATTAACAAAATTCAACAGCACACTGTCATCAACAAAAGGTTTGAACAAATCTTCATATTATTACCATAAATATTACTAGCAAATTTCCTTGTAATGCACAGTCAGTTTTAATTTTACGAAAAAAACTGAAATCCTACAGTAACTGTTGCAATTTGCTGTACAATTTATCTGCTTTACATCAAGAAGCAGTTAAAACAGCATGTAACATAACATAAAGAAAACATTCTGCAAGAAGAACCAAAAACAGTGTACGTTGTTTAAAAAAAAAAGTTACTATGGGCAGAAAATATTCACTGCTATAGTAGACCTTTCTATCATCATCACAAGTCGTTGTGCTCACTGCTGATTGTTGTGCCCCCATGAACCAAGCGCCCCCATAAAACACACGTCAAAAGGAAGTTTTGCATCATCTCGGTTCCGAGAGTTCTGGAACCTGTACAGAGAATTGGAATAGAGATCAATACAAACATCATTTCTGCACTTTTTATTGGTCATGAAAACCACACATTGCATGTTGTATCACCACACCTTCAGAGGTGGTGGTCCAGATTGCTGTACATACCGGTACCTCTAATCCCCAGCAGCACGTCCTCTTGCGCTGATGCATGCCTGTATTCGTCGTGGCATATTATCCACAAGTTCATCAAGGCACTGTTGGTTCAGATTGTTCCACTCCTCAACGGCGATTCAGTGTAGATCCCTCAGAGTGTTTCGTGGGTCACGTCGTCCATAAACAGCCCTTTTCAATCTATCCCAGACATGTTGGATAGAGTTCATGTCTGGAGAACACGCCGGCCACTCTAGTCAAGCGATATCGTTATCCTGAAGGAAGTCATTCACAAGATGTGCATGATGGGGGCGTGAATTGTCGTCCATGAAGACGAATGGCTCGCCGATTTGCTGCTGATACGGTTGCACTATCGGTCGGAGGATGGAATTCACGTATTGTACAGACGTTACGGTGCCTTACATGACCACCAGCGGCGTACGTCGGCCCCACATAAAGCCATCCCAAAACAGCAACTCCACTCAGTGGACAGTGTGTCTAAGGCGTTCAGCCTGACCGAATTGCCTCCAAACACGTCTCCGACGATTTTATGGTTGAAGGCATATGCGACACTCGTCGGTGAAGTGAACGTGGTGACAGTCCTGAAAGGACCATTCGGCATGTTGTTGGGCCCATCTGTACGACGCTGCATGGTGTCGTGGTCGCAAAGATGGACCTCGCCATGGAAGTGAAGTTGCACATCAAGCAGCCTACTGCACACAGTTTGAGTCGTAACACTACGTCCTGTGGCTGCATTATTCAACGTGGTGCCGTTTCTGTCAGTGCTCCTCCGAGCCATAATCCGTAGGTAGCCGGTCATCCGCTGCAGTAGTGGCCTTTGGGCGGCCGGAGCGAGGCATGTCATCGACAGTTCCTGTCACTCTGTATGTCCTGTATGTCCGAACAACTTCGCTTTGGTTCACTCCGAGACTCCTGGACACTTCCCTCGTTGAGAGCCCTTCCTGGCACAAAGTAACAATGGGACGCGATCAAACCACGCTATTGACCGTCTAGGCGTGGTTGAACTACAGACAAAACGAGCCGTGTCACTCCCTCCTGGCGAAATGACTGGAACTGATCGGCTGTCGGACCCCCTAATAGGCGCTACTCGTGCATGGTTGTTTACATCTTTGGCTGGCTTTGGTGACATCCCTGAACGGTCAAAGGGACTGTGTATGTGATGCAGTACCCACAGTCAACGTCTGTCTTCAGGAGTTCTGGGAACCGAGGTGATGCAAAACTTTTTTTATGTGTGTAGAATGTACATTGGTGTCAGATGATGATGATGATGTTGATTTATGGTGGAAGGTGCTAAACAGCAAGGTCATCAGCACCCTTGCAGTAATGTTAGACCGAAGGTGATTTTCGCGACCTATGGAGGAAAATCAAGAAACTGGAAAGCTACGTGTGATCCCACCGCAGGCAATGTAAAGCAGCCCCAAGGAGGTGAGGCTCAGAAAAGCCTGTAGTAAAACCCCAGCGTGACACAGCGGGATAACTAAAAACAATTACGGATAAAATACCTGTAAAGATGCTGTTAAAAAGCGACAAATAACCGTGGCTGGATGACGACTTAGAAATAATACGTGACTCGGCCACCCGGTGACACATTAAAATCTCTTACCAATGACTTTGGGAAGAATTCCCGACACCACACAAAATCTTAAGACACGAACAACACTCGCGTCGTCATCAGTGGAAAAAGAGGCAAAATCCTGTGGGAGACCCAGTTCAACCCTCAGGCCGTCATATAAAACGCACTCAGTTAGAATATGTCAAATTGACAGCTTTGTCCCGCATCTCTGTCATACTGGAGGCTCTCCCCGACGCAAGAGGAAGTCATGTGTCAATCAACAACGTCTCACTCTGAGCTGAGTAAGGGCTAATTCTTCACATCATCGCGAGCGGAAGGAGGTAATCGATGGTCGCACTGAAGTCTTAATGGGAAGCAGTTTATTGTTCCTAACTTCCAGCCACTGAGACTCCCACTAAAATATGGTCTTCCTGGTCACAAATGATGTGACAGTTCGCAGAGGAACTGAACAGCGAGCAGGAGGAGGAAGGGAGCCAGCCTCCTTGGCAGCAGCGTCAGCGAGTTCGTTTCCCTGGATGTCTATGTGCCCTGGAACCCCGAAAAAAAGGATTTCCTTGTTTTGCCTGTGCAAGAGGAGAGCGTCATGTACCTGTTGCAACATCCGATCTGCTGGGTACATCTGTCCAAGAGCGAGGAGGAAACTTTGAGAATCAGACGCCGTCTCATCTGCTCCATGGCACTCAGGATAGCAAACAGTTCCGCGTAATAAACTGAAAACTGCTCTGGGAGCCCTATCTTGAGGACAATGTCGGGGAACACGACTGCACAGCCGAATAAATCTCCCTGATTGTAACCATCCGTGTAGACAGTAATAAAATCTGGGTGGCTATGTAAAATCTTCTTAAATTTAAGTTTAAAAACATATTCTTGGGTACAATGTTACTTGTAAGCAATCAGTTCTAAAAGCAATTTGGGCCTTGGTAGTAGCCTGGGAGATTCCCTACTCCAACACTGGCGTTGGACCTTAATGCCTACATTGGCGGCCGTTTACTTATGGTTTCTCTTTGATGTTGCGTGATCTGTCAGTATTCCCCGCTGTTATTCCACTGCAAGCGGAGCCTGGGTGTTACAGTGCGTCGGCTACAATACTGCGCCAGAGACGCTGCTCCAGCACACACCAGCGCTCCTGTCGAAGTCCAATATGCCGCCCCGCTTCCTGTAGCTGCGCACCTCGCTTAGGCCGGTATTACACTATCAAATTTCTTTGTCCAATATCTTTGTCCAATATCTTTGTCAAAGATATTTGATAGTGTAATAGGGACTTTGTCAAATGTCGTCCAATATTTGATCAAATCTAGGGCCTCGCTGTATATTTGATCAAAGAAACCGCTTGTCTTCTGTTTACTGCAATGTGACATGTTACCACATGGAGCGCTAGCATCGCTGCAGCGTTCTGTCGTCTGTAGTGTTTTTATAACCATTGCCAGTAAATACAATTGGTGTGTGCCGACAACTACAAAATTAATAGAGATAACTGAAGCTGATGAGGCGCTTTACAACGTGAGGCACCCTGAATACAAAAATAGATTAAGAAGATTGGAGACCTAACCTGACCTGACCTAACCTAACCTAATATAACCCTCTCCTGTAGCAAGGAATCGGAGTGTTATAGTGAGCCTGTCTTCTGAAGATGTAGCAGTTCTTAAGAGAATATTGTGCTTTGTGATATGAGGATACACTTCATTGAGCACATACAGAAATGTATGCTCATCCATTCTTAAGTAATTGATGTACGACTTGACGTCTTAAACTGTAATCTCACGTAACAAGTTTTGTTGAATGCTTTTATCGTGTCGTCGTAAAACCCACGGCTTCACCCAGATTAGATTAGTTTTTCGTTCCATAGATCCGTGCTGAAGAGATCCTCGTGGATGTGGAACATGTCGATTTTTATAAGCTGAAGTAACAATACTAATAGTATGAATAAATACAATACATCATTTGTTTCTATTAAAAATTTCGCCAATGGAGTAGAAGGAGTTGGCCAGTAGTAAGTCTTTCAGGCTCCTTTTAAACTGATCTTTATTTGTAACTAAAATTTTATGTTTCCTGGCAAATTATTGAAGATGAGTGTTCCTGAGTAGTGGACCCCTTCTTGAACTAAAGTAAGTGCTTTTAAGTCCTTGTGCAGATCATTTTTGTTCCTGGTATTGTATGTATGAACTGAGTTGTTTGTTGGAAAAAGAGATATATTATTTACGACAAATTTCATTAAGAAGTAAATATACTGAGAGGCAGTAGTTAGTATACCCAGTTCTTTGAAGAGGTTTCTGCAGGAGGTCCGTGAATTTACTCCACAAACAATACGTATTACACGCTTTTGGACCTTGAAAACTTTTGTTTGACTTCAAGATTTACTCCCAAAATATATCCCATATGACATTATGGAATGAAAGTATGCAAGCTTTTTCATTTTTATGTTGCCTATGTCTGCTAACACTCGAATTGCAAATACAGATTTGTTAAGGCCTTTCTGCAGTTCTGTGGTGTGCTCCTCCCAACTGAATTTATTATCAAGTTGTAATCCGAGGACTTTTAAGACTGTCAACCTCGTATGTATGGTTCCATTTTTCCCCCCCACTTCTTTTCCGCATGTGCACACAATGCAATTGGAGTACGTAGAACTGCAGCGGTTAATAACAAGTTGTTGTCAGCCATCTTGAACTTTGACGAAAAATTTGATGACAGTGTAATACCCCTTCTAGCGCTACGTCAAAGACCTTTGTCAAATAAATTGGACGGAATATTGGATCACATCTTTGATCAAATCTTTGACAAAGAAATTTGATAGTGCAATACCGGCCTTATCACAATTCTGCGTTGAGCGTGCTGCCCCCCACCTTGCGCACCAGCCCCATTTGACGGTCGCAGCAGCCTGTACAGCTTCTCACGTCGGTCGCAGCCAGCTACCCGCTCACCTGCAGCTGCCCCCGCCGTACCGTCGCCGACGCATTCCGCGCGTCGCAATGCGACGACTATACTTTAAATTATTGGAATGCACGGTATCAGTTCCTTCGAAAGAGCAGACGCCAAGCAGATCCCGCAGCTGTGAAACACTGGACAGGCCGTGTGGCGTGGCGAGGTAGTCCGCGCAGTTGCGATAACGCTGTATCTCGGATGACGCAGTGGTTACTGCACCTGCCAAGCAAGTAGGAGATTCCGGGTTCGAATCCCTGTCCGGTACACACTTTAGCTCGTCGTTGATGATTCCGCTTCATGTCCCGCTGCAGCTGATAGCAGTGATCCCCCTTCAATTTACATATACTGTAAGTGTTGATATATACTGAGGCATTGCTGTTTTGCATATTATACAGTTATTGACTTTTGTTTGGACGTGTCTTTACTTACAAGAACGATCTGAGCTTTAAATTTTTGGCCACGCGGGATTAGCCGAGCGGTCTCAGGCGCTGCAGTCATGGACTGTGCGGCTTGTCCAGGGGTAGGTTCGACTCCTCCCTCGGTCATAGGTGTGTGTGTGTTTGTCCTTAGGATAATTTAGGTTAAGTAGTGAGTAAGCTTAGGGACTGATGACCTTAGCAGTTGAGTCCCATAAGATTTCACACACATTTGAACGTTTGTTTCCTTTTTTTTAATTTTTGTGAGTATAGTTACTGTGAGGAATGCGGACTGTGTAATTGTTCCCAGGTAAGCACTTCACATGTTTGTTGGTTAGACAGTTAATGCTGTGTAACTTAAAAACACAACTCCGTTGAACCTGTCTAAGCCGGCCGTTGGTGGCCGAGCGGTTCTAGGCACTTCAGTCTGGAACCACGCGACCGCTAAGGTCGCAGGTTCGAATCCTGCCTCGGGCATGGTTGTGTGTGATGTCCTTAGGTTAGTTAGGTTTAAGTAGTTCTAAGTTCTAGGGGACTGATGACCTGAGATGTTAAGTCCCATAGTGCTCAGAGCCATTTGAACCATTTTGAACCTGTGTAGTGCAGTAAATTTCCTATACTTGTTTTAAACTCTGTTGTCGTCGAAGTATGTCATGCTCAGTCATTTTGATAAGGAGTTTCTTAACGTATATTTCTGAGTGCTATCGATTAATCCCCAGTGATGTGCAGCTTCACTGTGTATTTGGCAACCACAGGATCTCCCAGCCGTTCATGACATTTTCTTCTGTTTCGTTTTCTTGACATAATCAATTCTTTTTTCTTTCATCTTTCTCATGACCGTCATTTCTTTGCCTCTGATGACAGCAGGTACAATCAAGGACAAAACGAGTGAGACCCCTCGCCTTTTCGTTATGCTGATCGGCACAGCGTTAAAGTCTGCTACACAGCATAACAGGCAAGGCGACGAGGTGCTACCAACATACTATGCACAGGCGTGAAACCGAAAAACCATCCGAACTTTGTCAGACATTTTCAATCATGTGTAAGACTATATTAATGCTGATTAAACCTAGGTGCGTTAAATTGATACTGAAATAAAGTGTCATGTACGGACCAATTCTTAACTACTTGTTATAGCACTGCAGTATCTGCCATCGTCTTCAGAAGTGGATATCGCATACGACTTTCCTGGGGTGTTTATAACTGGATATTGCAGACGACTTCGCACAAAATTTGAATGTAGCTTCGTAAAAGTTCCATGATCAAACGATCTGAGTTGCTGGCGAATGCAGTTTATCCTCACTAGACAGTATATATTATCATTATACATGAGGTGAAAAGGGTTTCGCCGGCTGTTTTGGCCGAGCGGTTCTAGGCGCTTCAGTCATGAACCGCGAGGCTGCTTCAGTCGCAGGTTGGAATCCTACCTCGGGCATGGTTGTGTGTGATGTCCTTAGGTTAGGTAGGTTTAAGTAGTTATAGGTCTAGGGGTTTGATGACCTAAGCAGTTTGGTCTCGTAGATCTTAGAGCCATTTCTTGACCTGTCGTGTAAATTTTCTTTACACAAACTGCCGTATCTTTAGATTGCGTAGACACAGAAGCTCACTTTTTTACACCACCAAAGGACCGTATATCGCAGGAAGTGCGATACGTGTCCGCTTATTGTATCTACGCGTACTCGACGTAAACGGGTTTTAAGGATTAAGTAGACAGTTAGATGGTCAAGAAAGTGAGACTAGTAGGGTTCTATTTTTACCGTTTTGGGTGACGAAATCCTAACAACGAAAGTAGCTTCGACAACTACTGAAGATGAGGGCCGCATAATAATTCCCCCTACTCTTTATTCGAAATGTTCTAGTTGCAGTCGATACATCAACATATTAATCGTAGCTTCGCTTCCGATCCAAGTCATGTTTACAGGAATGCAAATGAAATCCATTTGCCTATACACGTGGTAATTCAGATCCCAGTATTAATGCCACCGTTTTAGAAGTGCGAGCATTCCCATTGCTAGCTAGCTTAAGAAACACTTCGGCTAAAAAACGTTTTCTGGCTGTGGCAGGTCTAATGGAGAATCCGAAACATTGTAGAATACGTTTGGCAGTTATGTCGCCGTTTATTTCCTAGAGTGGTGCAGAATTATCCTAGCAAATTTACTCGCTAATAACACTAATTTGTTATTTCGATACACATTCTGAATGACTGTCACATAAGCGGTGACATAAAGAGAAAATTCATATTTTTGAGTCCAGAAAGATCTATGGAACAGAAACTGAAGATCATTTTGCCATTTTCATTGCGAAATTGCCAGCGTAATCATGTCTGGGGTAATAATAGAGGGCTGTTTGCCTGGGTTGTCTGATAGCGTAGTGAAAGGTGTTTGCTACTGCTGGTTTGTTTTCGGTTCTAATCTCGATGGAGGCAGATGAACTATCATTAAAGCAATTTTAAGAAATTGTCGCAACCCCCAATAAGTTTTATTGTTACTTTTATTCCTTACCGGCGCCCTGTGGATGTAAATATGAAGATCTTGTAGAATTTCATACTTGCTACTGCCCACTTTTTCCGCTTCTGTCAATAACTGAACTGACTTAAGTGTGGCACTGAATGATTTTTAACTGAATTTCATTATGAATCATGACGCATTGCTAAATTTGCACACTTTCATGGTAGTTCAGCAACGGTAACCCAGTATGACTGGTCTGAACGTTGACACAGACCGTTTCGCGGCCGAATGCGCATAATGTTTTACTAATTCGTTACGATCTGGGGTACTTTGTCTTACTAAAACAAATATGTTATCTCGATAAGCTGAAATTCATTTTTGTTAGTACAGTTCATGCTATTAGCGTTTCTTCTTTCATTTATATCGAATATTTACATGTTGCGTTTAACATACTAATCAGCATTAATATAGTCTTACACATGATTGAAAACAGTCTGACAAAGTTCGGATATTTTTTCAATTTCACGCCTGTACTTAGTATGTTGGTAGCACTTGATCGCCTTGCCTGTTATGCTCTGTAGCAGACTTTAAAGCTGTGCGGATCAGCATAACGGAAAGGCGAGGCGTGTCGCTCGTTTTGTCCACGACTGTACCTACTCCTTGTTGCACAGACGTGAGCGCCTTAAGGGCTCTGTAGCGTCCTGCGCCTCCATATCGCGTCTGCAAGTTTTCCAAAATCGTTGGCGCACTTAATCTTTTTACCTTGATGGGAGTTTGTTTTTATTGCGAGACCGGGCACATACTGAAACCAGCGTCCAGGTCTTGTAAGAAAAGAGACAGACCATAGATTCTGACAATCTTCGTATAGTCTATCAGATGACTAGCGTGACTAGGCCACTTGATGCGTCAAGCAAACACACAATCGTAATTACACGATTAACACTTGTGTTGCCGAAAGTTGCACGCCGGATTGCGGAACGAAAGGAATGAACTTTTTCTGCCTTCCCTTTCTCGTCATTCTGCGTTTCTCTTTCCCGATATTTTATTCTTTTTCCGTCCATGCCCTCTGCTTTTCAAAGTTGGTAGATGCTTAATTGCTTAACTCAATGCAAGGATCTACGATGTATTACGTGATGTACCGTAATAAGAGTTACAGTGATGAAAGGGAACTTATCTGTTGTACCCCTGTAAGAGAGGATATGATAACTTACGGCTGTTATACACCAGAGGGTAGCGAAGTTTTGTTAACATTAAGATATGTATGAGGTTGTTTTATTGAGGTTATTTGTGAGCAGACAAGAGGTCCTGTCGTTCATGTGGTTGAAGGTATTTACGTGTAGAACAGAATTCTTGTGTCAGTTGTTTTAAGTGATGTTATTTCTGTTGTACAAATCATTTTTTGTTGTGGAAACTGAGGACGATACAGTGAATGCTAATTACTTTGCTAATTGTATAAGAGAAGATGATTCAGAGATCTTAAATGGTCCATTTTAAGTGCAATAGCACAGCTGTCGCCCTGCGATAAGCCAGCCACCCACACACACGTTACCACTTCTCTCCATCTCCTTCATCTTGTCTTCCGTAATTAAGTCTAATTTTTGTATTTTCATGCGATTTGTAAGTCAACAGAATGCATCGAATTTACCGCACTAAAGATTTTCTGCGGTGCTAGTTATTACAAGTCTGCTTCGTTGATGTTTCGTGTTGTTGTAAAGCCCCTCTTTGCGGTATATATTCTGTCTTTTATTGTTCAATATATTAATACTTGGAATTTTCGTCTAATGTTCCACTGTTCCACTGCTTTGAAGATGAACTAAGTCGGTTTAGAAGAATTTATTTCAAGGTGTCACCAAGAGTTAAAAATGACTGCGTTTTTAATTCTCATGTCCGCCGAATTGATGGTTTCCCGTCATTATCTCTTTATAAAACTTTCCGGTGCTGTGTCCAGTGAAATTTTCTTACGTATTTTACACGGTATATTAAGTCCTGCAGTACTGTATCACACGTTCCAACCGTAGCGTATCGGAATTTTCGTCGTCTTGAGGTGACTCTGTTGTAGTTTTTATGCAGACAACTAATTTCTAAAACGACTGGCCGGCGTTTTCTGAATTTTGTGTTTGCTGAAATTCAAAACAGAGGTGCACTTCGTCACACTGTTTCTGATTTAAATTTAAAATAAGTGCTGCAGTAACGATCCGAAGTAACCATTGTTAACCCTTGTTTTTTGTCATACAAAATACAAGCTCCTCTCATGCATAAATTCGGTGTCGCTCTGTACATGGTATCTAACCTGCTGTCAGAAACACTATGTGATCAAAAGTATCCGGATACCTGGCTCAAAACTACTTAAAAGTTCGTGGCACCCTCCATCGGTAATGCTGAAATTCAATATGGTGGTGGCTCAACCCCAGCCTTGATGCCAGCTTCCACTCTCGCAGGCATACGTTCAATCAGGTGCTTGGAATGGATGAGCCAATTCTTCACGGAGTGTTGCACTGAGGAGAGTTATCGATGTTGATCGGTGAGGCCTGGCGCGAAGTCGGAGATCCAAAACATCCCAAAGGTGTTCTATAGGATTCGGGTCAGGTCTCTGTGCAGGCCAGTCCATTACAGGGATGTTATTGTCATCTAATCACTCCGCCACAGGCCGTGAATTACGAACAGGTGTTCGATCCTGTGAAAGATGCGATCACCATCCCCAAATTGCTCTTCAACAGTGGGAAGCAAAAAGGTGCTTGAAACATCAATGTAGGCCTGTGCTGTGATGAACAACAAGGGGTACAAGCCCCCTGCATGAAAAACAGGACCACACCATAACACCACCACCTCCGAATTTTACTGTTGGCACTACACACGCTGTCAGATGATGTTCACTGGGCATTCGCCATACCCACACCCTGCCATCGGATCGCTACAGCGTGTACCGTGATTCGTCACTCCACACAACGTTTTTCCACTGCTCAGTCGTCCAATGTTTACGCTCCTCACACCAAGCGGAGGCGTCGTTTGGCATGTACCGGCGTGATGTGTGGCTTATGAGCAGCCGCTCGACCATGAAATCCAAGTTTTCTCACCTTCCACCTAACTGTCATAGTACTTGCAGTGGATCCTGATGCAATTTGGAATTTCTTTCTGATGGTCTGGATAGACGTCTGCCTATTACACATTACGACCCTCGTCAACCATCGGCGGTCTCTGTCAGTCAACAGACGAGGTCAGCCTGTAGGCTTTTGTGCTGTACGTGACCCTTCGCGTTTCCACTTCACTATCACATCGGAAACAGTGGACCTAGGGATGTTTAGTAGTGTTGAAATCTCGCGTACAGACGTATAACCCAAGTGACACCCAATCACCTTACCACGAACGAATTCAGTGAGTTCTGCGGAGCGCCTGATTCCGCTCTCTCACGATGTCTAATGAAAACTGAGGCCGCTGATATGGAGTACCTGGCAGTATGTGGGCAATGCACCTAATATGAAAAACCTATGTTTTGGGGGGTGTGCGGATACATTTGATCACGTAGTGTAGCATCGTCTTACCCTAATTTTGCTCGTACTTAGTGTTGTACCGCCGGTACACGCCACTAGCTGTGCTTCAAAAAACGTTTTCTTCAAGATCGCTTTAGCAAGCACACGTGCGCTAAGACGAATGCTGAAAGTGCCGCCTCCCCCTCACCCCTTTCGCCTACCTATCCGCTCTTTCCTCTATCGCAAGATGTGCGTTACGCCGCAGATAATATCCCCGTCCATCATCCTACTAGAGACAAGCGCCTTTAAAGTTTATCGACGCCACATGCGCATATCTCTCTTCCCCCCCCCCCCTCCCCCAAACAAGCCACTTGCTCTACTGTTAATCGGAAATTTGTTTAAGAACAGTGTGTGCGCTTCTGTCGCGTAGGACAACATTCTAGCTGCGAATCCTGTCGTCTTTTACGAGCTGATTATAAAATCACTACATTCTTTCCCTTATTTTATGTGAAATCTTATGAACAGTGCGAGGATATTGTTAACTGTTTTGTCACTGTGGACACGCATTTTAATTATCTTCTCCAGAGTTTTGCCTTTTGTTTCGCCAAGCCTATAGCTTTGTTTTACAAGCTTATGTTGTGCCAATGAAGGTCCCCTGATAATCTGAAAACTGTGCACTCTAAGAACAGTTGACAGGATAGATTTTTTCCTTTGTCATTTTAGAGGAGAAAAATAGTGATGTTCTGGTTCTGTCCTTCAGTTTTTCTACTCGTATTTTAGTTGTAGATGGCGGTTTGTTATTAAGTACTGTAACAGGTTTGTAGAACATTGTGGGTGAGTGACTGTATTGGGAAAAACATGAAATCCGTATGTTATCCTGAGCACTAGATCTTGTACTTTCTTGGCGTACTTTCATATTTGATCTTCTTTGATACCGAGAATTAATAATTTTTCATGTGTTTTCTGCAAAAGGGATTGAGGTTGGTACCTCGATTATGATGGAGATAATGAGCAGTATTTTTAATTAAGGTAATGGATATAAAGGATTTGGCACAGATCTGTTCCCGTAAGTACTTTTGTTTTATGTTGTTTTTATAATTGTGATGTAATGAAGTGACACATGTTGATGATTTTATTTTGTTGCTCTGGGAATTAGATAATCATTTAAAGGAATACATGTTTTCTATAATTAATGAGTATAAGTCGAAACTGTATTATGACTAGGAAGCCCTTACACTAGGTGCATTCACTCTACAAATATTTAAGGTCATACCAGATCTTCGTTTTGCAACTGGACAATATTGTGTTGGATGTTGAGCACTTACTTATGAGAAATATTGATTATAGCTACCCATTTTGAGAACTATCTTATTTGTCGGACAAACCAGTAACCCTTCAGATCACAACTTGGTCACATTTCAATCTTGTTAATTTTCATTTGCTTCAGTTTTAACTAATTAATTTACATGTAAAATTAAGTGTTGTACATAAGCATTATTATCCCAAGAGGTAATTTAAAATGGCTTTTAAATGAATAGTACATCTTTTCTTTTGCTTTTTTGAGATTTTCACTATTTCCAATGATATACCCAAGTTTAGGCAGTGATAGCTCATCAGATGCTGTGGCTAGGTTATGCTGTAATTTTTCCAGTTGAAATTACTGAGTAATTTTAACCTAGTTGTAATATTTCATCGTCTTTCTCTCTTACTGTGTACTTCTGAGTATTCCAGTATGCCCTATTTTCGAGGACGATTGCTCTACGAAGCAATTTAAGGTAGTTTAAAGTGGAAAGGTAGCATTTTGATATTAGAAATCCATGGATTTTTGATGTGTAGCTCTTGCCATCCCCTCGCTACATCCATAATTCCAGTATTTTGTCGGTGTAAGAGAAGGCTTTGTACTTCTCTATTTTAACATGGATTAATATAGATAAGATTTGGGTTATATGTGTTTTATGGTTCCCCATCTCGTGGAATTAGTAACTGAATCCATCATTTTACTGATACGTGTTAATATTTTTTACCTTGTGCAACTTTGTGCAAGTAGCAAAGACCACCCGCAAAAATAGTGAGACGACGTAGCAAGATTTTAGTTACGTTATTACTCTTTTTCATATGTACTTAATCAAATTCTAACCCAAACCAGGTGCAGTAAGTTGATTTATTATGTTTTTACCCAAATACTTTGATTGTCATAGAATTAAGTATTTTGTTATAATCCTGGCTTTTCCGTTGTATTTTGTTGTGTCGATGATACAACGTATATTTTGGTATTAGTTCCAGTATATAACAACGCGATTTATGTTTACTGGATAACGCAAACAACTAAATATTTCTAGGGGCGCCTGTAAATCATTAAAAGTTCAGTACTGATTCAGTTCAGCCAGCATCTAGTTTCTATGACAATGAGTTTAGCACTGCAACAGAAGGTTAATAACCGATTTTTTCCTTGAACCTAACACAAACCATAACATTTCATTTCTCTTTCTTGAAACTTTCTGGCATGATTTTAACTTCGTTCATTTTAAGAAGTTATTATCTGGACGATGATGATTTCATTTATTACAGGAGCCATTGTATTTCTGCACAAAATTTTAATATCTAATATTTTACTATTTACTTATCTCATGAAACATGATAAAATTGATTACGTGTAAGTCCCGTCCCATACCAAATCAAATATTATAACGAATCCTTCCATAAATATTAAGGCCCCTACTATGGAAAACCGCGTTTCTGGGGAGTGACTGACACCCTTTTGTAAACAATGTGAGCCACGACTCCTCTGTGAGGGGGAGGGAATGTGCGAGGGTGGCAGCCAATCAAGGATTAATTAGGAAATTGGTTTTAAATTTTTTTCCAAAGGCCCAGTCAAATCTTTACAAATTTTCTCCCCGAACAACGTCGGCTGTGCCTAAGTGAGACAAGTTTCCTACTTTCCGGAACCGAGGCAGTTCTTTCCAGTTACAGCTGCTTTCAAGAGACGCCTTGAGCCCTCTGCTGAAACTGCTAGCGAATTCACGCCATCGGTTCTATCGAATAACCTGTGTGGGATACAGGTCACGTGTGTGGACGCTGTAGGGTTCCGCAGTGAAGAGTCCAGTTGCCTCTCTCTCTCTTGTGATCCAGATCTCGACTAGAACAGACGTCTTTCTTGGGATGCAGAGCCACTGCTCTGCTTTCCATGACCGGCCACCAACTTAAGTTAACATGAACCGCCTCCCCATCTGTTGCCAACTTAAGTTGTTCGTCCTCCTAGATTGGCCTACACCTGGTAACTTCTGACCCTAGGCGCGCCCATTATATTCTGAACTTTGATATACACTTCAGTGTATATTGAGAACCTGATCCGAAGCGTTGTTGAAATTGAAATCTCAGTCAAGTCTGTTATGTTCCCTAGATAGACTCTCTAATTCCGCTGTCCCAGACACGTGGCGTTTTCATCGCGGTGCTGATCCCGTCGCATTTCATATCGTGCTTACACTGGAGGCAGTCGTCGGCGACATCTGATTTCCTTAGTTGTTTTAGTCCGCTGTGTCGCTGGTGTTCCGTGCCCCTCTTCTCTACTGTTCTAACCGTCTGCTCTACCTCGATCATGTTACATTCGCGTGGAATGCGATGTGCGTTCGGCTTTCGGAGATCGTTTTTAAATTCGCAAAGAAGACTCGTTGACGGGAGCGAAATACGCAGGATGTTATGTTTTCGCCGGAGTGTATCGCTCTTTCCAGAGGTTTTTCGAGCGTTAGGCAGATAAGACTTTCTTGGTTTCTCTATGTCTCAGCCAGGGGGCTTCGAGGACGGGTTTTGATTAGTGCTCGAGTAGTTTATTTGGTGGAGCACTTGTCCGTGAAACGCAAAGGTCCTGAATTCGAGTCTCGGTCCGTTACACAGTTTTAACCTACCAGGAACTTTCATATCTGCGCACACTCCACTGCACAGAGAAACATTCATTCCGAAAATAACTGTTGCTTTGAACTTCGCGGAGTCTAGTGCGTCTCCTTCTAAGAATTCTACGGTGTGTCCATCCTTCGCATTTATGGAGGATTGAACTCTGTCGGGTACACTTTCTGCGAGGTGACTGAATGTCTGTCGGGAAATAGCAATCCATTCCTCCACAGGAGCAGAAACCAGAGAAGGCCGGCCGAAGTGTCCGTGCGGTTAAAGGCGCTGCAGTCTGGAACCGCAAGACAGCTACGGTCGCAGGTTCGAATCCTGCCTCGGGCATGGATGTTTGTGATGTCCTTCGGTTAGTTAGGTTTAACTAGTTCTAAGTTCTGGTGGACTAATGACCTCAGAAGTTGAGTCCCATAGTGCTCAGAGCCATTTGAGCCAAACCAGAGAAGGTAGTGACGTTGGACGCCGGCGTGAAGTCGTAGCTCTGACTCATATCAGAGCTGCTCCTCCAGAGATGCCAGTCCATTTCTGGACTGTTATTGTCCACAAAGCATTGACTTACAGACAGTGACATGGTGCATTGGCGTGCTGATACAACCATCGTCTCCGAACTCTTCCTCTTCTCTAAGCAGTACACAATGCAATAAAAAATTCTGAATCTTCCATATTTATCGTTTTCATGAGTTCGCTAAGGGGACCATACCCTAACTCTGAAAAACAGCGTCATACCGGAATACCACCATCTGCGTACATTGTTGACACTACATATAATGGTTGGCTAAACTTAAGCCATTTCATGGGATTGCAGTATGACACGGCGTGATAAATTACTCCAAGTCACTCGTTTGTAGTCATCCACTGTGCAGTGGCATAGCTCTCTGTTTCAAGGGTCGTTGAGCATTGACTACACAAATGTGTGGCTGATGTGGAGGTGCTGAGCCAGTGTTCACCATTCTTCTTAATTCCGCACTCGCAGTCATTGACCTAGATGGACTGCTGGCATCACTTCGGAACTCAAGAGTGATTCTGTCGGCCGGTTTCGAGTGATTTTCCACTATCACAGTTCGTATTGCTGGACGGTCTGTGTCTGTCAGTAAGAACATATGGACTATCAGACCAATTGTGTGATTGGATTGAGGAGTTCCTAGATAACAGGACGCAGCATGTCATTCTCAATGGAGAGAAGTCTTCCGAAGTAAGAGTGATTTCAGGTGTGCCGCAGGGGAGTGTCATAGGACCGTTGCTATTCACAATATACATAAATGACCTTGTGGACGACATCGGAAGTTCACTGAGGCTTTTTGCGGATGATGCTGTGGTGTATCGAGAGGTTGTAACAATGGAAAATTGTACTGAAATGCAGGAGGATCTGCAGCGAATTGACGCATGGTGCAGGCTATGGCAATTGAATCTCAATGTAGACAAGTGTAATGTGCTGCGAATACACAGAAAGATAGATACTTTATCATTTAGCTACAAAATAGCAGGTCAGCAACTGGAAGCAGTTAATACCATAAATTATCTGGGAGTACGCATTAGGAGTGATTTAAAATGGAATGATCATATAATGTTGATCGTTGGTAAAGCAGATGCCAGACTGAGATTCATTGGAAGAATCCTAAGGAAATGCAATCCGAAAACAAAGGAAGTAGGTTACAGTACGCTTGTTCGCCCACTCCTTGAATACTGCTCAGCAGTGTGGAATCCGTACCAGATAGGGTTGATAGAAGATATAGAGAAGATCCAACGGAGAGCAGCGGGCTTCGTTACAGGATCATTTAGTAATCGCGAAAGCGTTACGGAGATGATAGATAAACTCCAGTGGAAGACTCTGCAGGAGAGACGCTCAGTAGCTTGGTACGGGCTTTTGTTGAAGTTTCGAGAGCATATCTTCACCGAGGAGCCAAGCAGTATATTGCTCCCTCCTACGTATATCTCGCGAATAGACCATGAGGATAAAATCAGAGAGATTAGAGCCCACACAGAGGCATACCGACAATCCTTCTTTCCACGAACGATACGAGAATGGAATAGAAGGGAGAACCGATAGAGGTACTCAAGGTACCCTCCGCCACACACCGTCAGGTGGCTTGCGGAGTATGGATGTAGATGTAGATGTAGATACATGAGGCCTGATCTTGGTTCAGCTGTTATCCGCTTCACAGTCGCATCACAGGCAATGGGCTTTGGCAATTTTAGTAAATATTCCTGCTGGGTTTGTTACTCAGACGACATCCGATGATTGATCCACGCTCTATGTCTCCATGCTCTCTTGACTGAACCCATTCTACTGTTCCCCCTGCTATCACTGCATCGCTACTCTCCGTCTGCTTTTACACTGGCAGGCCGGCGTCTCGCGCTACCCGGTGGTAATTCCGCATTGCGTGAAGGTGAACTGATACTTTTCGTCTGCTAGAGTATACTCTAGACATACTTGTTTTGTAAATAAAACTGCCTTATTTACCGTATCGCACACGCGTTTCGCCTTCTGCTGTTCTAAGGCATCATCAGTGCAATCTATAACGATACAGTTCTGTTAGGTTTAGATTATTCAACAGTTCACCCCACGATTTTTTTGTAAGAAAAGGAATTACGATTTGCTGATTTGGGATTCCTCACATCTGGTCTGGGGGTCGCACTACCACTTTCATCACTGCCATACAATCACATCTTTGTGTTCCCGCCTTCTACACACTGTTCACCATGTTTCTCACTCTTTTCTTTTTGTGGTGGACTATTGTTCTTTTGTCACTCGTTACAACTATTTCGTCGTACACTGTTTTCACAACGTAAGTTGTTATCTTCTTTGGTACGTTTACCTATTTGCTGCCAACCTAACGAAGTATATGTTCGAGACTTACTTCTATTTATGATGTTTATACCGTATGTGTGTATGAGTCAGAGAGAGAGAGAGAGGGGGATAGAGCCGACTTTCTTTGGGGGGGGGGGAGGGGGCGGGTGTACTAGCTGTTAGGGAGTGGTTGAAAACTTTGGTGACAGCTGATTTGACTTTTCGTTTCAGTATTCGGTGGAGGGGTTAATGGATGAGTTAGTGTAAAGATGTTGGGTTCTATTATTATTATGTTGGACAGTATTATTATATTAATACTTTTTGCGAACGTTATTCTATTATTTTACCTATTAGTGTAACTAATGAATTGCTTGGCATGTGTACTTTGTCATTCAACAGGATTTTCCCCTCTGCTTTCGTTTTCTGTATATGGTAATTTTCTTGCATGGTTAGGAGGTGTTTTTTTATTGTTGAATCTAATTATTTTCATGTCATCTTCTCTAGCGGTTGGTTTGTGGTGATTTTCTCTTAGGTCTTGTACAAATGTGGAGTGGTTTGTCCCATATTTCCAGGCTCTCATGTTTTCTTTGTATATGACAGGGAGAACATTTGATGTCCTGCTCTCTCTCTCTCTCTCTCAGTCATACACACAAACGGTATAAACATCAAAAATAGAAGTTAGTCTCGAACATATACTTCGTTAGGTTGGCAGCAAATAGGTAGACATACCAAAGAAGATGAAACACGTAATGGAGTCGCTATATTTACGTTGTGAAAAACAGTGTACGACGAAATAGTAGTATCTAGTGACAATAGAACAATAGTCCACCACAAAAAAGAGTGAGAAACAAGATGAACAGTGTGAGGAAGGCGAGAACACAAAGATGTGATTATATGGCAGTGATGAAAGCGGTAGTGCGACCTCCACACCAGATGTGAGGAAACCCAAATCAGCAAATCGTAAGTAATTACTTTTTTTACAAAAAAAATCGCGAAGTGAACTGTTTAATAATCTAAAACTAACAAAACTGTATCGTTATAGATCCCACTGAAGATGCCTTAGAACAGGAGAAGGCAGTTTTATTTACAAAACAAGTATTTATATGCTTGCTGCGGAGGATGGCCACACAAACAAACTTGATATTCTCAGCAGTTGGCGATAATGGACTATCCATCGCCAAGCTGTCATCTTGTTTACAATATTTTCCGTCAAACAGGAAATACGTTGTCACAACAAGCCTAAAGAGTTCAGTGAAGCAATTGTCGAACATTTCGCGACTAGTTTCTCGGAATTAGGTTGGTTGGTTGGTCGGTAGATTGGTTTGGGGAAGGAGACCAGACAGCGTGGTCATCGGTCTCATCGGATTAGGGAAGGATGGGGAAGGAAGTCGGCCGTGCCCTTTCAGAGGAACCATCCCGGCATTTGCCTGGAGTGATTTAGGGAAATCGCGGAAAACCTAAATCAGGATGGCCAGACGCGGGATTGAACCGACGTCCTTCCGTATGCGAGTTCAGTGTGTAACCACTGCGCCACCTCGCTCGGTCTCTCGGAATTAGGAAGTGACATTCTAATAAAGAGGGAGAGTGCATCTAAACTGGATCAAGGCCTAGTATCTATATCCTTGAGCCACAATTGACTTACGCGTTGTACAGAGTCAACAGACTTTACGAATGTGGTGTTCGCACGTCCAGACTTATTCGCTGAGAATGCGTTCAGGTAATGTGCCAACTGGTACATCGATGCGCCAGTGTAACTAACCATGGGGCCTAGAGGGAGGCCTTCGTTGCATAGCGGTACTTCAGGGCGTGCATAGAGTCGTGATGGCGCAGTTTCTCGTCTTCTGAGACCATTACTCGGGCTGTACGGCGAGCCTGCTGCACGAAAAAGAGATGAGACATTAGCGTAGTTACTTACCTACCACGTTAGAACTCTATCATTATGTCTCAATGAACGTCTCAATACCATGTGAGAAAGTGTGGCATTCTGTTGATTTATTGCTACGTCATGAAGACCCGACTCTTCAGACTATTCAGATAGTGAAAATGGTATTAAAATTGCAAGAGGTCATGCAAACTCAAGGTGTGTCGCCTTTGCTCTGGTACCGCTTGGACTGCAAAGTAACCACATCACTCCCTCCTGTGCGAGTACGTAGTTGTCACGAGCCTGTTCAGCTTTACAGGACCTCGTACAACAACAACCACAACAGGTACGGCTTATGCAAAATCAGTTTTGTTATTAGGAAAATGGAAGAACATCACTATCTAAAGTTTAAGGGCAAAAGGGAAGTCCAATTAATTTCCACTTATTGTGATGTGAGCTACACATGTTTAGGTTTTTATGTTGGTAACGCCACGTGGCGCTTTGTATGAAAATCACTGACTGTGCTGTGTGCAGTCTGTGGCTGGTTGGACTCATTGTTGGAATATACGCTTGTGTAGTGTCGGGTAGTTGGATGTGAACAGCGCGTAGCGTTGTGCAGTTGAAGGTGAGCCGCCAGCAGTGGTGGATGTGGAGAGAGATGCCAGAGTTTTTAGCAGACTATCTGGACGTGCGTCCGTCAGAAAAAGGAAATTCGTTTAATTGGATGTCACAAAATAATTTTTTGAACGCTATTAAGGTAAATACATTGTTTGTTTTCTATTAAAATTTTTCCTTTGCTAACTGTGCATATCAGTAGTTAGTGCCTTCAGTAGTTAGAATCTTTCATTTAGCTGGCAGTATTGGGGCTCGCTGTATTACAGTAGTTCGAGTAACGAAGATTTTTGTGTGGTAAGTGATTCATGAAAGGGATAGGTTATAGTTAGTCAGGGCCATTCTTTTGTAGGGATTATTGAAAGTCAGATTGCGTTGCGCTAAAAACAAAATATTGTGTGTCAGCTTAGTGATTATCAGAACTAGTAAAAATAGAACTGTCTGAGTACGTTCAGTTTTACTCAGCTGTCTTTCTATCAAGCTTGGAAGAAGTTTACCAGCACAATAATTAATAATTTTTCTAAGGGGACGTTTCGCACATCGTTCACAGGGCAATAATTCATCAAATTTAACCTAAAGACAAATACCAACCATTGGCGTGTGGAGTTACCGGATTCCATATGACGAAAAGGATCGTTGTATTCAGGTATTTCGATAGAAATAACTGCACTAGTTACGTCGAAATAAGTGGAAGAGAATGCACGAGAAATCAGTAGCGTGCTACTGGCAACGAAGCGAATGGTATCGTTTATTTGTCCCACGTGGATGAACATAATACCACGAAAAGCACCTCGAAATAGTCTTTAATTTTTCGCAAGCAGACTCTTACGAACGCAACTACATTTAGAAATGAGAAAATGGAAATGACTAAACAGTTATGAGCCACACGACTCGGAAATCCACTTTGCAACACGTGTACCAGTTTGCAAATGAATCTCAATAAAAGCCTAAGAATAAAGCGCGAAAAGTTCTCTAGAACAACTTCATTATAAATCACTATAAACAGTGGGGGATCTATATGTTATCCAGAGTCACTTGAACAGCTCTCTAGTTTAACGTGCAACACTTTACAAAGAAATCGCTCTTCATATTAATAATTTATGGACAAAATGCACTGTGAGAGGTAGCGTGCCCCATTGAAATGATTTAAAATGAAGGAGGTAAACAGTCGAATAATTAAAATTATTTGAAGCTACGCCAAACTGTTAACACATGTGCGGTCATACCACTGAGAAAAGTGAGCTATAAAGAGAAAATTTAGAAAGCACAATAACATAATTACGATATGAATGATATTACAGAAAAAACGTCGAGTGCGGGGGCTCTCGGAAACCCTATCAGAGTCTTCCATACACCACGGAGCCTACCTGGACACAGGTAATTGGTCACATTTAGAATTGATCAAAAGTAAAATCAGGAATTGCCGAAAATTCGTATAGAACCACTGATTAAACAAAATAACGACAGAAAGAAACTTTGAAATCGCTAACTGCACTTGACGGAGTTTGCATCCTGTCAACTTCGACTCAAATGGGCTTCCGCAGTTGAGAAGGACGTGGGCACTCGGTCTGGCACCGACGAATCCTAGACCACTGGTGTCCCTCTTAACCCCTACTCCCGACGAGTTGACATCCTCTCCCCACGCGAGCTAGGTTTTTGACTGTCAGTGGAAAGCACGCTACCCGCGCGAAACTCTGTACGTCAGAGAAAATTGCATGATATCTCTACCCATAGAAACTCTGCCTAACTGAAGCAAAAATCTCGCGTATTCTCGTATGATTTCCTAACTGGCGGGACTCTGAAATCGTTCACTCATAGCCACTGACAAGATACTCCAAACCAAACGGAAAAGGGGATGGAATGAAAGTACTATCATCAGTCGTTAGTTATTTTTATTAAATTTCTTGCATGCTGTTCTCTATAACCAAGCTGATGGTATTTAATCATGAGAAAGGGGATACCAGTCAAACAAAAATCTGGCGGAAGAGCTTCAAAGTGTCGTTTTGTTGTCTGTAATGCCCCTGTGTTGTGTGACTCTAGCCAAAAAGATTTAATGCAAAATAATAAGTATAGTAACGTAAAGCAAAGAAACGTGAAGTAAAATAAAATTAGAATGAGGCAACAGCGAATTAATGTCTATTTAGTGTGCTTCACGTTATTAGGTATGGGTTCCACACGCTTGACGAACATTCACACACGATTGCCGAGCTATGCGGAATTCATGTCAGATAGGACTAATGGGGATGCACAATAAAAGGCAATACAAAGGGACTCAGGGTTGACGGACAATTGTAGTTAAACAAATTTCAAATGGCTCTGAGCACTATGGGACTTAAAATCTCAGGTCATCAGTCCCCTAGAACTCAGAACTGCTTAAACCTAACTAACCTAAGGACAGCACACACATCCATGCCCGAGGCAGGATTCGAACTTGCGACCGCAGCGGTCACGCGGTTCCAGACTGTAGCGCCTAGAACCGCACGGCCACTAAGGCCGGCTGTAGTTAAACAGCAACGTAGCTTTAAAGCCTACTTACTTTTAAAGTCCAGCATTATATTAAGTGAAAAATCTATGAATATTGAATAACACATCTACGTAGTAGGGAGAGTGATGAAACGGTTATACCAGGGCTTACCAACAAAATTTTCTCGAGGACCCCCTCATCGAGCATGATTGGGACCTTGTCATATCACAGTACCAAGTACCTAAAAAAGCCACATTAATAGCTTTTTTATACGTTTTCTATTTTTGGTACTTAGAAAAACATTGACATATTCATTATTGAAAAAATATTGAGCGGCCAAAACAAAAAATCTGTTATCATACGAAATATATTTAATATATTTTTTATTATAATAGCATCTTGAAGACCACTCTGGCATAGCTCGCGGACCCCTGGGGGACCGCGGACCACCTGTTGGGAACCACTGGGTTATACTAATCACAAATCACGCTACAGAACTTAAGCAGTCTTTCTCCCCACACTCCACACGCGAATGGATAAGGAAGAAATCCAGATACGTGGACAGTGGGATGTACCATATACCATGCACTTCCCAATGGTTTATAGAGGATTATGTACTCCGGCAGATCCCGACTGCTCGTCTGCCCGCGCTACTACTTGCATTTACAATTTGATCCCAACAGATGCACATAGACAATATTTACAGAGCGTTGATATTCACTGACGTTGTGACACACGTAGCCAGTGGTAAGGGTGGAACTAGCATAGCAGCGCAGTGCAACGGCCGCCTTTGCTGTGGAAATGTCTCGCTGTGAACAACGAGCGGCGTGCCTCACAGAGGAGCCTAACTCAAGGGGCGGTAGCGAGAGTACAATAGCGGCAAGAGGCGGCCCACCTGCTGTCACGCGCTGCAGACCGCCCTGTCCTGTGTGACGTCATGCGGTGTCGCATCGTATGCTGTGGTCTGGTGTGGCGTTCACAGACCGACGCGGTGGACCGTCGGGCGGCTGTTTTCAGGCACACAAGGCTGGACTCAGGCACGCCTACACAACGCATTCATTGCTGCGCGTGTAGCGGGTTTTACGTCACCTGCAGTGTTTGACCCGTACATGAAATCGAAATGCGTTTCTCTCAACATAAAGGTTGCGCAACGGAATACCAGTAACCTGACTATAAACGTGTACTTTCTCACAAGCCCATTGAACATAAGAAACATGCATAATTGTTAAGCCCAAAGAAATAAATGTTGCTATAGCTGACCACCCCAAAAGAATAAATAAGAACCCACCTGACACTATTTTGCACCGGAAACATAAAAAACTCAGATGCATTGTGAACAGTAACAGGCTACTGAGCCTCACAAAGAATAATACGTCTATTCATAAACGTAGCGCATTACAGAAACGGAACCTGACAAACACCCTCTATGGCTATTTCAATCGGCTCTCGTTATTCGATACACCAGCAATCATTATAAATGTAACACTCCTACCAGCGATCGCCAGCTGAGGTAAAGAGTGGTCGCGTGCGTATCTGTTTCTGTAGGGATGGGGCGGGGGGAGAGTAGGGAATGAACACTTCCGTTCTGTTCTCCAGTAACACGCGCCATAATACAACGAAATCGAAAGAAAGTCAATTCTGGACTACGTCAACAAAATGAAATCCCTGAAAATGCTTCAAAAGAAAAATAATACTTTCTGAGTGAACGATAAATTCGATTGTCGAATAATCATTGGGAATAAATGCAAAAAGTGTAGTGCAATGTTAACTGCAAAATCTTAACGTTACAAGGGCACTTGGGAAGGCATAAGATCTCGTTCACTCAGAGACTGACAAACCTACCAAAACTACTCAACGATCGATTTTCTATCCCGAAACAAACCTGCACTTGCGTACAAAAAGCGTCATTTCTATACTTGAGAATTCATTTCCAACAAGTTTCAAAGCCGCAAACAGACTACGCTTGGGCTTGATATCAAGAAGAATTTCGCTGACACCTAGTAAAATTGTTGTTCCGTTATTAAGCAAACGGTTTCGCAGCCTAATGCCGCATCATCGGGTGCAACATTGTTAAAAGGTCATGGGTGTACCCATAGCTCCTAGTCAAGATATATTATTTAGTGAAAATTATCTGCATTACATTGACGAAAGAAGGATGACAAAGACGTGAACGATTAATTTCGCTGAAACTGCTGTTGAATGGGTCAGGTAGTTATAGACCCTTGCCTTAAGATTTGTGTGTCTCGTTGTGACGGGAGGGCAAGTTGGAATTCCAGAATATAAAATATTTTTTTTTATACATGCGCTGTCTGAGAAGCTGCCTACAAATCATGGGACGCACAAAATCAGCTTACACGAGCTCCCATCGCCGAAATGTTCACATGAGGTATTGGAAACATTACGCAGATACACCATTAACCCGAATATGTAATGTGTATCCATAGATTCGAGTCAAAGGTCACATAAATCTGTACAAAACAACTCGGTAAGAATTCCAATTCTAAATACGTGTACATTAAATAGTACAACATAAATCAGCATTGACATCCCAACACGTAGCATTACTCATAGTTGACATCATAGAAATGTTAACTATTTATTTGGCTGATGGCCGCGCTGTTATGAGACGGAAAACCATATTTAGAACTTGCACAGTCATGTACTTTCAAAAGATAAATTAAAATCAGTAAATCATAGCACAGGAGTTTCCTGTATGTAAAAGGTGAAAAATGGACTTTGAACTCATCTACAGCCCAGGCTACGTTGCACTGGAGCGATCTCCCCAAACCAGCTGAAGCCATGCATCTACGACCACCAGGCTGACTGCCAAAAGTCTCACAAACGGGTGCCGCCTTACCGTCTCAACTTCCACCTGGCAAAAGAAAAAATGGTTCAAATGGCTCTGAGCACTATGGGACTCAACTTCTGAGGTCATTAGTCCCCTAGAACTTAGAACCAGTTAAACCTAACTAACCTAAGGACATCATACACATCCATGCCCGAGGCAGGATTCGAACCTGCGACCGTAGCGGTCTTACGGTTCCAGACTGCAGCGCCAGAACCGCACGGCCACTTCGGCCGGCGGCAAAAGAAAGTCCACATATACCGTTTGTAAGAGAAAAAGCTGAGCGCCAGTACCTGACGTGCCTAAGACGTTTGTGCGGACCTGACATCACTTATTGTGTACAGCATATCACTATGTGTCAGCCGCTTTCGGTAGCTGGCATCTTTTCGACTATGGATGGATGTCTTTACTAGCCTTTCAGTTACGGAGCACATGGTTATGCGGGTTTTTAACGCTATAGTACTCGAATATGACGCTATTTCATTATCATAAATAAATAAGAGATTCAAACACTGTATCGCGTTATATGAATTAAAACTATGTGGTCTGTTATGTGTAGGACCCTTTCACTCCTTGCATAGTGTTTACCTTCATTCAGTTATACATCAGATGCAATCCACACATAGTAATCCATAAAGAAAGCTCCTCAACTTTGTCCACTGCAGATGATGAATTGGTCTATAGTGTTCAACTCGCTCTGAAAATTACAGCATCTTGAATAAATGAGTTCTGAGGAGGTGGAACTTCTTTGATAAGTGATCCATTTTCTGAGCGAGTAGGCTCTTGGTGTCATCTACGGGCGTGTCTCAGTAGCGCCTGTAAGTAGTGTACAGCAGTCTGAATGGAGAATAGCAGGAACCTACACAGCCTAAATTAATGCTGAAATATGAGGAGTGAAATGTAAGTTTCCATTCTAAGGCCACACTAATCCCTTGCCTAAATGTCGGTGTTTATACAGGGTGGTCCATTGATCGTGACCGGGCCAAATATCTCACGAAATAAGCATGAAACGAAAAACTAAAAAGAACGAAACTCGTCTAGCTTGAAGGGGGAAACCAGATCGCGATTTGGTCGGCCCGCTAGATGGCGCTGCCATAGGTCAAACGGATATCAACGGCGTTTTTTTTAAATAGGAACCCCAATTTTTTGTTACATATTCGTGTGATACTTAAAGAAATATGAATGTTTTAGTTGGACCACATTCATATTTCTTTACGTACTACACGAATATGTAATAAAAAAAGGGGTTTCCTATTATAAAAAAACGCAGTTGATATCCGTTTGACCTATTGCAGCGCCATCTAGCGGGCCAAACATAACGCCATCTGCTTTCCCCCTTCAAGCTATACAAGTTTCGTTCTTTGTAGTATTTTCGTTTGACGCTTATTTCGTGAGATATTTGGCCCGGTCACGATCAATGGACAACCCTGTATATACGCTTTGGAGCCTCGCTGCAGCAACTCCGCAAACGGAAACTTTTAGATCGCCCCTTATATGTCCAATAACATACATTGTTATTCAATAAACTGTCTACACACGTGAAAGAGTTCACCGAACTGTGAGCACCTTTCCTTACATTACTGGGCAATTTTATAAGGTTCACCTAGGCAGGAGGCCTCTGCCCAGGTAAGACCCGATTTCCGAAGCTGCTCATGGGAGAGAGATAGAACCTTTGCACTTATCCATACCAACTCCCAGCGGTGTGGGTGTACCGTTGGTGAGCGTCAACACTCAACGCAACAAGAGGGCTCCTACAGCCAGTCCTCGCGAAGCAGGGGTTATTCGAAGTTCTTCCTTGTACAGTAAGACAACACAAGCAACTACACAGAATACAAGTACGTTTACAGCAGTTAAAACGGAGGAGGGCAGCTCTGATGAAGTTTCACCTTTCTACATTCAAAAGGGCTCAAAAGGCATTGCTGGCACATTAAATTTATAAAGCGATTGCCAAATGTGACATTGTTGACTGAAACGTCTAGGTCCCTTCAAGCAACAATTCTCCAGACAGCTTAATGCCTTGGGGAATATGCTTTTGAAACTGTGCTACACTACACATTGAACTACAGCAAAGTTCTTTTGTCGTGCAGGGATATTATACATATTCCCAAAGAGGAACTGAAAGCTAAGTGGGCTCATGGAGGTGTCATTGACGGGCAAAATATAATTAAACGGGTAGATGGCGTGCTGAAAGGATTTTTCCATACATTCAGTGGAACATTCTTAGATTGAATATTATATGAAGTCAGGTTTCACTAGCTTAAACGCGAGGCCTTATATCCACAATCCAATGCGTTGATTTAAATGCCAGTGCTTTGGACACACCACTAATGCGTAAGCCACACGTAACCGCCCCCCCCCCCCCCACTCTTGTTCATGGTGCAAATGTGATAAACATGGTAATGTCACCCACGATGGTGTCCTTTGTACAGTTCCTCCGAAGGGTGTGAATTACTCTGGGAACCGCCTTGTCTGGAGTTGAGTGTCTACGTTGAAGAAAGGAAGATGTGGGAGCTGAAAACAACGAAGGCGTATTCCGTATGGCTAAGCCAAAAATATCTACAGGGGCTCGAAACACTAAAATCACAACACATTACCGTGCCTAAGATAGTGTAGGGAGAGCTTTGGCATTCAAAACAACTTCTAGTAGCCTCGTAATACATAAACATGGTAATCTCATATCACTCATCCTGCAAGATAATGCGGAGGTGAAATATCGAATATGGAAGGGGACACCGATCACACACCCTTCTCTCTAATGTAGACCACAAAGACTCAAAGTATTGAGATTTGGTGACTTCAGTGGGCAGGAGGGATCCCGAAACTCATCCTCCTGTTCACAAACCCCGTCCTGGTCGATGTGAGCTGTGTGAACACGACCTGTCGTCTTGGAGCACACGCTTACCACTGGGGAACCTGATGAGCCGAAATGGTCGTGTAATCCTTAGCAGTAATGCGAATTTGCAAAATAAACATGGGGCTCACAGAATACCACGAAACGGCTGCTCAAATCATCACTGAAACTGTGTCATGTTTCACTCTCTGGGACACAGGTGGAGGAACAGAAACGCCTGGTGCAGGAACATCCTCTGTGCTTGTGCTATGGGCTTGTTGGAATCCGGTTTTCGCATTACAGAGCGGATCAGGTTGTGGAAAGGGGCCATGATCAATTACTGTTATTTATACCAAAACACACAACTCTATTCCTCGAAACAAATGCACAGTTTTCTCTTTAAAACAACAAAGATCAATTCACGGCTGAGGGCCCAAGTAACTTCTCCAAATAAGTTTAATTAATTCTTTCTAAAACACCAGGATTTAGAGAAATGGCTGAAAGCTTTACTTAAGTAAAAGTGCGATATCTTCTCGTCTGAAGGCCGAAGTAATATTTCAGATCAGCTAAGGAAATTCTTTAAAAGCCAAGCATTTACCAATTTCGGCTAAAGGCCATATTAAGGAAAATTCTAATTTATTCTTGGGCTGAAAGCCCAATAATTTTTTAACGTAATAAAAGAGAGGCTTTAAGGATAAACGTTTACACAGAACACCAGAAAAACATTTTAAGAGAACTTGAAGTACCTTGTCGGCTGAAGGCCCAAACAGTTATCAAAAATAATTAAAGACAACCCTAACATAAACATTTGCAGGTGTCGTGTACATAATTGCATGTCAACATCGGTACATTGGTCATAGTTTAAACCAAATTCTGCTTCCGCCGATCCGCGTATTAATATGTAACGCAGCCAATGAGATTGCTGCTAACGCAGATCCTCGCGGATCACACTCGCGCTGTGATACCTGAACGCGCGAGATATTATAACGAGTGTACAGACCTCCGATTAGTCAGTCTGCATTAGTCTGTACCAGTATATAGTCAAGTTTCAGTCTGCGCCTAGTAAGATTATCATATTCCTGTACATAGCCATGAAGAGAAATGTATAGACACTTTGTCAAGTATGAGAGAAATGTGAGAATAAGATTAACGTACCAAGACCAAAGGAACTTCAGATTGTCAATTGTAAATAGCATCAAGAACCAAGTTAAGTTATTTTTATGCTTGTTATTTTAATAAATGTGTGTGAAAATTAATCAAATTCTGTTTAAAGTTGGTCACCGTCAATCTACTACTCTAAGCGTGCAAGTGGCATTTCTATCGTCTGACCGAACGGCAGAAGATAAACACGCCACGATAGGACCACGAGACATATTGCTGCCACTCGCTTACTTCGTTAGAGCGACAAGTCAAATAATCTGATGGTGTGTGTACCGAAGGTCTTACAGTACGCACACCACAGCAGGACATAGCTGAAGGCCGTTTCAAGAATTCAAGATAATTAAAGAGAAGGCTTACAGACAAGGATTTACATACAAGTATTGAAGCCACAGATTCTTAAATAAACGCGGCTGAAGGCCTTAATACAGAGCAACAAGACTTTTAAATAAAACACGGCTGAAGGCCTAATCTTAAAACAGTTCACATGAAGTTCGGCTGAAGGCCATGTACTACACATAAAACAGACAATATTAGAACACGGCTGAAGGCCTGGCACAGTACCTCCGACCAAATAAAATGACAACTACAAACAACAAACAGTGGTGCTCAGTAGTGTTCCAAGGGTCGGCCTGGGGAGGAAACTAACAACAGTTTAGGTGAGACAGGCAGCCAAGAGTAAACTAAACAATCGGGAGGCAAGACGACCGAGGGACGGCTGAAGAACCAACCAACAGCGTGATCAATTCCATCAGTTTCCTTCCACCTGAGACACTCGCTGCTCTATTTCAACCGACCGACTAACTACTCCAGTACGCAGACAGCATTCAGCTGCCCAGTGGAAATCACAGAAGCTACATGTTGTATCCGTAATTGGAGAGACAACAAATAACGAATGGCGCGAGTTCCAAATTCTGTTTATTGCCAACGGCTCCACAATACTAACACAACTTGGGGCTTGATCAAGAGCAGCGACTGGGCTGCAGAGTCCAAGACCGGTATGGTAAACAGTCGTAGCACAGTGCAGCGTCTTTCCTGGGTGCGACGTCGACGTAGCAAGTAGGTATCCCAACACGAGACTGCCGGGCGAGGCGGCGTATGCGGCTATATAAGGCGATTGGCGGAGGAATATGCCCGCCGTACCCGAGTCCGCCTGTCGTGTCCTGTTATGATTGGCGGCGCGGCCTCACGTGACTATCTCTCGGGAGGACGCCGGCCGAGGTTGCCATGACAGTGCGGAGGCACTCAGTGTGTGAGGCCCGCGCCTGCGCTGTACAGCTGTGCAGAGCTGCGCATAAGTGGGGCGTGCCGGCCGTTGGCTGTATGACGTAAAGACTGCGGCCACACAGCTGCAGGCCCCACGGTGTGGGCATTGACTATACCACACTACACACGGTTCCACGTAAACACACTTGCACAAGAACTCGAACAATCGTAAAAGCAATCACTGTGGGACAGCAAGGACTAATCAATTCGACAAACAGAGAGTTTCCACAAGCGGTCGACGACCAAATACACGTCGTCCGATGAGTCGACCGACTGAACGACAAACCCAGGTTGTTCCCACTGAAGTTACGTGTGTCGGCAACGGTCGGGCGAGTCTTGGCTATCCGAAGCTCACTGCAGCTCCAACCCGACTCAACTCGATGTCCATTCTGAATTCGGAGACACGGCGACCCGGGCACACTTGCTCGGACCCAGCCATGCAGAGGTAACTCTTGCACATTGGCCACGACGTGTCTGCACAAGGAATGAACCGACCCACGTACGGCAAGATGACCGACTGACGAGGCCCAGAAACGGTCAAAGGACCAAATACACGTCGTCCAATGAGGCGACCAACCGAACGACCAATCAACAGTGGTCCCGCTCCAATCCCCTCCCGTCGTGCAATCCATGTCTGCCGTCAGCCGTTGGCAAACACTGGCTGTCCGCACCTCACTGGCGCTCCGTCCCAGACTTCACTGCTGCTGCGTCCCGACTGAGCTCCCGACACACCACGAGCCGGAAATACTAGCGGTCGCTTCAAAGATAATATGACAGTGCTCTTATCCTTAAGCGCTGCTGCTGCCACTCACGGGCAGGTAACATAGGAACTTAGTGACGCCAGTAAATCGAATAAGAAAACGAGGTGGTAGTATCGTAAAGAGTAGATGACAAACAATGAAGGGCATGAACACGAGCCGCGCTCGCCTCACGTGTGATTATAAGAAACGCTGTTTAAATGTAGTGTTGCTCCTGCGCTAAGAGGCTGTACCCTCCACTGCAAGAATGAGCTGACTGGGGAATGGACCAAGAGAGGGGTGTATGTGTATTGTGTATTGAACTGGAAACCTACAAACGATGGAGAGGCTTCGCACCGCCGTAGCCCTCAGTGATACACAACCCCACGACAAGTCACAGCAGTCCGTCCACTTCACCACCGCCCCACACCGAACCCACGGTTCTAGGCGCTTCGGTCCGGAGCCGCTCTACTGCTACAGTCGCAGATTCAACTCCTGCCTCGAGCATGGATGTGTGTGATGTCCTTAGGTTTAAGTAGGTCTAAGTGACTGATGACCTCAGATGTTAAGTCCCATAGTGCTCAGAGCCATTTGAACCATTTTTGAACCAAACCCAGGGTTACTGTGCGGCTCGGCCCCCAGTTGAGCCCTCCCGCCATCCCCCCCCCCCCCCCCCCAAGCAACGTCTCACACTAGACGAGTGTAACCCCAAATGTTTGCGTGGTAGAGTAACTATGGTGTACGCGTACGTAGAGACAGTGTTTGCGCAGCAATCGCCGACATAGTGTAACTGAGGCGGAATAAGGGGAACCAGCCCGATATCGTCGAAGCAGATGGAAAACCGCCTTAAAAACCACCCACAGGCTGGTCATCACACCGGACCTTGATGCTAATCCACCGGATGGATTCATGTTGGGGACCGGCACGCCTTCCCGCTCAAGAAGCAGCGCGATAGACCACGCGGCTAGCTGGGCGGGCTAAGGGAGGGGTAATTTTGTTTGTCAACAACATACTCTACTCCTCTGCTCTGTCCCCGATTACTGACATCCAAGCAATTGAAGTTGATGTTTATGTGGGTCAAAGAACGACTATATGCTCTCTACATTTACCATAAGAAAAAGCGGTAGATTCTGAGACTCTCAGAGATCTTACAGACCAACTGCCACGACAACTTCTCATACTAGGAGACTTCAATGCTGATCACGTATTATGGAGCTCACATATTCTTTACCTCAGGGGTCGGGTTTTAGAGAGTATCCTGAAAATAGGCATTTCCACTAATTTCAACTCTGCTACTGGGTCATCCCGAGCCACAGACTTCTTGTTCTACTCTGCAGCCCTTTCTGGTTTGCCTCAGTCTGAGGTCACTAGTAACTTTCATGCCAGCCACGATTTCCTTCTATACCGGATGCAGCAATCCTTGAAAGGGCGCTGCCAAGATGAATGATCAGCAGAGATAACTCGACGGTTTTCATCCGACTGCTACAGTCGCAGGTTCGAATCCTGCCTCGGGCATGGATGTGTGTGATGACCTTAGGTTCGTTAGGTTTAAGTAGTTCTAAGTTCTAGGAGACTGATGACCTCAGAAGTTAAGTCCCATAGTGCTCAGAGCCATTTGAACCATTTTTCATCAGACTGGCAGTGCTCGAAGACCAAGGCATTGTCCAGGAATGGGTGGAGCACTTCACATGAATGATCCACCAGGCCGCCGACTCCCTCAGGTCATCTAATGAGGCAGCCTCTAGCTTGGTGGACTGATGGATGCCGCTCAGCAGTTCGGGCCAGGCGTCCGGCGAGGCGACGTTTTGAATGTCGCCCAGCAGCAGAAAACCTTACAGTCTTTCAAATAGTGAGAGCCAAATCTCATTGCATGATGAAGGAGAGCAAGAAAAGGTAACGGAAAACTTTTCTGGATTCTGTAAACAGCTCACTTGTTCTACGAATGTATGGGAAGCCATCGGGAGGATTTCCGGCAACAGCACTTGGTTAGCTACAGCTGGGGTGCTGTTTCGGGGATATTCCCAAACAACGCCCAGAGACATCGCCCAAATACTGACACAGCATTTTGCTATGACTAGCACTGTTATCAATCAGTGTCCCGTGTTTTGCCGCGACAGTTCAGAGTCATACAATTACCATTTCTCTCTGTGAGAGGGAGAGTTGAATTCAGCGATGTTTGAGACTCGTGATACTGCCTTCGATGCATATACCAAAATCAGTACAGCATGATAAGACACTCGCAAACGGCGCCGAAGAAAATCGCCCTTGAATGCTTTAATTCGGTACAACAGGCAGGGCAGTTTCTCTTAGCTAGTGGAAGAAGCAATTCTGATACGTCCTTAAACCACGAAAAGACCGGACGTTCCCCAGCAGTTACTGGAGAGACGCCTTAACGAGCTGTATAGTAAAGACTATGGAGAGGCTGGTCAGCATTCGTCTGGTCTGGATATTATGGACCAGGCAGCTCCTCAGCTGATCTCAGCGTGTATTCAGAACAGGTCGGTTCGTTGCCGACAACCTGACCCTGCTAGAGGCGGTTATCCAACAGGCTTCCCTACGTAACCATCACTGTAAGGATATATCCTCTGACATCAGTAAGGCGTATAACACTACTGGAAGGTACAGTATTCTAGATCAACTGCTCCAGTCGGTTTTCCGTGGTCACGTCCCTGTATTCATTTGGTCCTTCTTATTGAAAAGGTTTTTTAAGTTTCCGATTGGTGATGTGCTTTCAGATACTTTTGAGTAGGAGAGTGGTGTTCTCAAGGGAAATGTTTTAAGTGTTATCCTCTTTGCTGTGCCATAAACAATACGAATGAAACGTCCATGGCAGGGAATCCTGTGCAGTGCTCCATATTTGTAGCCGATTTGCTGTTCTCGGTTGCTTCTCCACCACTGCAGTAGTGACCCAGCAGTTACAGCTTACGGTGAAGAGATTCGAGGAATGGGCTACAATGACACCTTCATTATCCTCTGATGATAAGTATGTGTTAGTTTTAATCCTTCTCGTCGTATTTTTAATTTACCTGACTTCCATATGAGAGACACCAGTCCGTATTTAAAAGACTCTATGAGTTTTCTGGGCCTCACTTTTGATTCCGAACTGTAGTTCTTACCGCAGCTACACCACCTGAAGGTAAAAACCTATAAATCATTTAATATCCTCAAGTGTCTTAGCCACCTGTCTTGGGGACCGGATAGGACGCGCCTTTTCCAGTTTTGTAAGGCTTTCGTCAGATCGAGGCTAGACTGTGGGTGCACAGTGTACTTACCAGTGAGATCTTCATACCGGAAGATTATTGAAGTTATCCGCAGTGATGGGATTAGACTGGTCTCAGGTGCTTACAGCACCATCCCCCTACCCCGTCTCTATGGTGAGGCTCGGAAATTGCTACTCATCATCCGGCAGCAGTTAATAATGCGTCAAGCATATACACTCCTGGAAATGGAAAAAAGAACACATTGACACCGGTGTGTCAGACCCACCATACTTGCTCCGGACACTGCGAGAGGGCTGTACAAGCAATGATCACACGCACGGCACAGCGGACACACCAGGAACCGCGGTGTTGGCCGTCGAATGGCGCTAGCTGCGCAGCATTTGTGCACCGCTGCCGTCAGTGTCAGCCAGTTTGCCGTGGCATACGGAGCTCCATCGCAGTCTTTAACACTGGTAGCATGCCGCGACAGCGTGGACGTGAACCGTATGTGCAGTTGACGGACTTTGAGCGAGGGCGTATAGTGGGCATGCGGGAGGCCGGGTGGACGTACTGCCGAATTGCTCAACACGTGGGGCGTGAGGTCTCCACAGTACATCGATGTTGTCGCCAGTGGTCGGCGGAAGGTGCACGTGCCCGTCGACCTGGGACCGGACCACAGCGACGCACGGATGCACACCAAGACCATAGGATCCTACGCAGTGCCGTAGGGGACCGCACCGCCACTTCCCAGCAAATTAGGGACACTGTTGCTCCTGGGGTATCGGCGAGGACCATTCGCAACCGTCTGCATGAAGCTGGGCTACGGTCCCGCACACCGTTAGGCCGTCTTCCGCTCACGCCCCAACATCGTGCAGCCCGCCTCCAGTGGTGTCGCGACAGACGTGAATGGAGGGACGAATGGAGACGTGTCGTCTTCAGCGATGAGAGTCGCTTCTGCCTTGGTGCCAATGATGGTCGTATGCGTGTTTGGCGCCGTGCAGGTGAGCGCCACAATCAGGACTGCATACGACCGAGGCACACAGGGCCAACACCCGGCATCATGGTGTGGGGAGCGATCTCCTACACTGGCCGTACACCACTGGTGATCGTCGAGGGGACACTGAATAGTGCACGGTACATCCAAACCGTCATCGAACCCATCGTTCTACCATTCCTAGACCGGCAAGGGAACTTGCTGTTCCAACAGGACAATGTACGTCCGCATGTATCCCGTGCCACCCAACGTGCTCTAGAAGGTGTAAGTCAACTACCCTGGCCAGCAAGATCTCCGGATCTGTCCCCCATTGAGCATGTTTGGGACTGGATGAAGCGTCGTCTCACGCGGTCTGCACGTCCAGCACGAACGCTGGTCCAACTGAGGCGCCAGGTGGAAATGGCATATTAAGACGTTCCACAGGACTACATCCAGCATCTCTACGATCGTCTCCATGTGAGAATAGCAGCCTGCATTGCTGCGAAAGGTGGATATACACTGTACTAGTGCCGACATTGTGCATGCTCTGTTGCCTGTGTCTATGTGCCTGTGGTTCCGTCAGTGTGATCATGTGATGTATCTGACCCCAGGAATGTGTCAATAAAGTTTCCCCTTCCTGGGACAATGAATTCACGGTGTTCTTATTTCAATTTCCAGGAGTGTATGATAGTCGCTGCTTGCAGTTCACCAGGATAACGTACTGTCGTTCGTCCAGCTATGGAACACCTGTTTTCAAACCGTTCGCGAGCACCAAGGTCGTCTGGGATCAGCGTGAAGCATGTTTTGGAGTCACTTGGTGTGAGGCAAGTACAAACCCAACTCCAGGGTTGCAACCTACTGCAACCGGAGTAAATTTGGATTCAGTACTGTACAAGAGTAGCTGCGCTCATCTATCTATAGTTAATACAACGTTTTATGGCATTTTAAATGAGTACCACAACTATACTGTGTGTGGAAAAGAAGCATTCCCTATTTTGAGAGATAATGGGGTGGACCAAAACAAAATAAAAATGTCCGGTACTAAGCTTATCTTAAGTTCTATGAGGACTTGTTCATCTTCGATGCTGTGGAACACATCTATTTTCCTGTAAGCTCTTTGCTATTACGAACTACCTACAAAAAGCAGTACACAAATGAGTAAACAAATCACAACACATTATTCTCTTACCGTGAAACAGCAGAGCCTCTAATGCAGTGTGCTTCCTCTTACCTACTTCTAATGTAATCTCTTTACTTTGTATACCTTCGCTTGTGAGCCGTCATCGAAGCAAATGATCAATATGGTGTCCATTCGTAGTAAGGCACGCTTCTGTCCTGTATCTTACGGACTCATGCAGTCACTAAAAACTCCAGGTCTGTCACGGATGCGGTGGCAGGCAATGAAGAGTTAGTTGCTTGTTCCACAGATCATTTTTACGACTCTCTAATCGAAAAATTTGCAACGAGTTAGATTGCGGGATATGTACACATGAATAGCGTTAACATTAAATTAACACATTTTCTGTAAGTGCTGCTCATCCCTCTACACTTGAAAACTACTTTTTTTTCTTTTTTTTTTTTTTTTTTTTTTTTACAGCCTGCTAGTTTTTAAACAGAAATTCCTCCGCGGTAAAGGCCTTGTCCAGGAGATATGATTTTAGATTAGATTGAAATATTCATGTGCCACCTGTCAGACATTTTTAATTATTGGACAAATGATCAAACATTTTTGTTGCTGAACACTGAACTCCCTTCTAAGCCACTGGCAGCTTTAATAATGGGCAATAAAAGTCACTTTCTCCTCTGACGTTATAGGTATAGACGTCACTGTTCTCCTCAAACTCTAATGTATTGTTTAAACATTTCATTAGCGCGTAATATGAGTTACGATGATTCAGTTAAAATTCCCATCACCTTAAAGAGGTTCCTACATGACGACCGCGGATGAACACCATATCATATCCTTAATACTCGCTTTTTTTGCAATCAGTACTCGCTTTCTAAATGATGAGTTACCTCAGAAAACTATTCCACGAGACATTACTAATCGGAAATATGCAGAATATGACAGAAGGTTACTTCTCTTGTTTCCAAGACTAGCAATAACACGAACAGCAAAATTAGCTGAAATTAATAGTCTGAAAAGCTTAGTTCTATGATTCTTCCAGATCCAGTTATCATCAGTGTATACACTCAAAACTTTGGAGAATGCTATCCTATTTAGGGTTCCCAGTTCATGTGCTACATCAACTGTTGGTGTGACTCTGTTGTACGTAACGGAATGTAGTGTGTGTCCTCAACACTTGGGGACTGTCCATTTTCAGAGAAACGCTTAATAATTCTTTATAAAAGATGTGTAACCGTCTCTTCTGTTGGTGTCTCTCCAATGGGATTTACAGTAACAGTGGTGTCCTCTGGAAAATGTACCAATTCTGCTTGTTGAATGATAAGTGGAGGATCAGTTACGTATACAAGGAACAGGAACGTACGCAAAATTGAACCCTGTCCAACGTCCTCTGAGATTTCTCCCTAATCACTAGGATTTTCTACCTTTCTGACATTGTATGAATTATCAAACACAACATTTTACGTTCTCTTTGTTAAGTTGTGTGTGAAGTTATCAGTTCTATAAAATTCAAGTTTTCTAAGAGTATAACATTATCTACACAATCAAACGCCTTGAAGAGTTCACAAAAATATCAACTGGAGATATTTTATTTTTTAAGACTTGTAATATTTGGTGGGTGAACGTGTAAATGGCATTCTCAGTCAAGTAACCATTGTGGAATACAGTCTGTGATATGAAGAGATTTCTACTATTTAAAGTGCTATTAGTCCATTGCTAATAATTCCTGACTGTGCATTTATGGAATGTCGCTGCAGATGCCTGCGTATGTCTCTGCATCTGCCCACGTATGATGGTTATGAAAATTGCAAAGATGTAAGTACGATGTAAAAACATTACACAAACTTATCAAAACACACAATGGTTCCATTAGAACTAATGTACGAACTGCACTTACCCAGAATTGTTAATACAGTTTACAATACCAACAATAACAGAAATTTACCGGATGCTGTACCTGTGAACAAGAATGGTGGAATGTGTCCTCGTCTATTTATTGCATTCTGCGGGTCATTTTAATCGGCAAAGAACTTTAAGTAGAGGAGATTTACTTCTTAACAAGGCATATACTGAACATTTTGGTCTTGTTTTTTTTCCGTACTGGCCCCTCTCTAACTGTGGCGTAATTTCTTTAACCCCATACAGCAGTATTCGCGGATCGATCTAAACTGTGGTTCTCTGTAGACTGTTCTTATGTTTTCCTTGATCGCGTCCTCAACGTGTACTTGCACCATGAACAAATGACATGCTGTACGCCGAGAAAATGCAAGAAAAACACGGAAAATATACCGGAAATAACAAGAACAAACGTAAAAATCATGTTGTGACTTGAAGTAAATAAGGTGTTATGAAATTATCCACAGAAAAAAATATTTGGAATCAAACAATACGAATGTAACAATGTTTACAATCATTATGACAATGCTATTTTACTCGTTTTGGAATATAGAAAGAGACCCACTGATGATGGCGATATGGTAGCTGGGAAAGAAAATGAAATAAATAAAAACAAAAGTGTTTTGCTTCAGGGTGCACCCACAACTGCATATTGACATTTTAATGCAAACACAGAGCGGTGGAAGCATATGGATATCAATGGAAACAAAGTGGCACACGTAGCAGCCAAAGAAGTGTGTCGCGACTATAAGACACCTCGAAGTGCCATCCCATACATCCCGTTACACCTCTCCATGCTACCACATCACTGCTGAGGCACAGGGTCAAGTGTAGATATGAAGATGACTAGCTGAAAGTAGCAGGTAGTAACCTGCGTCTAGTAAAGTCAACAACACTGCCAAGGCGTACCTCTTTCCAGCCAGGAAGACACGATGGCGTTCTTCTCAATCGTCTTCGCATAGGACACAGCCCTATAACGCATGGCTTCTCGTCTGGCGGGAGGGCCCTCCAATGTGATGCGCTTGTGGCATACAGACCACAGTGAGGTACGTTTTAGTTGACTGCGTTTTATATTCAGACGACAGGACAGCAGCTAATGTATCTACAGATATGTGCTCCAATTTAACTGACAATAACACGAATGTGGTAATACTTAGTAGGTTCTGTGAACTGTTCAACTTTTGCCTTAAAATTTTATAGAGGAGTTATTCATGCGTTACCTTGATGGGTGGCTCATCCTCTTTTTTTTTGTGAGAGGGGTTTGTCAGCCACATATCCCCGCCCTGTGTAATCATTTTAATCTCCCTCTCTTCTTACCTGTCTTTTAATTGGCAGTTTTAGAATATCTGATCATTTTAACGCTGTCTTATAGAATGTGAGATAATGTGATTGTGCGAATGAGCGTGTTTGAGACTGCGAGAGAGGGAGTGCACTTTCATGTTAGATTGACTCTTACTTCTTTTATCACATGTAGAACTCTTCAAGCACATTCTTTTCTCTTAATTTTCGTACGGGCGCTGATAACCTTGCCAGTGAGCGCCCCTAAACCTCAAACACCAAAAGTTAACTTCTCTGGATAATCGGCAACACGCAATCTTGCATACAGTTGAACGCAATAAGACAGTGTTCTTATCAAAAACCAACTAAATTAAACAAATTTACAAAAATATGCTAAATATCCCAGGTGCATCAACTGTCAGGGACTGTTCAAATTTGATATTCCATAAAAGCGATCATAGCATCTCAGTCATAATTCTAATGAACTTTGGGACTGTGTCACACAGCTAGTTAAATTTGGAAGTATATTACTTCCAAACAGTCATCATTATAACATTCATTTAAGATGTAACAAATTTATAAATCTCATGTCTTATTAAAAAAAATGCATGTTGTGCACCTATGAAACATGGAAACGTAGAAAGCCATTGCTGTGCATAGTCACTTAAGTAGCACATATGAACCATGCTCGTACACATAACTGTGCATGAATCATGAGAGTGTCTTCCTGAGCAGCCAAGAATTTGGGTATTGAACTATACTCAAGCATGAAAAGTATTGTGAGAAAGAGGGTTGTTACACAAGAGACCAGAAACACAACGTACAGTTACATGATCAAGTTAATGCTGAGTAAATAAAGAGTTTTAAAGTTCAGTTCGAGAAACAACAATGGGACTGAACATGGAAAAAGTTCAAGGCAATCGTAAAATGCGTTTTAGACAGGTACGTGCCGAGTAAAACTGTGAGGGACGGGAAAAACCCACCGTGGTACAACAACAAAGTTAGGAAACTACTGCGAAAGCAAAGAGAGCTTCACTCCAAGTTTAAACGCAGCCAAAACCTCTCAGACAAACAGAAGCTAAACGATTTCAAAGTTAGCGTCAGGAGGGCTATGCGTGAAGCGTTCAGTGAATTCGAAAGTAAAATTCTATGTACCGACTTGACAGAAAATCCTAGGAAGTTCTGGTCTTACGTTAAATCAGAAAGTGGCTCGAAACAGCATATCCAGACACTCCGGGATGATGATGGCATTGAAACAGAGGATGACACGCATAAAGCTGAAATACTAAACACCTTTTTCCAAAGCTGTTTCACAGAGGAAGACCGCACTGCAATTCCTTCTCTAAATCCTCGCACAAACGAAAAAATGGCTGACATCGAAATAAGTGTCCAAGGAATAGAAAAGCAACTGGAATCACTCAATAGAGGAAAGTCCACTGGACCTGACGGGATACCAATTCGATTCTACACAGAGTTCGCGAAAGAACTTGCCCCCCTTCTAACAGCCGTGTACCGCAAGACTCTAGAAGAACGGAGGGTTCCAAATGATTGGAAAAGAGCACAGGTAGTCCCAGTCTTCAAGAAGGGTCGTCGAGCAGTTGCGCAAAACTATAGACCTATATCTCTGACGTCGATCTGTTGTAGAATTTTAGAACATGTTTTTTGCTCGAGTACCATGTCGTTTTTGGAAACCCAGAATCTACATGTAGGAATCAACATGGATTCCGGAAACAGCGATCGTGTGAGGCCCAACTCGCTTTATTTGTTCATGAGACCCAGAAAATATTAGATACAGGCTCCCAGGTAGATGCTATTTTTCTTGACTTCCGGAAGGCGTTTGATACAGTTCCGCACTGTCGCCTGATAAACAAAGTAAGAGCCTACGGAATATCAGACCAGCTGTGTGGCTGGATTGAAGAGTTTTTAGCAAACAGAACACAGCATGTTGTTATCAATGGAGAGACGTCTACAGACGTTAAAGTAACCTCTGGCGTGCCACAGGGGAGTGTTATGGGACCATTGCTTTTCACATTATATATAAATGACCTAGTAGATAGTGTCGGAAGTTCCATGCGGCTTTTCGCGGATGATGCTGTAGTATACAGAGAAGTTGCAGCATTAGAAAATTGTAGCGAAATGCAGGAAGATCTGCAGCGGATAGGCACTTGGTGCAGGGAGTGGCAACTGACCCTTAACATAGACAAATGTAATGTATTGCGAATACATAGAAAGAAGGATCCTTTATTTTATGATTATATGATAGCGGAACAAACACTGGTAGCAGTTACTTCTGTAAAAAATCTGGGAGTATGCGTGCGGAACGATTTGAAGTGGAATGATCATATAAAATTAATTGTTGGTAAGGCGGGTACCAGATTGAGATTCATTGGGAGAGTGCTTAGAAAATGTAGTCCATCAACAAAGGAGGTGGCTTACAAAACTCTCGTTCGACCTATACTTGAGTATTGCTCATCAGTGTGGGATCCGTACCAGATCGGTTTGACGGAGGAGATAGAGAAGATCCAAAGAAGAGCGGCGCGTTTCGTCACAGGGTTACTTGGTAACCGTGATAGCGTTACGGAGATGTTTAATAAACTCAAGTGGCAGACTCTGCAAGAGAGGCGCTCTGCATCGCGGTGTAGATTGCTCGCCAGATTTCGAGAGGGTGCGATCTGGATAAGGTATCGAATATATTGCTTCCCCCTACTTATACCTCCCGAGGAGATCACGAATGTAAAATTAGAGAGATTAGAGCGCGCACGGAGGTTTTCAGACAGTCGTTCTTCCCGCGAACCATACGCGACTGGAACAGGAAAGGGAGGTAATGACAGTGGCACGTAAAATGCCCTCCGCCACACACCTTTGGGTGGCTTGCGGAGTATAAATGTAGATGTAAATGTAGATGTAGATGTAGATGTAGGAGTAACATGAAATTGTGAATTCTAAACATGTACAGACTAGTTTAGTAACGAATACAAAAAGTAAATTTGGGTTGAATTTTTTGAAGAAGAGGGGAATGTCACGTCACCGAGTGGAAACAGGGAAGTTCACACTAGCAGAGCCTTAGGCGACACCAGGCAGAGGTACTGACATCCCTAAGCAGCATAAACAGAAAATCAACACTGTATGTCAAACACATGCATGAGCACATGGTGCTACATCATCAACAATCAACAAAGCTACAGGTTTAGAAAAATATCAAGCAAGAGAGATGGATGGAGATGTATTCGTTAGCTCTCGTGACCTGAAGCAACAAGCATACCTTGGATGCAGTACCACATTTCAGACACATGACAGTGCAGTTATGAGCCTGTAACAATTTGTTAAGCAGACAGAATAGAACCAGGACAGCTGAGAACTAATGATGAAGCAGGCCACACTCAGTCGTAACGAACGCAGCCTGACGACAGTCTCCATTAATACCCAGGTTCTCCAGCTCTGGGTTGAGTTGGTCATAACTATCGATGGTATGCATAGCGATAGCACACGATTGCGGTGTAGTGATATCCTTGTGGGACACACACCGCTTCCCAGTCTCAAGATGGAAACATCCAAGTAACCATGACCTACCACTCATGGGCATTCGTGTTGCATGCAGAATAACAATAGCAGCAAGCGCTACATGCGGACACTGCGACAGCTAGACCAAACCACAACAGTGCACTACAGCCACACTCGTAAACACGGTCGTCATCGTAAACATGTCCCTGCAGATGCTGCTCGCCGACCGTGGCCCGTGTTTGTTACAACACGCAACTGAACGTCGGAGGTTTCAAGCGTCAACTTTAGGTTACAATATCTCCGGATGTAATTAACATTTTACAATGCAACAAACGGCACTGATTACGTATTTGTTTATATGTTCAGATGTGCTAACAAAACTAACGTGGTTCAATTTAAAAAAACGTTGGTTTGTGTTAAAATACATACTTCCATGCATTTTTGTATGGTTTATGTTAAACAATTACACTAGCCCCTCTCCTCACGTTTGGTCTGTGAAATCGGTTCGTCAGTATTTGATGTGGTTTACGAAATATATCCAGCGGTAACGTTAGGTGACTCACCCTGTATATACGGGGTTCACTGTCCGGAGAGAGAAGTTTGGGGATTGGTGGTAGCGTCGCGACAAGAAGTGGTCACGAGGTCCGAGCGGCCAAAGCCACGAGCTGCGCAAGAAGGGCCAGCGCGGAGCAAAGATACCGGAGTACTTCACCGGGGGCAGCGTCGACTACAAGCAGCAGGCCGACATTCCGTCGGTTGGTTGGCAACATTCGTGTCGGACGACCGCTCGTGGCCTGGCAGCCCCCTTCTACCTGGCTGTCATCGGCACCACTCAGTAACCGCTCACAAGCACCTGGATCCATGAAACTGCTTGCTGATAAAGGGGACTAACATTCTGTAATCTGTTCTCCTTATTATTTCCCGGTTTGTACCCGCCCCTCAGAGTTTTACTAGATCGGCTCTTTGGTCGTAAATATAGGCAGTAGTACTGTACTGGGACACTAGTTGTTGTCTGAAAATTTGTTCCGATTTTATATTGCCTTTCCTTTCATGTTTCTACCCGATCATTAATGTTCTAATTAACCATCTCTTGGTCGTAAATACTGCCGGATCAATTGTACTAAGGTACAGGATGCCGTTAAACAAAAGAGGGGCCTTGTGGTTAGATGTAGCTGTTAACCGCTTCATTTCTGTTATTGTAATCGCATTTCTCAGTCATTAGCAATAATCTGAACAACCTGTTGTACCAGGTTGTTCGTTGCTGTGTTTGAAAGACCAGGTCAATATTGGTATACTTTAGCAGAATCTTGTGATTCCGCCGAGTGAGTTCTCTTGTAATAAGTGTTCACAAGAAATGTTTTAAGACGTTCCTCCAGAGCGGTCTTAATAACTGACAATCAGTTTAACTTTGAAAATGTTAACAGACAGATGCCGCCAGGAATTTAGATAAAATGAAATTGTCAGAAGGGCCGGGTTGGGATCCACTCGCACCTTCGTTGCCTATTGAAATTAAGAGGTTGGTTGCTCTGAAGTAAGCCTTATCATTATCATATTGTTTGCTACTCTGTTTAACCTTTAAGGACAGGTAAGCATTTTAACCCTGAACCTTTCGACATACAGCTTTCAAATTAAAAGCTAAGTCATCTGTTTTGAGAAATTGGATCACTCTTGGCATAAGTGGTGCTTATATAGTTTCTATGTGTTGCAGAAGGGCATTTAATAAGACAGTGTCCAGCGCGGTTGTAAACACCGCTGTTTCACCAGATAACTGGCGGGATGCGGGCCTGGCCGTCTTGTAATCATTGTCATATTGTTTGCTGTTTTGCAATAGAGCTCTTCAGATTTTTTTGCAAAGATTAAAAGCTTATTCAAGCTAAGGTTTAAGGCCGAAAGAATATTGCAAATTTGTTCATTTTGTTAAAGAAAATTTTGTGGTTAAATGCTTCAATTATTTGTAAAACACAGTTTATATACTGTTAAGTAAACAATGGCTCTGAGCACTATGGGACTCAACATCTTAGGTCATAAGTCCCCTAGAACTTAGAACTACTTAAACCTAACTAACCTAAGGACATCACACACATCCATGCCCGAGGCAGGATTCGAACCTGCGACCGTAGCAGTCCCGCGGTTCCGGACTGCAGTGCCAGAACCGCTAGACCACCGCGGCCGGCGTTAAGTAAACAGGTTGTGCGAATATAATGTTATATTGGTGGGTCCTCCCTTCCACATTTTTCCTTAATTCCAGTAAGAACCAAGTATCAGTATTGATTGGGAAAAATGACAGAGAAAATAATGTTTCATGTCTGTACAGTAACTGTAAGCGCCCCTTTAAGACCTTAGCCACTGTAACTGCAAAGTCATAATGTACACACTCACTAACGATACTCGTTTTATACAGGGTGGTCCATTGATCGTGACTGGGCCAAATATCTCACGAAATAAGCTTCAAACGAAAAAACTACAAAGAACGAAACTTGTCTAGCTTGAAGGGGGAAAAACGGATGGCGTTATGGTGGCACCGCTAGATGGTGCTACTATAGGTCAAACGGATATTAACTGCGTTTTTTTAAATAGGAACCCCCATTTTTTATTATATATTCGTTTAGTACGTAAAGAAATATGAATGTTTTAGTTGGACCACTTTTTTCGTTTTGTGATAGATTGCGCTGTAATAGTCACAAACATATGGGTCACAATTTTAGTCGAACACTTGATAATAGGTAGGTTTTTTTAAATTAAAATACAGAAAGTAGGTACGTTTGAACATTTTATTTCGGTTGTTCCAATGTCATACATGTACCTTTGTGAACTTATCATTTCTCAGAAGGCATGCTGTTACAGCGTGATTACCTGTAAATACCACATTAATGCAATACATGCTCAAAATGATGTCCGTCAACCTCAATGCATTTGGCAATACGTGTAACGACATTCCTCTCAACAGCGAGTAGTTCGCCTTTCGTAATGTTCGCACATGCATTGACAATGCGCCGGCACATGTTGTCAGGCGTTGTCGGTGGATCACGATAGAAAATATCCTTCAACTTTCCCCACAGAAAGAAATCCGGCGACGTCAGATCCGGTGAACGTGCGGGCCATGGTATAGTGCTTCGATGACCAATCTACCTGTCACGAAACATGCTATTCAATACCACTTCAACCGCACGCGAGTTATTTGTCGGACATTGATGATGTTGGAAGTACATCGCCATTCTGTGATGCAGTGAAACATCTTGTAGTAACATCGGTAGAACATTACGTAGGAAATCAGCATACATTGCACCATTTAGATTGCCATCGATAAAATGGGGGCCAATTATCCTTCCTCCCATAATGCCGCACCATACATTAACCCGCAAAGGTCGCTGATGTTCCACTTGTCGCAGCCATCGTGGATTTTCCGTTGCCCAATAGTGCATATTATGCCGGTTCACGATACCGCTGTTGGTTAATGACACTTCGTCGCTAAACAAAACGCGTGCAAAAAATCTGTCATCGTCTCGTAATTTCTCTTGTGCCCAGCGGCAGAACTGTACACGACGTTCAAAGTCGTCGCCATGCAATTCCTGGTGCATAGAAATATGGTACGAGTGCAATCGATGCTGATGTAGCATTCTCAACACCGACGTTTTTGAGATTCCCCATACTGGCGCAGTTTGTCTGCTACTGATGTGCGTATTAGCCGCGACAGCAGCTAAAACACCTACTTGGGCATCATCATTTGTTGCAGGTGTGGTTGACGTTTCACATGTGGCTGAACGCTTCCTGTTTCCTTAAATAACGTAAGTATCCGGCGAACTGTCCAGACACTTGGATGATGTCGTCCAAGATACCGAGCAACATACATAGCATACGCCAGTTGGACATTTTGATCACAACAGCCATACATCAACACGATATCGACCTTTTCCGCAATTAGTAAACGGTCCATTTTAACACGGCTAATGTATCACAAAGCAAATACCGTCCGCACTGGCGGAATGTTACGTTTAAAATGGTTCAAATGGCTCTGAGCACTATGCGACTTAACTTCTGAGGTCATCAGTCGCCTAGAACTTAGAACTAATTAAACCTAACTAACGTAAGACCATGACACACATCCACGCCCGGGGCAGGATTCGAACCTGCGACCGTAGCGGTCGCCCGGTTCCAGACTGTAGCGCTTAGAACCGCACGGCCACTCCGGCCGGCGAATGTTACGTGATACCACGTACTTATACGTTTGTGACTATTACAGCGCCATCTATCACAATGCGAAAAAAGTGGTCCACCTAAAACATTCATATTTCTTTACGTACTACACGAATATGTAATAAAAAATGGGGGTTCCTATTTTTTAAAAAAAGCAGTTGATATCCGTTTGACCTATGGTAGCGCCATCTAGCGGTCCAAGCATAGCGCCATCTGTTTTCCCCCTTCAAGCTAGACAAGTTTCGTTCTTTGTAGTTTTTTCGTTTGACGCTTATTTCGGAGATATTTGGCCCGGTCACGATCAATGGATCACCCTGAATAATCCATAGACTGTCAGCAGTATGACGAAGTCCAAAGCTGCAACACTAAAAGAAACAATGAGCATCGCCACTGTATGCTAAACCTGCCAGTGGCTTAAAAGAGTGTTCAGTGTCCAGCCAAAAAATTCGTTGATCATTAGACCGTAACATAATCTGCCTCACAGGTAGCGAAACAAATTTTAAATTCAATGTGACCTAATTCTTCTGGGAAACTGCTACTATTCCATAAACGACTATTTAAAAAAACACTTCTGTATGTGGACTTTAGTAGAAAAATATGTTGACCTTATTGTTAAATCTGTGTATCACTTGTAACATGAGAAACGGCGAATATTAAATCTTTTTATTTTCATCAACGGAACTATTTAGCATTCTGTAAATGGCGGGCATGCAGCCATGTTCAGAAACAAACCATGTCAACAGACCCTGCAGACTAAGTCGTTCGACAAGAATGGCCCAAATTGACCGTGCTATATTTAACCATGTAATGACAGCGTAGAAGAGCAGCATTTACAGACGAGTAGCTTCCATATATTCCAGTACTGCCAGTTGCTGCAATTTCACAGTCAGGACGCGTAAAACAGTCGCATCCGAGCCGATTACTGAACTGTGGTCTCATTTGCGCAGTGTGCAGTTCTGAGCGGCATCCCGGTAACATACGTGTCCTCCATTGCATATGATGCAAGTTATGTCCTATTTACCGAAATGGCAACAGTTAATTCTGCTCGAGAGGACAATTCTACAATTAACAGCCACGCTGTCAGAATTCGGTCCCCTTTATGTCTCATCGGCACACACACACACACACGTCGTTTTATTTCTCTGTCGTTCCTATTGAGATGTGTAGCACACTCGCTTCTGTATATAAAAGGTTAGATGCGAGAGTGCTGTCTGACAGTGCAAAGAGTACGGCCGATGTTAACCTTCAGTCATGGTTCACCGAACAGCAGTCTTCGTGGAGCCTGCAATCATGCCGGGTAGGGGGGGGGGGGGGGGGGATTCGTAGAGGGAGGAGTAAGTACGACGGTTAGTGACAAAGTATTAATTATCACCTAAAAAAAGAGAAAAAATGAAGATTACAGCTCGTAGATCATGCGTATACCATATTTTCACATTACGGCCGATCTTAAAGAAACACGGGGAAAAACTAAAAAAAAACATAGGATTAATTTTTATAGATTTAGAAGAAGCATATGATACTGTCCCGAGAAAACTACTTTGATGAGCGTTACATCTGGCAAACATAAAGGGTTCTTTAACTAAAATAACACATGAAATGTAGAAAGATAACATTCGTCAAGTGAAAAATTGGCAGTACATTTTTACAGAAATTTAGAACAAGCAAGGCTCTGTTACAATGCTGCCCTATGTCACCAACATTATTTAAAATCTATCTAGGTACCAGTCTTAAGACATGGTCTCGCAAATGCAATGGGATGTTGCTAGAAATTAAAGATGGAGATTATTTACATCACCTATTATTTGCTGATGATCAAGTAGCTATACCACAAGACGAGGAGGATGCAAATTACATGTGTAACCAATTAGTAACTAAATATAGAAACTGAGGATTGAAGGTTAATTACTAGAAAATAGACTACCTCACTAATGATCTAGATGACTTATACGTAGAGGGAAACAAAATTAAGAACGTCAGTACTTTCTGTTATTTGGTATCCACTTTAGAGTTTCACAGAAAATCAGAGGAAGAAATTAATAAAAAAAATTAGCAGTGGGAGGAAGGTCATTGGGATGCTCAGCTCAATCATATGGAGCAGAAATACACTCCTGGAAATTGAAATAAGAACACCGTGAATTCATTGTCCCAGGAAGGGGAAACTTTATTGACACATTCCTGGGGTCAGATACATCACATGATCACACTGACAGAACCACAGGCACATAGACACAGGCAACAGAGCATGCACAATGTCGGCACTAGTACAGTGTATATCCACCTTTCGCAGCAATGCAGGCTGCTATTCTCACATGGAGACGATCGTAGAGATGCTGGATGTAGTCCTGTGGAACGTCTTAACATGCCATTTCCACCTGGCGCCTCAGTTGGACAAGCGTTCGTGCTGGACGTGCAAACCGCGTGAGACGACGCTTCATCCAGTCCCAAACATGCTCAATGGGGGACAGATCCGGAGATCTTACTGGCCAGGGTAGTTGACTTACACCTTCTAGAGCACGTTGGGTGGCACGGGATACATGCGGACATACATTGTCCTGTTGGAACAGCAAGTTCCCTTGCCGGTCTAGGAATGGTAGAACGATGGGTTCGATGACGGTTTGGATGTACCGTGCACTATTCAGTGTCCCCTCGACGATCACCAGTGGTGTACGGCCAGTGTAGGAGATCGCTCCCCACACCATGATGCCGGGTGTTGGCCCTGTGTGCCTCGGTCGTATGCAGTCCTGATTGTGGCGCTCACCTGCACGGCGCCAAACACGCATACGACCATCACTGGCACCAAGGCAGAAGCGACTCTCATCGCTGAAGACGACACGTCTCCATTCGTCCCTCCATTCACGCCTGTCGCGACACCACTGGAGGCGGGCTGCACGATGTTGGGGCGTGAGCGGAAGACGGCCTAACGGTGTGCGGGACCGTAGCCCAGCTTCATGGAGACGGTTGCGAATGGTCCTCGCCGATACCCCAGGAGCAACAGTGTCCCTAATTTGCTGGGAAGTGGTGGTGCGGTCCCCTACGGCACTGCGTAGGATCCTACGGTCTTGGCGTGCATCCGTGCGTCGCTGCGGTCCGGTCCCAGGTCGACGGGCACGTGCACCTTCCGCCGACCACTGGCGACAACATCGATGTACTGTGGAGACCTCACGCCCCACGTGTTGAGCAATTCGGCGGTACGTCCACCCGGCCTCCGGCATGCCCACTATACGCCCTCGCTCAAAGTCCGTCAACTGCACATACGGTTCACGTCAACGCTGTCGCGGCATGCTACCAGTGTTAAAGACTGCGATGGAGCTCCGTATGCCACGGCAAACTGGCTGACACTGACGGCGGCGGTGCACAAATGCTGCGCAGCTAGCGCCATTCGACGGCCAACACCGCGGTTCCTGGTGTGTCCGCTGTGCCGTGCGTGTGATCATTGCTTGTACAGCCCTCTCGCAGTGTCCGGAGCAAGTATGGTGGGTCTGACACACAGGTGTCAATGTGTTCTTTTTTCCATTTCCAGGAGTGTATAATAACCCGAACAAAAAAAATCATATATAAATCAATGTTAGAGAGCGTATCTATGTATGGAGTGGAGACTTGGATTACAAATTTGAAACGCCTAAAAAAACTGCAAGCAGTAGAAATGGACTTCTGGAGAAGGTCAGGAAGACTTCCTAGAAAAGAGAAAGTAAGAAACGACGAAACAATACGGAGAATGAAATTGAGAGAAAGAATACATGGCGTGATGGATAGAAAGAATTTACAATGGTACGGGCATGTAAGAATAATGGGGAAGCCAGAATTCCGAAAATGATCCTGGAATGGGAACCAGAGGGAAAGAAGAGAATTGTGGCTCCAAAACGTAGGCTTAACAATGAGAAGACCAGGCGCAGAGGAATAAGGTACACAAGATCTAAACACCTGGAGAGACATCCTGAGGAGATAAATTAAGATCTTATGTAAAAGATGTAAAAATTTCCGACTTTTTCTTATTTTGGAGAAAAACCATTGTATAGAGGAAAATCTCAGTAACTAAAAAAAATAAAAAATAAAAATAAAAATACATACTAATTTTTCCTTACTGCAGGTATATATCCTGGTAAACAACGAAATATCTGCACCACAGTACTATGATACAGAACGGCGATAGAGAAGCCAAAACAAAGAGGGCGTAGGCCATTGTTGAAACACAGTATCATGTGGTAATCCGCATTCTAAAGATGAAGGGGAGCGAAATCCATGCTAAATCGATGTAAACGATTGGTAAAAATTTACAGTCATGTGAGGCAATGTACAGGAGGCGCAGACACTTCCAGTGTGGTCAAAAAAGTCTGAACGACGCAGAGTGAAGTGGCAGAATGACTCTCTGAAAAAACCGGGAATCTCGATAGTGCTGGAGGTCCTGCCGTTCGAGGATCGGCGCGTCACAGTAGAGGTGATGGCGAGAAAACTGAAAATCAGTCATGTATCGGTTTTCAAACGTATCTCACGACATTTTTAACCTGACACGCGTTTCCGCTCACTGGGTTCCACGAATGCTCGTATCCATTCAAAAAGCCTGCCGAATAGAAGATACTCAAGTCAGTCACGACAATTTTCTTAGCCGCCTGATCACCAGGGACGAGTGCTGCGTGTATGACTATGAACAAAGGAGACAAGGCAAGCATCGGAAACGCTTGGATTCAGCACAGCTGTGAAGGATGAAGACCGAACCAGCATCGCGCAAAGCGAAACCGAATGTTTTTGGCTACTGCCACTGTATGATGCTAACAAATTATGCTCGTTAGTAGCCAAACCGTCACAGGAGCGTCCTTCTGAAATCCGACGAGGTTCTGAAAGGCTGTCGAGACGAAGCGTAGCGGGAAGCTGTCCGAGGGGGGAATGTCTCCGCTTGTGTTCAGGACCCCATCTCTTTCTGCACAGGGCGCGGGCGCGGTCACACTTGCTGCTGCTCTGGGATTTCAAATTTAAGCTCGCTATTGTCCGCCTGCTTAGCTGAGTGGAAATACTCGCATCAGCGGTAAATATACAAAAATTTGAACGATACAGAGAAGATTAGCATGGCCCCTGTGCAAAATTGTGTCGGCATGGCAGCTCAGCGTGTTCGGTCAGAGGGTTAGACGCCTCCTGCAAAAAAAAAGCTGAGTGAACGGACCAACGAAGAGCCTGAACGCGTGTCATCGTACGTCCGCCCCGAACGAATACAAAAAATGGTTCAAATGGCTCTGAGCACTGTCCCCTAGAACTTAGAACTACTTAAACCTAATTAACATAAGCACATCACATTCGAACCTGCGACCGTAGCGGTCGCGCGGTTCCAGGCTGAAGCGCCTAGAACCGCTCGGCCACACCGGCCGGCCCCGAACGAATTCAACGAACAATACAGAACAAAATGAGATAAAAAAAATAGTGGTAACGTGCTTGCCTCAGATGCAGAGCGCCGGGTTCGTTTCCCGGCCGGGTTGGAGATTTTCTCCGCTCGGGGACTGGGAGTTGTGTTGTGCTCATCATCATTTCATCCTCATCACCGGCACTCAAGTCGCCCAATGTGGCGCCGACTGAAATACGACTTGCACTCGGCGACCGAACATCGCCGGATCCATTCTTCCGGCCAACAATACCATACGATCATTTCATTTCTATTCGTTTCTTAGGCTCGCTGCTGTAGTCTCCCGGCATAGTTCCCACTGAGTGGCAGGCTTTCCAGAACGACAACCAGGTGATTTTCGAGTTTGAGGGTTTTCTCAACAGCCAGAGCGCAGTCTTGTTTAAGCAACGTCTCCGCCAAGTCACCCATCATGGGTGCAAATGTGTGACCATGAAGGGTCAGTATGTAGGGAAGGACCAACACAACTGCCAGGCCCCATGATAACGTTCATAAGATGCCACCACAGCTGTAGTAACGTACACTTATTTCGTCACGACTAATTTCATTCAACGCATGTCGTCAAGTGACAGTGCTAGCAGTCTTTGCCGCTGGACCTGATGGGATACCAGTTCGATTTTACGCGAAGGATCTTTCCCCCCTTCTTGCAGCGGTGTACCGTAGGTCTCTAGAAGATTGGAAAAGGGAACAGGTCATCCCCGTCTTCAAGAAGGGACGTCGAACAGATGTGCAGTACTATAGACCCACATCTCTAATGTCGATCACATGTAGAAGTTTGGAACACGTATTGTGTTCGAGTGTAATGACTTTTCTGGAGACTAGAAATCTACTCTGTAGGAATCAGCATGGGTTTCGAAAAAGACGATCGTGTGAAACCCAGCTCGTCCTATTCGTCCACGGGACTCAGAGGGCCATAGACACTGGTTCCCAGGTAGATGCCGTGTTGCTTGACTTCCGTAAGGTGTTTCATACAGTTCCCACAGTCGTTTAATGAACAAAGTAAGAGCATATGCTGTAACAGACCTATTCTGTGATTAGATTGAAGAGTTCCTAGATAACAGAACGCAGCATGTCATTCCCAATGGGGAGAAGTCTTCCTAAGAAAGAGTGATTTCAGGTGTGCCGCAGGGGAGTGTCGTAGGACCGTTGCTAATCACTATATATATATATATATATATATATATATATATATATATATATATATATATGACCTTGAGGATAACATCGGAAGGTCACTGAGGCTATTTGCGGATGATGCTATAGTATATCGAGAGGCTGTAACAATGGAAAATTGTACTGAAATGCAGGAGGATCTGCAACTAATTGACGCATGGTGCAGGGAATGGCAATTGAATCTCAATGTACACAAGCGTAATGTGCTGCGTATACATAGAAAGAAAGATCCTTTATCATTTAGCAACAATATAGCAGGCCAGCAACTGGAAGCAGTTAATTCCATAAATTATCTGCGAATAGGCATCAGGAGTGATTTAAAATGGAATGAGCATATAAAATTAATCGTCGGTAAAGCAGATGACAGACTGAGATTCATTGGGAGAAACATAGGGAAATGCAGTCCGAAACAAATTAAGTAGGTTACAGTGCACTTGTTAGCCCACTGCTTGTATATTGCTCACAGGTGTGGGATCCGTACCAGACAGGGTTGTTAGAAGAGATAGAGAAGATCCAACGGAGAACAGCGCGCTTCGTTACAGGATCATTTAGTAATCGCGAAAGCGTTATGGTGATGATAGATAAACTCCAGTGGAAGACTCTGCAAGAGAGACGCTCAGTAGTTCGGTACGGGCTTTTGTTGAAGTTTTGAGAACATACCTACACCGAGGAGTCAGGCAGTATATTGATCCCTGCTACGTATATCTCGCGAAGAGAACATGAGGATAAAATCAGAGAGGTTAGAGCCCACACAGAGGCATTTCGACAATCTTTCTTTCCACTAAAAATATGAGACTGGAATAGAAGGGAGAACCGACAGAGGTACTCAAGGTACCCACTGCCACACACTGTCGGGTGGCTTGCGCAGTATGGATGTAGATGTAGATGTAGATAATTGTGCCGATCTCATGATCATAGAACTGTATTCGTCTTATGTAACGACTCATGACACCGGCACAGTTCTGTGAGAAATTGTTATGAACACTGCTCGGAGTGTCACTTTTTGATGTTCTGTTTGCCAGGTGATAAAACCTTGTGATTACCCCATAAAATTTTATCAATAGTCTCAATATGTGTGGGTATTCAAAGAAGTGATTTAAACTTTACCTTGGAGGGCAGCATACAGTGTTCCGTCGAAATAGTCAAGATGAGCTTGAACTTTCCAATTTCGATTTACACACCGATTGCTGAAGCATCTTTCTTTTCTTCATAGTCTGACGCTGTTAACGAGCAATTTTGCTACCGCAAGATAACCTCCAAGAATAGTGTCTTTGACCTCAGGTGTTAGGTAGGGATTATCTCTTGCTCGCAGCAACGTGGAAATCTTTCCACGTCATTCAAACATGGATTGCTGAAGAATCTTTCCGTGTCTTCATAGGTTGACGCTGTATCTCAGATACCGTCTACGAGCAGTTTTGCTATCATTCAAGGTATCCTCTAAGACAGGTCTCTTTTTTATGGATTGTCAGTAAGGGTTTGTCTTTAATGGTGGATTGAAGCTGCTCACAACAACGTGGGACATCTTCCGACGTCACCTGAAACGAGCCTCAGTTACAGTACTCTCAACATTACAGAATTAGTGCACAGGGCAACAAGGGGACGAACGTTCAGTACACCTGACTGTGAAACGGGCGTAGAAAATTTCTTCTCCTTCCCTTATGCTGCCTTCTGCACAGCATGCTTCCGTTTGCCCGTATACTGTTCGCATGTGCCAGCATCGCTGTCATGGTCATCTGCAGACAAGTCATCAGCTGCGTCGTCTTGAAGCAACAGGAGCGCTAACCATCTCCTCTAAGTAACTCTTATAGTGTTATCTTTCCTTATACGGCGGGTCATCATGAAACTCATTAATCATACACTACTGGCCATTAAAATTGCTACACCAAGAAGAAAGGCAGGTGATAAACGGGTATTCATTGAACAAATATATTATACTAGAACTGACATGTGATTACATTTTCACGCAATTTGGGAGCATAGATCCTGAGAAATCAGAACCGAGAAAAACCACCTCTGGCCGTAATAACGGCCTTAATACGCCTGGGCATTGAGTCAAACAGAGCTTGGATGCCGTGTACACGTACAGCTGCCCATGCGACTTTAACACTATACCACAATTTGTCAAGAGTAGTGACTGGTGTATTGTGACGAGCCAGTTACTCGGTCACCATTGACCAGACGTTTTCAATTGGTGAGAGATCTGGAGAATGTGCTGGCCAGAGCAGCAGTCGAACATTTTCTCTATCCAGAAAGGCCCGTACAGGACCTGCAACATACAGTCGTGCATTATCCTGCTGAAATGTAGGGTTTCACAGGGATCGAATGAAGGATAGAGCCACGGGCCGTAACACATCTGAAATGTAACGTCCATCGTTCAAATTGCCGTCATTGCGAACAAGAAGTGACCGAGACTTCTAACCAATGGCACACCATACCATCACGCCGGGTGATACGCCAGTATGCCGATGACAAATACACGCTTCTAATGTGCGTTCACCGCGATGTCGTCAAACGGATGCGACCTTCATGATGCTGTAAACAGAACCTAGATTCATCCGACAAAATGACGTTTTGCCATTCGTGCACCCAGGTTCGTCGTTGAGTACACCATCGCAGGCGCTGCCGTCTGTGATGCAGCGTCAAGGATAACCGCAGCCACGGTTTCCGTGCTGATAGTCCATGCTGCTGCAAACGTCGTCGAACTGTTCGTGCAGATGGTTGTTGTCTTGCAAACGTCCCCATCTGTTGACTCAGGGATCGAGATGTGGCTGCACGATCCGTTACAGCCATGCGGATAAGATGCCTGTCATCTCGACTGCTAGTGATACGAGGCCGTTAGGATCCAGCACGGCGTTCCGTATTACCATCTTGAACTCACCGATTCCATATTGTGCTAACAGTCATTGGATCTCGACCAACGCGGGCAGCAATGTCGCGATACGATAAACCGCAATCGCGATAGGCTACAATCCGACCTTTATCAAAGTCGGAAACGTGATGGTGCGGATTTCTCCTCCTTACACAAGGCATCACAACAACGTTTCACAAGGCAACGCCGGTCAACTGCTGTTTGTATATGAGAAATCGGTTGGAAACTTTCCTCATGTCAGGACGTTGTAGGTGTCGCCATCGGCGCCAACCTTGTGTGAATGCTCTGAAAAGCTAATCATTTGCATATCACAGCATCTTCTTCCTGTCGGTTAAATTTCGCGTCTGTAGCACGTCATCTTCGTGGTGTAGCAATTTCAATGGCCAGTAGTGTATTTCCGAATCACCTGACATTCGCCCTCTGCGGCGCTCTTTTTACAGCGTCTCAGAAATACGTTGCTGTTGTAGTGGTCATTAAGTTCCATTCAGGATTGCAGAGATTGAAGAGGCCACGTTTAATAAGTGAATTACGCGATATGACAGCCCTTCAGGTATTATTCGATACAGATATATACTTAGCGCAACAGATGTTCCTTGGCAATCGAGATGAGTTACAATTATTAAGTGAACAAAATTCTCATCACCGTATCTAAACTTGAGTTCCATGAGCTTCATACACGTTACGCCTGGTAGGAAAGACAGGTATCATTTCATGAATTTGAGTAATGACTAATAACACTTTTTGTGGGTCTGTTCCTGTAAACTGAAGGGTAGGCCGAATGTAGGAAGCTAGGAAGAGCAGGTGAGGTGGAACTTTCAGTACTCGAGTGTGAATTTAAATCACCTTTACTTTAGCAAGAAGATGAATAAATAACTTTGCACTGAGGAGCACGTAGGTGCGAAGCTGGATGTTACACAGGCCAAATCTGCAGTGGCTCGCCCACTATGAAATTGAAGCAATGTTGCTTGGTCGTCTACTAGAAATCAAATGGGTATAATCTGAAGCGGAGCTAGTAGAGTTGCACAGCGCCGGCTAGAGGGCGCTGTCGTCTGTGTCGATGTCGTAGTGCCAACCTGCGAACTTGCACCTACGCCGTGGCATCGTAGCTATCGATACCACAACACTAGTTTGTAACTAGTAATACATCGTTCCTACAAAACATCGTAACAATGTGGCGAACAACTGCTGATGTGGAATTCTGGAAGCAAATTTATTTTCTGCAGTCTGAAAGCAAATTATTGAAGTAACATAAATGCTTGCTGGCCACACAATTGCTAGAACGTGAGAAGTGGTTCTCGTCGAACTAAAGATTGAGCTGAAGGCACAAGATAATTTCTCTCATCATTCCTATACAACGCATTAGTGCAAGACCTCATCGTTACTCACTGCCACCATCATGCAAAGTACACTTTGTTTAATTAAATTAATGAAAGATACGAAACATAAATAAAGATACGAAATTTTCTTTTCACTTGTGATTATTTACTACCAATGGATAGTAATGGTTTTACGTAGGACAGTAATATCAATATAATATGGATCACGTTGTACGAACGACACTATCAAACATATACTCTTCTGGATAGTATTAAAACATTCAAAGTGAGAGGAACCTTCGTTGAATGAAACACCGGCATACTACGGGTAAACACAATCATGAGCAAACACATCACGTAAACAGAACGGAAGCTAAATCAAATGGTTCAAATGGCTCTGAGCACTATGGGACTCAACTGCTGTGGTCATAAGTCCCCTAGAACTTACAACCACTTAAACCCAACTAACCTAAGAACATCACATACATCCATGCCCGAGGCAGGATTCGAACCTGCGACCGTAGCGGTCGTGCGGTTCCAGACTGTAGCACCTTTAACCGCTCGGCCACTCTGGCCGGCGAACGGAAGCTGCCCTAGGTTAATCATAACAGCAGTTACCACTTTCTTTCTACTTTAGTAACCACAGAATACTCCAAACACGAAATGCAGACAGTATTAAGTGAACTACATTACAATATGTAATAAAATGACTAAAGAACGCCGGCCGAAGTGGCCGTGCGGTTAAAGGCGCTGCAGTCTGGAACCGCAAGACCGCTACGGTCGCAGGTTCGAATCCTGCCTCGGGCATGGATGTTTGTGATGTCCTTAGGTTAGTTAGGTTTAACTAGTTCTAGGGGACTAATGACCTCAGCAGTTGAGTCCCATAGTGCTCAGAGCCATTTGACTAAAGAACAAAAATAATACAGTAGAGGTTGGCCGATTCTGGGTGAAAATCTTTCGGCATTCCGTACAACGCAAATGCTCAAAAACACGCTATAAAAACACATATCCTAAATGAACAAATACCACATCCAATGTGTATATTTCTCAAATGAACTGAAATGATCGTGTGGCAATAATGGGAAGTTCGTCCGCCGAGTTGCAAGTCGTATTTCAGGTGACTCCACATTAAACAACTTGCGTGTCGGTGATCAGGATGAAATTATGAGGAGAACAACACAACACCCAGTCTACGAGCGGAGAAAATCTCCAACACGGCTGGGAATCTAACCGGGTCCCGCTCCACGTTATCACTCAGCTAAGAAGGCGGACAGTTCTCAAGTAAAAACACTTACCGAGTATTTATGCTCTTTATTTTGTGCTCTTAAAATACACTCCTGGAAATGGAAAAAAGAACACATTGACACCGGTGTGTCAGACCCACCATACTTGCTCCGGACACTGCGAGAGGGCTGTACAAGCAATGATCACACGCACGGCACAGCGGACACACCAGGAACCGCGGTGTTGGCCGTCGAATGGCGCCGCCGCCGTCAGTGTCAGCCAGTTTCCCGTGGCATACGGAGCTCCATCGCAGTCTTTAACACTGGTAGCATGCCGCGACAGCGTGGACGTGAACCGTATGTGCAGTTGACGGACTTTGAGCGAGGGCGTATAGTGGGCATGCGGGAGGCCGGGTGGACGTACCGCCGAATTGCTCAACACGTGGGGCGTGAGGTCTCCACAGTACATCGATGATGTCGCCAGTGGTCGGCGGAAGGTGCACGTGCCCGTCGACCTGGGACCGCACCGCAGCGACGCACGGATGCACGCCAAGACCGTAGGACCCTACGCAGTGCCGTAGGGGACCGCACCGTCACTTCCCAGCAAATTAGGGACACTGTTGCTCCTGGGGTATCGGCGAGGACCATTCGCAACCGTCTCCATGAAGCTGGGCTACGGTCCCGCACACCGTTAGGCCGTCTTCCGCTCACGCCCCAACATCGTGCAGCCCGCCTCCAGTGGTGTCGCGACAGGCGTGAATGGAGGGACGAATGGAGACGTGTCGTCTTCAGTGATGAGAGTCGCTTCTGCCTTGGTGCCAATGATGGTCGTATGCGTGTTTGGCGCCGTGCAGGTGAGCGCCACAATCAGGACTGCATACGACCGAGGCACACAGGGCCAACACCCGGCATCATGGTGTGGGGAGCGATCTCCTACACTGGCCGTACACCACTGGTGATCGTCGAGGGGACACTGAATAGTGCACGGTACATCCAAACCGTCATCGAACCCATCGTTCTACCATTCCTAGACCGGCAAGGGAACTTGCTGTTCCAACAGGACAATGCACGTCCGCATGTATCCCGTGCCACCCAACGTGCTCTAGAAGGTGTAAGTCAACTACCCTGGCCAGCAAGATCTCCGGATCTGTCCCCCATTGAGCATGTTTGGGACTGGATGAAGCGTCGTCTCACGCGGTCTGCACGTCCAGCACGAACGCTGGTCCAACTGAGGCGCCAGGTGGAAATGGCATGGCAAGCCGTTCCACAGGACTACATCCAGCATCTCTACGATCGTCTCCATGGGAGAATAGCAGCCTGCATTGCTGCGAAAGGTGGATATACACTGTACTAGTGTCGACATTGTGCATGCTCTGTTGCCTGTGTCTATGTGCCTGTGGTTCTGTCAGTGTGATCATGTGATGTATCTGACCCCAGGAATGTGTCAATAAAGTTTCCCCTTCCTGGGACAATGAATTCACGGTGTTCTTATTTCAATTTCCAGGAGTGTACACTACTGGCCATTAAAATTGCTACACCACCAAGATGACGTGCTACAGACACGAAATTTAACCGACAGGAAGAAGATGCTGTGATATGCAAATGATTAACTATTAAGAGCATTCACACAAATAGCAGTTGACCGGCGTTGCCTGGTGAAACGTTGTTGTGATGCCTCGTGTAAGGAGGAGAAATGCGTACCATCACGTTTCCGACTTTGATAAAGGTCGGATTGTAGCCTATCGCGATTGAGGTTTATCGTATCGCATCATTGCAGCTCGCGTTGGTCGAGATCCAATGACTGTTAGCAGAATATGGAATCGATGGATTCAGGCGGGTAATACGGAACGCAGTGCTGGGTCCCAACGGATTCGTATCACTAGCAGGAATCTTATCCGCATGGCTGTAACGGATCGTGCAGCCACGTCTCGATCCCTGAGTCTGCAGGACAACAACCATCTGCACGAACAGTTCGACGACGTTTGCAGCAGCATGGACTATCAGCTCGGAGACCATGGCTGTGGTTACCCTTGACGCTGCATCACAGACAGGAGCGCCTGCGATGGTGAACTCAGCGACGAACCTGGGTGCACGAATGGCAAAACGTCATTTTTTCGGGTGAATCCAGGTTCTTCTTACAGCATCATGATGGTCGCATCCGTATTTGGCGACATCGCGGTGAACGCACATTGGCAGCGTGTATTCGTCATCGCCATACTGGCGTATCTCCCGGCGTGATGGTATTGGGTGATATTGGTTACACGTCTTGGTCACCTCTTGTTCGTATTAACGTCACTTTGAAGAGTGGACGTTACATTTCAGATGTGTTACGACCCGTGCCTCTACCCTTCATTCGATCCCAGCGAAATCCTACATTTCAGCAGGATTATGCACGACCGCATGTTGCAGGTCCTGTACGGGCCTTTCTGTATACAGAAAATGTTCGACTTCTACGCTGGCCAGCACATTCTCCAGATCTCTCACCAGTTGAAAACGTCTGGTCAATGGTGGCCGAGCAACTGGCTCGTCACAATACGCCAGTCACTACTCTTGATGAACTGTGGAATCGTGTTGAATCTGCATGGGAAGTTGTACCTGTACACGCCATCCAAGCTCTGTTTGACTCAATGCCCAGGCGTATCAATACCGTTATTACGGCCAGAGGTGGGTGTTCTGGGTACTGACTTCTCAGGGTCGATGCACCTAACTTGCGTGAAAATATAATCACATGTTAGTTCTAGTATAATATACTTGTCCAATGAATACCCGTTCATCATCTGCATTCTTCTTGGTTTAGCAATTTTAATGGTCAGTAGTGTAAAATTCGGTGAACGGATGTTTCTGTAAAGGACGCAGCTGAAGTTAACATTGAGTTTATTCTCATTAAAGCACTGGGAATATGTCCCTACCGCCGGCCGCTGTGGCTTCAGTTTGGAACCGCGCTGCTGCTACGGACGCAGGTTCGAATCCTGCCTCGGGCATGGATGTGTTTGATGTCCTTAGGTTAGTTAGGCTTAAGTAGTTCTAAGTCTAGGGGACTGATGACCTCAGATGTTAAGTCCTATAGTGTTTGGAGCCATTTTTTTATGTACCTACCTGGCTTGAAAACACTCGCTCCATAATGACTATCACTCGGTTACAAAACTCTGTTTCCCATTGCTGTTTGTTTCTACACGATCAGATGTTAATAATGTAAGTTTTTATCAGTTGAGAAACTGAAACCGCATATATGCAGTTTTCTACACCATCTCGCACAGCTCACACACCTGCGACCCGCTCTGTCTGGTGGCACAGAGTGGACTTCAAATATTAAGAAATGTCTCGGTTAATACCGGAATGATATTACATTACCGACATTATTCTTTCCACGAAACTATTTCGCTTTGATGGCGGGCCGCACCCTGCGTGCAGGCTTGTTCAGGCTCGACTGATTTACTCGCTGCAAAAACTATTTTCGGGCGACCCACAGCGCCCTGTCTGTAGTACGGGCACTCCCATCGTTCCCATCGTTGATGCTACTCAGCTGGACAAGACATCAGTCAGAGGAGATTCCAGCTGTCCGGTCCAGGATCGCTAACTTTACCCAAATAAAGTAGGGGACAGAAACTGGATGAGTTCGTGAATTGCCGGCCGGTGTGGCCAAGCGGTTAAAGGCGCTACAGTCTGGAACCACGTGACCGCTATGGTCGCAGGTTCGACTCCTGCCTCGGGCATGGATGTGTGTGATGTCCTTAGGTTAATAAGGTTTAAGTAGTTCTAAGTTCTAGGGGACTGATGACCTTAGAAGTTAAGTCCCATAGTGCTCAGAGCCATTTGAACCATTTTAGTTCGTAAATTACATTGTCTCCAAACCCAACGATCAGCTGATAATGCAGCGTGGTGCTGCGCAGTACTTCCGTGGCCAGACTCGTAAAGTCACAGAAGATAGTTCAATCACCAGATTTCGACGGATCTCTAAGAGAAAAGTCTACCCAGAGCGACCGATATCAGGGATAAAAGCGCCGCTTCCTCATTCAACTCCCAGAGGTCAGCTGTTCTGTACAGTAGCCACGAGTGGACGAGCCATGGTGGAGCCGTAAGCTCCACATCGCGGTCTATCAAAATCTCGACCATTTTGTTCCACCGTAGACTCACTAAATCACAGGAGTTCAAATGCTGTAGAGAGGCACATATCGTTTTCTACATTCTTACTTTACAAACAGCAACAAAAGTATGACTTCCGCAGCACCTTTACATTCTCTAAATCTAAAGTGACTCCAAGCTGATTTTTTTTTTTTTTTCGAGAACCTAATGGAAAATTTTGAACTAAGAAAACGCAGAATTTAACTTTCTTCTATTGGAGCTATATTTTCTCGGCTTGCAAGTACGATGCTCTGCCAGACACAATATTCCCGAAAACATTTTTCTTCTTGAATGAGATTTTCACTCTGCAGTGGAGTGTGCGCCGATATGAAACTTCCTGGCAGATTAAAACTGTGTGCCGGACCGAGACTTGAACTCGGTACCTTTGCCTTACGCGGGCAATCTGGTTGGTTGTTTGGAGGAAGAGACCAAACAGCGAGGTCATCGGTCTCATTGGATTAGGGAAGGATGGGGAAGGAATTCGGCCGTGCCCTTTCAAAGGAACCATCCCGGCATTTCCTTGGAGCGATTTAGGGAAATCACGGAAAACCTAAATCAGGATGGCCGGACGCGGGATTGAACCGCCGTCCTTCCGAATGCGAGTCCAGTGTGCTACCACTGCGCCACCTCGCTCGGTCGCGGGCAAGTGCTCCACCAACTGAGCTACCCAAGCTGAGTCTCAGTCCGGCACACAGTTTTAATGTGCCAGGAAGTTTCATATCAGCGCACACTCCGCTGCAGAGTGAAAATCTCATTCTGGAAACATCCCCCGGGCTGTGGCTAAGCCATGTCTCCGCAATATCCTTTCTTTCAGGAGTGCTAGTTCTGCAAGGTTCGCAGGAGAGCGTCTGTATAGTTCGAAAGGTAGGAGACGAGGTACCGGCAGAAGTAAAGCCGTGAGGGCGGGACGTGAGTCGTGCTTGGGTAGCTCAGTTGGTAGAGCACTTGCTCGCGTAAGGCAAAGGTCCCGAGTCCGAGTCTCGGTCCGACACACAGTTTTAATCTCCAGGAAATTTCATTTTTCTTCTTTTTTTTCTTTGCTTTAGTAACCATTATTAGCGAAATAGTAGCACGATAACTACATCCTGGCTCTTTGCTTCTAGTGTCGGTGATATCAGATGTTTTTGATATCAAACATACAAAACAGTTGCGTCGCACATGGAGCGCTTAATGTGATGTTAAAGATATTTTTCAGAGACTGCATTCATCGCTGTTTCTCAAAACTGCTTTCCTTTTATGCATGTACGGCAAGTGATTTTCGGCACTATGAAGTCATCTTGCACTGTCATCAAGCTGACTATAGTTCTGCCGTGTTGTCGAACTGAGGCTGTATTTCAGTGATAATGCACGGAATCGAAAATCAAGCACCTGTCTACCCCGTAGCTGTGTTTCCTGTTACAACAACTCCGTCTCAGAAAGCCCGTATTGCGCAGTAGCACCGCATTAAGGAGAGAGGATGAAAAACTACCAGACAGAGCCAGTGATAAATGTGAGTCATAAATCGGGTGAAGTGGGCGCTACATGTTGTATCAAGCAGACATGCGTTACAGCAAATGACAGCTTTGTATAAGAGGCTTAGCACTTTGCATAAGGACGTAGATGCGCCGCGCACATGTTCTCGTAGATTAATGTCTCTAGTTTTGTGCCGCTTACCCATTCGCCTTTGGCGAACACTGAGAATTTGCTCCATCAGAAGGATGCGCGCACTTCTAAATAATTCTCGCATGGAAATAACTCTATTTGCCAGAAACATCTCGTTTATATCCGTCATCAGAAACCACAAGTACCGGCGCCACTTGTACTTTGTTAAGGGAAAGACCTTCGGCGAGACGAGAGAAACGACAGTAAATGAACGTTGTGTGGGTGCACAGTAACTCCAGCGTGTCAAGCTCGCATTAGCTGTCTCTAGCAGGGGATGACGGGACAGAGGGAGAGAGACGGAGAGAGACAGCAAGTGGCAATAAAACACGGGTCACCTACTGCGCGGAAGTAATTGCCTCGCCAAGCGCCGGGCTGACGCGGGAGTCAAGTGCGCGACGGTCTTTAGGGCGGCAGCAGAGTGGCTGCTCCTCGTGCTGCTTCAATAAAAGCGTCGCAGTCGCGCGTAATTACGAGGCACGCGATAAGGCTGCACGGAGAACAGTGCGAGCAAAGAGCTGGCTTACCACCACTTAACATTAGCCTTAACTACGCACGTCACCGTACGCACGAACAGAATTAAAACTCGTATTACGTCAGACGTGGGTTGAAAGTTTACTGCAAAGTTCATTTTGTAAATAGAAGCGTACCAATTTACATGAAAATATGTGGCTATAGCTATATTCTCGGCACTGTTACTGCACCCATGAGCCAAAAGACCTTCGTGTGTGTTACAAGGGTCACTCCAAAAGAAATGCACACAATTTTTTTAAATCCATCTTTTATTCTACATGTCTGAAAGTTTTACAGTGGGTGGATACATCCTTTACGAACAATATTTACATTTCTCCACATAATTCCCATCCCTCTCAACTGCCTTACGCCATCTTGGAAGCAGCGCCTGTATACCCGCGCGGTAAAATTCTGGACCAACCTGTTGGAGCCACTGTTTGGCAGCGTGCACAAGGGATTCATCATCTTCAAACCTTATTCCACGAAGAGAGTCTTTCAGTTTCCCAAAGAGATGATAGTCACATGACGCCAGGTAAGGACTGTAAGGCGGGTATTTCAGCATTGTCCATCCGAGTTTTGTAATCGCTTCCATCGTTTTTTGACTGTCATGTGGCCGTGCATTGTCGTGCAACAGCAAAACATCCTGTTTTTGCCGATGTGGTCGAACACGACTCAGTCGAGCGTGAAGTTTCTTCGGTGTCGTCACATATGCATCAGAATTTATGGTGGTTCCACTTTGCATGATGTCCACAAGCAAGAGTCCTTCGGAATCGGAAAACACCGTAGCCATAACTTTTCCAGCAGAAGGTGTGGTTTTGAATTATTATTTTTTTCTCCCTTGGGTGAATTTGCGTGATGCCACTCCATTGATTGCCTCTTCGTCTCTGGTGAAAAATGATGGAGTCATGTTTCATCACCTGTCACAATTCTTCCAAGAAATTCATCTCCACTATTCTCGTAATGTTCCCAAAGCTCGCTGCATACCGTTTTTCTTGTTTCTTTGTGAGCCGCTGGCAACATCCTGGGAACCCACCTGGCACAAACCGTTTTCAACGCCAACACTTTCAGTATTCTGCAAACACTTTCTTCCTCTATCCCAACGTAGCGTGACAATTCGTTCACTCTGATCTCTCTGTCAGGAGTCACCAATTCGTTAACTCTCTGCACATTGTCTGGAGTGTGTGCAGTACGAGGCCTGCCGCTGCGAGGACAATCCTCAATATTGCCGTGCCCGCTTTCATCACGTAATCTGCTTGCCCACCGACTATCTGTACTGCGATCGACAGCAGGATCGCTATATCCCTTTTTCAACCTCTTGTGGATGTTATCCACTGTATCGTTTTCACAGCACAGAAATTCTATGACAGCAAGCTGCTTCTGACTAACGTCAAGTATAGCAGCTACCTTGAAGCCATGCTGTGACGGCGCCACTCACGGGAACAGGTTGAACTAAGTTTGAAAACAAGCGCGAAGGATGTATCTACACACTGTAAGACTTTCACACATGCAGAATGAAAACTGTATTTTTACAAAAATAGTGTGCATTTCTTTTGGAGTGACCCTTGTATTTGTCCTCCGCAGCTGAACTTTGTGATACGTTAGTTTTATTTTTATGCCTTGTCCTTTATTATTACGCAGTGTTAGCAGAGACCGAGTACCTTTTCTTGCGTCGGTGGTTATCTTTAAGTTGTTGCACAGCTAGCACAGGATTTGGCGTTATCTTCCCGGATTAGGAGCGCTAGGCGTGCCGCTGTGTGGGGGCAGAAGGTCGGCCGAGTGACTTCATGGAGTACGGTCGATGTCGAGGGTGATCCCCTGATGATGTTGCAAACTTTCCGGTATGGTAAAGAATGGTAGAAGTATCGATTTGAGTTAACTGCCCTGGTCCGGTAACAATCTGACTGAAAGCTATAAACAAAAGTAGTTCTTATTAATTTTAATTTTAATAATCAACAGCCTCAGTTACACCGTTTACCTACAATTTACCTAGGTTTCAGTCGGGATAACCCAGCCTTCTTCAGAATAACAGTAACTACCGTTTGTCCGTAGTGGACATCGTCAAGCTAAAACTACAAATCCATAAATTATCGTCAGACTGTAAAAACTTATCTGAAACTGTCTCGGCCCACTTCGCGACCGCGATGCGGCAGCCACGAGTGCTGTTCTGGAACTGACCGTATAGTCATGAGGCCCGCCTAGGCGGACAGAATGCCTTGCGCCCGCGCATAAACTATAAGATAGTTACTTGTTGGGACAAGACGCGAACTTAACTCCTGATCTTGAATTTACTAATAAAGTGAAATAAAAGGCATAGCTGAGGAAAAGGCCGTATATGTAATCCTGTGCAAAACGTACTTAGATCGACTGTCTTAACATTTATGAAGTATCCATTGGTCATGATATGAGGAAGACATCACGTGCTTACAAGGCATGGCCTATCTAGGAAAATATTTGTGCTTAAGCACGAAGTTAATCACCTAAAAAGAACTTAGGAGTGGAAAGGATAATATAAAGCCAACATCGTCATTATTATGACTAGGTCTAGAAATTTTTAAGTCGTAATTGTTAAGCACTTGCTTGGGTGTGGTTGCAACGCATGAAAATCCTATTGACTTAGCACACAAATGGTCATGATTGAACTTATAAACAAGTCTATATCTAATCTGTAACATCCGGCAATACGGGCCATATAAAATAGATGGTCGCGAAGTGGGCCGAGGCTGTTTCAGATACGTTTTTACAGTCTGACGACAATTTATGAATTTGTAGTTTTAGCTTGACGATGTCCGCTATGGACGAACGGTAGTTACTGTTATTCTGAAGAAGGTTGGGTTGTCCCGACTGAAATCTAGGCAGATTCTAGGTAAACGGTGCAACTGAGGCTGTTGATTATTAAAATTAAAATTAATATTTATACAGTGCTGACAGGGCCGCGAATGTTGAAGATATTTAAAAATAGTTCTGATACCTCTGACAACGTACCGATACTGTTGTTGCTAAGATTTTAGGTTAGGCAACTTTCGGAGATGGTGGTGTCGCCAAAACAATAATAAAACATCTCGCAAACATGCGCTCTAAAATGCGTACCTTAAGAGCTGTGAGCATTTGTTCAGTTGAAGAAATGTTCCATGTTAACGAACACGAATAAGTACTCATAGCTGTTAACGTACTCATTTCACAGCCACTGTTTACTGGACTTTTTTATTGGTTTGGTCCATAAAACAACTTCTGAAAATTGTCTGCCATACACTCTTAACAACAACAGTACTGGTACATGTGCTTCACCGTCGGAGGTATCAGAACGATTTTCGCTTATGACTTTCGACTCGGTCGTTTCCGGATTAGAGTCTCTTGCCTCGGATTGATACATTAACCCTTCTCCATAATCCCTGAAAGTTTGCAACATCACCACGTTATCACTCTGTATACAACACATGACGGGCAAGTTGCGAGTATTTTCAAATAAATGGCTCTGAGCACTATGGGACGTAACTTCTGAGGTCATCAGTCGAACATCACACACATTCATGACCGAACCAGGATTCGAACCTGCGACCGTAGCGGTCGTGTGGTTCCAGACTGTAGCGCCTAGAACCGCTCGGCAACCCCGGGCGGCGCGAGTATTTTCCTTATAACTTATATTCTGTGAAACTCATATTTTCCGATAATGTCACGTGCCTGCGGTTGAAATACTGCAGACAGTTGCGAATTTATAAAATTTCTTCGGATTTAACACAAATTACTCGTTGGAGGGCACATGTTTACAATGGTTACAAAGTGACTGCTGAAAATACTTAAGACTGTGACAATTAAGTTTCGCTACGGCAAATGACGGGATCAGGAAACCGAAATCACGTTAAGTAAACTTTCAGTCGACCACTGATTTGATATTTCAAATGAATGCAGCTCACAGAGAGGAATATATAATCATGATATCGATACTGCGTGTTTATAACCTCGAACCGATAGGCATCACTAACATTTTGCAAACTATACTCGAAAAATAGTAAACTTGAATTCTCATTTACAGGTTTCCTTTCACTAATAACATATAAAATAACTAAAGAAATCTAACCATGCGTTAGCAACAAATGTGATCTATATATGTGAATCCCGTTATTAATGGATCTCATTCCCCGATGTTAACAAACAATTATCGTACGAAACTGCTAGGCAACTAAAACAACATTACAAAACTTTTAATTTGTGGTAAGGACTTATGTGACCAAATTGCTGAGGTCATCAGTCCCGAAGCTTACGCACTATATAACGCTACTGATCCGCTTGTTATACCGGCACGCAGTTTGACCTAGTGACGACAAGGTTTATTTTTGTCACAAGGCAGCCACGTATAACACTACTACGGTAGTAAATTTGCCAAATATGGCCTAAACTTACAGTAAATGTTACCCTCTGAGAGGAATTCAGAAATTTGACCGAGTTTACCTAACGGAAAATTGGAATCGAACCTTAATTTCAGAAGAATAGCTGTAGGAAGATGACAGAAAGAAATAATTTTGCAAGGAGTAACAGTAACTGATTACTGTTAAATGAAGTAGTTATACGGTCGCGAACCTAATTAGGCATAATAATGTAAAAGCATTATTCATCAAGAACCTGTTTTTACTACAAAGCGAACTTTCATTAAATACTGTGCTATGAAGTGCAATGAACACACCCAAATGGACAAATTACACAGTGAGTGGCAGTAGTTGTCACTTTAGTAGTTAAGTAGTCACTGGATTTGCAAATGAGCCCTTCCCTTGTTTACTTTAATCATTACTTTTATCTTTAACTAATATTTCTTAAACCTGCCCTTCACTAACCACACAAGACCAGATAGCACATAATAATAGTCAAGTACAGTACAATTAATATACACATTCACTATACAGAAGCGAATAGGACACACTGTATACAAACCTTCTATCTTTGTTTCTCAGTGACCACTACAAGAATCATTAGCTAGAAACCTACTAAGCTGACTTATTCTTTTTGTTATGATGGAAAAGAAATGTGATCCCACAAACTAGCTCTTTCATTGTAACAACAAAATTGTATACACTTTCAAATTTATGTATCATTGAGGTAGGACTGGATTACTCTTTCAATTTGAGATCGAGTTTGTACTATTTTATCACACTTTACCCAGACAATAACTTCTACAAAACAGAGGCAATTTGCAGTAAAATTTTACTTCAAACAACCGCTAGACAAAATGTTTATAGCACCACTTGTGAAACAAGTAAGTTTTTAAAACAATTTTAAATCAGTAAACATTAGTACTCTCTTTTCCAAGTAATACTCTATTCTAAACTGATTTTAAGTTAATTTTCTAGTTAAGTTTCAAAACATTCAAACACGGACAGTCACTGTTATATGTAAGAGCAATAAGTACTTCTTGCCAAGCACAATAAGTGTACTGGCATAAAACTTTGCCTCACATAAAAGAAATGCATCATAGAATTGTTGACGCTTTTTATGCAAAGGACATTCTCGGATTTCATTACTTAACGGAGAGGATCCTACTTGAAAAAGTGCATAGGATGGACACTTTGTTCAAACACATTTTTGAACATTAGGATTATATTTCCACACAACATTACTGGTTCACACATTAATACGTTTCTGACCTTTTGTGAGTGTGACGAAGTGGTTGCGCAGCCGAAGTGGCGAGTATGTGGCGGCCAGGTGGTCTTTCCATTGGCAATAATAAGCTTTATTTACCTCTTCTTTGCGTTGTTAATAATAATTTTAGAGCTTTTACCAAATCGAGAGCACCATTTTACAGCCGCATATTAAATCCGAGGTCATTCCATTCCACTTGTAATACTATAAGCCTCACTCGGCACCTGCGCTGTTTGCTCGTCAGTTACTTGCTGTCGACTGCCCACTGTGCTCTCTCGTTTGACGCCCAGACGAGCGCCACATCCACCTTTTCCCATAGCGCCAACTCGCTTCCGTTGCAGAGGGGAACTACATTGGGTTTTTCGTCATATAATGCCAAGTCGCCATATATGAACCAGTTACAATGTAGTTAACCAAAAACCATATTTTAAATATCTCATCATTTACGCATATTAAGGAGTCAGCACAAATAAACATAATTAAATGCTAGTCTCCTCCAAATAATACAAAGAAATTGACTTGCGAAGAGTAAACATTTCACAAAACTTTTATATTTCTTTTAAGTAGATCAAAGACATTACATATTAAAGAATATATGCTTTACATCACTCATAATAAATCAATACAAATTATTTACAGTATTAAACTATGGTGTTACAACTACTTAATCTAACTTAAACTTATGCTAAGGACGACGCAGACACCAATGCCCGAGGGAGGACTCACCCTCCGACGGGGGAAGCCGCGCGGACCGTAACAAGACGCCCCGGACAATCGCGGCTACCCCGCGCGGCAACAACATTATACTCTCATCATTAATTGAACTGTTAGGGAACTTACGTCTATAATACAGATATACGTACAGTAAATGTACCCCCAAATGCGAATATGCAGAACCGTCAGCCACACAAAGGAATGACGGCAGTGAAAGCTTATGCTGGACCGGTACTCGAACCCGAAATTCCTGCTTATCGCGAGCTGTTGCCTCGCCGTTAGACTATTTGTGCACGACTAATGGCTAGACCCAAACTACCTTATGTCGTCAACGGTTTGTCTACGACCTGTACTCGTACATCTATTATGTACGAGGGGCGTTCAGAAAGTAAGCTCCGATCGGTCGCGAAATGGAAACGACTATGAGAATCCGATAAAGCTTTGCACAGATGTGTTGGGTAGTGTCTCTAGTATAACCCCAGTTAGCATCACGTCGCTCTTCTCATTTCTGAGCTCGCAGTGAGTGCGTAAAGATGTCTAGAAAATAGTGTCTGCCGCCAAGTACGAGGGCCTGGTGAGAAATTTCGCCTGAAGCTATGCAGCTAACATTACATAACTGTCGTGCTGTTTCTTCTTCAAGACAATTCTCAGCCGCATTCTGCAGGGGCAATGAAGATGCTCCTGCATCGTTTTCAAATGGAAATGTGAGATTACCCACAATACAGTCCGCAATTGTCTCCCCCTGAGTTTCATCTCTGGTCACATGAACCGCTGTCTTTGAAGACAACATTTTGACACAGACAACGAGGTGTAGGCCAGCGTGGAGAATTGGCGGAAAGCACTGGCGGCTGCCTTCTATGATGAGGCTATTGAATAGTTGGTACAACGCTATGACAAAAGTCTAAGTCAGAACGGCGACTACGTAGAGAAGTAGCTGAAAGGTGTAGCTAATTGTTACAAGTAAAACATTCCTGATGTTCACTGTGGTTTCAATTTGGCAATCAATCGGAGCTTACTTTCTGAACAGGCCTCGTATATTCCCTTACAGGTGAGTCATTTTACTTGAATGTCGCTTGCCCAGTGTCGGCGGATAAATACGATGTTGTAGTGCGTTTGTTATTCTGAATACGATGCAAAGATCCTTTCAGAATAACACAGGCGCTGCAACATCGCATTAAGATCTACGTGCAGTTGCATACAGGATGTCTCAAACATACACCGACAATGTTTAGTATGTAGGGCGTCCCGGCAGACTGGTAAAGTTTCAGAGGGAACACCAGACTGGAAATCCATAGCACGATGTAATCACAACTGCATAGTACACTAAAGCATCAAAGAAACAGGTATAGGCATGCTTATTCAACTACACAGGCAGAATACGGCGCTGTGGTCTCCAGTGCTACAATGGTAGGATATCAAGATTTAAGCGAGCTTGAACGTGCTGTTATAGTCGGCGCACGAACTACGGGACACAGCATCACCGAGATAGCGATTAAGTGGGGATTTTCCTGTCCGAACATTTCACGAGTACACAGTGGATGTCAGAAATCCGGTAAAACGTCAAATCTCCGTCATCACTGCGGCTGGAAAAAGATCCTGCAAGATCGGGACCAACGACGACTGAAGAGAATCGTTCAGCTTGACAGAAGTGCAACCCTCCCGCAAACTGCTCAGATTTCAATGCCGGGCCATCAACAAGAGTCAGCGTGCGAATCATTCAACGAAACATCATCGATAGGGGTCTTCGGAGCGAAGGCCCACTGATGCACCCTCGATGACTGCAAGACACACACTTTGGGCCTCGCCTGGGACCGTCAACACCGACATGGGACTGTTGATGACTGGAAACATGTTCCCTGGTTGGACAAGTCTCGTTTCAAATTGTATCGAACGGATAGACGCGTACGGGTATGGAGACAACCTCATGACTCCATGGACCCTGCATGTCAGCAAGGTACTGTTTAAGCTAGTGGAGGCTCTGTAATGGTGTGTGCAGTTGGGACTCGTGACATGTCTAAGATACGACTCTGACAGGTGACATGTATGTAACCATCGTGTCTGATCACTGCATCTATTCGTGTCCATTGTGCATTCCGGCGGACTTGGACAATTCCAACAGGACAATGCGACGCCCCGCACGTCCAGAATTAGAATTGATACGGAGTGGATCCTGGAACACTCTTCTGAGTTTAAACACTTCAGCTGGCCACCAAACTCTCCAGACGTGAACATTATTGAGCATATCTTGCCGGCCGGTGTGGCCGTGCGGTTCTAGGCGCTTCAGTCTGGATCCGCGTGACCGCTACGGTCGCAGGTTCGAATCCTGCCTCGGACATGGATGTGTGTGATGTCCTTAGGTTAGTTAAGTTTAATTAGTTCTAAGTTCTAGGCGACTGATGACCTCAGAAGTTAAGTCGCATAGTGCACAGAGCCATTTTTTTGAGCATATCTTGGATGCGCCGCAACGTGCTGTTCAGAAGAGATCGTCTGCCCCTATTACTGTTACTGATTTATGGACAGACCCGCATGATTCATGGAATCAGTTCCCTCCAGCACTACTTCAGACATTATTTGAGTCCATGCCACGTCGTTTTGCGGCACTTCTCCGTGCTCGTGGTGGCCATACACGATATTAGCCAAGTGTGCCAATTTGTTTCGCTCTTCATTGTGGCATTCCTGTGCATACAGTGCCAAGTCCCTATGTCTTTCTTCTCGTCGTAATTGAGCAGTTTTACGAATGTTGACCCAAATATTTGGGCCTACATTTGTAAAACTCTAATTCCTCTCTCTCAAACCCCACCCTATGGTGAGAGAGGGAGAGTTTTAGTTTTAGCGAATCAAACTTTACGAAGTAAATAGGTATTTTTTATTTATCCGTAACTGTTTTCCACGCAGAAATGAGAACATGGATTTTCTTGAATTACAGCGCCAGCTATCAAGAATCAAAACAAATTTTTAGCAAAAAATGTACGTAGTTTTTTATGTAGAATCTGATTCTGCAATAAAAAAAATGGGGGTTCCCATTTGAAATTGCCTCCTGCCCCACCCCCACGGGGCTGGGGTGGCGGGCTAATTTTAGCACCGGCTGATGTCCCCCTAGAAAATTATCAACTTTGCATTCAACACATTTTTTCGTGTGAAGCTTATTTTTTGAGTTATTCTGGTTTGTCAACTTAAAATTTACACCATGCATATTCCAAAATCCTGCTGCATATCGACATTAATGATATGGACCTATAATTTAGTAGATTATTCCTATCACGTTTCTTGAATATTGGTGTGATCTGTGCAACTTTCCCGTCTCTTGGTATGGATATTCCGACGAGCGAGCGGTAATGTATGATTGTTAAGTATGTTGCTATTCTACCAGCATACTATGGAAGGAACCTAATTGGTATACTGTCTGGACAGGAAGACTTGCTTTAATTAAGCTGTTTAAGTTGCTCGAGTATTCCGAGGATATCTACTTCTAAGTTACTCATGTTGGCAGCTGTTCTTGATTCGAATTCTGGAATAATTGGCTCTGAGCACTATGCGACTTAACTTCTGAGATCATCAGTCGCCTAGAACGTAGAACTAATTAAACCTAACTAACCTAAGGACATCATACACATCCATGCCCGAGGCAGGATTCGTACCTGCGACCGTAGCGGTCGCTCGGTTCCAGACTGTAGCGCCTAGAATCGCACGACCATTCCGGCCGGCCTCTGGAATAATTGGTTCGTCTTCCATGGTGAAGGTATTTTTGGAGGTTGTGCTTAGTAACTCTGCTTTAGCAGCACTGTCATCTATAGTATTTTCATTGATGCCACACAGGGCGGACAATGATTGTTTCTTACCGCTAGCATATTTTACGTACGACCAGGATCCCTTATTTTCCAAACGACCAGAATCTCTTTGGATTGTCTGCCAGGTTTCGAGACAAAGTTAGTTCTGGAAACTGTTATAAGCATTGAAATCGGCACTTCATTTCTATTTTCTGTAAGAGATCACTTATCTTCGGGATTTTGCGTTCGTTTAAATTTGGTATGGGTTTCTTTTTTTTGTTTTTTTTGTTTTTTTTGTTTCTGCAATAGTGCAGTGACCTGTTTTATGTATACTAAGGGTTTCAACTCCATCGTTTATTAATTTATTTGGTATGAATCTCTCACTCTACGAATTCAAGCCGCATCTGGTCTACACTTACACTATTGATTTGGAAGGAGTGGAGATTGTTTCCCAGGAAAGCGTGAAGTGAATTTTTATATGCTTTTTTGAATAAATATATTCCTCGTTTATTTTTGGAGCATTTGGGAGTTATGGTATTCAGTCTCACTACGAGAACCCTGTGTTCACTAATGCCTGTATTCGTTCTGATGCTCGTTATTAGCTCAGGATTATTTCTTAGTAAGAGGTCAAGTGTGTTTTCACAACCGTTAGTACTCGTATTCGAATGGGCTCTTGAGTTAACTGCTCAAGATAATTTCGAGAGAAGGCGTTTGGCAAAACTTCGGATGATGTTTCATGCGTACCTCTGGATTTAAACAGTGTTTTCGCCGACATATAGAGGGTAAATTAAAGTTACCACTAACTATAATTGTATGAGACGGGTACATATTTGAAATTAGACTCAAGTTGTCTTTGAATCATTCCGCAGTGGTATCATCTGTTTTGGGAGGTCCGAAAAAGGATCCAGTTATTTTATTCCGGTTGCCAAGAATAACCTCTACCCATGCCAACTGACGGGAACTATTTACTTATTTCGCTACAAGCAAAGTGAGGGAAACTGAGGACCTACTTGATTGAGAAGTAGCGGCTCCGGTCTCGTAAACTTACATGCAGCCAGGAGAGCGGTGTGCTGACCTCATGCCCGTCCATATCCGCATCCAGTGACGCCTGTCGGTACCGTTGGGCCTTCAAAGGCCTGTTCGGACGGAGCTAAGTTTAGTTCTGGACAGCAATAGGTCTTTCACACAAATTTCGGCTGAATTTATTTCCGACTTTAGCCAGCTTTTAGTGCCGATAACGATTTGAGCATCAATGCTTTCTATTAGCGCTTGGAGCTCCGGCAGTTTCCCAAGACAGCTACGACAATTTACAACTATTATACCGATGGTTTCTAGATCTACATCCTTCCCGCGTTCGACCTGTATCCTTTGAGACTGAAGCTCTTTCTGCGTTTTTCCGAGACCCTGTGATCTAAAAAACGGCTCAGTCCTCGCCACACAGCCCCTGTTACTTGTGTACCCGACTCCTGCGTGTAATCGGGTCCAGACCTATTTAGTGGAACTATAAAACCCCAGTACCCTGTGGTTCCTATGACTTTTCAGTACTCTTGCTTCATGTGCTCCTGTGGCGTGATCACAGAGGGGTGCGAGGCTGACAGATGCGTGAATACAACAGCAAAGGCCCCTCTAAGGCTCCCCAGTTCAGAAAAATCCTCGTTCCACCCCAGCAAAATTTCTTCAGAATTTTAAAAATGTGCCTTAACTGAGAAAAACTTGGAAGTTGTTCTAGACACCTGCAGGCAGGCAGCTGGCATGAGAAGTGTGTCAAGTGGTTGCCTACCAGCAGGAAGCTAGGTCTGCTTTGCAGTTTTATCTGTAAAGGCACATTTTGGGTGGGAGCCATAGAAGTTTTTGCCAAACTGGGAAGATTTAGGGTCTTAGAGGGAACTTCTGCCCTTTTATTCATGTATGTGTCAATGTCACAGCCCTCCATGATCAAACCGCAGGAGAGTGTGGAGCAGGAGTACTGAAAAATCGTAAGCACCCTTTGAAGCTTTGGACCGCGTTCAAATGTTGCTGAATGCTTTTTAATCGTCTGTAGTAGGTGCACCCTGTACACCAGAACTAAATTTACAGTCACGCTACACTCCATGGAGGTGCGATGACGTTCATGATGTTGCTAGCCCACAATGTCCTTAGAGAATGGTTGAAGCGTCTGGGAGGGCCAGCAGTGTCAAGAATTGTCAAGAACTTCACCCGTCTGCTCATCGCACTGTGAAATATCGTTTTCTACCGTGGAATTAGTAGACATCAACGTCCCAAGGAAAGGACCGATCTCATTGGCGACCTTTATGTTACCTACCTTTCCATGTTGATTCTGACCGGCGATGTGTCATGTAATGTTTGTCTCGGCGACACATACGAGCAACTCGAGATTTGAAAGCAGGGCATCGCAGATTTGAACTTCACCATAAAGGCGTCAAAAGAAGGGGCTAAATGTGGATAAGAGCGGCTGCGACGACCTTCCCATCGTGTGACAGTTTCAAGGCGGATTTGGGCAAACTTTGGTGAAATTTGGTGTCAATGTGACATTATTAGCCTACTTTGCTCGTCACATAAACTCCTGACCTCTGGCCTTACACTCGCACGTGTCGACACCTTGGTGTCTGAGACGTCGTCGAGCCAGAGCGTGACGTCACAGGGCGCCAAGCTTTTGCACCACTTCAGAGGACTTTTGTAGGCACCTTTGATCTGAATTGAAGCATCGCAATAGGAGCCAAAGAGGTCGCAATACGAGTCAAATAGAGCAGTTATTTGCGAAAAGCAAAGGTCCCAAGTTCGAGCCCCAGTCCTGCACGCAGTTTCATGGAGCCGCGAAGTCTTAGAGGTTGCTTGCTCACCTGCGTCTACCGTATGTGACGAAACTAACTAAACAGTCTTCTGAGTGTCACAGCTTATGAATAGACAACCATAACATTTCTTTCAAACTATTTTTAATTTCAGCTAAGTTCCTCAAATGGTTTTCTTCAACTTATTTTTTCTGATAAATATAAATTGCCTTCAATAAGCTTTTGAGGATTCAAGTGATCTCCATAGCAACTGACAAGACACCAATACCCTTCGTTTTAGTTTACAAAATGCGTCAGTTAAATAGAAGAGTCGTCTAGTTGGCTCGCTGAAAGTTCCCTTATCTATGACTATGTCCTGGAGACCTTTATCAGCCTGCACCAAACAGCCTTCAGTGGCGACTTTATGACCCCCTTCAAAATTTGCGTCGACGGACAGTCACAGCCTGTTAGCAACCACTTTAATAGCCCAGAGGTAGCTTTAACAGTTGTAACACCAAGCAGTGTCATATCTCAAAAATAACATTAATTTGGGTCATGGATTAGCAAACTGCTTATTCATTTTGAAGTTCACTCTCTCACAACATTTTAAAAAAATCTTTGCCATAAATATTGATTATATCTGATTTGCATTATCAAATGTAGACGTGATCCAAGAAAAAAGTGTAATACGTTATTATAACCACATGTGCTTACGTGCCCCTTACCAATCAGAAATTAATACTCAAATTTCCACGCTTAGGAGACCAGCAATAGCCTGCTGCTCTTTAGCAAGAAACTTGTTAGCAATTAACGAGAATGTCATGGCTTTGACAATGAACATGGAAGGCTAACAAAGAATGTTCAGTTACGTTTGTCAGGAATGGACAGTGTGCTTTTTGCACCGTTGTAGACTGAGGTCACAGTTTAGCTAATAACTAATGAAGGCCGCTGCGCGTTTAATTTGTTCTATTTGAGCAAATATATAGTATTTTGGCGTCATACACTCTCAAGTCTGATTTTAGTAGGGGAAGAAGATACTGCAGTCCTTACCGACCTAAAAATTCATCGAAAATACGGCCGTATATGTACATATGCTATTTTATTTTTATTGTGTAGACTGCCTAAATTCGACGAATGTCCTTATCTCTTGATATTAAATTCATATATCTAGCTTCATTTCCACCGAATAGTGAGCTTATCTCACGAAATTTCTGTAGGTAATTTCCTCTTTACGGGGAACATACTGGTTTTTTATTGTAGATATCTCATAAATGGTCAGTGGAGAGACTGTATTGTTATCGTGACTGGAAGCTTGGAGTGCTATCCGAGGTCTCGTGATTTTACATCTTTCGAAATGCGTCGGGCGTACGGACATTGGCTAACCTGCAGTGTATTGAGATCGCAGCTCAGGCTGGATGTGGTTCTGTGACAGTTTGGGGTGTTTTCCGCTCCACGACTTGGGGTCATAACCTTCCAACAGATAGCAGCACTGTTCAAAGGGCTCTGCAAATGTCTTTGTCGTCTGACGAACACAGGCACCCTATCGCAATTCGTCCACTAAATCACCCTGTCTTAATACCATAAAAAATTATTTCTGTTTGGAACAGAACGTGTAAAGTGCTAACCGACATCCCAACTGATTGGCAGCTCTATGGGGTTTAATCGTCATAGCGTGACTTCAGCTCAATAAAGTACACTAATGGCTATTATAATTGCTACACCACGAAAATGACGTACTACAGACGTGAAATTTAACCGACAGGAAGAACATGCTGTGATATGCAAATGATTAGCTTGTCAGAGCATTCACACGAGGTTTGCGCCGCTGGCGACACCTACAACGTCCTGACATGAGGAAAGTTTCCAACCGTTTTCTCATACACAAACAGCAGTTGAGAGGCGTTGCCTGGTGAAACGTTGTTGTGATGCCTCGTGTAAGGAGGAGAAATGCGAACCATCACGTTTCCGACTTTGATAAAGTTCGGAATGTAGCCTATCGCGATTGCGGTTTATCGTATCGAGACATTGCTGCTCGCGTTGGTAGAGATCCAATAACGTTTAGCAGAATATGGAATCGATGGGTTCAGGAGGGTAATACGGAACGCCGCGCTGGGTACCAACGGCCTCGTATCACTAGCAGTCGAGATGACAGGCATCTTATCCTCATGGCTGTAACGGATCGTGCAGCCACGTCTCGATCCCTGAGTCAACAGACGGGGACGTTTGCAAGACAACAATCATCTGCACGAACAGTTAGATGACGTTTGCAGCAGCATTGACTATCAGCTCAGAGACCATGGCTGCGGTTACCCTTGACGTTGCTTCACAGGCAGGAGCGCCAGCGATGGTGTAATCGACGACGAACCTGGGTGCACGAATAGCAAAACGTCATTTTTTCGGATGAATCCAGGTTCTGTTTACAGCATAATGATGGTCGCATCCGCGTTTGGCGACATCGCGGTGAACGCATATTGGAAGCGTGTATTCGTCGTCGCCATACTGGCGTATCATCCGGCGTGATGGTATGGGGTGCCATTGGTTATACGTCTGGGTCACCTCTTGTTCGCGTTGACGGCACTTTGAACAGTGGACGTTACACTTCAGATGTGTTACGACCCGTACTCTACCCTTCATTCGATCCCTGCGAAACCCCACATTTCAGCAGGATAATGCACGACTGCATGTTACATGTCCTGTACGGGCCTTTCTGGATACAGAAAATGTTCGACTGTTGCCCTGGCCAGCACATTCTCCAGATCTCTCACCAACTGAAAATGTCTGGTCAATGGTGGGCGAGCAACTGGCTCGTCACAATACCATAGTCACTACCCTTGATGAACTGTGGTATCGTGTTGAAGCTGCATAGGCAGCTGTACCTGTACAAGCCATCCAAGTTTGACTCAATGCCCAAGGGTATCAAGGTGGTTATTACGGCCAGAGGTGGTTGTTCTGGGTACTGATTTCTCAAGATCTATGCACCCAAATTACGTGAAAATGTAATCACATGTCAGTTCTAGTATAATATATTTGTCGAATGAATACTCGTTTATCATCTGCATTTCTTCTTGGTGTAGCAATTTTAATGGCGAGTAGTGTATATAAGGCCGCCGCTGTGGTTGAGCGGCTCTAGGCGCTTGAGTCTGTACCGCGCTGCTTCTACGGTAGCAGGTTCCAATCCTTCCTCGGGCTAGGATGTGTGTGATATCCTTGGGTTAGTTAGGTTTAAGTAGTTCTAAGTCTAGGGGACTGATGACTTCAGATGTTAAGTCCCATAGTGCTTAGAACCAAAGTATATAAGAAGAGTTCCGTGGGCTCCCTTCCTTAATGGACTGAAACCATTAATGAAGGCTGGGTGTGATGTTGCACGCAATCTACGTGACGCCTCATGGTGATCACTAATTTTTTTCTTTTCTTTTTTTTTCCCTTTTGTCCCGTACTTAACTACGTTTCTGAATTCATCTGTTAAACTAAACAAACATTAAATTCTTTTTTTTTTTACATTGCCTCGAATTTGTCTGTGTAGTTTCTTTTTTCCCCTCGGTGCAGTCAGCGGCTGTTGTGCAGCCGCCGGTGCGCGCGTGCTGTGTTTTCTGGGATGTTTAGCGCGCCGGCCAGCACCGCACAACGCCACACCACAGCACGCCGCACCGCAGTGCTGGCCGCAGCGCCACGCCGGACATTCGGAGCTGCCACGGGACAGTACAGTAATTAGCCGCAGCAGCCACTAACTGGCTGCTTCCGCGCGCCAGCGGCTCCACCTCAGAGGCACTGCGAAAACTGCCGGGCGCTCCAACCACTCTGCCCCGCGCCGCGTAAACAGAATGTTATTTGGACCGACCCTCCAACAAGCGTCCTCTATCTTCAGCCACTGTAACCTTCACAGACCCATGGCGGTGCCGTGTTCATGGCTTTTTCCAAAGCTGTTTCACAGAGGAAGACCACACTGCAGTTCCTTGTCTAAATCCTAGCACGAACGAAAAAATGGCTGGACTCGAAATAAGTGTCCAAGGAATATAAAAGCAACTGAAATCACTTAACAGAGGAAAGTTCACTGGACCTGACGGGATAACAATTCAATTCTAAACAGAGTACGCGAAAGAACCTGCCCCCCTTCTAATAGCCGTGTACCACAAGTCTCTAGAGGAATGGAAGGTTCCAAATGATTGGAAAAGAGCACAGGTAGTTCCAGTTTTCAAGAAGGGTCGTCGAGCAGATACGCGAAACTATAGGCCTATGTCTCTGACATCTATCTGTTGTACAATTTTAGAACGTGTTTTTTGCTCGCGTATCATGTCATTTCTGGAAACCCAGAATCTACTTTGTAGGAATCAACATGGATTCCGGAAGCAGCGATCGTGTGAGACCCAACTCGCTTTATTTGTTCACGAGATCCAAAAAATATCAGATACAGGCTCCCAGGTAGATGCCATTTTCCTTGAATTCCGGAAGGCGTTCGATACAGTTCCGCACTGTCGCCTGATGAACAAAGTACGAGCCTACGGAACATCAGACCAGCTGTGTGGCTGGATTGAAGAGTTTTTACCAAACACAAGACAGCATGTTGTTCTCAATGGAGAGACGTCTACAGACGTTAAAGTAACCTCTTGCGTGCCACTCGGGAGTGTTATGGGTAAATTGCTTTTCACAGTATATATAAATGACCTAGTAGATAGTGTCGAAAGTTCCATGCGGCTTTTCGCGGATGATGCTGTAGAATACAGAGAAGTTGCAGCATTAGAAAATTGCAGCGAAATGCAGGAAGATCTGCAGCGGATAGGCACTTGATGCAGGGAGTGGAAACTGACCCATAATACAGGCAAATGTACTGTATTGCGAATACATAGAAAAAAGGATCCTTTATTGTATGATTTTATGATAGTGGAACAAACACTGGTAGCAGTTACTTTTGTAAAATATCTGGGAGTATGCGTACGGAACGATTTGAAGTGGAATGATCATATAAAATTAATTGTTGGTAAGGCGGGTACCAGGTTGAGATTCATTGGGAGAGTGCTTAGAAAATGTAGTCCATCAACAAAGGAGGTGGCTTACAAAACACTCGTTCGACCTATACTTGAGTATTGCTCATCAGTGTGGGATCCGTACCAGATCGGTTTGACGGAGGATATAGAGAAGATCCAAATAAGAGCGGCGCGTTTCGTCACAGGGTTATTTGGTAACCGTGGTAGCGTTACGGAGATGTTTAACAAACTCAAGTGGCAGACTCTGCAAGGGAGGCGCTCTGCATCGCGGTGTAGCTTGCTCGCCAGGTTTCGAAAGGTTGCGTTTCTGGATGAGGTAGCGAATATATTGCTTCCCCCTACTTATACCTCCCGAGGAGGTCACGAATGTAAAATTAGAGAGATTAGAGCGCGCACGGAGGCTTTCAGACAGTCGTTCTTCCTGCGAACCATACGCGACTGGAACAGGAAAGGGAAGTAATGGCAGTGGCACGTAAAGTGCCCTCCGCCACACACCGTTGGGTGGCTTGCGGAGTATAAATATAGATGTAGATGTATATATATGTAGAGAAGAATAAATTTATTTTATTTCCGTCTCTGATAACAAATATTTTTTGTTCACAGAAGACTGGTTTCGGGCAACGGAGCCCTTCTTCAGATCTGTAGAAAAAGGGCATATTAAAATGCAGCTAATGGTCAGTCTAAAAATTATAACATAATGAAATTTTATAATAACGCACATTTTAAGTGCATGTATTTCACATGTATGAAATAAATACTTTTCACTGTGGCGTAGACAATTAAGTTATAATCTGTCCATTAGCTGAATTTCGTTTTCCCTTCTTTGTAATGGTTCAAATGTCTCTCAGCACTATGGGACTTAACATCTGAGGTCATCAGTCCTCTAGACCTAGAACTACTGAAACCTAACTAACCTAAGGACATCACACACATCCATGCCCGAGGCAGGATTCGAACCTGCTATCGTAGCGGTCGCGCGGTTCCAGGCTGAAGCGCCTACAACCTAACTAACCTAAAGACATCACACACATCCATGCCGGAGGCAGGATTCGAAACTGCGACCGTAGCAGCTGTGCGGTTCGGAACTGAAGCGGCTAGAACCGATCGGTCACAAAGACCGGCTTCCCTTCTTCCTGCTGATCTGAAGATGGTCATCGCTGACCGAAACTGGTAATCTGAGTACAAAAAGTGTTGTGAACAAATACGGAAATAAAAGAAAATTATTCTACACATTCCGGATAACTGTTTTATTTTCGACAACGGTCACGTTGTGAAAGAAAGAACAACCTCCGGATCGAGAAGCAATGTGACTACTTTCGAAAACGTTGATGGTTTGAACTCCACCGGCATTGTAGCCGAATGGTTCTACGCGCTGCAGTCTGGAACCGCGCAACCGCTACGGTCGCAGGTTCGAATCCTGCCTCGGGCATGAATGTATGTGATGTCCTTACGTTAGTTAGGTTTAAGTAGTTCTAAGTTCTAGGGGACTGATGACCTCAGATGTTAAGTACCATAGTGATCAGAACCATTTGAACCATTTGTTTGAGCTCTATACTCTTTTTCTCACTGGTATCTCACGCACGTAACTGCAATATGCAGGCAGCACTTTATTACGCAAGTTGTATATCTGATAATAAAGTAATGTGTGGGGACTTCTTAATAGCATATCCTGCTATCTTCCAACGAATATCACTCGTTCAGATTTTGGCTACAGAGAGGGCGGTTCGCCATTTATCTGCTCTCCCTTCCTGCCGCACTATCCTTGTAACCACTGTATTCCAGCGGTACGGTACTTTTAACCTTGCAGTCTTGCGCAACATGGTAGTCTCAGCAAACAAGAGTGATTCCTTAACACTGCGTACGATGAAAAACCTGATTGCTTGACAGTTATCAGTCTTTGAAGCTCCTTTAACCGATTTCCACGAAGTAAAGCCGTTACTAGATTCACATAGCAATAATTCGCTGTTAGGTCTGACAACGCACCAGAAATCGTGCAGCTCACACTCGTCGACGCAGAATATGTTGAGAAATAAATTTGATGTAAAAAATCTATTTAACTTTCACCACTGTACCGATAGAAAAAATTACGAGTCACTTCTCGAAAATGCAATAGAATGTACTATCCCGTTTGGGGAAGTAGGCTTTTCCTGTAATGAATATTAATAAATCGAAAAATTGGAACCACTTGATTATGCCAATTTACAGTCGCTTTAGCACTTGACTACAACAAAATCTGAGCTAAACACCTAGGCATTTGTGTAATTAATTTAGTGTCTTGTTTGAAATTAATTTGTTTAAATATGTTTCGGGAACAACGCATGGTTGGCGTTTATGTGTAATAAATATGCAACCAGTCGCTTTTTTACGATTTATTCAACCATGAACATGTTTTCAAGCCACTGCAGACTCATCTTCAGGTGGAGGTGTTACGGGAACATTATTTTGTGGAGCAAGTGTAGCTACATGCAGTACTGGTGCTGCTGGTGGAAATGACGGAAATTTAGTAATCGGTGATGAAGCGTTTACGAATCCGAAAGTTTTTTATGTTTTGGGTAATTACAGTGCAATGTCTTGTGGTATTCATATCAGAATGCTTCTTATAATGTGCATTTTGAACCTCTGTGCACAAATAAAAACAGTATGTAGCTACACTTCGTTTTATACTGGCTCACAGGATGTAAACATTCGATTTTTTTTTTTTTACAAAGAATATGGATATGACAGATACTGCACTTTACTACATAAGTCTATGGCAGTAGATGCGCAGGACGGGGTGGCCGAGCGGTTCTAGGCACTACAGTCTGGAACCGCGTGATCGCTACGGTCGCAGGTTCGAATCCTGTCTCGGGCATGGATGTGTGAGACGTCCTTAGGTTATTTAGGTTTAAGTAGTTCTAAGTCCTAGGGGACTGATGACCTCAGCTGTTAAGTACCATAGTGCTCAGAGACATTTGAACCATTTTACATAGTGAAAAACGTTTTATAAGTTACAGAATACCAAAGTCGTTATACACCAAGAAGAACAAGATCTATGCAGTAAGATGAATTATTGTCATTTTTGTAGTTTTGGTACCAGGATATCCTAGAAATTCTGTTGACTCAGTCTGTTCATTCAGGATTATTTGGGGTGATTTTAGTTTGTGGATGAGAATTTCTAATTGTACAAGGAGGTCCATTTGTAGTTCCTTCTCAGCAATGTGTAGCACAGAAGGACTGTCATTGATATCGTCAACAGAGTGTTCAAGATGAGTAGCATGTGATGCAAAACTGGACTTATTTAAGTTTTTGAGTCGAAGGGCATCCATATGTTCTTTGTAGCGCGTTGCAAAATTTCTCCCTGTTTGGTCTATGTAGAAGGAAAAACAGGAACATGTGAGTTTGTATATGCCGGAATTTTTATGGCAACGCGTAGCTGTATTTATATATGTCAAATAAAATGTATGTTTGCAACAAAACACAGTAGGAGCACAACATGCACATACACACACACACACACACACACACACACACACACACACACACACACACACACAGATATATATAAGAGCACTTGGAAGAGAAGTTGAACGGAATGGACAGTGCCTTGAAAGGAGGATATAAGATGAACATCAACTAAAGCAAAACGAGGACAATGGAATGTAGTTGAATTAAGATGCTGAGGGAATTAGATTAGTAAACGAAAAACTTAAAATAGTAAATGAGTTTTGCTACATGGAGAGCAAAATAATTGATGATAGTCGAAGTAGAGAAGATACAAAATGTAGACTGGCAATGGCAAGGAAAGCGTTTGTGAGGAAGAGAAATGTGCATTAGCACTGTTTTCAATTAATTAGATAGTTAATCACAATTTCTATTGGCTGCCAGTATTTGACAAGAAAATGGTCGATATAATACAAGGAGTTGTCAAGGAGAAATGATTTTATGCTATATTTAAAACTTGCATTACTACCTGTCACACATCTTGTGTTATTGGGCAAATGGTCAAAAATTTTGACTACTTTAAAAATGGGTAATAAAGATCATTTTCCGTCTAGTGTTGTAGGTAGCGCACTGTTCTTCTCAGACTGCGATGAATTATTAATGACGAATTTCATTCGCAAATATATGTATAACGACGGTGTAGACAAAATGCCTAGCTCCTTTGAAAGGTACCTATATGACATCCGTGAGTCAACACTATACATGTTTCTTACTGCTCATTTTTCTGCAGTCAATACTTTCTTTAAATCTGATGAATCATCACAGAAAATTATTTCATAATACATTATTGAGTAGAAATGTGCTTAATATCTGAGGAAGTTGATTCGTTTATTTCCAAGATTAGCAATGATACCAAGAGCAAAAGTAACTAAACTTAATTGTGTGAGAAGCTCAGCAATACGCTTCTTCCAGTTCAAGTTTTCATCTATATGTACACCCCAAAATTTAGAACATTTTACCTTATTTTCTCACTCTTGTTCATGAGCTACATCAATTGTAGTATTACTCTATTTATAGTACAGAACTGACATAGTGGTTTTTTTCGGAATAAAGGAGACTTCAGTTTCAAAAATCACTTTATAATTCTTTGGAAAATATCATTTATCCTCTCTTATAGCGCTTTCTCTCAAAAGGGAGTTGTTATAACACTAGTATCGTCTCCAAAAAGAACCAATTTTTGTTGTTGAATGTTAAATGGAAGGTCATTCACAGCATAAGGAACAACAGCGGACCCAAAATTCACATATGGCACTCCTTTTGTGATATCTCCCCAGTCATTAAAATTTGTACGCTTCTAACATTATTTCAGTTATTCAGCTTTTTCTTTTTCAAGTGTGACTGAAACCAGCTGTGTGCAGAGCCATCAGTGTCATAAAAATTGAGTTTTTCTAAGAGAATATCATGATCTACAGAGTCAATCGCCTTGAACAGATTACCAAAATAATCTGGCGGTATTTTATTATTTAAGGCCTGTACCGTTTGATGAGTGAATGTATAAAAAGCATTGTCAGTCAAGCAACTTTTCTATAATACAAACTGCAATCTCCTGAGTAAATTGTTTCCATTTAAGTGTACGACTATTCTTGAGTACATTACTTTTTCAAATATTTTGGAAAAAGATGTCTGTAGGGAAACTGGGCGATAATTAACTCTGTCTTGTCACCTTTCTTATGAAGTGGTTTAACAGTCGCATATTTTAGCCTGGTTGGAAAAATTCCCTATGCCAGTGATGCATTAAGTATGTCCCTAACTCGTTACTTATGAACCTGGAACAACCTTTCAAAATTTTGTTTGAAAATCCATCAACACTGCATGAGCTTCCAATTTTTTAGAATTTTCAGAATTTTATTAATTTTAGTGAAGCGTACTGGTACTACTTCTAGTTGCTTAAAGTTTGGTGGAATAACATTTTTGATATATTCTCTTGCTTCTACAGACGAACCATTTGAACTAGTTCTTCTGTTTCATTTACAAAGCTATTTTTAAAAATACTTTCAATTTGCGAGTTATAGTTACAACACTGGTATTTAGTTCAGTTGTTATGGTATCTTGTACACTAACTACGAGGGCCGTTCAGAAAGTAACCTCCGGTTGATTTAAAAAAATACACCAAGTTAAATAAAAATATTTTAATATATACATCTTACAACTACATCTTTGCACTATTTTTCTACATAGTCTCCATAGCGATTGAGGCACTTATCGTATCTCTTCACAAGCTTTGAAATTCCTTCTGCATAAAAATCACCCGCTTGTGCCTGGAGCCAGCCTGTGACCGCATCTTTGAGCTGTTCGTCGTCATCAAACCGCTGTGACCCGAGCCATTTCTTCAAATGCATGAAGAGGTGATAATCACTTGGCGCCAGGTCTGGGCTGTAAGGTGGATGGTTGATAACGTCCCACTTGAAGGACTCAAGAAGGGCCGTTGTTCTGCGAGCAGAGTGAGGATGGGCGTTATCGTGCAAAAAAACGATACCGGAAGTCAGCATACCACGGCGTTTGTTCTGTATAGCCCGTCGTAACTTTTTTATTGTTTCACAGTACACGTCTTGATTAATGGTCGTACCACGTTCCATGAATTCAACCAACAACACCCCTTTGGCATCCCAAAACACCGTTGCCATCAGTTTTCTGGCAGAAAAATCTTGCGAGGCTTTTCTTGGTTTGGTAGGCGAATTTGAATGTGCCCACATCTTTGATTGTTCTTTTGTCTCAGGGTTCACGTACTTAATCCAGGTTTCGTCACCGGTCACGATTCTGTTTAACAATGGTTCTCCTTCGTCCTCATAACGTGACAGAAAGTCTAATGCAGAGGCCATTCTTTGAGTTTTGTGGTGGTCGGTAAGAATTTTGGGCACCCATCGTGCACAGAACTTACGGTAACCCAATCTTGCTGTCACTATCTCGTACAAGAGAGTCTTAGAAATCTGTGGAAAACCAGTAGACAACTCCGACATTGTGAAACGTCGATTTTCACGAACTTTTGCATCAACTGTCTGAACGAGTTCATCAGTCACCAATGATGGTCTACCACTCGTCTCTTCATCATGAACGTTTTCTCGTCCACTTTTAAATAAACGTACCCATTCACGGACAACTCCTTCACTCATAACTCTTGGTCCGTACACGGCACAAAGCTCACGATGAATAGCTGCTGCAGAATATCCTTTGGCTGTAAAAACCCTTATGACAGCACGCACTTCACATTTGGCGGGGTTTTCTATTGCAGCACACATTTCAAACTGCCACAAAAACTAAACTAGCGCAGGTACGACGTTCACTCGACCACGGTTTGATGCCGACTGAACTGTTGAGTGCGTGAACGCACAGATGGCGTCGCTACTCCCCCCCACAACCCGCACTGTGACCAATCGGAGGTTACTTTCTGAACCGCCCTCGTAGTTGTCCTGTCTCCCATTTCATAATATAACATATAGCATTAATCTTGTTAGCAGCATAATTTATTTCTGTCATGAAGTGCACACTTGTGGACATTTTAGTGACATTCCTTGAAATAAAAATCAAGTAATACAGATCTTGACTTATTCTGAACTTTAATTTCCTTGTTCCTCTGGCATGAAATTTTAAGTCTGCTGGTTATCCATGGCTTACTTGTCTTTAATGGCTCTTTTGGACAATTTTCTAATAAGGAACTTTCATATCCTGACGCAAATTTAGTACGTCAGCATCTCTTTCTATATATGCATCATCCAGTATCGCTCCTTTTAACTTAGTCTTAAAGTGTTGTATCCTATTCGAATTACTAGGTCTCATTGGTTTGTGTGAGTCTGCCGCATGGTTGTAAGGTGCCTGTTTATTTCCATTAATTGTGTGACATGATCAGATAATCCACCAGCAGTTAGCTTCACATTAGCTGTTTCAGCCTGATCACTGCTTGTAAAAATGTTATTAAGCACTGTCCTCCTATCTTCTGCACATGAGTTGGATACCTGTCTACGAAAATGAAACTGAAGCACTCAAATAAAAATTCTAGGTCGTTGTTACTTTCTGTATGCTTTAAGAAATCTACAATGAACTCTTCACAAACTACTAACTGTTTCTTCTTGTGTGGCAGGTAGCTCAATAACGTATCCAGATTTCTTATTAATAGCTGAACGTTTTCTAGAGGGGATCTGCAGACTATTACAATTAACAGAGAAGTATTCTGCAATAGCAACTCACAAGCATATGTTTCTAAGTTATTTTCAACAAAAAAACTATTTCTTACAGTATTCTTGACTTCGTTTCCAAAATTTACGTATTGTGCAACTCCTATGTTAACTCTACATGAAATTGATCTATAATCCCTGATATTTAACTTCGCCATTTCTGTGGTTACATGGTGTTCATAGAGGCACAGAACTTTTATTACTTCCGTAATTTCTACGTCTTCTAGCCATACAAGAGGCTCATCTAATTTGTTTCTCAACACTTTAATGTTCTTCTCTAATTTCCTGCAATACTGTCTGCCTGTAACCTGAATCTAATCTAAAAGACGAGCCCCTTTCAGTTCAGTAATCACAGGGATTTTTTCTTGGGTGCCTGCAGCCTCTTACACCTTCAGTAAGATGCTTAATTAATTTTTCATATTTAGGTGCAGACCATGACTTATTTATTCCTCTCTCCCAATTTCAGCAATAAACCACAGCACAGATATGAGACAGTTTCAGTCAAAAATAATTCGTCCAGCTCGTTCTTCACATGGCTGTCTCTGCAAAACCTCCACAAACCCCGTACGAGTGCGTGCTGTTGCTTCTCCTATTTCCTACTAGTCAAATTTAATGCTGTATTCTAAGTTGATAGTCAGGCTGTTTTCCACCCCTTGTTCTGTACCTTATTTCTGCATCAGAATCTTTGCACTAGGCCCCTATGTTCTCTGTCATCTGGGTAAACTTGGCGCTAGGTTTCATGGTGCTTCTGACCTAGCTTTTCCTGTAACAATTGGGATATATTTCTGCCATGGCTGCTCCATAGCAGCAAGACTTTTTTCTTTCTGCTTGACTTTTCTACTGACCTAGCCTCAAAGTCGTTCCTACGAGTCTGCTGCAATCTATTAAGCTCAAAAACTGGTTGAGTCTCTTCCCTACTTCTGGTAACAAGTCAAACTGATTGTTAACAGGGATTTGAAATGCAATTTATCATGTTTTCTCCTTCTGCCTATTACTTGTCACCTTCTGCGAGCTTCCATTGCCTCTTTCGCTCATCAACCTATCTAATTCAAAGCATGCCATTTCTAATTCTGCCTGAAGGGCACAAATATTTCCTCGCTCTTCCGTGATTTTCTTGTCTCGATTATATAATCTAAAGCTCCGTGGAAGATCCTGATCTGACACTATTTTGGCTTCCCCGTTACATTCTCTCCAGTGAAACACCAACCCCCAATCCTGATATGTTCCTCTCACGCAAGACGCTACTCTTAGAGTAGACTAAAAAGCACTAAAACACACTTAAATTACAGTAAAATAATGATTAGAAAAACTTACCTTTTGTTGAGTTGTGCAGCTAACTTTCAGGCATACGTAGAATAACACGATGGTTATTTGTTGAATATAGGTAGTAGAAGGCACAAATTGAATAAAAGTAAAAACACTATATTTTATGACAACAGTCTTAAACGGACGCTTACAGAACATTATGTTGAGCACTGTAATGAAGCCAAAACAACACGTAACGTTTAAGCAGAGGGCAGACTTCGACACTAGCTTGTAAACACACTACCGACATTCACTGAATGTAGCTTTTAAACCACGGAAGACACAAAACAAATGAACACACGATATTAACAGCAACAATATTAAACGACATTAAACAGACACTATCCATAAATTATGGAGAGCACTCGTAACACTGCGCCAGTGCCGTTGTTTGCATTCGAGCTCTTGAATGCGACCGCCCGCCACGGCTGCCAACTGCCAACTGAATGTTTTATTAATTGTTTTGTTTACAGGTTCATATTCCATCAAGTAACGTAGTGTAGTATGAAGAGCACTACGGAAGACTTACTCGGTAACGATAAAATTACTAGATAGAAAAACTTAATTACAATTACAGCAAATCGGAAGAGATAATAGTCTGCCGCGAGACAGGACCATTATCGTAAAGGAAATGAAATCGGTAAACAGCTTGTTGCAGTTACATCATCCTCTGAAGAAGCTGTATATATCGATCTCAATCGAAATTCAGATTCAACGTGCTCTCCGCCCAACCACTGCAGCGCAACCTGTTGAGATGGATGAAACGAGGGAGGAGGTAGGCACTGCATTTATTCCATGCACAGGCGCACTCTCGGGGAAAATCGCTCTCATTCTGAAGAAACACCGGGTCGGAACTGTGTTTTGTCCTCCAAATAAAACTCGTGCACTGGTGGGTAGCGCCAAAGATGACCTCGGTTTGAGGAAGGCCGGCGTGTACCAGATTCCGTGTCAATGTGGAAAGTCGTATATTGGTCAGACGATGCGTACCGTCGAGGATCGATGCCGTGAACACCAGAGGCACACTCGACTGATGTATCCGAGCAAGTCGGCGGTCGCTGAACATTGTTTGTCGGGAAATCACGCCATGGAGTATGACCGCACGAGGATTCTGGTACAGACGTCGAGATACTGGGACAGCGTTGTTAGAGAGGCCACCGAAATTCGCACCAATGACGACCTCATAAACCGTGACTGTGGCTATGATCTTAGCAAGGCTTGGGAATCAGCGATTGGGTTGATCAAGAGTAAATCGAGCAAACGTATAGTTGTGACGACCACGGCGGACAGAGCCATCACACCGACGTCATCTCAGACGCCGTCGCAATCTGTTCCACCGCGCGACCGTGGCACGGGGCGCGGACAGTGGAGGGAGCGCGCCGCGGGCGGAGGGTATTTAAATCGGCCGCCGCCGCGACCGAACCCAGTTCCCTCTGAGCAGCCATAGCGTACAGATCTCCGTGCCGGCACGTTCACAGGAGCTCAGTCCGTCAGTTCACCTGATGATGGCGACATGTATGATCGCCGAAATATTGTGCCCGTTGGACACTATAGACCGGCAGCACACCCGTGGATATTTTGATTATCAAGCGAAATGGGTTGAAGCGTGAAACGCGGACGTTCAGCGAAAATGGAAACGTGTAGATGACAGCCTGCACACTAGACAAGCGGTGTAACTGTTGTGCCTGTCATGGCCACGAATCCAGTCCGTGCCACTCGGCCATTTTCTGTGGGGGCGAGTATGAGCAGCCTTTACACAAAGTAATTACTGTATACCACTGCGGTTAGCTATCAGCTGTGTTGTGAGCCACAACGGGTACTGAATTAATGCAGAGTAGGAGAGATGGACACTGTGTGATCAAAAGTATCCGGACACCTATTACTGGACGTTAGTATGTGGTGTACCCAGCCTTCGCCCTTATGAAGGTTTCAGTTCTCCTGAGAACAGTTGCAGTTAGGTGTCTCAATTTTCGTGGAGGAATGGCAGCCAACTCCCGCTTCAGAGACGTAACAAGAGACACTAGCGATGATCGGCACTGAAGTCTGAAATGCCTCTCCTGCTTCCACAGACCACCGCCCTTTGGTTTACGATAACTGCGTGACCATTGGGTAGACATCTGGGGCTACATGCCTCCGAAAAATATACCTAGGACTTTTCGAATCAACGCCGTTCTTGAATCATCCTCAGTGAAAGGAATGACTATTCTTTATTACGAAGGTTGCCCAGAAAGCAATGCACCGCATTTTTTTTCTCTCAGCCTAAAAAAAGCTACGATTGAGAAACGTTATGTATGTGTTATTTGATGTCTCCTGAGTGAACACGCCAAGTCTCCGTCACGACATAGAGCGTAGCTGCAGGACAGTTTCAAAATGGTGTCTGTAGGTTATGTACGTTACAAGCAACGTGCCGTCATTGAATGTCTTACTGCAAAGAAAGATACTGTGGGGAATATTCACAAACGCTTGCGCAAAGTCTATGGAGCATCTGCTATCGTCAGAAGTACAGTTAGTCGCTGGGCGCGGAGGGTGAGGTCATCAGAATTTGCAGCGGTCGGGGAGACTATCTACGGCTGTCACACCCGATATGTTGCAGCGGGGTGATGTTGTCATTAGCTAGGACAGACGCGTTACTAATCGGCAGTTGGCGCTGCATATGTAAATCAGCAAAGAAAGAATGGATGCAAGTATCAGCACTCTATGATATTCAAAAGTGTGTGCAAGATGGGCCTCGCGGTGTCTAACGGTGGATCACAAATCGCACAGTAAAACCATTTGTCTTGATTTGTTGCAACATTTTGAGGCTGAGGAGTAGGCCTTCTTGTCCCGGATTGCGGTATGTGATGAAAGCTGTGTTCACCATTTTAGTCTGAAACAAAACGACAGTCTACATCTACATCTACATCCACACTCCGCAAGCCACCTGACGGTGTGTGGCGGAGGGTACCTTGAGTACCTCTATCGGTTCTCCCTTCTATTCCAGTCTCGTGTTGTTAATGGAAAGAAAGATTGTCGGTATACCTCTGAATGGGCTCTAATCTCTCTGATTTTATCCTCATGGTTTCTTCACGAGATATACGTAGGAGGGAGCAATGTTCTGCTTCACTCCTCGGTGAAGGTATGTTCTCGAAACTTCAACAAAAGCCCGTACCGAGCTATTGAGCGTCTCTCTTGCAGAGTCTTCCACTGGAGTTTATCTATCATCTCCGTAACGCTTTCGCGATCACTAAATGATCCTATAACGAAGCGCACTGCTCTCCGTTGGATCTTCTCTATCTCTTCTATCAAACCTATCTGGTACGGATCCCAAACCGGTGAGCAGTATTCATGCAGTGGGCGAACAAGTGTACTGTAACATACTTCCTTTGTTTTCGGAATGCATTTCCTTAGGATTCTTCCAATTAATCTCAGTCTGGCATCTGCTTTACCGACGATTAATTTTATATGGTCATTCCATTTTAAATCACTCCTAATGGATGGAAAGGCGCCATTTCCACTCCCCACGTAAGCAAAATTCAAAGCAGCTACTTCCGCCGGTATGGTCATGATCACCGTGTTGTGGGACTGTGATTCTCATTAATGTGATGCCAAGAGGCGGTACCATTAATTCAGAAGCATATGTCAACACATTAACAAAACTCAAGACTCCCTTTTGACGACTTCGGCGCCACAGCAACCCAAGAGATGTTTTACTGCAACACGATAACGCTCAGCCCCACACAAGTCTGAGGACTGCTGAATACATCGCAAAAGAGGGTTCGACAGTGTTACCACGTCCACACTACAGTCGTGACCTAGCCCGCTTGGACGTCCTCCTCTTTGGGTCATTAAAGGATTCCTTTCGCGGAAGACATGTTTAAGACGAAGAGGAGGTGATTCACACAGTGAAGCACTGGCTCTGGTACCAGCACAAGGTTTATCACCGACAGGGCGTACACGCGCTTGCTTCGCGCTGGAGGAAGCCCATAGAACGGGATGGAGATTACGTGGAAAAATAGGCTGTGTAAATGAAACACCATTCCTTCGTGTGCGTAGTTCTCATTATATCCAATAAAGAATTGTTGAAGAAAAAAGTGCGGTACAGTACTTTCTGGGCAACCCTCGTATATATGTTGGCTGACAAAATCATGAAGCAGCACAAGCGGAGGAGGAAATGAAATGAAACTTCACAGGTTGCGAGGATACGTGACGTTATTTCAGTGATTACAGCATGGAGTCATATTTACGAAGCACTTGGCAGTATGAGCCCAGTTATCAGTATGACGTTTCAACCACTGTGGCCCGGATGCATGCACTGAGTCTGTTGGGAAGTGTGAAGCCGTTGTGTCATCTGTTGAGGCGAGCTGGGCCGTTGTACGTGGACCTCGATGTGCTCGACTGCGACAGATTTGATAGCCGAATTGGCCCCACATAAGGTTTTAAGGGGACAGAGAGTTCCTCAACGTCTCACGCACGTTTCGTAGAGACAACTGCCAGATATGGATGAGCAGTATTCTATTGAAAAATGACAATATGAGTTTGTTGCATGAGAGGTGACCTATGAGGAGGCGGAATATCCGTGACGTACGGTTGTGCCTTCAGTGACCACCAGCCGTGTCCTGGATTCATACCCTAAGGCTCCCGTGGAGCCAACAGTAACACACGGTACCTCTCCAGATCATTGGACGAATGGAACCTCTCCCCAGGCCGTCGTCATAATCGTCGACGATGGTCACCTAGGATAGTTCAGAGCCACGGTTCAACGCTGAACACAGTGTGGCACAATCACTCGCCAGTCTCCATGTCCTGGTGACGGCGACAGTCCAAATGCAGCCGTCTGCGATATAGTGTTACCGGCAGCGTATGCATGGGACTGCACTTCACTAGCCCTGTCTTACTAGCCTCTGACCATTGGTGTGATGTGACATGGAATGTTTCTAGAGGTCCGCTATTTGTTCTCGTGTCGCAGCGGCTGCTGTGAAGGAGCTCCAATGTTTTTGGTGCACAATACGGCGAGCCTCCCTTGTGATGGTCACATGTCGTCGACTGCAATTGTGACGGCCGGTCTGCCTGCCTCACGTTCCGATATCTGTGTCTCTGTAGTATCCGAATGCCCCACAAAACTGAATACTGCGTAATTTATACCATGCGACCAAATGGAGACTCGCAGTGGGGCCTCTTTCAAGGTCGGTCTGATGCTTATGCCACTGTCTGGCACGACTGCACGGCGTCTTCTATCGTTCACTGTGTTGACTCAACATCCGTCACTGTTCATGCCCCTTATAAACCCTACTACGCGGCATGATAGCGACACTAAACACAAACAACACCAATGCACTCTGGTGGCTGTTCTTCATGCCATACAGAACTGCAACTCCAAATACCTTACAAGCGTCAGTGTTGTATATATGTACAAAATTGCATTTACATCCGACCACTTCTTCTGGCGGTTCACTTCTTTTTTTTTTTTTTTTTTTTTTTTTTTTTTTTTTGTCAGATAGTGTAATTCACTCACGTGTTATTCATTCTGTGTGATCTGAGGCTGAAATATATAATAAAGAAAAGAATGTACATACATCAAAAAAGTTTTGCATTACCCCGGTTCCCAGAACTCATGAAGATAGATGTTTACTGTGGATATTGTATCACAGACACAGTCCCTTTGACACAGAGATGTCACTAAACCAGCCCAAAGATGTAAACAACCATGCATGAGCAGCGATTATTAGACGGAGGGGATCCGACAGCTGATCAGTTCCAGTCATTCCACCAGCAAGGAGGTACATGGCTCGTGTTGTCTGGTCTGTGGTTCAGCCATGCCTAGATGGTCAATACCGCGGCTCGATCGCGTCCGCATTGTTACTTTGTACCAGGAAGGGCACTCAAGAAGGGAAGTGTCCAGGCGTCTCGGAGTGAACCAAAGCGATGTCGTTCGGACACGGATGAGATACAGAGAGACAGGAACTGTCTAAAACATGCCTCGCTCAGGCCGCCCAAGGGCTACTACTGCAGTTGATGACCGCTACCTACTGATTATGGCTCGGAGGAACCCTGACAGCAACGCCACCATGTTGAACAATGCTTTTCGTGCAGCCTCAGGCCGTGGTGTTACGACTCAAACTGTTCTCAATAGGCTGCATGATGCACAACTTCACTTCTGACGTCTGAGGTACATCTTTGAACCACGATACCATGCAGCGCGGTACAGATGGACCCAATAACATGACGAATGGATCGCACAGGATTGGCATCATGTTCTCTTCGCCGATGAGTGTCGCCTTCGGAGACGTGTTTGGAGGCAACGCCTTAGACACACTGTCCAGCGAGTGCAGCAAGGTGGAGGTTCCCTGCTGCTTTGGGGTGGCATTATGTGGGGCTGACGGATGCCGCTGGTGGTCATGGACGGCGCCGCAACGGCTGTACGATACATGAATGCCATCCTCCGACCGATAGTGCAATCATATCGGCAGCATGTTGAGGAGGCATTCGTCTTCATGGGCGACAATTCGCGCCCCCATCGTGCACATCTTGTGAATGACTTCCTTCAGGATAACGATATCGCTTGACTAGAGTGGCCGGCGTGTTCTCCAGACATGAACTCTATCCAACACGCGTGGGATAGATTGAAAAGCGCTGTTTATGGACGACGTGGTCCACCAAGCACTCTGATGGATCTACTCCGAATCGCCATTGAGGAGTGGAACAATCTGAACCAACAGTGCCTTGATGAACTTGTCGATAGTATGCCACGACGAATACCGGCATGCTTCAATGCAAGAGGACGTGCTACTGGGTATCAGAGGTACCGGTGTGTACAGCAATCTGGACCACCACCTCTGAAGGTTTCGCTGTATGGTGTTACAACATGCAATGTGTGGTTTTCATGAGCAATAAAAAGGGCGGAAATGATGTTTATATTGATCTCTATTCAGATTTTCTGTACAGGTTCCGGAACCCTCGGAAAAGAGGTGATGCAAAACTTTTTTTGATGTGTGTCGAAGACGGTCGCTGTCCTACCCTCAGGCGGTATGCCGAGTCAGTGAAAGGCAGGTCGCCTGCGTTTAGCGGCAACCCTCCTAACTTTCCAGTCATGCCAGGCTGCAATAGCCAGCAGGGGCCCTTTCCTTACATTCAATCGACGCAACTGGGCATTCGTCGCCTAGGAGGCGATAAAGTTGATGGGGGGAGGCATCATACCGATCGACGGGACCGTAACGGAACAAAGGAAGTTTTATAACCAGGAATAAATAAAGCAACAGCTCTATTTTTTGATTTGTTGTAGAAGCAATCGGTTTCGGCATCATTAGGTCCTCTGTCGTAACATAGCCGCATTCGTTATATTGTCGGACAAAATATCAAGCAGAAGCGAACTAGTATCCGCACCAGCGTGTGGAACTCGGCAATCCACTCTAAACAGTCGGAGGGCAAATCAAAGTGGAGTTCCTCGTAAACAATCTGAGCGTAACCCAGGTTTGAGTTTCGCTCATATTTTTTAGTCATTTACATGCGATGGCGCTTCGCTTTTCCACGATATTTTGTGTGGCTGTGTCAATACAGCCATTACGTTAGCATAGAAGGCCTGACATAGCATAATGGAAAACGAAAACCAGTAGCCTCTGGACTAAATCATGAAAATAAAGCTGTGGGTTTATACATTGTTTGTTGTGTTCACCTTATCCATCCTTGCTAGGAGACATTATAGGATGTTGTTCGAGAATGGAGAAAATCAGGTGCACCAGCAGACAGACTGGGACCAAAACGTAAGGGCATAGAATTAAACTGTTTAGCATTTGCTGACGACATGGCACTGATCGCCCAAGACATTTCCGATGCACAGAAACAGCTAGAATTATTACAAGAGCAGGCAGCAAAAATCGGATTACAAATTTCATTTGAAAAAACAAAATTTATGACTGACATCAAAGATGCACCTTGTGATCTCAAAATTGGTAATAACTACGTCTCTCGAGTAAAAGAATTTAAATATTTAGGTGAATAGGTTGCAGAAAATTGTAATGAAAAGAAATTTGTCAGTTCAAGAGTCCAGAAAATGGAGACGGCGTTTCAGCTAGCAAAAAACGTTTACAATAAAAAGAGTCTTTCGTGGAACTGAAAAATAAGACACTACACAACAGTAACTAAACCCGAAGCTCTCTACGCATCTGAGACACTAAATCTTCAACACATAACACTAAAGGGGAATTAGAAGTGAAAGAACGTAAAACAATGAGGAAAATCCTAGGACCAAGAACTAAAGGAGGTGGCATTATTCAAAACCCAATGCAGAAATATATAAAAATGTATCCAAAATAACAGACACAATGCCCATGAGAAGAATCCAATTCATGGGGCATTTAGAAAGAATGCACTCAAACATGTTAACGCACAAAATCCATACATCTTTATAGATCAAAACTAAAAGACCGAACTGGTACAAACAGACAGAAAAAGACCTGAGAGAATTAGGGTCTTCAAATCTACATGACAGAAATGAAATCGGAAAAATCACAAACACACGGGGTTTTGAGGAAGAAGAGAGAAAAACTATCCGACATACGTGGTCTACGCAACGAAAGCTAGCCCTTTCGTTGCTTATGAAGGAATACTGGCTGAAAAGGAAGGCCAACAAATGTTGATTACGCGTGGTCTTAAGTGATCCATCCGCGAAGAAGAAGGCACTATCTCATGTGCATGTGCGCCCGGGGAAGGGAAGTGTATTACAGTGAAAAATACACTTATTTTTATAGAGGAGTTGATTAGTTTTCGGACGTGTCATTCCACAAGAACCAAGTTTCACATATGACCCAAAAACGTATTATCTGTCAGAGATTTGATGGTTATCAACTCACACCTATAAGTGAATGTCAATTCTGTAATGTACAGAACCTCTATACTGCAGAGGTCGGGGAGAGGGGAGAGCAAGTGCGTGTCCCCCCTTCCGGATGCCTTTGCACACATGTGAACCTCTGCTCGCTACACGTCACAGTTGTAAGGCTACCAAATAAGCAGGGTTGCGATGTTGTGTGCGAGATGTGCGTCCCTTGTGCTTTACCGTGTCAACGATATGAGTTATTCGATGTAAATGCGCGGAATCAGTACAGGCCGAGAGTCATGTGTGAAAGTGTGTCACGACGACACGTAGAGAGAATCTCGAGTGAAACTAAGGTTATTGAATATTCTATCTATTACTCATGAGATAAATGGCGAAAAAGGGAATAAGTAGAAGCGCGATGAAATAAATTATAGTAATTAATAAACTGGGAGGAAGGAGTAATATGAAATTTTTAAGGCAGTTATGAGGAGACATTTAGTGCCTAAAGTGCTTAAGATTAACAGTCACTCAAGAATGATAAGAGGCAGTAAGCGATTTAAGATTTAATAACTTTCATGCTGGGTATCCCAGACGAAGAATGGTTTTGTAAATACAATGGCGAGTATCCGTGCGTACTGAAGTTATTTTGGGTAGAAATTGTTGTCTAACAGCCAGTGACTCGAACTGCAAGTGCTTCTGCTTAGGTATTAAATATAATACATGATTTTAAACCATCCATTCAGTTACTGTGAACAATGCATCAAACGGCAGTATAAGGCCACAACATGAGTTTGCCAACAGGCTCTAGAACACAGCTCCTAACCGTTCCTTCTGTAGCAGGAAACGAGCTCTTCAGACTCAATTAAATCGTTTCAGATTGCCTTTGATAAAACGTACGGGCCAGAAGAGATACAAGTAGGTGAACAAGGGAAGGAGAAAGCCTCTTACCTGCTACATGTTCTTGTTTAGAGCTTTTACTGCAGTTAGAAGTGTTATTTATAATAATTTAACGGATAGTATAATCACAATTATGCAAAAATTTTGAACTGGGATCATAACTGGATAATATTTCCGACAATGCGTCAGTGAACTCATTCCATGGCCTTTGTTCTGGGTTTTGTGGTTCATGGACACTTTTTACTTTTTTGGACACATACACATGGTTACTCGCAACTTCCTCCGAAGATTCACAAGTCGACTGTAGAAAATCTACAATACATACAGAACATAGACACACATCAGTAGATACCACTTGTCTTAAATTTTTTCGCTCTCATCATATGTGAAGTTCTGGGGAGAGCCCTCTGAACAAATCGAAATCAGAACAGGAGTCAGGCAGAACGAAGGCCTCTCACCATTGCTGTTCAACATACTACTGGACAAAATAATGAAGGAGTGGGAAAAGACACAGGAAGGAGACCTGTTAGGAAGAGTAAGAGTCAAGTGCCTAGCGTTCGCAGACGATTTAGTCATCGTAACGATACGAGAAACAGAAACAATAAGAGCCATAGAGGAACTACACGAAATCGCAGCTAAGACCGGACTACAGATATGATACGAGAAAACACAGTTCATCAGCACCCAAAAACAACCGTCACCACACACAAAATATGAGACAATACACAGAACAGAAAATTTCTAGTACCTAGGAGAAGTGATACAGATTACACGAAGAAATAACGTATCTAATGAAGAGCGAAGAACGAAACTAGAGCAGGCCCACAAAGTGACTTGGAATCACTACAATAAAAAAGCTGCCTCGCGAAAGGCCAAGCTACGACACTACGAGACGGTGGTGCTACCAGAAGCACTATACGCAGCCGAGACCACAGTAGTACAAGGACAGACACGAATCAAACAGAGAGAGAGAAGACGGAACGGAAAATAATAAGGAAAATATTCGGGGCGACACAAAAAGACGGGGTATGGATAAAGAGACCATCTGAAGAACTATACGAACACACAGAGAAAATAACAGACCAAATCAGAAAGCGAAGATTGTAGTCTGACGGTCACCTCAGCAGACTGGCACCACATGTAATAACGAGACAGATCTTGGACTGGTTTAGCACAAGGAAAAATAACAAATGGATGAATGAAGCAAGAAATGACATGGAACAACTCAACATCACACAGGAAACAATACAAAACAAAACGCTCCTTAGGAACCTGATCAGGAGAAACAAACTACAAGAGACACCACACAACAAACGAACGCAATGGACCGAACATAGAGGACAAGAACACAGCCAGAGGACGAAGGCACACTGGGCGAATAGGAGAAAAGAGAAGAACACAGGACCTAAAGTGGACTGTAGAACGGAAGTAGAAACACAGCACACGAATTAGAGAAGTTTGGGCAGAACGTAAAGGGGAAACAACAGGGAAATGGACATCAAGTTCAGTATAAATCCGCTCTTCATGGGCATAACACAAATAATAATTTTATACACACACATCTTGTGGTCTTCAGTCCAGATGCAGCTCTCCATGCTACTCTATCCTGTGCAAGCTTCTTCATCTCCCAGTGCCTACTGCAACCTACATCCTTCTGAATCTGTTTAGTGTACTCATCTTTTGGTCTCCTTCTACGATTTTTACTCTCCACGCTGCCCTCCAATACTAAATTGGTGATCCCTTGATGCCTCAAAACATGTCCTACCAACCGATCCCTTCTTCTAGTCGAGTTGTGCCACAAATTTCTCTTCTATCCAATTCTATTCAATACCTCCTCATTAGTTATGTGATCCACCCATCTAGTCTTCAGCATTCTTCTGTAGCACCACATTTCGAAAGCTTCTATTCTCTTCTTGTCCAAACTATTTATCGTCCATGTTCCACTTCCATACATGGCTACATTCCATAGAAATACTTTCAGAAACGACTTCCTGACACTTAAATCTATACTCGATGTTAACAAATTTCTCTTCTTCACAAACGCTTTCCTTGCCATTGCCAGTCTACATTTTATTTCTTCTCTACTTCGACTATCATCAGTTATTTTGCTCTCCAAATAGCAATACTCATTTACTATTTTAAGTTTTTCATTTACTAATCTAATTCCCTCAGCATCTTAATTCGACCACATTCCATTATCCTCGTTTTGCTTTTGTTGATGTTCATCTTATATCCTACTTTCAAGGCACTGTCCATTCCGTTCAACTTCTCTTCCAAGTGCTCTTATATATATATATATATATATATATATATATATGTGTGTGTGTGTGTGTGTGTGTGTGTGTGTGTGTGTGTGTGTGCGTGTGTGTGTGTGTGTGTATGTTGTGCTCCTACTGTGTTTTCTTACAAATATACATTTCATTTGACCTATATAATTACAGCTACGCGTTGCCATAAAAATTCCGGCATATACAAACTCACATGTTTCTGTTTTTCCTTCTGCATAGACCAAACAGGGAGAAATTTTGCAACGCGCTACAAAGAACATATGGATGCCCTTCGACTCAAAAACTTAAATATGTCCAGTTTTGCATCACATGTTGCTCATCTTGAACACTCTGTTGACGATATCAATGGCAGTCCTTCCGTGCTACACATTGCTGAGAAGGAACTGCAAATGGACCTCCTTGTACAATTAGAAATTCTCATCCACAAACTAAAATCACCCTAAAAAATCCTGAGTGAACAGACTGAGTCAACAGAATTTCTAGGATATCCTGGTAGCAAAACTACAAAAATGACAAAAATTCATCTTACTGCATAGATCTTGTTCTTCTTGGTGTATAACGACTTTTGTATTCTATAACTTACAAAACATTTTTCACTGTGTAAAATGGTTCAAATGTGTCTGAGCACTATGGTACTTAACAGCTGAGGTCATCAGTCCCCTAGGACTTAAAACTACTTAAACCTAACTAACCTAAGGACGTCTCACACATCCATGCCCGAGGCAGTATTCTAACCTGCGACCGTAGCGATCACGCGGTTCCACACTGTAGCGCCTAGAACCGCTCGGCCACCCCGTCCTGCGCTTCTACTGCCATAGACTTATGTAGTAAAATGCAGTATCTGTCATATCCATATTCTTTGTAAAAAAATCGAATGTTTACATCCTGTGAGCCAGTATAAAACCAAGTGTAGCTACATACTGTTTTTATTTGTGCACAGAGGTTAAAAATGCACATTATAAGAAGCAATCTGATATGAATACAAGACACTGCACTGTAATTACCCAAAACATAAAAAACTTTCGGATTCGTAAACGCTTCATCACCGATTACTAAATTTCCGTCATTTCCCCCAGCAGCACCAGTACTGCATCTACCTACACTTGGTCCACAAAATAATGTTCCTGTAACACCTCCATCTGAAGATGAGTCTGCAGTGGCTTGAAAACATGTTCATGGTTGAATAAATCGTAAAAAAGCGACTGGTTGCATATTTATTACACATAAACGCCAACTATGCGTTGTTCCCGAAACATATTTAAACAAATTAATTTCAAACAAGACACTAAATTAAATACACAAATGCCTAGGTGTTTAGCTCAGTTTTTGTTGTAGTCAAGTGCTAAAGCGACTGTAAATTGGCATAATAAAGTGGTTCCAATTTTTCGATTTATTAATATTCATTACAGGAAAAGCCTGCTTCCCCAAATGGGATAGTACATTCTATTGCATTTTCGAGAAGTGACTCGTAATTTTTTCTATCGGTACAGTGGTGAAAGTTAAATAGATTTTTTACATCAAATTTATTTCTCAACATATTCTGCGTTGACGAGTGTGAGCTGCAAGATTTCTGGTGCGTTGTCAGACCTAACAGCGAATTATTGCTATGTGAATCTAGTAACGGCTTTTCTTCGTGGAAATCGGTTAAAGGAGCTTCAAAGACTTATAATTGTCAAGCAACCAGGTTTTTCATCGTACGCAGTGTTAAGGAATCACTCTTGTTTGCTGAGACTTCAATGTTGCGCAAGACTGCAAGGTTAAAAGTGCCGTACCACTGGAATACAGTGGTTACAAGGATAGTGCGGCAGGAAGGGAGAGCAGGTCAATGGCGAACCGCCCTCTCTGTAGCCAAAATCTGAACGAGTGATATTCGTTGGAAGATAGCAGGATATGCTATTAAGAAGTCCCCACACATTACTTTATTATCAGATATACAACTTGCGTAATAAAGTGCTGCCTGCATATTACAGTTGCGTACGTGAGATACCAGTGAGAAAAAGAGTATAGAGCTCAAACAAATGGTTCAAATGGTTCTGAGCACTATGGTACTTAACATCTGAGGTCATCAGTCCCCTAGAACATAGAACTACTTAAACCTAACTAACGTAAGGACATCACACACATTCATGCCCGAGGCAGGATTCGAACCCGCGACCGTAGCGGTGGCTCGGCTCCAGACTGCAGCGCCTAGAACCGCACGTCCACTCCGGCCGGTCACACTGTTTTCGCTCGCACCCCAATAGGGTGCTGGTGGTACTTACCCCACAGCATTTTTTTCCAGATTATAATTAACACGTATACCAAATTTGTTTTAATCGTTCCACCGGTTTACGATGCGCCTTTTACCAGCCTACGCACATGTCAAATATATTTGACATATTTTTAACATATTTCAAATGTTTACCTGAACCTCTAGCGAATTTCGCCTTGAAATTTCATTTTCGCTGAGTTCGATGTTTATAACGACGTATCTCCTGAACTATATGCTGTACAATTATGTAATTGTCCACGTTCATCCAGTACAAGTGTTTAATAGCGTCAGTAGTAAAGGAGTAATAAAACATCTACATATATACTCCGCTAGCCACCAAGCAGTGTGTGGCGGAGGGCAAACTTCGCGCCAAAGTCATATTCCCTCCCCCCCCCCCCCCCCCCCACCCATCCTCTGTTCCACTCGCGGATCGCACGAGGGATAAACGACTGTCTGAACGCCTCAGTACAAGATCTAATTTCCTTTATCTTTGAGTGGTAATCAGTGTGCAATTTGAAAGCTAGTGGTAATAATATATGCTCTTCATCCTCGGCGAAAATCGGATTTCGGAGTTTAGTGACCAGCCCCTTCCGTTTCGTGCGCCGTCTATCTGCAAGTGTGTCCCACTTCAAACTTTCTATGAGATTTGTAATGCTCTCGCGATGGCTAAATGTACCAGTCACGAATTTTGCTGCTCTTCTTTGGACCTTCTCAATCTCTTGAATGATACCCAACTAGTAAGGGTCCCATACACTCTAAGACTGGACGAACTAACGTATTGTAAGCAATTTCCTTTGTTGAAGGACTGCATCGCTTCAGGATTCTACCAATAAACCGCAATCTAGAGTTCGCCTCGTGCGTTACTTGGGTAAGTGTTTTAAGTGTAGCTGTAAAAGGAAAAGTCTAGCACGAGCTAATGTGTATGTGTGTGTGTGTGTGTGTGTGTGTGTGTGTGAGAGAGAGAGAGAGAGAGAGAGAGAGAGAGAGAGAGATGCATGAAACGGCAGTTTTTCATGCGTATCTGTATTTGACGTCATATAGCCTGAATTATGTGTCGTATTGTGATATAATTTTTCTGGCACATTCAGCGGTGTATGTGAACACTGTCCGCAAAATTTGTTACCAATACAGTTAGTACTCAAGAAGTAATAAGTTAAAAGGTCATGCTTGATGCGGCATTTTTACTGGATGAACAGCGAAAATACAGCAAAAGAGAGTGAGAGAGAGAGAGAGAGAGAGAGAGAGAGAGAGAGAGATATTGGAAATTAGGAAATGACTTCAGTTGTACAAAAAATGAAAATCTTTCTTATTTGACTATTTTCCAAGATGCCTATTCGCGGTTGTAGTTGTGACTACATAGTCTTTTGCGTGTGTGTGTGTGTGTGTGTGTGTGCGCGCGCGCGCGTGTGTGTGTGTGTGTGTGTGTGTGTGTGTGTGTGTGTGTGTGTGTATGTGTGTGTTTGTGTGTGTGTGTGTAATATCTTACCGTCTTCCTAGAAACCAAAATTATCTCCTTTCGGCCACAAAACCGTCTAAAATTCTTATACTTAGTGAAAAATCGTTGCTTTTTTGCATACTTTCCGTAAACAGAATGTTGGTTTTGCATATCTTTGACACAAATTCTATCTATTGCATTCACTGGTTCTTTTAAGTATTTTATTGTTATTTGTTTTCTCTCTCTTAGCCTACAGCAATTTCAGAGTTACAGCAGATGGGTTTCAGTTTCATTGACAAAGCAGCAAAAGAACGAAACGAGTGTGTTATTGCGATGCTAAACAGCAGTACGCTTAAGGCAGAAAAAATGGTTATTATACAACAATTGCTGCTTAAAACAATCATCCAAACATATATTTCAACTTATCTGAACGTGTGACCAAAACATTTTTGTTCTGCTTTCCTTTTATTTTCCTGTTTGTTTACGTTCATCTCGTATGTGAACGTAACTTAAATTACTCGTGTACCCTTGTACTACATTTCAAATGTCTTTAAAATTTCGAATATCTGCTCAATCGTGCTGTAATTGCTGTCATTTACATATTAATATCCTGTCTTTTGTGCATTTCTTTCGTCGTGTTGCAGTGCTCTGAATCAATAATGTACTCGTTTGCCGCACGCGCCGTGTACACCATTTCTCCCAGTCTAAAGGTAAATGTTTGCATTCGATTATGAGAAATAATGTACAACATCACGGGGCTAGAATAACTCGTGTATAATCCCGCAGATTGTTTATTTTTAAAATTCTGTCGAATTATTAATTCAGTACTGCCTCTGTGAGAGTACTTACCTTAGGGTATTCAAGTGAGAGGTATTTTATTTTTCATGATAATACATCCGGCGTTGCATAATCTGTATTATGTCTAAGAAATATTTATTAAAAGTACTGTCCTTAATAGTTTTTTGCTACAGTTGCTGTATATGTTTGGAAGAAACTCTTCCAATAACACACCTTTTTCTAGTTAAGAAGAAGCGACAATTTTTCTGCCGCGATGTTGTTTAAATTCTACTGAGGAACTTGTGCAAGCTTTTTTAGTGTCGCTTGGCTCATGTCAGCCTGAACTTCGTAAGAGGGCTAAGGTACTATAATTTCGTACTGGACTGCTAAAAAGTGCTCCTCATTGAACAGAATTAATGTCATGCCATTACTGCGGTATATTTAATGAATCTGTATGCAAATGAAAGCCCTTCTGCGCCATATGTCGCTGCTAAAGATATTTAACAGCGCTCTTAATTACAATCCAATGGAAAAAGGTACCGCAAAACAATTCACCTGCAAAAGTCGAGGTTTGCTACTGCGCAAAACACATAAGGAAAGAAGCATTCTTAAAGAAAAATTGCAGTCTTTTAGAACATCTTTCGTCTCGTACATCAGCGTTATGCCTTCCGTTTCGCGTAACTAAATCCGCAGATGTGCCACACACATGACATTCGTTCCTAGTTTAAAACCTAGGGAACTGCGTCAGATTTCTTACGTTATTTAGAGTCACTCTGACCATCACCCTTTTCTGCTGTGTTACTCGCAGCAACGTTTCCGAAACTACACCCTGCGAGCTGCCGTGCTTACTGGTCTCGTTGAAAATTACTCTTTTCCTTGTCGATTATTGATTATTGGTTGATTTCTTAAGTACCATCACCTGATGATGGGTTGAGCGGAGTTCATTAAGCGTGATTGACTGAGATGTCATTGTTGGTTTATTATGATCTTTTGTCGAAATCTATTACTGAACAGCAGTAACAAAATTATGTCACGGTATTCGAATAAAACTACAACTTCCACGAATGCTTCGATCTTGGGCGAGTTTTTCTGTTTGTCAGTAGCTGCTCAGTTTTACTGTTACATCTGACGCGAAACGCGACACTAGAATGAGGTACGACTGTTCGCCTGCCGTTCGACTGCCTCCGCCTCCAGAGTGCGCATGCGCGGGAGCCAACGGTAGCCCTCGCAATAATAAGAGAGGTGGTGGGGAGGGAAGTGTGGTACTTTATGCCCAAATTTTGAAAATATTGTAATCTAGGCAGTTACTATGCATTTTAAAATTTTGAAAAAAATATTTATTGTTTTTAATGAATTCTTCTACCAGATTTCATTAATGTTTTAAATTTTTCAGTTAAACTTAACGCAAAAATTGAAGTCGTAGCAGGAGATGTCATTTTTCCTGTTGAATCTCAAATTCAACATTTTCAGCTTCAGGACCTTACTTGCACATGCGGCATCTCTTTAAAAAGTGTTTCGTGAGTGAGTCAACGACAATTAACGAAATTTGGATTCTTGAATTTTCTTACAGTGTGCATAAAGTACCGCTCGTTGGTAGTACACGTTATTGAAATGTGTGATGACAGTGCTAAGAGTGTGCTAGAAGATATTTTCAGGTTCTGGATCCCACTTACTCATCAGTATCTCTTTAAAAAGTATTTTGTTAATATACGTCAACAACAATTAACGAATTTGTATTTTTTATTTTTTTTTTTTTTTTACTGTGTGCATAAAATATCTCCCTCACCCCTCCCACATCCTTGGCAATGCGCGCCATGGAGAATGTGTTGCTGCTGCTAGAGCTAGACCCACCGTTCAACGCGTTGTCTCACGTCACACACGTTGCATTTGTTGTCGTATAGATCGAGATGCAGCAGGGATGACTTCACGACCGCCATACCGCATTGTGTCACTAAATGAATTTTTTTCTCTGCTGCCGTAACACCATATAACGCAAAGTATACTCCGTTTGGCACTTTACAAATTTAAGTATAGCCTTTGGATGAAACTTCGTGGCAGATTAAAACTGTGTGCCGGACCGAGACTCGAAATAGGGACCTTCGCCTTTCGCGGGCAAATGCTCTACCATCTGAGCTACCAAAGCACGACGCACACGCTGTCCTCACAGGTTTACTTCTGCCAGTATCTCGTCTCCTCCCTTCCAAACTTTACAGAAGCTCTCCTGCGCACCTTGCAGATCTAGCACTCCTGAGAGAAAGGATATTGCGGAGACACGGCTTAGCCACAGCCTGGGGGAGGTTTCCAGAATGAGATTTTCACTCTGCAGCTGAGTGTGCGCTGATATGAAACTTCATGGCACAAAAAAGCTGTGAGGACGGGGCGTGAGTCGTGCTTGGGTAGCTTCGATGATAGAGCACTTGCCCGCGAAAAGCAAACGTCCCGAGTTCGAGTCTCGGTCAGGCACACAGCTTTAATCTTCCAGGAAGCTTCATATTAGCGCACACTCCGCTGCAGAGTGAAAATCTCATTCTAGTCTTTGGATGTTTCTCAAAGTAGATCACGCATGATTACATAAACATGCTCGCGTTGATAATACCAAGTAAGCATATAAAGTGTAAAAAAGGTACATATACAAATTTTCAAAGTATTTACAGCGGATAAAAGGAAATACATTTTTAGGCAAGAAAAACAAATGCCTTGTGATGATTGTTATAGCTGACCTCCGGTGAATTTCTTTTTGTTCGCCGTACAAGATAAAGACAGGCATTCCAGAAGAGCTGTTTGTCTGTTTCGCTGATACTGCACCCATTATACGTGAAATAACTGCTTGTTTTGAGCATGTTCGACAATCATTAGCGCGCAGATGACAGTTGTATATCAACGTAAAAAGACGACTTTGTCAGCAGCATCTCTAAAGCAAATACTCACCACAAGGGTACTTTGAATACCGTTTCTGAATACCTTCATGGATCGCAAACTTTCATTGAAGCCTAGTGGCATCTGCGATACTTTAATCAGATAAAAATGTGTTTCTTTTTGTCGCCTCTGAATCATAAAAAATTTTGTAGACACAGCGTGTACAATTACAACAAAGAATCCTGATATTACGGGAAAACTTTCGAATACAATTGGCCAAATTAGTATAAGCAATGACTCACTAATCATACTAGCCACTATAACAGTAACAAACAGAAATATAAAACGTAAACATACTAAATAATTAACTAATCCCCCATCTCTCCCTGTCACACACACACACACACACACACACACACACACACACACGCGACAAACGAACAAATATCAGACCACACATGCGAAAGAAACAAACGAAAGACGAACGATAAAGACAGAGCAACAATTGGCAACGCTACGTACTGTAAATACACACACATTCAGTACACAGTGAAAAGTGTAAATCAAGTGCTGAAACGAATGTGATCGAAAGAAACGCCGAAAATCGGCCATATAGAATAGGGAGATCTTGTAAATACATCTCCCGGAGATGAATTAACACCACTGAAAATCATAAAGAACACCAAACGATAATGTTACCTCACGAAACTTGTGCTGCGAACGTTGTTACTAACCTGAAAAGCAAGAGTACAATAAGAAAAAGCTGTAACTTACTAACATACTACTAACCACTAAATAATGCATTTATTATACACTAAAAGCAAACATGTATTACGGGTCAATGAAGATGCTTCATAAACAACATAAGCGAAACGAGAATGGCAAAAAACAAACTGCCGTTCACTTGGTTGCAAAGGCAGAACATACCTCTATAAATTTCCGCTTTGTTTGTGAACTACACAGACACGCTGTTAACTGTATATTACGATCTGCGGTACAGGTATGATTCTCACAAATTGAATAGCTTTCTGGATATGTATCATGTAGAAGTGCAGACATCTTTCATTAACACACAACGTTTCCTACAAGACCATGTCCTCTAACGCCGTAAGCATAACATACATATGCTGGAAGAGACCATGCAAGATAGTTGTGAGGCCACCATCTTCCATATTCCTCTTTTAACTTCCATAGCATGTACTCTGCATCATCCTGGTTGTAACACCATAGCTGACACACTGCATACCTTTTGTTGATTTATTTAGCTTTCTGTTTTGTTCAGCATCCCATCGTTGAACTTTTGTATATAGTGTACGATTAATTCGATACTGTAATGAAGTGTAATCTCTGTAACATGCACAATATGAGGAAATGATATGTTTTGTCTTTCTCACAAAGTCTCTTTGGTTATCTTCGAAGCTGAATAATTTTGTTGAAATAATTTTTTGTAGAAATGTCAATATGTGCAAATGTTCTGTTTTATTTAATATGTTTGGTTGCTGTTATGTAAACTGCTGACCTTCACTTAGGGTTCTTCGTTATTTTGTATATAAAAGGTGGTGTGGTTCCCCTCCGGAACGGAACTTAGTAGCGCGGGCAAATTGTGGTTGGCATAGCTAGAAGAGGTGGATGAGGAGTCAGTCGGGGATGACCTACTGAACCTTCAACAGCTCACGGAAAGGTTGTGAATTGCGCTGGTGCTGAGAGGGGCTTTTTGTGCCTTTTTCCAATGGGCCAAAGCCTCAGATGGAAGCAGTAACTAGCTGGAATTATGTTGGAATTGATATCTATCATCGCCACCAAGAAATGACAGAGTCCAGGAATTCTAGTTGCAAATCCATCTACCAATATGCACTCGCCACCACATTGCGCAATCACTGTAATGGAACAGAAGAACTATAGTAATGTACAGTGAAGGATCAGCTCATAGGATGGTATAGTGTACTCAGATATAAAGTAAATTATACCTGAAGTCTTGTACCTACCGTGATTTATCCTCAGTCACATATCCACTTAGGGTCCCTTCCACGCTAAAGTGCTTACCGAGTGTCCTTTATTGAGAGCATATTAAAATTAATATGGCAATAGAGTGTGCTAATATTAATACTGTTTGTTGAAAGGATTTTACAAATATCTCAATTTTGTGTTTCACTGCAGTTAAAGTTCAGAACTGTAACTGTTGAGAGTTATATGTTCATGCTTGCTAAGTGCTTGTTTCACTAATGTAATGAAAGTGCATTTATTTTGCTCTACTACAGTGGTGAAGATTAAGGTCCCACATTAAAAGTAGTCCAAATGCTCAAAGTTACTTAATTGTAGAAAGTTTCAATTACTCTTGCTATCCCTGCCAAGTTCTGTACAATACTGGGTTCCTCTTGCGTATTAAAAGTGCATATTAATGGTGTAACAGGATCCACAGTGTGTCTATTGTGCTCATGCTAGATAACGATTAATAGGAAGACCACTATTTATGAAAACAGTAATTTCTTTATCCAAAAGACAGTGAGAAGTAATTTGTTAGTGAGCGCCATGTAACTTTCATTCTAAGTAGAAAGGTGTTTATCAGTGAGAGAATTAATCTACGCACAATAATTAATTTTGCTGTAAACCATATCCATATTTCATGTCAGATAGGAATATGTAAGTAATATTGAACCTATGTCGAATTTACGATTCTACAGTGAATATTAATATTAACGTTATTGAGACCACTCATTTTGACCAAGCCTTGAAGGTAAAAGTGTATGTCATTTTCTGTTGTCCTTATGCAAATAGGCTTGTTCTCCTATAACTGTTAGCACTTTCTTTAACGTCACATCTGCTAGCGACAGAGTTCATTACATTCTCATGTCATTAAGTATAGGCTGTGTCTGTCCATTAAAGTTACTCATATCTATTTTCTTGAACAAGAATGTTACTCATTATTATGACTAATCAGGCTGGTGACCGTTGTTATTATCATTTGGACAATGTGGATAGGTAAATTATTGTTTGTTACTGTTTAAATATTTACGTAATTCTGACTTTCACTCCCGATAAGCCACCTCCGTTAGGTATATCACGGTCAACACAAGTAAATTCCTTTCAGATGGTCACACTGCTCTGCTTCTTTATACTGCAATTGCTTTCATAAAAACAATTCCATTTATACGAACTGCGTGCAGCTTTGGTGTTATAGTATAACAGTAGCAGGCGGAAGTTTATATGGTCTCCTGATACAATGACCTGGTCATCAGCGAAGAGAAGTGTGTACAAGATTTCGTCCCGCACAGGGACTCCCATGCCTCCATATCTGCTGCTTCAGGTTTTAAGTGTTTCCCACACATAGATTTTAAATAGCGGTGCTGTAGCACGCCCTTCGCGTAGTCCTCTTGTAACATGAAATTCTGATGAAACTGAATTTTCTACATTATAGAACACATACTGTCGTTATAGAACTGTTTAACTGTACTGTTGTTTGTGGTTGACACATCATTGTTATTAATAGTTGATCACAAATTGTTCTGTGGTGTCGTATTACAGACCTCCTGCAAATCAACGAAGACTAAGTGGGTCCCTAACCCTCTGGCAAGTCTCTTCTCTATTATATCCAATAGTGTAAATATTCCATCAAATAAATCAACGGCCTGGTCTAAAACCATTCTGTTCTTCACATATTTTGACCTCGGTTCTACCTCATAATCGAGTTAGTGATGTAATGCCATTTGAATTACGTCCCGGCAATTTCTACAGTCCAATCGCTTATGTGAATTACGACTTTCTTGTTCAAATTAGAGAGGCGCAATTCGCCACGTAACATTTACTACTTTTTCTTCTTCCCTGTTACCTTTCTACCTCGAAGCAGGATGTTTCATTTTAAAAGCACTGTGTCTAACCCTTATCACTAGACATAAAAATTTCAATCTTTCAGTGTAATTGAAGTTGGAAGATCAGTTTGGGGACGTGTCGATTTGCGCGCCAACCACGCGACATTACTTGCAAATTTGCATACGCCAGAAAAGTCTAACCTTTGCAATCCAAATTTAGTACACGAATTCCTATGTATGCTACTCTCGTAATGCAGAATTATTAGTTGCATGGCGTTTAATATAAACACGGTCTGCAACCATCATACTTATCTGCTCTCCAACAACGATTAGATACCTGATTACCACCACACCAGGTAACAAAATTAATCATAATTGACCATCTGCATTAGAAATTGTAATGCGTCGTCATTACTTGGTTAGATTCTGATTTTCATACTTAATTCCTGCGGTGGTCACTGCGACTCATTCCGACTTCCAAATGTATACGATTCGCAAGAATGCTACATCAGCATCTTACTCAATTTTAGCTGTCCCTTGACTTTCTTTACGCGGATGAGATACAGTAATAACGGACGTTTTTCCTTTCCTTGGATTCCCAACCCCCTTCCAAACAGTTATAATACAACTGGGCTAAGATGCCATGGACAGCCATACGAATTGCCTTTATTAGCTTTATGTTTATTGCACCCGGACCCGGTGACTTTCCCTCATTCACAAACTGCGTAGCTTTAAAATTTCTGAAATATCTGAAGTTTGGAAAATGGCTCTGAGCACTATGGGACTCGACTGCTGAGGTCGTAAGTCACCTAGAACTTAGAACTACGTAAACCTAACTAACCTAAGGACATCACACACATGCATGCCCGAGGCAGGATTCGAACCTGCGACCGTAGCGGTCGCGCGGTTCCAGACTGTAGCGCCAGAACCGCTCGGCCACCAGCGGCCGGCTCTGAAGTTTGGAGACAATATCGTAGGGGACCTGTAATTTGGAGCCAGTAAGATCATTGGATGTAAGTCTTTTAAATATCCTGGGGTCTACGATATCACAAACCGGAAAACGTGAAGATGACATAAATAATAGCATTGGGCAGGGCGAGATCGCCGTGTGACAGCAGAACTCGGTCCTCTGTAATAACAAAAAGGACCGAATAGGTGATAAATTGATCAGTCGTTGAAAACATTATTTCGTACGGAAGATCGACTTTTGGAGGTTAAGTCGTGGCGTTTCCAGGCTGGACCGTGTGCCATGTACCAACATCACAGAGGCTACACGTGTCGATAAACCTGGAATTGACACGAAAGATACAAAACGTCTAAAATGGTACCAGCATCTTGAAGGATGTACGATCGCCGATGGCCAAAGAAAGGTGGCAACGGACACCGGTGGAAAGAAGAAAGCGTGGATGACCTAGGAGGAGCTTGTGTCGAGAGGTCCGTACGCGATGGATGCCAGAGGACTATGGCTCTGAGCACTATGGGACTTAACTGCTGAGGTCATCAGTCCCCTAGAACCTAGAACTACTTAAACCTAACTAACCTAAGGACATCACACACATGTCCATGCCCGAGGCAGGATCCGAACCTGTGACAGTAGCGGTCGCGCAGATCCAGACTGTAGCGCCTAGAACCGCTCAGCCACACCGGCCCGCCCAGAGGACTACAAGAAGAAGACTGCGTGTGATCCGAGGACTTGGAACACGGGAACCGAGATGTGATGCCAGCAGTATGATGATGATGTCATGTCATGAAAGAAACGTCGCACTAGCAGCAAACTCACCCTACTGTACTTTCAACAAGCGTGTGCTTTTCGACTGTAAATTATAAAGTAGCCTGTACATTAAAAACAGGGCTCCTTCGCCATTTACGTCTATTACAGAAGGTTAAGACTGCCTCCAATTTCACTGAAATCGTAAAGGATTCATACGGAATAAGGGAGATCAGAAAGTAAAACATAATAATTTTTAATGAAAATATTAAATAACTTTTGGGGAGCTGCTGAATACAGCGTCCCGTGATTTCGACTTCAGTTTTTAAGTTATGTGTTTAGGATCTGTTATATTGTTACAAATCGCATCATGAAACAACTGTGGCCCTTATTTTCTAAACTGCTTTGCCAATTCGGAATTTAATCGTGTTGCATTAGCTATAATTATTTCAGAATGGTGACTGTTAAACCGATTTTCATTTTAATACATTTATCGGTGCGTAATCCTCACTGCATTTATTGGTTCGTATTTAACTGCACAGCCCGTTTCCCGCAATTCTGCTGGTCCTAATTCAATACCGAACTGGAATGACCAGAGATAGATATTATGTTAGACTGTCATAATCATACCCAAGTAGAAACCTAACCATTTTACGCATATCGACAGCTGACACAGAAAACTGTCAATCAATACTGACAAATTTTTAAAACTGCCACAACCACAAAATATTTCACATAAACAACCGGTTTCGGAGGCATCGGCCTCCTTCAGATCGAAATATTAACAACGTAGTAGGTCGAGGTTCCATGCTCATTCAGCGTGCAGTTCCGCTTCGAGCGCCAAGAGGGAACGTTCTTGTTTATTTCAGTGGCCGCAACGTTACTTGTGTGAAGTTTTCCTCGTCAGTGTTGTTGTGTCCGTCGAGTGAGCCGCGGCACTTCCTCTTCGCCTCTACTGTCTGTTTGTGTTCGTCTCCTTGCAGCGGCGTCTGCCGCTCCACTATGGCTACCATGTTCTCCACGTGTATTCCACGAAAAGGTACTGTGAGCTTTAGTTTCGATAAAACAACTGTAAGGGGTCCGTAGGCCCTTACTATAAGTTTCCACTCGGCACAGGTCGATAGGGCAAAGAATCGATAGTGTGTCGTGTTGCGAGAGCGAGTGTAGAGTTGAGTCAGTCTGTTCCCAGGTTGCGAGCCGAGCCGTGTGGAGGCCTGTTGCTGTAATTCAAGGGTTTACCGACGAAGGGAGTGGCCATCACCGCGGTTTAACCCCTTTGTGTTAGAATAATACGGGAAAGTGAAGAAGTATAATTACGATAGTGATCAGTGATATTTCTGTGCCGATATTTTTGGTTTCGCGTCTACCGCGCTGGCATCATTTGGATTGCAGTGTTAGATTGCAGTGATTGAATTTGCGTGTGACAATAATGAATAGCGAGGAAGCCTGTGCTGAGATTAGCCGCAATTAAATATGTATGACGAAGGCAGTGGCTGTCTCCTTCCTTTTGTATTTTTGAGACGAATATAGGTCCTTGATTAGTGAAGCTGTGTTGGCGTTTCTTCTTGTCACCGGACATTTCATTATTACAGCATTTGAGGAGGACAAAATGGAATGTAACAACTCCGTAGCAGTCAAATCCGATTGCCAGCCCCATTAGGTACACGGTCACATTAATTAATATTTATTTGGGCTGCTATTCAGATCCCGATCGAGCGGGATACATAAATCGGAGGTGTTACACAACGTAACACGTGCAACCCGGGTCTATAGAAATCCACGATTGGCTTGCCGATGTAATTCATGTGAACTCTGATCAGGTCCACACCGCTTATTTTGATGCAGAGGAGTACATATTTTACGTGAGATTTATGGATCCCCTTCACGTTGAAAGATTGCTGTCGCGACGTGGTTCTCAAGTCCCGTTCAAGCATCGCATTGATTCCGTTAGTATGGTGTCTGTTGCAGATGCTGAAATCGAATATACCAATGTTCGAGTGTTCAACCTACAGGCGGAAGTTGATGACAGCTTTCTGAAGGACATACTGACTCCTTAGGGTAACGTGAAAAACGTCCGTCGTGAAGCCTGGTCTACTCAATACAGTTTACAGTGTTATAGTTGAATTCGTTCCGTGTAAATGCATGTCAAACGCAATATTTCATCACATTTACAAGTGTGTGGTTACCGCATCCGTGTCAAGAGGGAACCTACTCCGCATATAATGGACACTTCGGTCTAATTGTCAGCGGAGGGTTATGTATTAAAGCCGTCATTATTGCAGCGTTGTAAATTGACAGTTACTGATCTTGTTCCTTCCATTCCGCCGTCGGACCTACTTCTGCTTCGGACTGCAATGAACAAACATTCAGTTCTGATAATCGTGTCAATGAATTTCCGCCTTTACCTCCGCGACAGGTTCAGAATTATGTTGGCCCCAGGATGAAACCTTCAACGGCGACAAACAAGCGACGTCGCCCTCAGGATGGTGATGGTGAGGATTTGGCTGTGCCTTCTGCGCCAACCTCCTCCGCACCGATTGTTTCCCCTGCTCCCCTCGATGCTACGATACCTGCCGTCCGTTGTATGGTGAGTGGCGAAGTAGTTATCTCCAGCATCCCTCCTGCTCGAAAAGTGGCTCCTTCTGAGCTGCCTGTGTATGGAGAGCGAGCAGAGTCCTACCCCCCCCCCCCCTGCCCTTCTTCTTTGTGTCCCCAATTACAGTCTGAGGCGATGCAATGTCCTGCTCCTACTTCTTCAGCCGCCGACGGTTTCATCCATGTGCGGACTACGGCAACTCTCGAGGAGAATAAAATTAGTGACCAAGTATGTGACTAAGTATTGGCAGTCCCTCAGAATGCTTCCGCCTTAGTGACTGGAACTGCATCACATTACCCTAGTTCTGAGAGGCAGGAAGCTGTGCCTACGGCCCCTCCCACACCTCCGTCTTGCAGAGGCCGCCATCCCACGTAGCCGACAGAAACAGCGTATACAACCTGACCGTGCGGTGGCACGTAAGAAATCTAAGAAAAAAGGTTGCGATGACGGGGATTCTGGTCCTCTCGATGTCTGATTCATCTGTGGTCTCTGCAATGGACCTTGACTCTCAGCTGCCTACCCAATTCTACTCGGAGTTTACGTACATCCCTCTCCAGCTGTGATCAGTGGCCCAACCCTACAGGTTTCTGTCCTTAATCGTTAATCATGTGGAATCAGAATTGGGATTGGCTTCGCTGCGTCAGTTCATTTATGATTCATGTGCGGACGTAATCTTATTACAGGAGGTGTTATTTAGTAACTTCTCTTTACCTGGTTTTTCGTATGACCTTTAATGTAGTACCCGAATACTCTACGGGGACCGCCCTATTCTTTAACTTGGTTCTTTTATATGCCCATTCTGGCACTGGACGCGCAGTGGATCGTTCGCGTTTTTATAAAGAGGATATTGTTTATCTGTTGCGTAAGAGTCCTCCGGGTATTCTGTTGTGTTTTGATTTTAACTGTGTCTTGCGTCCTGCAGATCAAAAAATGTTCAAATGGCTCTGAGCACTATGGGACTTGACTGCTGTGGTCATCAGTCCCCTAGAACTTAGAATTACTTAAACCTAACTAACCTAAGGACATCACACACATCCACGCCCGAGGCAGGATTCGAACCTGCGACCGTAGCGGTCTCGAGGGTCCAGACTGTAGCGCCTAGAACCGCTCGGCCACTTCGGCCGGCCTTGCAGATCAATCTCGTAATTTTAATTTCTCTTGTGAATTACATGAATTGGTCCGCTCCTTACGCTTAAAAGACGTCTGGATATGTAAATATCCGACGTTAGTTAAATTTACTCACTTTACTGCGACTTCTAGTAGCAGGTTAGATGGTTTCATTTATCAGGATACCTGCGCGATAGTATTCTGAATGTTGAAGTCATCCCAGCTTCCTATACGGATCACTGTGCTGTGGCCACAACTCTCAGTCCTGAACGGCAACCAGTCAAATTGTTTCGCCCTCCGTGGATCCTAAACGTCGCTCACCTAGCTGACCCTTCTCTCGATGACGTGATGCGAGTCGTGTCGGAGAGTACTCAACGATCCACTGGGAAATACTCCACCCTTGACTGTGGATACACGTGGCAAAACCGAGGCGTAGTCAAACTTTTCTGTGCTGCCAAATAACGAGACTTACGGAGACCTTATAAATATTACTGTTCCATCCTGCGTGAACTATATGCTGCTTCGGATCACGCCCCTCAGCGAATTGTGGATGTTAGGCGTCTAACAGCAAAATTGTTGACCTTGAAGAGAGTACAAATGGAAGGTTTGAAAACCGGATCGAAGCCGCGTTCATTGCTGACTGAAGAGCTGACTTCCTTATATCATTTGCTTCGGCATCAGACCCGTCGCCGACGCGCTTCTATTCTTTCTCTGACGACAAATGATGGACGTATCGTAACGGCACAAGCTGATAAAGTGCTTATCTTACACCAATATACGCAGACATATACGATATCTAGGAGTCCAATGAAATCTTTTACGACCCACTTGTCAGCATCTTGGATACGACAATTACACCTGAACATAATGTAACGCTCTTAGTTGCTTTTCAGCCTGAGGAAGTTTACAAACTTATTGCGGGATCGCCTTCTCAAAAGTCCCCGACTTCCCAAGGAATTTTACGAGCGCTTTTGGCCGTTGTTTGTTGCGACCCTTACCTTCTTTCTGAGTGAAGTTTTACAGGGTAGAGTAGTGCCGACCTCGTTCAAAGTATAAAAAATTGTTTTAATCCCAAAACGCACTGGACCAGCTGCCCCTGACGCGTTTCACCGACTTAATTTGTTAAACTTTGATTATAAGACTGTGGCGAGGGCAGTTAACAGTAGGATGTCGGCACTGACGGAGACGATTGTTGCAAAACAGCGAAGCTGCGAACCTGGTCATACCATTCTTACTCTTACAGTCGAGTGTCGTGACGTGCTTTCGACTGCTACTGCAGCGTCAGTTCCTTGTGCTCTTGCTTTTCTAGACTTCGATAAGGCATTTGATCGTGTTAATCACGACTTCCTGTTTCGGATTCTGGAGGCAGTTGGTTTCACTGTTGACACACGGCGAGTGCTCTCAAATATGTTTACGGGTATTTCATCTTCGGTGGTTGTTAATGGCCAACTGACGCCCCCAATAAATATCCGTATGAGAGTGCCTCAAGGAAGCCCGCTGTCAATGACTTTGTGTTGCCTCTGGAGCCCCTTCGAATATTAGAATCCCAGCTGACAGGTTTGATGCTCTCCGGCGGGACTATAGCTGCCGTGCATAAGCGGATGACGAGATGGTTCTACTTCGCAATCCTGCCGAGATACCTCGACTGAAGGCTGTAATCGATTTTTTGTCGGAGTTGAGGTGCAAAACTTAATGAAGGTAAATGCAAGGTTCTTCCCTTGCGAGGTTTTGATGACGCGGTTGTTCCATGGGTTACTGCGGTGGATCGGCTTAGGTCTCCACTCAAAATGGCGACGCTCAACTGGAAGTCCGTTATGGAAAAAATTCAGGCAGCGATACTAGAGCATGAAGGGCGTTCTCTTACTCTGCTCCAGGAAGTCCGAATACTGGATACATATGTCTTATGCAGAGTTTATTACGTGGCTCAAGTTTATCCGCTTCCCTCGATGATGTCGAAGAAACTGCAACAATTGTCTGGGCGTTTCTTATGGAAGAGACATATATTTCGCTTACGGTATGAGGTGTTCACGAAGCCTCTTTCTCTTGGGGGGCTGGGCCTGACTGGTACACGAAAAAAGTTGCAGTTGCTATATGTGCGACGTACTGTTTTGACGATGACTCAAGAATCTCACACATTCACGTCTGATTTCCGCGTCCGTCCTGCAAGTCTTGAACCCCCTATTGATGTTGGTCACATAAATTATAAGTTAAAACACGTTCGTGACTTCTATCTTGCGGTGAACTATTTAGGGGCTGACATCGTATGGAGACCTGTCCTCACCATGAAATTGGTAAAGACTTGATGGGAAGCAGTCCCTTGCCCGAACCTCGTTGAAAGAGAATCGCCGCATACAACCTGGACGACAGTTAGGTTCATTATCAGTCTTCCGATTTTGCCGATGCGCGTAGCGTCCTCATGGTGTAGATAGTAAATAACCTGATTCCAACGAACGAGCGACTTTTCCATATTGGGCGTAGTGACTCGGATTTATGTAGTCGTTGTACGTCTTCAGATACGATACGACATCGCTTTACTTGTGGAGGTCATATGGTAAACTGGTCTTGGATGAGGACACAATTGGCCTTCCTTATTCGATCTTCCGAGACTGCATACACTATGGACATCATATTGCTCCCGGATCCTTCTTTCTTTCCACGGTCGAAAACCCATAGCGTTATGTGGTTACTGGGACACTTAGTTCATTATGTTGTAGAAGGCGAGGGGGAAGATGACATGAAGTTTCGGGAAGGTATTGGTTAATTTAATTTTTCTGATAAGCATTTTTCCTTTGTTATGTATGTTCCCATCTGATTTGCTTGGGCTTGTCCTCTCTTGGTATACCTGATCGTTTTCTTTTGTGTATTGACTCAGCATTCTCTAGTTCTATTGAAAAATGTGTATAGATGAAGTATAGATACACTTGAGCGTCGACAGTCCTTGTAATTAAATTGGGATTTTTATTAGTTTGCTATTTCGAACGTAATCTGGTTTCTTTTCCTTCTACTTGTAGATTCTATTACAAACTATAAAAATAAATAAAAAAATTAAAAATTAAAAATTAAAATATTACTAAAGAACCTGTATAAAAATAATTGTTGATACACGTCAGGTGAGCTCGGTGGTGGTTTGTCGGCTACGTTCTTGGATTTTTTCTCATTTAATTTATTATTCTGTTATCATAATTAATTTCTTCTCCCATTTGCAGCTTATATTACATAATGATTTGACTATGGTGAGATGAAGTATCGCGATAGTACCAAGTCATTCAGTCATTCTGACAATAATAAAAAAAAAAGCGTACCACGTGGTGTCCTAGCTTGCGTAGCTGGCGAAGTGAACCGGAAACGGATCGATTCCACGCAGCGGATTAACGGCCGACTGGTCAGCTTGCGTGTGGCTTTTTGGGCGGTTTCTCACGCTGTTTTGGGCAAATGCTGAGCTGCTCCACAATTTTCGCCTGAAAGAGTACGATACACAACAAGTTAAAATACAACAGACGGAATAAGGTCTACACTATTCACAGACAGGTGGTGCTCACGACTTCCCTTCCTTAAGTTACCTTGACAAAGTTAAATACCGGTAATAAAATAAAAACCTGTCGAATCCTGAAACAGGAACTACTTACTATACGCGATAGACGCCATTGGAAAGGACAATTTTCTGCAATTCAGTGTTACATGTAACCAACCACACTGTCTACGTTTTCGTCTCTGCTGAGACGGAAACTTCATATTTTCAACATCCGACACACTAGAATTTCGGCACCCAGCGTTTTTCTAAGGAAATATAAGAGGCACACAAAGGAAAACGCGAGAGATAGCAAAAAAGTTTATAAGCTGTTCATTATTTTAAAAGTAATCATCATAACACACAATACAAACCCAAATATTGCCAAGGTTGTTTCGATTACACTGTAAACGTTTCACTGTAATGTCGTTACGCATCCGCCATAGTGTCACGATCTCTTGCAAAGCGATATCTATATTTTTGGAGCTCTGAAGAAAGACGTTCGTAACTGTCGATTTGCTTCGGACAAACAGGTGCACACCTTGGTACAATCGTGCTTCCGTAAGTGACAGCAAACATCTTGAAACGTCCTGGCAGATTAAAACTGTGTGTCGGACCGAAACTCGAACTCGGGACCTTTGCCTTTCGCGGGTGAGTGCTCTACCATCTGACCTACCCAAACACGACTCACGACTCGTCCTCATAGCGTTACTTCCACCAGTACCTCGTTTCCTACCTTCCAGACTTCACAGAAGCTCTTCTGCGAACATTCCTCCTTGAATTCATTGACAGTCATGTCTCTCAGCGGGCTAAATACACTCCTGGAAATGGAAAAAAGAACACATTGACATCGGTGTGTCAGACCCACCATACTTGCTCCGGACACTGCGAGAGGGCTGTACAAGCAATGATCACACGCACGGCACAGCGGACACACCAGGAACCGCGGTGTTAGCCGTCGAATGGCGCTAGCTGCGCAGCATTTGTGCACCGCCGCCGTCAGTGTCAGCCAGTTTGCCGTGGCATACGGAGCTCCATCGCAGTCTTTAACACTGGTAGCATGCCGCGACAGCGTGGACGTGAACCGTATGTGCAGTTGACGGACTTTGAGCGAGGGCGTATAGTGGGCATGCGGGAGGCCGGGTGGACGTACCGCCGAATTGCTCAACACGTGGGGCGTGAGGTCTCCACAGTACATCGATGTTGTCGCCAGTGGTCGGCGGAAGGTGCACGTGCCCGTCGACCTGGGACCGGACCGCAGCGACGCACGGATGCACGCCAAGACCGTAGGGTCCTACGCAGTGCCGTAGGGGACCGCACCGCCACTTCCCAGCAAATTAGGGACACTGTTGCTCCTGGGGTATCGGCGAGGACCATTCGCAACCTTCTCCATGAAGCTGGGCTACGGTCCCGCACACCGTTAGGCCGTCTTCCGCTCACGCCCCAACATCGTGCAGCCCGCCTCCAGTGGTGTCGCGACAGGCGTGAATGGAGGGACGAATGGAGACGTGTCGTCTTCAGCGATGAGAGTCGCTTCTGCCTTGGTGCCAATGATGGTCGTATGCGTGTTTGGCACCGTGCAGGTGAGCGCCACAATCAGGACTGCATACGACCGAGGCACACAGGGCCAACACCCGGCATCATGGTGTGGGGAGCGATCTCCTACACTGGCCGTACACCACTGGTGATCGTCGAGGGGACACTGAATAGTTCATGGTACATCCAAACCGTCATCGAACCCATCGTTCTACCATTCCTAGACCGGCAAGGGAACTTGCTGTTCCAACAGGACAATGCACGTCCGCATGTATCCCGTGCCACCCAACGTGCTCTAGAAGGTGTAAGTCAACTACCCTGGCCAGCAAGATCTCCGGATCTGTCCCCCATTGAGCATGTTTGGGACTGGATGGAGCGTCGTCTCACGCGGTCTGCACGTCCAGCACGAACGCTGGTCCAACTGAGACGCCAGGTGGAAATGGCATGGCAAGCCGTTCCACAGGACTACATCCAGCATCTCTACGATCGTCTCCATGGGAGAATAGCAGCCTGCATTGCTGCGAAAGGTGGATATACACTGTACTAGTGCCGACATTGTGCATGCTCTGTTGCCTGTGTCTATGTGCCTGTGGTTCTGTCAGTGTGATCATGTGATGTATCTGACCCCAGGAATGTGTCAATAAAGTTTCCCCTTCCTGGGACAATGAATTCACGGTGTTCTTATTTCAATTTCCAGGAGTGTATATTAACAGATGATGACCCCTTTTGAGGTAGTAAAGTTTCCATCTGTCTGGTTTTGGCTTGACTGTCTGCTGGACATGCATCATTCGTTGAGTCAGATTGTTTTCTTTAGAGCAGTTGTTGAAGTAAACAATGCTTAACATATCCTCAAATGGCAAGAGGTGGAAACAAGTAATGCATCCAGGAGCTCTGTCGAATATGATAGATTTGGTGGTGCACGTGTCATGGTGTGTGGAAGCATAGCGTTGCATGGACGTACCACCTCCAAATCTTTCAAAGTGTTACAGTCAACAATCATCGTTAATCTGACCCTTACGTCAATTTTCAAGAAGGGTCTTCCAGCAGATGCGCAAAACTATATGCCTGTATCTCTGACATCGATCTGTTGTAGAATTTTAGAACATGTTTTTTGCTCGCGTATCATGTAATTTCTGGAAACCCAGTATCTATTCTGTAGAAATCAACATGGATTCCGGAAACAGCGATGGTGTGAGGCCCAACTCGCTTTATTTGTTCATGAGACCCAGAAAATATTAGATACAGGCTCCCAGGTAGATGCCATTTTCCTTGACTTCCGAAAGGCGTTCGATACATTTCCGCGCTGTCGCCTGATAAACAAAGTACGAGCCTACGGGATATCAGACCAGCTGTGTGGAGGGATCGAAGAGTTTTTAGCAAAAAGAACACAGCATGTTGTTATCAATGGAGAGACGTCTCAGACGTTAAAGTAACCTCTGGCGTGCCACAGCGGAGTGTTACGGGACCATTGCTTTTCACAATATATATATATAAATGACCTAGTAGATAGTGTCGGAAGTTCCATGCGGCTTTTCGCGGATGATGCTGTAGTATACAAAGAAGTTCCAGCATTAGAAATTGTAGTGAAATGAAGGAAGTTCTGCAGCAGATAGGCACTTGGTGCAGGGAGTGGCAACTGACCCTTAACATAGACAAATGGAATGTATTGCAAATACATAGAAAGAAGGATCCTTTATTGTATGATTATATGATAGCGGAACAAACACTGGTAGCAGTTACTTCTGTAAAATATCTGGGAGTATGCGTGCGGAACGATTTAAAGTGGAATGATCATATAAAACTACTTGTTGGTAAGGCGGGTGCCAGGTTGAGATTCATTGGGAGAGTCCTTAGAAAATGTAGTCCATCAACAAAGGAGGTGGCTTACAAAACACTCGTTCGACCTATACTCGAGTATTGCTCATCAGTGTGGGATCCGTACCAGGTCGGGTTGACAGAGGAGATAGAGAGGATCCAAAGAAGAGTGGCGCGTTACGTCACAGGGTTATTTGGTAAGCGTGATATCGTACGGAGATGTTTAGCAAACTCAAGTGGCAGACTCTGCAAGAGAGGCTCCCTTCATCGCGGTGTAGCTTGCTGTCCAGGTTTCGAGAGGGTGCGTTTCTGGATGAGGTATCGAATATATTGCTTCCCCCTACTTATACCTCCCGAGGAGGTCACGAATGTAAATTTAGAGAGGTTCGAGCGCGCACGGAGGCTTTCCGGCAGTCGTTCTTCCCGTGAACCACACGCGACTGGAACAGGAAAGGGACGTAATGGCAGTGGCACGTCAAGTGCCCTCCGCCACACACCGTTGGGTGTCTTGTGGAGTATAAATGTAGATGTAGATGTAGACCGCATCGAAGGGCACAGATGGAGGAGATCCTGGAAGGATATTCGGCGGGTGGACCGGCTTGCCCGTTTCCCCCACTGAAATACCAACGAGTAAGCGTAGGATAAACAATTGTTGTCAGCGCTGGGGAAGGAGCGGGTCGCCCTACCACAAGGACCGCTTACCAACTTCGTGGTCCACATGGCAGCACGGCGCATAGCGCGCACTGCCATCCGTGGTGATCAGACACCCTGATGCGCGCTCTTTGTAACGTCCAGGGGACTACCCCGAATCGCGACGACTTCATTATAATTACAGTTTTTATTTCATTTCTGTTCGCCTCATTGCGCATTTCCTCCATTCTGTGACTTACTGCACCCGTTCTTTCAATGTATGGTCCAAAGTTTCATGGAACTATGTTATTTGGCAGTGACACACGAGCTGAAAGACACTTCCGTCTTTAATTTCTGCACACCAGCATATTTTTCATGCTCCAGAGGTACTGGGCATCACGAAGGGATATACCGTAACGTTCTGAGAGCGTAGAATCAGCCGACATGCTATTTACTGGTCCCTTCATTTTGGTAAATTACCACAACTAGAAAATGAGAGTAATCAGTGCTCATATCGAGGTGTACAGGCAGACGATCTTCCTGTGTACCGCTCACAACTGAAAAAGGTAAGGTAGGCAAATAGCAATGGCGCCCGAAATACACACCACTTCCGCGAAGAATGGCTGCAGAAGTGGAGACTGAATATTTATCGACTATTCTCTAATTACGTACGACCCTCTGGAAACGTAATAAAACATTGCAAATAGCGCGTGAGAGAGGCTGCAAAGGGAAATAACGAGTGTGAAACACTAGAGAGGCCCACTGAGTCGTGCTTTACTTTGTTTGATACAACTATTGAGATCGATGCTTTTGTTGTTGTGGTCTTCACTCCAGAGACTGGTTTTATGCAGCTCTCCGTGCTATTCTATCCTGTGCAAGCCGCTTCATCTCCAAATAACTACTGCAACCTTCATCCTTCTGAGTCTGCTTAGGGTATTCATATCTTCGTCTCCCTGTACGATTTTTACCCTCCATGTTTCCCTTCAGTACTAAATTGATAACGCTTTAACACCTCATAACATCTCCTACCAACCCATCCCTTCGTCTAGTCAAGGTGTGCCACAAATTCCTCTTCTCACGAATTCTCTCCTGTATCTCGTAATTAGTTATGGGTTTTACCCATAACTAATCTTCAGCATTCGTCTGTAGCACCGCATTTCAAAAGCTCCTATTCTATTCTCGTCTAAATCGTTTATCGCTCATGTTCCGAATCCATACATGGCTACACTCCATACAAACACTTTCAGAAAAGACTTCCTGACACTTAAAACTACAGTATACGCGATATTAACAAATATCTCTTCTTCAGAAACGCTTTCCTTGCCATAGCCAGTCCACATTTTATATCCTCTCTACTTCGACCATCCTTAGTTATTTTGCTCCCCAGATAGCAAAGTCATCTACTACTTTCAGTGTCCCATTTCCTAATCTAATTCTCTCAACATCGCCTGATATAATTCGAATACATTCCGTTATCCTCGTTTCGCTTTTGTTGATGTTCATCTTATAGCCTTCTTTCAAGACATTCTCCATTCCATTCAACTCTTCTTCCAAGTCCTTTGCTGTCTCTGACGGAATTACAGTGTCATCCGCATACCTCAAGGTTTTTGTTTCTTCTCCCTGGATTTTAATTCCTACTCCAAATTTTTCTTTGGTTTTCTTTACTGCTTGCTCAATATACAGACTGAATAACACCCGAGATAGGCTACAACCCTCTCTCACTCCTTTCTCAGCCATTGCTTCTCCTTCGTGCCTCTCGACTCTTATAACTACCTTTGCGTTTCTGTACAAATTACAAATAGCCTTTCGTTCCCTGTGTTTTACCCCAGCCACCTTCAAAATTTGAATGGATGTTCCAGTCAACATTGTCAAAAGCTTTCTCTTAAGTCTACAAATGATATGAACGTAGGTTTACCATTTCTTAACCTATCTTATGAGTCCTAGAGTGAGTATTGCCTCGCATGTTCCTACATTTCTACGGAATCCAAATTAATCTTCCCCGAGGTCGGCTTCTACCAGTTTTTCCATTCGTCTGTAAGGAATTCGTGTTAGTATTTTGCAACCGTGACTTATCAAACTGATAGTTCGGTAATTTTCACACCTGTCAACACCTGCTGTCTTTGGAATTGGAATTATATTATTCTTCTTGAAGTCTGAGAGTATTTCGCCTGTCTTATACATCTTGCCCACCAGAGGAAGAGTTTGGTCAAGGCTGGATCTCCCAAGGCTATCAGTAGTTCTAACTGAATGTCGTCTACTTCCAGGGCCTTGTTTCTAATTAAGGCTTTCAATGCTCTGTAAAAATTCCTCAAGCAGTATCACATCTCCCATCTCATCTTCATCTAAGTGCTCTTCCACTTCCATAATATTGCCCTCAACTACATCACCCTCGTATAGACCCTCTGTATACTCCTTCCACGTTTCTGCTTTCCCTTCTTTGTTTAGGACTGGTTTACCACCTGAGCTCTTGATATTCTTGCAAGTGATTCTCCAAATATCTTTTTAATTTTTCTGTGGGCAGCATATATCTTACTCCTAATGGTTCAAATGGCTCTGAGCTCTATGGGACATAACAGCTGAGGTCATCAGTCCCCTAGGACTTAGAACTACTTAAACCTAACTAAGCTGAAGATATCACACACGTCCACGGCCGAGGCAGGATTCGAACCTGCGACCGTAGCAGCCGCACGGTTCTGGGCTGAAGCGCCTAGAACCGCTCTGCTACAGCGGCCGGCTACCCCTAATGATATATGCCTGTACATGCTTACATTTGTCCTCTACCCGTTCCCGCTCAGCCATTTTGCGCTTCCAGTCGATCATTTTTTTTTTTTTTTTTTTTTTTTTTTTTTTTTTTTTTTTTTTTTTTTTTTTGTATCTGCGTGCTTCGTTACTGCATTGTTATATTTTCTCCTTTCATCAATGAAAAACAATGTTTCTCGTGTTCCCCAAGGATTTCAACTAACCCTCGTCCTTTTTACCTACTTGATCCTCTGCTGCCTTCACTGTTTCATCTTTCAAAGCTACCAATTCTTCTTCTACTGTATTCCTTTCCCCTGTTATTGTCGATCGATCCCTAAAGCTTTCTCAGAAACACTCTACCACACCAAGTTCTTTCAGTTTATCCAGCTCCCATCTCCTTACATTCCTACCATTTTGCAGTTTCTTCAGATTTAATCCACAGGTCATAACTAATAAATTGTGGTCAGAGTCCACATCTGCCCAGGATTGGCAAACTCTGAGAAACTCATAGGACTGCCTCCTTCCTACTGTGTTACCTAAAGGCGGATTCGTTTTGGTGTGGGCTACAAATTAATGGATTACTGTCACAAAGAAGAAAACGATAGCCGTAACTTTCCTCCAAGACTGTCGTCAGAGGAGAGAAGTGCGGCGTTGACACAGAATGAGCAAGCTGACGAGATTTTTGAAATATTTATTTAAATTGCTTTAAACATATATTTTTTAAGACTAAACTATTTCATTTAGTTATTTGTGTGTCCTTGTCTGTTTTTACTAGTAAGTCATTAGACATGACATTCGTACTGTTGTAGCTACGTAGCTACGTAGCTCGTATATGTTAATAAATAGCTCTCTGGAAAGCATTTTAGGCACAGTACCTATATTGATGTAGCTATGGTACCCAGACATATATACCCATCTTTTTCACGATGTCCCTTTCTGCCCAGACGACAGTGTAACATTCTAACTCCGCTCTCTAAGAACTGTTTTAGGACACATACAAATACAGTTGGTTCCACAAGGAAGTGTACGCCGTTATCCATATGAAATAAAAGACACAATTATAAATAAATATTTACATGAAAATACATGTTATTGCTAATTCTGCGATTACCTAACAACCCATACGCCACCGTTGTTGATTATAGATTGGCACATTTTAGTATGCTTTTCACGAGATTTTCGACATATTCTCCCCGGTAACGATCTCCATATCGTCCTGATTTCATACGACAGCTGCTTCAAAGTATGTACTGGCTTTCCTTTATGTGTCTTAATATATGACCAAACATTTTCGATTGGATTTGCATCCAGAGACATTTCTGGCCAATCCATCGTGGACACGCCATTTTTTTTTCCACGCTGTACAGAGACAGCTGCGATGTTTCGGATCGTTATCCTCTTGAAGCACCCAGTTTGCCTCGTTCGAACCAAATAGCTTATAACGGACATCAGAAGGCAGTTTTTGATTAATATTGCACATTTTTTTGCTGAAAGTAAGTGCAAATAACCAAAAATGTTACCGACAAAACAAATCATTCAATTCCTGCACTCTTTATCTATACCCTGTGCGAAAGTGCACTGAGAGCAGATTGGAGACCAGTTCCAGAGATATCGCTGCAAACGTTTTATTTCACATTTCTCGTGGAACTGACTGAAATTGCCGATCCGTTTCACTATTAACGTCCTCCAGAAAAGTTTTAATACGTATTTAACAAGTACACGAATGAGCCAAAACGTTAAAACCATCTCATTAACACTGAGCTGGTCAACTTTTGGAACGCAATGTAGCATGACATCGATTGGACATGTCCTTGGCAGGTTTCTGAATATATGTGGCACTAGTTGTCTGCACACAGGTCAGGCAATTCTAGTTGATTATGGGTTGGCGCTTTCTGATAGCTGAGCTTGCACCACAATGTGTACAATCGGCTTCAGATCAGTGAAACTGGATGACCAGGATATCAATGTGAGTTCACTGTCGCGCCCCTCTAGTGCGATTCTTGCCTTGTCACATGGACGATTGTTCTGCTGGAACATGCAATCGCTTTCAGGAAAGAGGGGAAGCAGGTAGTTGACATTAATGTTCACATAGGTCACAACTGTCGTGGCACCTTCGATTACTGCCACAGCTTGCATGGAAGCCGAGGTGACTGTACCCTGCAGCATAATACTTTCTCCACCCGACTGTGTCAGTTGCGTGGAGTATGTATGGAGCAGCTGTACACCTGAATGATTACATACCCAGCCGAGTTAAACATTATTATGTATTTTTATCATGCTAGTGTCACAAGAAATGTGATTTATACAATTCAGGCAACACGACTCCATTGATTCACTGTCCAGTCTACGATCCTCGTGCACACTGCACTAGTAACTGACTATGTCATTGAGTCAATACACGAACACATAGAGCTCACCTGCTGCAGAACCCTATTTTCAACAATGTGTGCTGAATGGTGTGGTACTAAGATGTGACGCCTGCATGAGCACTCTAGTGCGTAGTGAGGTCTAGCATAATCGTCACCTTTCATTCTTCAGAGGTCGCAGAACCCTTTGACCTCCACATTCTGTGATGAGGTATGGAAACTCAGCATCTTGCCGCATATTCAAGGTTTCACTGAGTAAAGGGACAAAGTATGTTCTGGTGCCTTTTTGTTAGTGCAGGTTGCCCCTGATGTAGGCAACCTGCACTAACTAAATGAACCAGAACATACTTTGTCCCCCTACTTAACTGTCCTTCGACCACTTTCCCCAAATGCTCGCTGGCCGGTGTGGCCAAGCGGTTCTAGGCACTTCAGTCTGGAACCATGCGACCGCTATGGTCGCAGGTTCGAATCCTGCCTTGGGCATGGATGTGTGTGATGTCCTTAGGTTAGTTAGGTATAAGTAGTTCTGAGTTCTTGTGGGCTGATGACATCAGATGTTAAGTCCCATAGAGCTCAGAGCCATTTGAACCATTTGAACCCAAATGCACACGACAATACCACGTGAAAATCCGACCAGCTTCGACATTTCCAGGACGAACATTCCTGGAGACCAGGCCATAGCAGTGAGTACTTTGTCAAAGCCACAAATGTCAGGCCATTTCCGGAATTGTGGATTGTATCGCCACTAGACTGTTTCGTATTAATTCACATGTGCTCCACTTACAGGGTTTCCTTAACACACCAGGTGTCCTCAGTTACACCAGGCAGCATTCAGTCTGGAGGTGGCAGCGGTTGTAATACAGCGGCTCATCAGTTTCCCTCTGCAAGTACGAGACTCCATGCCTGTGGGCAACAAATCACAATATTCTTATGAAATTACCATTTACATGAAGTCAATACATGTTCTCATTCTTAACTAACGTATGAATATATTCTGGGCAATATTCGCATTGGGAGCTGCAGTGCCTCAAGATACACTCCTGGAAATGGAAAAAAGAACACATTGACACCGGTGTGTCAGACCCACCATACTTGCTCTGGACACTGCGAGAGGGCTGTACAAGCAATGATCACACGCACGGCACAGCGGACACACCAGGAACCGCGGTGTTGGCCGTCGACTGGCGCTAGCTGCGCAGCATTTGTGCACCGCCGCCGTCAGTGTCAGCCAGTTTGCCGTGGCATACGGAGCTCCATCGCAGTCTTTAACACTGGTTGCATGCCGCGATAGCGTGGACGTGAACCGTATGTGCAGTTGACGGACTTTGAGCGAGGGCGTATAGTGGGCATGCGGGAGGCCGGGTGGAAATACCGCCGAATTGCTCAACACGTGGGGCGTGAGGTCTCCACAGTACATCGATGTTGTCGCCAGTAGTCGGCGGAAGGTGCACGTGCCCGTCGACCTGGGACCGGACCGCAGCGACGCACGGATGCACGCCAAGACCGTAGGGTCCTACGCAGTGCCGTAGGGGACCGCACCGCCACTTCCCAGCAAATTAGGGACACTGTTGCTCCTGGGGTATCGGCGAGGACCATTCGCAACCGTCTCCATGAAGCTGGGCTACGGTCCTGCACACCGTTAGGCCGTCTTCCGCTCACGCCCCAACATCGTGCAGCCCGCCTCCAGTGGTATCGCGACAGGCGTGAATGGAGGGACGAATGGAGACGTGTCGTCTTCAGCGATGAGAGTCGCTTCTGCCTTGGTGCCAATGATGGTCGTATGCGTGTTTGGCGCCGTGCAGGTGAGCGCCACAATCAGGACTGCATACGACCGAGGCACACAGGGCCAACACCCGGCATCATGGTGTGGGGAGCGATCTCCTACACTGGCCGTACACCACTGGTGATCGTCGAGGGGACACTGAATAGTGCACGGTACATCCAAACCGTCATCGAACCCATCGTTCTACCATTCCCAGACCGGCAAGGGAACTTGCTGTTCCAACAGGACAGTGCACGTCCACATGTATCCCGTGCCACCCAACGTGCTCTAGAAGGTGTACGTCAACTACCCTGGCCAGCAAGATCTCCGGATCTGTCCCCCACTGAGCATGTTTGGGACTAGATGAAGCGTCGTCTCACGCGGTCTGCACGTCCAGCACGAACGCTGGTCCAACTGAGGCGCCAGGTGGAAATGGCATGGCAAGCCGTTCCACAGGACTACATCCAGCATCTCTACGATCGTCTCTATGGGAGAGTAGCAGCCTGCATTGCTGCGAAAGGTGGATATACACTGTACTAGTGCCGACATTGTGCATGCTCTGTTGCCTATGTCTATGTGCCTGTGGTTCTGTCAGTGTGATCATGTGATGTATCTTACCCCAGGAATGTGTCAATAAAGTTTCCCCTTCCTGGGACAATGAATTCACGGTGTTCTTATTTCAATTTCCAGGAGTGAAGATACACAGTTTCAAACTGTAATATTTCTCTTACTGTGTTAAACCTTTAACGTAAGTGTTGAGTACGTGGGTACTGAGACAGAGAGCAAAATAATCAGAAGCACACATAATATGTATGCAACGTCATTTACTTAACTTTCTTTCGCGAGTCCAAATAGCACTTCGCATTAGTCAGACACACAGGCACCAATCACAGTAACATAGAGGCAAACTGGTAACGCCTGCGAACACTCAATGTGGACTCTCCCATTGCACTGGCTTCTTAAGCCAGTTCCGTGGCGGCGCCACTCGTGCGTGCTTGAGGAGGTATCTACGAGCCGGCTGCAGATTGGCAGAGCAGTTACGCCAAAATAAGGCTGTATCTTTTAATGAGCAGATTGTCACAGCATGTGAATTCAGTCAGTAATTATATGACAAATCAAATTTTTGTTGCCCCAGACAACTTGCAGCTGGATACGGGCGAGAATGCACTAGCCGTTTATTAATTCAGATAACATGAGAAACAAAAAAGGCCTCTGTCACCCACAAATCAACCGGCCGGTGTGGCCGTGCGGTCCTAGGCGCTTCAGTCTGGAACCGCGTGACCGCTACGGTCGCAGGTTCGAATCCTGCCTCTGGCATGGATGTGTGTGCTGTCCTTAGGTTAGTTGGGTTTAAGTAATTCTAAGTTCTAGGGGACTTATGACCACAGATGTTAAGTTCCATAGTGCTCAGAGCCATTTGAACCACCCACAAATCAACCTCACTGTGGCACAACGAGGAGCTCAGTATCTACCCATAAACATGTGGATAGCTGAAATTTCAAAATAAAATAAATTCGACTACTCCTTCTGCTGCACAGAAATTTTTGAATAGATGGTGTCTATATGTATTTTGGTTAAATTTTTTATTATTACAGATGAAGAGCAAAGTAAAAATATACGAGATCAACACCAAGCCACTTTTGTCACAGAAAATAATCCTTTTATGTAAACCGATACGTCCTATAACTCAATAATGTCTCTCATATGTGATTCACAGAACCTGCAAAAAACTTGACTATCACTGAAGATATGACACATTGTGACATAATTCTACAGAGTTGTCCGCTCTTCACGTTAAGCAAATATCGAGGGGAAGCCCTCGAACTACACTTAACCGGTTGTTCCAGAGGGAGGACTGACGGTGCATCTTAACCATAACTGTCACGTACAAGTTGGTTCTGGTGTGACACGGTAGAACCTGCCGGCTACAATAAGAAGTGCTTGAAACTTAAGTCTGTTTTCATATCATCCGTTTCACTTATACTGATTCTTATCAGTTTTCTTCTTGTGCTTTAATTTTTCTCATTGGTTCCTCTTTTAGAAATTATCCCCAGCATTCCTAACATTTATTGGAAGTGGGAAGCAGCTGTTACTCGCAATGAAGCAACAGTTTTGGGAGGGATAACTTCCACGGATTAATCTCGCAAAGCCTGATGAAAAAGCACCGCTTAACTCACTTGTCAACACTTCCTTTCAGCAAGCATTCTGAAGTAAATCACAGTCAATGAAACTCATCAAAATACCTCGATACGGTTATTTTGTTTAGCCTGGAAGACGATGTTTTAATGTAACCTACTTAATTAAAACATCAATACAAACATACTAGTAAGTCACGATATAATATACCTTGGAAATATTGGGAGTACAGATTTGTTATCTATGAATCAAACCAAATCTTTTGATATACATGTCAGTTACATTCCTTTTTTTTTAACATTTTTTACTGATTTTGCTTTTTGTATCTTTTAGCTCTTCTACTCCATGTTACACCAATTAAGTCAATGTACCCCCGTCAGTCCAAACGTTTCAAATCTATAGTAATAAAAAAGAGAGAAAAGTAGAGATGATGATTTCACTGGTTCTGGCGTCCTACACAGTATCCTCCCCTACGCACCCGCCAACCCCCGCCAACTCGCGCGTCGCATTTGCTTGAATGTCGGTTGTGCGGTCAAAACGTTGATCTTTCATGTGAATTTCTATACTTGGTCGTTTCGTGGTAAGTTGGAACTGAAAACACCAAGTTCCGTCATCCATGGCGATTTTTCCCAGCCGTGATAGTTTTGTTTGGGAGTAAAGGTGGGTGGCATAAACTTTTGACGCACTATTCTTTTCTTCGAACATTCTGGAGAATGTGTTGAACACTTGATTTAGAGATATTGTTCCGTTTCGATTTGCGACGTATGGAAGTTGACATACTATGGCGCACGTACACTGCTTAACGCTGCAGATCACAACTGACTAATCGAATCCAGATCTGTGGTTTATAAGTTGGTAGTTACTGCACTGACGTCGCTTATGTGCCTATAATGAAATCAGTCTCGAAACGTTTTGGAGGACGGTGTATTACAAACACAACTTGCATTCTAACACCACCGGCAACATCTAAGGGTCTAACACTGTTTTGATCCAACGAATAATACTAAAAAATTGGCTTCATTGTCAGTGACTGGTTTGCAAATGACGATTACATTCATAAGGCACTTCACAACTGTCGGAAGGCTTAGTTGAGACCATGAAAATGTCGTCACAAGTCGTCATAAGGAAGCGACCTCCAATAACGTTGGGTAGTCTTGCAGAATTTTCGGTGAGTCTAGGTCACTTAACGGCAGAATGACGGGAACGAATTTTTCAATGAACAGCGCGCTAGCAACACTGACGGCATATAGAAGTGGTGCAAAAGGTTTTTATTTCATGATGAATGTTGATACAAAAACATCACACAAAGTTCTTGTTTATCAAAACATCAAGGTAGATTGAAAGTGTGTGCCGTACCATCACTCGATCGTGAGATCTTTGCCTTTGGTTCTACCGACCGGTCTGCCCAAGTACGACTCAAGACCCGTCCTCATAGGTTTACTTCCGACAGTTCCTCGTCGCCTGTCCTGAAAACTTGAGAGAGAGTCGGGTCGCTAGTCGTATGTGTACAGCTGAGACGGTAGAGTATTTGGTCGCCAAAAGAAAAGGCCCCAGGATCGACTGCTGGTAGGGCACTCAGTTTTAATCTGCCAAGATGTTTCATATTAGCGCAAACTCTGATACATAGTGAAGAACTCATACTTTTTATTTTTTCTTCAGGATCTGAAAATCACCTCAACCTTTGTATCAAGTGATGGAGCTGCAAAGCAAGACAAGTCAACAAGATAAGCATATCCCCAGGAGTGGTGCACTTCAGAATATACTGATGGGGTCTTCAATATCATAACAAAATTATAGACACGGATACCTCTCAATACATCTACACTAACATTCTAACTCAAATGCGCCCATATTGCCAGTCCTCAAAAACATTTCCAGAAAAAATAGTATATTCATTCAGAGGTTCCCAATCCATTGCCGCATCTCGTGGTCGTGCGGCAGCGTTCTCGCTTCCCACGCCCGGGTTCCCCGGTTCGATTCCCGGCGGGGTCAGGGATTTTCTCTGCCTCGTGATGGCTGGGTGTTGTGTGCTGTCCTTAGGTTATAGTATGAAGGCTTTCACGACCGGATGACATATCTTCTGGTAAACCTTGCGGATGTAAGGTCGACTCGGCAAGACTCACCGGAGGAGAAACACCCCTCTGAAGATGTCCAGCGAAGCACTGGACGAAAACGTTAGGAGCTGAAGAGTTTCATGGACCACGACCTTACATCCCGCAAGGTTTACCAGAAGATATGTCCTTAGGTTAGTTAGGTTTAAGAAGTTCTAAGTTCTAGGGGACTGATGACCATAGATGTTAAGTCCCATAGTGCTCAGAGCCAGCCACCCAATCCATCACCATTTATTTTTGTAACGTGCATATGGAGTACGTGAAATGAGTTACAGGTGACGAGCACAAGCGGTTCTCAGGTATCGACCCATGCTGAAACACTCATATTACTATGTGGTGTAGCCTCCATGGGAAGCAGTGCAGCGCTGACCCTGGCATCCAGTCGATCGTACAGCTGGTGGATACTTTCCTGGGATACATTATACCACGTCTGCTCGAACTGTTCACGTAGTAATGTAACAGTTGTTTGCTGACGACTCGCACGAGTCATTTCTCGTCCCAAGTGCTCGATTAGAGACAAATTCGGAAATCGTAGTGCGCAGGGAGGTTGCTGCAATTCTTGCAGAGCACCTTGAGTTTTACAGGAAGTGGAAGGGACAGCATTATCATGTTGGAACAACACATCAGCTTCCTGTTACAAGAACAGGGAAAAGAACAACTGCAACAACATTCTGCACAAACCGAAGCACTGGTTAGCATCGCCCCCCACTCTCTTCTCCCCCCACTCTCTTCTCCCCCACTCTCTTCTCCCCCACTCTCTTCTCCCCCCACTCTCTCTCCCCCACTCCTTCTCCCCCACTCTCTTCTCCCCCCCTCTCCCCACTCTCTCTCCCCCCACTCTCTTCTCCCCCCACTCTCTTCTCCCCCCACTCTCTTCTCCCCACTCTCTCTCTCTCTCTCTTCTCCCCCCACTCTCTTCTCCACCACTCTCTCTCTCTCTCTTCTCCCCCCACTCTCTCTCTCCCTCTCTTCTCCCCCCACTCTCTCTCTCTCTCTCTTCTCCCCCCACTCTCTCTCTCTCTCTTCTCCCCCCACTCTCTCTCTCTCTTCTCCCCCACTCTCTCTCTCTCTCTTCTCTCCCCCCACTCTCTCTCTCTCTCTCTTCTCCCCCCACTCTCTCTCTCTCTTCTCCCCCCACTCTCTCTCTCTCTTCTCCCCCCACTCTCTCTCTCTCTTCTCCCCCCACTCTTCTCTCTCTCTCTCTCTCTCTCTCTCTCTCTTCTCCCCCCACTCCCTCTCTCTCTCTCTCTTCTCCCCCCCACTCCTCTCTCTCTTCTCCCCCCACTCCCTCTCTCTTCTCCCCCCACTCCCTCTCTCTTCTCCCCCCACTCCCTCTCTCTTCTCCCCCCACTCCCTCTCTCTTCTCCCCCCACTCTCTCTCTCTTCTCCCCCCACTCTCTCTCTTCTCCCCCCACTCTCTCTCTCTCTCTCTCTCTTCTCCCCCCCCACTCTCTCTCTTCTCCCCCCACTCTCTCTCTTCTCCCCCCACTCTCTCTCTCTCCCCCCACTCTCTCTCTCTCTCTCATCTCTCTCTCTCTCTCTCTCTCTCTCTCTCTTCTCTCTCTCTCTCTCTCTCTCTCTCTCTCTCTCTCTCTTCTCCCCCCCCCACTCTCTCTCTCTTCTCCCCCCACTCCCTCTCTCTCTCCCCCCCACTCTCTCTCTCTTCTCCCCCCACTCCCTCTCTCTCTCTCCTCCCTCTCTCTCTCTCTCTTCTCCCCCCCACTCTCTCTCTCTCTTCTCCCCCACTCTCTCTCTTCTCCCCCCACTCTCCTCTCTCTCTCTCTCTTCTCCCCCCACTCTCTCTCTCTCTTCTCCCCTCCACTCTCTCTTCTCCCCCTCCCACTCTCTCTCTCTTCTCCCCCCCACACTCTCTCCCTCTCTCTCTCTCCTCTCTCTTCATCTCTCTCTCACACTCTCTCTCTCTCTCCCCCCACACTCTTCTCCCTCTCTTCTCCCCCCCCCACACTCTCTCTCTCTTCTCCCCCCCCACTCTCTCTCCCTCTCTTCTCCCCCCTCACTCTCTCCCTCTCTCTCCCCCCCACACTCTCTCTCTCTTCTCCCCCCTCACTCTCTCTCTTCTCCCCCCCACACACTCTCTCTCTCCCTCTTCTCCCCCCACACTTTCTCCCTCTTCTCCCCTCCCACACTTTCTCCTATTCTCCCCCCCCCACACTCTCTCCCTCTCTTCTCCCCCCCACACTCTCTCCTCTCTTCTCCCCCGCACTCTTCCCTCTCTTCTCCCCCCCGCACTCTCTCTCCTCTCTTCTCCCCCCCACACTCTTCCTCTCTTCTCCCCCCCACAGCTCTTTCCCCTCTCTTCTCCCCACCCCATCAACTCTTTCCCTCTCTTCTCCCCCCACACTCTCTCTCTCCCTCTCTTCTACTTCCCCCCCACACTCTCTCCACTCTTCTACCCCCCCACTCTCTCTCCCTCTCTTCTCCCCCCCCCACGCTCTCTCTCTCTTCTCTCCCCCCACACTCTCTCTTCTCTCCCCCCACGCTCTCTCTTCTCCCCCCC